>NC_137078.1:96043841-97243841 GCF_951640355.1 Cnephaeus nilssonii | reverse complement strand
ATTTTCTTTTGTCTAGAGGAAATGGCACTGGTCAGCCATGGTACTTACTGAAAGTGACTCCTAGCCAGGATGACAGCTCATTCTGGCTCCAAGTCTTTCTTCCCTTTTCTCATTCAGCAAATATTCCGGAGTACATATTATGTGCTAGATGCTAGCTGGAGACACTGAGGTGACTGAGAGAGACAAGGCCCTGGCCTCATGGAATCTGTCCTTCTGACCTGCTGTCAGGAATCAGTGATACTCACCTGCCTTTTGGCCAACAGAGAGGAGTCCTGGAGCATGTCCATGATGATAATAAAAAGTTCATCAACCCATTTCCTCATTTCTAGGCCACTAACCTACAACATGAAAAAGAGGGTGGTAGATAAGATTAGAAATTATGACATTAACAAGTATTTTGATTTCCTCAGAGGTGAAATAGTATTCTTTCCATCCAATGAAAAAAGCCGTTGTCTCCTTACCTGAGCCAACTCTCCTATTGTAGCCAAGACATTATTGATCACACCTGGGTTTGGATCAGGGTCTGGATCTTTCAGTTTCAAAATTAAAGCCTATGGAAACAAAGTATGAGAAACAATGCAGGTTAAGATCTACAAGAAACCTTTCTTTTATACTAGTAAAAGCAAACTTCACACAGAGACCATCTCAGTCATCGGTAAATTACTTCTAAGAAGCCAGGATTTCTCTGGAAAGTGAATTTTTAAACTTTTCTCCATACTGTGCACAAGTCTGACACATGACAGAGCTTGGAAGTGCCATGATTTAAAAACTTTTCCCATGCCTCCTCTAAATTATATCGGTGTGATCATCTGCCCTGATTCACGTAAGTTATGAAAGACCACACATGGCTCTAACATGTTCAAATTGGAAGGTTGTTTCAGATTTTAAAGCTCATTTTTCGTCATTTTGGGGGAGCTGTTTTATGCTGCAAACCACCTACTTCTTTCCAAGCACACATTTGAGGACGGGCTTGAAGCATATCTCTTATAAGGAGAGCCTTTGCTGTAATCTGTGAGCTTCTTGGTATTCTTTAACTGAGGGTACTTGATGTGGCCTTTGTCCCTGGGACCAAAGAAACTGTCCAGTTTGCTCATCATACCAGTGAGCACTGAAGCATTCTCATTACCCCAAATGAGCAGGCATAAGACAACCCAGAGCAAGTGCCAATTTCTCTATCTGTTGTGAGTTACCTTCAGAATAGGCTCCATGTAAGGGCGGATGAGTCGGGGAGCGTTGGAGACCAGGTGGCCCAGCATGCGGGCACTCTGCTCTTTGATTCTTCCAATACCGCTGTGCTCCAGCTCTGTCAAAATCTGCGGGGAAGAAAGGCTCAGTACAGCACAGGAAATTCCAGAGAGGAACTGCGTGTCAAAGGGAAAGTGTGGACAGGAGAAGGAACCAGAACTCCACTGTGGATGAGGTAGCTGCCTGATACTCTATACGTAAAGGACATCTCTGCAGCTCAGTCTGGGATACAGCAGCGACTGAAAGACAAACTGTTTGAAACCAGCCCCATCTGCCCATAAACCCATGGCAGCATCCAAGGCCCCACAGTCCTCTCCAGAGCACAGCTTTTAACAGTGCAGCACAGTCACAAAAGACTGAGAAGGGATAGCTGTGAGCAGTGTTTTGCAGAAATGAGGAATAAAGGAAGGGCTCCCTGCTGGAAAAACCTTTGTCCAGACAGCAAATTACTAAGAGTGCCTATAAATAATGACAAAGGAATCAGAGAATAGTCAGAACAGATGATGTTGAGAGAAATACTGATATTCAGTAGTGGTTTCAGGCACATCTAGGTAAACCCAAATAGTTAGGGATTATAGCAATAGAATCAATCCCCAAGGACTTTAATGAACAGAGATAACATGATTGTTCTGACATCCTTCAAACACTAACAAATCACACATTATGCTCATGGTGACACAGACATTAAGAACTTTTAAAAATATATATATTTTAATTGAATTCAGAGAAGGGAGAGGGAGAGAAAGAAGGAAACATCAATAATGAGAGAGAACCATTGATCAGCTGCTTCCTGCACACCCCACAATGGGGATTGAACCTACAACCCAGGCATGTGCCTTGACCGGGAATTGAACCCGTGACCTCCTGGTTCATAGGTCGACGCTCAACCACTGAGCCACGCTGGCTGGGCTAAGAACTTATTATAGACAGACTTCTGAAGAGTTGAAGTTGCCAGAGGAAATCTCTGAAAAGTGAGGAAAGTGAAAAAACAAAGCTCATGCTAACTCTGCTACCCAGAGGAGTCTGCAATGTGGTATTATATTTTGTCTTGGTTACTGACTTAAGATTAATCCTGATTTTCTGGATCCCCTTAGCAGGCTGTTTTTCCTGTCACAGCAGACAGCACTGAGAGAGGATGGAGTGGAATACTAAGAACAGACCCACAACAGCAAGGAGAGATGGCTGACTGGGAAGAAATGGGTACCAGTGAAGGGAGCACGACTCTCTGGGCAGCACAGGGCCAAATCAAAGTACCCCAACTCCACCTCTAGAGCTAGAGCGCATCACTGCACCTTAATCACAACACCCAATGCCCACCTCGATGATCAAGGCAGCAAGGGAAGGCCGAAGCACGTTTAGGTAATGTCCCTATCAAGGCATGAAAATGTGTACGTCATCTCGGAAAAATTCGCATCTTCAAAACAAGAAAGATTATTTAAACTCTGGACTTTCAGAGGCTAAGTCCAGTCCTGATACGCGCACTCGCTGGTGCTTCAGGCTCCCCAGTACCAGGACAGCGAGGCGGCCTGGTTGCTTACTGTAAGCTTCCAGAGGACGCAGGCCGCACCTGGCCTGTTCCCTGCTTCCAGCACCCGGCACGCTGGAACATCTTGGAGCACATAGGTGCTCAAAGGTCTGTTAACTGAATTAACACACTGCTGTTCTCACTAGGAGACATTTCTACATCAAGCTTATTTAGCATGATTTGAACTATAGGCTCAACAATGATTTCTTTTCCTTCCCAAAACCTTAAGTATTTTTAAAAGACAAAACAGTAGGTATTCCTAACACAGGCCCAGCCAGCAGTTAAATACATAAACAATTAGGCTAAAAACAGAAGTGCCACTGTAAAATCTTCTGATTTATTGAATGGTGATATAATTTATGGTTACTTTAATTATGACAGATTGTGAATAAATGACATTTCTCTAGGGTAAAAATTACATATATTAATGATTTTCTATGTTTAAGTTCTTTATATGTTATGAAAAGTGTTTATTTCAAAAGAAACCATGGGAGAGAGTCAGGAAGCAGAGGGTGAGGTGGGGACAGGGTAGAAATGGGGGGACAGGACATGACTGGGTGAGCCACACTGAGACCCAGAAAAGGTGGGTGGAAGTAACTGGAGGCAGGAAGGACTGAACCATGCATTGCTCACAGGAGGCCAGAAACCGTACTTGGGTAGGTCAAGACAAGTTTCAGCCAGAATAGAAAATCCTACTGGATCTACCAGCAATGTCAATCTGAATTTACCGCAGGCTCCAGTCCAAGCAGCTTAGTTTGGCATCTCATTCTGTTTAAGAATGAAAGCCAGGGACCACAGACCAGGAGCAATAACTATGAGAAACAATGTTGGAACCTCATATTTGGCCTCTGTGCTTGACCTAGCATCAGCAAGAAAAGCAGGAGCCTGGAAGGATAGAGAGGTGCTGGGAAGACCATCTGCAGCGAAGAGCGCCAAGAAATGGAATCGCTGGTGCCTTGCCAGGAAAAAGAGCTGTGTGAGAGGTTACTCTGGACTAAGAGGCACCCTGGAGTCATACTGACAAAAGACTTATTGAGGTGATAAACACTAGAACTGCCAATTATAAAGCCGGGGAAACGTGGACCTTGGAGCCAAGTGTGGCTTTTACCAGGTATCTCAATCTTATCTTTAAATTCTCTTTCTCCAAACAGCTGTCATGATGAAAGTCCTCTCCCAGTGCCTCTAGATTTGACTGTCATATCATTACCTGGATGAGCATCTTGCGCAGGAAAGGCATGACGAAGGCTGGGTTCATGCTACTGAGCCGGCCCACCGTGCAGATGGCCAGCTCCCGGATCTCAAACACCTGGTCATTCAGGGCCACAAACAGGGCCTGCAAATTCTCTGCCTGGGCCAGGTGTGCATCAAAGCGCTCATCCAGGGATGCCAAGACACAGTAGCGAATGTCAGGGTCTGCAAGAACAAGTGAGCCTTTGAACACCTCTTCAATGCGCTCACCCTTCCAGTCCTTCCCCAGTGTCCCCTCCACTGCCGTGAGCCTAGTGAGAGGATTCCAGATACCCTTCTCTCATCTAGCCTGTTGTTCTTTTCTCTACTCAAAGAAACAAAGAGAATAGAATTAAAGACAGGTTATCTTGCAACAATAGGATGGAGCAGCCAAGCCTAACGCCTTGGCAGAGAAAGAGCTGAACGCCATGAGGCTGAAGGTCTCTGGAGAGGCCATGCAATGAAACTGCCCCAAAACTCTAAACTTTCCGAGACTGCTTCTGTCTAATAAACTTTACCGGGATCTGTTATCCCAACCACGAGCAGCTTGCTGAGCACGTCCGCCACCACTTGCACTGCGGTCTGGCTAACCACGTGTGCGTGGCCGCTGATGAGGTGGACAGAGGGCGTGAGCAGGCGGGAGCAGGTGCGGGCGGCTTCCATGCGGATCTCCTTGTGCTCACTGTTCAGGAAATGATCCGCACAGTGGCGGACAAACTGGGTCAGAGAGTGTCCTGGATATAAAGCAGAGAGAAAACAGAACAATCACTGCTGCTTCAGACAATAGGTCTGCAACTTGCTAGCTGCATTTTCCACTTTATGGCTATAATTCAATTTTCAACAAGATATTGATCAGCAAGACATTGACCCAGAACTCTTCCTAACAATGAGCCTTCAATCATTAGAAAGGTAGAAGGGAGGCGGAGGAGCTGGGAGACAGAAAAAAGGCATTCTCCGATCCTAACTGTCTTTTATTCCCTTCAGAGAATAAATCATTTTGTTTTATTCTGACCCAAGCCCAGAGAGTAAAACAATTCTTGATCAAATTTACCTTGTCTATTTTAGTTCCTGATTTAAATACCAAAAAGAGAGTCTGATGTAGGCTGGGTTTAAATATAGCTACTTTCTATTCATTACAAAGCAATTGTCCTGGACGTTAATCAATGTGATGAAGGAACTGCAATGGGGAAAACACAGATGGCTGTCCGTATTGAGACGGCATGTTCAGGCTTTTGGTACTTGCTTGTTTCCCTATAGGCTTGACTAAGACCGCCTACACGATCTTAAATTTCAAAGTATCCCTTTCTCTCTCCTGAACTAAATCTTTCTAGGGAATTAGTGGGGTTTACCTGCAGCTTGGAATTCTAAACCGAACTACACAGCATAGCACTCTCAGAAATCACACAGCCACAGGAATACAAACACCCAAAGCCCATGCTCACACTTGTTAAAGCACTAAATACCATCTTAGCTACCTGGAGGTGGGGGCCTAGGGGATCCATCTCTGACTTTCCCATCTCTGAAGCATTAGTTCCTTGGACCAAAACACACTTTTCCTGAAACACCATCTTCCCCAAAACGCAGTATGGGACAAAGAAACAAGCAGTAGGAATTAACAATATACAGAAAGACTCTAGGAAAGACGAGCTGCTACAGACACAGCTATCCTGTCTCCAAAGCCCCTAGCAAGATCCAGGAATTCTAGACACCCGCATTCCTTTCTCAAGGTTCCCAGCATCACTCACTATCTTCCAAGATCTATTGCAATTTCTTACCTTCAAATTCAAAGCTGCCAAGAGTTCGAAGGGCAAGAGTAATGCTGCCCACATCACTGGCCTCAGGGAGAGTTGTGAGGCCAGGGGAAGCCAGCTGATGGGCCAGGCCCTTGGGCATGCCTGGGTGCCGGAGGGGCTTGTGCATGAGGACCAGGGATAACATCTTCAGTAGCCCATCTTGGATGTCCTTCTTTAGCTGTGGGATCTGACGGCTCAGGTCGTAGAGCACAGCTGTGAGGGCGGGGCTGAGAGGGAGGGCACCAGTTATCCATGGGCTGCATACATGACATTCAGTCTGTTCTTGGGAAGAAACAATCCTCCTTGTCCAGCAAGGGGATCGGGCCCCTTCACTGCTTGGTCTTTAAAGTAGATAGGATACTACAGAATAAATGGTCTGAACTCTCTTGGCCTGCTCACAGATTTCAAAACAATGAGTTTCTGGTTTTTGCCATGAGAGAATTTGCTGAATATAATGCGACCACTGTAGAAGACCAAGTCTCAATAAACAACCTGGGAGTTAGACTGAGAGCATTGTCCTTATTTTATAGATCAGGGGTGGGGAATGTCCGGCCTGCGGGCCATATAAGGCATGAGAAATCCTTTGGGCTTGCCCTGCCAAGGCATTAGGGGTGATTTAATTAAATATTTGACCAAATATAGCAGGCTAATTTTTAAGTTGATAATTTTGTATGGCCCACGAATGATGCTATAAACTACCCAAATGACCCCTGGGAGAAAAAGGTTCCCCATCCATTATAGATGAAGAGAACTAGTGTAGAGATCTTAAGCAATTTTCCCAATAAACATATAAACGATAGCTGCCAACATTAATTGGGCACTTCTTATATGCAAGGCACTGTGCTAAGAGTAACTATTTCATGAACTCTTTCACTTAATCCCCACAACCCTAAACAGCAGGAAATGCTATTATACCCACATTTCAGGTGAGAAAATCGAGGCTCAGAGAAGTAAAGTAACTTAGGATCACATAGCTAGCTAGTGTTGAAACTAGGATTTGAAACTAGCCTACGTGTTTAGTGAGAATTATCCTACCTATCCAATTTAACGTGCAAACAACCATGCCTCGCTCTTTCAACACAGTCACAATACTATGGCTCATGCCTCACCCTACCAGAGAGAGGGGAAGCTGAGATTTCCGACACCCACCTCAGTCCCACCGCCAGCATAGGCTCCAGCAGCTCCTTGATATCCTGCTGGATGCCTGGCCCCATTGCCCGAGCCAGCATGCTGATGCAGGTGAACACGGTGGCATCCACCTGCATTGCCTTCTGTCTCCTGCAGAGAACCAGGGAGGGGCTAGTTTAGACACAACAACGTTCTGTGAGGTCCCACCTCAAAATTGCCTTGGGGCAAGGAGGGCCAGTTACCCAGGTAGGGACACCACATGTGCAGGTTATCTACTGCACAATTCGAGGGGGTCCATCACACCAGAGTCACCGTAGATCTGTCCACGCATTTAAAACAACAATCCAGCAGATGGCAGTAATGTGTCTTGAGGGAAGGGGCCCCTTTCCCCAAGTCACACAAATGGCACCACATGGTTTAGTGTGGTGCTGGCCAACATACCTATTTAGGAAGCAAACTGAACATGTGTACATTAGGGACCATAAAGTGCAGGGCGCAGCCATAATATGGAAAGAAATTCTTCTCCCTATCATGAGATTACTGGGTTTTAGATTGGGTAAGGCTTATTAATTGACCAGAACAATCCTTGCTAGTAATACAGGAAAATATAAAGACACAATTCTAATTAACACTGACCCCCCCAGACTGAGAGAAGTCACCCTGGCCTATCCATCTTGACGGTGCTAATGGTTGTTTTCATGCCTGATTCACTGGAAAGTTTCAAGAGATGGAATAACTCATCCAACTAAGTTCCAGTCTAGGAGTCTCTCTTTAAAAGTCTTATATCAGCCGAAACCGGTTTGGCTCAGTGGATAGAGCGTCGGCCTGCGGACTCAAGGGTCCCAGGTTCGATTCCGGTCAGGGGCATGTACCTTGGTTGCGGGCACATCCCCAGTGGGGGGTGTGCAGGAGGCAGCTGATCGATGTTTCTCTCTCATCAATGTTTCTATCTATCCCTCTCTCTTTCTCTCTGTAAAAAATCAATAAAATATATTTAAAAAAAAAAAGTCTTATATCAAATTAAGACCTTTGAAAGCCAGAGAAAAGAGCAAAACCAGGTGATTCCAAGTAATAATACTGAAAACAGCACTGGCACCTAACATCCTCACAGGGTATTCAACCAACCCAAAATATTTACATCAATGCCATTTCATTGGGAAAAGGTTGGAGCTCAAATGAGGAAGGGCTGTTCTTTATAAGATTTTGCTATGACATGGAAGTTAAGGAGGCAGAGAACGGGCTTAAGCTCCATGGAGATGCATGGTGCATCCTTCCTCTCCCAACTAGGGTGGCAGGGGAAATCAAAACAGGGATGCTTACTTATGGGCAAAGTCCTTAGGGGGCAGGGCTGCTCGGATGATGTCCAGCACACGAGGTAAGTAGATCTTGAACTCAGACCTCACTGCCACGGAAAGGAGCCCCAGGGCTTGGAATGCTGCTGTCCGCTCCTTCTCCTTCTTGACACAGCTTAGGACATGGTTCATGGTATCCTGGAGGTACTGGGTATCTGAGCACAGAAAAGACAAAGTGTATGGCTCAAGGTCAGGGTTGGTCTATATGTCAAAGGTCAGAGTTCCCATAAATCACTTAGATTTAAGAATTTAAAATGCCTGTTAGAAAGATGGTAAGAACTTAGAGGATGTACTAAATAACCAAAGACTTATGCTTGATAATCACTCTTCAAATACAGCTTTTGGAAATACTAAAAATATAAAAATTTTAATTAAAAAAACCCACAAAACTTATAGGGTCTCCAAAAACAGCATCACATAATTGTTCCATTCGCGTTATATTTTGAGGAAAAGATTACATCCTCCTGTTTAAGGAATATATGTTACATCTTGTTTAAAAACAAAGAGAGGATCACCTAAACTATTTTATATTATATTGAAAATTTAAAGTAATACTAAATACTGTTTGCAATAAACAGACCATTCCATTTAGCTTAGGCCTAGAAATCACTGCCATTACCTAGAGATTCCTGTTAGTGTTATATTTAATAGAACAAGATTGAGTCTGTAATTTGGAAAGCCACATGTGTGTTTTCATTAAGTTTACATAAGCCAATGTGCATGGGTAGGTGATTCTTGGGCAATTTAGGCTAAAGTGTTACTACTCCTGTGAAGGCTGGAATTTCTTGATTCTTGCCTCTTCTATTTCTTCTCTTCCATTTTATTGGCCCCAAGTCTGTGCAGCAGAAGCACATAACAGCAGAGAGGGAAGGACCACACATCCATTAGAAAGTTAGGGGTGTCAAGGGCTTCTGAGCCACAGTTAGGAGACAGTGCATTAGACTCCCAAACAGCACATCACTATATTTATTCTAACAAGACACGTCTTCTCCCACAGCTCTTGTGAGCAAATGACATTAAAGCATGCTGGGGCTTGAAAACAGTCAGAAGACCACAGTGACACGACCCTACAACCAGAGTATATCAACAAGGAAAACTAGGCTTTTGCAAAGGGGAACAGCATTTCAGTAGGAAATGGACTTAACTCAAGAGAATTTCCTTTTCTAGATTTAGCACCCTAAGAGATTAGGAATCTGACTTTGTTAGAGATTCCAGCCCAATCTTAGGGTATTTTTGATGTTCAGAAAGCTGACATCATCAGGAAATTCAAGCAATGACTTCTAAACTACAAACTTTAAATAAGCAGCACTTTCCTGATGAGACATGTACTTTGGAGGCTGCCCAGGCTGAATTTCAATGGCATATTTTAGTATATTATTTAATAAAACAACAAAAACCCACTTCAAAAGAATAACCCAGGGGCCCTCTGAGCTTTTGTGTTCTGCTGCCGGCAGCCTTTGGAACATACTAGGGAACTGCTTCCACGCCATGCCAGACTTTCATCAAATTTGGCCTAGTTATTCGGGTTTTCTTTTGAACCACAGACTTTCAACCCAAGATCATTTATAGCTCTACTGAACAGGGGCATGTCTGGTCATTAAAAAAGAAAAAAAGCTGCTGGGTATCAAGTGGGAAGAATGGAAAGCTGAAAAAATAGGGGTGATTTTCCTAATATCATTTCTCTCTGGTTCAGTGATTTTATGTGGCTAATTGTCTTGTCCTTACGCAACGCAGCAGTTCTGTTCTCGCACAAAGCACATTTAACAGCTCAACAGCTCTATATTTCTCCTGCTTGCATCTGGGCGGGACGGCGTGAAATGAGTCTGTGCTAGGGAATGGCATCTGCCAAGGGTCAGGCGGGCCTTCCACTTACGCTCCTGTCTCTTACTTGGTCCTGAATGCTCCAATGTGCACCACAGTGAAGTACAAGGACATGTCCCGGAGGGGCCCTCTACACTCAGCACATACGGAGGTGAAACAGGACATAAACATGAGCAGGCAACTGGAGCAGTACTGTAATCGTCACCTTTACCTAATTTCTAAAATGGATTTGAAGTACCTAGAGGCAGCAGTAATAGCTTCCATTTTTGAGGGCTTACTCTGAGCCAGGCACTTAGAGCAGGTGCTCAGGCATTAATGCAGTTCATCTTGTGATGCAGGGATCGCTGTTTTAATATTACTGTCCAAAACCTCAGTTACAGACAGGCAGGATTCACCCCAGGTCTGACCCACAAGCCTTTGCACAGCTGGGGCTATAATGGAAGAGGCAAGGAATATTTCTAGCTGGAGTAATCCAGGAAGGCCTCAGGGAAGCCAGTGTCTGCATTGGGCCACCTTCAGGAGCCAGGAATTCACTTCCCGCTGACAAAGGGCAGGAGTATGGGAACCCACAGTCTGTGATCCATGAAACCTGCCTCTGGGACAGCCAGCCCTTGCTTCCTGAGTGGAGAGGCATCTCAGTGACCTCCTCAGAGGCAGAAGCAGGACAGTCGCCTAGTCCTCGCTGCCCCACCGAGTATCTAAAACGAAACTCCCTTCCTTTGGACTCTTTTTAGTCCGTTCAGGACCTTGCTGTTGGCTTCCATGCATGAGAACTTGCTCGGCTCTAGAACTGCCTCTGTGCCTACACCTGCTGCTACCTCAGATGTATGTAGAAAACCTGAACACGACTGAAACTGGACGGGAGGCAAAGAAACCAGAGACTAGCCTCTAGTTGGCATTGCTTCAAATGAGAAGCAGACATAACTTTTTGGAATCACTTCTCTGTTTAATTACCCGTCAGTGGGTAATGACGTCTTCCACAGACATCCTCACCTGTGAAGGCAGAAGGTCGGAAGGCGGCCAAGCGGGGTAACAAATTAAGGATTGTCATTTGAATCAGCGAGTTCTTGCTATTCCTGCATTTCAGCACCCACTGGCACACCTGAGAGAGGAAGGGTACAGGGTTGGCGAAGGAAAGGGAGGTGTGGAGCTTGGAAGGGGGGAACGGGCCTCTTGTCACCCACCTGATCAAATTTCTCCTCCATCAAGTCTCTGCAACACCGGCTCTCCACCAGAGTGGACTTAGCTGGGCTGGGGGAAGCCCCAAATCCCATGAGGCTTTGGTGAGAGCTGTAGCCCAGCAGTCCCACCAAGGCATTTGACGGCTGGGGCTGTACAGCCTGGAAACTGGTGAAGGGGGTAATGTGACGAGGTTTCGTTCCGAAGCCCATGAGATCTTTGCAGTACTTGTCATGTACCAACTGCTGCTGTGTTATTTCTTCCATTTCTTCTCTCAGGCGCTACATATGTGGGGGGAAAACACCACCTTTACTTACAAGCAGCATTTGCATAGGCACTGTGAGCCTACAGAGCAGCACATCTGCCCTCCCCCAAAAGAAACTAGCTCCAAAGTGGACGGTGGCCACTCTTCGACTTTAGGATGATGGTTTCCCCAGACCCTTACAGGAGGCCACCTACTGGGGTAACAAATTAGAACAAAATTTTGTTCTCATTTAGGTAAAAGAGCACCACCTACTGAACAATAAAGAAGCAGTAGGGTGCAACTGCCAAGGACTCGCCCTGCCCCGACCCAGGTTGGTTTGGGAAAGCTGATTTGCAAATTGCTTTGCCTACAGACCCAAGATCACAGCAAGGAAGTCTCTTGGTAAGGTGAGGGGCAGCCCCACTCCAGCATCCTGTTAAGGCCAGTCTGCTCTTTGCTTCTGGCTGGAAACCCAGGTAAAAAAAACTTAGGCAAATCATTTTCTAAGAACCCTAGGAATTCCATAGGAGATGTGCAATATGCTGGCTGGCACAGAACTCACATCTATTCCCTATTCAAAGGGCTGCTTAGCAATTCACCCTCAACAGTCCAAAATGAGGATATAAAACCATTTTCTAAACTTCCAAACTTTTCTCAACAGATTCCACCCCCCTCGCCAAATCTTGTCTGCTATTCCTGTCAAGGTCACCAATGACTCTTATGCTGCTAAATTCTCAGCCGTCTACTTATGTGACTTACCTGCAGCATTTGATCCAACTTACTATTTCCTCCTCCCTGACACTCTTTCCTCACTTGGCTTCTTGGACCTAGAGCTTTCCCGCCATGGTTGCTCCTCATTTCTCGACCTCGGGTTCTCAGACGCTCTCTCTTCTCCAATGCTAGTTGAAGCTACCATCTTGAGATGCCCTTCTACCCTGTAGCCAGTTTAATCTACCCCTCCCATCTCCATCTTCCCCATCAGTAAATGGCAACTCCAGTTTCCCAGGCCAAACACCTGGACTCTTCCCTCTCCCATCGACCTCCAAATCCCACCTTCAGAACCCAGCCACCCGTTACCCCTATAGCTGCCACTATGGTCCAGGTCACAAAGGTCCCCTGCTAAGACTGCTGCCGTTCTCCCTGAACTAGACCCCTGGCTTCAACCCTTGCCCCTTTGATAAGCCACAGTGGCCAGAGCGATCCTTTTGAAATGTGAGTCAAATGCCACTCCACTGCTTAAAACCATTAACAGCTTTCCACTTCACATACAAAGTCGACAGAGTGGCTTCTGAGACCTTAAGTGATGTGCCCCCATCCTGCCCCAGGCATTCCTCTGACCCCCTCTCCTACGACCTCCCTCCTCCCACTCTGCTCAGCCACAATGGTGATCCTGCTGCTTCCCAAATAGAGCGGCGTACTCCTGTCTCCTCAGGGCCTTTGTGCCTGGACTGCTCTTCCCCAGGTACTCATATGGCTTTTTTCTCACCTCTCCCATGACTGTGCTCAAACATCACCATATTTTAAAAGGTAATCCTTACTCCATGCTAGCATCTTTATTCCCTTTCCCTGCCCTACTTTTCTCCATAGCATTCACTGCTATAAGGTACACTATACAGATGTACTTATTTGTGCATTGTCTGTCTCCCCCTGCTAGAATGTAATGTTTTATTCATGCTGCATTACTCTAGCTCTTAATATACATGATGTAGCTCGCCTACAGTATTAGGAAATTACAATACCTTACATTTGGATAGTTCTTGGTAATTTACAAAGTACCACAATAAGAGCATTTCATTTAAATCTGAGTTAGGAGATATTGTCCTGTTTTACTGGGAGTAAACAAAGATCCCAGAGCTGTCTGGGCTACCGTGGAAAGCACGTTATACATGTCTGGGCAAATTTCTAAGGAATTCCCACTATGTATCAAGAAACCTCCCAGGAACTCAATGAGGTAAAAATCCCTGTCAAAAGTGAGGAAAATGAGGCTAAAGGAGGTAAAGTAATTTGTTTACTGCCTGTTTCCCCTACAAAATGTCAGCTCCGTGAGGACAAGGACCTTGCTTTGTCTTGCTCAGGGTGTCAGAGGAGAAGCTGGACTCCCCTGACGTGGCTTCTCACCTCTCCCTCCATGCTGCTGATTCGGACGAGCTCATTGAGGATCAGCAAAGCTCCATGGATCCGATCATCCCGATTCATGCCCTTCTCCTTGGCCAAGGTCTCATCAAACCCCTTCTCTGCTTCTTCAAACGTGTGCTGTGCAGAGACAGAGAATGCCTGACTTACCCACTGTCCACAATCAGAGAGAACACAGGCAAACCCCATCCATATGGGGGTTCGGAGGGGTTCGCGTGCCTGCTCAGTGCCTTGTACCAGTATTGACAATACTAACTCACCAAGCTCTCGCCTTTAATTTAGCTTCAACTCTCCCAATACCACGAGGCAGATACCATTACAGCCCTATTTTAATAAATAAAAAAATAGAGGCTCAAAGAAATTACGTGACTTGTCCCAGGTCACATAGCAAAACCAAAACTAGAACCCAAGTCTCCAATCCCATGTTCAGGACTCCTTTTGTTGTACAAGGCTCCTTAGTAAATCCTCTTGTCAAGAGCAATCAGCACAGGGCTCAGGGTTCTAGAGAGAGAACTGGCACTTTCTAAATTAGTACCAACCGTATTTCATCGATTCTGAGACATCCATTTTCCCCTATTTTAAGATATCTGAGAAGAGATATCTTAGCATTGTTGACAAGAAGGCACTGAGTCACAGTTTAATTGGCATCATGTTTTCAGTCTTGGTGGAACATGAAATAATGGTATGCTATCCATGAATCTTTGCTTTATTGATATAAATTAACTGTTGATTTATACCGAGCTTAAAAAAATCATGAGACCAAAACAAACGTGACACTTGCTGTGTGGCAAGGGGCCTGTTGCTGCCCAAGGCCCCGTGATACTCTACGAGCATGTGCTTTGCTAGTGGTTGAACGGAACCATCTCCTCACCCTGTACCACTGAGGCTTCTGCATCTCCTTTGGCTCACGCTGGGTGGTGAGGATCAGACAGGCACGAAGGGCGGCTACAGCTCCTTCACGGATGGCCTGTTTGGGGTCCCACACAGCCACAAAAATGTTGTCAAAGAAGGGCTGCACTTGCTGGAAGAAGAAGGTGGGGACGCTGACGGCCAGCTCACGGAGAACCAGAACCTAGGAGAAAAAGGCACACTCAGAACTCTCATCTGTATCACGGAACTTTTTTTAAAAAAGTTTATTTCAGAGAGGGAGTGGGAGAGGGAGATAGAAACATCAATGAGAATCATTGATCAGCTGCCTCCTGCACATCGCCTACTAGGGATTGAGCCCAAAACCCATGCATGTGCCCTGACCGGGAATCGAACCATGACCTCCTGGTTCATTAGTCAATGCTCAACCACTTAGCCACACCAGCCAAGCTGTATCACAGTTTTGTTCTCTCGGGAATATAGCTTCTGGCTTCCTAGAACCTATATACATTAGAAAAAGAGCAGACTTGGAAATTCTGGGGCTCTAGGAAGGAAAGTAAAGGAAAACTGCTCAAACATCCGTGTTCATTATCCTCGAGTGTTTACACACGATGCTGGTAATGTTAGAACACAAGCTCTGGACGGGCAGGCATGTTTTGTTTTGTATCCTGCTCTACTGACAGCCTAGACCAGTGATGGGCAACCTTTTGAGCTTGGTGTGTCAAACTTTGCCAAAAAACTGAGCATAACACGGGTAGTGTGTCACTTTGAGGAAAAAACATTATTTTGCAAATGTTTCATCCTCAGGAGCAGCAAATGTTTCATCCTCGGCATGCGGCCGCCTCAGCGGCCGCGTGTCATCAGAAATGGCTACGCGTGTCAGTGCTAACACGCATGTCATAGGTTCGCCATCACTGGCCTAGACCCATACCTAGAATATAGCAAGTATTCAATAAACATTTATTGAATGAAAAATCTTGTTTAATACCTAACCTTGCTATTATTTTCACTTGGCAGTGAAAGAAAATAAGGATCAGAGGTTGCCCCAAGTTACAGAGTTAGAAAATGGCAAGGCCAAGACTTGAACCAGGGTCCAAATGTGGGCCCCTCCCCCACACCATTCTCCCTCCTTGTGGTGCTGCCTCCTCCCGAGGGAGCTGACTGGAAAGGATCTGACTGATACCTGTGACCCCCACACATTCATGTCCAAATTCTCCCTCTTGAAGACAGACTCTCTCCTATCTCACAGCATGGCGTCCTAGCCCAACAAACCAGCCTCAGGGACAAGCTTCGAAAACCAAGGAAGATGTACCCCCAAAAGAAGAGGATAAACTACCACTCCCCCTAATGCAGAACAGCCAATGGGAAAAGAGGAAGTTTGGGCTAAGCACCAACCAATGAGCAAATGTCTACAAAATAAACCGGAAAGGCTGACCAACTCTCCCACTGCGGGTAGTGAAGGTATCTACTTCTCCGGCTCCTCTCTTAATCCCAGTTCTTCCATATTCCCCCGGTATATGCAGAGACCTTGGCAAAGGCACGGAAGGGATCATGCAGATAGTACAGTTGTCTGGGGCTTTGTAGCCTTTTGGCTGTGGCTTCTTCTCCTGCTATGGCTCTTGCAATTTTGATTCTAAAAAATCAGAGCTCAGGATAAACACTGCACGTAGGGCTGCCTCTCAAGCAATGAAAAACAACGTTTAAGCTTCCTCTTCAGGTGCAAAGCTCAGGGTGAAGACAGAAAGGAATTCAGGACAGAACCTAAGACCACCAAGAAGCAGGGTCTTTGCCTGGAGCATCCCCTCTCATTCTCTGCCCCTCGGAGACCTAAGCACATTGTGTGAGGGATCCCGACACGGTGCCATCGCTCTCTAGGCCTGGCTGGCTGTGCTCCTCCTGCAGGCACTCACAGCTGCGTGTCTCCGGCCCTCGTTGCGGTCAGCGCCCAGCCATTCCAGGGCTCGCTTCACCTCAAACTCCACATACTCAGCGGTAAAAGTGTCCCCTGCCATGGCGAGGCGACCAATGGCCTTGGATGCCATTTCCATGACAACTGGGTCATTAGAGGGGAGGAGGTTCCGAAGATAATTAGCAAATCGCCCGATTCGGGTGGCATTCCCACCTTCCACTCCTATGAGGCTCGCTGGAAAAGAGAAAGGCAACAGGTGAGGATGAACACACGCTGTCCAGGTGAGTACGCTGCCTTGAAAGCAAAGCTGGCATGACCCCTTCCTTCCATTCTGAGTACACACTGTAACTTCCAGATGGTAAACAAGGCAGATAATTTTCATTTTAACCAACAGATTTGATATTTGTACAAGGATATTTGCATGAAGCAAAATGCTTTCGTTTTAGTATATATAATTCGTTTTCTCAAGAAGAAAAGGAGAAGAAACTGGGACTGAATAATAAATCGCAGGCTGGATGACCACCTCTGGGAGTTGAAAATTACCTGCCTTTTGTTCACTGTCCCAACTCTACTTTTGCATTCATGAGCCCTACGGCAGATATACTCTTCAGAGAAATTAGAACCTGCAAACAGCTACGTGGGGTGGTGGAACGAAAGCTGGCTTCTAGTCTCAGCTCTGGCACACTGTCTGGCCCAAAAAAGTTGCTTAATGGTTCTGAGACTCCATATCTGAAAATACCTGCTTTGCCTACGTGTCAGGACTGTTGCTAGAATTAATACCTAAATAAGAACACGGAAAGCCACCGAGCTCCTTAAAATTCAATAAACGAATATGAACTAAGCATCTAATAAGCAGCAGATACAGGGTGCAGTGGACACAAATATCGTTCCCAGTCGATATTGTCACCAGAGACTCTGTCCTTACCTATAGCCAAGATGCCACCTTTCCTCTCATTGGCATCTGAGCTGGAAACCAGTTCAAAAATGTGATGGTTCAGCTGGTCATAGAAGCGAGTAGACTCCTCTTGACTCATCTGCAAAGGAAGATGTACTCAGAACAATTTCTGATGTCTCCCTGATGATGGTGACGGTGTTGTTGACATGGTTTCCAAAAAATAGGACTGGAGAGGTATCAGCAGGTACGGTTTAAACCGAACACAACAAAGCAACTGCCCATTTCTATAAACTACAGAGCAATTGAACTCGCAATTCATCTATTTATTTAACAAATACTATTGAGTACGCTCCGAGGGTCCTGTCCTTCGTTCTACCTAGTACCCGGGTGTAAGAACCAACAAGACAATATTCCTGACCTCCAGTGTGGTCTCTATTTTAAAACCCCCAAGCTCTTCCCACCCACCCCAACCAATGTTATCAGGCAAAAAGACTCAAAGGTCTGGAATGCAGTGTGAAAAAGAAAAAAAAAATTAAAAAACAGCTGACTCTAAGCTGATTCCTAAAGTGTCCCAACACAGAGAGGCCACAGAAATGTGTAACCGCTGCAAAGGAACCCGCATATTTTAGGGACGTGAGAAACTGGGTGCCTTTCTGAAACAGAACCTTACTTAGCTGTCAAACGAAACCTAAACCAGGGATGGTGCACTTAGCCCCAACATCCATAACGAATGGCCCCACATCCCAGAAGCCCCGACCTCTCGAAGCTCCATGGTGACATAGTGCTGGAGCTCCTTGGCAGCCTTGGCCCTGGTCTCCTCGCTCCGGCTCTTCAGGCCGCTGGCAAACTGCTGCAGGATGCTCACATTGCTAGAGGCCACGGCGGCTGCGGTGGCGGCGGCGGCGGGTCCGGTTCCAAGCATCTTGCCCTGAGGTTCTGTGGAGAAAAGCTTCCTTTAATATTCTGGATAACAAACTACGGCGATAAATTTATTTATGGCCCAGTTCCTCAACACAGATCTCCGCCCTGTCCACGTCAGGTAGGGAGACCTCGCTGAGGAATGTGTAGAAAGCCTCTATTTATTCAATAACGATTCTTGTTTAGAAGAGGCAGCATAGTAAGAGAGTCAAATTGTGGGCCGTGGAGCCAGACTACCTGAGTTTGAATCCAACCCCAAATTACATACCTTGAGAAAATACTTAAAATGTCTATTTCCTCAACTGCAACTGGGCAATAATAGAACCTAACTCATAGGGTTGATGTGAGGATTAAGTAAGTTAATACACGTTAAAAAGTGCTGGGCACACCGCAAGTTCCTAAAATTGTTAGCTATTATTATCATTATTACTACTATGTACATGGCATAGTGCCAAGAACTAAAAATGGGGAGGTAAGAGAGAATAAATCATACCTACAACTACCTCTTTCCTCAAAGAGTTCAATTTAAAGGGAGTAATTATTCTATAGCAACATTGTCCAACAGAAATAAAATACAAACCACAAATTTTAAATTTCCTAGTGGCCATGTAAAAAAAAAGTAAAAAGAAATGGGTGAAATTAACTTTATTTAATACAACATATCCAAAATATCATTTCAATGTTATTAATATAAAAAATGGATATATTTCCATTCTTGTTTTGTACCGAATTTCTAAAATCTAGCGTGCATTTTACACCTACAACAATCTCAGTTTGGACTAGTCACATTTCAAGCACTCTAAGCCACACGTGGCTGGTGGCGCTGCACTGGACAGTGCAGTTCTATAGAATACTAATACTCGAAATGATTCCGAGATCATTCATTCATTCCTGAATTAGGTACTGTCTCTTCTCTCAATGAGCTTACAACCTAGGGGTAAATTCAAATAATCAGGCAACCGCAATGAAGTAGCCATAATAGAGCTCAGCCAACATATATATATATCTATATATCTTCATATACATTATATATCACATATATCTACATATATGTCATATGCATTATAAATATTATATGTATTATATATACACTGAGTGGCCATATTATTATGATCTCTGAATGCATAATAATCTGGCCACTCAGTGTATATCCTATATAATAAAAAGCTAATATGCAAATTGTCCCCTCGACTAGGAGTTCGACCAGCACGCAGGCGGACCAACCGCCCATGTCCCCTCCCCCTGGCCAGGCTGGCCAGACCCCACCCATGCACAAATTCATGCACCAGGCCTCTAAAAATATATATATATAAAATACACACACACACACACACACACACACACACAGTGAGTGGCCAGATTATTATGTGTTCAGAGATCATAATAATCTGGCCACTCAGTGTATAGTTACATGTATATCTACATAAACACGTATCTCCTAGGTATGTCCAGATTATATTAGAAAACCAATTTTTCAAAATTCTTATTTTGAAAGAATTTGTGATGCTGAGAAAAAAAATAAATAAACAAGGAGTAATTGGTTTTGAAAGCTTTTAAATACTCCAGTGCAAAAGAAGTGTCATCCTTGAGGCGAGAGGAAACCCAGAAAACTACTCCAGAGTGTGTGACCGCACCTGTGCGAGGCTAGCAAGAAATCTCCACTCTCAGGCAAGTGCCAGCCTATCTTTGTCAGTCTAAGGCCCACGGGCCATCTGTTCCACGCGAATTTCCATTAAAATACTGGAAGTCAGACACCCTAAGGATCTTGGCGGAGGCTTACAGGGAGAAGGGAAAGTTGGGTGGCTGGAACTAGGGACGGGAGTGGGGGAGGCAGCGAGGATGGAACCTGAGGATGGAACCGAGCTCAGACTCGGGGAGTGGGTCCTACAGAAGCCTCCAGGCTGGAGGGCAAGGGGCTGACACCGACGCTGGTCCTCTCCGAAGACAATTTGCAGGTGGTGGCTGATCCGCACGGGGACGCACAGGCGTCCCGGCAGGACCGGGGCTGCTGGGCCGGCCTTCGCGGCGCCACGGACGCACGGCGGACTCTAAGGTTCGGGGGTCTCCCGGGACCCCGGGAGGAGGTGGGCGCTGCCTCACAGGGTGGAGGTCAAGGGCTCAGGCGGTGCTCAACTCCAGGGTGCCGTCTCTGAGGGGACCCCACGTCCCGGCGGGCGGCTTCCCCGTCTCCCCACCCCGGACCAGAACGGCTGTGGGTTTGGACATTCCGCCGCCCTGGAGGGGTCGGTGCCAGGCTCCGGACTCACCGTGCGGCTTCGGCCGAGGCCTCAGCTGCCGCCAACAGCGCCGGTACCGCCGCCTCAGGCCCCCGGCCCTACCACCCGCCTTCCCTACTGTCCTCTAAGCCGCGGGAGGGAGGGCAGGTTCCCAGTCCTAACGACCAATCGACAGGCGTAAGAAGACGATGGACTGAAACACTGACCAATAGTAATGAAGGAGAAGTGAAGCTTCGGGACCCGGCTTCTCTAGGGGGCGGGGATTGTTCAAATAGACAAACCACGCGGCCAGTGGCAGACGAAAGGAGGCTCAGGTCTACTCGGGAGAACCAATCGGTCGTGAGTTGACTTCAGTCACTTCCATGCACACATCCGGTCCATCGCTACTATAGTTCCCCCCTGCACTGGGGGTGCGGCCCTGTCTCAGTCCGCTGTCTGGGTACCCGGGATAGGACTGAGCGGTGGGAGGCGAAGGTTCGCGACCCCGCCCGGCTTATTTATGAAAGGAGCCGTGTGAGCCACAACTGGGGGAAAAGACGTAAAATTTTCGGGTTCATGGGACCGTGATTTCTCTTTTGTTAAATGTTAACATGTATTTGAAAAGTTTTTTACTTAGATTTACTACTTTTCCAAAAATTACCTAGTTCCCAAGATAATTCACGAGAAACCATAGACAAATTTTAACTAAATGAGCTTCTCCTAAATCAATAATTTCAACATAATTTTAAAAATAACTTTTCAGAAAACAAAAATAGAGTTTGACTACATCTTAATTTTTTAAAAAAACTACCGTCTATTAGAATAAATATTGAATATTCCTAAATAATTCACAATTGGAGTCTGATTAAATAAAACACAACACATTTTTATTACAAATGTTGCCATTAATAATGGTAATGTAGATGAATATTTGTTAAGAAAGAGGGTTCACAATTTATTAAGAAATATAAATTACACAATGTAAGTATACTATAACCATTGCTAGTAAAAACATTTATGTATTTCTTAGGTGTCTATGTTACCGTGGGGAACATGTACAACTAAGATGTAATGAAATTTGGGGAAGACATACTATTTTCTTTATACATTACCATCAATTACTTGTGTAATAAAAATATATGTTTTGTGAGGACATGGAAGTTTCCTGAAGTGTTAACCTGCCAAATTAAAGAGGTTTGGTAATATTCTGTGGCTAACAAAATACTCTGTCAGATTGAAAAATAAATAAATAATGATTACTGCTTTAAGCTTAGGATCTCTTCATTGCATTGATTTTTCTGTGAAATAGTTGTTCCTCTTAATTTCACATTTCTCACTTGTGTTCAACATATCCATATTTAATCACTAAACATTTTTGAATATGTAATGTATTCACTGTTCAAATCTCAAAATAAATAAAATTGTATTTATCACCAAGTCTTGCTTCACCCCTGTCCCTTCACTTATTTTCTTAGTTTTTCTGTCTCCCTAGAATTTCTTTATGTAAATGTAAGCAAATATAAATATATATTTTTATTTTTCCATTTTGTTACAGTATATTACTGTTCTGTCCTTTTAAAAAAATGTAGTGTATCTCTGAGATCTTTCTGTCTTCGTATATAGAAAGCTTCCTTGTTCTTTAGTTGTTATAGCTGCATAGTATTCCATCACATTTATGTACCATCATTTATTTTTCCAGTCCTCTGTTGATGGACCTTTGTGTTGTTTACAAATTCTTGTTATTACTAATGATGCTACAGTAAATTCATATATGTATAATTTTATTCCCCGGCATTAGATCAAAATAGATACCCAGAAATGGGATTAGAGAGGGTCAACATATGTGTAGTTTGATGGGTATTATCAAATTTAACTCTATGAAGGAGGTACCAATTTTCATTTCCACCAGCAATATGAGATTTTTGCCACCGTAAGACATGATAAGGCTGTTTTCTAATTAACAATCAAAGATGTTTTTATAGTAACAGTAACCAGTGCATTTGTAGGCCTCTTTTCCAAATTTACAAAGAGCTTTCTTATCCATTATGTTAAAATAATAACTAATATTTATTGAGCGTTTACAAAGTATCAGGCATTTTGGTGGCCATTATGTTTTTTAAAAATTGGTTTTTAGAGAGAGAGGAAGGGGTAGGGATAGAGAGAAACATCGATGTGAGAGAAACAGCATCAATCAGCTGCCTCCTGCATGTCCCCTACTGGGGATCGAGTCTGCAACCTGGGCATATGCCCTGACCAGGAATCAAACCAATTGCCTCTTGGTTTATGGGTCCATGCTCAACCACTGAGCCACAAGGACCAGGCTGGTGGGCAGTATAGAATAGAGGTTAAAAGCAGGGTAGAGTCAAACTAACTGAATCTGAAACTTAGCTCTAGCACTTACTACCTGAGCAAGTACTTAATGTCTATATACATATTCCCTTACTTAAAGAACTGGAAAGATTACAATGCACCCATCGACAACCAAGGGTTGGATGGCTGTTGGCACCAATTCAGTCAACAGGCATGTGGTGAAGAAGGAGCTTTTATTCAGTGCGAACAGCCCAACAGCTCAGTAGTGGTTCATCTTCAGAGTTTCAGCTGCAGCCAGGGAAACACAGTCTTCAGTGGAAAGTGTGCTTCCACAGCCAGAGGGGAGCTAACTCATACACACAGAAGTCCCTGCCTCTGGTCCCTGATTGGTCTGTCCTCATGCAAATGAAGATTCCAAATCCTCAAAGTTTGATTGGGCCAAAAGGCACTGTCCTGATTGGTCAGAATGAACCAGTTCTGATTCATCAGTGAAGATGTTGATGGGGGATATAGCTGCACAGGAGCATATTGCAGGCAGGCAGTTCAGTGCTGGAGTCAGATAGCCTAATGCAGGCTTCTCCCCAAAGTGCAGTTTGCTTAAGATGCCTCAGTTTAGAATTGGCTGTTGGGCTGTATGTGTGTGTGTGTGTGTGTGTGTGTGTGTGTGTGTGTGTGTGTGTGTGTTTAAGGAAATTTGAGCCCAGTTGACCACCAAAAGCCCTTGTTAGTAGGTATCTTTTTTCTTAGTTAGCGTCCACACTACCTTGGTAGGCACAGTTGTAGGGGTTAAATGCTACTGCATATAAAGTACCTAAAACACTACATGACACATGCAGAGTCAATAAATGCTGTTACTGTTCTTTCTGAACATTTCCTACAAGGCAGGCTGTATTGTCCCCACTTTATACTTTATCCATGAGTAAGATGACATATAGAAGGATTGGGTCATAGAATTGGTAAGGGAGGAGTTAAAAAATATCTGCTTCTTCCCAGTGTCCCATTTGGCTGTATAGGTTACTTGGGTTTGCAAGTACTAGTATGTGCTGGGTGCTGAAGTTGCAAGTTAACAACCAGCTAGCTGGTAAGGGAGGGACCATGTATGTCTATACAGGGCTGGCTTTGTGGCTGTTGTGACCTGTGAGGTTATAATGCTCTGTCTTGAAATTCTTAATGATTTTTAAGAAGGGGCCACACATTTTTATTTTGCACTGGGTACCAAAATTATGTAGTCAGTCCTGTGTACATGTGTACATATATGTTATATTTTAGTATAACTTTCATTGGTATAAAGGATATGTAGCATACAACTTACAAATAATAAAATATACAATACTTTTAAAAATATTTTTATTGGTTTTAGAGAGAGAGGAAGGAAGAGGGAGAGATAGAAATATCGATTGGCTGCTTCCTGCAGGCCCCCTACTGGGGATTGAGCCTGCAACCCAGGCATGAGCCTTAACTGGGAATCAAACTGGCAACCTCTTGGTCCATGGGACAATGCTCAACCAACTGAGCCACACTGACTGAGCCACAATACTTCTTATTGTAAATCACATATAGCCAATTGATTCTAACAGGATTCATATATATATCATGTAGTCTCCCTATGGTTGCAGTTGACCAATGAGTATAGTTACAACATGAATGTTGGTCAATATTTTCTTTTATGTTAATGAGTAAGGGGAAAGTGAGACAATCAAGAGATACCTTGAAATTTCACTAGTTTGTCAATGACATGAAGACTTCTTTGCTGAACTGGATAATAATTTGCCAATATTGGAAGAATATTTCCTCATATTTTGCTGCTATTCAAAATTTAAGGGCTATAGAGTTGACACTTTTAAGTTTAATCTGCATGATAAACTTTTTCCCCCCGTTATTGTAGTCTCGATGAACAAAACGATTATCAGGCATTTGCGGGTTTGCATGGCATAAATATTCCCACTATGGCAGATTCCAAACTACCAATGAATGTCACTGAATGGAAAGCTGGGAAGAGATGTAAACGAGCAGTAGCATCCTGTTATGTAGTATTTCCACAGTGCAGAGACAACAAATGTGAACAGCCCAGCCGGTGTTGCTCAGTGGCTGAGCATGGACCCATGAGCCAAGAGGTCACTGGTTCAATTTCAGGTCAGGGCTCATGCCCAGGTTTTGAGTTTGATTCTCAGTAGGGGATGTACAGGAGACAGCCGATCCATGATGTTTCTCTCTCATGAATGTTTCTATATCTCTATCCCGCTCCCTTCCTCTCTCTCTCTAAAATCAATAAAAACAGTAAACAAACAAAAACAAATGTGAATAACCTAAAGAGCATAAATGGTAAAATGTAGTAATGAGGAAGTAATGAACTTAGAGTATTTGTTACTTTTATTTTAATACTAGGGGCCCAGTGCATGAATTCGTGCACCTTGAAAGGAACTATGGGCTGTGAGGCTGCGGTGGGCTCAGGGGCAGGTCTCCGCCCATCCTCCGTGCCCCGGCCTGGCCCCTCCCGCCACGGCCCCCGGTCCCCTGTCTGCCAGCAGCCCTACTCCCACCACTGCCACTCCCATGTGCTGACAGCGCCGATCCTGCTCATGATGCAGAGCGATTGGGGCCAGCAATAGGTACGAGCAAGGCCGGTGCTGTCAGCGGGTGCAAGTGCCAGGCAGGACTGCAGTGCACAGGAGCAAAGAATTTTCAGTAACCGCCAGAGGCTTGCCCCATGACAGCAACCGGCGCCCCATCTTGGTCTGGTGTCCCCGCTCACCTGCTCCACCATCCCATCTGCTGCCAACGCCCACCATGTTCTGTATGCGCCCCCTGGTGGTCAGCACACGTCATAGCAACCTGTTGTTCGGTTGTTCAGTTGTTCTGCTGTTCCGTCTATTTGCATATTAGGGTAATATATATATATATATTTTTACTTAACTGTAAGTTTGTGTAGTTTAATCTTTAATAATGGCTGTGTTTGGTGACTGGCTCACAAAACTCGTAAAAATTTAACAACCAATTCTCCCCAGTCAGGAGGAGCTCCCGAAGCTCCCAGAAGGTGGGCAATGAGGGCCGGCAATGAAGACACGGAGCCGGCCACCTAGTAGGGTGGGAAGGGCAGTTATTTGTGTGTTATGAACAGGCAGGGCAGTTTATGGCGCTGGAAGTTGCACAATAGAAAGTGAGAGTTTTTGCTGTCGTGATTATTATTAGAGCTAATAATCTCTTAGACATCATTCCATTTCAGAGCTTCAAGTTTCTCATTTGAAAAAACGGGGATAATTATACTTTTCTTGTCTCCTCAATATGCTCCCTGATTTTAGTTGGTTTTGTTAATTGCTGCGTACAGTAGTGCGCATACTGCATGAGAACAATGAATGCGTTCTATTTCGGTGCCTGAAAGCTCTTGGTAAGTCGAAAAGCCACATGCATTTGTGGTGGATCGTGTGGTGCTAAGCGAGGCTGCATCCAGCGAGTCTGGGAGCAGCTGCGGGGCGCACACCTGGGAGAGAAGGCAGCCCCGCCGCGCCCCGCCCCGCCCCGGCCCCTCCGGGCCCGGCCCGCCAGTGCCCGGGGCCCCTGTTTCCCGGCCGGCCTCCAGAGGCGGGCGCACAAGATGGCGGCCCCGGTAGCTCCGGGGAGGTGGTCGCCTCTCGGCTTTGGGCTCTAGCGCCGAGCCGGGTCCAGAGGCAGGTTTCACGTAGGTGACTGGAAGGCCGAGCGGTGCTACTGGGCTCGTGGGGTGCCCGGCCCGCTCACTCCTGCCCCGGGGCCCCGCTGCCTCCCCAGCCCTGCCCCGGGGCGGAACCGAAGGAAGGTCAGGGCTGGTCGCCCCACCCCTCCCGCTCCCACCGCCGTCGCTGTTCTGTGGGTGGCTCACTATCAACGTTGACTTCAGCCACGTGCACCTCCATGGCGGCCTCGCAGGTCCCGGGGGAGAAGATTAGCATCCAGGCGGGAGAGACAGCCCAGGCCGGGGACAGGGACCTGCTGGGGAACGACGGTCCCGAGTGGGACAAGCCCGTCCCGCGCTCCTGGAGGCAGAAGTGCGCCTCCTATGTGCTGGCCCTGCGCCCCTGGAGCTTCAGCGCCTCGCTCACCCCGGTGGCCCTGGGCAGTGCCTTGGCCTACAGATCCCAGGGCGTCCTGGACCCCAGGCTGTTGGTGGGCTGTGCCGTGGCAGTCCTGGCTGTGCATGGGGCTGGCAACTTGGTCAACACGTACTATGACTTTTCCAAGGGCATTGACCACAAAAAGAGTGATGACCGGACCCTGGTGGACCGGATCTTGGAGCCCCAGGATGTTGTCCGGTTCGGAGTCTTCCTCTACACTCTGGGCTGCGTCTGTGCCGCTTGCCTCTACTACCTGTCCCCTCTGAAACTGGAGCACTTGGCTCTCATCTACTTTGGAGGCCTGTCTGGCTCCTTTCTCTACACAGGAGGTAAGGACTGGCCTGATCCCTGTGCTGGAGGTCTTAGTTGCATGTACTAGAAACTGCTTGCTTTGTGTGGGAGTATCAAAAAAGTGCTATCAAAAGTTCTTTTCTCAGTATACTTATGTGAAATCTATAGTCTGTGGGTTATGTGGGTTATTTTGAAAACAAGAGTGGGTTGAGAAGATCCTGGCTTGGCTTATGGATGTTAGAAATTATATATATACTCATATATATATATATGAGTCATTTCCATATATATGGAAACTTTGTATCTAATTTCTTTTTGTTGGCCATATCTTACAATGCCACAGTTCCAAATCTTAGTGGAATTAACTTTGAAGAGCTCACGATTGTACAGCTGATTAAGGTGGTGATGGTCAGGTGGCTAAGCTCTGTTTATTGAACATTTATTATGCGCCAGCACTGTTCCCTGTGAACACAGCAGTCACAGATCCCTGCTCTGGTGAAAGTTATTTTATATGTGATGAGGAGAGACAAAGCAAAAATAGTAAATTATAGTTAGGTTGACCAATGTCCTGGTTTGCTCAGGACTGAGAGGATTCCCAGGATGTGAGACTCTGGGTGCTGAAACCAGGAAAGTTCCTGGTAGGTTAGGATGAGTTGGTACCCTGATTACAGTATATGAAAAGATGATTAGTGCTATGGAGAGAAATAGTAAGTAGAGCCAGGAAGCGGACTATTTTAAGTAGTTTGATCAGGGAAAGCCTCATCCAAAAGGTAACATGTGGGCAAAAATTGAAGGAGGTGAGAAGTGAGGGAGTTGGCTGAGCAGCGTGTCCCAAATCTTGGAATGGCAATTGCCAAAGGCATTAAGGCAGGAATGTTCCTGAAAAGTTTGAGGAACAGCATGGAGTCCAGGGTGAGGGAGAGAGAAAAAGTGAAAGGAAGTGAAGTAAGAGAAGTATGTTTGGGGAGGTCAGGGAGGCACAAAGATTATGTAGGCCTTAATGTTGTAAAAGAATCACTCTGGCTAAAGTATTGAGAATGGATAAAGGGGAGTGAGCAAGGGTACAAGCAGGGAGGTGGAGGAGAAGGGAGCTGTTGAATAACCCAGGCAAGAGATGTTTGGTGGCTTGGATCAGGTTGGTAGTGGAGAGGGAAGAAGTGGTCAGGCAGGGTGTGCTGATAGATGGGATGTGAGGCAGGAGAGAAAGAAGAATTAAGCATAACGCAGAGGTTTTGGCCTGAGCAACTTGAATAATGGAGCTGATTTCAAGTGAGATAGAGAAAGCTGAAGGTAGGTTTTGGGAGAGATAATTGACAGAGCATCTTAATGTAGTAGATCTCCAAGTGGAGATGTCAAGTGGATATAAGAGTGAGTTCAGGAAGAGGTCTGAGCTGGAGATAAAGATATTTGGGGATCATTGGCACATAAAGTTGAACGACTGGGTGAGACCAGCAGAGGAGGGAGTGTTGATAGAGATGTGAGGGGGACCAGGACAGCGCTGGGGCACTCTGATGTTAAGAGGTGGGGAGAAGCCCTAGCTGGCTTGGCTCAGTGGATAGAGCGTTGGCCTGCGGACTGAAGGGTCGAGGGTTTGATTCCAGTCAAGGGCATATGCCTGGGTTGCGGGCTCGATCCCAGTGGGGGGTGTGCAGGAGGCAGCTGATCAATGATTCTTTCTCATCATTGATGTTTCTATCTCTCCCTCCCTCTTCCTTCCTCTCTGAAATCAATAAAAATATATTAAAAAAAAAAAAAGAGGTGGGGAGAAGAGAAGGAACAGGTAAAGGGAACTGTGATGGAGCATCTGGAGGAGAAAGAGGAAGACCAAGAGACTGGTGTCCTGGCAGCCACTTGTAGGAATTTCAGTAAAGGGAATCGTGGATGCTGTAACAGAATGTATAAGGGGGTAGGGAGGGAAAAGGCTCTCTCTGTGAAGGTGAAACTTAAACTAAGACTTGAAGGATACAGAGCCATCCTCGGGCAGAATTGGGGTCTGATTCAGGTGCCGAATCCTTCAAGACTGAAGGAACAGCAAATGCTAATGCACTGGAGGGGGAGAGAGCTCGACATTTAGGATCTACTGAAAGGCCAATGTGTTCGAGAGGGAGAATGGAGATGTAGTTGGAGAGGTAGGCGGGGGCTGGATCATGCTGGTTTAGGGCAGTGGTCGGCAAACTGCAGCTCTCGAGCCACATGCGGCTCTCGAGCCGTGGTTTCCTGCTCTGTTGACTAATGAGTTTGCCGACCACTGCCTTAGGGAAAAACACTTAAAAAACATTTTAATAATGTACTAATGTCTTCAACCTGAAGTCAAAACTTCTGGGTAAGGGTAATGCTTTACGCAGTGGTCGGCAAACTCATTAGTCAACAGAGCGGCAAACCGCGGCTCGAGAGCCGCATGTGGCTCTTGAGCCGCAGTTTACCGACTACTGGTAGGGCCTCAGTCTTCTGTGTGGGTTTCTCCTCATTCCCAGCGTGCAGGCTTAATCCTTAGGTCTCTTTCCTCTGTCTCCAGTTACTCCTTTTGTGATTTTAGCCAGTCTCATGGCTTGAGATGCTATCTGTTAAACTGGTGACTCAAATTTATACCTCTGGCCCAGATCTCTCCGCTAAACTCCAGACTCTCAGCTTCTTACTCGGTAACTTCTCTTAGAGGTCTCCAGGCATCTCCAGCTCAGCATGCCTGAAATCAAATTCCTGATCTTCTTTCTCCCCAAAGAAACCTGCTCTTCCACAGCTTTCCCCCGCTTACTCAGTGGCAACTTCTTCCTTTTAGTTCTTCACAGGCATCATCCCAACTCGTGTCCCGCATCTTGCATCAGTCCATCAGCAAATCCTGTGGACTCTACTTTAAAAATGTGTTTGGGATCTGACCTTTGTCACGACCTTTCACCACTGACCCTCTTATCTCCCTTGAGTGTTTTGGCAGGTTCTTTACTGGTTTCTGTGCACCCACTCTTGTCCCTGTCAGAGTGTTCTCAAGCCAGCAGCCAGAGTAATCCTGTTAGAACAGGCAGTTACATCAGTCCTCTGCTCAAAATTCTCCAATGGCTTCCATCTTTTTTTTTTTTTTTTATTAATATGTTTTTATTTCAGAGAGGAAGGGGGAGAGAGAGAGATAGAAACATCAATGATGAGAGAGAATCATTGATTGGCTGCCTCCTGCACGCCCCCTTCTAGGGATTGAGCTCGAAACCTGGGCATGTGCCCTGACCACATGCCTTGACCGTGAATCGAACCATGACCTCCTGGTTCATAGGTCAGCATTCAACCACTGTTCCACACCCGTTCGGGCAGTGGCTCCCATCATGTTCAGAGTAAAGGCCGCGGTCTTGACAATGATCCCAGGGCCATTATCTTCCCATCTTCTCCAATCCCCCCACTCTGATCTGTCCTTCTTTCCTTCTCTGCACATGCTCCGGCACTCTGCCCTCCTGGCTGTTTCTGAGACACACCAGGAATGCTCCCGCCTCACAGATCCTTTGAAGATTCCGTTTCCTGGATTTAGAATACTTTCCCCCCACTTCTATGTGTATGATTCCATTTCTAACCTGCTCTCCCCATTTGTCACTTGTTTAGTGAGGCCTTGCTTTCTACCCTACTTAACGTTACAAAACAATGCTTTTTGCAGCAGCTGAGAAAAAAATAAAATTACACACAAACATACAATACACCCTGTGTCCCATCCCCCCAAACCTGCCCTATTGCTCTTCTCTGCTTTTTCATCACAGCACATACTACCTTTTAACATGAGTAAGTACTTTGTTAGTTATCTTCCCTCTGAGACTGTAAACTCCCTGGGGTTAGGGATTTTAGTCTCTGAACCCATGGTGCCCAGAACTGTGTCTGGCATGTAGTCAGTACTTAGTATTCATTGAATGAACAAATGGGGAGATAATAAAATATATTGAGCAGAGTAATAACATAATCTGATTTTATGGTTTTTTAAACACTGTCAATTACATAGCAATAAAAGTCATACTGTGAAGTGCACAGATTTTAAGTGTTACAGTTTGATGAATTTTGACAGATGCATATGGCTGTATAACCCAAACCCAATCGTGATACAGAACATTTCCATCACCCTCAAAAGTTTCCTGGTGCTTCCCGTCAACCCCCCTCCCCCCATCCCTATCCAGAGGCAACCAGTGTTCTGATTTCTTTTACGCAGATTTGTTTTGCCTGGTCTAGAACCTCACAGAAATGGAATCATTCCTTACGAGTCCTTGTGCCTGGCTTCTTGTGCTCAGCATGAGAGTTTGGAGATTTGCCAGGCTGTGATGTACATTAGCAGTTGCTTTGCATTGCTGAGTAGTGTTCATCGGATGGACATACTGCAATTTGTTTATCCATTTTCCTGGTCATCAACCTTTGACTTGTTTCCATATTTTGGCTATTATGCGTGAACATTCATGGTCAAGTGTTTGTGGATATTTGTTTTCACTTTTCTTGGGTAAATGCCTAGGAAGGGAATTGTTGAGTCATAGGGTAGATGATGTTTATGAGAAGTTGCCAGTGTTTTCTGAAGTGGTTGTACTGTTCTTTCCCACAATATGCAAGAGTTTCAGTTGCTCCACATTCTTGTCAACATTTTGATTCATGTTTTAACAAATTCATTCCAGCCGCTATGTGGAGATCGGGCCCAATAGTTCACTGTGGAAAACGGCGTTGGGAGGGGTGGGTGTGCCTTAAAGGAAACTCCCAGGTGGGCCACATCTCTGGAGCAGGGGTGCCACCTGTTGGACACTTAGGACATTGGGCTTTCTCCTAAGGGCACTGGCATTTTCTTGGGTCAGCTATCCTGTAGGAGGTTCTAGACTTTTTCACCCCTAAAGTGGGTTTGCGGTTGGTTTTGGGGTAAGGCCTGTTGAAGGTGGGAGCTTATGCTTGGAGGCACAGGTTTCTGTTCAACTTGCTCACATCATTGTTTTGCTCGGTGATCTCAGGAGGTGTTCTTGGGTAATCTTGGGTAAGCCAGAGGTCAGGGCTTTAGAGCTGTGTGTTTTCTTTCATAGTCAGAGCCCTTAACTCTGCTTGGAGAGCTGAGAACATCAGCCACAGGGAAGCAGGCAGCTGGTGGAGAAGCCAGATCTGCTGGGAGTATTCCTGCCCTCATGTTCCTTGAGCAGGGGTACTGCAGTCCCCCCTTATCTGCGCTTTCACTTTCTGTAGTTTCAGTTTGCTGTGGTCAGCTGTGGTCCAAAAATATTATATGGAAAATTCCAGAAATAACCAATTCATGTTTTAAATTGGGTAGTGTGATGCAATCTTGTGCTGTCTGCTTTGTCCCACCCTGGAAGTGACTCATCCCTTTGTCCAGCATATCCCGCTGTATGCGCTCCCTGCGCATTAGCCCTGTTTAGTAGCTGCCTTGCTTATCACATTGACTGTAGAGATAGCGCAGTGCTTGTGTTCAAGTGACCTTTATTTCACATCACAAGAGTAGTGATGCTGGCAATTGGGATGTGCCAAAGAGAAGCCATAAAGCGTTGCCGTGAAGTGGAAAGTATGTGCAGAATGCATATGAAACAAACATAGTATATACAGTATACGGTTCAATACTATCTGTGGTTTCAGGCATCCACTTGGGGTCTTGGATGAGGATAAGGGGATTACTGTAGTCCTCTAAATATGTGAGCGATTGCAGGAGACATCGATTTACTAATTTAGAACCGGAGCTGATGTTCTGCCTGAGAGAACTTCCTCCTGGAGGGCATGTCCTCAGACAACCAAGTTATTTATCAAAGCGCTGCGCGGGGAGCACAGATTTAGCTTGCTGTGTGTTGGTGGGTGTAAGGGGCCATGCCTGTGCTTCAGTCCTCTGGGGCGCTTCATTCTTAAGAACCAAGGGGGGTCGTTAGGTGACAGATGGAGATGTTAGCTTGAATAATGTTGCAATATAAGTGTATCAAGTCAACACATGTACACGTTAAACTTACTCAGTGTGATATGTTAATTATATCGCAAAAAGCTGGGGGACGGGGGAGACAAAAATCAGAGAAGCCCAACGACTATGTGAAGGTGACCTTGGGCTGAATCTTGTTCTTTGGCTGCGTGGCTTCAGACCCTCTATAGACCTTCATTGTTCCTGGTCGTTTTCGGTGGTTAAAGCAGTTTCCTTGTGCAGGCTGTGCCTTGGTAGCTTGGTTATGGGTGCGCAGAAATGAGTAACCTGGCCCAGCGTGGATGTGCCGTAGGCCCACACGGTCACAGAGCATTTGTTTGATAAATCACAGAGGTAGGAGAAGTAACTCCTCAGAGAAAGGGGCTCAGGACACAAGTTGTGGAGGTAAAGGAGGGCCCTTGGAGCTTGGGAGGTAATGGCGACTCTGGGTGGAGGTGAGGGAAAGGGGAAGGGGAGGGAGAGCGTGCTGGGTCCTTATCCTAAGATTTTTTTAAAATTATTTTTTAACAATCTTTCGTGTTGTTTTTTTTTAAAATATATATATTTTTATTGATTTCAGAGAGGAAGGGAGAGATAGAAACATCAATGATGAGAGGGAATCATTGATTGGCTGCCTCCTGCACGTTGGACCGAGCCCCCAACCCAGGCATGTGCCCTTGACCGGAATCGAACCTGGGACCATTCGGTCTGCAGACCGATGCTCTATCCACTGAGCCAAACCAGCCAGGGCCTTATCCTAAGATGTTAAGGGTGATCTTAGGGGAGGTTGCAGGGGAAGATCTCAGTAGAATATCCAGCAGCTTCCCAGGTGTCCTTTCAGGGCTGGGATCTGCACTGTTGATTGGTAGCCCCAGGGTAGGGACATTACTCAGTGCAGCTGCTCTGAGGTCAGCCATGGGGTCTCTGGTCTGGTTTGGCTGCTTCTCTGGGCCTGGAGCTGAAATACAACTGAGGCCTAAATGCTATCTCCAGGGAGGAAAGGTCAGGGGGTCCAAACCTCATGACCAACCATATGCTAGGGAGGAAAGGCCACCCTGGGGGTGAGGCCCCCCTATAATTGTTCTTTGTTTGGCCCCTCGGGCTTTCCGTCCTGGTGACCTGTACCTGGCCCATCGTCCTGTTCTGCTCATGTCTGTCTAACTGCCCACCGCAGTTAGGTCTGGGGTTTCCCAAGCTCCTGTGGCAGTGTATGCGTGGGCCACCTCTCTCCCTTTCCGTGCTGCTTTACTCTGAGTGGGATGTCCGTCTGACCTCGGTCCCATATTCCAGGTGCTTGTTGTTGTAGCTCTGTGTTCAGTTCAGCCTTGGGCCAAGTGCTGGGAACGAGCTGTGAACAGCCCTGCCCTCATGGAATTGAGTGTTTGTTGGGAAAGACAGAGATTAAATAAGGAGAAGTGTGATGAAGTTTATGATAGTAGAAGTCAGGGTCATGGGACATGTTGCAAGGGGACGGAATGTGGTGTAGGGGTGAAGGAAGGGGTGAGGCATGGCCTTTATAGTCTTGAAGGGTGAGTAGGAGTTAGCCAGGCAAAGGGGGGAGGATGGTTCTCAGGCCTCAGGAACTGAAAGAGGTGTGAGGGGAGGGGGGAGCTCTAGGTGAGCAGGAGAGAGCCAGGGCAGGCCAGAGGGGAGCCAGGAGAAAGGTCTGGCTTTTATCCTGAGGACAACGTGTTGATAAGGGTTTTTAGGTATATGTTGGGGGGGGGGGGCGGGGGCGGGCATGGTCAGATGAATAGTTTTTTTTTTTTTTTAAATATATTTTATTGATTTTTTACAGAGAGGAAGAGAGAGGGATAGAGAGTTAGAAACATCGATGAGAGAGATTAGCTGCCTCTTGCACACCCCCTACTGGGGATGTGCCCGCAACCAAGGTACATGCCCTTGACCGGAATCGAACCTGGGACCCTTGAGTCCCCAGGCCGACGCTCTATCCACTGAGCCAAACCGGTTTCGGCAAGATGAATAGTTTTAAAGGATCACTCTGGCTGCAGAGTGGAGATTAGATTAGGAAAGGGGGGGGGGAGGTTGTTATAAGAATGGAAGCCAAGGGGTCCATTTGGGGGTTGTTGCAGTATTCTATTTTTTTTTTAAATTTCTTTTTTTAAAAAAATATATTTTATTGGTTTTTATAGAGAGGAAGGGAGAGGGATAGAGAGTCAAAAACATCGATCAGCTGCCTCCTGCATACCTCCTACTGGGGATGTGCCCGCAACCAAGGTATATGCCCTTGACCGGAATCGAACCTGGGACCCCCCCAGTCCGCAGACCAACGCTCTATCCACTGAGCCAAACCAGTTAGGGCTGTTGCAGTATTCTAGACATACAATGACCACTACTTGGATTTGGAGATGGGGTGAGGTGGGCTGGAGTGTGCCGCTGGGGTTGGAGAGAACTGGGCAGGTTTTACGGAAGTAGATTAGACAGGATTTGAAGTCGATTAGCAGTACAGGAGGAGGAGTTAAGGATGACTTAGTTTTAACTTGATGGGAACCAGAGAGGGGAAGCTGCTTTGTAACTTATCATCGTAGCTCTTTTACTCATTGTGTAGCTGAAGGTTTCTTTATGCGGAGTTTGGGAACCCTGCAGGTTCACTGAGATTCACTGGGGGGGAGAGGCGGGGGCGGGGAGTTTCAAAACCAGAAGATGCCTGCAGAGGTTGTAGAGGAAGGAGGCGGAAGAGTAAGAGACGGGGCTGGCTATTCCGTGAGGGCCTGGCCCCGCGGTGTTACAGACAGAGGTGGTGTCTTGCAGGGGCTGGTAAAGGGTGAAAGAAGCCGAAAACTGGACTGTGAGACCTTTCAGATCCTCACGGCTCTTCCGTGGAGCTGTGTGTGGTGGGAACCCACGGCTCTTTGTTGCAGGATTTAGTTGGGGGCAGTAGGAAGGAAAGGTTGGGTGTGACTCTGAAACCACACTGAGTGCTAAAAGGTCAGTATTCTCTGTACCTCCGGGTCACTGGAGGGGAAGGAACTCTCCTCGCCTGAGAATTCAGTGTCCTGGCCAGAAGTGGCTGGTCTCTGACGGATGAACAGTCCTTGATCTCACACCAGCTCTCTGGGTTTTCTGGCCATAGGGATTGGATTCAAGTACGTGGCCCTGGGAGACCTCGTCATCCTCATCACTTTTGGCCCGCTGGCCGTGATGTTCGCCTACGCCGTCCAGGTGGGGTCCCTGGCGGTCTTCCCACTGGTGTACGCCATCCCTCTCGCCCTCAGCACCGAGGCCATTCTCCATTCCAACAACACCAGGGACATGGAGTCCGACCGGGAGGCGGGCATCGTCACGCTCGCCATCCTCATCGGCCCCACCTTCTCGTACATGCTCTACAACACGCTGCTCTTCCTGCCCTACCTGATCTTCAGCATCCTGGCCACGCACTACAGCATCAGCCTGGCTCTCCCCCTGCTCACCATTCCCATGGCCTTTTCCCTCGAGAGGCAGTTCCGGAGCCAGACTTTCAACAAACTGCCCCAGAGGACCGCCAAACTCAACCTCCTGCTGGGGCTCTTCTACGTGTTTGGCATCATTCTGGCCCCAGCGGGCAGTCTGCCCAAACTCTAAGGGGACCAGGAGCTCCTCCGTCCGCGTGCCGCCCTGTCTGAGACTGTGTTGAAAGCAGTTTCTCAGGAGAGAAGGTGATTTGACAGTGAGGAGCCTAAGGATGGCTTGTAAACTCCCGCCTTTTTTAAAATTATTAAGTTGTTAAAGATAATGTCTTGTTCTGTGTTATGGGGAATCTTGAAATCACTGGTATCAGAAGGTGAACTGGCTGCATGGCCCTTGTTTTGTTTATAATTTCCACTAGAGGGTGTTGTTAGGTCACTTTAAAGTAGACTAAAGGCCCTAAGACTTTGTGAAGGAGCCACCTAGCTTGGCCGCCTGTCCTAAAAGAGCCACGTGGTAATGACTGGTGTCAGGCCCCAGTGACACCAAGAGCACCTGTCTCGTCCTGGGAGCCTTGGGGCCCTGAAATACACAGCCTGAGAGAGCCCTCATTCACAGCCTCACGGCCTCCAGGCTGTTTGCCTAAATTGTGATTCAGAGGCTTATCTGTCTTTTCACTTCTTGCCACAGTTGAGGAAGAGTGTCAGATCACCCTGTGGCAAGACACCCCAGCGAGGACTGGGAAGGGAAAAAAAGACCCACCCATGGAGGAAGCTGAGAAAACCTCTGCTTCCAGATGGAAATGGGCAGGGCGCTGTTTCCCTTTGTGGGAATGAGGGGAGGGGAGGGGGAGGAATGGACGACTCTCAGCCCTTTCAGTTACTGTTAGGAGCCCTGAAATTGAAGAGGTTGTACAGGCAACTGCTCCCCTTGCCAGCTACTTACAGTCCACCCAGTTGCCTTTCCTGTTGCTCCTTGACGCCCACCCTCCATTTCTATCAGGTTCCCATTTGTGTTTCTCCCAGCCTGGCATCCTGACCGTGTGGGCAGCAGCTCAGCACCTGAGTCCGGGACAGTTGCCACTTGCCACAGAGCCACAGGGCGAGCAGGCCAGGGACATCAGCTCCTCCCTGAAGGAATAAGCCAATAGACCAGGGTGGGGAACGTCCCGCCCTAAATTGTTTGGTCTGGCCCTGCCAAGGCATTAGGGATGAGTGAATTAAATGTTTGACCAAACATAGCGGGCTAATTTTTAAGTTGGTAGTTTTGTATGGCCCACGAGTGATGTTAAAAATACCCAAATGGCCCTGGGCAGAAAGAAAGTTCCCACCTGACCCTGTTCAGACAGATGACAGGCCTGCCAGGGAAGGAACTGCATCATCCTCCTTGAAGACAGATGTGCATCATCGACCCAGCCTCTCCCAGAGCCTCCCGTTGCCTTGTGCAAAGATAGTTTGCACCCAGAATGGGGGAATTCCAACATGGGTCAAGGTTGCTTTTCATTTCATTGCCTGGGAAGTATAATTTCTGGGCTAGACTTGCTCAGTTGCATTTGGTCTAAGACTGAAATAGATTGTTATATTTTTCTGTTGTGATGATGGCCATTCTGTTAGCTATTTCAGAGGCTTGACCTGCAGAAAATGACATAGAATTAGTTCTTAGTCCTGAAAATCAGGCTAATTATATGATTTGGCTCCTTGAGTTGGGATTAGCTTACTTGGGAAAAACATCTGGAAATTGCAGGAGTTCCTCAAAGTTGAAGGTGGTTTGTGTAGAGATCTGGAACCCTAGAGCCCAGGAACTAGGGAAGCAGCCCTTCTCCCCAGCACCATCTTTGTGTCATGCCAGGCTTGTGGCGTTTTGGTGCTCACAGGGTCCTGCCTTCAGAGGCAAGCTCTTTGGGCCCCTCCTCAGAGCAGAGCGTTTTCACATCGGACTCAGCCTGAGGCTGTAGGACCAAGACCTTCTGTGTCCACAGACCAGACCCACCTTTGTAGGCGCTCCTGTTGGGGCGTCAGCCTCCACATTGTGTTCTGGTGCAGATTTTAATGCATATTTTTATATATAAATGTTTCTAAAAGGCCAAATTTGATGCCAGGTTTTATATGCAGGTCACCATAATTTATATTGTATCCCCAATTCAATGAAATTTTCTTTAGACTTGTTAATAAAATGAAATCAAAATTATGTTTCCAGTTTTTCTTTGCTTTTCCTCCTACTTCTTGTCTTATTGTCTGATTGTGAACGCTGGTTCATAAATCTCTGGAGACCAGCACAGGGGCATTGGGATATTCGGTGGGGGTGGGATGGGGTACACGATCTTTAGTGATGAGCTGGGGTAGGATTGGACCAGATTTGATGGAGTTCTTAGAAAAGACAGTAGGGACCACTCAGAGCCAGTATGGATTTACCAAGAGTCAGGCCAGATTAACCGAGTTTCCTTCTGTCCTTCCCTACTTTCCTGTTTCTTTTTCCTTGAGAGGGTGTCTGTGCTGATAGATTGAGAACATGTAGTAGGTAGAGTACATTTGGGTTTCAGCGAGGCATTCGACAATATATCTTTATGAACAAAGCAGTCTAGTTGGATGAATTTCTGGGAGACTGAACAAGCTGTGGGAGAGAGCTCACGAATCAGCGTGTCACTGTCAGCAAGGAAGCCTTTGGCAGCAAGTGTGCGCCTGCCCCCTGCCCCCTGTCCCTTGCCCTCTGCCCTCTGCCCTCTGCTCTCTGCCCGGCCGGGTTCAACACCTGTTGTTACTGATTGGAATTAGGCAGCCCAAATCGCAGGTCTTGTAAATCTTAGAGGAAGAGCTTATAAAATGACAACTCAAAAGGCTGCTTTGATGTGTCGAAGGAAAAATTTAGCATGAATAAATATGAAGCAATATACTTGGATCCCAAAAATCAACTGTATAACATCCAAAGGGGGAAATCCCTGGAGTGATGACAATCGATGTGGTGGGTGTGATTTTTTATTAATGACTCTGGGATACACATCATATGCCTTTATTTCTGTGATCCAGATTTATCCAGTGGGGAGGCTGGAAATTTAACCTTAGCCACCTCTCAGGCTGGCCCCCATCCCAGGACTCCTGGCCCTCTGTGGGCAAGAAGCCAGAGAGGTTGGCTGGGCCCTGCTCCATTTGCTCACTATCTCTCCGGTCGCTTCTCTGCTCCGCCGTGCTGGGGTTCAGCCCTGGAACCTACCCTTGCTGCTTGGACACTCTGCTCTGGAAGGGTTAGAATGCCCCTGACAGAGCCCTCTGCTGACACGTACCGTGGGCCTGCAGGGCACTAGTCCCTGCCACCCCAGCCCCATTTCTGTCCCATCTCCGGGAAGCACCCAGTCTCCATGACCTACCTCGTCTGCCTCCCCTATTCACAGTGTTTCTCTCCTTCCCCACCCCTTGCAGGACCTTTGCACAAAGTCCCACCCAGGGTGCCTTTGGAAGCCCAGTGCTGGCCTCTTGCGTGGGGTGAGGAAAAAGATGCAAACACATAATTTATTATCTTACTAACTCTTCTGTTATCCCTGCATTCAAACAAGCAAAAATCTGAGCCTGTGACCTGGCCTGAAGCTCAGTTGAGTCAGTGAGCTCTGGCTTCCATGAAGATGAATGCGATCGGAGGTGGAGTTAATAGATTAGTGTCCAGGACAATGAAGGCGCAGGTCCTGCCCATCCCTGTGCTGTCGGGCCACAGGTGGGGAGCAGGATCCATTCCTGGGCACCTTTCCTTCTTTCTTATTTCTCTTTTCTTGATAGAGCAAATATGGTGGTTGACCAAGAGCATGCTGTGGGTACAGTACACTTGGCTTTCAGAAAGGTGTTTGCCAGTATGATGTGAAATGTGGAATTAGTGAAAATCCAGTTAGGGGAACTCGATTCCTACGTGCACATGCATGTGTTTTCACACTGGGAACAGGTGCAGCAGAGATTTTATGTCCTGGTATGGGAGCCACGTTTTGAAGATGTTATTAACAAACCGGATCTTGTCCAGAAAGCCCTAGGCCAGTGTTGGCAAACTCATTAGTCAACAGAGCCAAATACCAACAGTACAACGATTGAAATTTCTTTTGAGAGCCAAGTTTTTTAAACTATATAGGTAGGTACATTGTTATTAACTCCATTAGGGTACTCCTAAGCTGGCCTTTGCTAAAAACTCAAGGGGCCAAAGAGCCGCATGTGGCTCGTGAGCCGCAGTTTGCCGACCACTGCCCGTGGCAGACTGGTGAGGGCACTTAAAACCATGTCAGTGTGGAAAGGAGACTCACGAGAGGGCTGTCTTGGGGAAAAGAGACAATGTTTTCGCCTTTGACTTCAAAGGCAAAACTAAACCAATGGGTGGAAGTTCTATGGCCCCAAGTTTAATCTCTTAGGACAGGAAGAACTTTCTAGCCAGTAGAGGAATCCCAAGTGAGATGTTGGACACGTCCCAGTGGGCGGTGAGTTCCCTGTGACTGGAGGCGTTCAAGAGAAAGGGTGATTCCTTGCCAGGAACACTGCAGCGGAGAGTTGGACATCAGAGAAGGGGTGGATGAGAAGACCTCAGGGTCTTCCGATCCTGCGATATGGTCGTTCTGTTGTTAAGGGATTGTCTCAGACCTGCCCCCAGGGGTTGGGAGGACAGAGTACAAGAAATACGTTGACATTTCCTCTTCTTGGTTTTAGACTGCTGTCTGTCGGCCCATTTTTACAGGCACAGTTGTGGTTGATATTCCATTTTTTTTTTTTTTTAGATTATGCACACACACGTGCACCTGCACACACACAGACACACACACACACACACACACACACAGTTGATTTCACTGTCAAAAGCCTTTGAAGTGGGGTGGATGACAGCTCCCTGCCTCTGAGCCCCGCGGACACTCTGCTGCTAATGGACTGTCAACCTCTTTCATTACGGGCTCCAGACTGTGCAGGCTGGTGTAAGAGTAGTGCCTCTGGCAAGAACCTGGCACTCGGGTCTCAGCCAGTTGACATTTGTGATTTGCCCTTCTTCAAATTGGGACAGCCCTCCCACCGGGAGTGACTAAGCCCGGATGCCAAACAGGGTGTAAAGCAAGTCGGGCCTCCTGCCTGAAGAGGTGAGGAGGAGCGAGTCTGGGCTCTTCAGGAGGGCCTGCGACAGGTTCCTGGGGGGTTGGGAGGGGAGGCTATCATTGGAAGGCTCAGCCCCCTTCAGTGCCCCTGACCTGCCTCCAGAATGCAGGAGCTCTGGGGAGGTGTGCAAGGGACAGTGAGGGTCTTGGTCACATGCTCCCAGCCAGGTTTCGGGGGTAAAGGGAAGTTGGTCTGGGCCCTGCTATGATGCTAACATGTCCATAGAGGCAGCCCTGAGTGGTATGACTCTCAGGGCACCCCAAGCCTGAGACCTGACAGGGGAGATGAGCAGTTGGAGGGAGAGGAGGTGCCATGGGCCCAGCTGGATGCTGCCCTCAGCCTTGGCACTGGTTCTGTGCCCTCTGGTCTGCAAGATGAGGCCCCTCAGGCCCTCGGCCCTCTGCCCTTCAGCTCCCCAGGAGGCCGGCTCTATAGGGATCAGTAAGCCCGCTTGTCGAACCTGCCTTGGCTGGCTGGCTGGGCTAAAGTTTCAGGTCAAAGTCTGCCCATCCCTGAGCAACAGAGAGTGGTCACTTGCTCATCTACAATGACACGGGAGCTCTAGCCCCAGGTCACATTTCTACTCCTGTTCCCCCATCGGCCTGTCTCCATTTTTTCTTTTTTCTGCCTCTACTTTTTCTGCTTCTTATATTTCTCACCGGGCCACAGAGTGCCCGCATCAGGATTGTGCTGGCCACCTGGGGGAGACGGAGAGCCCCTCCCCACATTCAGGGGGAGCAGCACCAGGAGGTGATAGTGATGCGTGTTTGGGGCACAGAAGACTCGCAGTTTAGGTTCCGTGAGAGGGGGCTGGCACATGTTAACTATGGAATAAACACTGATAAACACAGCGCATTGAGGTTAGAGATAGGGTGCCGGATGGAGGTAATCAGGAAGGCTTCCAGGAAGAGGTGATGATGAGCAGGGATATCAAGGCTTTTTCTAGGAAGAGATGGCCAGAAGGGTGATTGCTTTCCTCAAAGCGGAGGTGCCGGTGGACGGCTGCCTCCAGTTCCCCCAGCTGGAGAAAATCCCTGATTTCTGCCTGAGAACGTGGACGTTTTTCTTAATTAACCTCTCTGGCTGCACAGGCAACCTCGGCGTTGAGGCAGGTGTGCGAAGACCCAGCACACCACTGGCAAGGTCTAAGCCTGAAGAATGAAGAACCCCGACACCTCCTTGCTGAGAAACAAGCAGGAGGGATGGAGGGGCATTACATCAGCCAAGACTGCCGATACCTAATCGAGATGAATGGCTCTGGGAGACCAGGCCCAGGGGAAGCATCCTGTGAGGGGAGTGGGAAGACGGTCTCGGTGGTGGGCTGCACCGAGGCCAGGGAATGCTAGGCGAGGAGGAGTTCCGATTCAGGGGAGATGCCAGGGGGGTTCGAGGTCACCTCTGTCACCAATTGTGAGCAGCAAGGGCCTTTCAGCTGTCGCTTTCCGTGGCCAAGGTCCCTGGCCTCCTGAGAGCTTGCTCTGGGCCATCTCTGTCCTGGGACTCAAGATAAGGCACGCCTCTGCCCTAAGGAATCACCCTGAGCTGTGCAGAGATCACCTACCCATCAATTACCCTGGTGCCGTCCCAAGTGTCATAGCAGAGCTCAAAGGGCTGTGGGAGAAAGACTTCTGGGGAGAGATGGCAGAGATGCATTTCTCCAGGCCCCATCGTTCCAAACTGCTGGTGACAAGGGCCTGTCTTACCTCGTCTTCTGACCTCTGATCCTCTCTGGCACCCTGTGCAGGCGGCTGCAAGGCCAGTCTGCCATTCACGGTTAATTGAGCAAGTATTATGTTAACAACACTTGATTAGCCTCTGGGGTATAATGGTGAACAAGACCTGTCCTCTGGAATCTTGCAATCTCTGGGGAAAGATCCAAACCGGCATTCCTCACGCCACTCATGGAGCTTGTCTGGGGAAACACTCTGGAGGCTGCCAGCGTTGGGTTTAAGCCCAGGCTGTGTCCCTCGCCCGGATGTACTCAGCCAAGCGATGCAACCTCTGTCCGCTTCCAACTCCTTCTTTGCAAAGGAGGATGAGAGTAGTTGCCTGGTAGGGTAGTTCTGAGTGTAAGTGAAGTGTTGTTCATAGAGTTCCTAGCATGGTGCCTGGTCTGTAGCAGGCCCTTCATAAAGTGAGTCCCCTTCCCCCTCCCACTGATGACTATGTCAGAACGTGGGAGCTTCTGTGTGATCTCAGGGTTCCCCACCGAAGGGCAGAGGACACGGCTGGCACGGGGGTGTTCTTCATTCACTCAGTCAACAAACATTTATGGAATGCCCAGGAGTGCCAGTCACTGTGTTAAAAAATTAAAAATAGAAGACGAACAAGACCAGGTCCCTGCCCTCACGGAGCTTATAAGGGAGTGAGGGAGAAGGAAAAGAAAAAGAACTCTTCATTGTGAAACTGTGTGGGGGTCTGCTCTGGTGCCCACGCAGGTTCTGTGAGGAAGCTGAGGGCGAGCCAGACCTGGTTGTGTGGATTAGAATCCCAGTGCGGGGACTGGCAAACTGGCCCCTCTCCCCACCATAGCCCAGTCCCCCTGAGGCTCTGGCCTTGGGGACAGAGACTGTGAGGGTGGCTTCTCCATGGTTGTGGGTGGCCTGTCATTCAGAGGGGCTTCAGGAATCTCTAGGTTAAGGGAACTTTAAGGGGGTCCTAGTCCCCAACTATGCCCTGGGGAGAGGTAACATCAGCTCCTTGGGGTCCTGCCAAGTCCAGCAAGGGAAGGGACAGCCAGAGGCTGAAGTCTGCTTGACCAGGGTTGTCACATTAAAAAACATTTTTCCCCACGGGCATGAGTGCACATGTGTGTGCACTCGTGCACATGTGAGACGCTTATAACCCCCACCCTCCCCTGCCCCAGCCCTTCCCCAACAGGGCAGTCATTATTCTGGGCACCAAAAGCGCCGAAAATGAATGGAACCAATGCAGTGAGCGACACCTTGTAAAACAATCTCAATTACCAGATAACCAATCTCCGTGCAATTCCAGGGAGGATAAAAGGAAACCTCGGGGACCGTGAGCACATGAGAGCCCGGAGCCGCTGGGGCAGAGGCAGGGAGATGGAGCGGCGTTATCCTGCCAGCTCAGAGCAGAGGCTGGGTACCGGGCCGCTGCTCAGCTGAGAAGCGCCATTCCTCTTCCCGGAAGGGACAGTGAGGGGATGGTGAAGGGCACAGATAACCAAATCAGTCAAGTGGGGAAGGGTGCTGTGACCGGGCCGGGCCATCGTGGCCTCAGCTAATGTCGCTCTGCCTGACAGCCAGCAAGACCTGCTTCCCCGGAGGGTCCCTGTCTCCTAGGAGAGGCCAGGCCCTGCCCTGAGACCCACCGCCCGCCCTGCATGATCCTCCATGCTAGTTTTCTAATCCCGCTCGGTGGGTCAGGTGACGTGCCCTGGGTGGCCGTTCTTGGAGGTGGCCTGGGCTGCTTCGAGGAAGGTGTCTGTCCTTCCCTCCCTGTGTCCCTCACCCGGATGTACTCAGCCAAGCGATGCAACCTCATCAGCTTCCAACTCCTTCTTTGCAAAGGAGGATGAGAGTAGTTGCCTTGTAGGGTAGAAAACTAGTATGATCCTCCATACTGTCCTCAGATGGAGAAGAGGAGGGAGGGACGGGAGTCCATCCACATCACCCAACCTTGATCACAGTGAGAGTCTCTGTCTTCTGAGTCCGGGCACAACCTGGGCTTCAAGCCCTTCTCCCAGAGCCTCTCATTCTGGCATCCCCAGGGCCCCGAGAGCCGCTGCACAGCTCGTTTCATACGCTGAGTGGTCATGTGACTTGCTCAAGGTCAACTGGCCACGGAATGGCAGTACCTCGACCCAAACCTTCTCCTCTCTGACTCTGAATGCAACACTCATTTGGTAGACAATCCTTTCCATGTTCACACTCCTCTTTTCTGTAGAAGGGGGAAAGCATGATGGGTTAGTTTTTATAAATCTCAATTTCAATCTCTTTAAAAATGTTGAAAGAACCACAGCTGCCTCTCTTGTCATTGTCTCCCTCCCCCTTTCTTCCCTTTCTTGTCTCTCCCCCCCCCCCCAACACCCTTTCCTCAGCTCCCCCTGAACTCCCCCTACACATGGGGCTTCTCGTGCTGGCTGCCTTGGGTGTTGGAGGAGAGATAGAAGAGGTAGAGAGAGAGGGTCCTCCCTGTTGAGGAGGGGGTGATTCTGTTTGCTTTGTGCAGTCTGACGTGGAGGTCACCTCAGCCATCAATAATCTAGAGCAGAAGTGCAGCTCCTATAAATTTGGTGGACATCACCTTTTTTTAAAAAAAACATATTTTTTTTATTGATTTCAGAGAGGAAGGGAGAGGGAGAGAGAAATAGAAACATCAAGATGAAAGAGAATCATTGACCGCTTGCCTCCTGCATGCTCCCAACTGGGGATCGAGCCCACAACCCAGGCATATGCCGTGACTATGAATCGAACCGTCACCTCCTGGTTCATAGGCCGATGCTCAACCACTGAGCCACACCAGCCGGGCCTGGTGGACACCATCTTTAGGCGAGAGCATCTTCCCACAGCGTCGCCTATAGAAACCACAGTGCAGCGCCCCACCACCCTCCTCAGTTCTGCCATCTGACCTGGATGGATTAGGCTCACCTGTGTGGGTTTCTCGTTTGGGACTTACAGCAATTCCATGCTGGAGTTATGACAGTTCCCCTCTTCCAGATGAGGAAACAGGCTCTTGCAACAAGATTGAACCCCTTGTTCTCAAGGTCCCGAGGCAGACACCGCCGCCCAAGGTGCAGAGCCAGGAGCCAAAGGGGGATTAGAAGCCAGTGCGTGGCCTCCTCACCCCGTGCTCTTTCCACCATGCTCGGTGGCAAGGCCAGCATCCCGACCTCGGTCCGGGCCTCGAGAGGGAAGGACGAGATGGGAGGACTGTGACTTCCAGGTTCCTCCTGAAACCCGCGCCCAGCCCATGCCAGAGGTAAACAGCCAGCAGCGAGGCGGCCTGATCCTGCTGGCTCCCCGGGTAGGGATAAAGCAAACAAGCGAGGAGCCGCTGATGGGGAGATAATCTCCCAGAGAAATGATAGAGTGCCAGTTGCTCCCGCAGCTGCAGGGCTGCAGCTGGGCCCAGTGCTGATGCGAGCTCCACCCCCCAGATCCGCATTGTCCCTGGCTTGTTGGAAAAACAGATGTTATTGTCCTCTGTTCCCGTCCCTTTGTCCCTAACAGGCACTTAAGCACAGGAGGGGGTTAGAGAGACAGAGAAGTGTGTCTATTTCAGGCTCTTTCCGGAAGCGGGCACTCCTGTGGGACTTTGGGTGTGGGATACAGTGGGTGCAGGGAGGGACCTCCCCCGCCTGCTCTGAGTGTCCCGGGCCAGCCTGGGGGAGGAGCTACCCTTTTGGCCCCTTGTCCAGGCCGCTGGGTGCTGAGGACTGGTTCTGGGAGGAGGGGTCTTTGTTCTCTCGTAGGTCCACCACCTGGGGACCCTAAGCTGATGTAAGAGGAAGGGATGATGGGGACCTTGGGCCTTCCGCCTTGACTTTCAGAGTCTAGAAGGTTGGATGAGGTCAAGGGCTGATGAGATGAAGGTCTTGAGTCCCATTTTTGTTTGTGATTCATTCGTGCATTCATTCAACAGTCTGCTGCTGAGCACGTTCTTTCTTTTAAAAAATATATTTTTATTGATTTCTGAGAGGAAGGGAGAGGGAGGGAGAGATACATCAATGCTGAGAATCATTGATCGGCTGCCTCCTGCACACGCCCCCCACTGGGGATTGAGCCCGCAATCAGGGCCCATGCCCGGGAATTGAACCGTGACCTCCTGGTTCATAAGTCGACGCTCAACCACTGAGCCATGCCGGCTGGGTGTGCTGAGCACATTCTTAAAGCCGTAGCCCCACACCTGGCAGCAGCTTGCTCGTTTGCAGGTGGGAACTTTCTACGGGAAGAACAGTACACGCTCTTACACCAGGTCACTGTGGCTGTGATTTACCGGCAGCTCAGAGGCTGTCCTGCACCTCAATAGCTCTGCAGCGACCTGCCCAGGTGCCTCCAATTCCCTCATGAGCCAGTCCTTCGAACGAAGGCATTGCATTTCCCAAAGGTCCTTGCTAATATACAAGCACTCACAGAGGGGGGAAAAAATCTGCCGTCACCATGGAGAACTGAGGATGGGGCCCAAAATGAATGCTACACAAAGTGGGCAAGTTTTGATGCCCCAGAGATGAGAAGTGGCCAGCCCATGGGCTGCTGCCCTGGGAGGGGGCTGCGGGGCTGTATGAGAGAATTAGGGATTTTAGGGGGAGAATTAGGAGTTTTAGTTCTGAGAAGGACCTGGTTCCACACGTCACTGGTTGCCCCATTCTGCTCTGAGACGGGCAGTGTAGGAGCACAGGACTATCCCAGCCTTTCTGCCCCTGGCTGGAGTGGGAGGAGGGGGCTTTTTATGCTCTGCTGACCTTCAAACCCCAGAAGCTCAGAGATGGGGCCACCTCCGTCTGCACAGGTCCTCCTCCACATCTCAGTGGGGTACAGGGGCAGAGATGGGGAGGAGACAGAGGCCCCAGCATCGCATCCATCTCCCATGACCCGGCTGCCTTAACGGCGCCTCACCCTGCTCTGTGCCTGTCTCCTCCTCCCGCTGGGGCAGAGCAGCTGATTGTAGGTGAGCTCAGGCCCCCCGCCAGCAAGGGCTTCCCAGGGCAGAGGGTGCCCTGCTCCACCCAGACAGCCTTGATGAGAGAAGAGAGAACCTCATCATTGAGTGGGGGGTGGAGGGGCCCCATTCTGTCATCCCCTCTTTAGCTGGCATGAATTAGGGAGCTAATTAATTGGGGAGTGCCCACCAGGCAGAGATGCCCTTCGTAACCTTTTCCTACTTAGTATTCAGAACCTGTTTCACTTCCCGTAGAACTTCGAAAAAAGTCACCTCATAAAGCACATTAGAATTCATCTGAAGTGGTTCCCATAAAAATGATTATTATTGTCTAGTGATGATCTAGGTGAGCTCGGGCTTCGTACCAGAACTGAGGGAGGACGTGCCCCTTGCCCTGTGGCCCACCCACTTGGTTCTGCTCCAGGAAGCACTAAGGAAGTTCTGCCCAATGTTTCCAGCCCCCCCCCTCCCCTCACTGCATCCCCGCCAGCAATCCTGACTTCCACACCAGCATTAACACACCGTTCCTCAGCTTGCCCACATTCCCCAGTGACCAGGGATTGGATGAGGAACAGCATCCAGGAGAAAATGAAAAGAAATGGGCTGGAGCCCCCAAAGCTTGCTTACCTGTGGTGGCCCCTTCTTCCCTCCCCTGCACTTCGGTCCCCTAGCCCCCACTCCCCCTGCTCTGATGCTCAGATCTGGTGTGGCAAAGAGGTGTTTCTAGAGCGAAGGGCTTTGCCCTCAGGACGACACTTGAGGACTTAGGATGGAGAGGAGCCCTGAGAAGTTGGAAGGCCATCTCTTTGCCCCGATCAGGGATTCCTGTAGCCCTGAAGGCAGTGACAGCAACTCAGTCATCTCTCAAGGTGGGACCTGGGCAGGGCAGATGTGCCTCCTTAAAGCATGTTCCCTACAAATATACAGCATGCTGCAAAAGTAGGTTTACAGTTGTGAGTATGTGAACACAGTTTATTCTTGTATTATTATTTACTAACTAGAGGCCCGGTGCATGAATTCGTGCACCAGGGGGTCCCTTGGCCTGGCCTGCAGGATTGGGCCAAAACTGGCTCTCCAACATCCCCCAAGGGGTCCCGGATTGCTAGAGGGTGCAGGCCAGGCCGAGGGACCCCATTGGTGCACGATTGGGGCCCGGGAGGGATGCGGGAGGTTGACCAGCCAGGGAGGGACCCCAGGAGGGCTCCAGGGCATATCCAGCCCGTCTCACTCAGTCCCCATTGGCTGGACCCCAGCAGCAAGCTAACCTACCGGTCGGAGCATCTGACCCCTGGTGGTCAGTGCACATCATAGTGAGCGGTTGAGCGGCCTTAGGATATCATTAGCATATTATGCCTTGATTGGTTGAATGGCCAACAGGACGACCTGACACTTAGCATATTAGGCTTTTATTTAAAGGATTATTGTATTATTTTCCATACAAACACCTGTAAACCTACTTTTGCCCCTCCCTGTATAACCTTGCAGAACTAACCTATGGTGTCAGAAGTTAGGTGAGTGCTTGTCCTTGAGGGACCAGATGGGGTTTCATAACAGATTAGACAGGTGTAGTGACTTTACCTCTAGACACTTAGAACTGTGCCCCCTTCTGAACATGCATGACACCTCAGTGAAATGTTTACCCCAGAAGCCCTTTGCCCAGGGGAGATTGTTAATACCTCCATACTGATATCACTGAAATGAAATCGTCTCTGCCAGGGAGGGATGGCTCAGATTGCAGAAAGCAGTGCATGATCCACATTGTTCTCAACTTGGACTTGGAATGAGGGCATTATACACAGCACACACTTTGTTTGCAAGAGATTTGCCTCTGTAAGTGTACGTGCTCTTGCTAATATTAAAATTAATTGGCAATTTCTGAATACATGCTACTCAGTCTTGGGGGTGAGATGGCCCAGAAGCATTCCACGTGGCAGGGAAGTCAGACTGAGGGAGGCTTACGAATCTGACATGGTCATCTCCCTCCCCCTCCTGTCCCTCTCCCTCCTGTAGGATGTGGTTGCTGCTCGGGTCGCTGGAGTGCACATTTCTCTCCTGCTTTGATGGGTAACAGAGTCGGGTTTTGAGCGAGAGACAGCTCTTGTTAGTATGAATGATCAGAAAGAAACTGCCCATTGGAGGAGGGCCCGAGAGCCTGGTTGGTGATTGTAGTACCCTGCAAGGAGCCCCCTCCCTGTGGCATATCCCTTTGCATAACCTTTACCCCACACTCATCTCATCAAGAGGCAGAGTCTCTTTCCCAATCCTGTGAACCTGCTTTGGCCTTTGACTTAAAAAAAAAAAAAAATATATATATATATATATATATATATATATATATATATATATATATATATATATATATATATTATTGATTTCAGAGATGAAAGGAGAGGGAGAGAGAGATAGAAACATCAATAATGAGAGAGAATCATTGATCGGCTGCCTCTACTGGGGATCGAGCTCGCAACCTGGCCATATGCCCTTGACCAGAATCGAACCTGGGACCCTTCAGTCCGCAGGCTGATGCTCTATCCACTGAGCAAAACCAGCTAGGGCGGACTTTGACTTACTTTGACCAAGAGGCGATGCTGTATGACCTCCCAGCCTCAGCCTCGACAGGCCTTGCAGCTTCTGCTCCCTCCGCTTGGGACACCTGATACTTCCAGGTGAAGGAGTCGTCCAGTCCCCTGAAGGGTGAGAAGCCACAGGAAGCAGAGACGAGCTGTCCCAGCTGAGGTCCCCAGACCGTCCAGCCAACAGCCTGCACCAACCACCAGACATGTGCACGAGGCCACTTTTAGACCCCTTGGCCATCCCAGCCACCAGCTCATGCCCACCAGTGAATCCGGGAGGGACTAGCCCAGTTGTCCACCCACAGAATCATGAGCAGATAAGACACTAGTTCTAAGCCACTAGGCTTGGGGGGTTTGTCACACAGCAATTCAGAGCTGACACAGTGACTAAGGCCCTTGCCTGAGCACCCACTGGACTGTGCCCTTAAATAGTCTGCCCAGTCCTCCCACTTTTTGCCCAAGATAGGTTTCTTTGATCATCCCCACCAGATTCCAGGGGTGACACAGCTGTGCCCATTGTTCTTTATTAGTTTAATGTATGTTGAAGCCTCCAAATAGATGCCGGGGCCCAGGTGGAACAGATGAAATGTGACTAAGTTCTGGGGATGATTGATAATGAGTAGGGACTGGAAAATCAATTGTGTTAATTCCTGGTCTGTCACTGGGACCGAGAATTAATGAGAAAATCTGTCTAACTTAATGGTATTTACACATTATACAGAGTGTGATAAAATTGTCTGTGGGTGCTGCCTGGCATTCCAATTATATAAGGTCTGCACAGCCTGAGGGGCAGGCAGGTGAGAGCTGCCCTGGACCTGGGCTGGGTATGTAGAGACCTCCTGGGATCCCCCAACTTCCACACTAACCCCTGAGTAGGTCCCAGGCCCCTGCATGGATCTCGTTGGCACGGCTGATCCCTGCTGAGCTGTGGGCCATCCGATGTCTCAGGGAGGGATTTTCTGGAGGACGCATTTGTGCGCCTCCTTGGAGGGTAACCGCTCCGGAAGCCGTGTGTGCCGTTGGACAAGGGCCAGGGGTGGCTCAGTCTTATGTGTTGGCTTGAATTGAGAGACACAGATGGTCCTCCTGACCCCTAGGCCCTCCCCCAGGGAAGATCAGCACCAGCTCTGCCCAATGCCACACTCACCCAACCCTTGAGAGCCTCATGGAAACTGATGCAAGAGTCTGCTTTGGAGTCTGTTTGCTTTCCTGAGAGTCTGTAGAATAGGTCTTTTTAAAAAAATATATATTTTATTGATTTTTACAGAGAGGGAAGGAGAGGGATAGAGAGCTAGAAACATCGATGAGAGAGAAACATCGACCAGCTGCCTCCTACACACCCCCTACTGGGGATGTGCCCGCAACCAATGTACATGCCCTTGACCAGAATCGAACCTGGGACCTTTCAGTCCGCAGACTGATGCTCTATCCACTGAGCCAAACCGGTTTCGGCTAGACTAGGTCTTTTGTCTTGCCTAGAGCTACCCAAGAAGGTGGCCCCCAAGAAACCTCAACTTTTGGTAGTCACCCCTTTGTGTGGTCTCCTCTCATACCCAAAAGGGCTGACCTGGGGGTCCAGGAAACTATTGCTAAAACGACTGTATGTGGCTTCTGAGGCCAGTTCATAAAACCATGGCAGCTTCTGCCTGCTTCCCTCTCCTGTCACTCACTCTGGGGAAGCCTCCTGGCAACCACCAGCACCACAGGAGTGAACCATCTGGGAAGGAGATCCTCCAGCCCCAGTTGAGCCTTCAGATGAACACAGCTCTGGCTGCAACCTCAAGAGAGACCCCGAGTGAACTTCTTCCCGAATGTCTGGCCCACAGACACTGGGAGAGATAATAGGTATCAATGTTTATTACTGTCTAAGTGGCCTTGTTGGGATAATTTGTTGTGCAGCAATGGATAACTAATACAGGTGGGGAGGGAGATGGGAGGACAGGGCCAGGGGTATCTCACACCAGGGTGTGGAGCTGATGGAAGACATCCCCATGTACCTTCTGCACATAATTCAAGTGAAATCCACTTCCCAAACACTCCCTGCCCTTCCCACCTCTGTGCTTTGAATATGCAGCTTTCTCTGCCTGCTTCTCCTCCTCTTTCTCTTTTTTCATCTGCAATAAACTCCTGCTCAGCCTTTAAGGTCCAGCTCCAATGTGCCCTCCTCTGTGAGGCCTTCCCAGACTCTCCCGGGCAGTGTTTGTCACCTTCTTGGACCCGTCTCCCCCAAATGCCCTATTTCTTAATAGATGCCTGATGTTGAGCTGCAATGATGGGTTCCATCAGCTCTGTAGTTTCGAACTTGAATTTCATTAATCAACTCTGCCGTCCCTCCCTGTTCACTGGCACCCAGAGGATGCTCTATGTAAGGGTGTTGAATGAATATATGAACAGATGAGCCAGCATCAAAGGCAGCCTGGGGTAGAGGATCCATATGGAGTCTGCAGAGCTGGGGGGAGGGCAGAGCTTGGCCTGGATGAATGGAAGGGGCCTGAGCTGTTCATTGGCCTGTGTCTGTGAGTTTCAAGTCTGTTCATCCTAACCTAAGCAAGGGACTCTTTTCTCCCGTTGCCCCAGAGCATCCCTGGGTCAGGGGAAGAGGTTTGTGTGTCCTTGCCACACCCCTTTTCAAGACTCTGCCCTTTTTACCCACTATTTCCTGTGCACTCCAGAGTTCCTTCCCTTTATCCAAACCTGGAGGGCAGATGGACGGCAGTCAGACAAGTCTGATTTCTAAGCAGGTTTAAAGGTCTTTTCCCAGAGACCCTGAGCTTGTCTCTCCTTTCTCTGTCTCTGAAGTGCCAGGGCAGCCATTCGGGCTGCAGCCAAGTGCTTTATTGCACACCATGGATTTGTTCTGGAGGATAGCTTCATGTCCTGGTGTGGCACAGCGTCCCAGCGTGGCCCTGCCCTGCTCTTGTTCCTTGTCTAACGGGAAGAAGGCTGAGGAGGGCTGAGGACAGGGAGGGGTCACCTGCAGTCCTGTTGCTGACCACTCCTATTTACTGAGTGCCCAGCCAGTAAGTCAGCTGTCTGAGGGCGCATGGAGGAAGGGCCAGAGCTGAGATTTGCTCCCAGGCTTATCGGACTTCAGAGGCCCTGCTCTTGCCCATTGGGCCACCTGCCTCAGCCTGGCCCGGCCATTCCAGGGGTAACGCAGGCCCCCAGCTCCCAGACCACCAGGGGTCCTGTGGGATTTTGGCAGGACCGAGTCAGTGGCTGAAAGCCATGACAGCCTGGGGCGGTGGTTCCTGGGTTCCTGACACCCACAGGCTCCTCCAGCTCCCAGAGCCAATCAGAGACGCCGGGGTTCCCTGCTTGGCTGAATTCTGCTGCGGCTGGAGACAGAGGAGGGTAGTTTGTCATCTCTGGTGGTGGGGCTTATCTTTTGAAGCTCTGCGGTGCATGAGGAAACCTGTGAACCAGAGGAGGTGAAAGCAAGATTAAAGAGGAAAAGGATTGGAATCTACAGGGCTCCTGTGCCTCTCTATTAGCAGTGCGTGCCAAGAGCCCACGCACTCCCTGCTCCCTGCCGTGGGCTCCCCGCCCTCCCTTTTGCCCCCTCATTTTCTCCTTTCCCAGACTGAAAGTCAAGACTGCCTTGATGTTGGGTACACAGTCCTGACCCCTGACCTTTCTGAGCAGGGCCAGAGGGAGTTTTCCCCTGTGATAGGCCAATGGCTAAACCCTTCAGGGACACCCTGGCCCCACTCCTGTCAGTACTGTGACCCAGGCACCTCCCAATGCAATGGGGGAGGTTATTGGCCAAGAAAGGGAAGGATTGCAATTTTCCTGGGACCCCCCCCCCCATCTCCCCCCACTCACACTCCTGTGCCACAGTTCAGCCTGGTGAGGCTGTCAATCCAGTGTCCCACCTTCCCCAAGGGGTGGGCATATGGCTAGCTACGCCAATCACAGTATATCCTAATCCTCTTGGGCAACGGTGATTGGCCCTAGTGTGGCTGTGACCCCTTGGATCCCTTACCAGAATGTGAGCTGCAGGAGGGCAGGGAGTTACTCAGTTACCGGGCCAGTGGAAGTGGTCCCATAGATGTTCGCTGAGAGGATGAATCTGATGGAGTCACATGTGTGGGGACAGGTGCTGGTGTGAGGCTGGCCTCAGGCACCAGGAGAAGGGGTACCACTGGCCTCTACAGCGTCTTACAGGCATAAGGAATAGGTGAGCCCCTCCCCCCACCCCCTGCAGATGAATTAGCAAAAGTGCCCCGCCGGGCCAGCACTGCCACAGTGCCACAGACCAGGGCACAGAGCTGGGCAAGCAGAGCGTTGGATATATTTCAGCTCCCACGCAGCCCCTTCGCTGGAGCCTTCGAGCAGGGCTGCAACTGCCAACATCGGTAGCCCCCACCCTCCCTGTCGCGAGGACAGACAGACCTGCTGGTGGATGAGGCCAAGAGAGAGACAGACAGAGCCCTGGTGACCTCATTTGATCTCTAGATCCACCCCTGGACTCCCCTGTCATGGAGCCAATGAAGCGCTTATTTTGCTTAAGCCGGTTAAGTCGGGGTTCCGTAGCTTGCTAGGGAAATGTCCCGCCGACTCTGCCTCTCAGTTCCTGAGGCCTGTAGGTTCCTGGACGTGGTCCCCCTGTACCCATCCCTCCCATGGGCATGAAGGGTGTCAAGCCAAGAATAACTGTGGTTTTTAGGAATTGGTCACGAACCCAAAGGACTGGGCCCAGTTTCTAGCTCTGCCACGGTCCCTGGTGCCAGCTGGCCTGGATTTGGATCCGAGTAGTTCCATCACTCACAAACGTTTGTAGCCTGGGACAGTTCCTGGACCTCACTGGGCCTCCGTTTCCTCGTCGGCAAAATGGGGCTAAGAGCAGTATCCACTTCATAGGGTTGTTGGGAGAATTACACGAGTTAACATGGGTAGGCCTCGTTGAGTATACCTGGCACATGGCAAATACATGTAGTGCTGTCAGCTGGCTGTGTCCTTCGCCATCTGTAGAATGGGGTTGTTATGAGGTTAAGTGGGATGGAGTGGGCGAAGCCGTGGGCACCGGGCCTCGCACACAGTAGGTGCTCAGGAAATGCAGTTGAATGTGAGTCTTGGGCGGCTTCGCTGAAACCTGTGAGCTGAGTTCACCTGCCCCAGCTTTAGTGGAAATAAGCCCGCGCTTCAGCTGGAAGCCCAGCAACGAGGAACTAAGTCCTCGTGCGTGTCATTCCCGAGGGAGAGTTCTCCTGGGAAGCTTCTCACGAGGAGCCTCCTCATTCCACAGCCAGCGCGCAGCCAAGGCGGCAGCTGCTCACCTCTTGGCTCACCCGCCCACTGGCTCGTCCTCCAGGGGCCAGAGAAGCGGGAAGGAAATGGCAAGTCTGATTTGTGGGGAGCCTGCCGGCAGGTGACCATCACTGGATCCTGAGGCCCAGCCCGCCACATCGGCAGCCCGGCTCTCTGCCATCCTCTGCTGGTTCTGGTAGTCTGTCTGAGCATTTAGGGCAGCCTGGGAGGGTTAGGTGGGGTGGGTGGGCAGGAACACCTGAGGCTGGGGTGCAGAGCCAAGCAGAGGGAACCAGCGGAGAGGACCCCCGCCCAGGAGAAAGGGAGCAGCAGGGACCCACTCTCTGGCACCCAGAATGTTCGTCTGTGCTGCCTGAACTGTCTGCTGGCCGCTGACACCACAGCGTGAAGCAGGACCCGTCTCCAGCCTGCCTGGACCAGCCACGTGACCAACACCAGGGGGAGAGGGAGAGCGCAGGGCTGCATTCCCTCATCCGGAAAACGGAGTGAATAACCTCTGCCAAGTCGGCCGTGAGACACGGCGAAGACTCCACGAAGTCCCAGGTGTGCGCTCCGTCCGGAATGAACAGCTCTCTGCCTTTGGAGGGCGTTTGTCTTCCCCAAGAGCCCCCCACTTGGTGCTTCCTGGCTGGCTCACCTCCCACTGCGTTTCTGGGGCGGAGGGGGGTGGGGCGGGGGCAGAGGGACTGAAGTTGATGCTGTATTTTAGAGATGAAGGAACTAAGACTGATGGAGGGGAAGGTGACTTAGTCAAAGTCAAGCCCAAGGGAGGCTGCCCTAGGATGAGGAGGCCCGAGCCCTGCCCCTTTCTGCTGTGTGATCATAGGCAAGTCTGGGCCTCCGTTTTCTTATCTGCCAAATGGGAGGGTGATGATTATCCATCGTTAATAAGCTACACGGCACATCAATGTTCAAAGTGCTAGCTAATACACAGTCTTAACGGTCTCTCTGGCAGGTACTGTTCTAGGTGCTGTTATTACTGCTATTTTTCTTGTTAGCAAACAAAGGACTCCCTTCTTATTTTCTCATTTCTGGTGAGAGCTAGATTTCAAAGCTCCCCCTGTCTGCTCTGCTGCTACTTCGGTTTCTTTACCTTCCAGAAAGCCGTTTTCCTGAGCCCCCGTGGCTCACGAGATTGCCCAGACGACCAGGTTTGCAGCCTCTAGGCTCGGAGGCTCCCAAGAAAGGAGAGAGCAAGCGATGAAAACCCGACTTAACTGGCTTAAGCAAAATCAGGGGCTTTATTGTCTCCGTGACAGGGGAGTCCCGGGGTGGATCTAGGATCAAATGTCACCAGGGCTCTGTGTGTCTCTCTTGGCCTCATCCACCAGCAGGTCTGTCTGTCCTCGTGACAGGGAGGGTGGGGGCTACTGATGTTGTCAGTTCCAGCTGCTCGAAGGCTCCAGCGAAGGGGCTGTGTGGGAGCTGAAATATATCCAACGCTCTGCTTGCCCAGCTCCGTGCCCTGGGATATGGCAGTGTGGGCCTGGAGGGCCACAGCTGGTGGGTTGGTGGGGGCTCCGTGGGTAACATAAACATCGAGTACTTGCTGTGTGCTGGGAGCTTCGCCTGCTCTGTCTCATTTAAGCCCCACGCCTGCCAGGTAGGTGTTAGTATCCCATTTTATTGGTGAAGACATGGAGGCTCAGAGAGGTTAAGTAAACAGAAATATGCTCACTCAGGTGTGCTGATTCCAAAGGCCCTGCCCTGAGCTCCGAGCCCGGGGGCCACGGAGACCCACCCCAAGCGGAGAGTGTCGCCCCAAGCCAGCTCTCACCCGCCCGGGGTGGGGGGACTTCACCTGCATCTCATTTCATCCGCTGGGTCCTGGCCTCCCCTCCTCCAGCCCACCTATCCCAGAGCCCCCCAAGCCCCCCTGCAGCCTCACCGTATACCACGTCCCCTGCTCCCACTGATGTCTTGGCAGCGGCTTCCAGTTTCTTGAGCATGTCCACGGGTTCTCACCGTCAAAGGGTGAACATCATCTGGTCCCCGAAGCCACCTCGTCTTCCCTGGGACCCCTGACTGCCCGCCATAGGCGCAAGGCCAAGCCTGAGCCGAGCCTCAGGGCCTTCTGCCACCAGAGGGCGCTCCGGGTGCGGCCTTTCTGGCTGCTGAGGGGTGGGCCCGGGGAAAGGGACCGGCCCTGGGGATGGGATGCTTTGCCAAGAGGCTTCTGGAGACAGGGATGTCCTGACAGGATGACCCCACCTGGAGACCAGGAGGCCCTGGTCTGTGAGGCCCTGGGCACCTTTGTTATTAAAGCCCAGGTCCTGGGAGATGCTAATGGATGGAGGAGGAGCCCCAGCATCCAGGACTGTGGGCTCAGGCTCCGCCTTCCCTCCCCGTCCACACCTGCGCTCAGGCCAGCGCAGTCAGGGAAGAGCGTGTGAGACAGAGCAGCCCAGCAGTTGGCTTCCTATTCCTTACTCATTGAATCACTGACTCATTCATTTGACAAATATTAGTTGAGCACTTGGCTAAGCCTTGAGATACCACAGTGACCCAGACGGCCCCTGCTGTAACAGAGCATTTAGTCTTTTGGGGGACAGAGGATGTATAAACAAGCAATTATTACGTTGTGTGTTAAATTCTACAACAGGTGTGAGCTTAGGAGACTCCAGGTGCAAAACGGATGCACATAACCTTCACCTGCAGGACGGAAAGTCTTCTCAGGGAGAGATGACAGCTGAGCTGGGACCTGAAAGATCTGAGGTATTAGCTAGGCAAAGTGTTCCAAGCACAGTGATCAGTGTGTACAGATGCCCAGAAGCAAGAGAGCGTTCATTCATTCAGACATTCATTCATTAATTTACTTGTTCATGCATCCATTCATTCAACCAACAAATACTTTTCCAGCACCTACTATGTGCCAGGCACCCTTCTAGGTGCTGGGGTTGGCTACAGCAGTGAACCAGGCAGATAGTGTCCCCGCCCCAAGGCACTTACATGCCAGTGGGACAGGGCCATTCAGGTCATTCAAAGAAATCTTCGGGCACAAGGAGACCTGGGGGAGGGACAGCGGCCTCTCCTCTGCTCAGCGTACTTGGGCCCCATTCTCCACCCTTCTCCTGCCAAGCCTGCAACCAGCCGCCAAGCCTTCCTGCACCGATCAGCTGTGGGGAGGTCACCAGTCCATGGTGGGAGCCTCTGCCAATGTATTAATAGCTCGGTCGAAGGCCTGAGGAGCAGTTGTGCTAATTACAATGATGAATGGGTTTAATTTACTTAGTAAGAGTAATGTGCTGTCATCTGTTGTCAGAACCCAACCCAAGTGTCCACTCACTCCCTTCTCCCCCTACAGGTGCTCATCCAGGTTCTGGCAGCCTTCCCCCTGGTGGCCCAGCACCCCCTGAGCCCAGGCACCTGCCTGGCCATCACCACCACCACGTCAGTTTGGGGCCTCTCTGCTGCCCCCTTGGTGCGGAGGGAGGAACGGTCTTATCCACCCCACTGTAGAGAGCTGAGGCCAGTCCCCCACCAACTAAACATTTAAAAGGAATGCTCATTCCAGCAGCAGAGATGCATTCTGGGAAGGAGAAACTCAGCTAGTTGGGGAGGTGACACTCCCATCCCCCCAAGTCACCTCTGCACAGGGCAGAGAGAGCCCCCGATCTCTAGTTGTCCCCACCCCATCTCTCTCTGTCTCATCCCCATGCAGCCCTCACCCTGGCTGACGTCGTCTTACCTGGTTCCCTGCTTCATGAGCATCTTTCTGCTCCGGAGCGTGAGCATCTGTGATGACAGGGACATTGTCAGGTGCTCTGTGTGTCACATCCCCAGACGCACACACGAGAGCCTCACTCCCGCACCCCGTGTGCCTCAGTCCTTGAGGCAGGATGACTTTGGACCTGGGGCTTCTCCAAATCTGTGTGTCTCCCTGCTCCCCTCCCCTCCCAGGTGATGGCTATGGGTGACAGGGAGCCCGGTGTCTACATCCTGTCACCTGAGAAATGCAAGGTCACCCAGCACAGAGGTGGAACAGAGGTCCAGCATGCTGATCTGAACCCCGGGGCTGGGGAGCAGGACGTCAGGCCCAGAGCGGCCTGCCCACACGCAGCCAGAGGAGCCCAGGTCTCCATTTCTAGTGGGGGCTCAAGCCTCAACCGGCCCCTCCTTTGACTGCTCATTGTTCTGGTGACCCCAGGGAAGGGCTAAACTTTCCTTATGATTGACAGTCTCCTGCTGTCTAACCCGACTCCCTCAGGTTGCACCCAATATTGCTCGCCATCAGTGTAGTTCCGTGGCCGGCAAACTGCGGCTCGCAAGCCACATGCGGCTCTTTGGCCCCTTGAGTGTGGCTCTTCCACAAAATACCACGGCCTGGGCGAGTCTATTTTGAAGAAGTGGCGTTAGAAGAAGTTTAAGTTTAAAAAATTTGGCTCTCAAAAGAAATTTCAATCGTTGTCCTGTTGATATTTGGCTCTGTTGACTAATGAGTTTGCCGACCACTGGTGTAGTTGGTTGGGGACTGGCTTCTCAGAGGCAACCTAGGAGCGTCCTTCCACTTGCCAGGCCAAGCCTGAGACCCCTAGGACGGCCAGGCACTGTGACCGCTTTGCTGCCCGAGCCTGGCCTAGCCTTGGGTCACGGCACCAGTCTAGTCCCTCCCCTCCCCTGTCTCCCGAGGGTGGCTGAGACAAGCTTGCTCAGTGAATGGTCACGGTTGGTCGGGGGAGAATAGGGCGGTGTTTGTTTTGTTTGTTCATTGCCACGCTTGCCCGAGTAGGCAGCTGACTGGCAGCCTGCCCAAGGGAGCCCTTCCCTCCCCCAGGCTGAGCATGGCTGAGGCTAGGAGGAGAGCAGGGGGTTCTGGGATCGGGCTGTGTCTCCATCCATTCTCCCTGCGGGGAGAAGAGACGTCACCTGTCAACCTTCAGCCTAATTGGAACAGGACAAAGGCAGCAGGGCAGCAGGAGGGATGGCAGCCAGACTCAGAGGAGAGAGAGTCAGAAGAACCGAGACGTCACACAGCGGGACGGCCCCCGCCTGGCCACCAGCTGTCACATCTTGCTTGGCCTCAGTTTCCCCATCTGAATGAGCTGAAAGCGAAGGCCTCTTCTGGTTCTGGGATTCGATATCCCTGATTCCTGCCCCAAGACACGGCCAGGAATGGAGCAGGGAGGGCCCCTGACCCCTCGTGGGATGCCCAGCGTTTGCCGGAGGTGTTGGCACCAGAGATGGCCCCTAATGACCGGCTTCCTGCGGATGTGAGAACCGCCGGGCCCCAGCAGGCAAGAGGCCAGATTGATAATCGACTCCCACAGCGGGGGAGCTGGCCCGGCCTCATCGGTATGCAGGGGCTGTGCCGAGTGCTTAAGAAAAACTTATTAATTTCCCCTCCACAAAGACTGAGAGTTCGACAGTAATCATAGTATCAAGTCATAATAAAAAAAAATCTCTCCGTTGAAAAAGCGGTTGGGGCTCTGGAGAGTTCAACAGGAAGAGATTGTATTAAGATAAAGGAGATTATAGCCGAGCGGACAGTAAAGGTTGTCATTGTCTGGTAAATCACATCAGGGAGGCCCCGGGACTGCCGTATCCTAGCAAGGGAGTGAGGTCCCCGTCCCTGACCTGGTGACACCCTGGCCAGCCCGCCTCCCTCCGGCCTCCCGCCTGCCCGCCAAGGCTCAGGAACCTGGCGTCTGTTTGATCCTCACCTGGCTTTGAGGACCCTCCTTAGGGGCAGCGGGTGGGACAGTCTACAGACTCTGGAAGGCAGAGATCTCTGTCCCAGGCACTCTGGCAGCCCCTGATGTGGGGGCTTTGGAACATTTGCCCAGCAGTGGAGGGGCCTGGGGGAAGGGGTATGTCTGGGTCACCTGTCCTGTGGCGTCTTCCTGGAAGGAATGGGCCTGAGCCCCCCGGACACTGCCCTCACCTGCCTCCTGGACGTAGGCTGATGCTGAGTGGACGACTGGACTTGCCAAGGAAGAGCCCCAGTCCTGGTGGGAAGTCCCAAAGAATCCCCGTGAGGAGGAAGCAGGAGGAGGCCACGCAGGCTCCGATGCTGGATGGCCATTGCCCCCCTTGAGGCTGTCACCAAGTGGTGGTTGGCTGGGTGGGGTGCAGGGCAGAGCTGGTGTGGGGTCCCTTCTCTTTGCCATCTGCACTTGGGCCAAATGAGAGGTTGCATAGACTCTAAAGATGCGGTCAGAGCTAAACGGTACACTGGACTCAGGACAAGAACTTTCCGGTTTAATGGTTGGGAGGCCACCTGAAAGAGTGGTGTAATGATGGGCCTCCCCTGTCATCATGGAGGGACCCATATAATGTGGAGCTCAAGAGGGCAGACTCCTCGGCTTTGCGTCCTGGCTCTGCTATGTATTAGCTCTTTGTCCTTGGACAAGTTACTTAACCTCTCTGTGCACCAACTTTCTTATCTATAGAATGGTGGTCATAGTATCTACCTCATAGCATTGTGATGAGGATTTGATGATTGTCTATATATATAAAAGCCAAGCGAGCAGAACACCGGAATGACCGGAACAACCGGTTGCTTTGATGTACACTGTGGCCCAATTGGCCCCCCCACCCCGATTGGGGGCGGGGCCAGCTGGCCAACCTCCTTCGTCCCTTCCCCCTGGCTGGCCTGGCCCCAATTAAGGCGTGCTGGCCGGACCCCACCTGTGCACGAATTTGTGTACCGGGCCTCTAGTTGTACATGAAGAGCTATAAATGCAAATCTGCTCTGACCTCCTAACTGTCCTTGTCGAAGGTCACACAGTCGATAGGTGGCTAAGCCACATCATGGGACCACCTCCCTCCCATCACCTCCGTTCCTCAAGCAGAGTGGCGGCCAAGGGCTTGGGCTTTGGAGCCCAGAATGCCCAGGGCATTCAGCTTGAGTAAGTGACTTTACTTCTCACCCCCATCTTTCTCTCCCATAAGACGAGGAAGTCACTCGCCAGGGGAAGCTCTGATACTAACTCAGAAAGGGGTGCCAAGGGGGGCAGCCTCCCCTGCCATCTCTGCCTGTGGACGGCAAGCCCAGCAGGGCGGGGCTCCTCCCCTGGCCCTCCAGGTGGCACTGGCCCTCTGCGGCTGGGGCACTGGGGGCTGTTCTGGAGGGGCCCTGGGTGTTGGAGGCTGAGCAGAGAAGGCCCGGCGCGCTCAGTGGGATGGGGTTGTGGGGAGATTAATGTGAGGCTGGGCGAAGGAGCTCAGGCAAGTCATTTTCCCAGTTAATATGCACATTTGAGGAATGATTGGAGAGTGTGAAAACATTTAAAAGGAATGCTAATTTCAGCGGGAGAGATAAATTCTGGGAGGGAGAAATTACAGAGGAGGACGGGCCAGGGCGGGGCGGGGATGGAGGGCCCAGGCAGCTCTGCTCAGAAGGCAGCCCCGTGGGTAGGTTCTCCGTGACCCTTCGTCGGGGTCTTTGTCTGCATTACTGAGAGCAGGGCGTGGGGGAGGATGCAGCTCAGAGGGGCAAAGTTAGGGTGAGAGCTGGGAAGGCTTCACGGAGGAGGCATTGCTTGAACTGAGCCTTGAAAGGTGGGTGAGGAGGTGGGAGTGGGACCTTATGGACATTGGACTTTTCACCCAGGAGACCCAGGTGGGATGGGGCGGCCCACACAGGAGGTGAGACTCAAGCTTCCTCAGGCCTCGGTGCAGGCTCCCGAAAGGTGCTCGTGAGCAAGCTTGGAGGAGGCCTGGGAGAGGAGCCTCCGGAGGGGAAGTGTGGGTTCTCTGCTCCCACTGCTGCCATGTCACACACACCACCACCACCCCCCCCCCCCACGGTCCTGCCCTCCCCACAGAGCTGGCCCTTCCCTCTGCAGTCTCACTCGCACCACTAGAGAGGGTGTCACCCAGAGTCTTCCAGGCACCCCTGTGCTCCAAGACCCCACCCAGCCCACACTTGTCCAGCTGAGAAGTGGGGGGAGCCGATCCCCCAGCTTGCCTGTTCCTCCGGCTCCACCAGAGACCTGAGCGCCAGGAGTTGGTGCCTGCAAAGCCAGCTGGGACGAAGGGCTTTACCAGTGCCCAGCGTGGTTATTAATAGCGTCTCCAGGCTCCGAATGCCTCTTTAATTCCTCTGCTTAAACCACTCTGGAACCCATAACACTTGCCCCTTAGCCTGTGGTTATTCCGCTCCCTTAATGGCCTTTTACGGAGGGACCTTATGAAAGCTTTCCCCAGCCCGAGTAAATCATGTCTTCTGGGTCATCCTTGCCTGCAATTTTTATTAACTTCTTACGAGAAGTCAGAGGGACCAGAGGGAGGCCGTGTTTCCTCTGTGTCTGTCCCGCACAGTCCTAGCACGGCCCCTTCCCTGGGGGTGTCCGCAGTGGAGGGGACCCTGGAGATCAAGAAAGGTTGGGGTGTCCCAGCCCAGTGCTCCTCCCTCCTGCCTTCTCACCCGGTGCTTCTGGGAGGGGGTGCGGGGACCTTCTCCCCACCCGGAAGGTCTAAGCCGTCTGTGTGACCGCAGCCACGGGCCGTGCCTTCCTGCGACTATCCCAGGAAGCCTCTCGGAGGGGTTTCCGGCCCTGGGTGACCAGGGGCGGCAGAGGTTCTGTAAATTCTACCTGGAGCCTTGGAAGGGCAGCTGAACCCCCCAAGGGGCAGCTGTGCGAGTGGCCCAGCGAGCGGGACATCGGCGGGAGGGCCTGGCCGTCCTGCTCAGGAGTGACGTGGCACGAACGCCAGCCCCAGAGCCAGGGCTTGGTCTGTTCCCGAGGCCCCATAGGAGGTTCCAGGCCTGACTTCTGACCTGTGCCGGGGGCCAAAGCAGGCTCCCCTTTGGCCAGCTCTGGGCTTGGAGTTGAGGGCCAGTCCTGACGCCCTCTCCCTTTCCCCCCCCGAGTCCCCAGCACTAGTGGCTCTTGGGCACTGGCACTTACCACGTGCCAGGCTCTGCACGGAGGGCTTTCCACGTGTGATCTCCTTTCATCCTCACCACCACCTCCTTCTAATTAGTACCTCCCATCGCACCCCATCCCCCACTTCCCGGCACTGATCACAGCCATGGCACTAATTGTTGACTCGTAGCCTGTCTTCCCCCTGAGACTGTAAATCCCTCTTGTCGCCGCAGCCTCCCCAGCATCCACTACAAGGCCTGGCACAGAGTAGGGGCTCGTTACATATTTGTTGAATCAACGAAGGACTTAGTCAAGGCTCAGAGAGGTAAGTCATTTCTCAGGATCACACAGCTTGGGTCTGGTGGAGCTGAATTCACACCCAGGCGGATGGCCTGGTCTGAGCTCCTACCTGCTCTTTCCTGCTCCCTGTGCTGCTGGGAGGAGCTTGAGTCCCAGGCCCGGCACAGAAGCCAAGAATATCCCAAACCCTGGCGCCGTCACACTCCGCTCTGCAGAATGGGTGGAGCTGCTCAGTGGTGCTGGGAGCAGAGTCAGATTCTCCCCTGAGCTGGGGCCTGGCCGCCAGGCACCCTTTCTGGTCCCAGGTCTCTCTTCTGGCCTCCAGGGAAGATGTGGCTTCGTGCCCCAGCTGGCAGTGAGGGCCGGCCTCAAGCCGGGGAGGCAGAGAGACAGGAAGACATGGCCCTCAGCTGGGTGGCTGTGAAAACAGGCCGCGTGCCTCCTTCCGGCCGGAGGAAGCAGGAGAGGCCAAGTTCACCTGCCCATGCGTCAGCGGGGCCTGAAATACACCCTGAACTGACGACTCCCCCAACCGTGCACGCACTGTTCAGTTCCCCATCACCCCCCGCCCACGCCCCCCCCCCAATACAACCCGAGTTGCTCCCTCCTCTCCACTGACCCTGCCTGCTCCTCTCCCCCCTGCAGCCAGGGTGATTCTAAAAGAACAACCTGCTTAAAACTTCCAACGGCTTTGATTCCACCCACAAAGACCCCCCAAGTGCTCCTGGAGTCCCGCACCTCCTTCCTTCTCCAACTTCCCATCCCGTGTGCCCTCCCCGCTCCGCCCGCCACACGGGCCCTCGCCGCCTTTGTGCTGCCAGGGCTCCGGGCTCCGTCCCCCTCCACACCTTTGCCCCTGCCCCTCTCTCTGCCTGGCTCACCCTCTCCTCGGCTCGAGGCCCTGCTTCTCATCATTCAGGTCTCAGCACAAGGCTGCCTCCTGGAAGAGCCCCCTGACCCCTGTGAGAGCGCCCCAGGCAGTCTCCATCTGCCTCTTCCTGTGTCCTGGCCGCATCGCGCTGAACATTGCGAGTCTGCCATCTGGATGACCTTGTTGACTTGGAGCTGCTTCATTTCAGGTCTGCCCCCCGCCCCCCCGACACTCCCTTCCCCCCGACAGAATGTCAGCTCCATGAGGGCGGGGACCTTGTCTGTTCACCGCTCTCACCCCGGGGCCTAGACCCGTGAGTGCCTCGTAGTAGGCGCTCCATAGTGTTTGTTGAGTGAATAAGTGAACCTTGCACCATGGGGCGGGGCGGGGGGGGGGGCAGGGGGAGGCTCCCCTGGGCATCCCTCTGGGTACTCAGCTCTCCCCTTCCCTAAGGCTTTGATACACCAATATGGGAGGTGGGGGTGGGGAGGGAAGTGGGGGTGGGCCTGGAGTTCCCAGCCTGAGCTGGGCCCCAGCGAGAGAGATGGATGCACCTGCAGTGGGCGGCTGCCCTGGGAGGCGGCTCCCTATTCATTATGGCCCGAGCACATGCCAGGAGGTGGTGGGAGGGAGGCGGCTGCAAGGGAGATCGAATCTTGTCCCTCCGCACAAAGCCGGGCTGGACGTGAGTGGGGAAATGGCACCATATTTTCTAGAAGACAGGAACGTCACTTTTTATTGGAGCTGCTTATAAATGGGTCTGTGGCTGCTCCTGGCCCTCCTCGCGGACGGCTCTCCATGGAGAGCTCTGCTCCAGCTGGGGGGACCCCACACGCCAGGGGGAGGCAGAGGGATGCCCCCTCCCCAGCTCTGGCCTTGGCTGGCCCGGCCACCTCAGAGGCCACAGCTGAGAGGGACCGGCAGGGCCCTGGGACTGGGGAGGGTGCACTTGGCCCAAACTCCTCTTGATTCCTGTCCCTGGGGGTGGGACTAGAGGGATAGAAACAAAGCTGAGGTGGTGAGGGAGGAGGAGGAGAGGGGAGGCGGGAAGAGTGGAGGCTGCTGCCGGCCGTCGGGGCTGGGGCAGGAAGGCCGGATTCCGACCCCAGCCAGCACCTGGCTGAGCCCCAGCCCTGGAGTGGGCAGCAGGGAGGGGTGGGGTTCGAGAAGCGGCAGAGCTGCTGACAGAAGCCAAGTTGAGCTGTTGTCTCTCCTGACAAGAAAAGAACCCCCGTCACTGTTATTTTTAGGGGAAACACAGCACCCTGTCACCTCCTACGACATCTCTTGTCCCCAGCAGATAGGCGCTCTCAGTGGCTGCCAAGTGGGGCGGGGTGCTGCAGACGGCTCCACTCCGACCATACCCGGGCCCTGCCCCTACCCCCCAGGCAGGCCCCCCAAAACCAGGACCTCCCTCCCTCGGCGCAGCCTGGAGTTGGCAGGAGGCCCGGGCCTGCTCACGCGGTCCTGCGCTCACAGAGAATGCAGTTACAGGTTCCTAACCAGGCCACGCTGCCCCGGGGTCGGGCCGGCTGTCGGGGCAGCGTGTGCTGTGCCAGAGAAACAGCACCCTGGTTGCACCTCGCTCCTGACGGGGCACCTGAGGCCCCCGCATGTACCTGTGAAACAGCTCCGCCCTCAGCTCCTTCCAGCCACCTCCTCTACGTCGCCTCCCTCTGCCGGGTGGGGGTGTATGTATCTAGGGGTGTCCTTGCGTGGCCCTCAGCATCATGTTAGCTCTAGGTCCCTCCCATCAGTTATTTCTTCTCTGAGCCCCTTCACTCACTCCCACGCCCCCCACCCCCCGCCACCATGGGATAATCCTCGTGACCTCACACGGTGGGAGCTGCCATGATCCCCGTTGTCAGCCCAGGAAGTGGCAGTTCAGAGAGGTGCAGCCACTTTGCCTACGGTCACAGAACTAAACACCGGCGGCGCTGTGATTCGGGTGGAGGTCTGGGTGGCTCTTGCCTGGGTCCCCGGGGCTCAAGTTGCCCCATATCTGATTGGGGGGCCCTGTGTGAGCATTTTTAGGTGGCAGAGCCTGGGTAAGAGGTGCAGGTAGAGAAGTGGGTCTAGAACAGTCTGTGGGGTTAGATACTGGGAGCTCTCGTGGGACCTAATCACCTTCCAAAGGCCCCACCTCCTAATGCCATCACACTGGGGGTCGGTTCAACGTGTGAATAGGGGAGGGGGGCAGTCCGTCTATAGCTTAAAGTACACAGAGTGTATCCGTAGTGCCTACGTAATGCATGTACTCTGTACATCGGGTATATGTGGTGCATAGAGTATATGACTAGCTATGCGTAGTGCTCACTGGTGATGCTCCCCTTTGCCTGGTTTCCAGGGGCAGGCACTGCCATCTCCACGCTGGCCCATAGAGGGCGCACCACCCTCCCTGCCAGAACCGTCAGGGGAGCAGCCGCCCACCCAGCAGACCCCCTGGAAACAGATGGAAACTTTGCTTTCTATTTAGACTAATTTGTTACTGAAACAATTCGAATCAGCTTCAAAGTACAAATGAGAAGAGATGTCTCCCATGGTCTCATAAATCAAGGGGATGGAAACGGAGTGGGAAACAAAGAGATCACCTGGAACAGATGGGCTTGCAGCTCAGCTCTGAGCTCCTGGCTCCTGCCGGGGATGGGGGTGTGGGGGTGGGGGGGGGGGAGGGGGGAGAGAGGCTATGACTCCACAGTGCAGGAGGGGGTAGGACTTAAGTCTGGGGCCCTTGTCCTTTCCCCTGGGGACAGTGGACATGTGGGTTCCGGTGCACTCGTGTGGGGGACATCTCTGTGGTCCGATGATGGGGTGAAGTTGGAGGGGGGGCGGTGTCTGGTTTCTGGGAGGAGATGTGACTTTGGGAGTCGGGATGCCAGGCTGTCTGAGGCTGCTCAGTGCATATCTGTTGTGCTGTGTCCTGCGTGTGCATGTGTGTGCACGTGTGCGCATGTGTGTGCAAGCCTGGAGTATCAAATCCACTCCGGATAAAAGGGAGCTGCCGGCTGCCTGTTCTGCTGCCCCTGTCTAGGGGTGCTGCCGCGCCTTTGTGCCCAGCTGCCCAGCTAACAGATGTGGGGGCTCCCCTCCCCACAGCAACTCCTGGCCTGGAGACCCTCCCCTCCCACTTGGCGGGCCACCTGGACCCACTGCCCAGGGCTGGGTCAGGGGCGCCTGTGATTAGTGGCCATCAGAGATCGAGGGACCAAGGACAGTGCGAGGGTGAGGCCCAGGGGCCAGGCCAGGAGGGAGGCAAGTAGGGAGAGACACCATGCAGGGGTAGAGAGTGACGGGGGCAGCTAGACAGACGCGAGAAAGGGCAGGGAGGCTGACCCTGAGCGGCTCCCCGGGAGTAAGAACACCCGAGAGGAACAAGAGGCCACAAAGCATCAAGCAGGACAATCTAAGGCAGTGACGTCGGGTGCTAACGGGAGTGGCAGACGTGAAGCTGCAGGGACGGACACGTAAACCGGGGTGAGAGACAGAGGGAGGATGGAGCGGCCCCCACCTGGGTGGGTGGGGCAGGTCCCTGAGGTCCCTGCCAGGGCTTCTGACACATGCGGGGACATGTGCAAATCTGTGATTTCCACCCGGTCTGCAGAAAAGCACACTCCCCCCCCTCCCCCAAAGTCTCTCACCGTCAGTCATTCTCATTGTGCTTTTGTCTTCAGAATAAAGGGAATCAGAAACTCCCGAGGTGGATTTCTACCAGCTGACTCACCCGCGCACTCCCGCCCTCCTGCCCTCTTTCTTCACTCTGCTCTGTGTCTTTGTCCCCCAGCCACTGGGCCTGGCCTGGGGCGGTGGCCTCTCTGACCGCCTGCTGGGCTTTCCATCCTGCTCTGTGTCCTCTCAGCTGGAGGGTCGGGGTCTCTGTCCTAATACCCCCTCACCCCCAGCCCCACCCCAGCCCTTCTCTGGTCTGCCTCTCCCCCCTCCCACCCCATCCTGGCTTGGCCCCACGGATGGCTGCTCCTGATCCCCGCTTCCTCCAGCTGTCTCCGTGGCTCAGCCCGCAGATTGACAGGGCCCATAAATCACCCTGGCAAGGCCGGCCTCAAAGGAGCGAGGGGCAGACTGCTGATGCAGCGCCAGCCGCGGGAGCTGGGGTTCTCGGGTTTGCGTGGACTCCTGGGACCCAGAGCCCGTGGCTCCTCTCCCTTCCCAGTTCAACAAAGCATCCTATGTCGGAAGCTCCTGAGCCGGCCTTGCCCAGCTCCATGGAAGGCAGGGACCAGAAGAAAGAGGTCTTTCTAGTAGGAAAGCAAGGGGGGGGTTTAGGTTAGACGGGAAGAAGAACATACTGTGGTGAGGAACATCATTGGAAAGGGAAGACTTGGGAAATGGTGAAACCCTTTGGCAAGGAGTTCATAAAATCGGGAGAGATTCTGATGATTTAGACGTAGCGCTGCCTGGAGAGAGGGGATGACGAAATGGTTCCCTCGACACAGACGCCTTTGCTTTGTCTGCGGGGCCAGTGGGGCCAGAAGACCTTGATTTCAGGCCCTGGGAGGCCGTGGAGCCAAGAAGCTGCCCGTGGGGGCGTAGGAGACCACGCAGCCTGGCATCAGACCCAGCTCCCTTACTGACCCACTGTGTGCTCTTGGACAAGACTCAGCCTGGCATCAGACCCGGCTCCCTTTCTGACCCACTGTGTGCTCTTGGACAAGACTCAGCCTGGCATCAGACCCGGCTCCCTTACTGACCCACTGTGTGCTCTTGAACAAGACGCAGCCTGGCATCAGACCCGGCTCCCTTTCTGACCCACTGTGTGCTCTTGAACAAGACTCAGCCTGGCATCAGACCCGGCTCCTTTCTGACCCACTGTGTGCTCTTGAACAAGACTCAGCCTGGCATCAGACCCGGCTCCCTCTCTGACCCACTGTGTGCTCTTGAACAAGACTCAGCCTGGCCGGTCTTCACCTGTGTACGGGGGCTGTCCAGCCTCCCAGAGCTGCTGCGAGGCTGAAGGGACAGTGTATGGAACGGGCTCTGCGCACGGCTTGGCACCGGGTACTCTCCAGAGAGCACAGCCATGGCTATTGGGCAAGTCACTCAACACGTCTAAGCCCCGGTTTCTTCATCCGTAAAATCGAATGCCCAGCCGTCATTCACGCATTGGGCACACATCCTTTGGGTCCCTACTTTGGGCCAGGCCCTGTTCTAGGTTCTGGAGATAAAGCAATTCACACAACAGACAGCACTGCTAACCGCATGGAGCTAGGGATTGGGGAAGCGGGGGTGACAGACAAGAGACAAATATATGAAAAAATGAGACAAAATAAGAGTAATGGAGAGTGATGGGGTAGGAAAGGCTATCTATACTAATAAAAGGGTAATATGCTAATTAGACTGGATCCACCAGACATCTTCCGGATGTCCGATGTCCTTCCAGATAAAGCTGGGGCCCGGCCAGGGGGAAGCTGCCCTGGTGTCGGGGAAGCTGCCCAAGTCCCGGTCCCGAGACAGGAAACCCACCCGCGGTCCCGGGTGCTTGCCCAGGCAAAGCCGGCCTGGGTCCCGGGTGCCTGCGGCTGGCCAGAGGGAGGGAAGCCCAGATCCCGGGTGCCTGCGGCCAGCCGGAGGAGGGCAGCCTGCGTCCCTGGTGTGGGGGCTGAGGCAGAGGCATTTAGGGGTGATCAGGCAGGTAGGCGAGCAGTTAGGGGCATCAGGCAGACAGGCAGAGTGGTTAGGGGCAATCAGGCAGGCAGGCAGAGGCAGTTAGGGGCGATCAGGCAAGCAGGCAGAGGCAATTAGGTGTGATCAGGCAGACAGGCAGAGGCGGTTAGGGGCAATCAGGCAGGCAGGCAGGCAGGCAGGCAGGCGCGCGGTTAGGAGCCAATGCAAGAAGGTGCAGGCTGGGCTGAGGGACCCCCCCACCCCCATGCACGAATTTCGTGCACCGGGCCTCTAGTTTTATATAAGATAGTAGGTCAGGGCCAGCCACTCTGATAGGGTAACATCTGAAACAAAGGCCTTCAGGGAGTGGGAGAGTGAGCCACAAAGATATCTGGGGGGTGGGGTGGGGTAGGGAGGGGGGATGACACAGGCACGGGAATAGTAAGTGCAAAGGTCCTGGGGCAGGAGTGCGTTTGTTGAGTTTGAGGAACAGCAAGGAGGTGAGAGTGGTAGGACTGGAGGGAGGAGGGGAGAGTAGCAGGAGAGGCCATCGAGGAGGACACATCGCCAGCTGTAAGCACTTTGTCTACTGCCCCGAGGAAAGGAGGTGCTCTTGCAGAGTCCTGGTGGTGGGGTTCCTCTGCACCAGGAGGTCCTGGGGCTCTAACATCCTGGGGGAGCTGAACTTCCTGCTGCTCCCCTCATTGCAGGACCCGGACAGCAGCAAGTCCGAGGCTCTAGCCCCTGCTTACCACGGCCTGTTTCTGGTCTGCAGAATGTATGGCTTTTTAATAGTAATTTACAGAAACCCAAATCCTCTATTGCCATTCCACCTTGTCCCTTGACAGCTTCATCTTTGTTTTGTAAATGTGGCTCCGGAAGGCCCTGTGCTCGCTGGAGGGCACGCAGGCCATGTGGCGAGGAAGAAAGAGGTTTCGAGGGCCATTGATGTATGCTCAGCTTTGTAAACGGGTATCTTTCAAAATTGCACACGTGCGCGCACACAGAGAGCCTCCAAGTCCAGAGTGACACCGTGCCAGGGTCCTTCCCCGAAAGGCCATCCATCGGGAAAAGTGTCACACGATCGGAAAAGTGAACAAATGGCCCGCGCTCCACCGTCTCCCAGGCTGCAGTCGCGGCAGACATCCCTAATCAATCACAGGGCGCCTTCCCGCTGAGCTCAGAGCCGCCTCGGAATTCTGGAAAGCCCGCACGGGCTTGGTTCACAAAAGGCAACATTTGCCAGAAGCAGAGGCAGCTGTCTGTCCTGGGCGGTGGGGGGCAGCACTGGGCCCCATTTCTTGACCGTGTGGCACTTTCTCTGCCGGGTTGATGCACTGACTACAATTCTAGTCCCCGAGACAGAATCAGGGCAGCCGGGAGACCGAGGGCGCTGCCCTGAGAGCTGGCTTTCCAGCCCCGGGCGCCCTGCTTGCCCTCCCTGCAGGTGTCGGAGTGGCTGGGGCTGTTTTAATTTCTCACAGGATTTGTTCCAGCTGCCAGACATGGATCAGGCTTGTGACGGGTGGACCCAGACACGGGTATCTGCTGTGTAATGAGCTGGAGACGGACGTGGCTCCTGAAAGCTAGTCCCTGGCTTGGCTCAGGTACGTGGATCAGATAGGGCCGTGGACGGCAAACTCGTTAGTCAACAGAGCCAAGTATCAACAGTACAACGACTGAAATTTCTTTCGAGAGCCGAAAACCGACTCCTGCGCATGGGCCACGAAGTTTCAATCGCACTGTCCATGCGCGCCCGCACGTGGTATTTTGTGGAAGAGCCACACTCATGGGGCCAAAGAGCCGCACGTGGCTCGCGAGCCGCAGTTTGCCGACCACTGAGATAGGGACCCAGCAGAGCTGCTTCATCAAGCACAGCGCCAGGGCAAGGAGCGGTGGTGATCCCACAGAGGAGAACAGGGAGTGAGGGGAATCGTGACCCGCCTTTGGCCAGACCCCAGGGCTCTGCTGCAGGCCCCCCAACCCCTAAGGTCTTTGCATATGGGATTCACTTTACCATGGGCTCCTGGAGGTCCCGAGTCCTTGTTTCCGGGGCTTGTTGAGAGCAACAAGCAAGGTGGAATAACTGAGTGGAGACGGAAGTTCTGGTTCAAATCCTCCCCCTCCGCTCACTTGTCTCAGTCTCTTCATCTGCAAAATGGGCTTCATATTTTTACGAGAAGGAATGTGACAACCCCAGCCTTTCCCGCCATGCCACATTCTGCAATGGAGTGTTGGCAAGTGCTGAACCTGGCGTTTGACCTTTCACTGAGGGTTTCCAGACCCTCTCTCTCTCTCTCTCTCTCTCTCTCTCTCTCTCTCTCTCTCTCTCTCTCTCAATTGGATCTGAATTCAGGGGGGTGGGGAGCTGATAGTGCTCACATCAAGCTCAGGATAGAAAAAGTGATGGTATCCTATATAATAAAAGGCTAATATGCAAATTGTCCTCTTGACTGGGAGTTTGACCAGGGGACTGGGCCGGCCAACTGCTCGTGGCCCCTCCCCCTGGCCAGCCCCACCTATGCACGAATTCGTGCATTGGGCCTCTAGTATGCTGTAGAGATCTATGTCTATATCCCCCATCTTACCTCTCTCTATCTATCTATCTATCTATCTATCTATCTATCTATCTATCTATCTATCTATATATATATATATCTGGAGAGCAGCTACAGTGTTTTGGACAGGTTCAAGCCTCGGACTAATGAGAGGGCACAGTCCTCTCATGGCCACGTGCAAGTCCCAACTTAGAGGGCAGAGCCCTCCCCACACAATTACAGCCAACAGCTGTGGTTGTAAGCTTGAACATATGGTCCGAACACGTGGCCCCACGTGCCTGAGTGATATAGGCTGCAAGTAAACAAAGCTTGATCAGGTGCATGTAACTGAGTAGGATTGAAACCCACGAGAATGTTGTAAACATCTTGACCACGCCCTCACTTTGCCTGGTGGCATCTGCTATAAAATAAAGACACGGCTTGTAGTCCGTGGCGCTGTCGTTAGCTCTCCATCAGAGAAGCAGCGTCCCACCGAGACCCAGCTTTCATTCTCTTGTCTGTCTTTTCTCAATCCCTCACTGCCCCCTCTCAGAGTCACTGAACCTGGCTGACCTGGCCTGGCACATAAGGCGCCCTGGGGCTGAGGATGCCATGGCCATGCCGGCTTGCCACATCTATCTCTATCTCTAACTATATCATCTATATCTATCATCTATATCCATATCTAATCTGTATCCTCTATCGCTATCTCCATCTTTAGCATCCAGGCCATCTATATACCTTAGGACTCAGCACGATCAGTGCTCAGTCTCATTTCATTTGATGGCTCCTTCCCTTCCAGCTCTTCCTCTGGTGCCTTTGTGGGGAGGGGCCAGGGAGAGCCCGAGGGCATCCCTGTTTTCCTGCGAGAAGGGAGCCACTTACTAGAGCGGAGACAGGCAGTGGCTCCTGGCAGCTCCTGGCTCCTCAGCTGCCACTTGGAAGAGTAACTCACTCTCTGCGCCGGGGTTTAATTTAACCCGCTCCTGCCACCCACAGCAATGGGTGACCTCGGGGAGGCCAGCAAGCTGGGCCTGGGGCTCGGGGCTCTGAGGGGTGGGTGGGAGGACACAGTCTCCCAGAAAGGCAGGGAATCAGGGCTAACTCCAGTCACTATCTCAGCCTTCACCCGTCAGCCAGTATTTCTGGAGGACTCTGCACGGGGCATGGTGCTGGCCGCCAGGTGCTCACTATTACTAGACCGTCAATAATAAAAACCTTGAGAACGCGGTCGGCCCACAGTTCCTCACAGACACCTTTGGGGGCGACATGCATTTCAGATTCTGAAATGTTTCCAGATTTTAGAAATGTCATGTTTATAGATTATGAAACATGCCAACATATTCATATTTCTGTAGCAGAATACATATGAATAGTTCCAGCAAATGAGATAAAGACCATAAGTAGCTCCAAGGTCATTTTAGTTCAAGTTTTACTGCCAAATAAGTTTTCAAAAGCTCTTTGGTTTTCATAGCTTTGGGGATGTTGGGATTGTGGAGAAGGAGCGAGGGGCAGTCCGCTTGCTGAGCTGCGTGCAGGCACGGGGCCAACCACTTTTACTGGATTCATATATTAAATCCTCGGACAGCCCTGTGAGGTTGGTTCTATTTTTGTTATTCCAACTTGACAAGAAGACGCCCAGGCACAGAGAGGTTCAGTAACCTGGCTAAGGACACACAGCTGTAAGTGGCAGAGCTTGGACTCTCACGAAGGTCTGTTGGGTGCCAAAGCCTGCTATTGTCACCTAGTTTACAATCTAACGTGTGTGCATGGGGGAGGGGGACATGAGCAAAGAGATCTTTACAACATGACGAAATAAGTTCCGGAACAGGGAGTCCAGGTCCTAGCCCAGCTTAGGGGGCTGGAGAAGATGACCCTGAGGAGGTGGCATCTACTGGAGACCTGGGGGGGGGGGGCGGGGGGAGACTAGGCACTAGCCAGGCATTGGTGGGGAAGGGAAAAGAATTTCAAGCAAAGGAAACAGCATAAGTAGCAGAGGATGCAAAGGCCTTGGGGAGAGAGAGCGTTAGAAGTCAGGAGAGAAAGGAGCGGTCGCCTGGAAAGCGAAGCAGGAGCCCGAGAGGCAAGGGAGGGCACCTCACAGATCCTGTGGGATGATGCTGTTTGCATCTGGCTCATCCTCCCCGCCCCCCTCATCGCCCCCCTCCCTGAATTCCCGGATGGGAGGTGGTCAGCTTCCCATGCTCTGGACCAAGCAGGAACAGGACCACTTCTCCCACGCCCAGACCCGAGTCTACAGCACTAGCCCCTCCAAGGGCCAGGTGGGCAGTGGTCTCAGCAGGCACGCCCAGGCGAGGCAGGGGTGAGGAGTGGATCAGACCTTGGCACGTCAGGACTCCCTCATTGCCGGGGCCACCTCCTCCCTCCCCAACCAGCTGGGCGCTTGGCTCCAGCCATTACCAGGCGGGCAAACCCCCTGGGTGCTGAGGATGCACAGGCTGCCTCTGTCCCGGAGACGAGGTCCCAGCCTGACAGATGAAATCTACATTATGATGATTTGTATTTGGGGGCGTGCGCGTGCGAGCGCATCTGGGGCCAGGCGGCAGCCGAAATCCCCACGAACGTGGCTCATGCATATTCCGTGGCGGTGCCCGCCACACTTTGCAGTCATCGATTATTTATACGTGAAATAACGAAAGCGCCATAAATAATGAAAGGGCCTGGGTCCCAGCTGCGTCTTCCGCTTCCCTCCGCAGGGCCCAGGGGAGGAGGTGGGTTGTGCATGGCCTTGGCATTCAAAAAGTCCCTTCTCACACAGAATCCAAGTCCTTCCTAGGAAGGAGGCGCATGTGGCACAGGAGTGTGTGGTGTGTGTGTGTGTGTGTGTGTGTGTGTGTGTGTGCTCACTTGCATACCCAGGGAGGGGTCTGCACACACAGGCTGGGCACCTGGGGTTGCCTGCACGGCAGGCTCTACAGGAAGGCTCTGATTGACAGAGAGGAAAGCCTCATATTATATGAAACACGAGCTGCGGAAACCTCAGACACAACCTATTCAATTCAGTTCCAACCTCACCTCTGGGGCTGTGGGCTCGGAGTGAACCAGTCCCTGGTTCAGGAGAGGAAACGTTTTATGAAGCTCTTCCCTGCGTTAGTCCTTTAGATCCTCAGCAGCCCTTACAGAGACGGGACATCCTCCAATCCACCTCGGCCCTGAGCCCTGCACTCTGCAGACGGCTTCTGAGTCCTTAGAGAGCTCGTTTGAGATTCAGGGAGGCTGAGGCCCAGGTGTGCCCACGTGGGGTGAAGGCCCAGGGGGGAGGTGAAGGCCTCCATACACCCAATTCCCCACTGCTCACTACACATTTTTAAAAAATATAGATTTTTATTGATTTCAGAGAGGAAAGGAGAGGGAGAAAGAGATAGAAACTCCAGTGATGAGAGAGAAATCATTGATCGGCCGCCTCCTGCACGGCCCCTACTGGGGATGGAGCTCACAACCTGGGCATGTGCCCTGACTGGGACTTGAACTGTGACCTCCTGGTTTACTAGTATAGGTCGACGCTCAACCACTGAGCCATGCCGGCTGGGCTCACTGCACATTTGACAATGCTTCTACCATCGAGAGGTTTCTATTTTCCAGGCTTCTCACCTTCCTGTCCCCACCCTAAAGCCACCTGTGAAAGCAGGTGTCATTGATGTGCCACTTGGTGGAGACGCTCGGGGGGCCCTCAACAATGGGCCCCAAGTTGAAGAGCTGGTGGGTGGAGAGCCCGGCCTGCTGAGTCCCCCTCCGCTGCTTGGCTGTAAAGGCCTCGTCTCTTGTCTGGTTAGCCCTGGTCAGGGCTCGCACGTCCGCATCCCGAACCGGTGCACATGTTCTCCTTGGCCGCTGAAAGGGGACATGCGTGTGGACTATATGGATGGGGACATGGCATTTTTAAAAGAAACTCAATGTGGCAGGCGTTCTCATCCTTGGTTGAGCAGAATCACGCAGAGAACTTTAATAAAATTGTTTTAAATTAAATTTGTAATCTTCATATAATTGTAGATTCACATGCAGCTGGAAGAAAGAGCACAGGAGGTCCTGTGTCCCTTCCGCAGTCTCTTCCAGTGTTAACAGAGTTCAGAATTGTGCTGCGCTATCAAACGGACATCAGTACAACCTACTACTCTTACTCGGATTTCCTCGGTTTCACGCGTGCCTATTTGTGTGTGTTTATGCAATTGTATCACGTGTGTGGGCCTTTTGAATCCACCTCCAGTCAAGACAGAGTAGTTCCATTGGCACCGGGATCCTGGGTTACCCTTTTAGTTAATCCTCACCTGAGGGTATTTTTCCATTGATTTTAAAAATATATATATTTTATTGATTTTTTACAGGGAGGAAGGGAGAGGTATAGAGAGCCAGAAACATCGATGAGAGAGAAATATCAATCAGCTGCCTCCTGCACACCCCCCACTGGGGACGTGCCCGCAACCAAGGCACATGCCCTTGACCAGAATCGAACCTGGGACCCTTCAGTCCGCAGGCCGACGCTCTATCCACTGAGCCAAACCGGTTGGGGCTTCCATTGATTTTTTTAGAGAGTGGAAGGGAGGGACAGAGAGAGAAACATTGATGTGAGAGAGACACAATCAATTGGTTGCCTCCTGCACATGCCCCTATTAGGGCCTGGGATCGAGCCTGCAACCGAGGCACGTGCCCTTGGTCGGAATCGAACCCAGGAACCTTCCGTCTGTGGGCTGATGCTCTATCCACTGAGCCAAATCGGCTAGGGCCTGGGGTACCCTTTTATAACCACATCCACCCGACCCCATCTCTGACCCCTGGCAGCCTCTATAATTTTGTCATCTGGAGAATGAGCCCTCAGTGGGACCATCCAGTGTGTAACCTTTAGGGGATGACTTTCCATTCAGCACAAGGCCCTGACTACTACTCCTCGCCACCAGCCCGTTCCCTTCTGTCGCCAGCATTGTTCCATGGCGTGGTCGGACGCAGTTTGCTCAACCACTCACTGGGGAAGGATGGGTATTGGGGTGGCTTCCAGTTGGAGGTTATTACAAATAAAGCTGTTATTAGGGGAAATTTTTAACAAACCAAACTGATCCCTCCATTGATGGTTCTGACTCAAACGAGGGTGGTTTAGGGTGGGATTTCGGAAAAATGTTTGTGCCGTCACTGACCTGGGTGGGCATGAGTGTATCCTTGTGGGAATAGATTTGGTTTTCATAGGATCCTCCCACGCCTCCAAAGTGTAAAACAAGAATATTTTTGTTAAAATACAGAGATGCACCCTGGATGCGCAGTTCCAGGGGTCTCTGTGATCGCTTTTACCTTCTTCGCACATGAACAGAGGAAGTGATTGGGGTTTGCGGAGAAGGGTCCGGTCTGAGTTTCGGAGGAGCTGTGTTCCCGCTCTCTCTCTTTGTAGTATGCCTTTTATCTCATTACTAGAGGCTCATTGCACGAAATTCATGCATGGGGCGGGGGGGGGGGGTTGCCTCAGCCCAGCCTGCACCCTCTCCAATCCGGGACCCCTTGGGGGATGTCCGACTCCCGGTTTAGGCCCGATCTGCAAACTGGCAGTCGGACCTCCCTCTCACAATCCAGGACCACTGGTTCCTAACTGCTCACCTGCCTGCCTGCCTTATCACACCTAACTGCCCCCCCTCCCCCTGCTGGCCTGGTCACCCCCTCCCCCCCTGCCCTGCCAGCCAGGTCACACCTTAGTGCCCCCCCCCGCTGGCCTGGTCGCCCCACACTGCCCCCCCTGCTGGTCTGGTCGCCCCCAACTGCCCCCCCAAAAGGCCTGGTCACCCCACTGCAGCCTGCTGCTCAGTTGTTTGGTCGCTCCTCACTAACCCCCCTGCTGGCCTGGTCGCCCCACACAGCCTGTTTGGTTGTCTGTTCAATTGTTTTGGATGCGATGGTTGCTTAGCCTTTTATATATATAGATGGACTCACACTGGGCCTCCATTTCCCCATCTGCAAGCTGCGAAGCATGTTTCCCCCTGGTAGCTGAAATAGAAGAGAGCAGTTGTGGCTAGGGAATTCTCGGGTCCCTCCAGCACAAAGACCAGGGTTTATCTGAAAGAGGGAGGTGACTGCTGGGTGTCAGATTCCTCTGAGTTGGAAAGGCTGGGCGTGTCCCGGGAGCAGCTGGCCCCTGCCTGGGTCCCCTGCAGCCCATGGAGCTGAAACTGCTCAGATGTGAGCTTGCCACTTGCAGCTCAGGCCCCAGCCTCTGTCCCCGTGTCTGAGAGAAAAGACAGCTTCAGGGTGCACTAATGAGATCAAACTGCACACCTCCTCTCCCCTGTACGCCTCCCCTCCTCCTACCCGACACCACGGTCCCTTGCCCACTTCTCTCACTCCTCTGGGCTCTCCCTTGGAGAGGGAAGTCGGACCCTCTCTCTGCCTCCAGACCAAGGCTGGCCTTATTTAATGACAAATCAGTAAACGTGTCAGCAGCTTGCAGCTGAACTGCTAAGAGGAGTGATTCATAACCCCGTGCCAGGCACCGAGTATTTCCTCCCATCCCCATGGCCCACCCCTCGAGAGAAAGGAGATAAATTACTGCCATTGCTTTTTATGGTGCATGTAATCAGGTGGCAACATGGCGACTCGATTCATCTCAAAGCCATTTACAATGAATTATTCATTTGGCTGAAGAAGTCTCCAGTTGGAGGGCAAAGAGCCTCTCTGTGCGCTGGCTTTGGGCTGCATTGTCCATAGCTAGGGAGGGAATCCCGGGCCTGGAAGATCCAGGCTCCCCTCTGGACCTTAGAATCCTGGAGTGAGGGTGGGGGCAGGGGAGGGTGTCTGAGCTGCAGGAACTCACTTACCTAATCTGCTTCTGGAGGATATTGCTGGGGTCTGGAAGTATCTGTCTGTTCTGTTCACATCCCTCCCCCTTCCCCTCCCCCTTCCCTCCCTCTTTCCATTTTTTAAATTTCCTTTTATAAACATTTATTAAGTCTCTACTAACATGTGCTATATCAGTCAGGATATGGTAGGTTATGGTGCAGTAACAAACATGCCTCTCATTTCAGAGGCATAAGCCACAAGGCCTATTTACCCCTCAAGTTACTTGTCATCGCAGGTCATCCTGAGGTTCTACTCTGTGTCATCTTCACTTTGGGAAGCAGCCACCTTCCTGACTGTGGCTGTCACAGGTACCTCCTCTTAAAGCTTCCACTCGGAAGTGACACATGTCATTTCATGGGCCGAAGCAAGTCACATGGCCATATCTAACCTCAAGCGGGTAAAAAATGTCACTTCACCATGCGCCCTGAAGGGGAGAGAAAAAGAGTTTTTGTGAACACTCCCGATGACTCCCTCACAGGCACTGCCAGGCCTGGAAGATGACAATGACACAGACACAGTCTTTTCTCTTGATGAACTCATGGTGCAAGACAGATGCACAGTCAAGAGTGATTCTGGGGGCTCCGTACCACCAAAGACGTCTCCCCAGACCTCACAGCAGGCAGAGTGATGTGGGATCTCACATCGAAGTGTCTGGCCCCTTAATCTTTGTTTGTGAGCAAGGGAACTCATTTTTCAGAGCCTCGGTTTCTTCTTTCTTCCCCTGAGGGTGATGACGTTGATACAGTCACACCCTGCACACAGGGCGGCTGTGAGAAATGCTCAAGGTAATGTCTGCAGACGCCTGTGGAAGGTGAGGCACCAGCACCGTTTGTTATGAATTCATTTGCACCTTCTTTTTTAGGATAACAGCGCTGAGTTGTTTCCTGTGAGTACATTCAGTTCCTGAGGGTGGCCCCCACCCTCTGTGCCTCGGAATAGACTCACCCAGGTGGGCTTGGCTTGCTGGGAGCTCTCCAAGGGGCTGCCCCGGCTCCATGGAGACAGGGTACCCCAGAAAACTCTAGTGTGGGCTGGAGGTGGGGGCTGCCTCCTGGCAGGAAGGGCTTCTGGCTGGAGAGCCTCATGAGGATGGTGAGCATGGAGCTCACCTCGTGGGCCCATCTGCTGGCAAGGCCCCAAGGCTCAGCTGCAGCTCCATCTAAGCCCAGAGCCTGGGCATTCATTTGTTTGTTTCCCATATACTTACTGAGTACCACACGTGCAAGTATTGTGCTGGGGCTGAGGAAGCAGGCAAGATGGGCCTGCTCTCTGTTCTCAGGGTGCTTGCACTCCAGCAGGGGCACAGATCATTTTTGGGGTGGACACTGTGGGTTGACCAGATGCCCCTGGGAGCCCCGTTACCATTTCTCCATGTGCATCCCTCCACCTCTGTGTGCTTTGCTTCGAACAGCCATCCTGCCTTGCGACAGTCTTCAGAGGTCTGCCCCTGGGCTGCCTGAGCTGATGTGGCCGTGTGCAGAGAACAGGAAGTGCCCTGGAGTTGACGCTTCCCCAGAGGGGGCCATTAGCCAATGACTGACGGATGTTGGAGAATGAAAGCCCGCTCCCTGGCCTTGAGTTGGAACGACCCCTGAGATGTAATTTCTGCTCCAGAGCACTCCCATAGATCTTCTCTGTCCTGCTGCCCAGGTCCCCCGTCAGCTCCTTCTGGAACATTCCTTAAATCCCAGTACACAGTCTTCATCTCAGGCTCGCTTCTAAGGGGCCCACTGAAGGCACCTACCTGAAACCCATCTCCTTCTTTCCTCAACGGGCCGAGCCTTTGTTTTGTTCTGGGCTCCTTTCCTCCTCCCATGCGACTCAGCATGGGTACCAGTTGGTCTGACGAGTCATGCTCACCTCATTCTCCCTGGCCCCGGGTTAGGTTAACAGGGAGCAGGTGACCCAGATGTGGTCCGGGACACAGAATGGGATATCCATGGGGGGGCTTCTGGGAATGGCTTTCTTAAAACAAGACACAAAGGTAAATCCACGTCCCCACCCTTGGACACGCCACACTGTATGGGATGGCTGGAACCTTGGTTGTCATCCTGAGGATAGACAGCTTCAAGGTGGAAGACACCAGGGTTCTGCATGATGCCAAGGACGCTTGGAATTCACCGACCTCAGAATGTCCTGTTCTGTGAATGATAAAGCGTCTGTTTGGTGAAGCCATCCTGAGTTGGGCCTAATGTTTGCCACCAAAGTCATTCCCATGGATATGATTTAGACAGCAGTAAGTTGCTGTGTAGGTGGACCCTCTTCCAGAGACTCATTTATTCTGTAGGTGAGTGTCGCCTGGGTTTCCGTCATGCACCAGGTTTGTGGACCATCACACAACCTCACACGGCATGGGTTAAGAAATAGGCTTTATTGGAAAAAGAGAAAACTAACAGGATAGCGCCAACAAGCAGAACACGTGAAGGCCTGGGGTCAGATGCAAGAGGGAGGGGTTCAGTTGAACTGGGAATGTAGCCCCCTGTTACCCTCCCTGTATCCAATACTTCTCCTGAGCCTTCCTTGGTACCATACATCGCGCTTCCTTCTCTGCCGTGGCCAGCAGCAGCTCAGAGTTGGATGGTGGTACTTCTCCCTTATTGTTAGAATCTTAGGACATGCATGTCTGTGTTCCCCTTTGGCCTGGCATGATCTTATTTTCCCGGGGCTGCAAGTCCCTCATCCATTTGTTGTTGTCTGTTGGGCCTTGTCGATTCCTGTAAACCCATCAGTTGTTCTTTAGAGGGAAACAAGCCATCTTCACTCTCCATCTATCCCCTGAGGCTGCACTTAGAACCTCCCCGAGGAGGGAGGCTGCTAAGTGACTCTTGAGAGCCTCTCCTGGCATCTGGCCGACGGAGGAAGAACACAGCGGAGGAAGAACACAGCGAGGCCTCTCCTCTGGGCTTCAGGGAGGTAGAACTGGACACCCCTCAGCCACATCGGAGCTCTCAGTCCCACTCACCCTCCTTTTCTAGGTCTGGGGGAGAATGATGGTTCTACCCAAGTCTCCCAAAGGCCAGGCCTGGCCAAGGGAGTGGAAACTCCTTTGAAATTCCCAGTAAGTAAATAAAAATAACTTTGAGGGCTTGTCACCATGGAGACCGAAGGCTTGGTTAGTTGTCATGGCAACCCTTGGTTAGGCTCTCTGGCTGAAATGATCAGCATCACTGAGGAAGAAGGGCCAAGAGATGGAAAAGTCCAGGACCCTATCCCACAGGGTGCGAGCTGGGCACCAGCAGAGTTCTAGAGGCGGGTCAAGTACAGGGTCCGTGTGTGTGTGTGTGTGTGTGTGTGTGTGTGTGTGTGTGTGTTGGGGTGGGTGGGGAGAAGCAAAGGGGAGAACATACTGCTTTCTGAAACTTTCTTCCCCGGCAAGCTGCCACTCTGACACCCACATTATTCCAAGAGGCTCCTGATCCCTTGGCCTCCTATGCCCCCTGCCCCCAGGCTGGGAGGGGAACCAGAGCTCCTGCCTCGGCAATGCTGCCAAGGAGTCTCCATGACAACACCAGCCCCCACCTGTGGGAGCAAGCCCTTGGCTGGGGACTCCAGGGAGTTGCCTGGGTAACCAGGCTCCCTTGCCCCATTTTCCCACCAATTAGTGATGGGAGGGTGAGTGGACAGGGTCACCATGGAGACCCGCCTTCCTCTCACTGCCTCCTTTCCAAAGCCTCCGTCTCAGGATGGCTGTGGGGAGGGCATCAGCGGGTGAGATCCTTGTCCAGCTGGGGGCGAGGGTCTCTGCGTGAGGAGAGAAATAAGCGAGACTCTTCTGGCAAAGGAAGAAGGTGGACCTTCTGTGGCCACCCACATCTTGATTCTTCAAGGGTGTCATTCGGCCCCGGCCAGCGTGGCTCAGGGATTGCGTGTCGACCTATGAACCAGGAGGTCACGGTTCAATTCTCAGTCAGGGCACATGCCCGGGTTGCAGGCTTGATCCCCAGTGTGGGGCTTGCAGGAGGCAGCTAATCAATGATTCTCTCTCATCATTGATGTTTCTATCTCCTTCTCCCTTCCTCTCTGAAATCAATAAAAAAACATATTTTAAAAGCGTCACTCAGGGGCTGTTTGGGGGTCTGGCTCCCAGCCCTCCCCTCTCCTAACCCACCCAGGCAGGCTTGAAGGACTGCCCCCTGCCGGAAGCCCTGGGCTCAGCGGAGTGGCATTGGCCTGGGGTATGAGGTCAGGAGACTTCACACCATGGCCCCCTGTAACCCGCAGAGCCCTGGCCCGAAGGACCTGCAGCTCAGCCAGCAGCTGAGAACACTCAGGTGGTTAACGAGCATTTATTTCCCGTGGAGGAGACAGTTACATGATTAGTTGTTATTTTATCTTGCTAATGAATATACATAAAAAACAAAATGGCCAATTAGCAAGGCCATTCATTGCTCAGGTTTGGCTGTTTCTTTTTAGAGAGTGCCGTCCTCAGTCCACTGCGGGCTGGCCTCTGAGGTCCCTGCTCCTCACCCCTTCCCCTGCGCGCCCTGCCACACTGGCTTTGATTCCTGCTATGTCTGGTCAGCATCCCTCCTCCTCAGCCAGCCGGACACACCTTCTCTTTTCCTTTCCTAACCACCTCCTCCTCTCATTTTCTCCACTTCTCCCCCAACCAGACTTCCTCACTGCTCCCCTCTCATCTTAATGTTAGTTTACATCCCTCTTCTTCCAAGAAGCCCACCCGGATAGACATGGGCGAGGCCCGCTGAGAATTCGCACTTGCTCCAGGTTCCATCAAGCTTCCAGGAAGCCCCCTTGTCAACCCTCGTTCTCTGGAAAAGCTGGAGGGATCCGCCTTTTGCCCCCAGATGGTCAGCAATGTGGAATCTGGGCTGTAGCGCTGGTGGCTTTGGGGTCTGCCTTGAGCCTGGGTCTCTCGCAGGTTCTCACAGCACCCAGGCCATGGTGAGGGCTCAAGTGGGTGAGTGGAGCCATCGGGCCCTTTCCATGGTGGGTGAGAAGATCTGCTGCGTATCGATACGTGAGACTGATATATTCCATGTCATGGCCTGCTGAATTAAAGGGAGACAGGCAGGCCCAGCTGGTGTGGCTCAGTGGCTGAACGTCAACCCATGAACCAGGAGGTCACACTTCAATTCCCAATCAGGGCATGTGCCCGGGTTGCAGGCTCAGTCCCCAGTATGGGATGTGCAGGAGGCAGCTGATCAATGATTCTCTCTCATCATTGATGTTTCTATCTCTCTCTTCTTCTCCCTTCCTCTCTGAAATTAATAAAAACATATTTAAAAAAATAAAGAGAGAGAGAAAGGGGAGAAAAGGCAGTGGGGGAGAGGGTACTAAAAGGGACCCTTAACTTGTCCTTGGCAAGCTTGGTGACCAGCGAGCAGGACTCACCATGGCAGTTGGACTGGCTGCCTGCAAACACAGGGAAGCCTCCCTCAGGGAGGTGGGAGGGTGGCCCCCCCACAGTGAAAGAAAACCGAGTGGGCATAAGCTAGAGAACCCAGAAAGACCCAGAGAGGTACCTGGAAACCTGGCAGCTCGACCCTTCTTACCTGTACAAACGACAAGGTGGGTGTTATCACCCCATTTTATGGGTGAGTAAACCAAGGCTCAGAGAAGAGGTAGTACAGAAGCCAGGGTGGCGGAGAGCACGGAATCCATAGTCATTCACTCTGCTTAGCCTTGAAGTTCTACCTTGATACTTTCTGGCTGTGACATCCACCTCAGTCTCCTTGTCTTCTCATCATAGTGGCTTATGATTACTGAACTCCTAGGGTCGCTGTAAGAATTAAATAAGGACAGTGCATGTCAGAAGGAATTAGCATGGCACTTTGCACATAGTGTCTCCTGAGAAGATCTTACTCCATCTCCCCATTCATCCATCCATCCATCCGGCAATCCATCAAACTTTGATTGCCAAACACCTGGCACACAAGTGATTAAGAAACAGTTCCTGCAACAAGAGGTTTTGCAAGCTCCTGAGGGTGACAGACACACACATGTAATCAGGAGGACTGTGAGAGAGGTTTGAACAGAGCCTGGAGCGGGTGGGGGTGCACCCAAGGAGGGGACGGCCAATGCTACTCACAGGGGAGGGTCCGAGGCTGCAGATCTGACCTCGGGAGGAGAGGGCTGAGCTGGGACGCCTTCTCATCTGGAAGTGGGGGACCACGCTGCCTCATCTCCTTTGCCTTCTCACTCCACCTGTTCCAAGAAGCCCCCAGGAATCCGGAGGTGGCTCATTAATTATGCAAGCAGCTCATTTCCCCTTCCATGGTCTGCAGGGTCTGCAGTGCGGTGTGGCCTCACCATGGCATCAAGGGGCGTGCTCACGCACAGATGCCTCCTGATGTCTTCTCAGTTCAAGATTGAGGAGGAGGGGCGGAGCTCTCCCAAAGAATGCCCTCTTCTCTCCACCCCTACAGTATGCCCTGGCCTCGGAAACACTTCGAACACGCTGGTCCGTTGCTATGAGCAAGCTCAATTACCTGCAAGTACAGGGCCTGGAGTTTATGAACAGCAGACCAGAACACCTGGGCCGGTTCGTGATTTGGCAATAGAACAGAATATCAGGAATGGCATAAAAATTGTAAACTTGCAGGCAGAGGGTTGTACCTGTGGGATGAGGTTGAAGGGACTGAATGACATGGGCTTCCAAGCAACAACAACACACACCTTATTCCACACGTAGCTCCCGATGCCTCAAATTTCACCACTAGAAACTTTTTCCTTTGTCTCCCACTCATACCTTCAAGCCACCGTGCTCACATGAATGCCTTTAACAAACATATGGGAACTCCTCCCAAGTTCCAGGCTTTGGCCTAGGCACAGAGGACCTGAAATGAACAGAGCTCAGTCCCTGTTCACCACCACAGACCTCAGTCCCTGCTCACCACCACAGAGCTCAGTCCCTGCTCACCACCACAGAGCTCAGTCCCTGCTCACCACCACAGACCTCAGTCCCTGCTCACCACCACAGAGCTCAGTCCCTGCTCACCACCACAGACCTCAGTCCCTGCTCACCATCACAGAGCTCAGTCCCTGCTCACCACCACAGAGCTCAGTCCCTGCTCACCATCACAGACCTCAGTCCCTGCTCACCACCACAGAGCTCAGTCCCTGCTCACCACCACAGAGCTCAGTCCCTGCTCACCACCACAGACCTCAGTCCCTGCTCACCACCACAGAGCTCAGTCCCTGCTCACCACCACAGAGCTCAGTCCCTGCTCACCACCGCAGACCTCAGTCCCTGCTCACCACCACAGAGCTCAGTCCCTGCTCACCACCGCAGAGCTCAGTCCCTGCTCACCACCACAGAGCTCAGTCCCTGCTCACCACCACAGAGCTCAGTCCCTGCTCACCACCACAGACCTCAGTCCCTGCTCACCACCACAGACCTCAGTCCCTGCTCACCACCACAGACCTCAGCCCCTGCTCACCATCACAGAGCTCAGTCCCTGCTCACCACCACAGAGCTCAGTCCCTGCTCACCACCACAGAGCTCAGTCCCTGCTCACCACCACAGACCTCAGTCCCTGCTCACCATCACAGACATAAGTCCCTGCTCACCATCACAGAGCTCAGTCCCTGCTCACCACCACAGATCTCAGTCCCTGCTCACCACCACAGACCTCAGTCCCTGCTCACCACCACAGAGCTCAGTCCCTGCTCACCACCACAGACCTCAGTCCCTGCTCACCACCACAGACCTCAGTCCCTGCTCACCACCACAGAGCTCAGTCCCTGCTCACCACCACAGAGCTCAGTCCCTGCTCACCACCACAGAGCTCAGTCCCTGCTCACCATCACAGACCTAAGTCCCTGCTCACCACCACAGAGCTCAGTCCCTGCTCACCACCACAGAGCTCAGTCCCTGCTCACCACCACAGAGCTCAGTCCCTGCTCACCATCACAGGCCTCAGTCCCTGCTCACCACCACAGACCTCAGTCCCTGCTCACCACCACAGACCTCAGTCCCTGCTCACCACCACAGACCTCAGTCCCTGCTCACCACCACAGAGCTCAGTCCCTGCTCACCACCACAGAGCTCAGTCCCTGCTCACCATCACAGACCTCAGTCCCTGCTCACCATCACAGACCTAAGTCCCTGCTCACCACCACAGAGCTCAGTCCCTGCTCACCATCACAGACCTCAGCCCCTGCTCACCATCACAGACCTAAGTCCCTGCTCACCACCACAGAGCTCAGTCCCTGCTCACCACCACAGACCTCAGCCCCTGCTCACCATCACAGACCTAAGTCCCTGCTCACCACCACAGAGCTCAGTCCCTGCTCACCACCACAGACCTCAGTCCCTGCTCACCATCACAGAGCTCAGTCCCTGCTCACCACCACAGACCTCAGTCCCTGCTCACCACCACAGAGCTCAGTCCCTGCTCACCACCACAGAGCTCAGTCCCTGCTCACCACCACAGACCTCAGTCCCTGCTCACCACCACAGAACTCACCCTTTTCTTGAGGAAGAAGACTTAAAAATAGGCAAAACAAAAACAAAAACAAAAAAACAGCAAGGCGGCCCGAGTGAGGCAGTACACCCAGGGTGCTGGAATATTGTGGGGGACCACCAGACATTGTTGAGGGTCAGCCTGGAGGAGAGGGCAGGGCAGGGCAGGCTTCCTGAGGAAGTAACTCCTCAGCAGGGTGCTGAAGCTAGAGTAGGAGCTGCTTAGCAGAAGGGATGGGGTGACAGAGCGGCTTGTTTCAGGTGAAGGTGAGGCCTGGGAAAGGTGCAGTACAATGTCCGACATGGTTACTTTCCCGGGTCCTGGGTGTGAGGATCGGGGAAACTCTCCTGCAGCGTGTGGAAGCGGATGGGGGGTGGAGGGGAGGGGGTGTGTTGGGAGGAGTGGGTATGAACTGGGAGAGCGCTGAGCCCTGATAAGCATAAAGGGGGTGGGGCCGCCGTTTTCGGGGCCTCAGCAAGGAGGGGAGAGGCCAGGAAGAGGGAAGGAAAGAAAACCCCATAACGTGCCCGAGTTGACCCTTTATGCCTCTGATGACAAAATGTGGCTATTTTATCTCTGTTCCTTATTTGAGGGTATTTATCCTAGTTGCTCTCAGTTGGCTGGTTAGATTCCTGAATAGGGCCTGAGCTTTCTATTTCTTATATTTCTATTAGAACAGCTTTTTCAGGCTCTGCACCTTGGTCACGCTTAATAAATGACACATTTTGTTGTGACAGGAGGTTCTAGTTGGGTTTCCAGGAAGTTTGCCTTTGGCATGCACACGTCTCAAAAATGCCCTCAGGACACCCCGGGAGGCAGATGTTCTCATGAGGATCTGGGGTCCTGGGGCCCTGGGGCCTAGTCATGGGAGCTTCAGTAAGTGAGATGGGGGTAGGGCATTTGGTGATTTCTGAGGCTCTTCGAAGAGGGCCTTCTGTAGCAGCCCCCCTGTATCCCCACATGATGCCAGCTTGTCTGCAATACACTGCCCTGTTTTTCCTCCTTGGCCACCAGTGATATCCCTGGAAGAGAATGTGTAAGGAAACAAGTGTATTAATCAGCATAGTACAGGTTACGCCACATAACAAAGCAACCCCAGACCTAAGGCTTAACATAACAAAGGTTTATTTCTCACAGGACATGTCCAGTGTGGCTTAGAGGAGATGGGGATGCTGTGCCCGGGCTGACGGAGGCTCCATCCTCTGGGAGCTGCCATACCTGGAACGGGGGTCTCCATGGTGGCCACCGCAGGGGACGAGAGAAGCAAAGGTTCCGCGCTGGCTCCTAAGTGCTTCAGCCTCGAAAGGAGTCGTGTTACTGTCATTTACAGTCTTTTGGCCAGAACAGGTGACATGGCCCTTCCTGAAGGCAAGGCGCCTGGAACTGGGCAGGAGACGTGGGCTTTTGTGGGCTGCGGGACATCCCTGTCACAGTGCCTGAGTGGTGGCAGGAGGGAGTGAGGAAGCGAGTGAGGTGAGCAGTGAAGGTGCACAGAGAGTGAGGGTGTGAGGGCCTGGTTCCCAGCCCAAGACTCTCTCAGGCCAGGCCAGAGCCCCAGGCCCTAGGCAGCATGGGAAAACCACCCTCCTCTGGGGGCTGTGCCTGACGCAGTCCTCCTGTCACCTCCGGGATTACATTTCCCAAACCTTTTGAGCGAGACCAGCTGGGCCCAGGGGGGCCATAGCTCTGTGTCCTTGTCCTTGGGAGGCTGAGAAGGAGAAGGGGAGGAGGAGGAGGAGGGGCAGGGGGAGGGCCAGGCCAGGCTGTGGAACGCAATTAGTGGAGAATGGGAAATTACTTTCTCGGTGTGCCTGTGCGTGGCTTTGGCAGCTAAGCCGCCTCCAGTCCCCAGGGCTTCGGTGGGGCTGCGCTGCAGGCCGGGATGGAGAGCCCAGGCCAGGGCATCACTCTGGGGTGGGGCTTAGGGCTGGGGGGCCTGCGGGCCTGGGTGAGTGGGGGAGGGCTTCCCTGGGCCTAAGGGCCCTTCGGCAGGTTGCTACACTTCGCGTGCCAAGAGCAGGATCAATGTGCCGTTTCATCCCTGCATCCCTGTGGTGCCAGCGAGTACCTGGGTGTCTTAGTTGGGGGCCATCTCCACCCGGAGCAGAGCGTGAAACACGGACTTGCGTGCAGGTAGTTTAATTGGGAAACAGGGTGTGAGGCACGAGGAGAGAGAGAGTCAGGGAGAAGGACACGCCACAGCAGGTGCCAGATGGAGGTTGCTGTCGTGAGCCACAGGCGCTGGTTCCCCGTGACTTCCCAGAGAAGGACGGAGCGCCCCCCCCAGAATGCCGGCCTGCGGGGCAGGGACTCAGCACTCATCCGCTGGCTCCTCCCCACGGCTGCTCTGGGGCGTGAAGTCCCCTAACTTCTGGGTGGCATTTGCTTCAAAAGATCTCTGATCTGCAGTGCATCCCGGCAGGAGGCTGCCAGCCCAGAGTCCTCTGAGTCCTCACGCGTCTGTCCTTTGCAGCCGCAGCTGCCATCAGAGGTGGGCTCTGGGATGTGGCGCTGGGCACAGGAGGCACGTGCCATACAGGGTGCTGCGCATGCCCCACTTACAGGTGGCGCTGGGTGCAAGGCAGTTAGAGGATTGGGGTCCCGCTCTGCCCGGATTGATGCGGCCCCACGGACACCCTCCCACTCCCCACTCTGCTCCCACAGGCTGTGCACTCCCGAAAACAGGGAACATGCCTTCTACATTCCTGAGTCCCCAGCGTCCTGCCCAGAGCCCAACACGGGGGTCAGGAAATATATGTGGTGGAGAAAACCAGATCATTGGGTGGAGCAGGGGTCAGGATGTGGGTAGCTCCTTGACCTCACAGTGGTCTCCCTCCTGCTTGTCTATGTGGGGCAAGTACAGGGACCCCCCCACCTTGAAAGCTCCCTGGGTTTAGCTCCTGGGTTCCATCTCTGGCTCTGGCTCTCTCAATGGACTAATGCTCAGTTTACCTCGATGAGAAGGGAAATGCAACTCCAGGTGGCACTGTGGTTGAAAGGACCTAGGAGCCCCGGGGAGGGTAGTGAGTGTCTGCACTTTTTGTTTTCTGTCCTGCATCTCCCCTTATTTGACTATTCTCCGCCCCCCCCCCCCGACCCTCCCCCCACCCCCACCTGCCTTTGGAGAATTGCTCTTTCCTCTCTCCTTCCTCACTCCATGTGCTTCTGGAGAAGCTGCCAATCACATTATCCTGTGACCATGTGATCCAGCCACAGCCACAGTGATTGTTCCAAGAACAGGCACATGACTCCAGCTGAGCCAATCAGAATCCTTCCCTGGGACTGTACACATGAACATTTGAAGAGAGAAAAGACTTCTCCTTCTCTGCGGCCTTTGGACTGGGAGGGCGATTCCCAGGGGAGGTGGCCACCCAGACAGAGGGTGAAAGAGAATAAGCTCCTGGCGGGCGGCTCTGGGTGTCGGGTGGCCTGCTGTGCCTCCACGGACCCAGGCTGGGCCCCGTCCTCCTGTGGAGACGCCCTGGGCAGCCTCCTCCCAGGCTGCTGGTGGCTGCCTCAGGGCCTTCTGGCCTTTTTAACAGGTTGTTGTGATTGGCTGCCTGGTCTAATTTAGGCAGCCGGCCGTGGTAAACAAAGTCTGGCTGCTTTGCAGGTAGAAAGGTTGGATTTGCATGAAGTGGCCTGTGTAAATCCCACGGCTTTGCTGGTACAGTTGCTTGCCTCCAACATCACACGTTGAGGCCTGGTTGAAAGCAGGCTCCTCTCCTCCTTTGGGCCCGCACCTGAGCCTGCGCCTGACACCCGCCCTGGGGAAGCAGCCGGCCCTGTCAGTGTGGACCTGCCACATCTCCAGGGCTTAGCAGCCACGTGTGCCTGGCGGCCACCGGCCACCAGCCACCGGCCACCGTGCGGGACAGTACAGCTCTAAGTCACCCCCTGGTGCGGGAAGCAGCCTGCCGCCTGCGAAAGCTTGGGTGATTTGGGCCTTTTCATTTCCGCTCAGCTTCTCATTTGCACTAAAATGCTATTATGTGTTTGCTGGTTTGGATCTGTGATCAGATCTTGGCAGTTCGCCCACAGACCAGGGGAAATGCAGGCCAGGCTCCCAATCCCTAAGCTCCTCCCCCTTCTGCAGGCAGGAGGGACCCTGGGAGGGGGGTGCTTGTTTGTACGTTTTTTGGGGGGAATAATGTTAGATTTATGGAAAAATTACAAAGATGGTACAGAGCGTTCCCGTATATCGTTCACCCAGTTTACTCTGTTGGTAACATGTTATATAATTACAGTACATTCATCAAGACTAAGAAATTAACATGGGTACAGTCTGTTCACTAAACTTCCAACTTTGTTCAGACTTCATCAGCCTGTCTACTAATGTTGTTTTCTGTTTCAGGATTAAATCCAGGATGCCACATTGCATTTAGGAGCCTCAATTTGCCTCCTGCATGCCCGCTACTGGGGATGGAGCCCACAACCCAGGTATGTGCCCTTGACGGGAATTGAACCTAGGACCCTTCAGTCCGAAGGTCAACACTGTCTATCCACTGAGCCAAACTGGCTAGGGCAGGAGCCTCAATTTTTTAATGACTAGATGCATTTATCCTCTATCTATCTATCTGCTATCCTACCTAATAAAATGGTAATATGTAAATTACCATCACTCCGCTATGCCCACGATTGGGCCAGCAGGAGGCACAGGGGGAGGGACTTGGGGTGGCTGGGGAAGCCGATTGGGCCGGCGGGACGCTGAGCTCGCGTAGCCAGCGGGCGGCGCGAGCTCAGCGTCTGCGCCATTGCTGTGCTGCGGAACAGAAGGGGCCTCTGGGGCAGCGAGCTCATGTCCCGTCGCGGACCATCAAAAGCGGGGGAGCTGGGTGCCTGTCCGCTCCGGCACCAGGCCTTTCGGAAGCCTCCGCCAAGCCAGAGGCTTCTGAAAGGCCTGGTGCACCAGCAGACAGGCACCCAGCTCCCCCACAATTGAAAGCGAAAGTGTGTAGGGGATCCTACACATGCATGATTCAATCATGCACTGGGCCTCTAGTATATTTATAAAACAGCTCTATTGATGTATACTTGACATACAATGAATTGCACGTGTATAAAAATAAACATTTTGGTAGGTCTAGGTCTGACATATGTATAAGTAGTGAAACCATCACATGGTAGGTATTTTAGTTGAACCATAGAGTAATAACTAGCCAAAATTATTTAGAAGTTATTAGATGCCAAACACTGTCTTAAACACGTTCCACGAGTGAACACATTTCGCCCTTATACCAACCCGTGGCAGATCCAATTACCGCTGCCTTTTCTTCGCTCCCTGGTCTAGAATAGGGCCCTACACCTTCTGCCATGTGACTTGGCAGGTGTGCCCTCTAGAGTAAGAGGGGTATGTTTTCCTATCTGTTATGGACTAAATTGTGTCTCTCTCCCCCCCCCCCCCCCATCCATATATTGAAGCCCGTAGAGGTCCTATTTAGTGATAGGGTCTTTAAGTGCCAGTCTTGGCCTCGTTTAGGGAACTTAGAAATAAGGCATGTTACCTGCCCTCAGAGAGTCTTAGCTGAATGAGGGAGATAGAAATCCAGATTGCACTTGGGGAGCTAGAGGAGGTGGGGGGGGGGGGGGGGCGGGCGGAGTATAGACGCAGCAGCACAAAGACGATCATTTAGTGCTGTCAGGCCGTGTGTCCCAGAAGGTTTCACAGAGCCGGCAAGTAACTGGGGCTTGAAGGATGAGTGGGCAATTCTCTGAGAACATCCCGGAAAGGCGTGGAGGTTTACATGCAGGGTGTGTGCTGGGCCCTGTGGGGTACTCAGGCTACAGGAGATGTGCAGGGGGACTGCCTGGAGGAGTGGGCGGGGTCTGATCCCAGACGCCTGCTGAGGCCGTGGGGGCTGTCAGTTGCCTGACCCTGGAAGTGTTGGAGCTGACACTCCCCGCACTTAGGTCACCCGTGAAGAGCGTTTGTGCATCAGAAGAGGGTGAAGGCCGAGATCCCGTCCAACTCCGAGATTTGCTGACTGGTTTGACAGGGTGCCCAGAGCGGGCAGGAGACAGGGGTGGAGAAGCAACTGGGCGGCTGTAGCAGAAGTTCAGTGAGCCGGGGTGGGGGTGGCCCTTGCCAGGGGAAGGGGCCCACTGGGCAGGCATTTCAAGAAAGGTGACAGGAGCCCGCAGAAGCTGCAGGAGGAGAGGGCGCAGGCAAAGCCGGTCCAAGTTCAAGCGAGGGGCTGAGCGTAACCCCGTTTCGCGGGGTCAGGGAGGAGCTCGTCAGTGGAGGTTATCATTGGGGTGTAGATGCTACATGAAAAAACGTGGCTGCTAAGGTCTGGACGTGAGGATTCTGAATCAACAGCGACGGACCCACAGCACTTTCCCTTTTTCTGCTGCTAAAATACATATGTTTAAACTTTTCCAATTGCAGTTCACATTCAATGTCATTTTGTATTAGTTTCCGTTGGAATCTCAAGAATATAAATGAACAAACAAAACAGAAAGAGACACATAGATACAGAGATCAGACTGCTGGTTGGCAGAGGGGAGGGGGTCGGGGGGACTGACGGTTGTATGTATGCACTTCAGAGCTTTGGACTGGGTAGCAGGGACCTTTGATCTAGTTAATGGCAGAGCAGTAACTATATCCAAGTCATCTATTTTTTTTTATTGTGGTAAAATTTCCATAGCATAACGTTCAGCATTTTAACAAGTCTTAAGTGTGCAATCAATAGCATTAAGTACATTCGCATTGTTTGCAATCATCACCACTATCCGCTTCCAGAACTTTTCATCACCCCCAACAGAAACTGTGCCCATTACCCAGTCGCTGCCCATCCCCTCCTCCCTCGGGTCCCTGGGAACAGCTATTCAACTTCCTGTCTCTATGGATTTGCCTAAATATTCTAAATAAATGGAATTGTACAATATTTGCCCTTCTGTGTCTAGGTGTCTGGCTTATTTCACTCAGCAGGATGTTGTCAAGATGCATTCATGTTGTAGCACATATCAGAACTTCATTCCTGAAGTATGGTAGCACCCATACTTAGGTAAAAACTGCTGTTTGAATTTTAACCCTGCTATTCTGGCTTCTGCACGCACTTACTTGCTTAAACAACAGGGTAGTTACCTCAGCTTCCAGACTGAGACCTGGAAACTCACAAAGGTCATTTTCCTGTGCCTGTGGACCAGAACCACAGGAGATTGATTCCCACTGACTCAGTAGCTCCAGGAGTAGAAACTGTAGATAACCTTTAGAGATTACTAACTCTGCTTGATTCTGCTTCTGTAAAAATTTCTTTCGCAAGATAGAGCCACATTCCAATGTCCAGCAGGATGTGGCTGGGAACCCCCCTGCGGGCCGTTCCCAGCATTTAGAATTTAGAATTTAGAACAAAGGAAAATTTTTGTGGTTTGGACCTTTAAAAAGATCGCCTACACCTGAAACAGCGCGGTCGTGAGCGTGGACTCCACCTGCGTGTGGTGCTCTCGCGGCCGTCCTGGCCAGCTCAATAAATCCTTGCCTACTTTTTTTAATCAATTAGCAGCCTCCGGTGGTCTTATTCTGACTCCAGGGTTCGACCCCACAACAATTCCTTTTCATGACTGAGTCATATTCCATTGCACAGTGACACTCAGTTTGTTGATCTATTTATCTGTAGAGGGATACTTGATTGTTTTTCCCTTTAGACTATTGTGAATAATGCTTCTATGAATATCTATGTACACGTGTCCTAGTCACTGTTTTTGATATATTTTTTTTTTTGGTGTATGCTTTCTAAAATACACACACACACACACACACACACACACACACACACACACACACACACATATATATATATATATATATATATATATATATATATATATTGATTTCAGAGAGGAAGGGAGAGGGAGAGATAGAAACTTCAGTGATGAGAGAGAATCATTGATCGGCTGCCTCCTGCACACCCCCAACTGGGGATTGAGCTCACGACCTGGGCATGTGCTCTGACCAGGAATCGAACCATGACCTCCTGGTTCATAGGTCGATGCTCAACCACTGAGCCACCCAGCCAGGCTGGTGTATGCTTTTAAGTGGAATCGCTGGGTAACAATGTTTTACCACCCATTTTTTGTTTGACTTTGGTTAAGTCACTTTCAGTCTTTGGAAATATTTATTTCCTCACTTCTTTCAAGTGTAGGTTTCTTTGGATTTTGCTAGACCTACAAGCCAGGGGGGACTGTGACCGGCTGAAAGTTAACAAAGGGGAGCGTGGTGGAGGGCTGAGGGGGAGCTTGGTGGGGAGCCTCCAGTTACAGGGGGAGGATTGGTGACAGAGGAGCTAGCAAAGCAAACATATGAGGAGTGTTGGTGGAGGGACGAGGAACGTCTTTTCTCTGGGATAGGGAGGAGGCCAGGAATGAGGAGGTGGAGAGAGAAAGAATAGCCTTACTCAAAGGAGTGCTCAGACCGAGGTGCTAATTTGATTTAATGAGATAAGGTTGGGGCTCAGCATAAAATCCTGGGCGAGAGCCAGAGGGCTCATCCTCTGGCAAGCAGGGATTGTGTGGCAGGAACGGAGGTCACGGGCTGCCAGCGAGGGCAGGTGGGGGCTTGGAGAGGAGGCTGGAACAACTGTTGGGTGTCCCGGGGTCAAGCTGGAGAAATGGGAGGACTGCTCAATCAGCCTTTCATTATCGAACTCGTAGTAAAGTAATTGTATTTTCACAAGGAAATTGACATTCGTGATAGATGTGCATATTACTCTATTCATACTACCCTACCTGGTTCCATATAAAATTTAAGGAGGTTATATTTGGGTATCAGATAATAAACGCTGTATTTTTTTGGGTTTGGGGAAAGATGGTAAGTAGGTAGGGTGTGATAAGCCCCTTTTATTAATGTTTCAGAATAACGATTACTTATTGAGCAGCAACTGATTATTAGCTCAATTAATCTTCACACCAACCTAAAAGGTGTCGGTTACCTTTTTGACATAACCATTTCACAGATTACCCATTTTACAGATGGGGAAACTGAGGCTGGGAAGAAGCAGTAGCATCACACTAGAAGAAGAGCAGAGGAGGGTTTGAAGTCAGCCTGGGCAGTTCTGAAGGGCGTGCTCAGAGCCGCTGCACCTTGGAATCTGGTTCTTTCTGGCTCCTTCCCTCACTTGAAGATTTCAAATAATGTGGGAGGCAAGGCTGCTGCCCGAAGGCTGGGGGTGGGCACCATGGCCCCTGGGCTCCTCCCCACGACCTGATTTCTCCTCTGCAGGAACCATCTCCGCAGGCCTGTGCAGGGGGCAGGGTTTAGAAGGAGCACTGGACGGGGAGTCAGCAGAGCCAGGTGACCTTGAGCAAGCTGCTTGCCCTTTCTGAGCCTCGCAGTCTGGCTGTCATCTGGAGATGAGGATACCTTCCTTGTAGCGCGTCTGTGAGGATCAGGCCTGTCGGGGAGGTGACAGGCCTTCTGAACAGCCAAGCTTGCAGCAGATGAGGGAATGTTGGCATTGGCCACACTGCCTGGCAGGGCTGGGTGTCACCACCATCCTGTTCCCTCTCTGTAGTGGTTTCAAAGGCAGCAGAGCCCCAGCGCCGGTGGGAGGTGGGGTACTGACAGGCCCTGTGGTGCTGTCGCAGTGCAGTCGCTGAAACTGTCACTGGTGGGGAATTGGGATGGAGAATCCATCGCAGGGGGTGGGTACAGTATCTCAGGCACTCGAGCACCTTGGAGGAAGTCATAATTACAAGGACTGTGGAGTCAGATAGCTATTGCTGGGGTTGCTACCCATGCGTTGGACAAAGACTGTGAAAGACGGAGGGTGATTAATCACAAATTTTCATGAAGTGTGAAATCCAGAGAGCCTCCTTGGCAACGTATATCAAGAGACTCTCATATCCTGCAGCTCGAGGACAGCAAAAGCGGAGGATCGGACCCAGGACTCAATTACAAGTGGAGCTACAGAGGAGGTTGGAGTCTCAGTTCTGGCAAGCCTCCTCCAAGGTCAGAGCTCTGATTGGAAAGAGTGGGCTGCTGATATATGACAGACGGATGGGGACAGCTGGGTGGATGCATTTGAAAAATCTCGAATCCCTGAATTCTTCTAACGCCTCTGGGCCTGCAGAAGTGGCCCCCTCCTCCCTGTCAAAGGCAGGTTCTTCCCCTGGCTTGACGCCTCTGGCTTGCAAGGCAGTGTGTTCCTCCACCTCCCATGCTGGCCACTAACCCTTAGTCATTAGAGTCAAGTTACAACATAATGCAGTTATGCTGGGGGCAGAAAGGAGCCGCGTGCCAAAGAGGCTGCAGGACCTAGCCAACACGTTCTGGCAGAAACCAGAAGAGTGTCTGTGGGGTTAGACCACGAGGGTGTTGGGATCGAAGGCCATGGAACACGGGGCTGCATAGCGAGACTTCATCAGTATGGGAACACCCTGCCCGGATACAGGATTGCACAGCCTGGCAAGAGCCCCGGATGATGATGCGGGCCCGATGCTAGGACGGCTCTTGGAAGGTTGGAAAAAGGCAGGGCTCACACGAAGTGAACTAGGAATGCCAGAACTGCTATGGCCGATGCCGAAGGAAGATCATCAAAGGCTCAGAGAAGTGGACCCGCCCGAGGGGATATACTACGTAAAGCCAGAAAGTGCACCTGCTAATTGTGTTCCGTGAGAAGGCCCGGAGGACCCATGATGGAGCCACAGCGTGGTTGCAAAGTTCGATGGTGGCTGCTCTCCATAAAGCCCAGGCTGGCAGTAGGAGATGCTGGGACAGAACCGAGCGCTCTGATAGCAAGAGGGATGATGAGACGCTGAGATAATGGAGGCCCAGCAGTGGAACTTTCACATCATAAGCAAGGTGGGCCAAATTAGTGCAGTGAGCAAGTAGGTCAGAGTGTCACCTGGCCTGCAGAGAGCTATCAGTACGGATGATCACAGAACACGGTGTCCGGGGACAAGATAGGTGGGCAGCCGCAAAGGTGTTATGTAATTTACAAAGCCAAAGGGGAACCTGAGGGCGGGGGTGGGGCTGAAAGGCTTAGAAAAGACAGACAAGAGAATGCAAGCTGGGTCTCGGTGAGACGCTGCTTCCTGAGAGACAGCGCCGACGCCCACAAGCCGTGTCTTTATTTTATAGCCAGATTTCCACGCGGCAAAGTAAGGGCGTGGTCAAGATGTTTACAACATTCTCCTGAGTTTTGATCCTGCTCAGTTACATGCACCTGACCCAGCTTTGTTTACTTGCAGCCTATATCGCTCAGGCACGTGTGGCCCCGTGTTCGGACCATAGGTTCAAGCTTACAACTACAGCTGTTGGCTATAATTGTGCGGGGAGGGTTCTGCCCTCTAAGTTGGGACTTGCACGTGGCCACGAGAGGACTGTGCAAGGCTTGAACCTGTCCAAACACGGTAGCCGCGCCCCACACAGGGCCAGTGACCAGAAGGCTGAACCAGCTGCCCCAATCCAAGGCCATGGTCCCTTACTCAGTTCCCAGGCCTGCACTGGTGCTCAGATCCAGAACCCGTTCAGTGAAGGAGAGGCTGGGTCCCCAAGAAGAAGGAGCCTGCTACACCGTGGCATGCATACATGGTAACGCTTGCCCCAGTCCTTCTGCAAAGGGACCTGTGGCCATTGGCTTGGGTAACTGTGTGCTGGGGGAAGGGGATAGCCAGACATTTCCAAGACTGTTGAATACAGAGTCCAAGGTGACATTGATAATAGGGATCCGAAGTGTCCTCATGATCTGCGGTTAGGGCAGGGGCAGATGGGGAACCAGAACATAAATAGAATCCTGGCCCACGCGTTGGCCACAGTGGATCCGCTGAGCCATGAAGCCACCCGGTTCCCTGGTCCCTGAATGTGTAATTCGAACGGACACACACACAGTTGACAGAACTCCCACATGTTCCTTGGCCTGAGGTCTGAAAGCTGTTGCAGTGGGAAAGGCCAAATGGAAGCTTCTGGAACTGCCCCCATCCTGGCCAAGTGAAAAATAAACAAACTAACAAAAAACCCAGCATCACATCCCCGGGGGAATGGAGATTAGTCCCACCTTGAAAGACCTCAGACGCCGGGAGGTAATCCTCTTCGTATTCTTAGTAATTTCCTTAGTTTGGCCCCTACGGAAAACCAGATGAATTCCAGAAGATGAGAACAGGCGGCCATAAGTGCAAGCAAGATGTTGCCCCCCGGGCAGCTGCTGCGCCATGCCACGTGTCATATCTGTGCCAGGGCAGATCAGCCCCAGGCACGCATGCAGCCGTTGACTTGGCTCAGAGAGGTTAAGTGACTGACCACAATCACACACTGAACAGCAGAATTAGGTGTCAAGTCTGCTGTGACCAACAGAAGCTCCTTGGTAACGAGAGAGGGAGGCCTGCTGGTTTGGGACCCCGCACAGCAGGTGTCGTCTTTCTGAGCTCCCCTCACTGAGGCATCCATCTCACGTCATCTTTGGGGTGCGTGCTGGTTCTGCCCAAAGTCCTGTTTGTGGGGCTGGTGAAGGGGCCACGGAGCAGATGAGGTCCTGGTCCCTGCCTACCTCTCTGCCTCCGTTCCTGCTGCCCTGGCTCCGGGTCTGCCTGCCTCCCGTCCGCTGTGCTCACACTGGTTGTTGACTCAGGATGTGGCCTCGGGAAGTCCCCTGTCTCCCACTTCACTGACTTGATTGATGCCAAGAGCTTGAAGGGATCCCATTCTAATAACAAGTTCAAAGTGAATGCCCATGTCATCCTAGCCCCGGGGCTGGCGTCAATGGCTTCTTCACTGCGTGCCTTTTGCAGAAAACCAGCTTGAGCTCCGTTTTCTTACCTGCAAAATGAGGGTAACAACATCTTCCTCTGGACACCACTGTAACACATAAAAGACTGTTAAAAAAAAAAGTGGGTTCTTCCCCGTCTGTCTTTCTCCCTGTATTCTTGGTTCCCGCATTCTCCTTGTGAATTCTTCAGATGGAAGTGATCTTCATTTGCATTTCAGAAAAAATGCCAGACTTCAGGTCTAAATCTAATGTCTTCGCAGTTTCCCCTGAGGGCGGCCTCGGGTCCTCTGCGTGCAGTCTGACCCCCCCCCCCCCGCCCCCCCGCAGCGGCTGTGGGGCTAAGCTGGCCTCGCGCAGCCTCTCTTCTCCCTCCCTTCTCCCTCCACTCCACTCTGCCCTTTCCTGCTCTGCCTCCACCTCTCAGCCCTCAGCCCTCAGCCCTCAGCCCTCCACAATCCCCTGCAACTCAACTGCCTCCTGGTTTCCAGCGCACAGTTCATTGTTGCTTCTTTTGATTAAATTTCCAGTCTCTTCGAGTTGATTTCCCCTGGCTTTCCTGGCAGAAGGGAGCAGAGGTGGCTGAATCTCTGGAGATGGCTGGAGAGCCAGGAAACGATGGGGGAGTGGGAAGGAGTGGTCATTCCTACTTGGGGGAGGCACCCCAGTACCTTCCTGATACCCAGTATCCACATTCTAGATGGGGCACTGAGCCGACTCCAACCCCCTACCCTTCCAGTCCCTTTAGTTCCTTTCCCAACTGCACCCGCTAGCTCTACCCAAGTCCTGGTTCCTAAGAACGCGTCTTGCTGCAGAAGGCTAGTCCAGCCCAAGCCAGCCTGCTGTCTCCCTCACCCCATCCTGATGCCATTGGAGCCGAATGGGTGGCCACCTGTCCGTCTCTACGCCTGGCTCCCCGAAGTGGGGCCTGCCTCGGCCTCTCCTCCACGTGGGCTTCTCTCCAGCTGTCACGTGCAGGAGCGGCCTTCCCCTTCCGCGGGAGGGATGGTGCCTAGTCTGGGCCTGGAGATAAGAACCCAGGCTGGGTCTCAGTCCCCAACTTGTTTATCTGAGCAGTGGTGCGACCTTTGGCAAATCGTGCAGCCTCTGCTCTGTCCCCTCAGGCTCCTTTAACCTGGTCTTTTGGTCTTCCTGTGATCGCCATTTTTTAAGAGAGCCTATCAGATGCCTTGTAGAGTGTCTCACCACCTGAATACATCTGGTTGCTTCCTTCTGATCCGACTCAGTTCAAACATTTTCGGTGAGAACCCTACAGAGGAGATGGCACGGTCTCATGATGACATCTTCCAAAAAGGCGCGTGATGTCAGTGAGTCCTATTTTTCGTGACCCTACACGTGATCGCTTGGAAAAGTATCGTTTCCCTTTCGTGCTGTATAAGTAACCTGGGAGCCGTCATGAGACTGTGGGATATCCTGCTGTGCCCATTGCTGGCCTAGCCTGGAGCGATAATGCTACTGAGCGCAAAGCTCATCTGCCTCTAGGCCAGTGGTTCTCAACCTTTCTAATGCCGCGGCCCTTTAATACAGTTCCTCATGTGGTGGTGACCCCCAACCATAAAATTATTTTCGTTGCTACTTCATAACTGTCATTTTGCTACTGTTATGAATCGTCATGTAAATATCTGTGTTTTCCGATGGTCTGAGGCTCTACAGCAGCGGTTCTCAACCTGTGGGTCACCACAACATGAGGAACTGTATTAAAGGGTCGCGGCATTAGAAAGGTTGAGAACCACTGCTCTAGGAGGACCAGAGCTTCTGTTGGCAGGTGGCTCCTATGCAGGGTCTGAGAGCTCCCTCCATGCACCGGCCCCGGGGGTGGAGGTGGGGGGGCTTCAGGAATTGTCCTCAGTGGCCTGTCTCAGCCCCTTTCCATCAGCCTTGCCTTTTGCTGTCCTTGACCACAGGGACTGGCTTCGCCGGCCAGAGAGCTGGTCTTCCACCACCTGGAGGAAAACTTTGTCCCCTGGGACAACCCAGTTGAATGGTTTCTAGTTAACTGGGTCAGCCAGGTGGTTGCTAGGAGTGTGTGTGTGTGTGTGTGTGTGTGTGTGTGTGTACGCATGCCTGCGTGTGCTGGGTGGAAGGTGTCTGGGGACTTGGAACCCAGAAGTAGCATATGCGCCATGTGCCTGGGAGCTGCAGGGTGCTGGGCTCCGGCCTTGGTTTCCATGGCAATGGGCAACCTCCTTCTGCAGTCTGCTTCTCTTTGGCCCAGCTGACAGTCATGGGGCCAGAGACAGAGGATGGGAGGGGGCCCCATCAGAACCTCCATTACTATCTTGGAGCAGAGAGCACCAGCCTCTCCCTGGGTATCTTGGAGATGAGAACTTTGGGCCACTGCTCCCCTCGCTGTGCCATGGAATGGACTTTTCCAGGGGTCCCTGGTACCCTCTCCTCACTCGCTGCAGGATGGACTCTTCCATCAGTAAGTCTGTGACTTCACCTCGGTGGGAGCAGGATCCAGGTGGCAGCACCTTTCTTGTGAAATCAATTCAAGCATGAAACAGTCAGATTCCTTTTCTTTTCTAAATATATTTTATTGATTTCAGAGAGGAAGGGAGAGGGAGAGAGAGATAGAAACATCAGTGATGAGAGAGAATCATGGATTGGCTGTCTCCTACACGCCCCCTACTGGGGATCGAGCCCGCCACCCTGGCATGGGCCCTTGACCAGAATTGAACCCGGGACCCTTCAGTCTGCAGGCCGATGCTCTATCCACTGAGCCAAACCAGCTAGGGCCAGATTTAGATTCTTGATTTCGGAATTTGCTACAGACACGTTCTTGATCTTCTATTTACATACATTATCTGCCTCGCTCTGTGGCAGCCATCTGAGGTGCTCTTATTATGATTCCTATTTTATAGCTATAGGAGTCGAGGCTCAGAGGACTTGCTTAGGGTCACGTGGCTAGTGAGGGGTGAGGCTGGAATGAGAACTCAGGGAAACGTCGTGGTAGAGTAACTAAGAGCACGATCTGCAAAGACAGGTGGTGCTGGTTTCAAATCTTGACGATTTCACTTATCAGCCTGGGGATTCTGGCAAAGATGGAGGCCGACTGATGGCCGAGGCCGACTGATGGCCGAGGCCGACTGATGGCCGAGGCCGACTGATGGCTGAGGCCGACTGATGGCCGAGGCCGACTGATGGCCGAGGCCGGGACGCCCCGGGGCCCAGGAGCTGCGGGCAGACTCACAAGTTCAGAGGCTCCATGTTCTCAGTTCACCCAAGGCTCTCGAGAGAACTGACACCAACCGAAGTCCCCGAGACGGATGTGTCCATGGGACTCAGCTCTGGCTGCTGAAAAATAAGCGAAAGCGATACATCGAACGTCTAGGAAGTCTCCTTGAAAGAAAGGGTCTGTCCCTTCCGTCTCTTTTCTTCCTCCTTCCTGCTGCCAAATGTAGTTGTGATGGATGGAGCACCAGCAGCGATCTTGGCCTAAGACAGTGGTCGGCAAACTCATTCGTCAACAGAGCCAAATATCAGCAGTACAACGATTGAAATTTCTTTTGAGAGCCGAAAACCGACTTCTGCGCATGGGCCACAAAGTTTCAATCGCACCGTATGTGCGTGGTATTTTGTGGAAGAGCCACACTCAAGGGGCCAAAGAGCCGCATGTGGCTCGCGAGCCGCAGTTTGCCGACCACTGGCCTAAGAGGTGACCTAGTCCTAGAAGAAACAGAAAGATCCCGGGTCCCTGTTGACTTTGCGGAAAGACCCTACCAGCCCTGGACTGCCTCCACCTGGACTTCTGTGCCTGAGAGTCCCAGGGGTCCTCAAACTTTTTAAACGGGGGGCCAGTTCACTGTCCCTCAGACCGTTGGAGGGCCGGACTATAGTTTTAAAAAAACTATGAACAAATTCCTATGCACACTGCACATATCTTATTTTGAAGTAAAAATACAAAACGGCAAAAACACCCGCATGTGGCCCGCGGGCCGTAGTTTGAGGACGCCTGGACTATAAACCCTTGTGTGTTTGAGCCACTAGTTCATTAGTGAGCTGATACTTGCAGTTGAATGTTATTCCCACTGACACACCATCTGTGCACAGGCCCATCCTACTCACCCACCACCTAGGACACCTGGAGTGTTCCCCCAGAGGTTGTGACCGGGTGTGGAAATGGCAGAGTCACACCCGGGGAGGTGTCTGATTCTGGGCAGGGATGAGCCCACAGCAGGGCCCACCTCTCTCCTGAGCAAGAAGGGTGCTCGCAGTGTCTTCTCTCAGTGTTCCTCCTTCCCTCCAGGAGGCACAGGAGGAGCAATACTCTGCATATAACAGGCAGATGACAGCCAACCCCGCGGAGAAACGTTCAGATGGACCAGAGAGCTGCTCTGCCCTCGGCTTGGATGCAGGAGACACCCGCCTCCTTTCTTTCCTGCCACATCGACCCATCATCTTTGAAGACGGTGCACTTTGCCCTGGCCTTCGTCCCAAGTTCTGTGGATGGTGGTGGGCGGGGCTGGCAGCTCCCTTCTGGAACTTCCTACCCTTCAGGCCCTGTCTGGGTGGCCTGGCTGGTTTAGACTGCATTGCAAGGCTTTCTTCTCTCCTCTGGCCGCTCCTCCCTGTAGCTCAAGGCATTTGGTTCTGACTTGCTAATTCCCAACCCCGAAGTGCCCATCCGTCCCTCTGCCTTTTTGGCTGTAGCTTTTTGGTGCTTGTGGGGAAGAGGAGTCAGTGTCTGGGATCTTATAACGACTGCGAGGGATGCCGTCAGCATAAGCTGAAAGAGCATTTTCCACATTGCACACATTCAGGACTTTTCCATCCACCCAGCCATCCGTCCAAAAAAACCCATCCATGCACGGGCCAACATTTATTGAGGCCTCCGTGTCCCAGGCACTCTGCCAGGCTTTGGAGATAAAGAAATAAATAGGAGATGGTTCTTTGTCTCAAGGAGCCCACAGGTGTACAGGCAATTACAACACGAGGCTGTGTGGGCGAGGGAAGGGGGAGTCTGTGGGAACACAGGAGGGGCAGCTACGAAGCTGGGGGCGAGGAGGGTCTTGGAAAGCTTCCAACTCCAAATGGTTTTCAGCTGAGACCTGAGTGGGCGTGGGAGCTGCTGGTGGGGGGTGAGGAGGGGAGGCTTCCGGCAGCGGGAGGAACAGGTGCAAGGCCTGAGGCTGAGCCTGGAGGTCATGGTGCTGCAGGCATGGGGTCTGGCTGCCTGTGAAAGGGGGGGGGGGCAGTCCGTGGGAAGTCAGGAGGGAGGGGGGGACAGAGCCTGGGGCTGGTCTATCTGATGCTGATGGCTTCTCTCTTCTATAGAGCTTCCTGTTTTTCTGGCTTATCCAGGGAGATGGGGAGGAGAAAACCATTCCTATGGTGTGATCCTGGGGGCCGGAGACGGGGAGGGACCTGGTCCCAAAGCCATTCTCTGACTTCCAGCCCAACCTTGGCTCCAGGCCCAGTCCACCTGCAACTACCTGACCATCCAAGGGCTCCCTTCTCCTTGCTTGTCCCACTGGAGAGCAACGTGCCGGCCGCTCCTGGGGCCGCTCTGGCCCAGCTCTCCTGGAGGCCAGCAAGAAGGGCTGCTGGTGGCTTGGCTCATTGCGCCATCACAGCCAGCCCCTCCAGGGTCATCACCCTCCAGCAGAACCAAGATACTTCCCTTTGGGTCTGCGGGGAGCTCCAGTCTTGGAGGCCTGAGGGTGGCCTGGCCCGGGTCAGGAAGACTAGGGGAGCTAGAAGTGAGGGGGCTGCAGGGGTCGCTCTGCCAGGCAGGCTGTGGGCAGCGAGAATTCCTCAGCTCCCTCCCCTCCTTTCCTCGCCCCTTCCCTGGAGTGGGGCACCTCCTCTAGGAAACCTGGGTCCCCCGGGTTGGCCCCACGGAGTTGGGCATTGTGGCCATTTTGGCCGACAAGGGGCTCCTGCAGGAAAGGGTGGGTAGCTCAGAAGTTATCCCAATGCTGGCTCTGACCCTGACCAGAGGGGCCCTAGAGGCTGGTTTCCCTGCAACCGGAACTAATAAAAGGGCAAAGCACACACGGGCACCGCACGGACCCACAAACCACCCAACTCACAATCCACAAACCACACCATGGGCAGCACATACTATGCACATACCCCATAGCACACACACACCAAGCCCACACTTACGACACCTGTGCCATGTGCACTATGCAACATACACACTCGCGCGCACACACACTCGCACACACACACATTATACAGCGTACACACCACACAGCGCATCCATTGTGGTGCACACAGAACTTTATAATAGGAATCATGACAATAGCTCGTGTTCCCTGGGCACGCACAGCGCCAGGCACTGTTCTGGGAACTTCGCATAAATAAACTTCCTAACCCTTACAGCAACCCTAGGAAGCAGGTACTGTTATCTGCACTTCACTGCTGTCAGGTTCCGGGGGTGGGGGTGGGGTGGGGGGGGGGGCTCCTTTCTTTCTGTGTGTGTCCCATTGCCTTGACCGGGCACATTCTCCTCTCTGCAGGTGACCTGTCTCCCCCCCCGCCCCCAGGCCTCTTGCTCAGGAGGGGGCAGTGTGACCCGGTCCCTCTTCCAGGCCTCTTCTGTCCAGCAGGAAGAATGCCGTTGCCACAGCAATGATTCTCTTGATTCCAGTCCCCAAGGACGCCGCCCACCTGCTGGGGCCCGCTGGCTCCTGAGCCTCTCCCTGCACACCACCCGCAGCGCCCTCAGCTGCAGCTCCGCAGGTGCGGGTGCTGGAAACCTCTCTTCTGGTCCCCTGGCTTCTCCCAGGCCAGGCAGCTGCCCTCCGGTGTGCCCCAGGCAGGAAGGGGTCAGACTCATCAAACTGCCCCTCGCCCTCTGCTACCTGCTTTGTGTCTGGCCAAGTGCTGGGGGGTGTGGGGCGTGTGCGGGTATGGGGGTCCTGCCAGGGGCAGTGGGGCCTCTGGAGACCCCAGGGCAGCAGCCACAGCAAACCAGACCTTTGCACTTGGTAGAGGTGATGGCTCAGGGAGGCTGGGGGCTCCTGGCTCCTTTAAGTGGGCCTGCCCGGGTGAGGTAAGGAAGGTCATGGGGTGAGACCTGGCGGGGCGGGCTGGCCAATGGCCGCATGGTTTCCCGATGAGTGGGTGTAGTGTCCCACGTTTGGGCTCCAGTTTGTAGTGAACCCCTTTCACGTCCCGCGTGGTTCAGGGTTCAGGTTCAGGGTTTGGGCTCTGGAGGAGGCCGCACGTAAATGAAAGAGACTAGAAAATATTAATTTGGAAATATTGGGGGCCAGGCGGGAGCCCAACTCAAGGGGAAGGACTTCGCCTTGCTCTGGCCTTGCTGTCCCTTTTATTAAGACTTTGGGATCCATCCATAGCTCCAGGCAGGCCATTCCAGTAATAGCCAATCAGCAAGGATTTACATACGATTAAATGGTGGAGGTTGCTTTAGCGACCATTGTCTCCACCAGACAGTGGGTGGTGGGCTCTGACCTTTCAGAGCTTCAAGGTTGACCAGCCTTCCGGGTTCCTTGTCCACACCTCTCTGCTAGTGAGGACAATGGGCGGCTTCCAACAAGTGGGAATCCCGTCTGCCCTCCAGAGAGGCAGGATGACACTGTGTCACTTTCCTCCTGGCCCATCCACTCCCCTGAGAGCTGGCATGGCTCCGGGCAGGTCAGCCTGGGTGGCCAGGCATCAGCGGTGGCCTCCCTCTGGGGGAGGGGGCACTCCTCCTAAACCAGTGACCGGGCCTCGACGCTGCTTTCAGGGAGGAAACGTGAAGGACGTCACCTCGTCCCCCTCGTGTATGCACAATGTATGTAGAACGTAGGGTTTCTTTTCTTTTCTTTTTTTTTTTTTAATATGTTTTTACTGATTTTTAGAGAGGAAGGGAGAGGGAGAGAGAGAGAGAGAGAGAGAGAGAGAGAGAGAGAGAGAGAGAGAGAGAGAGAGAAACATCCATGATAAGAGAGAATCACTGATCAGTTGCCTCCACGCCTCACACTGGGGATCGAGCCCGAAACCCAGGCAGGTGCCCTGACTGGGAATTGAACCATGACCTCCTGGTTCCTAGGTTGACGCTCAACCACTGAGCCACACCGGCCGGGCAAAACTGAGGGTTTCTGAGGCTCTGCCTGGGGTGCCAAGGCGGGTGCCTGTTTGGAATAGTGAAGCCCAGAGCACCCCGGGGAGGGAGCAGCTGCGTAGGTTACCCCCTTAGTGCACTAATTTGGTGGTTACCGTGTCCTGATTTGGGGCATGGACTTGGGAAAATTGCTAGAACTTGGCAGCAGGCGAGGCCCATGAGAAGCCTCTTTAGACACCAGCTCTTATCTAACAGGTGACAAAGCAAGTCCTCCGATCTGCCACTGGGGCTGTGATGTCATTTTTGGTTTTCTAACTGGCCATCCTGTAGGGGACAGCAGGGGAAGCCCTGTGTCTCCCCTCCCCCACCACGTTCCTCACCTCTGTGGTACCCCAGGGACCCCTCCGCTGCTCCAGCCCCTCCCCTCCTCTGGGAGGCACGGAGAGCCTGTCCCAGGCAGGGGGGAGAGAAATGGGGCTCCCAGGGAAGGGCAGGAAAGAGGAGGGGAATGAGGCTCAGGATTATGCCTGGGCCCAGGGCTCACCTCCCTCATCTCCTTCAATTCTTTGTTCAAATTCTTTCTCCAAAGGCCTCCTCGGTTCTCACCTTTAAAATGACATCTGCTCATCATCCCACTGCCAGCCCCAACTCTACTCTGATTTCCTTTCTGTTTTCTTTTTAAATCTTTATTGTTGAAAGTATTACATATGTCCCCTTTCTCCTCCCATCCACCCCCTCCAGCCCAGCCCCCGCCCCCCCTTTCTTTTTTTTTTCTGACACACCATCTACTGTCCTTCCTTATTATGTTTATTTCCTTATCGCCTATCTCTGCTTGCCCCACTGCCGCCATTGGCATGCATCTGACCGTTATAAAAACTTGGGGGTGGGGGGAGTGGACAGACCCTGGGCCCGGAGTCTTAGGACTTAGGACTTGAGTTCTAGCCCGGATTCTGCCTCTCACTTCGTGTGTGAGCCTGTGCAAGACAGCGACCTCTCTGGGGACGCTGTCGGGTCTGCCCCAGTGACACCGTGACTGAGGAAAAGGGACCACCGTGGCCACCCTCCCGTAAGGCCGTCCAGGACAACCTGGGGCGCCAGCCTTCAGCCCAGGGGGCTGTCCCCGCAGTGGCCCTGGGACTCTTGCTGCCACCCCCCAGCCCCACAGTCACTCTGGTCTCCCAGGCCAGCTCCTGCAGGACGGAGGGGAAGCCACGGTCAGGAGCGTGGATTGGGTTCTCCGAAGATCCAAGTCCAAATCCCAGCTTGCTCTCTACCAGCAGCAGGCCTAACCCCCATGGGCCTCAGGCCCGCACCTGTAAAATGGGATAATGCACGCGGCTACCGCACAGGGCTGCTGCAACTAATGCGACAAGGCAGTGCTCCATGAGCTACAGTCCAGTGGTCGGCAAACTCATTAGTCAACAGAGCCAAATATCCACAGTACAACGATTGAAATTTCTTTTGAGAGCCACATTTTTTAAACTTAAACTTCTTCTAACGCCACTTCTTCAAAATAGACTCGCCCAGGCCGTGGTATTTTGTGGAAGAGCCACACTCAATGGGGCCAAAGAGCCGCATGTGGCTCGCGAGCCGCAGTTTGCCGACCACAGAGCTACACTTCCTCTCTTGTGCCAAGAAGGTGGGAAGCTGGAGGAGAGGCAGTTCAGGGCTCGGGCCTTCCTTCTTAGCACTGACTCTTGGGGTCTGGAGCCACAGCGCCTCCCCATTCTGAGCTGAGCTGTGAGACCGCCAGGCGGTGTGGGGACAGGACGCCGCGTGGGGAGGCAGGGCGGGCACCCACCCTGGTTGTTCTCCCCGCCGGCAGCACAGTGGGCTCCTTGCAGGACCATCATTCTCGGTGAAAACCTTCGCTGAGATTTATCGTCCTGTTCCTGCTGGCTGCGGACGGCGGGGAGGGAAAAAGTGTCCTTTTGAGGCAATAAAATACAAAATGGAACCCAATTTCTCTCCAGGGTAGGAATCATGATGTTTGACAATGGCTGTAAAGTGTGCAGCAGGGAGGCGTGGGGTGGGCTGCGGGCGCCTGGCTGGGGGTGGTCCCCTCGCCGCAATGCGGTCCCCGGGTGGGCCTGGAAGGAGCGCAGGGACCAGGAATGCCACCCCGCAGCCCATCTAATGCCCGGGTCCCCCGGAGGCCCCCGCGTGAATTCCACGCACAGCGATCAGGCATCCACGCTGGGCGGAGGTCAGAAGGCCGCCCTGCTCGCTGTACGGAGTACTTCGGAGAAAAGAATGAACATGTGCTCGGTTATGTCAAATTGAATCGAGTGCTATGGAGTTTGGGTCTTATCCGGGGGGCACCAAGGAGCCAATTTTAAGAGTGTGTGTGTGTGTGTGTGTGTGTGTGTGTGTGTGTAGATTTTTTTTGGGTATAAAACTGCTCAAGTCTTAGCTGTACACTTTATGTTTTTCAGGTGTAACTCCTACCCAGATCAAGACAGAGGATGGTTACAGCACTCCAGGAATTTCCCCCTTCCCATGAGTGCTCCCCCAGGGACCAGCGTAGGTGCGTCTCCTGTCTCCTTAAACGTCACGTAATGGGAGACAGACAGTGGCGCTCATTCATGCTGTTGGGTGTAGCAGTTCATTCTTTTCATTGCCATTATTCCATTTTAGGAATAGATCACAATTTACCTATCCATGCTGCTGCTGATGGACAGCATCATTGTTTCAAGCTTGGGGGTTTAGTAAAGCTACAGCGAACATTCTCTTTTTAAGGTTTTTATTTCTCGCCCTGGCCCATGTGGCTCAGTGGTTGAGCATTGTCCCATGCACTGAGAGGTCACAGGTTCGATTCCTGGTCAGGGTACATGCCAGGGTTGTGAGCTCAGCCCCTGGGAGGAGTGTGCAGGAGGCAATAGTCAATAGTTCTCTCTTTCATCGATGTTTTTCTCTCTCACTCTCCCTTCCTCTCTCTCTCTCTCTAAAAAAAAAAAAAATCAATAAAAACATACTTGAAAATTTTGTTTCTCAATCAGAGTTTACATTTAATATTATTTTGTATTCGTTTCAGGTGTATAGCATAGTGGTTAGACAATCACATACTTTACAAAGCGAGCCCCCATATTTCAAGTACCCATCTGGCACCATCCATAGTTATTAAAATACTAGGGGCCCAGTGCACGAATTCGTGCACCTTGAAAGGAACTGTGGGCCGTGAGGCTGCAGTGGGCACAGGGGCGGGTCTCGGCCCATCCTCTGCATCCCCCGCCCGGCCCCTCCCACCACGGCCTGGTCCCCTGTCTGCCAGCAGCCCCACTCCCGCAGCTGCTCTCACATGCTGAAGGCGCTGTCCCCGCTCGCACCCGCTGCCAGGTGGGACTGCGGAGCGTTGGAGCAAAGAATTTTCAATAACCACCAGAGGCTCACCCCTATGATAGTGACTGGTGCCCCACCTTGGTCTGGTGCCCCTGCTCACCTGCTCCACCATCCCATCATGGCTGATGCCTGCCATGTTCCATGCTCTGCTGCCTGCTGCCAATACCCACCATGTTCAGCATGTGCCCCTTGGTGGTCAGCGCATGTCATAGCAACTGGTTGTTCCACCGTTCAGTCTATTTGCATATTAGGATTTTATGTATATAGATTATTGACTATATTCCCTGTGCTTGACATCCCCCTGATGATTCTGTGACTACCAATTTGTAGTTCTTAATCCCTTCACCTTTTTCACCCAGCCCCCGAGCCCCCTCCCCTCTGGCAACCATCGATCTTGCAGTGAACATTCTTGAACATGTCTTCCAATGGATGTAGGAAAGAGTTGTGAGTAGAGGAGTGACATGATTAAACATTTCCCCTCCCCCCCTTTTTTTTCTTTTGACCCTGTGATAGTTATGTGTCAACCTGCCTGGGCCATGGGGTGCCCAGATATTTGGTCAAACCTTATTCTAGGTGTGCATGTGAGGGTGCTTCTGGGATTAACATTTGAATCAGTGAACCAAGTAAAGCAGACTGCACTCCCCAGTGCAGTGGGCCTCGTCCAATCAGGTGAAGGCCCGAATGGAACCAAAAGCACTGAGCCTCCTGGGAGGAAGGGGCTGCCCCTCCTGCCTGACTGACTTGAGCTGGGACATCAGTTATTTCCTGCCTTTGGGTTTGAACTGAAACTGGCTCTTCCTGGGTCTGGAGCCTGCTGGCCTTTGGACTGAAACTACACCATTGGCTGTCCGGGGTCTCCAGCTTCCAACTTGCAGTCCTTGGGACTTCTCAGCCTCTAGAATCATGTGATCCAATTCCTTACATTAAATCTCTTTCTATACATGTATACCCCATTGGGTAATGTTTCTATGGAGAACCCTAACATGTTCCTCCAACATTTTTGTTTTGAAAGCTTTCATATTTATTGCTAGGTTGAGGTAGTAATGAATTGTGGTAAATGGACTGCATTAACGATGCCTCCTGTGTCACCCTCATTAGAAGCATCTAGGCTTGGCCACGTGACTTGCTTGGGCCAATGGGACAGCAGTACAACTGATGTGAGCAGCAGTTTGAAAGAGTGTGTTCTTTTCCTCTTTCCCTCTTGGACCCCTCCCTGCCCGTGCCATGAGGACTCTGCCTGTGGGATGTGAGAGACTCATGGCCGAGAGCTGAGTTGTGCAGGCCATGGTCACCCTAGACCAGTGGTCGGCAAACTCATTAGTCAACAAAGCCAAATATCAACAGGACAACAATTGAAATTTCTTTTGAGAGCCAAATTTTTTAAACTTAAACTTCTTCTAACGCCACTTCTTCAAAATAGGCTCGCCCAGGCCGTGGTATTTTGTGGAAAAGCCACACTCAAGGGGCCAAAGAGCCGCATGTGGCTCGCGAGCCGCAGTTTGCCGACCACTGGCCTAGCCAGTTTGACTCAGTGGATAGAGTATCAGCCTGGGGACTGAAGGGTCCCGAGTTCGATTCTGGTCAAGGACACGTGCCCGGGTTGCGGGCTTGATCCTTAGGGGGCATGCAGGAGGCAGCCAATCAATGATTATCTGTCATCACTGATGTTTCTATCTCTCTCTCCCTTTCCCTTCCTCTCTGAAATCAAACAAAACATATATTTTTTAAAGTAGCCTGCTATATTTGGTCAAACATTTAATTAACTCACCGCTAATGCCTTGGCAGGGCCAGACCGAGTGAGTTCTCAGAGCTTCTACAGCCTGCGGGCTGGACGGTCCCCACCCTAGACCAACTGGGCCGCAGCCCACTCACCTACCAGTTGATGACAGACTCATGAATATACCCAGTCAATGAGCTATCAGCTTACAAGAAATCATAAGTAGCTATTGTTTTGAGTTTAGGGATGGTTTGTTAACACAACAAACACGTCTTTAATTGTTACCTAGATTGACCTGTTATGAACATTTTGCCATATTGGCTTTACTGCTGTTTATTTTTTATTGATTTTTAGAGAAAAATGGAAGGGAGAGAGAGAAACATCGATGTGAGAGGAAATATCAATTGACTGCCTCCTGCACACTGCCATGACCGGGAATCGAACTGGCAACCCTTCAGTGCATGGCATGACACCCAATCAACTGAGCCACACTAGCCAGAGCGGCCTTATTGCTCTGTTGATGCTTCTTTCCCTGAAACATTTGAGAGTGGCCGGCATCCTGACCCTCCCCGACACCTACATTAGCATCTGAGAAACTAGGCCATCCTCTTGCATAAGCACACCACCGTGATCACACCCAGGCCCTGAAGGCTGCTACAATAACATCATCTGATAGCGAGTCCATTTTCAAATTTCCCCACTCACCTCCAAGAGCCCCTTACAGCTGTTCGTGGTTTTGATCTAGGATCTAATTAGGATCAGTTCCTCACACAGCCCACTTCCAACATCCTGTCCCTGTACACGGGTGTTTGCAGGCCCGGCCCAGTGTCCACCATGAGGACCAGGGCAGGGCAGCCACATTTCCTGCACTGTCACTTCCCAGCGGGGTGACCTTGGGACTTCATCACGTTCCTGGGCCTCGGTGCTGCCTCCGCACAGGTTCCTCTCATCCACCTCATAGGGTTATCGTGAGCATTAAGTGAATGACACACGGGGCGCGACACGGTCAGTCACTGTGCTTCCGTTAGTGCTTTGTGTCCGAGAGACGATCCTTATTACTCTTCATGTCTGTTGATCAAAGCATTTCGCCATATGCCTTTGCAGGAGCAGTGGGGTTCCATGCAGTGGGGAAAGGGGCTCAGATTCCTGCTCTGGTCCTCTGCATGGAGACTGAGGAGGCCGTGGAGTTTGGGGCAAAGAGCACCTTAGACCTTGCTTGACCTCTAACTTGCTACGTGACCTTGACCAAGTCCCTTGCTCTCTGGTCCCAATTTTCTGGCTCCCTCCCTCCTTCCTTCCTCCCACCTTCCTTCCTTCCTTTCATTTTTCTTGATTGAAGGCTCCCCCTCCCCCCATCATTCCATTTCCCCCCATTAATTTGGAAGCTATAACACATGCTATTTCTATTCTCTTGTAATGAGTCTAGCAAATTTAACACGCACATTGAGGTTGTAATTGGCATTTATGATTTCTGTCTTCACCCTCCTCCCACTCAATTCCAGGGCCTTCAAATGCTTTTTACTCAGTTTGCTCTGTATTTTGATTCTCTCCTGTCGTTTGTTTTAATCCCACAAATTACACATTCTAAATTTTCAATGTTTGTTTAAATTTACCCACTTTTTCCCCCCTCTCACTATTTTTTTTCTGGCATCTTAGAATTCCTGCTGGGCTTCTTTTCCTTTGTTCTGGAGGTTTATTCTTTAGAACTCCCGTTAGGGAGGGCCTTGGTTTTTGTTTACCTGAAAAAGTCTTTATTTTGCTCTCATGCTGGAAGAACGGCTTCAGAGGTGATAGAATTCTCAGGTGACGTCTCTCTCGCATCTTCTCCAGCCCTTTGAAGGTTCCTGGCTCCCAGAGTTTCTGTGAGAGCCGCCATTGGTCTGTGTGACATCCCTGTTTAGGTAATCTCTCTTTCACACCTGGTTGCTCTTAGGATTCTCTCTTTGTCTGTAACATTCTGTAGTTTTCCGATGGCGTGTTTAGGTGGCCGTCTCTCTTCATTTATTCTGCATGGGATTCGCTGAGCTTTGTGAATCTGAGGATTGGAGTCTCACAGCTCTGGGCAACTCTTAGCTATTTTCTCTTTGGATTTGACTCTCCATTATTCTTTCTCATCTCTCCTTCTGCAACTCTGATTAGACATGTGTTAGACCTTTTCATTTTATCGCCTGTTTCTTAATCTATCTTTTCCCTTAAAAAAAAAAAAAAATCCTCACCTGAGGATATTTTCCCATTGATTTTTAGAGAGAGTAGAAGGGAGAGGGAAAGACAGAGAGAAACACATCGATTGGTTGCCTCCTGTACGTGCCCTGACCAGGGCCCGGGCAGGGGAGGAGCCTGCAACCAAGGTACATGCCCATGTCTGGAATCAAACCTGGGACACTTCGGTCCCCAGGCCAATGCTCTACCCACTGAGCCAAACCAGCGAGGGGTCTTTTCCATTTCTTTGTCTCTCTCTGCTGTGCTCTGAGAAAGGCCTTTTTTTTTCTTTCCAGTTTACCAATTCTCTTCCCAGCTTTATCTTATTTTCTGTTTTACCGATTACTTACGTTTCAGAGTTTCAACCATTACACATCTCACTTCTAGATGTTTTATTTGATTCTTTTTCACATCAGCCTTGAACTTTTTGTAATCTCGTTTTCCTTTGCCATACATTGGTCCCCCCTATTTCATTTTAAACACACACGTATGTACTTTACACCCGATGCCTGGTCATTCCCACATTCACAGTCTCTGCAGGCTGGACGGGGGGGTGCCTCGGCTCACTCTTGCTCATGGGAGCTGGGTCCCTTCTGTCTTTGGCTTTCTTTATTGGGCGCCCACATTTCCTAGAACTTGTTTCTATAGGAAGCCTCCGAGGCCTGGGTTTCGAGGGTGTTTCTCCAGAGAAGATGGGTGTGTGTTTCTCTCAGGTGGCACGGCCGATGGCGGCCCAATCTTCAGCTTGTGGCATTTTAGGCCGTAGGCGTAGCATAAACGCAGGGCCCAAGCCCTGAAGAGGGAGGTTGTGGTGAGGAATTCTCACAGAGGGCGGCTTCCCCCACTGTTTGCCAGAGCCCAGGCAGAATTTCCTTAGTCCACGTCGGGAGGGCCCCGCTGTATGCAGCCCACCTCGCTCAGGCTCAGACTTTGCCTCCCGTGCCCCTAACGTGGCTACCCACGCCCAGGCTGTGGGTTGACCAGATGCCCCCAGGGAAGTGCTGGCTTCAGGGCCAACCCACTCGCTTCTCTGGAATCGCTTTTCTTGTCCCTTCCAACCCCGGAAGGTTTTCTTTACTCTCCCACAAACCTACCCATGCATTAGAAAATACTTTAAATAATTCATCCGGCCATGTGAAGTGTCCTGCATTGGGAAGATAACGTGAGATTAGAAGTCAGCCATATGGCCCGGTTTTATGGATTCTTCACTCGTCCACCTGTTCAGCAGACATTTCCTGGGGCACCTGCTAGGGGCCAGGCCCTGGGTTAGACAAAGCGGGCACAGAGATCAATAAGACACAGTTCCTGCTCTTGGGAGCTCACCGTGGAGTAGAGGCCCTTACACGTGACGGGATGGTGTTTGGAGAAAGAATTCAAACGACACAAATAACAACTGCTGTTGTTTACGGAGCCTCTCTTCGCAGGACCGGGCGGCGTGCCGAGCTGCCAAGTGCACCACACGGATCATTTCATCGCCTCCTCTTGACAACCCAACTCGGAGGCGGAGTTATGAACTCGCTGATGGGGAAACCGAGGCTCGGAGGGGGTTGAGTACCTTGCCTGAGGCCACAGGGTTGCACGAAAGCAGAGCCATACTTGGAAACCAGGCTGCCCGGCTTAGAAACTGAGAGCACCCCTTAACATCTGTGCTGAGGGTACTCCTCCACCTTCCTACCCTCCCGCCCTGAGGAAACCCCTTCCCCCAACCCTCACCTCAATCCTTCCTTCCCCCTCAACCACCTGGCCCGCGTAGCTTCCCAGGCCTGCCTCGGGATCTGGGCCAGACGCATGCAGGCCCATGACTCCCTCCCAGCCTGTCCTTAGAAAGACCTTCTCCCTGCCAAGAAGCAGCTCTAGCAAAAAAATATGGTGAGGGCAGCCTCATTCATGTCTTCCTTCTGCCACTTTGGCAGGGACGGTGAGATCCCGGGGGAGGAACGGATGCACCTGGCAAGAGGAGGGGGCTTGTGATCATTCATGAGGGGGCAGGCTGGGCGGAGAGAGGCAAGGGGTCCTCAGGAGGGGGGTCCCCAAAGGATGGGAAGAGGTGGCCTGGGCTAGATGGCAGGTTAAGGGACTGGGTTGCCGTCCGCACGAGGTCAGTACCAGGGCCACCCCCAGCTGGGGTTGACTCCTTTGGGTCTGGGGGTGGGAGGTGTTTTTTACCACCAGCCTCACCATCCTGTGTGTGTGCCCGTGCGCACAGCTGTGTGCTCCGTGGGGAAGGCCAGGAGGGTCTGAGTCATCTCTGTCCCCGCCCACTCAGCCGAGCGCCCGGCTCCCGCTATAAATATCTAGCGAACAGATCCTGGCTATATGTATTCAATTAAAACAAAGTGCTCACACGTGCTACATCTGAATGTGTGCCCACTGCAATTCAAGCACTGAAGAAGCATATCATGGAGAAAAAGAGAGATTCCCTCCTTTATCTCACCCTCTCCTTATCCCTCATACAGGTACCACTGAACACACACACACACACACACACACACACATACACCACACACACACACACCACACACACACACACCACAAACACACACACCACACACACACCACCCACACACACACCACACGCACACCCACACACACACACACCACATACATACACCACACACACCACACACACACACCACACAGACACACACACACCACACACACACACCACACAGACACACACACACCACACACACACACCACACACACACCACACACACACACACCACCTACACACACAGACACACACACACACCACACACAGACACACACCACACACACACACCACGCACACACACAGACACACACACACATACACACCACACACACACACCCCACACACACACACACACCACACACACACACACCACACACAGACAGACAGACAGACACACACACACCACACACACACACACACAGACACACACACACACACACCTCCAAGGGCCTCTCCACGCCCACCTTTGCTTTGCCCCCCCAGATCTGGAAGAACCCCCCACTCCCTCCTCCCGCTCTTGCTAGGTCCTGCTGCCCCCCAAACCCCTCTGAGGTGCAGGGCTCGCAGGGACTCTGACAGGATGGCGGAGTCTGTCCCTATTCCCAGCATTTCTCCTCTGACAAGAGGAAGGGGTGAGAGAGGGGAGGCTAGGGATCCCAGGAGGGGGTCCCCAAAGGGTAGGGAGAGGAATCCAAAGACCCAGCTGCCTTTTCAAAGGGAACCGCTTCCCTAAGATTCCCCCCCCCCCTTCTCCCTCCTCCTTCTCATCCGCTCTCCAACTCCCCCACCCCACAGGGTCGCCCGCCTGCCTGCTCTGATCTGGAACCCTGCATGGAGGTCTCGGCTTGCTCTGAAGGCTTGTCATGTCTGCGTTTAATGAAGTTTAATTATCTTCCGAGATTCGAAGAATAATTATAAATCTTTTCAAGATGCAATCACACGGGTTCATGCTTCATTAACGGTGGAAAATCAATTGTAATTCGAGTAATTCCTCTCTTCTGGAGATCACTCTGTTTGTACACGCGCTCCCCCTTCTCCCCAGCTTTGTCTCTCCCAAGAAGTACGTTGGATGCCTGGCTTTTTCCTTCCGAATTAATTGAGGAGCCTATGGGGGCGGGCGGTGGTGGTGGGGGGGAAGGCGCAGGTGGAGGAGGGGAGGAGAGAGAGGGAAAGATGGTCCCAGTGGGTGCAGGCCTGGTAGATATTTATAAGAGGCAGGGAGAACTGAGAGAAGGGAGGGGGAAGGGAGGGACAGGGAGAGGAGGGGAGAGGAGGTACAGATCCCTTTGCGTATCTGGAGAAAGTTACTGACACCCCTGGAAAACGCACCCAGGCTGCCTTGCTGACTGTTGGGGTATTAGGTCCCATGACCCCTCCCCCAGCCACTCAGGCCGCCAAGGAGGCCCGGATTGCGCAGAAAAGACCAGACAAGGCTGCTGCTTAGTGACTTGGGACCTTCCGCCACCTCTGAGAAACCAGGACACCCCCCCCCCCCCGCCCCTCCCGAGAGCTGGGCGCCTGACGCTGTCTCGGAGAGAAGCTATAACCTGGATTTTTCCAGATCACCGAGAGCCCTGGTCCCGGCCGCTCTCCCGGGGTCTCAGACGTCTTGGGACACCTGTGGCCAAAGTCCTGAGACCAGCACGCCTGCCTGCCTGCCATTAAGGCTCGATCTGGCTTTGAAGGTGGCGAGGTGCCTGCGTTTCCACATCAGAGGGGAGCAGGGAGGGCTTATGGGGGGCGGGGAGGGGGCAACAGGGACACGGGGCAGTCCTCAGCCAGCCATCCAGCCATCCAGACCCATGGAGGGAGCGAAGGGAAGCCTGGTGCGGAGCCGTGGGCTGGTCAAGGTGGAAGAGGACGAAGACCCACGACCACTTTGCCTCCCGGGCTTTCGTTCGCAGCCTGAGCAGCGCCGTCCAATGGCACCCTCTGTGATGACGGAAATGCCTCACGCTGCCCCACAGCAGCACCCGCCACAGGTGGCTGGTTCATGTAATTGAATTGAAATGACAGACAGTGAAGAATTCCGGCCTCGGCTGCCTTGGCCACATCTCGGTGGCTCGGCCACACGCGGGGCTGCGTGCGGAACAGAGCAGACACGGACGATCCCGCCAGGGCAGAAACTTGGGGCCGGCGCGGGGGTAGGCCCTCGGACCAGCCAGCCCCGATCGAATAACAGATGCTGCCCTAGCCTTGGTGAGAAACAGCTCCACGCCGGCCCTGGGTCAGTTTCCTGCAGCTGCTGTAACAACTTACCACGAACGCACTGGCTTCAAACCACGCGAATTTTTAAAAATCTATTTGTATTGATTTCAGAGAGGAAGGGAGAGGGAGAGAGAGATAGAAACATCAATGATGAGAGAGAATCACTGATCGGCTGCCTCCTGCAAACCTCCCACCCCCCACTGGGGAATGAGCCTGCAACCCAGGCATGTGCCCTTGACCAGAATCAAACCGGGGACCCTTCAGTCCCCAGACCGACGCTCTCTCCACTGAACCAAACCGGCAAGGGCAAGCCGTGTGCATTGTTTATCTTGCAGTCCTGGCCGTCCGAAGTTGGACACCGATCTCATTGGGCTAAAACCAAGGTGTCCGCACAGCTGTGTCCCTTTCTGGGGGCTCCAGAGGGAGGTCTGTTTTCCAGCCTTTTCCAGCTCCCAGCAGCCACCTGTGTTCCTTGGCTCGTGGCCCCTTCCGTTGCCTCCCAAACCAGCAACACCACGTCTCTCTGAGCAGAGCCAGGAAAGGGTCTTGCCTTTTAAGCATTCATGTGATTCGACTGGGCCCCCCCCCCCCCCCAGGTAATCCGGATAATCTCCCATTGCCACGGTCCTTACCTACTCACATCTGCAAAGACATTTGTTTCCATAGAAAATAACACTATTGTGTACATGTACCACATCTTTTGTATCCACTCATCTACTGATGGGCACTTGGGCTGTTTCCAAAACGCAGCTGTTCTAAATAGCGCTGCTGTGAACATAGGGGTGCATGTATCCTATCTGACTGGTGTTTTGGGTTTCTTGGAATATATTCCTAGAAGTGGGATCACTGGGTCCAATGGTAGTTCCATTTTTGATATTTTGAGGAAACTCCATACTGTTTTCCATAATGGCCGCACTGGTCTGCATTCCCACCAGCCAGTGCACGAGGGTTCCCTTTTCTCCACATCGTCACCAGCACTTGTCATTAGTTGATTTGTTGATGACAGCCATTCTGGCAGGTGTAAGGTGATACCTCATTATCATTTTAATGTGCATCTATCAGATGTGGTACATTTACATAATGAAATACTATGCAGCTGTGGAAAAGAAGGATCTCTTACCCTTTGAGAGAGCATGGAGGAACCTGGGGAGTATTATGCTAAGTGAAACAAGCCAGTCAGAGAAAGACAAGTATCACATGATCTCACTCATATGTGGAATCTAATGAACAACATAAACCGAGGAACAAAATAGATCCAGAGACGTGAAAGCATAGAACAGACTGACGATCTCAGAGGGAAGCGGGGAGGAGGGTGGGAAGAGATTAACCGAAGAACTTATATGTGTACTAGAGGCCCAATGCACGAAATTCGTGCAAGAGTAGGCCTTCCTTCCCTCGGCTGCTGGCATCCAGTTCCTTTTGGCATCCGGGACCTGGGCTTCCCTCGCAGCCCTGGCTTCGTCTGGAAGGATGTCCGGTCTAATTAGCATATTATGCTTTTATTATAATAGATATGCCTAACCCATGGACACAGACAATAGTGTGGTGAAGGTCTGAGGAGTGGAGCAGGAGTGGGTTGGATGGGGTCAATGCGGGGGGGCAGGGATATCTGTAATACTTTCAACAATAAAGATAAATTTAAAATAAAATTTAGAAAAGAAATTAGTAATTTGATCAACCAGATCGGCAGACAATAAATGTGTAAAAAAAGCAAAAGCAAAACATTATTCACGGCGTCCAGGACTTCGGACATGGGCACCTCTGGGGCCCATCATCATTCTCTCTCAGGTCCCAAACTTTCATCTTTCAGATGGGGACCCTGAAATCCAGAGAGGAGAGGGGCTTCTCCCAGGTGACGCAGTATCAGCCCAGAGTCCCTCTTCCGGAGCATGTGCCCGGCCCCACGTGACAGGATGATGGCTGCTGACAGCTCCCAGCTGTGCCCCTCGCTGGGCCGTGCCCTTGGCCACAGGGAACTGCCTCACTCAAGGTTACCCCCTAACCCCTGCCCCTTTCCCTGCCAGTGACTTTCTAAGGTGGAGACACAAAGGTCTGTCATTTGGCCTCCATTGGGGACCACTCTGATGGACCAGACCAGGTCCTGAGCTCCTACAGGATCAGCTGAGGTCTCAGCTGCAACTTCATCATCACAGGTCAGCTTCTCCCTCTGTCCTATGTTACTGTCCTCACTGCCTTGCATCCCCAGGCAGACTCCCCAGTCCATGGCAAAAAGCTCCAGCTCCTCACCTTGGTTCACAGCTGACCCCTGCTGACCCCACAGCTTTAGCAACTCGCATGCCCCCGCCCCCCATGCTCAAGCCCAGATGAGTCACTTTCAATTTCCCAAATGTCCCAGGCCTTTTCCTGCCTCCACCTCAAAGCCTCTGTCCATGCTGTTCCTGCTACTGGGAATGTCCTTTGTCTCCCGGCCATCTCCTCCTCACTCTTTAGAACTCAGTTTGAATTTCACCTCTTCCTGGAAGCCTTCTCAGATTTCCTCCCCCATCCAGTTTCCAGGGGCCCCTCCTCTGAGTTCCCATGGCTCCCGTGGCCCACTAGCTCTCACCACGGTCTGGAGAACACCCTGAGATTGGGGGCTACCTCTTATTCCTTTCTGTTATCTTCAGACACAGTCTTGCCTAGAGCGGGTGCCATTGAGTGTTTGTTGACTGACTGTTAGTGACCTCAGCTGGCCTGGGGAGCTGTGTTCTATTATCCCCATTTACAGAGGAGGAAAGTGAGGTGGAGCAGGAAGTGAGACCCAGGACACAGCCCCTTCCTGGAGGCTCGTTTTCCCAAGAGAAGACATCCTGGCAGCGCCCCGAACTCCCCGTGGGGCAGGAGCTGCCAGCAGCTGCTTAGGTATCTGAGTTAGATGCTCAGGAGCTGTAGCTCCTGCTAATGAATGGCTCCTCTTCCACACATATGTTTCTCTTACTCAATTGGTGTGTCATTAGCCCACGGCAGTAGTTGTCTCAACTCCAAATGAAATGCAAATGTAATTGGTTTCCTTAGGCCTGGTGGGCAGGGCCCTGCCAAGCTCAGGCTCCCTCCCAGGAGCGGCCAGCCCCCTTCTCCCAGACCGCAGGAGGCTCCAGACTTGCAGGGCCTGCGGGTGTCCTGGAGGGAGGCGGGGCGGGGCTGGGAAAATAGAAAAAACCCACCAACGCTCACCCAGTGGTGGGGATAGGGCCCCGATTCCAAGTTGGCAGTTTGCGGGATTGGGAGGCCATGAGACCAGGGACCCCTATTTCCTGTTGGCTTGGGCGGAGGTGGGGCCACGGGACCTCTGATGCTCAAGGAGCCCGCCCCTCTGCACAGGCTCACTGAGACCCCGTGTGCCTCATGGAGGCAATGTGGGACCATTGAGTCTGGGCTCATCTCCGACCCCCATGCCACTTACCCCTTGCCAGCTGCACCCTGGGAGTCTCGGTTGGTCCAATGGAAGCGACAGCACTGCCTTGCAGGGCGGTTGTGGGGTGCGATGTGATGTGCCCAGGATGTCCTGTTCAGTTGGAGCTTAGCAGATAGGTGTTACGTGATGATGTAACATCGCACATGTAAGTGCTTATGTGTACCAGGCCTTATTCTGTTTTGCACCCATTATTTCATCCCATCCTTACATTGATGCTGTAAAGTAGGTGCTAGTATCCCATTTTACAAATGAGAAGGCAGAGGCACAGAGAGATTAAGTAATTTACCCAAGGTCACACAGCTAGAGAGAGCCTGGATTAAAGCCTAGGTCAGTGGTCGGCAAACTCATTAGTCAACAGAGCCAAATATCAACAGTACAACAATTGAAATTTCTTTTGAGAGCCAAATTTTTTAAACTTAAACTTCTTCTAACGCCACTTCTTCAAAATAGACTCGCCCAGGCCGTGGTATTTTGTGGAAGAGCCACACTCAAGGGGCCAAAGAGCCGCATGGGGCTCACGAGCCGCGGTTTGCCGACCACTGGTATAGACTAATGATGATCACAAGCACAGACTGTATAGACAACAACCTAGGCCCGTGGTCGGCAAACTGCGGCTCGCGAGCCACATGCGGCTCTTTGGCCCCCTGAGTGTGGCTCTTCCACAAAATACCACGGCCTGGGCGAGTCTATTTTGAAGAAGTGGCGTTAGAAGAAGTTTAAGTTTAAAAAATTTGGCTCTCAAAGGAAATTTCAATCGTTGTCCTGTTGATATTTGGCTCTGTTGACTAATGAGTTTGCCGACCACTGGTCTATACTGTCTCTGACTATGCGTTCTCCCTCTGGCCCTCCCTAAATGTCACTGCTTTCCACCTTACTCATTAAGACCTGCCAGGCTGAACTCTGCTTAGGTATGTTTTCTGGGCCCTTTGAAAAGGGGGGAACCCCCAGCTTCTGGAGTCTGGTGGGCTGGCCCCATGAAGGCAGCTTATGAGTGATTGGTGGGTGACATGGTCTAAATACCAGTTATCGGATTGGTGGAATCTAATTTACACCCAGAACCCTAGCTGCAAGGGAGTCTGAGAAACATAGTTTTGGTTTTGTGGCTTCTACAGTTTAGGAACTCACACTAGAAGGAGGTGGAACCTTGTTTTTGGTTCACATTATGCAAAGTAATGAAGGATCTCTGCTCCCTCCAGGTTCCTTGGTTCTCCCTGCCCCTGCCCTCCTCCTCAGTCCTTGGACTTGACTATTAAGTGTGGCACAGCCAGAGTTCAACCCCGGCTGGCTCTGCCTCTCTTTCGCTCTGTGACACTGGACAAGTCACCTAATCTCTCTGTCCTCATTATTCCCATCTGTGAAATGACAATAATAGTGCCCTCCTGGACACTCTTGTTGTGAGGGTTAAATGAGATGATGTGATGCAAAGTGCCCACATGCAGGACTCCCTAAATGTAGCTGCTGTTGCCACAACTACCTCTACTACCTCTTCTATGCCTTTCCTCCTCCCAGTGGGAACCCCGTGGGTTAACTGGAGAGAGCTTTGAGCTGTTGTTGGAGCTGAATTATTAAATGTTTCCAAAATGGTAGCTGTATATTGATTGAATTCTCTCTCTGCCCTAGGACCCTTCCTCTGGGCAAGGGTGAGTGACAGAGTCTGGTGATGTTTTTTGGGAGGGTGAAGGTCAGAACTCCCTGAAACCCTGACATGGGCTAGGTCCCTGGGATGGAGGAAAAACGTTGAGGCTGGTTTAGTAAGTGGCCAACGGAATAAATCCAATCAAATCCATTTGCTCAGTTGTTTGCTAAGAAGCAAGTAGAGCCACAGGATTTGTGCTCTCTACCTGGCCAAAGCCTTTCCATCTTCAAGGCTCACCTGAGGAGTTGCCTCCTACAGGGGGCCCTCCTCGACTGTCCACCCTCATCTCAGGTTTTGGGTTTGTTTGTTCTGTTTTCCCTATCTAGCACCACAGTCAGCTTGTCACCCTGGTATGCAGTTCTGTTTCGAGTACACTCAAGCGACGTGTCACTAATAATCATTAAAGTACCAATCTCTGTGAGTAATTTGCTTTAAAAAAAAAAAAAGGATCAAAGGTTATCTCTCTAATAAGGTCACTGTCACTCATCCCATGTGCTTCCTTGTGGGGACGAGGGAGGGGGCAGGACTATATCTGGGAACAGCACGACTCCTCCCTTCGCAGTGGCAACCCGAGAGTCATAAACAGTCAGGGAATTGTGAGTGATCGTGGGGCGCGTGCAAGCGATTTTCCAGCTGCATCCATTTCCCCCCACATGCTGACTTTTATTAAACTCGGGATGAGCTCAGATGGGGGAATTATCGAGCAGCTTATAATGAGGCTAGTTAGCCCCTCTGGAGCACATTCCCACGTCCCACAGACTATGTTCAGCACTCCGCGTGCGGTATTATCCTCTTAATCCTCCCACATGCCTCTGAAGTCGGTCCTATTCATCTCCTCATGCTAGAGAGGAAAACTGAAGCTCGGAGAAGTTGAGAAACTTGCTCAAGGTCACACAGCTGCTGGGCGGCAGAGCCAGGAGCTGGGCCTGGGTGTAGCTGAGTCCAGAGCTTGCTTTAAATATAAATATATATATATATTGATTTCAGAGAGGAAGGGAGAGGGAGAGAGAAACATCAATGATGAGAGAGAACCACTGATCGGCTGCCTCCTGCACATCCCCTACTGGGGACTGAGCCCACAACCTGGGCATGTGCCCTTGACCAGAATCAAACCCAGGACCCTTCATTCAGTCTGCAGGCTGACGCTCTATCCACTGAGCCAACCCGTATAGGGCCAGAGCTTGCTTTTGAAAATTCTTGCAAGATATTTGTTGAGCCCCCTGGAGGCCCTCATTCACCCACCAACTGGGAGCCAGGGAACTCAGGAACATCAGAAGACAGACCCAGAGGACCCGGCACCCCCAGGGAAATGCCACTGGCTACCGATGCCCTGGTGTCCCATCCCCTCTCCCTGCTCCAGGACAGCCAGCTCTCCAGGCGTCTCTCTCTCTCTCGCCCTCCCCTGTGTCTTCTGTTTTCCTGCTCTATTGGGTCATTTCCAGCACCATAAAAGCATGCTATTATTTTTCCCATCTTAAGAAAAACATCTACCATGCTTTTCTCTTCCCTGCCTCGCTATTTCTCTTTTTCTTTGCAGCAAAACTCCTTGAGCGAGTTACCATGCTGGCTCCAAGTCCTTTCCTCAAGTGCCTCTTGAATCCACCCCATTGGCTCTCGCCCCCATCACGCCATCAAAACTGTTCCCGTCAAGGTCACCATGACATCCTCATTGCTAAATTCAGTGGTCGAGTCTTGGTTCTCTTTGTCCTTGTCCTGTCTGCTGCCTTTGACCCAGCCATTCCTCCTCCTGGAGCCTGCTCTCGGGGCTCCCAGGAGCCCCCGTCTCCTGGCTCTCCTCTGTGCACCCCTGGCTTCTCCCTCTCCACCTCTTTTGCTGGTTCCTCCTCATCAACCTGCCCAGCATTCAGTCCTCAGACTTCTTTTCTCTGCACTTACTCCTCAGATGTTCTCATCCAAGTCCATAGCTTCAAACACCCTGGAAGTGCTGATGATGCTCAGATGTCTGTCTTCAGCCCTGAACTCCAGGCTCACATATCCAGCGGCCCACACGGCATCTTCTCATGGGGGACTAAAAGATCTCCAATGCAACATATACGAAACCAAGCTTCCGACCTTCCCCCCCAGCCTATCCCACCCCTTCTTCTCCATCCCAGGTGATGTTAGCTGCATCCCCCAGTTGCCCAGGCCAAAGGTTTGGGAGTCATTCTTGACCCCTCTCTTTCGCTGACCCTCTATATCCAATCCATCAGCAACTCCTGCCCGCTCTACTTTTAAAATACATCCAGGAGCCATCACTTCTTATTGTCTCCACGGTTACAACCCCCTGAGTACCCATCCTTTTTCTCTTCGTTTATTAAAATAGCTTCCTGACTGGTCTCATTGCTTCTGCTCTTGCCCCCTTCACTGTGTTCTTGGCCCAAGCGCCAGAGGGATCCTATTAAAACAAAATCAAATCACGTGACTTCTCCTAAAATCCCCTCACATGGCTTCTCACCTCACTCAGAATAAAAGCCGAAGTGATATTATGACCTGTGAGGCTTCTCATGATCTGGCCTCCCCTTCCCCCCCCCTGGCCACGTCTCCTCTCCCGTGACCCTTGTTTGTTCCACACCTGCTTCCTTACTGCTCCTCAAACTCCCTAGGCACGCCCCTACCCCAGGGCCTTTGCACTTGCTGCTCCTGCTGCCTGCCACTCCCTTTCCTAGAAATCCACAGGCTTGTTCCCTCCCTTCCTTCGGTGAAGCCTTGCCCACCGTCACTCCCATCTTTCTTCCATGTTCTATTTTATCTCCTTAGCTCTCGTCACTAACAAAATACACATTTTGTTTATTTGTGAGCTGATTATCTTTATCTCCCACTGGAATGTCGGCGTCATGAGAGCGAGACCTTTTTTGCTTTTTAAAAACCGCAGCACCCCAAGTCTCTGGCACGCGTTCTCAGTAATATCTGTCTAATGAATGAGTGAATGAGTCCCCTCTCCCGTCCAGCATGAACAGATCCAATTATCTGCAGCACCCATGTCACCCCAGGGTGGGTGGGGGTAGGGGTTGCTGAAAAGGATCCCAAGGCAACAAATGGGCCCTGCATGTAAGGGAATTCTCCATTTCTCAATGAGAACATTGAAAAAGTTTGTTGGGCCAAATTGAATTTATATTTTCTTATGCCATTGGAAAAAGTGGTTAAATATCTACTTATCATATTTATTAGTTTAATGACATGCATCTACTTGAAAGCACCTATCTAAAACAAGCTGTGCTGATTTAGAAATGTGGATTTTTCCACTCAGTGCATTTCATGAAATTATGTCCCTCAAGGTCCTCTCCCGGGACCCCCCATGGGGCCTGGGGCTTGCCAGAACCCCGTACCCAGGTGTCTTCTGAACAGACTCTGCTTCCCTCCGGGGTATCTGAGCTTTGGCACCTTTTGAGCCCTTGCCTGTGCTCTGTCACTGGAAATTTCAGACCTGGCTACAGGCGCCTGTTCACTTCAGAATAATAGAATCAGGGACATAGAAAGGGAGGGGACGGACAATTATCAGGGGGAAGGGGGGTCTGAGGGGTGTGGGAAGAGATTGGACAAAAATCTTACACCTATGGATGAAGACAGTGGCGGGGGTTAAGGGCATGGGGTGGGGTGGGGAATCAGGTGGAGGGGAGCTATGGTGGGGGGGGGGGAGAGGAACACCTGTGATAATCTGAACAATAAAGATTTATTTTAAAAAAAAAAGAAGAAGAAGGGTTTTGTGTTGTCTTTTTCATGCATCCACTGGGTGTGTGTTACACTTGCCATTATACGCCAGTGGTCTGTAAATAGGGTGACGGACTGTCCTGGCTGTCCTCGCTCACAGTGGTCCCCCTACCCATAAAGGTCTTGCTCCCAGCCGCGCCCTGCAGTCCCGAAATCACACACCCAGGACGAGTGAATGCCTTTCGGCTGGCTTCCCTTTCTGCGTGTTCTAGGCTGACCTGCCAGGAGCCTCCATAAGGGCCCGAGCTTGCTCTGATTGAGGCTAATGTGCTTTTCCTAAATAGTACTGTGCAGTCCCAGGTAATTGAGAGAGGACTCCCAGAAGAGGCTTTGTTGGGACCCTAATATAATATAACCCAGTAGCCCGGCCTTCTGTTGTGAGCCTTCAGTAATGAAAATTCTCCCCCCCCCCCCCCCCCCTCACCCACACCCACCCATCCTGTGGGTCTAGAGCAAATCTCTCATTGACCCAGACTCCCTATGACATGACCTCCAGTCCCCATAACAACTTACCTCTGTTTCAGAGATGGGAGAACTGAGCTGAGAGGGCAGCAGTGACTTGCCCAAGGCCATGCACCCAGCACCCGACATTTATGGGGCATCTTAGAACAGTGTCCAGAACTGTTCTAAGTACTTAAGACAGATGCGCTCATCTAGCCTGTCAACAGCTCTTCAAGAAAGGGATGAATATTATTGTCCGCTCCCCACTTACAAATGCGGTACCTGACGCCCAGAGGAGCTACAGAATGGGCCTGAAGAGCCTTCACAGTCGGTAAATATGGAGTCCACATTGCAACCCAGGTGAGTCACCCCCAAATCCAGGCTCTTCGCCACTGCATCACCTCACTGACTCAGTTATCAGGGGGACCTGCACAGACTTCAGGGACTCTGACCCCCACCCCCACCCCCGGCCCCCAGAACTGCAGTGTCTGCATCTTTCAGAAGAGAAGATCGATGGTGTTTATCAGATTCTCAAAGGGGTGTAACCCCACCCCCCCAAATGAGGCTCACTGTTCTATGTGACATTAATTGGATGGGGTGGAGGTGAGCTGTGTATGTGTGTGTGTATGTGTGTGTGTGTGTGTGTGTGAGAGAGAGAGAGAGAGAGAGAGAGAGAGAGAGAGAGAGCGAGCTGGGATGGAGGTGAGTGGGGCAGGCACCTGCTCTCTTCATTTTCCTGTCCTGTCTCCTGACAGTCCTTCCATGTCAGCAGCCCGTGGACATCACGGCCCCCCGCTGGCGTACACGTGTGCTCCCACGCACAGCAGGCCGGACTCACCGCCCACTTCCATGCCATGTTCCATTTCTCTCCTGCCTGTCAGCCAGGCCTCCCCGGGGCCCAATCCCCCCGGCTGTTTTATGGCAGGTGTCGGCTCCCCGCGCCCCTCCCTGGCCTGATGTAGTTATTAGGAAGAGCTACAAGAAGAGACAACACGCTGGGTGAGGAGGTGGGGCTGGGGTCCCGAGGCAGCTGCTGCCAGCCTGTAATCCCTCATCCCTCGTGTCACCGAGACAAACTCTGGCTCCTGCCATCACTTCCTATTTAGAACCGCATAGTCATTAGGATGTGTATTTGGAAACAGTTAAAAATAAGCTGCCAGCATGTGACTAATTTTGCTCAGGCCGCGATCAAAATATTAATCGAGACGAAGGGGAGGAGATGGCCAGGTGGGGGTCCTGGAAGTCATTAAGACCCGGGCGCTCCTGGCTGGGCTGTTGGCCTGTATCTGAGGGCCCCCAGATTCTCAATGGCCTGGTCCTGGTCCTGGTGGAGGCAGAGATGGCTTGGGCCATCAGCCAAGGACCCTAGTGGTCAGTCATCAGGGGGCGGGGCGAGTCACCTCTTCCATCTGGGTCCACAGGCCCAATGCTCTCTTGCTACCCAACAGCCAAGTCCCTGGTGCTCACAGAAGATATATTCCGCCCACCATTGGCCAGCCCCCTGCTTCTGAGCCCCGTGGTTCCTACTGCTCCAGCAGGTCTCTGCTGTCACAAGACCTGGTTTGCATGCGGATGGCGCTCTGTGAACCCTGGAGGTCCTGGTTCGGGTCCTGCCCCTGCCTCCTAGGCCAGGCTGACCTTGGCTGAGCTCCTTTCCTTCTCTCCCACTCTCCCTCTGCGGCCGCTCCAGACACACGAGGCCCTCAGCTTCGGCCTCAGATGGAGCTCGTTCAGATTCTACCTCTGCCCCTCACCAGCTCTGTGATTCCGAGGAAGCCTCAGTTTCTCCATCTGCACAATGGGGGTAACAGTAGCTGCCTTCTCTATGGATAGAAGGTTCTTATGAGGATGAAGGAAGAGAGGCGCGTGGCTCACGGCGAGCTGTGGTAAACGACAGGTGTGATCATTACGCTGCAGTAGCTTGATCGCCTGGGAGACCCACATACACAGCCTCAGCTCTGCGCTCCCCTCTCCACGCTACGCCGTGGCCAGTGAGCTCTGGGAGGCAGGGACCAGGTTCTGGGGCTTTCTGTGTCCCCCACGAGCTCCCTTCCTTCCACACTCAGTGCGGGTGGATCAGGGGCCTGTCGGGATTACTGCGTGGCCCCTCCCCTCCCTCCTCTTCCCAGCGTCTGCTCACATCTCCCCTCAGCTCAACCCCTCCGCCAGTTCCCATTGCACAGTGACTGCTCGAGGCCTTGCTATGGCTCCCATATTAGCTGCCTGTGGCTACAGTAAATAACACAAATGTCTTCTCTCACAATTTTGGAGGCTAGGCATTCAAAATCAAGGCAGGGCCACTCGGTCTCCGCAGGGGCAAGTCCGTCCCTGCCTCTCCGGCTCCTGGTGGCTGGCGCTGTCCCTCGGCCAGTGGCCACATCTGTCTTCCCATGGCGTCTCCTCTGTGTGTCTGGGTCTCCTCTTCTCTCTCTCTTCTAATGACATTTGTCATTGGACTTAGGGCCCTCCCAGCTCATCCAGGTTGATCTCCTCATTGTAAGATCCTTAATTTCATCACATGCAAATAAGGTCACAGCCACAGGCCCTGGGGACTGGGACATGGCCATATCTTTTAGGGGTCATCCTTGAACCAGCTACAGCCAAACAGGGACGCCTCCCTCCCACTCCCCCTGCCCCTTACTCGCTCCCTGGACACACCGGCCTGCCCGCCTCAGGGGTCTCTACCTTCGGACTCCCCCACAGCTCACACCCTGCTTTTGAGTCTTTGCCGGGAGGTGACCTTTTCTTCGAATGCTTTGCTGGCCTCCCACGGAAGCCCAGTTACGACTTCTCGGCTCTTTCCTGCTTGCTTTTCCTCTCCAGCACTTACTGCCTTTAAGGTGCATCCTATAACAATAATCCTACTTAATTGTTTCTCATTTCTTTCCCCCCAGGGGAAGAACCCCCACGGGCAGGGGCTTTGTTTTGTTGAGACACTGTGTGTCCCCAGTGTCTAGAAGAGTACCTAGCACACAGTAGGTGCTCAAAGACCATTTGTGCAATAACTGAGTGAGCGGGCAGGCGCTGTGCTGGGCTGGGAGTCCAAGGGGGCAAAATGAGTCCTGGGGTTCACCTGGGGCGACAGGGCGGCCTCTCCGGGTCTGCCTCACCCTCCTCTCCCCTGGAGAAGGCAGCGAACTGGAGGTGCAGAGCTGGGTTTCATCCTGTTTACCAGGAGGGCTGTAAGTTCGTCCTATTGCCAAGCACCAGAGCCGGAGCGGGTCCTTCCAGGTGGATGAGACATGACCCAGGAGGGGCTACAGGCAGCTGTCCTGAATGGCACGCTCATCGTGTGTCCCTAGTGAATGACTGGTCTCTGCCTCAAACCTGAGACAATACAACATGGCCCATCAAGGAAGCCTGAGCACTGGCCAGGAATGGAAGTGTTTGGTCTGTTACAGTGTGCCCAGGTGGAGGGGCCCGGGGCCCATGGCAAGCCCTCTGCCATAGGTGCAGGACATGCAGCCAACCCCCCTGAGAGCCAGCTGATGTTCCCATTGGGGATGGAGCTGGCTGCTGACTAGCCCAGACCTTTGGGCTTTGCTGAGCCCGGGGACAGGCACCCAGGCCACTGTGGGGGTCGGCTTCTCATTGCACTGGCTGGCTGGCTGGCTAGGCCCCCGCCCCTGCCAGGAGGCCCAGACGGCCTTGGAGCTTGCCCGTGCAGGGGACGATGCTCTGCTAGCGACTGCCAAGCTACCGAGCCAGGAGGAGCGGACTGAAGGGCATGTCATCCATTAAGGGCCCAACCTCTCACCCAGAAACACACAAATCATCGCGTCACCTGTCATCCCCTTCACACCTGCGGTTCCAACCTGGCCCTGCTGTCGCTGCCGGCTGCAGCCACTCCCTCCGCAGGGACCTTCTCCGGCAGGTGTTGGGAGCCTGCTCCTCCTCCCCGGGGAGCAGAGAGCAGATGGCAGGGCATAGCAGGCGCCGTCCCCTCCTGGGCCCACATCCCACACGGCTGCTCGGGGAGATTGAGGCAGCCCGTTCACCCAGAGCCCACCAGCTCCCACTCCTGGGAGCAACTGGGCAGGGGTCCCGGCCACACGTTCCTCCCAGACACCCTCAGGCTAGCCTGTCTCCCAAATGCAGGCCCGGTCCCCATCTGGCTTCATAGCAGCGGTGGCCTTCAGGGCAGCGGGTAGGGGCCTGGGCAGTGCAGGCAGCTTCCCCGCCACCATCGCCTGTCATCTGTCCTGCCCTGGAAGGGGGCCTGGCCCTGCCTCCCGCAGGCAGGATGTGAAGGACAAGCTGCCCGCCCGCCCACTGCAGCCTGGCAGGCTCGTCAAAGGCAGTAATTGTCGGAGGAATTCGCCAGCTGAGCGCAATAAAGAGCCTTGAAGGTATAAAGAGCCGCGCCTCCGCCGATGAGAGGCTGATTGATACAGACTTTCATTCCCCAGGACCGGAATGAGAGCACGGGGTTGGGGTTTCTTTTATTCATCTGAGCCAAAGCCTTCTTGCCCCGAAAAGGCCAATCTGGGTGCAAGAGAGATTGATGGGGGGGCTGATGGGGGCTGCCCAAGACCCCCCATGGTGGCCGGAGGGTTTCCTGTCTCCTTGGGCTGCCTTTGAGGGCCCCTCTGAGCGACCCTGTGGCCCAGAACCTCCTGTCCCTCCGCTGCCCGGGCTGTGTCCATGCCCACCCAGCTCCAGAACAAGTGGGCTGAGCCAGGCAGGTCCCGGAACCCCGTGTCTGCTGCCCCCCCGCCCCCCCCCCCGCCCGGAGGACAGGTGGGGGCTGAGGGGAACTCTCTCTGAGTGCCCTGTAGTTCTTTTTTCCGCCTTGAGGGTCCCTCTCCTTGTGTAGAATTTGGTTTAAGTGACACTGATTCCTGGTAGAATATTGAGAAAAGGAGGAGCACAGAGAGAAGCCGTAACCAGCCTGCAAATTGTTCACGATGTATTGTGTGCTGTGGCTCTGCCGTCCTTTCTCCCTGTGTATTTATAAACACCGGCTCCCGCTGTTTCTTTGTGAGCCGCCCCCGCCGCCCCCCCCCCCCGCCCACACACACACGGCCTAATAGGGTATTAGGATCACGTTCGGTGAAGCCTCTTAATTCAAGGCCCACCTGGTCCATGAGTCCCACTGATGTCAGCTGTCCGATGTGACAACAAGTGACCTTGAAGGTATAATGAGTCGGAATCCAGCCGACGTGCGTACGTGCAGTTACGAATCACAACAGCATCTTCATACCCTTGGAAATGGTCTTGCAAGACGCAGAATTTAACCTGCAGGCAACGTGAATGTGCGTGGGCCCCTTTAAGCAGTCGGTGGCCCCTTAGGATCTGTGGCTGGCTCGGGTTGGAGCGGGGGGCGGGGGGGGGGGGCTGTGAGAGCGCCCAGGGGTGTGTGTTGGGGATCAGGGAGGGTTGGGTTTGGACCGACAGAGTGTCCCACATGTAGGCTGAGTCACTTGAGATGTACTTCGGGATTTATGTTTGCTTCTAGGTTCCCCTCTCCTCCTAGTTACAGTCACTTCCTTAGGTCAAGGTAGGTCTCTGGACTTCCTTCCCCAACCCCCCACCCTCCCTACCCTATGAATGACCTGGGGCAGTTACCCATCGACCCCCTTGAAATCCACCCGCTTAGACGTCAGCAAAGATGAGCTGCCTAATTAGTTAGATGGATAGCGAGGAGGTAGGACATAGCAACGTCTGATGCGTGAGAGCCAGAAAGGATGCAGCCACAGAGGACGGAGGAAGGTGGGCTGGGATGGGAACTGCAGCGGGGGCAGCGGGAGGACCTTTGAAGTGAAAGGAGGAGGCACCCCAGGTGGAAACAGTTGTGAAAAGACACAGATCCAGCCTTCTTCAATATTTGATCAGGAACCAGGAAGAATACAGAATTGCAATGCCGGGCTCACCAGCATGAACACGTGCCTAGGAACCATCCCTTCTATCTTAGCCCCAACAGGGAATCGTCTGGCCGCTACCGAAGGATCTTTCTAAAGCGTGATTCAGACACCCTCACTCCCTGTGATGGCTTCCATCACTCTTAGACTCAAACTCCTCACAATGGCCCATGAGAATCCACGCGCCCTAGCTGGTTTAGCTCAGTGGACAGCGTGTCGGCCTGTGGACTGAGGGGCTGCGGGTTTGATTCTGGTCCAGGGCATGTGCCTCAGTTGCAGGCTCGATCCCCAGCTCCCGTTGGGGCACCTATGGAAGGCAACCAATCGTGTCTCTCTCACATTGATGTTTCTCTCTCTCTCTGTTTCTCCCCCTCTCTGCTAATCTCTAGAAACCAATGGGAAAATATTCTTGGGTGAAGATTAACAACAACAACAACAAAATCCACGAGATCCGCTCCACCTGCCTCTTCTACTCATTCCATACCTTGTTCTCCTCCCCCCGCCCCCGCCCCCCGCATCCCAGTCCCAGGAGTGTCCTTGCTGTTCCTCCAACACACCAACCTCTGCCCTGCCTCAGGACCTTTGCATGGCTACTTTCTCTGTTGAGTGTGTTCCTTCTCCAGACCTCTGTGTGACCACCGCCTTCCCATTATTGGAATTTCTCCTTACATGAACCTCCTCAAAGAAGCTTGCCCTGCCCACCCAAGGTAGAACAGCCCCTTTCTCTAGTATCGCCCTATTGCCATGGTCTGCCTCACTTTCCACCATCTGCGATCATCTTGCTTTATAATTTGCTTAAACTTTTATCACCCAACTCAGTTCCTACTCTAAGATACACTGGAACTGCCGTCTCCCTAGAACAGTGCCTGGCTTGTGGGAGGTGCTCAATAGATACCTGTTGACTGAATGAGCAAACAGGGATGGGATTCTCACTCCCGAGTGAGGCAGCCCATTGCATTTTGGGAAACTTCTGTTGATTGGAACTAACCAGAGATGGCAGGGAGAGGTTTTATTTCATGTACCAGGGCGAATTGATGGGTAGCGGCTGCCTGGGTTGAGAAAGGATTTGTCGTCACATTTGAGCTCTGTAGGAGAGAGAGAGAGAAAGAGAGAGCGAGAGAGAGAGAGAGAGAGAGAGAGAGAGCAGTGATTGATTAGTAATGTCTGCCATGGCATTAAGGCAAGAATAGTGGTATGGGTGCCACATGCCTGCCAAACCTGGATTAGACTGGAAGCCTCCTTGAAAGACGTAGGGCCTTCTTATTCTCCTCTGTAACTCGAGCACCTGTCACATGCGAGGTGCTTGGTCATGACGGATGTTGGCTGTCCCCCAACTGGGACTTGTTCAGCTTTGAGGCTCCTGCTCCTGAAGAGATAGGAGAAAACACCTAAGCCAGTGGCTTTCCATCTTTTTTAAGCCTGCAGTATTCCTTCTTCAAGGGACATCTTGCATATTCTGGTATATGTTAGCAGACAAAAGCAAAGCTGCTCTGGCTGAAGCTAGGTTTGGGGCCTAGAGCCTCACCTGGCTGCACCCCCACCTCCAGAGACAGTCCTGGGACACCTTCAAGAAACCTAATGGCTCCCCAGAACCCAGTCTGAGGCCATGGGTGAAGAAACCAAGGTCCAGAGAGGGGAGATGACTTACCCAAGGTCACAGGGCAACTTAGAACAAAAAACGGAGGCACCATCCCAGGGACTCCCAGTTTACTGCTCTCTCTGTGGGCAGTGGGGCAGGTGGCCTTGACTCTGGTCTGGGCCTGGAGGCCAGGAACCGACATGCCTCATGTCCTTGAGGCTGGGTGGACACCTGAGCCATCTCCTCCCAGACCCTGGGAGAGGAGCTCCCGCCCCTCCCAGATGGGCTTTATGGAGCTCCGGCATTGAAAACAGCTCCCTCTCCCTGACTGTGCTTTATTAATTAAAGCATTTCCCCTCTTTGGTAGCAGCTGCTTTGAAAGAGCTCAGGGAATGTTTAATTCATCGGTTCAGAGCTGGTGCCCCCACCTCCCCCCGTACCTCCTTCCTTCAAAGCACTGTCCTGGGAAACCCTCCCAGCACGAGGGCCGGTTCCCTGCTTCTCCCGGAGCCGCCAAGCTGCCTTTCCCGCTGGCCAGCGGAAGGTGATTTGTTATTCAGCTCGAGAAATCTATTAGGAATGAGCGAGGCTGGGTGCAAGCCCAGGTTCTCCAACTTGAGACGGTTTCAAAGGCCACAATTTGTCGAATTACTACATGAGTATTTAATGGTCATCTTCCTTGGCCGTTTAGAGGCAAACAATGAGGGCGCGTTGATTACTACCCAGTGATGCCAATCCCAGGCCGTGCCTCCCCAAGGTGGGGGGGAGGGGATGCTGTGGGCATGGGGCTGCCTCTAGGAGGGAACCTGGGGATACAGCATCTGGGGGGCCCCCTGTCCTCTTTACAGCTGTGATCAGTGGAATAAAAGGACCATGTCACCCACGGGGGAACTGTGGGCCCATCTCCACCAGGGCCGTGTGGGGCCCGTGAACAGGCGACTAGCTTAGGTGGGAGCTTCTAGCTTAGGTGGGAGTCTCCCACTCCCCCGGGGTGGGCCTGGCTGCACATGGGCCGGAGCTTCCCCCCAGTTTCCTTGGGAGACCCAGTTTGGACTTGGTGGTTGGATCTGTACAAACCCTCATGACTGGGAGCAGCGAGCCCCTTTGCCTCCTCTGGTCGGCCTTGTGGGCGGGAGAGATGTGTGTGGCCTTGTTCAGTCTGTCTCCTCATGTGTCCCCTCCTCGAACCCCCGGGGGCATGGCGGCTCCCGTGCACTACCCCTCCCCGGGGTGTGTCCCGGGTCACGTCCAATTCCTCTTCCCCTCCCACCCAGGGAAGCCCAACAGAATGTGGCGACATCGTGTCACCTGAGTGTGTAACAGGAAGCAAATGCTGAGCCAACTCGGGGACTTCAGGGTGTCAGGAGCAGAATACCTGGGCACGTCTCACCAAGGACGGGGACACAAGAACCTCAACCCTGGGGTCAGGATCCCCCAATCGGCCAGACTGTGCCCCTCGCTGAGTAATTCTCCCAGCAGCTAGCCCAGCAGGCTGGCCCTGTGCCCTGCAAACACGGGGACATGCTCATTAGACACCGGAGAATGGCGGTGAGAGGAAACAGCGCCCTCCCCACATGCAGGCGCCACATGCAGCTCCCTGACCTCTCAGCCAGCTCTGGGAGCGGGGCCATTTCGTGGATGAGTAAACTGAGGCGGGTTGAGAGTATGTGCCTGCTCGGAGGCACGCAGTATCGGGTGGTGTCTGGATGTGCACCGGGTCTGTCTGTCCCCATGTCCACACCATTCCCAGGGATGGCTGCGTTAGGCCCAGCAGGGCAGCTTTGGGTCCACTCCAGCCAAACTGGGAGCCCAGGGAGCACGCCTGGTGTTGGAGGAAGGGCGAGGAGGTCAGCGTGGCTGCAGCAGAGAGAGGAGAGGGGGCGGCAGGGGAGATGAGGGCGGATCAGGGGGGCCCAGAGTCTTCAGAAGGACTCTGGCTTCGCCCTGAGGGAGGTGGGGGCAGTGAGAGGTCCAGGGGAGGTGCCAGCGTGCTGCCTGACACGGGGAGTGCCTCTAAGTCTAAACATTAGTTATTTGTTATTCCTGAAAATGACTGCTTTTTTGTAATGGGCCAAGCGGGGTCCTGGTGCTGCCTTGGAGAGACGCTCCCCTCCTGCTCTGGAAACTCAACTGGACGCTGGCCCCACAGCGAGGGAGTGTCCTCCTGTCCTTTGCATGGAAGACCGCTCCTTCGTTCTGCTTCCCAATGAGAACAGTGCCTTCGGTCAAATGAGGGCTCCCTTCCCTGGGCAGGATGAGGGGGGGGTGGGGAAGTCGGAGAAGGGGAAAGAGAGGAGGAAGAGGGAAGGAGAGAGAGGAGGAGGAGTGGGAGGGAGGGGCACAGGGAAGGGTGGTGAGGGAAGAGGCTGGAGGCGGGAGGTGGAGCTCCCTGGGGTTCAGAAGGTCAGTCAGCCCCTCCGCTGGGGGATCCCCACGTGGCTCTCTCCCAATGGGGCTCTGCCAGGAGCCTCAAGCAGTGGTTATTTTGGGTGGCAGCGTGATTGGGAGCTCGGAAAGCAGAAAATTGAGTGGTGATTAGGTTGTAATAAGTTGACAACATCAAATATCATTGCCCCTAGAACATGCAAATGATCCCTTCTTTACCCGGGATTTGCCATGCAAATACCAATTAGCAGGAAAAGTGTTTGCCTAGTTAGGGGGAGGCGGTTCTCCTGCCAATGCCCCCCTCGCTGGCCCTGCAAGCGGGTAAACAAGTGGGAGGGGCAGTGGCAGCATGGAGGAGGCACTGCCTGAATGTCACCATCAGGAGTCAGTGAGATTCCACAGGGGAGACGCTGATCCCATGAAAGGTGCCCGGAACTCTGGCCTCCACCTCTCCTGCTGCAGGCTCTGCCTCGACACTGGCTCCAAGGCTTCTAGAAGCTTCTTGGGACCAGCCCCCGGGGCAGCTGGCCTCTGCCCCACGTATGTCCCGGCCACGGGCTCACCGGCGCAGCCTTTGCAGCCGGGGCGTCCCCACACTGTGGAAAGCTCATTGTCTGCGACTGGGAGCCCATGGCTGGTGCTGCCCCGCAGAGGGGGGATCTGCGAGGAGACAGGTGGCCCAGGAGCTGGCACCGCTGTGTCTTGGGGATTGACCGCTGAAGAGTCCAGGGCAGATGGCTCGGAGTCACTGGATAGGCGCCCCGGCGTTCCCTTCTCTCGGCCAGGTAGTTACACCGGCGTCTGATGCACAGAGGCACCGGCACTCACACTTGATGAATGGGGCACAGTCCTGCCCTCACAGGGCTTCCGGTCTCACTTGTCAGGGAGAAGTAACTACGGCCACGGACAGCACACGGTGAGGTGAACGGTGAGCAGTGCCAATAGGAGCATCTCCGGCTCTGTGCAGAGATGAGCTTGCTTTTTGCTGTGGTGGCATGAGGAGGTGGCACAGTTTGGGCGGGGCCTTGAAGGAGGACTAAGTGGAGAGAGGGGAGGGAGGGCATTCTCGGTGGGAAGGAAGGATGGCAAAGTCAAGATTTAGAGGTTGGAAGATGCATGCTGTGCTCTAGGGTCAGTGAGTCTGCCATCCATCCTGTCCAACCATGCAACTGTCCAGCCCTAACCCACCCATCCAACCCACCAAACCAACCCACCCATCCAACCCACCAAACCCACCCATCCAACCCACCCATCCAACCCACCCATCCAACCCACCATCCAACCCACCCATCCAACCCACAAGCCAACTCACCCATACAACCCACCAAACCCACCCACCCATACAACCCACTAAACCAACCCACCCATCCAACCCACCAAACCAACCTACCCATCCAACCCACCAAACCAACCCATCCAACCCACCAAACCAACCCACCCATCCAACCCACCCATCCAACCCACCATCCAACCCACCATCCAACCCACCCATCCAATCCACCATCCAACCCACAAACCAACCCATCCAACCCACCAAACCAACCTACCCATCAAACCCACCAAACACCCAGCCCAATCACCATCTGCCTTTCCACACACCATTCAACCCACCAAACCAACCTACCCATCCAAGCTACCAACCTAACCCCAAATCCATCAACTCATCAACCAACCCCATCTTTCAATCCCTCAATCCACCTCACTAGCATGAACCAACTCACCCACCCACTACCCAACCCGCCAGCCCAGGTGAAGATCATAAACTCTGGAGCAGATGGCCAGTTCTTTAAAGGAGGGTGATGATTTCATGGGGGCTGTTGTGAGGCGTTGACGGCACCTTGGGCTAATACACATCACCGGCTTGGCCCAGCGTCTGGGATACAATAAGCACTCGGTATATGATGGCACTTGCTGTTTAGCTTGATAGGATTTTACTCCAAAGCCAACAGGCAACAGAGCACTGGGTTTGAGCTGAGCTGGAGAAAGGTTAACCTGCAGGGAGATACAGGTGTGATCAAAGGGGCAGGCCTGGAGCTGGGTGCCCAGCAGGCCACTTGTCCAGAGCCAGATCTGGTGGGGAGGAGACAGATGCTTGGGGACCCCAATCCTCATACCCATCCATTCTGCCTCAGAGGAGGACCTGCTCGGGAATCTGGGCCCCCAGAGTTGTGGGCAGGGGACTTGTTCTCATTCTCAGCCCTCACAGCTGACCCTTTGCTGAGGGGACAGCAGCAGCCTGGGCAGGGCAGCGGGGAGAGGCTGGAGACCTGGAGATCTGGTGCCCTCTGGAACCCCCATTGGTCCAACCCTCCTTGCGCCCTCCAGCCCGCCAGGCTCCTGCAGAGGGCAAAGGAGGCTCCCCACAGCCCACATCCGGCCAGAGCTTCCCGCCGCCTCCCGATGGCCGCCTCCAGAAAGGCTTCTGATCATCTCAATCCAGGTTGCATCAATCCACCAAATCCCTTTAACTCGCAGCATTTTCTCTGAAGTCTACCGGAGGCCCCTTCCCTGGCTCCTGGGAGCGTCCTGCGTGGCCACAGGAGGCAGGCGAACGTGAGAGCAGCTTCCCACGCAGGAACCAGAGCTGCGGCCACCCCGTCACTCTCCCTCCTAAGCTCATACCAGCCGGGCGGCACGGGGGTTGGGTGCCCACCCCACAGCGCCTGGGCGGGTCGGGCTGACCCAGTGCGTTACCAGGCCCTGGCCACCGCTGGCAGAGCCATTACAAGGCACAGTGCAATTTCATGCCCTGCTTCCTCCTTTCTTGGTCTGCAGTTTCTGCTCTATTTGTCCAAAATGAACAGAGATGAAGTGAAATGAATTAAAGTCCCCCCCCCCCCCCTCCGCCCAGCCCGCTCCCTCTTTTCCTCTCTCTCCCTCCTTGGTATTCCCCAGCCAGCTCCTCGCCTCCCCCCATCTCCCTGCCCAGTTTTCTCTCACACTGTCTTAGGCTCTGCCTTCTGCTCCGTGCTCCCTCCCTCCTTCTCTGTTAAAATCTGTGACTCTTACCCACTCCTCCGCACATGCATTCAGCAAGCACTCATTGAGCACCGGCTGCATACCAGAGAATGTGCCCTGTGTCCTCTGCTGCCTCTCCCCCTTCTCTCCTCCCTGCCATCCTGCCTGGCAGGGGGTGCCTGGGCCCATGTCAGGTGATGGGGGTGCTGGATGTCTCCAGGAGCCCCCAGGCGCTCACTTACTCCACTGGAGTAACCTGGGGAGGGGTACGCTCTCTCTCTGACTGCTGCACTCCTATTTCAGCTCAGGTGGTTCCGCCTGGACGACTGGCCCTAGGGTACCCCTTACATGTCAGGGCCACTGCCGCCAAATGTCAGGGTGCTCACAGTGGTCCCCTTCCATTGGGGACTAACTGACACCCAGCCACACCCTCGCAAGCCTTGCAGTAGCTGTGTCCCAGGGCTGGTCCAGCCCAGCCCCTCTTCCTGAGAAAGGCAACTGTCATCTCAGAGCCCAGCCCCGTGCGTGTTCCCCAGCCACCTGGGTGGGCCGGGCCGGGCCGGGGTGTGGGTGCCGGTCCAGTCTGCGCCCCAAGCAGCCCGTGTGCAGAGGCTTGGAGTCAGGCCCTGGCGATCCTGCTCTCTGACGGGCAGGCACCTGAACTGAATGTGGTGGGAAGCTGGGCTGTGGTGTCATCTGACCTTGTGCGTGGGACGGAGGGAGAGCCGTGTGCAGAGCGGAGAACTAAGTGGACCTGCGAGGTACAGGAGGCTCGTCCTGCAAGGTGAAGGCAGCCAGGGGAGTGAGACACAGAGAGACAGCCCGAGACAGAGAGACAAAACAGAGAGAAAGACAGACAGACAGAGGCAGTGACGTGGGGAGAGAGAGGCAGGGAAAGAGAGAGACACACAGAGAAAAAGAGACAGAGAGACACACAGACAGAAAGACAGCAAGACAGCGATGAAGGACAGTGAACGGGGCAGAGACAGGTTGACAGCTGCACAGAGAGAGACCCCGGAGCAGCCCCTTGAATCTGACCATGTTGCTGTTCAGCCCCCACCCCCATTCTCCCTGCCCTTCAGGCCCATGAGGTGCCTTTAGGACTGAATAATAAATCCCCTTATTACACAGGTCAGACCAGTAGGCGTCTGGATGTGAACTTGATTCCTTTGGGTCTGTATAGAGAACACAGCACGGCCCTCCCCCAGCCCAGGACCCCTCTGGCACTGTCCTCCTGGCCTGCTGCCCCTCTACAGTCTCTCCTCTTACCACCCCCACCCCCACCCCCACGGCAGCCTCACCCCCGCGCAGCGTGGGGATTGGGGACGCTCTCCAGTTCATGTAACACCTTAACCTTTTGCACTCGGATGTTGAGTGTGACTCGACACGGTTAGCATCGGTAGCAGCTCTTTTTATACTCTTTGAATGTATCAATAATGTGAAATATAAAAAAATCCAAATAAATAAGTTTGTATGAAAAGAAACTCCAGTTTTTTATTCTACTGCCGCGCTTTGTAAAATCTGGGGTATTTAAAAAATTAAATCCCGAGTAGAATAAAGGAATCGAGAAAAAAGCAAGCAGGTGCAAAGGGTTAATTCTTCTAAATTCATTTCAGCAGATCCTGGCCCGCATTTCCTGAGCACCTGGACCGTGCAGAGCGCGGCCTGGGGCTTAATTTATTCCTTCCCCACGCCTGTGAGGTTGGCCCCGCTTCTCTCATTTACCGGAAAACCTGCTCAGAAAGGTTAAGTAACTTGACAGAGCGCACGTGGTCTGTAGGTGGGCAGGCCAGAAGGTCGGAGCTACCCCTACCAGGCACGCCCCTTCTTCTCGACCAAGAACTCGTCCCCCTTCTGCGCTCTGGCTCCTAGCTCTTAGCTGTGCAACCCAACCGTCTTCATTTCTAAACTCTCCAAATTCGAAACCAGAGCTCCACACTCAGACGGCCAAAGGGCTCAGACAGGTGAATAAGTGGGCAACGTGGGCTGGGTGAGGAATGCCCGGCTCTGGGAACAGAAACCCTCAGTCTGGCCCAGTGCTACCACAGGGGATTGTGCTCCAGCCCAGCCACGTTTCTCCTTTGTTCAAGAGAAATTAAAAAGAGGGTTATTCTTTTCGTTTAATTACGGTGCAGGTCAGCATTTTAAAACAGGCCCACGGGCCAGACCGGGCCCCCAGGCTGTCCGTTTGGAGCCATTGCTCTCTAAGTGCCTGGAACTCTCCAGAACGCCAGGCTCGTCCACTGCACACCCAGGAGGGACCGCTCCCGCTTGCTGGGCTGAAACTGCCTTTGACGGGGGCAGTAATTACACTCTGACATTAATATTTAAACCATAAACAGAGTTAGCGTGCTAATACCGTCCCCAAAGGCTTCGCACTTAAGATTTTTTTTCTTGTGAGACCTAATTATTGTCAGCAGTGAATCCTGTAAGACTGCAGGATTAGGGCCGGGGAAGAGGGGTGAGGCAGGTCCCTAGGGCCTGTGGCTTCCGGGCTGAGGCAGAGGGTGGCTGAGGGCCAGGCTCGATGCCCACTGCTGGGTGGGGGGGGGGCATCTGAGGGGCCTGTGGGGGGCGAAGGGCTCTGTGTCTTCCTGACTACCCCATCATTAGGGGGCTGCTCCTAATCCCTTCCCCACGAGGACTGGGGCATCTATGCCTCACACTCTGGGAAGTTCACAAGAGTCTCTGACCTTTGACCCTTTGGCGCAACCTCATGGGAGACCCCCCCAAACCATTAGGGGGAATTTCTAGGAGAAAATTGGTGTTTTGGGCTCTCTGTGCTTGTCTGGAGAGAAGGAAATGGGTTTGTGCAGGGGTTGTGAGGTGTGAGGGGCCGAGGGCTGGGACAGGTGTGTGGTGTAGAAAGGAGATTGGTTTCCAGAAGGTTCCACCACTGGATTGTGGACAGCTGAGGTGTCTGCATTGTCGCTATGATGGCGGCCCCGCCTTGGCACAGGTGGGGCTAGCGGCTGAGTGGCTGTGATGAGCCAGGAGGCCTGTGCAGAAACAGCCCACAGACTCCGGTCTCTGTCTGCAACCAGGCTGACCTCGAGAAGAGGGTCTGGGTGAGGAGGGGGTGGGGGCTGGACAGCCCTACACGCAGAACCCAGGTCTCTGCTCAGAAAGCCGGAGTTCCCTCCCTTCGGCGGACAGGGGCTGAGAGCTGAGTTTCAGAGCCTGGGAGGCTGTGTGGCTGTGGTGACTCCCTTAGCCCTGCTAGCCTTTGTTTCCCCCTCTGTGGAATGGGGTCATTTCTGGGGTGCAGGGTTTGACAGCGTTCAGTAAGATAATATAAATATAGACGTAGAGGCTGGAGCGGTAGCTGCAGAGGATGCTTTACGGAGAGCAATGGGGCTCTTCCCCTGCCAGCCCCTGCGCCCCATCACAGCCCACAGCCCCACCATGCCTGACCCCAGGGCTGCCCCCCGCACCATGCCCTGGGTGTCCCTCCATGCCTCCCGCTCCCAGCTTGCCCAGAGCCTGGCAGCCTGTGAATGCTCTGTTTATCTCGGAAAAGAGAGGCCCCGATAAATTCCCCTGATGAATTCGCTGGAGGAATGAAAGGGGCCATAACTCAGCCACCTCCTCCCAGGAGGAGGCCTGGGCAGCAGGCCTGGGCGGGGGAGGGTGAAAAGCTTGGGGGGTGAACTGGAGAAGGTACTGAGCCCCCTGGTCTGGCTTTCTGGCTTGGGGACAAAGTCCGAGAGCTTCTAGGGATAGTCATGTCAGGAAGGAGGACAGTGGAAGGGGAGTCACCCGCCTGCTCCCCTCAAAGCCAGGGAGGAGCCACAGGAGACGGGGAGAAGCTGAGTCCGGCTCCATCCCTTAGCCCTCTCCCCCTCCGTGAGAGGTGCCGTCTACCTGCCCTCCCAGCAGCGTCCACCTGGGCAAGGCCACCTCTTCAGGGGCACCTCTCAGGATTCCAACTGCACGAACCCTTAGATCCAGCATCTCCGCTCTAAGAAATCCCCCTCCAGAGGGATTCGCCGTGCCAGAGGGACTGGAAAGCACTCAACACCCATAAATAGCGGGCCGGTTAGATAAATAGCGGCTCAGCCACGCAGCCTTCAAGTGCCATTCACAAAGGAGCCAGGCAGCTCTAACACGAGGTTGGGGACTTGTCCCCGAGATCTGCTGGGATCTGAGGTACCCAGGGGGCTGGGAGCGCGGGTGCCCTAAGGAGCGAGACGGAGTCACGCAGGACACCTCCCGGGTGAGCCCACTTACCTGCCGTCCCTAGAGGAGTCCGGCTCCCAGAGACAGAGCAGATGGTGGTGCAGACTGGCGGCGGGGGGGGGGCGCAGTTAGTGGTTAAGGGGGACAGTGTCAGTTTGGGAAGATGAAGTTCTAGCGGCAGATGGTGGTGATGGCTGCACAGCAGTGTGAATGTACTTCATGCCACTGAACTGTACACTTACAAATGGACAGCATGATACACTTTCTGTTATACATACACTGAGTGGCCAGATTATTATGATCTCTGAATGCATAATAATCTGGCCACTCAGTGTATATCCTATATAATCCTATATAACAAAAGGCTAATATGCAAATTGTCCCCTCTACCAGGAGTTTGACCAGCAGGCAGGCCGGCCAACCTCCCATGTCCCCTCCCCCTGGCCAGGCTGGCCAGACCCCACCCATGCATGAATTCATGCACCGGGCCTCTAATATATATATACTGAGTGGCCAGATTATTATGCGTTCAGAGATCATAATAATCTGGCCACTCAGTGTAGTTTTCCACGATGAAAAGGGAAAAGAAGGGAAGCAGCAGTAGGATGAAGGGATGCTTATCCTTCTCTGTCTGTATCCTTTCACACTGCGTGGATTTTTAAAAATCACACAGATGTATTACAAGTAATAGTCACGCCACAGAGATCCCTCTTCTGCCCACGCTGACCACACTCGGCACACCCCACACAGGCCGCGCTGGTGGAGGTCAGCGTCCCAGCGGTGGGTTTGGCACGGGGCTAATGTTCCGGCTCCTGCAGCTTCCGTTTGCTGCGGGAGCTGGGGGAGACCTGGGGAGTCTCCGGGCCTCTCTGGGCTCCAGTCAATGTCCCCATCTGTGCAAAGAGGAGGTTGGATCTGGTCCTGCCCTACCTGGCTGCGGCCTCTGGCCCTGAGCCTGGGCGAGCGGCCTCCTGGGCAGGGCTGAGCAGGGCAAGGACAGACCGACGGCAGCGGGGCCAGGCCGAGCCTCCTGGGCAGGGCAGGGTGGAGAGCTGCCCCTAAATGTTGAGGCTGACGGCGGCCCTCGGTGGGGGCTCTAATGAGAAGGAGGGGCAGCTTGAGCCTCTGCTGCAGCCACCTGCGGGCTTTGTCTGACAGCCCTCCAGATCCTGCCAAGTCCCAGCTACCCGGCCCCCCAGGACAGAGGAAACGGCCTCCCAGAGGCTCCTCGGTGCTGGGCAAGGCCTCCACCAGCTCACACAGCGCTTCTGGGAGAAATAGAATCAGAGGGCCTTTCCCCGGACCAGGGGCTGTGAGGGCGCGAGTTCCCCGTCTGCACAGATGGAGCTCCTGGGTGCCCAGCTCAGCGGCTCCCATGTTGAGCAAGGACTGGGTCCCCAGCCCCTGGAGCAGGGTGACTTCTACTCCAGCAGGACAGGCCTCTCTGCTGAGCAGTGACTGGGCGGGGAGAGTGAGGAGGCCAGAGGGCCAGGGCAGCGGCACTGGGGCCGAGAGCCTGGGCCAGGGCTAGAGCCTGGGAAGCAGGAAGGAAGCAGGGGTGCGGGGGGGGGGGGGGGGGAGGAACAGGGAAAAGACTCGTCACCGGGAGGGAGAAGTGGGCAAAGCCAGAGAGAAGCTCCCACCAAGGTGATGAGGAGCCAGCCCTGGAGGCAGCTGGGCCTGGGGGGCGCATCCCCAGCTCTGCTCCTCCCTGAGCCTCAGTTTCCTCCTCTGTAAACCAGCAGCAAACTCCACCTGCCTCTGCGTATGGGGGCTGTGAGATTAAACGCAATGATCATGCAAGCCACCTGGCACCACGCCTGCCCATCACGGAGCGCTCGGAGCAGGAGCTGTTATTATTACTGCTGTTACTATTGTTGTCACCTGAGACGGTGGGTGGTTCCAGCCCCTACACCCAGAAGCTGCTTTTTGGGGTGCATTTAGAGGAAAAGGAAGCAGAGAAAGGACAAACTGGGTAGGAGCTGGAATGGGACAAAGGTGATGGCGGGGCAAGGGAGGGCGGGCTGAGAGGAGGATGAGGAACTTGGCTCTGGACTCCAGAGCAGGATCTGAGAAATGGGACACAGGGACCCGCACGCTCCTTCGGTGCCCTCCATTGGTCTCCCCGGCCGCACCCCCAAACCTCCTGCCTGCTTTGTGCACATTTCATGTGGGTCTCTGCCTGTCAAGATCCAATGTTGTGGCCCTAGCCAGTTTGGCTCAGTGGATAGAGCATCAGCCTACAGACTGAAGGGTCCCAGGTTCGATTCCTGTCAAGGGCACATGCCTGGGTTGCAGGCTCGGCCCAGGAGGCAGCCAATCAATGATTCCCTCTCATCATTGATGTTTCTATCTCTCTCTTCCTTTCTGAAATAAATAAAAAATATATTTAAAAGAAACCCAATGTTGTGGCTGGACCAGCCCTGTGGTTCTTATTATAATTGCAAGAAGCCCTTCGGCAATAACCATCAGGAGACTTGGGAAAGGTTCAGGTTCGTTCCTCACAGGACCTGAAAATCACAGCCCACCTGGGCCACACCGGGAGGTCGCAGTTAGAGAGAGGGGAGGGGGTACCCAGGCCTGGGGTTCTGCTTTTATTGAGGTGGAGGGTGGGGGGCCTGGCGTGTCACAGGCTCACTCTTTATTGGTGAATTTAAAACGTAGGAGTGGAGATTTAAAGCGAGGGATGAGAACACAAATAAGTAGCCCCAAAGGTCAGTTATTGAAATCACCTGAGATCTCGAAAACAAAGGCGTTTCCGTGGGGGCGGCGGCCTGGCTCTGCAGTCGCCTGGCCAGCAATGTGTTTGTCACAGATAGTCTCAGAAGGGCACGCCTTGCCATCAAAGCTGAAGTCAGGCACTTGCATTACAAAACGAAGAGGAAAAATGTCAGGGCTCACAGTACAAAGCGAGAGAGAAAGAGAGAGAGAGAGAGAGAGAGAGAGAGAGAGAGAGAGAGAGAGAGAGAGAGATGTTTCCCATGGGCTGCGTTAGGAGCTGGACTGGAGCGGGCAGACAGGCTGACGGCTGAGCGTGGACATTTCCTGGGGACTTCCTGAGCGCCTGGCTGCCTTCACCTCTGCACACCCCACCTCAATTGCAAGAGGCCTGGAGAGAGCGGAGGACTGGCTCAGGGTGGAGTGACAAATCGTGGCCTCAGCCCCCAGCAGAGGGGAAAGGAGGTGAAAGCACGCTCTGGCAGGTGGCCCCCACCTTAGCCAGGAGCGCCTTCCTGTCATTTCTCTGACGCTCCGAGGTCTCGGTGGTTGGGGACGGTGTGTTTGGGGGGCTGCTGACCAAACTCCTGGTGCAAAAGGGACGGGCTGAGCTGTGAACTCTTCTTCACCCACCCTGAACAGGCCACTTCTCCTGGAGTTGGAGTCCAATATCATCACCATTTCACAGATAGGGAAACTGAGGCTCTGTGAAGCTGACTGCTCGTCCAGAGGCCCATGGTCAGTGAAAGAATGAGACAGAGGCCGAAAACCAGGACTACAGGCTTTACTAAAGGAGAAGGACCCGCCGGGCTGTCTCGCAAGGGGAGAACAGGCACACGTGCAGAGGGGAACACGCCTTTTGAGGGGAGGAATGGGAAGGGATGGGGCTTAGGGTACTCGGCACACGCTGATTGGTGGCTTCATATAAGGCACATGATTAGGCACTTAGGGACTTAGGAATCAAGAGCTTAGGGTATTTGGCAGGTGCTGATTGGTGGTTCAATGTACAGTCCCTATAAGGTGCCTGGTTAGGTGCTCAGGAATGTCTAGGCCGCAGGTACAGGTTACGTCAGACTCCATCCACCAGTTGGATTACAAAAGGGAGGATCTATCAGTCAGTGCGAAAGCTGGGACCTGAATCCTGGTTGATTTGATGTCAAAGCCTATCCCGGTCACCAACACACTGCCGGTCGGTGGGGCTGAGAAAAGCTGGGGACGTCTTTGGCAAAGACAAAAGGAGAGTGGGGGTCCCTGTGTCCTGGTCCTCAATCCTGCTCCTGAGGCCAGACCCCAGTTCATTGTCAGAGCCCAGACTGCCCCCGCCCCACTGTCAGCCCTGCCCACCCAGCCCCTGGCCAGTCCTCCCGTCTAAGCTTCCTCTCGTGTGGATCAAGCTTTGATCGAAGAGGCCTCTGGGCTCCAGTCCCTCGGCAACCATGACCTCGGTTAAGCCACTTCCCTTTCCTGGCCTCAGTTTCCTCATCTGTGAAGTGGGGATCTGCCCTTGTCCAACTGGGTGGATAAAAATGTGCACTGGGAATGAACAAAAGATACCCCCACCAATCACAAAGGCAAGGAGACTCAACGCCCCGGCTGTGGGTGGGAGGAGGGGAGAAGCCCTCCCCTAACGCGCTATGGCCTTCAGGTGGCTCTGACTCCCACCCAGGAGAGCAGCTGGCACACGACCGTCCCCCCGACAGCCAAGCATTCCGGCTGAGCCTCGGGATGCATCCGCTGTCACTGTGAACACCTGTGAATGTCCCACGTCCCACGTGGTTCAGGGTTCGGGCTCTGGAAGAGGGGCCACATGCAAATGAAAGAGATGAGACAAGAAATAATAATTTGGAAATATTGGGGGGCCGGGCGGGAGCCCAACTCAAGAGGAAGGACTCCGCTTGGGCTCCGGCCTTGCCATCCTTTTATTCAATTTGGGATACTCCTGTAGCCCTTAGGCAAGCAGTTTCTAATAACAGACAGACTATCTTATCAGTAAGGACTTACATGACGGTCTGGTGGGGAAGTTGCTTCAGCTACCATTGTCTGGACTAAACAGTGGGTGCATAGCTCTGACCTTTGCCTGGGCTCAAGGGTCACCAGCCTTCCGGGCTCCTTGTCCACACCTCTCTGCTAGTGAAGGCAATAGGCGGCTTCCCACAAACACCTGAGTTACCTAATCCTCCAGGCTCGGGAGGCCATTTGACGAGCCTGCCTTTCCTGAGAGGTCATGGGGGAAACTGGAGAGGAGAAGGATGGGCGGGTCATGCATTCAGACATGATTCACTGCGGGTGGGGGCTCAGCAGACCGGGAGGGAGGCCCGGGGCTCAGCTCCGGTTTGCATGTAGCAGGCACCGTGGCTCTGGGTAGGGTTCCCGCCTATCTTTGTTTCTTGTGTTTTTCCTCTCCTCCCCCACCTCCCCATCCCGTCCCACATTTCCCTCCTGACCCAGGGTCCGTCCACATCCCTGTGGGGTCAGAACAGGGGAGGAGGCGTCGGTGCTTTGCTGGGCTCCATCCTTGGCCAACTCCTTGGACCGCGGGGGTGGTGCGAGCCCCGGGGTGGGGCGAGCTGTGCAGCCGGACAGGGACAGCGGGAGCACCAGACGACCTTACCCAGAGCAGCCTGGGCTGGGGAGCTTTAATTTGTTTAATCAATTCTGGCCCCCAGGCTGGGAAAGGAAAACGGCAGGATATTAAATCTGTCGCTCTTGCCAATCTGTCATAGGGATGTCAGCCCACATTGATTCTCGTCCTCCCGCCCTTATTAACTGTGTCCTCCGGGTCTCAGCTGGGCCCTGCCCGGGAGCAGGCAGCAGGGTGCAGGTGGAAGGGGGGGTGAGGGGCAGGCACAGGACCTTTCAGAGGACAATTAATGTTTAGAGTTGGGAGGCAGGATGGTTTGTAATCCAAATCCTTCAGTTTATGGATAACTCCCAGAGAGCATGGGGGCGGGGGGGGGGGGCGTTGCCTCACTTAGCGCAGCCAGTTGGGGGCAGGCCTGGAGCTCAAACCCAAACTCCTGATGCCCAGGCAAGAGCTCTTGCTAGTCATTTAATCAACATAGTTTTCTTACATGACTGCTAAGTGCTGATAGCATTGATTGCTCATTGGGCCCAGCATTTGGGTTCCTATTACTGTTGTAACCAATTACTATGAGCTTAGTGGCTTAAAACAGCACAGATTTATTACCTTACAGTTCTGTAGGTCAGATGTCCGAAATGGGTGTCTCTGGGCTAAATTCAAGGTGTCAGCCAGGATGCCTTCCGTCCTGGAGCCTCCAGGGGAGGATCCATCTTTGTGCCTTTGCAGCGTCCAGGGGCACCTGCCCACATTCCTTGGCTTGTGGTCTCCTCCATGTTCATAGCCTGCAATGGCCAGTTGGGTCTCTCATATCCTGTCACTTTGACATTGACTCTGCTGCCTCCCTCTTCCACCTCTGAGGAACCTTGTGATTACCTTGGACCCACCTGGATAATCCAAGTTAATCTCCCCACCTCAAGGCCAACTGATCAGCAACCTTAATTTCATCTGCAATCTTGATCCCCTCCCCCAGTACCCCCACCCCGCCCGCCATGTAAAGTAGCATAGTCACATGTTCCGGGGATGAGAATGTGGACATTTTTGAGGCCATTATTCTGCTGATTGCACACTGATGGGCAGACCAGGCTGAGCACTTGACACTCAGCACCTCACTTTATACTTAAAACAACTTGACTTATCACTACTAGTTTATCCTCATTGTACAGATGAGAAAACTGAGCCTCAAGGAGATTGAGACTTGCTAAGTTAGCCACACAGCAGTCATTGGTGGAGCTGGGATTCAGACTTTGGTTCTGTTGAGCCGGAGGCCAATCTCTCCCCTGATCTGCTGCACTGAGGGTCTTGATGTTCAGTTGTCTGGGGGTGGGGGGGTTGTCTGGAATCACCTGCTGTGAAACCAGGCAAGGCAGGCAAGACCCTGCAAGAAATCTGCCCCTGGCCTTGGCCCACACAGCCAGGCAAAGAGGCCACACTTTTTAAAACGGGGGCGGGGAGGGGGCGGGGGGATGTGAATAGCCTCCAGACTGTGGGAGAACTTTCTGTTCTAAGTAATTGGGCGTCTGGTTCCCTCTCCCCGGCCCACTCTCCCTCATACGATTTATTTGCTCATAAAATTGAAGGCCTTCTCCTCTGGTGCCATTTTCTACTCAGCTTAGACAAATATTTAGCAGCCAGACCTGACCTTAATTTCCTTAAATATCAGAGCCCCTGGAAGATGGAGAGCCTGCCCAGTGGGTGAGGACAAGATGGAGCTGGGGTGGGAAGAATGGATGGGATGCTGCTTCCTCCTCCCCTGGTGAGGACCACATCTCCCCATGACCAGGTAGGTGCCCCCAAACTTTCAGGTCTCCCCCTGCTGAGGCTGTAAGATAAGGTGGGTTGCAGATGTCAGGGTTCCATCACAGCAGTCCTGATACTTGGTGGCATCTTCCCAGGTCTGGATCTGGAACCTGTCACATTGTAGCGACATGGATGTCTCTCTCTCACATCGATGTTCTCTCTCTCTCTCTCTCTCTCTCTCTCTCTCTCTCTCTCTCTCTCTCTCTCTCTCCTCCCTCTTCCACTCTTCCTAAAAATCAATGGGAAAAATATCCTCCGGTGAGAATTAACAACAACAACAAATGTGGGGGTAGTAATGGTACCTGCCTCATATTTCTGTTGTGAAGATTCTATTAGAGAGCTCACAAATAGGTCCTAGCAGAGTGCTGGCCATCAGATAAGCTATCAATAAATACGCTGTTCGTAGCGGGTTGAAGTGTTTCCCCAAAAGATATATTGAAGTTCTAAATCCCCAGGACCTGTGAATGGGACCTTATTCGGAAATAAGATCTTTGCAGAGGTAATGGAGTGGAAATGAAGTCGTACTGGGTTACACTCCAGTATGTGAGAGGAGGGAGAGGTGGACAGATACACACCAGGAGGGCACCCTGTGTGGATGGAGGCCAAGGTTGGGGCGAGGCCGCTACAAGTTCAGGAACGCCCAGGACGCCGCCCTCCCTGGAGGCTGGGGGAGAGGCCTGGGCCAGATGCTTCCTCGGAGCCCCCAGAAGGAACCCATTTTGCCAACACCTTGACTTGGGACTTCTGGCCTCCCAAACTGTACAAGAATCAGTTTCTATTGTCTGACGCCACCCCGTTTGTGTTCATCTGTTACAGAAGCCACGGGAAACTAGCACCCTGTTATTAGCGTGCTGCCAGCGCTCTGAACACAGGGCTGGGTACACAGTGGCGCTCAGCGACGGCGGCTTTCTTTGCTGTCCTTGGTGCTGACTCTCAGCCTCCGTCCCCCCCAACCCCCTTCTCCTCCTCCTGGCGCCCTCGCCCTCCCTCTCCCTGGCTCGTCTGGCCAGGCCAGTTTGGGCTGGAGTGACTCTTGCCCCCCACCCCCACTGCCCACCCTGAAGGTGGCTAGAGCGATTCCTGGCCCCGTGCAAAGGCCTGCAGCACCTCATTACCAGGCAGAACACAGTGCAATTTCACCCATGGACAGCGCTGAAAGCCGGGACTTTGCTGGGGTAATGGATGGGCCGGGAGCTACTATTAGTGCCTCCTGCCCCCTCCTGGGCCCAGCAAATCTCCGAGGCGCCCAAGAAGCTGGCACACAGCACGCTTCCCAGCTGAGGTGCACAGATAAACCTCAGCAGAGCGCCGGCTGCTCGGTCCGAGGGCACATCAGGAAATTAATGGGTCTTTCCGTGGGCAGCGCCTCTTGGCTGGCCCCGCTCCCGGCTGCCTGCCTCGCGCGGCCTGCCCATCTCCCCCGTCCCGGCTTTGTTCCCTTCTTCCCTTTGTTTCCTGTTTGCAATAAATGTGATTCATGCCAGCCCAGCGGGGCCCTGTCACCCCGCCCAAGGCCGGCAGTATATCTCAGGGATGAGCCGCTGTGGCCGCAGCCGGGGCCCCACAGGAAGTAGCCCCGTGGGCGAAGGCAGAGCTGATGTGGGGGCACCAGGCGGGTAGCAGAGCGCCAGGGCTCTGTGAGGTGCCGCTGGGGAGAGGGCACCAGGGGGGACTCAGAGAAGTGGTGGTGGCCAGGCACTCTCAGGTTAACCCGTCTACCCTGAGAGCTGGGAGTAGCTGGCTCCTGGGTTAGTTTCCTAGGGCTGCCATATCAGAGTATCCCAAGTTGGGAGGGGGGGGGGGTGGCTTAAAAAGACAGAAATTTATGGCATCACGGTTCTGGCCACCAGAAGTCCAGTATCAAGAGCTCAGCAGGGCCGCGCTCTCTCCGGAGGCTCAGGGAAGGCCTTCCCAGCCTCTCCCAGCTCCTGGTGGAGGCCGCCATCCTGGGCGCTCCTCTGCTGTGTCCCCCCAGCCCTCCTCCGACTTCCCGGAGCCTCTTCCCTCACGTGTCTGTCTTCACGTGGCCTTCCACTCCCCGTGTCTCCTTCCTCTTCTTATAAGGACACCAGTCATCTCACGTTAGGGGTCGCCCTACACCAGTCTGACCTCATGTTAATGAATTACATTTGCAACGATCCCAAGTCCAAATAGAGTCAGTCACCGGTCCTGGGAGGGAGGGCTTCCAGTACCTTTCCGGGGGACAGATTCAACCCTGAACGGCTCCCATGGCTCCCCGCACTCAGGGCCCTGCCCGCCCCTCGGAATCCACCTCCCGTCACCCCCCCTCATACGCCCGAAGTCCCGCCCTCCTGGGCCACACCTTCCTGTGTGCTGCTCCTCTGCCTGGAGGCCAGACTCCTGTCTAATGGCTCACCTGCCCCTCCCCAGGATGGCCCAGGCGGGGAATGCCTCCTCCTCATCCATCCAGGTTAAGCTCAGCGGTCACCCCTCCTGGGAGCCCTCACTGGCCCTCTGCCTCTAGGCTCCCTTAGTGCCCCGTGCTGACCTGTGCTGACCTGTCCTGCAGCTCCTTACCAGGTGCCACTCCTCCTCAGCCCTTAGCTCAGAGGCTCTCCGTGGGCGGCATCTGTGTCTTACCTCTGCACCCCTAGCACACAGGTGCCCAGGAAATGGATTACTGCGTGAAGAATGCTATCAAGCAGCATTCGTTGAGCACTCACTGGGTCCTAATGCCCGGCACTGTCCTAAGCCCTTTACTTACATTAACTCACTTAATCTCCGCAATAACCCCCTGAGCGAGGCGCTGTTGTTATTCCCATTTCGCAGATAAACAAACTGAGCTCAGAGTAGTTAAGCAACCTGCCCAAGGTCTAATGGTTGATACACTGCAGAGGCGGAGATTTGAATCTGGCCGCGCGAATGAGGACCCGACCCCACCCTGGGAGGGCCACGCAGCTGAGCAGAGAGGAAGCACATACTTCAGGGTCCAGGGCGAGGCCCAGAGCTTCCGTGTGGGAGAGGCCAAGGCCCGGAGGTGTGTCCCTGGTCTGCGGAGGTGGGGTTCTTGCACATCACATGCTGGGGCCCCGACATTTGATCATGAGACTCTGAGCTCTTTGGGGGCAGGACTGTGAGTCCCCCTGCGACTGCCCACCCCGTTCTGACAGAGCCCTGCCCACAGCGGCCGAGCCTGGATCTCCAGGTGGGGGTCCTGCCCAGCTGGGCCCTCGGCGTCCTTCTCCATCACTCCAGAGGCGCCGTGCCATGGGGCTCGGAGAGAGGCGGCTGCAATGTGCTCCAACTCGCTCTGCGCAGGAGGGAAGCGTGGCTTTGGGGTCACCTGACTGCTCTTTGCCTCTCAGGGCCGCCGCATGCCAGCTGTGCGACCCTGGCCCAGTCCCGTGAGCTCTCTGGGCTCCCCTTTCCTCATGTGGAGGCGGGTGAGGTGTGGGGTGGGGAGACTACGAGGAGAGCTGTGGCAGACAAGGAGGGAGCAGAAAGCTAGCAGGCAGTCCATGGCGGCCATTGCGCCTCCCCCGTCTCTTCCTCCGTGGCGTGATGGATGCAGCTTCCAATTCCTTTGCCTTTAACTCACTTACTTAAATTTTAACAATTCGTTTAAAGAAATGAAGCAAAACACAGATAAACAGCCATTTAGAATCATGACTCCATAATCGAGGAATTCTCTTTGCTATGCAATCTGTTCAGTAATTGTTCGGGAAGTGGGAGGGAGAACATTGTGCGGCACGGAGGCTCCCGGGAGGGGCGAAGGCCCTGCCTCTCCAGACGGGTCTCTTCTCCCCGGAATGTCCTGGGCGGGCGGCCCAGCGAGGTGTGTGAGAACCAAGCGCGGTGCTGCGGGGGGTTAGCAATGTCTGCTAGGGGAGCACCATGCGAGGGCAGCAGCCCCGATCGGGCCAGTCCCCTGGTTTACACACGTGGAAACTGAAGCCCAAGGACACACGGAGCCGTGGAGAGATGTCATAGCTCCTCTCCCACTACGGGCTCTTTCCCCCATCCCGGTGGTTCTCGAACTTGAGCGGACAGCGGAGTCGCCTGGAGAAGCCTGAGAAGGCACAGATTCTGGGCCCCGCCCCCAGAGTCTCTGATTCTGAAATTTGCATTTCTCATACCCTCCCAGGTGATGCCGGTGGCCCTGCCACCTCACTGTGAGAACCACTGCTCTCCGCCCAGCAGAGAAAATTGAGGTTAATCCCATTTCTGAAAAATGGGGCTGACCATCCCCTCCTGAGCTCCTTGGTGGCAGGGAAGGGCATGTAAGGTCAAGTTTGGGGATGTGCTCTGCAGGGTAAAGCAGAGGCCTTTGACCTCGGCTGCACGTTAGGCTCACCTGCTGCTAGACGTGGAAAAGTCCTGCTTGAAAAAAACTAGTAATTATGTGACGTGGCAGAGGTGTTAGTGATGCTACGGTGTGAATCATTCTGCAACACATAAATGTACAACACGATGGACACCTTAAACTCACACAAGGCTCTATGTCAAGTATCTATAATAATAAAAGCAGAATATGCTAATGAGACCGAAGGTCCTTCCGGACGAAGCCGGGGCTGCGAGGGAAGCCCGGGTCCCGGGTGCCAGAGGGAAGCCGGTGCCAGCAGCCGGTGGAAGGAAGGCCTACTCTTGCATGAATTTCATGCATCAGGCCTCTAGTATCTGCTCCGGCCACAGCCCAGACCAGTGGTCGGCAAACTGCGGCTCGCGAGCCACATGCGGCTCTTTGGCCCCTTGAGATTTTAGCCAAGGCCAGCTTAGGAGGACCCTAATTAAGTTAATACCTATATAGTTTAAGTTTAAAAATTTGGCTCTCAAAAGAAATTTCAATCGTTGTACTGTTGATATTTGGCTCTGTTGACTAGTGAGTTTGCCGACCACTGGCCCAGACCAATGAACTCAGAATCTCTGGGGTAGGTCCAGGCTTCAGTGTTTTCCAAACCTCCCCGATGATTCTCACGTGGGGCCAGCCTTGAGAAACCGTGGGAGACCTTGTTGAAAACGCAGATTCACACTCAGTAGGTCCGGGAAGAGACGGAGAGTCTGCCTTTTAAACAAATGCCCAGGCGATGCCAATGCTACTGGTCCCCGGACCATACTCTGAGAAGCAAGATCCAGAGAGAAAGAGAACCTGCTGTTCTCACCCGAGCCTGGGCATCCTTCACGATGCTTTACGTAGGCAGGTGAGGGTTCACCCTCAGGTTGGCCAGCCCTCCCTCCCTGTTACCAGTGTTAGCAGCACGCCATCCTGACTGCACTGTTCCCGCCTCTCTGCAGTCCTGGCTGGGGGCATGGGGGATCCGGGGACCACTCCAGAACTCATGGCGAGTGCAGCCCCTGCAGGCCTCACGCTGCGTTGTCAGGGGGGAGCCAAGCACACCATCCGCCGCCACTCACTTGCTTCGTCTCCATCCTGGTCTTTCGCAAACGGCGTCAGATACGGTAGATTATTTTGTTTGCAAACCCAGCCTCGAGGCTGGACATTGACATCGCCCTCTCTCCTGTTGCATCCTGTGTGTCCCGCTGTCTTTTTGCCTCTGATTCCTCCTTGCCAGTTGCCCACAAGGTATTTCGGCTAATTCATGCACTGGTTGAACACCTACTGTGTGCAAAGGGGATGGCAGTTTGCTCGGTGACCTTGAACAAGTCTGTTACTCACCCCGACTGAGACGTTTATGGGTTGGGATCCCATCTTAGTCTCCTTGGTGTCCGTGGGGCCTGGTACAGTACCTGGCAGGTAGACAGTGCTCCACCAGTATCTGTTAAGTAAACACTATAGAACGGCCTGTTTCATAAGAGTGCAGTGGGGCTTGTCATCACCGGGGAGGCCTCCAGTTTGCCGGTAGATAAACTGAGGACAAGATATGCAAGCAGTAAGGCACTGGGGAAAGCTGAACTAGAACCCGAGTCTATTACACTCGGGAACGTCCATTCAGGGCAAGAGAGCCATTTGCCTTCCAAGGAAGAGTGGCCAGCCCGGAAGGGGAGCTGGATGCAGGAGCTGTGGACAGGCAGCAGGCCCGGTGCCTGAGAGGAACACAGCCAGTGGCGCCCCAGCAACTGGCAGAGGGAAGTGGCCCAGGAGCCAGGTCAGCCATCGGCACATTTGAGGATTGTCTTAGCAGGTAGGGAAGCCAGGGTGAGGTCTGAGCCTTCCTCTCCTTTCCTGAAGTATCTGCTCAGAAAGGTCAGCCAGCAACAGTGGGAGTTGGCACAGTGGGCCAGGCACCGGGCTCAGAGGAGTCCAGCCTGGGGCAGCCTTCTCTGTCAGCCAGGTGCAGCCTTGTGAGGGGGCATCTGCACCGTCCACCTCCCTCAGAGCCTCCCTTGTGCTTCCCAAACCCTCATTTGCAGCAGCCTCTCCCAGCAACATGGATGTATCTCTCTCCCATCGATGTCTCTCTCTCCCCTCCCTCTTCCACTCTCCCTAAAAATCAATGGGAAAAATACCCTCTGGTGAGAATTAACAACAACAACAACAAAGTGGGGGTAGTAATGGTACCTGCCTCATATTTCTGTTGTGAAGATTCTATTAGAGAAACACAAACGTGAAGGGCTACAGGCTGGTGCCATTGCTGAGACCAGAAAGCTGGGAATCTGTACCTCCTTGTACCCCGCTCACCCAGGCCAGTCTACAGTCTGGTGTCCGCTGCCGCAGGAGCTCCTGGGTAGAGGGCGAATGTGCAGGCTTCATCGGGGTGTGTAAAAGCATCTTGGTCTCTCCCCTCCTCTACATCCATGGCTTTGGGCCCCTCCCCATGAGATTCAACACATTTATAATTCTAAGCATCCTTGGCTCTCGGTGTCCAAAATTCTATGATTACAGGGTTCCCGTTTTATTTAATCAAGACTCTCAGGTGCAACCGACAGAAAGCCTGGTCCACCTGGTCTCAAAGCTGAAAAGTCCAAACGCAGACTAGGACTCCAGGCATAGCGTGGTCCAGGAGCTCATGTCTAGTCTATCTCTGTCCCTCCGCTCATGGCGAGGTTGGCACACTTTATGCTTGGAATAGACATGATGGCTACTGGTAACCTTTCTATCCTCTTGGTTTCAAGTCCTGCAGGACAAATAGAGTCTCTTCCTGGCTTCCTCTAACTCCTCATATCAGGCCCAACAATCTGATAAAAAGTCCAGGATGGAATTCTTACTGGTCCGGATTTGCCCTGAGCCTATCCCTGAACCAATCACGGGAGCCCAGGGGGCAATGGGATACTCTGATTGGCTTAGGCCTGAGTCACATGTACACCGCTCTCCCCCATCCAAATCACATGAATTGAAGGGGAATAGTGATTCTCTATTGAAAATTAGTGAGTTGCTCTCAAAAGAATGGCATACAGATTCAGGAAGCAAAAATAAAAAGTATCCCCACACTGAGGCTCTGGGCCTGTTATCAATGAGTGATGCTATGAGACTTGACTCGAGGTTTGGAGGAATCCCTAAAGCTCACCTCTCAGATTTGGGACCATGGGTGGTGCCAGAGGAGGGGGGAAGCTAAGTCTCCCCCACTCTCCACTCTCCCAGAGTTCAACTCTGTGTCCCTTTACTTTTCCTCTACATTGAACTCTCGGAGCCCAAGTAGTCTCTTCACATTTCTTCTCTGTTGTTATGTTGCAATGAGTGGCTTTGGGGGGACAGTCAGCTGTCAGTTTGAATCTGTAGGAGGGAAGGTGGAGGTATAAACACAGCACAGAAGATTGAATTATTGATCCCAATTCTTCGTTCTATTGGAGTAGTACTTTACATTCATACCCTTGCCGCGGCTGCATGGTGAGGCAAGTCTGCTTGGCTTTGGGCTTGGCCAGGTGACTTGGTCTGGCCAATGGGATGGTAGCAGATATAATGAGAGAAGAGGTGTGAAAGGTGTTATGGGGGTGTGTTTGCCCTCTAGCACTTCTGCCAAAGCCAGAAAAAGAACTCAACCAGGTAGCACAGTCCCTTACATGACACAGGGAGCAGGCATGAGCTGGCCACACCTGAAGCAGAGCTCTCGGCTCAGCGTCTAGACCGTGAGCAAAATGTACGTATTACTGTCGAATGCAGCTGAGATTTTGAAGTGGTTCATTATGCAGCATTACTGTGGCAGTAGCTGGCTGATGGAGGTAGCAAGGAGATATCCGAGGCTCTGGCTGACCAAGAGAGTGTGGGATCAGCCCTAAAACTGGGGTTTTGGGGACCCCACCAAGTCAGGAGGTGGGAGCCCAGGTTCTGGCATCTTCCCCCAAAGTGCCATGTGATCATGGGGTGGTCATCCCTTTAATGAGCCTTGACTGTCCCACTTCTAAAATGAGGAGAACAGTGTCTGACCCTGACTGCTAACCTCAGTAGCCAGGTCCTGGAGCAGATGGTCCCAGAAGTCCAGGCCCTGCTGCTGCTCGTGACCTGCTCATCCCCTGGCCCCCAGCTCTTGCCTGGGAAGTGGCCCCCCTAAAGAACCTTCATGCACCCCCACACTCTGTGCACCCTCACGCAACAGACTCTATATAGAAAACAAGTGAGACTGTGATAGGTGCAGAAATAGATGTGCGAAGTTGTTCTGGGAGCAAAGAGGAGACAGAGTTGAAGACTTTGGGGGAGAGAGTGGGGGTGGCTTCGTCATAGGAGCGAGGAGTTGGGCCTTAAGGATGAGTAATGCTTCAGCTGGTGCACAAGGAGAGAAAGCATTTCAGGCAGATGGAGTGACGTGAGGAAAGGCGGAGGCATGACGGAGCCCGGTGTGTTGGAGCGATGATGGCAGCGTTGCAGCTAAGGGCTGAGTCAGGGCTGTTGGGGGTGGGGTGGGGGCTGCCGTTTGATGAGGGTGGAGAAAGGCCTTCGAGGGGGAAAAGGCTGGGGCTGTGTCCTGTGGGCAGCGGGGAGGGGGTGGGCAGGGAGCGCTTGGAGCGGCAGACCCTCCTGCAGGGAACAGCGGGCGTCATTGGGGCTTCCTGGATGGCCCGGGCGCTCTCCCAGCTTCCCCAGCCCCTTGTACTATCCCCAGGAGAGAGCAAGGCCTGGGAGCCCTGCAAAGTGCGCAGGTTTGGGAGCGGAAGATGCAGGGACTCTGATGGAGTTGAAGAGGAGTCCACCTGAAATAGATGACCGAGTGGGAAGCAGTGGGCTTCCAGCTAAGACAAGCGGAAGGAAGAGGGCGGGGAGGTGAGCTCCTCTGGGTCACAGCATCGAGGGGGCTGACTGAGCCTCAGGTGGGGCCACAAACCCCATCCTCTTACACCACAGACCTATGGTTGCAGTGGGGAACCCCTAGGTCCAGCTGTCAGTCAGACCTGGGTTCAAATCTTCACTCTGCCATTTACTAGCTGTGTGACCTCAGGCGGGTGACTTAACCTCTCTCTGTTCCCTCTTTTGTAAAGCAGGGACTATACTATCTACTTTCTGAAATTTTTTGTGGAGATGAAATAATAGCAGTTGGCATTTAGTAAGCCCTTATCATGTGTAGAGTCTGATCACAGTACATCCCTTGCACACCCAACTCCTCAGGACAGCCTTAGGAAGTAGGTGCCCTTTACAGATGAGAAACCTGAAGAACAGAGAGGTTGTATGAATTCCCCAAAGTCACACAGCTAAGAAGTGGCAGAGCCGGGATTTGAACCCAGGTTGTCTGGCTCCAGGGCTTGTGCCCTGAACCCGTGTGCTGTATCTGAGATGACATGAACAATTCACACATAGGACACATACAAAAAATGCTGGATATTCATTCCCTTGTTATCTAATCCTACCAAAACTATTTGGGAGAACAAACAATTCCTGGGAGACGCGTTGCAGGGAGCCCCCCACAGGCTGGGGAGAAGATCCTCTAAATTCCCTTGACCCCAAATGAGACAGAGCAGGACAATGACCTTGCCCAAGGACTGCTGCACGCCAGTCACACTGCCTATGCCATCCTCACAACCAACCCTCGAGGCGAGTCTTGTCTCCCTTGTAAGGTAAGAAAACTGAGACTCGCAGAGTTGAAGCAATACCACCTGGCCAGTAAGTGACGCAGCTATAAATGGACTCAAGTCTGTCGGACTCCAAACTCCATTCTATTAACCGCCTGCCCTGCAGGCCCCTCAGTTATTCGTGGATTAAAGTGATAATGATCACAAAATCCTCCGGGGATTAGCGGACGTCCTCCGCTCTTGGTCCAGTAATGCTGGGTCCCATGTGTGCTGGTCTGGTTCCATTTTCCTGACTTAGCAAACGCGATGAGTGTTGGCTGACTCCAGGCAGCCTCTACACTCACGGGGAGGGGAAGGGTTGGAAGGCACAGAGAACAGAGCATTCCAGGCGAAATCAGCTTGGAGTTTTAAAGAAAAAGCAAAAGAAAGCAAGCATCCACCCCACAATCCACCCCAGCGCCAAAGAGACTGGTCGCACCGCCGTGGGCCCTGTCACCCACAGGTGACGAGGTGCTGTTGGCCCCAGCAGAGCACGGGGACAGGAGAGTGTGGGCTCTGAGGTCAGCTGGGCCTTACAAACCCTGACCCCCCTGAGCCATGCTTTGCTCCTTCATAAAAGGGAGATGGTTATTCTCCAGGGGCTGTTGTGAGATTAAAGAGGGTGGTGTATGTAAATGTTTATACGGGGCTTGTCACACAATAAGTGCTCCATAAATGTTTACTGTGGTCATTATGAAGGAAAGGGATCTGTATAAAGGAGGGAAGGTGGGGAATTGAGGAATTTGGGGAAAGAAGCAGGATAGAAAACAAGAAGAGGAGGAGTGGGGAGGAGAGGAGGAAGAGGAGGAGGAGCAGGAAGAGGAAGGTAAGGAGACATACCACCAGCCCAGCTCCCCAGCACAGCCAGCTGTGCTGGCCTGGCCCAGGATGCTCCCCCACATGTCACTACTCATGCATTCCTCCTGCATCCTGCTGCCACATCTGCTAGGCAGAGCCCTGGATGCCAGGGAGAACAGCTGTCCCCCGACGTGCCCAGCTGCAAAATGAGGACCCAGAAGTGTCGTGAAGGACACAGAGAGAGGCCTTGGAGGGATGCCCAAAAGGGCAGTGCCGTTAGGAGGCAACCACACCCCTGCAGTCACCTACCCGGGCCTCCGTCTCCCCATCGGTAAGTGAGAAGTCAGGAGATGACCTGGCATTCTGTGTGCCAATCCCGTGGTGTGTTCACAGCCAGTGGCCTGGGCCCCTGCGTCTTGTCCTGGAAGGTGTGGCTACAACCCTGCCCTCCTGGGTCCTGGGAATGTCCCGCCATTTTGCAGTGTGGTCTTTCCAGTGTTCATGGGCGAATCTCATCAGACAAACCAATTCTCGAGTTGGAATGTGGGCTCTGTCGAGAACGCTTCCCTTTGCAGATTTGGGCTCAGAGAGAGGAAGTGACTTCCCTGATGATGAATTGGAAAACTAGCTTAGCTGTGTTTTAGACATAAGATGAGACCTGGTACCACAGTAGGGGGCTCTGAGGGTGGGCACCCAACAGGGACCTAGTTCAGCAGGAGCAGTACAGTGGAGCAGATAAATGTGGTAAATTTGACATCAGGCAAACATTGCTTCAAATTCTTTTCATTGCCGACTCTTTCTGTAACCCTAACGAAGTCCCTTAACCTCTCTGACCTTCCATTTTCCATCTGTAAAATGGGAATAACAGTGTGGTAAAGAACTTGGACTATAGACTCAAAGTGCCTTGGGTTGAGTCCTCCGTATTTACCTGCTGTGTGAGCTGAAACTTGCTCTCTGAGCCCGTTTTTCCCACCTGGAAATAAGGACGGTAAGAGGACACCTCATGCGGTGGCTGTGAGTTTAAATGAAGTAAATAATGCATGTATTCAGGAACTGGCACTCAATAAAGGCTGGCCATTCATTATTATTGATGCTGATGCTCTTAGTAGCATCCCTTGCTGCCTAAAAGGTATTCTATCCGCCTGGCACTGATGATCTGTCATCCAGCCCTTCATTCCAGCTCAGAGGCCCGGGCCACAGAGTCCTCTGGCACAGAACATCCCCCACCCTGCCCACACGGAATATGCCAGAATAGGAGCTGGCAGTGGGGCAGCCCATCAGAGCTGCACAGATTCCTAACTGGGAAAGTGCCAGAAAAGCTCTTTCTTGCTGTCACTGCAGAGGCCCAGATGGAACCTGGTGGTCAGGGTTAAAGCTGGCCTGGCTCTGGCGCCAGTGGGCCAGCCAGACTGACTGGGGCAGGGCAAGGTGCTGGCCAGCTTGTGCCAGGAAGCTGAGGCCAGAGGGACAAACAGCAGGGCTCGGTGAGAAGATGGGGCTGAGATTCTGTGCTGAGTCATGAATGAGCTCACACAAACGCAGGTACACCAGGAGCCCTAGGTGTTCCTGAGGAGGGGCTGGGGGTCAGGCCCTATATATCACCCTACTCTCCAATGCCTGGGCAGTCCCATCGGGCACTCAGAGACCTCCACCAGGAGTAACTGAGTTATTCTTGAACCTCAGCCATTACTCACAATGAGCATCACCCCACCTCCAAGGATTCAACTCAGTGGCCAACTCTAGCGTCTCCTCCCTTAGCCCTCACCTCAACTGTGGATCAAAATAATTAGCCACTGTCCGTGGTTCTGAAATGCCCCACCAACAAGGACTGCCCCGGGGGTACTTCTACCCAGCCTCTCCTCGGAGTTCTGAACCAGGCGATGGCTTTATCTCCAAGATCTGTGATCCCTTTTATTAATACAGAGCTAACAAATTCTCGATGTTAGGCCTAACTAGTTATGTAACTGGTTTCATGTTCCTTTGATATCCCATAACATTTACCTCTGCTGCCATTCATCCCTTTGAAAAATTGGGAAGTCCATATTCCCCATGGCTTCCCACCCATTCTAAACTCATTCCCTCTTCCCATACACTCCTGGGAGATCATGGTTAGATCTCTAGCCTCATGTCGTCATTTGTCAGGTCAACACGGGCCAGAGTGGGCAGGACACCAAGACCACAGTGTAAGTTAGAGCAAACCTGGGCCATCATCTAGGTCTCCTGACTGCCCATCTACCTCACTCCTCATTACCCCACATGTCCACTCCCCTGTCAAGGGAAATGGGGACCCCCCCACTGCCACCACCACCCCCCACCCCCCCCCTCCCCCCCGCCCTGCCAGGCAGCATGGAATCTCCTCCCAGGGCTCTTTCCATAGAGAACATAATAGCTACCATCTATTTCCACTGCGTGCCATGCTCTGTGCTTCTGCATAGCGTCTCCCTCCTCAGGGAGGTGTGATCACTGACCCCAACTTACAGGGAAGGAAATGAGCTCAGAGACATGAAGGGGTTTTCTCAAAGCTGCTCAGCTAGTGTGCGACAGAGCTGAGATTAAAACCAGAACTTTTTTTTTTTTAACCAGAACTTATTGGCTATTTCCGACCTCTGCCTTTCAATCCAGTCCTATTAAGAAGACCCTCGGGGAGTCTACTTTAAAGCCCTTAACCTGGAGGTTATAGTCTCTCCCACACGATGGGATAGTCTTGGGCTGATGCCGCACTGTCCAGAACGTTGACAGGGTCCTGCTCTCCCCTGCCAGCACGTTGGCCCTACGATGTGCAAACATCCTGGGGTCCTAACCCCTTATTGACTTCCACTCTTGAAGGCCTCAGCAATAGCTGGTCTTCTCCAGATGTTGGGGTCAGAGCAAGGCCCCCGAAAACATGGGTGGGAGATGCGGGGGTCATCTTGTTGGGAGAGCATTATGTGGCAGCGTGAATATTGATGAAGCTGTAATTGGCTCCCTCTTCCAGAGCCAGGGCTTCTGCAGGCCCAGGCGCTGGGGCTAATTGTTGCAGGCAATTAATAACTTGGATTGTGTTCACACTGGCGCAGGCTGCCGGCTTCCTTGGAGGAGGCAGGCAAGGCTGGGAAAGGAGTGCTAGGCCGGCTGTTTGCAGGATTCTGGAGGAGGCGGGAGTGAAGGGCTGCCATCTGCTCAGCGTCCCCCACCCCAGCCTGGCCCTATCACCTCTCCCCGACCTCTTTCTCCTCTCTTGAATTATTGCCTCCCTTCCCATCTTCTTCCCCCTTAAACTCACACTTGCCCCCATGAACAGAGTGCCAGGAAGAACGGGGCTGGGTAGAGGAGAGATGGTGACTTGGGAAAAGCTGAGGATTGAAACCTGGGAGGCCTGGGGCCAACTCAAGCTCTTCCCCTAACTTGCTGCATGACCTTCAGCTGGAAATTCGTTCACCAGGAACTTGGGCGCGTTTTCTGAGCTCTTTTGCATCTATTATATCCCATGAAGTGCAATCAACCCTGAAAGTCACGGAAACAAGGACCGGTCATTCTATCATAATCTCTCTAACTCTGTAACTATAACTACATCACTATATGTATGTGACTAATTATCACCTATAAATCTGTTCTCCACCTCAGCTGAAAAGGTCATCGCAGGCATATTATAAGCAGAGGTCATTAGACTCCCATTTTGCAGTTGGGGAACCTGAGCCTCAGAGAAATGAAACGACTCACCCAAGGTCATGCCATTAGTAAAAGACACAGAGAAAACTCAAACCCAGTTTTGTAAATCTGAAGCCCTTTCCAGCACACCTCAGTGCACTTGCCTCTACTCGCTGGCCAAGAGCTCCACGTCAGGGTATGGCCAGTCGAAGGAGGGTTACTTATACATGTGGTCACTCTATTCCCTGATGCTGGGACAATGGAGAAACTGTCTTAGTCTACGGTGTGGTTTTTTTGTTGTGTGTGTGTGTGTGTGTGTGTGTGTGTGTGTGTGTGTGTGAGATTTTAATATATTTTATTGATTTTTTACAGAGAGGAAGAGAGAGGGATAGAGAGTTAGAAATATCGAGAGAGAAACAATGATTAGCTGCCTCCTGCACACCCCCTACTGGGGATGTGCCCGAAACCAAGGTACATGCCCTTGACCGGAATCGAACCTGGGACCTTTCAGTCTGCAGGCCGACGCTCTATCCACTGAGCCAAACTGGTTTCGGCAGTCTATGGTGTTTTAAAAGATAAACACCCAACCTTCCCCATATACTCTTCCCCTCAGCTGGTGGGTGGACTTGATTCGTATACAGTCCCCCTCACCAGGGCTGGGCCTAAGAAGTGAGAGGTGTGATGGTCACCACTAGGTCATCTCTTACCCAGCAGGTAAGAAGAAGAAACAAAAGAGGAGGAGGAGGAGAAGAAGGAGGAGGAGGAGGAGGAAGAGGAGGAGGAGGAGGAGGAGGAGGAGGAGGAGGAGGAGGAGGAGAAGGAGGAGGAGGAGGAGGAACTAGTATTTATTTAGAGCTTGGTTTATGCCATGCCCTGTGCTAACAGCTATTTTTTGCACTAAGTTTATCTCATGTAATACAGTATATCTTTGTAACCACTGCTATGAGGCAGGTGCTTTTCCGATCCCCATTTTGTAGATGAGATGACTGGGGCTCAGCGAGGTGCAGTGACTTTCCCAAGGTCACACGGCTGGTAAGGGATGGAACGGATGTATGGCTTCGCTGGGAGTGCTGGAATCCGTGCTGAGCTCAGAGGCTCCACTTCAAACACAGTCGGAGAGAAAACAGGAATAGAAATAAAGGGATGGGAGCTCAGGACAAAGCCGCCCTTTATGGCTCAAACCCCTTACAAAAGAAGGCTTTTCAATTAGTGGTGAAGACAGAGTCAAGGGGAAGCCGCCTATAGGCGCCAAGAGGCATGTAAATCAGACCTGGGAAGAGCTTCCACCAGACAGCTCTGGAGTGGCGGGGTGGAGGGGGGAGGTGCGGGGGGAGGGAGGAAGAGACAGAATCGTATACTCTGCAGCCTTCCCGTTGGACCGGTCATTTGGCCACTGGAGCCATCTTTAATTAACATCTGGAGGTAAGGAGGTAAGGAGGCTACAGGGGTGCCCTCAGGTTGGACAGGGATCTCTGAGTCCAGCATCCCCAGGCCTCCATAAACAGACGTCCTACAGGCAGAGTTGGAGCAGAGGGAAGGGAGTTGGACGATGAGGCCCCAGGAGGAGGATTCTCATGACTTTCCCTGCCCGCGCCAGCTCCCGCAAGCACCACCACCGGCTCCACTTTATGGCAGGCATATTTCAAAGGCCCGGTTCCATTTGCATTTTTAAAACCTCGCTGATGGCCTGGGAAAATTGTATTTTTCCAGTGTTCCTGGGTACCACACTCCTCACCTCCTCCCCCATTCCACTGGGCCTCCGTCTCTACGCCCTCCGTTCCCAGAAGGCCCCCCAATCAAGGGCAGAGCAAGTCCAGCCCCCATCCGGGATCATCCGGAGGTCCCGGGAGGCCAGAGAGGGCTCCTGGGAGGGTGTGGAGAAGGTGGCCACAGCTGTGGCCAGCTGGGCAACATGAAGCTGGGACCCCAGCCCACTAACTACAGTTCACAAAGGAGCGGAGGGCGGAGGGTGTCCGGGCACCACGGGGCACATCACTGGCACTCCCTGAGGGTTTGTCGGGCTGAGCGGGTTTGTCAGTGCAGGAGCGTTGGGGAACTTTGAGGAGGCTCCTGGCAGCAGCCTTCACACCAGCTGAAAAGAGTAAGCCATTCACGCAGCAAACAAAACGCTTTGCTCTCAGCTGGGCTTGGGAACACAGTCTGTCTCCCTATTGCTCCCTTAAAAGCCAGTCTTTTCCTGTTCTTCCTCCCACCCTCTCCCAGGGCTGCACATTCTCGGCCTCCGCTCTGGGATGTGCCAGGAGGGGCTGGGAGTTTGCTGGAGGTGCTGGGTCTGTCCTCTGTACTCAGATGTCAGCTTTGGCCTCTGATGTCGGGTCAGCAACACATACACTCTCCACCTCTTGGGTGAGGTCTCCGGTCTCTCTCTGTCCGCCCTCACAGCTCAGGGCGGCACCCTTCATGCCTGGAGCTCCTCCCGACACTGTTTGCCGGGCCACCTGGAGCTTCTGGAATCCCCTACGGACCTGGCAGCCTGGCAATGGCTCCCCCTGGTGACCCTGAGCACACAGGGAGGGAGTGCTGGGGCAGGGACACTGCCTCAGGCCATTTGCTTCTGCACAGATGTGCTCACCAGTCTTCCCTGTTCCTCCCTCAGCACACACTCCGTGGATGTATGACAGGCTCCCGGCTCACCCCTCACACAACAGTGGCAATGGCCTCCCTTCTTCCTGGCTTCCCTCGGTCCTACAGCTGGGGACTGGCAGCTGGTCCTCTTCAGGGGCATCCCCGTTGGATCTCCCTGGGTGAGACCAATGGCAATGCCCTCTGAGCACGGATGGAGAGAAATGGGCCAGACACTGGCCACCGCTCCCCAGCTTCTTCTCCTGTGGCCCTCGGGCCAGGGGTATCAGGCCAAAGGTGTGCTAGAGCTGGAGGGATGCCGGGTGCCAGGAGTTGGCATGACTCTGGGCTCTGGTGCCAGAGAGGTGAATGGAGAAGGAGGGAGGAAGGGACGGTGCCAGGAGCCTGGACTTGGCATCTCCCTCTGGGGAGACCCAGGGATGCCCTCGAATGTCAAGGAGGCTGGTGACCTGCCAAGGCTGGGTGGACTGGGAGAGGAACCTAAGAAACTCCTGGGGAAGGGAAGGAGGCCCCGGCCTGAGCCATTTGCAGAAGCGAGAACTGACCCCCAGGGGTCGCTGCGCCGCTCGCAGCCCCAGCCGCTGGCAGTGGGAGCCCGGTTGTACCACCGCACGGCTCCCGCAGGGGGAGCGGCGGCCACCGTGGCGCCTGGCGGCGGGCTCGGGAGACAGCAGTGCGTGATGGAGCGCAGGGCTCTCTCCTGCCACTGACGCAAGGCCCGGCGGTTCCGAGGCCGGAGGCGCCAATGGCTGGGGGTGGGACCCAGCTTCAGAGCCTGCCCTGGACACCCCCACATCCCGTGGTAGAAGCCGAGACCCAAACAAAGGCGGGCGGCGAATAAAAGGCGGCGGCGCGGAGAGCTCGGGGTTGCGCGTTGGGGACCAGATTCCGCACCGGGCTGTGCGCGGTCTGTGCGCTCTGGAGCGGGACGGGGAACCCCGGCCTCCCGCAGCTCCGAAGAGCTTTTCCCTGCGACTTCCGCGAGGAGACCAGTCCGCACCGCTGGGTGGCTGCAGTCCCTGGCCTCTCCGGCGCGCCTCCCTCCCGCGCCCGCGGCTGAGCCCGCTCAGCTTGGCCAGCCGAGGTGAGTGCGACGGCCGCTGGGCGCCATCGGGGTGTGGGCTGGGGGATGCATTGCTGCGAGGAGCGGGGCAGGTCTTCCGCGCCGCCCCTACCCCGGCCTGCGCGGGGCGGTGTGTGAAGTTCTCCCGCTCCCCAGCCAGCCCGGGATGCGGGCCTCGGAACCCACCACCCCGGGAGAACCCAGAGCTTGTCCCCCGCGGCCGTTCTCCAGCTCCGCACCAACTCCCAGCGGACCCAAGCAGCCTCGGTTCTGCACGGGCCAGTTTGATGTCCAGAAAGCACGAGGCATCCAACCTGCGGGGAGGCTTCCGACCTCTGGCCCCTTGCTCGTCGCGGCGGGTGGTTGACTGAGTCCATAAAAGTTGTCAGCCCGAACCTGCCCCGAATTGGGCTCTGGGCCGGGCTAGAGCGGAGGGAGGGGTCAGAAAAAGGTTGGTGACCACCACTCCACCTATTCGCCGCCTCAGCGCACTTAGGCTCTCAGCGGGACATTTCCCGGGTACTGGGGCCCAGTTAACCTGGCTGCAGGTCCGGCTGGGCGCGCGGGAGCCCTTGGCCAGAGCGGGCGGGCGAGGCAAGCCGAGCGCGAGTGACCGTGGAGGTGCGGTGGGCAGCGGGGCAGTGGCGCGCTGATTTCTGGCGCGAGTGGTGCTGAGTCCCGTGAGTCAACCCCGCCTCTGGGGGAACTTTTTCCCAACTCCCGGGGGTGGGGGTGGGTGCAGCTAGGCTAGGAAGGCGCCTCCGTGGAGGCTTCCTTCCCGGGGCCCCCCTCTGCCGCGGAAGCCAACGCCAGATCCCTGCAGTCCCTCCGGAGGCGTGGCGAAGATCCCCTCCCCTCCATGCTCTGGGTCAGCACCGCGGACAGCGCCTCGCGGGGGAGCGTAGCCTCAAACCCAAGGAACCCACTTGCACACTCACACAGATCTACAGACCACCCGCAAACAGTCCCCACACAGATTCACAGTCCATTCACGCAAACACATATCCACCCGCAGTCCACACAGTCCACACACCGGGGGAAGGTCCATCCACACGCACGTGGACAAGCTCGGATCTTCCCAGGAGCCCCGCAGCCCGGCAGCATCTTCATTCCAGGTCCTGTTGTCTCGGGACCCCGAATAAGCCCAACTCCAGAGCTCACTGCTGAGTCCTCACAGGGATACCCAGGACTCCGAGCCCTCAACACACACACACACACACACACACACACACACACACGCACGCACCAGTCCCGCTCCTGCCAGGGAAGCAGAGCAAACCCTCCCCGCACCCCAGTGCAGACCCCGGCAGGAACCCGGGCCTTTGCCAAATGGAGGGAGGAGCTTCCGGCCCAGTGGAAGCTGCGGGCAGAAACCCAGCCTTCCCAAATCTTGGTTTTAGGCTCAGGGTGCATTTTGCCGAGCCCCGCTTCTTCAGACCTTACCCCAGACAAGCCTCCTTCTACAACCAGGGTCTGTGCCCCTCTCTCTGCATCGTTCTCCACTTGCACTTTCTGTGTTTCCCTGCTCTGTTCTCCTCCTCTGCGTTTCTCTTTCACACACATCCCCCCCTCTTTCTTTTGCCTTTTCCAAAGCCTCCTTCCCAGCCACCTTTACTCTCTCCCCAACTTTCTTCAGTCAGCCCACTCCCTTGTGGGTACAGCTGGCTCCTAGGGGGAAGTGACCCTATTCTCCTGGCAGATTCTGCACCCCTACTCCCCTCTTTGGGAATCTGACACACACACACACCCCTTTTCACCCATGCCTCAGCAGCTTTTGCCCCCTCCCCAGGAAAATGTCCAGGGCTAGATGCACCCGAGTCCCCACAGTCTCTCCAAGGGGCCAGGATTGCACAGCATGTAGCTCCATCTCTATTTCCCTGGGGACCTGACTTTGTGACGGACCTGGTACCCATGCCCTTTGATGCTGCTCCTGCTGTTGCCCTTAATATCCAGAAACTAGGCTCCAGCGTGATGTGGAGGAAGGAGCTCTGGGTGCAAGTGGGGAGGCCTGGGACCTAGTCTCAGCTTGGCCACCGATCAACTGTGCCCTTCAGTGAATTCCTTTCTCTGAGCCTCAGGCTTCCTGTCTGGACAAGAACAGGGCAGGCTGAGGTGAGCTTCTGGGTCTCTTGTTGGCCCTAGTAATGTGGGACATTGACTGTCCCATGAGCCTCTTGAGTGTGGGTGGGAATGAAATTTTCGGTTCTAACCCCAGAGCTTATTGTACCTTTCTCCTTCCTCAGAGCACCCACCACTAGTGGAGTCATCCTGTCCCCTGAACGAGGGATGTTCAGATGATTTCCTTTATAGGACCAGAGATGTCAAGTAATTTTCTTGAGATCACACAGCTGAAATGCAACCTCCATTGGGGCAGGCAGTGATTCCACTGCTTGTGTAGCCTCTGTATGAACCACTCTTTCTGGCTGGTGGATGCTTAGTGAATAAATGAACAAACAAACGAATGAATGAATGAATGAATGAACGAACGAATGAGTGGAAACTTAAACCTGGATCTCCTGATCCCCAGAGCTTTGGGATCATGGTTTAAGCCCTTTTCTCTATAGTTAGGCAAGTTTCCCTTGTCCCCCCCCCCCCCCTTTTCCCTCCCACTTGCCTGGTCATGCAAAGGCAGATGAAGTTGTCTAAGACTCTTTCTCCCCAAGGCCAACTCTGATTGTAAATGACCACGGAGAAGGGACTAGCTGAGAGCAGCTGTAGAGGGCCTGCTGGTGGGTACGGCCTTGGCAATCAGCCCCGAGTCCCTAAGACTCGAAAGTAGGCTGTGCCTGGGCAGCTGGCCAGGGTCTGAGGCTGGGAGAGAAGACAGACATCACTACCATTTGGCTAAGCAGCCACTACCCACAGCCCCATGAGCTGCAGAAATCACCTTTACAGAGGAGCAAACTGAGATGCTGGGAGAGGAGGTGGTTTCCCTAAGGGCAAACAGCCAGCCCACGGTCAGTCATAAAAATAGGCACCCACACATGGAGGTGGTGGAGGGACGGCGGCCGTGGCTGATAATAGCACTGTCGGTGTTGATAATGATGGTAGCATCATCATGATTGGAAGTTCAGTGATTGGCCTCTTTGGTTCCCTCTCTCCTCTTTGAAATTGTCTCCCCATGTGAACCTCTTATACTCCCCCCCCCCCGCGCCCAAATATGGAGAAACTGGGGGCTGGGACAGTGAGACAGGGGTGACTGCTTGTCGGTTAGTCTCAGCTGAGAAAGAGGGCTTGTCATTTGACCTCCTCCTCCTCCTCCTGCCCACCCTCCCCCACCCGTGTGCATCTCTGCCCGAGGACCAGTGTCAAAGTCTGTCAAACACCCTTCCTCCCTGGGTTCCACATGAAAGGCCCAGGGAAAATAAATAAAGAGCAGTGTTGGCCCGAAATAGACTTACAAATATGCATGTTTTCCAAAAGTCACATTTCACGGGCAAACAGTGGGGCTCATGCTCCGGCTGCTCCACAAAGACGGGAGGCATGGATGCTTCTGGGACCAGGCCAGCGAGGGTGGCAGAGCCTCCCCAGAGAGCGAGCTCCCCGCTTGGCCACCGGAAAGCCAGGTGGCCGCGCCCCCCCGCTCCTCACCAGCTGGAAGGTACGGGGTGGGAGAATTTCCGTGACTACGTGTCCGTGTCCGTGTGGCAGCTCTTTGGAAATGGGCACCAGACAAGGCTGAGGGCCTTGGGTCCACTGCCGTCCAATGGGAGCAGCAGGCTGGTAATAACCATCCTGAAAATAACAGCTGCATTTGTTGAGTACCTACTATGTGCCACGTGCTAAACATTTACACGTCCTATCTCACTTAACCTTGCAACCATCTCATGGTGTGTGGACTGTTATCCCCATTTAGTACATGGGAAGACCAAGGGTCAGAGGAGTCCAGAGGTTGCCCAAGGCGGCCCCGCTAGAAGAGGCCAAGTTGGGATCAGATTTTGATCTGAATGAAGGAAGAGCCCCTGTTTTGCCCAGTGCTCTACATTATTTTATTTAGTTAGATTTAATCCTCACCCGAGGGTATGTTTAGAGGAAGTGGAGGGAGAAACATGGATTGGTTGACTCCCATATGCACCCGGACCAGGGATTGAACCCACAGCCTAGGTATGTGCCCTGACTGGAAATCGAACCCGCAATCATTTGGTGTACGGGATGACGCGCCAAGCAGCGGAGCCACCTGTCCAGGGCTCTGCATTATTTCTGGTATTCGTTCATTCGTTCATTCATTCATTCATTCATTCAATAAATATTTTTTTGTGAATGTAAATTCCTCTGCTTCCTGAGTCAGAGGTGAAGGGCAGTACTGTCACCTGAGTCCAGCTCTGGCCCTCTCTCATCGGCCCAAGGCGGGGACTCCAGACTTCTGAGCTAGGGCCGGAACTGGCTGCCTCACCTTTGCATCTCGGCTCTGTCCCCAGCTATGAGAGCTGTAATCCGTTTGCCTGGGGCTGGGCTCAGGCAGGAGTCCCACTGTGAGGCTTGGACTAGAAAAGATCATTTAACTCATAAGAGGCCGGGGCTGCAGGCGGGGAAGTTGTTTCAGGGAGGCAGGTGAGCTGCCCAGCATCACACAGCACGTTGGCCGCAGAGCCTGAGTCTCAGAGTCCCGGATGGGCATGCCATGCCCTGAGGGGAAATGCAGCTGGCTCCCACTGCCCAGGGCCTCTCCTCTGCATCCCCTCAGCATCGAGCCTGACCCTGGTGGCCTGTCCCAGGTCCCCAACTATTCATCATCAGGAACACTAGCAAATACAGAACATGTGCCATGTGCCAGGCACCGTGCTCCATGCTTTTCATATGTTAATGGGTGTGATCCCCACAACAGCCAGTGTGTTCCACTTCACAATGGAAGGACCAGCGGCTAGAGAGGTTGGCTTCCCTGCCTAAGGTCACACAGCTAGTAAAGAGGCAGGTGGGCCAAAACCGGTTTGGCTCAGTGGATAGAGCGTCAGCCTGCAGACTGAGGGGTCCCAGGTTCGATTCCAGTCAAGGGCATGTACCTTGGTTGTGGGCACATCCCCAGTGGGGAGTGTGCAGGAGGCAGCTGAATAAGTGTTTCTCTCTCATCAATGTTTCTAACTATCCCTCTTCCTCTCCCTTCCTCTCTGTAAAAAATCAATAAAATATATTTTTTTAAAAAAGAGGCAGGTGTGCCCCGCAGGGCCCCCACGAGCAGGTTCACTCTGGGGGTGAAGAAGGAGGTTTGGAAGCAACGCCAAGGGAGGGGAGCAGACGGACAGCAGCAGGCTGTTTATACGACACTGCCTGCCCTGCCGTTGCTTGCTGGCATTTGTGCCGGCAGAAGCGGTGTCCCTGCCAAATCCTGGAAGGAAGAAGCCCGGTGCGGGGTCCTGGGGCCAGTCCCTGGGGGACGTAGGGTCTGGGTATTTCTCCCTGAACTCAGGGGAGAGACCGAACTAGGCATTCAGAACCTCAGGCATGCGCTTGACTCTGACATCGGCTTCCTCCCTTGAGGGACCCAGTGTGGGGACCTGGGCAATTTGGAGAGGGCCATTGGGTGGCAAATTAGGGTCTTGCTGTCTGCCGTGAGCTTGACCATTGGGAGCGAGGAGGCGGTGGGGACAAGAGGAAGGACTGACTTGGATTTAGATGCCAGTGGGAGCCGTGCAGGTCTCTTACAGGGGGCGCTCTTTGGAACCCAGAAGTGATGTCCCAGGAGACAGTGCCCAGAGGTTTAAAAGGCCTTCTCCTTAATCCCCATCCCAAGTGCCTGCCTAGCAGCCCCACTGTGCGCCAGGCACTAGACATGCGGAAGTGGGGAAGCCTGCCTCTGTCTCTGTAGAGCTCACCAGTCTCGCATCCCCGCCCCTGGTACCTCCTGCCCCAGCGGAGGTGAGGGATGAGAAGTGATGGCTCACCCAGGTCCCCCACCAAAAGTAGATGAGGGACCCATGTGTCCCCTGGGGCTCAGAGGACATGACCCAGGCATGTGGTCATTCCAGGGTCAGGAGGGACGTTTCCCACAGTGGTGCCTGCAGTACACCCGAGTGTCTCCCCACCCCCCGCCCCGGTTTGATGTCTTGGTGGGAGGGGGTGCAGCAGGGAAGACTCACGACTATCCAGCCATCTGCCCGAAGCCTCCGGCACACATACTGGCACCTGGACCACGCGTCCTTTGCCAGATCGTGTTAATAAAGGGGACATGCCTGCCAGCTGGAAGCCACTCCTGTCCTGAAGGAGAACGTGGTGATCTGCTTGTCTCCCGGGAAGCAGCTCAAAGGGGCTTGGAGTTGGGGCCGCTGTGGCTAACGTGTTCCCGCGATGTTTGGGGAGGAGTGTTGCGTGCTTCCCTCCCGTGTTGGCCTCTGCACTTCCTGGAGGGTTTCTCATGTTCTTAGCCAGGAGAGTTCTGCAGGGTGATTGCCCGGAGATAACGATGATGATAATAATGGCCAACATATTTTGAATGTTTACTATCTGCCAGGCACTGGGCTTAGAGCTTTATAGGTATTCTCATCCCATCTTCATCCCAGCCCTATGCAGAGTCACCATTATTATTTCATTTTAAGGATGAGAAATGAGAAGCATAGAGAGACTGAGCAGCTTGCTAGTGAGCAATCGAGATAGGAGTCAAACCCCAGGCAAGCTGGCCCCCGGGAATGCCATAACCACAGCCACCACAAGACAATGGAAGCTCACACTCTGACCTTTATATTAACTTGATTTGAGTATTTAAAGATGAGCGTGATTGAAACCAAAATACCTTTTGGATCCTTCAGTAATCTGGGTAATTTGTACATAAGGATTTGAGCTACATCCCTGTTGACTGGGTGACGTGGGTTGACCATTTGCCTCTTGACTGCCAAGCAACCAAGCAGATCCCTTTTCAGATGTCCAGATGTGGGCAACATCTGGCAGACTGGCAGGACTTTTCTGGCGGTCATCCAGATGCTTCCCCTTTTCATTCCATGCAGACACAGCTGGGACTTGCATCCCTCCGGATATGCTTCCATGTGGGAAATTCCTGGTTGAAAGCACTTGCTGGTTTAATTTTATTTTAATACTAGAGGCCAGGTGCACAAAATTTGTGCACTGGGGGAGGGGGTTCCTCAGCCCAGCTTGCACCTGCTCACAGTCCAGGAGCCCTCGGGGGATGTCTGTCTGACGTGGAGGTGGGAGAGCCTCCCGCCACCACTGCTGTGCTCGCCAGCCGCGAGGCGCTCCCCCTGTGGGAGTGCACTGACTACCAGGGGGCAGCTCCTGCATTGAGCACCTGCCCCCTGGTGGTCAGTGCATGTCATAGTGACTGGTCATTCCACCGTTTGGTCGATTTGCATATTAGCCTTTTATCATATAGGATTGATTTTTAGAAAGAGGGAGGAAGGAAGGGAGAGAGAAAGAAACATTGATATGAGAAAGAAACACTGTTCGGTTGCCTCTCACCCGTGCCCCGATCGGGGATCAAACCTGCAACCCAAGTGTGTGTGCTGACTGGGAATGAACCCACCACCTTTCGGTGTACAGGGTGATGCTCCAACTGACTGAGCCACATGAGCCAGGACTATTTGCTGGTTTTAAAGCATCACCTAGTGACTTCACAGAGGCAGGATGGTGGCGTTGTTCCTCTCTGCGACCCCGGCCTGAGAGACCGGGCTAAGCTAGAGGAAAACCGGCTCCAGGGAAGTGGCAGCAGGTAAAGGAGAAAACCCTCCTTCCCTTCTCAGCCCGGGACGCTGGGGCGAGGCTGGCTGGTGAAGGGCATGCCGGCGAGTAGCCGCTGCATGTTCCCTGAGAGAGTTCCTGACTTTCCGACCCCGTCCTCCGGAGGCTTTGAGCAGATGGTCCCCGAGTAACAGCAGGAATTGGTGATGAAAAGAGACATGACGGCGGAGAGGCATTCTCGGGCATTAATGAGCATGAGAATAGATCTGGGGTGAGAAGGTTCCCAGAGCCTTGGGGAGGAAAGGATTTCAAGACATTGCAAGTTAAGATCATGAAAATTTAACAGAAAGTCCTTATTTTATAAAGCAAGCACCAACCAGTGAAGGAATTATGACTATGAAAGACTAAGGGAATGAATGAACTGGTAAATGTATGAATTGGTGAATGGGGCTGATGGACTGGACAGCCAGGGCCTGGATTGGGTGGGGCCTGACCTGGTTCTCAGTATTGACAAAGGGAAGGGTCCTGTTCTTGTCCCCTGGGATCCCCTTCAGCTCAGGGTCAGGGAGAAACAGGATGAACCCCTGAACCTTGCCATCTTACTGTGCACCGCACCCCCCATCCTGTTCTGCAGGACCTCCGGTCACGGGGCTCCTCTGGCTCCTGGCCATGGCAAGGCTGGAGCCCCAGGTGGCTGCAAAGCTGATGGAGGCTGCAGTTTCCACACCCCGAGAAATCTGCAACCCTCTTCACCTTCCCAGCTGCTCCCCCAGGCCTGTCCCCCTCCTCTCTTGTCACACTTCTGTGTCTGGCCCTTTGGGACCTCCAAATGACGGAACTGGGAGGTACCTGAAAGCTCATTGGATCCAGCTCTCCCACTTGACAGACAGGCAAACTGAGGCCGCAGGGAGAAGGAAAGACTTGCCCAAGGTCACAAGCAAATGGGAGACAGAACCCATTGCTGTGGAAGGACTAAGGAAGTTCCCACCAGATAGGATAGCGCCGCGTCACTGAGCAGGGACAGAAGGGGCCTGGGATTCTTGGGCCCAGGGAGCTTCCTTGGGTCACTCCTGGCCTCTGGGGCCAGGGTCAGTGGTTCTTAGTTTCTGGGGTCCTTAACTTCCCAAGCACTTTGTGGGAAAGGCGGCAGAGTTGGCGGATGGTCCTTGGGGATCTGCCCTCCATCCTGGGCATCCTGTTGCGGCTGCTCAGCTCCAGCCCTGACCCCTGTCTCTAGGCAGCGGCACCATCGTGGAGGGTGGGCTGAGGCTGAGGCCAGTGTTAGACACCCCACCCTGGCAGGGGCCTCTGTGCTGACCCTGGGTGCGAAGAGGCTGATGGACTTGGACATCCTCTCTCCCTGTCAATCAACAGGGGAGCCAGAAGCCCTTTTCCTGAGCCACTGACCTGTGCGCGCACAGAAGGTGCGTTTCCGTGAAGATGGTGAAGTTGGGTGTCAGTGCCTGATATTCTTCTCGCCCCCTTTCCCTGGAAGCTGCCCCACAGCCTGGGCTGTACCCAGACTGTGGCCAGAATGACTCCAGGGGCAGGCACTGAGTGCGTGCGTGCGTGTGTGTGCGTGTGTGTGTGTGTGTGTGTGTACGTGCGCACGCCGAGTATACGCATGATTGTGCATGTGTGCAGGCCAGCAAGGATTGAGAGGGCTGGCTCTAGAATTCTGGGAGTTTTCAAACATGTAAGGTTCTAATAAAACCTAATACACTGAGAAGAGGAATCAGCTTATCAGAAATCAGGTTCAAAGAAATCCCTTTTCTTAGCTTCAGTTTTCTTGTTTGCAAATTGGAAATAATCCTTAAGACTGGGAACCCTATAGGAGCATGATCTGCAGTGCCGCGCCGATGCAATAGCCTTCAGTCCCCCAGGCTGAGGGGATCAGGGACAGGGAAGCGGCTCTGTCTCGGGGACCCGGGGGCCTGAGCAGCCTCCAGCATCTCCTCGCGGTGCTCCTTTCATCAGTGCTGGCCTCCTCGACCCTCCACAAGCCCACGCAGCAGGGCCGGGGGGAGCCCCGAGTTCTCAGAGGGGGAGATTTGCCCTAAGGCTTCTCCCTTTCTAGGCAGTGAGGCTGGGGGTACAGTCCCTTCTCAGATCGCCACCCAAACCAGTCCTGGTGGCCCCTTGGGGGGCTTGATCGCTTTGCATTAAGTGCCTTTTTATCTGAGCTTCCAGTTTACCCTCAAGCTTCTCTTTGGTGGTGAGACCCAGGAGAGTCTTGCAACCTCCTGGACCCCCAGATGTGCCTGGGTGTGCTGCGGGGAGCAGGAGAGAGGCCTCCGAAGCTCCCCCTGAGCTAAGAACTGGCAGGCGGCCACCTGCCGTGTCCCGGCGAAGCCCATGGCATCCGGCGTGAACTGGTCAGCGGACCTGACACGCGGAGTGATGATACAGCAGGACCCACCCTGTGTGCTCCCCAGTTAGACAATCGCTTCTGATTAGGGATGAAGGGGAGCCCACTTTAGAGAGCATCTCTCTCTAGATGGGGGACCATCATCCAGAGGTGTGAAGGGACTTGCTCTGGGTCACCCAGCAGGCTGGTGGCAGGGTAGGTCCCTACTCTAGCCTCAGGAGGCCCCCTGGGCTGCCCCACGCACCCATCCCTGCTTCCTCTCCTCCCTGCCTCTGAGCCTGAGTTCCCAGGAAGGGCTGGCAGGAGCTTAGATGCAGAGATGCCCAGGGAATTGTTTTACATATTTGTTAATCGGGTCTCGGAGAGAGAGAAGGGCCCCGAGCTCATCAGCCAGGAAGGAATCCAATTTGGCTTTTATGGCCGTGGTTATTGGTCTTATTTTGCAGGGATCTTTTTATTTGTTATTAACGCAACGATCTGGGGGCTGGGGAGCTGACTGGCTGCTGGGCCCAGAGGGTCCTGTGGGCTCACTCGGAACTCCAGGCAGCGGCCGGGACTCGGAGCTAGGGGTGGGGGTGAGGGGGTGGGAGGAGGTGGCCTGGACAGATTGGCCAAGGCAGGCAGTGAAGGTTTTCAGGAACCTTCTGACCCTGCAGACAAGGGGTGTTTGAGGAGTTGGCTGTAACTCACGGTTCTGTATGTTGCCGGTTTTATTAAGCTTTTATTGCCTTTTCCTCAGAGATGCAAGGCTGCCGATAGGTCTGGGATGTGAGGTCTGAGCTGTGTAGGCAGAAAGGGGTGGGAAGGGAGGGCACGAGTGGGCCAGCTGGGGTGGAATTCCTCTGTCAGAGCAGTGGCTGCCGGATGGGCTCTGACCGGCCTGCAGAGGCTCAGGTCCCAGCCCCCCAAGCTGCCTCATGGAGCTGAAGCTGGAACAGAAGTGACATTAAGTAAAGTGCCCAGTGCTGAGTGGGCACACAGAGTGCTCAATGGGTGGGCAGCTCCCCGCCCAAGCTCCTCGCATGGGGCCTGGCAGGCAGGGAGCCGTGGGCTTCTATTTTCTTTCACTGCCTGGCCCCACCAGGAGGAGCTGGTTGGCAGATTTGGGTGCCTGTTTGTGTGCCCCACCCACCCGGGAACATAGTCCTGCTCCTGGTCCAAATGTCATCATTTCTCACCCTCACTTCCCCCCCCGCCCCACGCCACCCCTATGGTTGGAAGAAGAGGCACCTCAAGGCATGAGTCCTGGGCACAGATCCAGGAGGCTGAGTCCACTCCCAGTGCCAGGGGGCAACCAATGTGAGCCCTGGTGGGGGGAAGGGCAAAGACTAGATCATGCTGGGGGGAGACTGGGAACGGAGGAGAATGGTCCTGGACCACCTGCAACAGAATCACCTGGGGAGATGGTGTAAAGGGATGCCCCGTCCCCCGAGTCTGGTTGGCTAGATCTGGTGTCTGGCCCAGGCGTTTGCATTTGCACCAGTGACTGGTCCCCATTCCAGTCCGAGGGCCGATGCGGTAGAGAGTGAGAGTCAGCTCTGGCCAACTCGCAGCCCTGCCCTGAGCCGGGGCCAGATTCGGGCCTCTCCCCAACTGCGAAGCTCACAGTGATCATACCGTGTGACTCAGCAGGTGGGGTACCACCATCCCCATTTCGCAGACGAGGAAACTGAGACTTGCCCGAGGCACCCAGCTAGTGGGAGAGCCAGGTGTGAACCCAGGTCCCTCTGACTACAAAATCCATGTTAGCTCCCTCCTCCCCCTGAAAAATCAGGCCCTGGTGCTCTGGGCACCTGGTATATCCTCTGAGAGTTGGGGGACCAGTTCTGGTCCCCTGAGCCCGCTAGCCAGAGAACACATGGAACAGGGACAGTCACAGTGGCTGTTGTGACCATTAATGTTCGTTCCTCTGGTGCCGACTGGTTCCCCGGGTGATGTATTGGCGGGAGCAAAGCTTGTTTGCCTGATATATATGGAGCTGTTGGGCTTACGAGTCAGTGCCCACAGCTTCCTCACCAGCTGTCAGCCCGGGCGGCCATCTGTCCTTTAAACGCTTTATCCCCACGGTCTGCCCTCCTCTGAGAAATGAGGGTCCAGGGCAGGACCACCACAGAGCCCTTGCCCGGCTCTCTCCCCTCTTACCCCCACCTGGGCTCCCAGTAAATAAGCCCAGATTTTGTTTGGGGGAGGAGCATTCCTCTGAATTCCCCACCCTCTGCTGGCCAATGTAGCCCCCAAGAATGGTATGGATTCCTTGGGGGGAGGGGGACAGGTCTGATGGGAGAAGGTGCATGTACCTGCCTCAGCTGCAACCACAAAGCAGGTGTTCTCAGGGCTGGGGAGAGGAGAGGGGTGGTAGATTTAGGAAAACTTTAGGAGGGTCCTAGGATCCAGCTGCTAGGAGGGCTCCCTGCTTCACCCCCACTTTCCCTCTGGGATGCTTTATGTCTCTTTGTATTAGTCAGGATTCTCCATAGAAACGTTTAAAGGACAGATGGCCAATAGAATGTAGAAAGATGGATGGGTGGGTGGGTGGGTGGATGGATGGATGGATGGATGGATGGATGGATGGATGGATGGAAGGAAGGAAGGATGGATGGATGGATGGATGGATGGATGGATGGATGGATGGATGGAAGGAAGGATGGATGGATGGATGGATGGATGGATGGATGGATGGATGGATGGAAGGATGGATGGATGGAAGGAAGGAAGGGTGGGTGGGTGGGTGGGTGGGTGGGTGGGTGGGTGGATGGATGGATGGATGGATGGGTGGGTGGGTGGATGGATGGATGGATGGATGGATGGAAGGAAGGAAGGATGGATGGATGGATGGATGGATGGATGGATGGATGGGTGGATGGCTGGATGGATGGATGGCTGGATGGATGGAAGGATGGATAACAAGGAATTTGTTCACATGATTGTGGAGGCTGAGACGTCGTTTCTGCAGCTGGCAAGTTGGAGCCCCAGGACAAGCCATGGTGCAGTTATGTCTGTGCTCGGGGTCCTGACCATCAGGAGAGCTGATGCTGCGAGTTCCTGTTGGAAGCCAGCAAGGACCAGGAGCAGCCGACGCTTCAGTCCGAGTCTGAAGGCTGGAAACACCGATGGCCCAGCCCCAGCAGTCAGCAGAGTTCCCTCTCACTCAGCCGCTCTATCCTAGTCAGGTCTTCAACTGATTGGACGGGGCCACCCACACAAAGGAGGACAAGCTGCTTTACTCCGTCTGCACACCCAGAATCGTGTTCGGTCAGATGTCTGGGCCCCCTTGGCCCAGTCCAGCCGACACAAAAAATTAACCATCACATCCAGGCTCCCACCGAAGGGAAGCTAGGCTTCTGAAACTGGTAGACTTCCTTTGCACCATTCCCTGAGCTGTCTCCTACTGTAAGAAGAAATGCCGAGGCCTGAATGATTTCCCGTCCTATGAGGATGGTGTGGGCTTGCTAAAGGGCAGTGGGTTTCTGACATCTCAGCTCTCAGGGAACTCAAGCGCTGCTGGGAATGGTGCAAAGAGCGTGGGCTTTGGGAAGGGTAAGTCTGAGGTTCAAACGCTAGTTCCACCTCTATTAGCTAGTTCCACTTCTATTAACTAGTTCCACCTCTATTAGCTGTGTGACCATAAGGGAGTCACCTCACCTCTCTGATTGTTTCTTACTCTGTGGAATACTCATAATGCTCCCTTGCAGGGCTGATGTGAGTATGAGAGAGGGTGGACAGACGACTTGCACACGGTGGGCGCACAACTCATTATTATGTTACGATTCTCTTAAAGGGTGCCTGAGTTTCTGCATGGAGCTAGCCGAGCTTTTGGCTTCACCCCATCCGTGTGATTTGGCCCCAATTTGACCTCCATTTCCTCAATGCTTCTGCAGCCTCCCAGCCTGAGAGGGTGTGCCCGGGCTTCCAAGAAGAACTTGGCCAGGGCATCTGAGTGGCGGCAGACCCTGGGAAAAGAGGGCACTAGGACTAAGATGCCTAAGAGGGACAGAACCCTCCTCTTCCCATTCCTGCCTTCTCTTACTCAGATGAGCTGGATCACCAGAAGCACAGGGCAGACCCGTACCCAGGAAGCAGACAAGGACACACTTCAGCATTCAGGGGCACATGGAGCTGCTCAACTCACAATATCTCATTTTGAACTTCCGCTCAATCTCTCAGCCCAAGGATCAAAGGCCCCAAGATGTTTTCCCAGGAGCAGAGCTGAACCAGGGAGGCAAAACACCCCGAGACAGGAAGAAAAAGCTGATGAGCTCCTAATTGCCATTAAATTATAGATACATATAGGTATTTTAAGTCGAATCTGCATGTCTAATGTGATTTTTTGGATTACATTTTCATCATCTGGCTGGGAGGGTTCCGTTACCCTTTGGCAGGAGGGAAGTTGTCAACAGGGCTGCAGGCAGGCTGTGGGGTGAGGCCACATCCCCGTGGGGGTGGGGGGAGGAGGTGGGGAAGCTGCTCTGGAAACAGCCAGGCCAGGAGGGAAGCTGGGGGTGTCTTTGAGGCGACACTGCCTCCCACCAAAGCCCCACTGTGTCTAGATGGGCAAGTCCATCTGGCTTGTGACTTGAAGAATGCCTTCTTCCTTAGACCTCCACATAGCTTCCCTTGGGGTGGTGAACACACAATACAATGCACAGATGATGTTATAAATTGTACACCTGCAACCTATGTAATTTTATTAACCAGAGTCATGCCAATACAGTAAAAATTTTTAAAAGAAAATTTAAAAAATAGCTCCCCAATTTTGGCTCTTTGGGTCCAGATGTCACCTTCTCCCGGGGTTGCCAAAAGCTCCTCCCAGAATCTGGTGATGGAGCAGATTGCTCACTCCTTCGAGCCAAGAGTCCTGGCTCTGCCACTGAAATATGACCTTGGGCAAGTCCCTTCTCCTTGCAGGGCCGCGATTTCCCCACGTGTAAATGAAGGAGCTGGACTGGCTGTGCTCGGATGTCTCCTCTGGGTCCCGTGGGCCCTGATCTGCGCCCTGCTCATTTTAAAGAGCCCGCTCTCCATCAGGGGAGCAGGAGGCTACACGCTCCTTCACCCACTGGGCCTTTGCCAACTCTCTCCCCAGGTCCTGCTTTCCCACCGGGACCTCCCTGCTGCCACCTGAGCCAGCTTGGCTTGTTTCTCTCCTGTTAGAGGAACTCCTCAAAGAGTTGAAGGCCGTTCGCAAAACCTCTTCCACACACATGCACACACATTCTATTTTTAAATAACATTTATTTCTGATTCTAAAAGTAAGACTGTACCTGCTCAGAGCAGAAAAGGTGGAAACAGACAAGTATGAAAGAGAACATAAAAACCACCAAGTGAGAACCACTGTTAATGGGTTTTCTTAAATGCATATATTTGTGGATTTAGTTTTTTTCTGTTATAAAGTTGGGATTAGGTTGCAAATGTGACTTTCGAGGTGACCACGCCTGGCCCTGGGAACTGGGCCAGGTTCTTCCTTCTGAGGGTCTGCTGCTGCCTCTTAGGCGACTTCGCCACTGGCTTTTCCCAAGAGGAGGGGACCTTGTTATGTGGATGAGTGTCCACCTCGGTACGTGGGTCCCTGGGAGGCCCAGCGTTTAATTTTGACCACTTCTGAGTGTGTGTGTGTGTGTGTGTGTGTGTGTGTGTGTGTGTGACAGAGGCAGAGGGAGGGACAGACAGCAAGGGCGGTCACTGAGCAGGAGCCTACGCCAAGGGCCCACCCAACGGGAGAGCGTGAGGCATGATCACGGTCCCTTGTGATCAGTCCTACTTCGGGCTCTTTGTCCGAGCCAACGACAGGCACCAGGCACCGTGCAGCAGCTGGAGCTCCTTGCTAATCTAATCAATTTCTGTCATTTGAGAAAGGAAGACAAATTCGAGATTTGCATCCCATCCTGTGGAGGGGCCTGGGGGAGGGGGGTTGTCGGCTGAGGCATCAGAGTCAGACCCCGCCCACCAGCCGGGCCCCCCTTGGGAGGGAGTCTTCCTCTCCATTCCTAAGTAACCTTTACCCGCCAGCACTGGGGGGCAGGGGGAGTGTGTTCAGATCTGAGAAGGCTCCTTGGCAGAGGTGACACTTGAGTAAGGCCTTTAAAGGTGCTTTAGATTTGGAGCAGCAGCGGGATAGAGGGGCCCCCAAATCACCCAAGGAGTGCTGCTGCGACAGACCCAGAATCCTGGCCTTTGACATCCTAATAGACAAACGCATTGTAAACCTGTACCCTGAAAGGAGGCTGAGACTGGGGATGGGGAATGGACTTAGTCCCCAGAAGAGGTGCCACCGTGGCCCCTGCCCCTCTCCACTCGGTCACCACCAGCTTCCTTTGAAGGCTGGGGATGGGACCCAGGCCCCACTGGCCCCTCCCCCCTCCACGTGCAGACGGGGCTTTGCTCTGGAGAGAGTCGGAGCCACCTCTGGCTCACACTCAGGAGTCTCTGCTAATACAAATCACGCCTCTGCGGTTGGTATGTCTTCGTCAGGCTCGCTTTAGGGCCCCGCAGAGGGGAAGTTTAATTATTTCATTGAGAGGAAGCGTGCGGATTACAGGGGCAGTCCCGCCCCTCCAGGCCTCTCTCCCTTGCAAGTCTTCCGCTTTCCCAGTTCCTCTCCCACCCACTGTCACAACCCCCGGCTCACTCTGTCCATCTTTGTTTTCCTATTTGCATCTCTATCTCCCACCCCCAGTTCCTCTCTCCTCTCTGATCTCTCCCCTGTCCTAGTCTCTTTGTCTCTGTTTCCTTCCTCCCCTCACCCTCTGTTTCCCACTTTCTCTGGGCTAAAGGCAGCCCCCATCTCTACCCGGACAGACTGTCTAATTGAAATGAAGCACTCCAGAGAATGTTAATAGGAAAGACAGCATTAATTAGCCAGCTCTGGCATAATTAGCTTCCTTCTCTCACTGCCTGACATCTAACCGGATAATGAGTCTCTCTCCATCCAAACAGAGGGCAGGCAGGACAAGGGGGACAGGCCCTACCCAGGGATGCCAGGAGGCCTCCTTGCCTTCAGGCCACCCTGCTGGAGTCCTCGAGCTGCCCGACCCTGCCCTCTCCTGTCAGCCCCCCCCCCTCCCGCCCCCCTGCTGCTTGTTCCCAAGTCAGAGGGAGACAGATGCCTGGCCCCTGCCCGTGCCCAGAGGTTTGCGTTGCTGGAGCTGCATGTTAAGTGGTCGGAGCCTGACAAACAGTGGCTGCAGCTGCAGCGTCCCACAGACGGACAGGGAGGTGTTGAGAGGAGTTCTTGAGGAGAGCCATGACCCGCATCTAGCCCCGGCACAGCTGCATGGGCAATGGCCGGGCACCTTACGCTCCCCAAGGGGGAGCAAAAAAATCTGTTTATGTGACAGAAAAGAACTAAAGTACTACACAGGCTGCGGACGCTTCCACCCTGCCCCACCCCCAATCGTGTGAGGCAGGAATGGCCACCTCTCTTTTACGAAGACTCTGAGGTTCACTGTCTTGCCAATGTTCACACTACCAGGACCCAAACCGGGCTCCATCTTGTTCCAAAGATCAAGTTCTTTCCCTCTACCTTTACACTTCTCGTTGCTCAATATATGTTTTGTGCACATGTGGTTGAGTTCAGTTCCATGGAACTGAACTGCTTGGTGCAATTCCATTGCCGTATTTGTTCTTGGCTATGATTGGGCAGGGTTAATGCCCAGGCCTGGGCGACTGCAGCGGGGGCATCCTCCTCCCCCTCTCTCCAGCCCGCTGACCCTCTTCCTCCTCCGTAGGCTATGGACTCAGAGGATGACCCGTTGTTGCAGGATGTGTGGCCAGAGGAGGAGCAGGAAGACGAGGAAGCAACGGGTGAGGCCTTTAGGAGAGCCCAGAGGCCGGGGCCGCACGCTGGGGCAGAGGGACAGTGTTGCTGGCGCAGCTGGACCTTGCCCTCCCGGCCCCCAGCCTCCGGCTTCTGGAGCACCTTGGGCTGGGCCTTCACCAACCCGTGCTGCGCGGGGCTGGTGCTCTTCCTGGGCTGCAGCATCCCCATGGCCCTGTCGGCCTTCATGTTCCTCTACTACCCGCCGCTGGACATCGACATCTCCTACAACGCCTTTGAGATCCGAAACCACGAGGCCTCCCAGCGTTTCGACGCTCTAGCTCTGGCTCTGAAGTCCCAGTTTGGCTCCTGGGGGCGAAACCGGCGCGACTTGGCGGACTTCACCTCCGAGACGCTCCAGCGCCTCATCTCCGAGCAGCTGCAGCAGCTGCATCTCGGCAACCGCTCGCAGAGGGCGGCCAGGGCCCCGCGCGCGGTCCCTGCGGTCCCAGGGTGTGGCCCAGACCCGGGGCGGGACACCTCCACCGCCCGGAAGCCAGCAGCCAATCAGAGTGGGTGTCTCCAAGACGCACCGACCCTGGCAGACCTGGCAGCCAACCAGAGTGAAGGCCCGAAGAACCAGGGGCTGGACAAGAATGGGCGGGGCCAGCTGGGTACCCCGCCCACGCTGGCCAATCAGAGCCGTGCCCGCCGGGGCGCCTCGCGGTGGGACTATTCTCGCTCCTACGTGAGCACCAACACTCAGACCCACGCACACTGGCGCATCGAGCTCATCTTCCTGGCCCGGGGCGACGCGGAACGCAACATTTTCACCAGCGAGCGCCTGGTCACAATCCACGAGATTGAGCGCAAGATCATGGACCATCCGGGCTTCAGGGAGTTCTGCTGGAAGCCCCACGAAGTGCTCAAGGACCTGCCGCTCGGCTCCTACTCCTACTGCTCCCCGCCCAGCTCGCTCATGACCTACTTCTTCCCCACGGAGAGGGGCGGCAAGATCTACTACGATGGCATGGGCCAGGACCTGGCGGACATCCGGGGTGAGCAGGGCAGGGAGTGGTGAGAGGTGGGGTCTGTAAGGGGCAGGGTTTGAAGCAGCCTCAGGGTGGGCCTTGTAAGGAATGGGGCCTGAATGAGACCGGGGACAGGGTTTGGAGAGGTTGATTGGAAGGGTTGACTCTTGGTTCAGAACTTCAGGGGCTGGAAGGAGGATGGAGAGGGGCTTGGCTGTGAGGCTGAGTCAGGCTGGGGCTGATCGCCATGTGAGAAAGGGTTGGTAGCAGGGTTGGGTGGGAGATGAGATCCAGGCCAGGCAAGGAAGGAGGTTTGGGCACATGCCTGGATTGAGGGGGATTGGGAGTTAGTCTATGAGCCTTGGATTAGCTGAGCTTCAAACAAAAATGAAAATGTCAACTAAGTAGGAGCCACCTGGGGGGTAGGCTCAGTCTGCAGTCCTGCCTTCATCTGCCTAGAACCTGCCCACGCCCCCCTTAAACTATCCCTCTGTCCCATTAGGAAGTTTGAGGCTGCTTGAGGGGCAGTTTCCCATTTCCTTCGAAGGGGTGAGGTGTTGAGGGGAGGATGACCCTGATGCAGGGCTGGTGGGAGTTGACCTGCTGAGCTCTTTACCCCTCCCCCGCCCCCTGCACCTGCAGGTTCCCTAGAGCTGGCCATGACTCACCCCGAGTTCTACTGGTACGTGGACGAGGGCCTGTCTGCAGAAAACCTCAAGAGCTCCCTCCTGCGCAGTGAGATCCTGTTTGGAGCGCCCCTGCCCAACTACTACTCGGTGGACGATCGCTGGGAGGAGCAGCGGGCCAAGTTCCAGAGCTTCGTGGTCACCTACGTGGCCATGCTGGCCAAGCAGTCTACTAGGTAGGCGGTCCGGCCACACCCGTGTGTGCCTGCCCATGCGTACACCCGGGAAGGGCTATATGAGGATAGAGAATTGGTTCCCAGGTGCCTCTTTCTCATAAGCCCCAGATCCCCTTCCCTGCAACCTTTTCCTTAGGAAGTCCTTCCAAATCAGGGGCAGAGCCAGAAATATCCTCGCTATCCCCCTGACAGGTCACAGGCTCCTCTTCCTGATCATCACTGATGGTTAGTGAGCATGACAGCTCTGGAGGAGGTAGGAAATCCCAGAACTCTTGCCCTGGAGGTCTTGGGTATTGATTTTTTTTCTTCTTCCCTGCAACGGTGCTTGAGGCGTTTCTGAAAAGAGTATTAACCAGGGGTTGAGGAGTTCCTTTCTTCCTCTATATCCAGGGAGCTAGTTGACAAGTCACTTCACTTCTGGGCCTCAGTTTTCCTACTTGTGTAATGGGGATGATGCGTTCTGCTACCCTTCTGGAGTCAGGAGGAGATGAGCTAAGAGATTGGTGGGTACTTTGGGTGGTGGATGCTTTGGTTGTCCTCCAAGTCTTGGGATGTGTGTCTGGGACTACAGCTGGGCCCTTCCCCACCAGCAAAGGGCATTAGACAGTTCATCTGTCGGTCCTGCTGGGCAGTAACTGCAATGCCTCGTGCAGTCCCCTGCCCTGCCAAGTTAGCCCTGGGCGCCTTCCTTCCATGACTCACACATTGTACTGAGCAGCTACTGTCATCACCAGAGCTAACATTTACTCAGCGCTTGCTCTCTGCCACACATTGTTCTAAACCCTTTATGCACAGCATCTCATTTAATTCTCACACCAACCCCGTGAGGTAGGTGCTATTACGATTATCTCTGTTTTGCCATTGAGGAAACTGAGGCACACCACCGTTAAGTAAGTTGTCCAAAATTACAAAGCCATAAGAGGTGGGATGGGGTTAAAACCCAGGCTTTCTCATTCAGAGCCCCCACCCTTGTGTTTTCTATGCCAGCTGCCGCATTAGGAGCTCCTCCCAGCCCTGCTTCTTTGTCAGGCAGACCTCTGTGCATCCTCTAAGATCCAGCCTGGGAAGATTCTTCCCTGAGGCATGGATTAAAAGCCCTTCTACCCCCTGCCACAGTGCCCCTCCTTCTCCCTAAGGGAGGCAATAGAGAGCATACACAGGCTTTGGAGTCTGATATATCTGCAGTCAGATCCCAGGTACTCCACTTAGCTGTGGGAGTTTCGGAGAGTTATTTCACCTCTCTGAGCTACAATTTCATCATAGCCCTTGCCCATCTGTATTTTAGTCGTTTTAAGTCCTTGTCACTCAAGGTGCAGTCCTCAAATCAGCAGCCCCCGCAGCCCCTGGGGCTTGTTAGAAATGCAGAATCTCAGAGTCTCCAGGCCTTTCCTACACCTACAGGATTTCCAGGTGACTTGTTTGCACATTAAAGTTTGAGGAAGTTCTGGCTTAATTATGTCTCAATAGAGTGTGAGTTTGTTGAGTTCTGGGACTGTTCCTGGCTCATTTCTCTAGGCTTAGCCTCTTGCACAGTGCCAGGAACACCTTAGCAGGGATTTGTCTCGGGGAGGAAAGAAGGAGGAAGAAGCCCCGGGGAAAGGTACTTGTCTGGGTTGGGAAGCTGGGAGGGGCTGGCTGTAGAAGGAACTTCAGGGTTTCAGATACCAACACCTATGCCTGATGCATTCAGCTGCTGAGGCAACACCCCTGCTCTGGGTAAAACGCCTCTCTCCCCCTTCCTGTCCTCCCAGAGCTTCATGGGAGTAGTGACAAGCAGGACCCTTGTAGACTTGACTTAGCACCTTCCTTTGATTAATAAAATCTTTTTTATTATTCTATTATTGGTTACCGAAGAGATGGTGCACCTTGATTTATTACAGAATAATACAAATTGTCACTTTTACTACTTCCAGGATAATATTAGAATCTTAGAACACAGTTCACTGCATTTATAACCCTTCAGACTTTTGCATTTTGGTTGCATGCATTTTAATTCTATATACATTTTAAACCTCATAAGACATTACAGTATTATTTTACTGAGTCAGTTTTCATTTATATTTACTCACATATTTAACTTTTCTGTTGCTCTTCATTACTTTCTACAATTTTATGTTTCCCTCTGGGATAATTTTCCTTATATCTGAAGAACTCTCTTTAGTATGTTTTTTAGTACAGGTTTTCTGGTGACAAATTCTTCTTTGTTTGCCAAGGAAACGTCTTTGTTTTACTTTTATTTTTAAAGTATATTTCTGCTGGTTTAGAATTATAAATTGGCAGTTATTTTATTACTTTAAAGATGTAGATCCATTGTGTCCTGACTTCCATCATTTCTGGGGAAAAGTCAGCTGTCCATCTTTTTGTTGCCCTTTGAATGATTGTCCTTTTTCCCATGGCTGCTTTTAAGATTTCTCTTTGTCTTTGGTTTCACCAGTCTTAGTATGATTTATGTTGGTGTGGTTTTCTTTGTTCTGCTTGGGATGCACAGAGCTTTTTGAATCCATGGGTTGATAACTGGAATCAGTTTTAGGAATTTCCTGGCTATTGTCTCTTCAAATATTGCCTCTGACTCACTTTCTGTTTCTTTTCCTTTTAGGATTCTAATTACATGAATCTTAGCTCTTTTCACTGAGTTTCAAATGCTCTTCTCTAGTTTCTTTTTTTCTTTTGGTTTAGATATTCCAGTTCACTGACCTGTCTTCTGTTGTATCTAATCTGCCATTTATGTGGATAACTCCTAGTTCTCCTCAAGTGTTAACAGCCATCTCTAATCCACTTCCATCTTTCTCTCTCCATATTCCTTCCTTCCCCCAGCAAAGTCCAGGTTCTTTATGGGGGGACAGACCTCTTTGATTATGAGGTGCGCAGAACCTTCAACAACGACATGCTCCTGGCCTTTATCAGCAGCAGCTGCATCGCCGCCCTGGTTTACATCCTCACCTCCTGCTCAGGTAGGGCTTCTCTGAAGGTCTTGTCTCTTCCCAGTGTGCTCCTATCTGGACAAAGCCTTCCTTCTCAAGAATGCCAGAAATAGTCTTCTATCCACCATGTCAGAGCTGGTGGGGAAGGGTGATTAGAAATCACTTTCCAGTCCCAGGCAGGTAGGCTGAGGTCCAGAGGCAGGTGGGCCTTACCCAAGGGCCCCCACTCCCGGGACCTCACACAGTTTAACCTTTTGCCCTTTGACCATTATGTTCTTGCTGGTAACCTTGTTTGGGGGAGTCTGGGGTATTGGAACCTTATTATGGATTATTCTGCACACTGTTTTAGTCCCAAATCAGCCACATTTCTGTCCCCCGGTGTACTTTTCCAATGCTACCTTCCCATATACCCTAGTTCTTCATACTATGTATACAGTAGGAACTCTCTATTGCCCAAATGAAAATGAAAAAGACATTCATTCGTCCATATAACAAATATTCACTGGGCACCAACTATGTGCCTGATGCTCTAAGGTTTCAGGGATCCAGTGGTAAACATCACAGACACACTGCCTATCCCCACGGGGCCTTTGCCTACTGGGATGGCAGCCACAAAACAAATATGTAATGTTTGCAATTTCCTACTGGCCCTTGAGATAAGTTCTGCAGAGATGAGGGCCCTTGAGCAAACTGCCTTACTCAGAGATGGCTTCCTCTGGCACTCAGGTCTCTGGTTCAGACCCTTCTCTGGGTATGGAGAGCTATGCTGGGCATGGAGGGGGTGCTGAAGAGTACTCCATGGTGGGGGGCAGGCGTGAGGCAGGACCAGCCACGGTCAGGGACACTAAAGAGGGTGTGTGTTCCATGGGGTCCCCCCACTGTATTCCCTGTCCCCTTGCCCCACCCAGTGTTCCTGTCCTTCTTCGGGATCGCCAGCATTGGCCTCAGCTGTCTGGTGGCACTCTTCCTGTACCACGTGGTCTTTGGTGTTCAGTACTTGGGCATCCTCAACGGCGTGGCTGCCTTCGTGATAGTGGGCATTGGTGAGTTGCCTCCATTGCCATAGCAATGGGCTTCCCACTTGAGAACGCTGCCCCAGGAAGGGCCTTATTCCTGGCTGCAAAGCGTGGCTTCTGTGGAGTCTCCAGAAAGTGCCTCTCAGACCTTGAAGCCTCGGAGTGAGATGTGTGGTAGGAGGTAGAATATGGGTGACGAGCAGAGCCCGGGCATATGGTGGTGGAACCCCCAAGGGTGGAAGGAGCAGGCGAGTATGCTGGGTAGAGGTTAAGAATGGTGGGGGAAGTCTAGCAAAGGTGGGAAGGAGGCAAAGATTTGGAAGAAGGAACCTAGTTGTGGGAATGGGGTGTGGCCAAAGAGCATGGAGGATGGGGCTTGGACTCTTGGTGGGTGGACCCAAAGGTCAGGTGGGTCTTTCCAAACTCCAACCTGAGAAGCAGGATTTCCCTGGAGCCTGACCCCTCAGGGGTCCTCTCCGGATTGGTCTCGGCCCAGCCTGGGTCTGGTCCTGGAGACAGCAGTGACCCTGAGCCTGCCCCGCTGGCCCGGGGCTCCCTCCGGCAGGTGTGGACGACGTCTTTGTGTTCATCAACACCTACCGCCAGGCCACCCACCTGGAAGACCCTCAGCTCCGGATGATCCACACCATCCAGACGGCAGGCAAGGCCACCTTCTTCACCTCCCTGACCACGGCCGCCGCCTACGCAGCCAACGTCTTCTCCCAGGTGGGGGACCGCCCTCTGCCCCTGCCCCCGCCTCCCCATCTCCCATACATCCCCGGCCCCGTTCTCTGCTCTTTCCACGGCCCCTTCTCTTGTGGCCACACAGCCTTTTTCTCAGGCTCTTGCCATGTCTGCAGAATCCATTTTTGTTACTTATCACGATTAACAGAACTTAACAAATGAGAAGATTGTAATAATACAAATAAAATGTATTATTGATGCTCATTAATAGTAATCCAGCATCTGCCCTGAAACGCATTTGGCAGTTTCCAAAGCTCCTTTGCATTAAGTCCTCGTGATATACTTATGGCAAAGGTATCATTACATCCCTATTTTCCTAATAGATAAACTGAGGCCCAGAGAGGTCACGTGACTTCTCCAAGGTCACACAGCTGGTAACTGGTGAGCCTGCCCACGTCTCCTGACCACGGAGCTCTTCCCACCCGTGGGCTTGACACTGCGTTGTCGTCGCTCACCCTGGCCGTCCTTTGGCTGGTCCCGTGCCCCTCTGGGCTCTGAGTTGGGCTCAGGAGAAGGCTCTGCATTTGGGCCGGGCTGTTGGTGCGGATAGAACCTGAAAGGCAGTGAGCCTGCTCGAGTTTTGGAGGGGTTTCATCACCTGGGCTGAGTATCCCATTTAGAAACCACTAGATGCTTTGGGATCATCCAGGCCTTCCTAGGGAACCACATCCCGGAAACAGGCAGAGCTGAGTCCAAAGCCCACCTCTGCCGTGTATGGCTGTGTGACCTTAGGCAGGTTGTTAACCTCTCTGAGCCTCACTTTCCTCCTGTGTGGATTAGGCGGGGACTGAAATGAGATGGCTGTGAAAGTGTTTCACAAGCAGGGAAGGCTTGTCTGCTTGTTGACTCCGGTTTTCTTCTGTGCCGGTTCCTGTAACCATTCTGGAGCACACCCATTGCTCCGAGGCCCCGGGCTCCCTAGTCCTGTCACGTGGCAGCATTCTCTCCCTTCCCACTCACTAACACGTGGGCTGGTCTGACGGGGTGTGTCTGGCTCCCAGTCATTCATGTGATGACGGTTATCAAGCACATGCTCTATGCCAGGCACTGTTCTAGGCAGCGGGCCGCAGTACAGACAACAGCCTTCTCGCCCTCCCCTGTTGTGTCCCCTGGCACCAGTCCTTGCCTTCCGATGTCCTCCTGGGCCAGTGGCTGCCATCCCAGCAGCCAGGGCCTCCTCGTCCTGCCTTAGGGCGTTGGTCTGGGGTCCTGAGTGCCTTTGGCTGTAGAGTCCGCAGGCTCCTGGGCTCCAGGCCTGACCAGTCCCGCATCCTTCTACCTCCTCATCTCTTCTACCTCTCCATCGCCAGATCCCAGCCGTCCATGACTTTGGCCTGTTCATGTCCCTCATCGTGTCCTGCTGCTGGCTGGCTGTGCTCTTCACCATGCCTGCTGCCCTGGGCATCTGGAGTCTTTACATGGCACCACTAGAGGGCGCCTGCCAGACCAGGTGAGCCAAGCAGGTGGGGTGGAGGGCCTGTCCTCTCCCTGAATATCCTTAACAGTCCCTTTTGATTCGTTTTTGAGCATCTTTTGTATGCCCAATGCTATGCTGCCCAGGGGACAAGGAAGGAGAAGAGAACCCTGTCGGGTGGTTCCCCCTTGTGACCACCTGCTGTGTGCCAGGAAGTGGGCAAAGCGCTTTGGTACTGATCATATTGATACCCCCCCACGGCCCCCCAGGGAGCTGGTTCCCCTCATGCTGCCCATTTTACAGATGAGGAAACAAGGGTTTGGGGAAGTTAAGCAAGTTTCTCCAGCTCACCCATTCAGTAGGCAGCAGAGCCGAATAAACCCAAGAAAATCTGACCCTGGATCCAGGCTCTTAGTCACCATGTTAAATGCCCTCAAGGCTCTGGTTTTGGTGGAAAAACAATATGTAGACACATGCACCGTGTGCAAAGTCAAACAGGTGAGTCCAGAGTTGCTGAGGGAAGTTGAGGGCTCAGGATCTCGCAGGCAGGGTGGCCGGGGAAGGAAGGGAAAGAGGGAGGGAGGGGAGAAAGGGAATGGAGTCTGGCCCCGTGTCTGCCTAGGCTTGGGTACTGAGGAATGAGGGAGGGTCTCTGGCCTGGGGGCAGGGCACACAAAGGCAGGAACGTCGGGGTCTGTGCCATGTCCACCTGACCGTGTGAGCCAGGGGTGGTAGGGAAGGGTTGGAAGCCCAGCATGGGGTTCAGACTTTCAGCTCTTGGGTGGTGGTGCGGGCTGGGCACTGCCCAACGCCACTCCAGCTGAGGCACTGCCGTGCACTGTGGGCATTCACATTTGACTATTTCTTTTTTTTAATGTTTTTATTGATTTTAGAGAGAGAGGAATGGAATGGAGAAGGATAGATAGAAACATCCGATGAGAGAGAAACATCGATTGGCTGCCTCCTGCACGCCCCCTACTGGGGATCAAGCCCACAACCTGGGCATGTGCCCTGACTGGGAATCGAACCAGTAACCTCTTGGTTCATGGTCCACGTTTAACCACTGAGCCACACCAGCTGGGCCTCATTTGACTATTTCTATGACAGTTTAGGACAGAGGAAAATGTCTTGGGGAAGGATGCGTTTTTCTAATCTCTACAGAGATACCAAATATGCCCGCCCCCATCTCCATCTTCACCCCCAACCCCCAGGTTGGGGCCGGGGACACAGTGGACGCAGTGGGCAGTCTCCCAGCCCTGGGCTCCAGCCTCAGCCTCTTTGCTCAGCAGCTGGGACCTTGGGCGTAGTACTCAACCTCCCTGTGTCTCAGTTTGCTTGTTTGTTTTGGTAAAACGAGTGTAAATCCTGGGTAGGATTCCTGTGAGGATTCAGTGAGAGAATTCACCTGGGGCTTATAGCCGCTGCCTGGCACGGAGCACTCTTTATGTTTGCCGGGCGCATTAGTCGTGTTCCTAGGGTGAGCCTCGTCCCCCCCACATTCTCTCCATCAAGGCCGTGGCCACACGCTCAGCCCTCCCCACTTCCTTCTCCTCCCGGGCTCAGGGCCCCGGGGTATGGCCAGCACAGCATGACCCTTGCTTCGGTCACCTGGAAGGGTGGGGTCTGCATGTTGCCATCCCCTCTCCCTGGGTAATGGCTGCTGTCGCTCTTTGTCCCTCAGAGGAATCGCTGGGTGATGGAAGGCAGTCAGGGCAGGTTTCTGGAGTCCATGGTGAACATGCTGGGTGAGATGTCAGCGGCGGTGTGAGACCTGGGTTCCTGGGGTCGCCAGGACCCTGCCCCAGCCTCCCCGGATGGACACCCAGACCCTCGGGGCTCACCCCTCTCCCCACTCTCTCCGTAGCTGCCACCAGAAGTGTGGCCGCAAGAGCTCCCTGCACTTCCCCGGGGACGTGTTTGCCACGCCCGAGCGGGCCGGGGGCGGCCCCGCCCAGGGCCCCCTGCCCTACCTGGACGATGACATCCCCTTGCTGAATGTGGAGGAGGAGCCAGGTAAGACGTGGCGCAGGCCCTACCCCGGTGAGACCTGGGGCTGCCGCTGCCAGGGGAGTGGCTCTGGGCAAGATGGTTTGAGGAAGGGCTGCCCCTGAGACAGGGGGGCTGGACCAGTGGTCTGGGGGCTCCCCATCGAGCATTTGGGCTTCCCCGGAGCGGGTGGAGACGGGGCGGGCTTCGACGCGGGTCTGGGCCAGGCCTCTCACAGGCCACCGCTCTGCCTGGCAGTGTCTCTGGAGCTGGGGGACGTGTCTTTGGTGTCTGTGCCCCCCACGGGCCTGCAGCCCGCCCCTGACAGGGGCAGCCGGGGGCAGCTCATCGCTCAGCTGCAGGAGCTGCTGCACCACTGGGTCCTGTGGTCAGCCGTCAAGAGCCGCTGGGTGATTGTGGGTAAGTGGACTCCCACCCTCCTTCCCCTCTATCAGAGTGTGGGGAGCAGACTCCCCCAAAGGACATGTAGGCATTGGGATCCCACCCCATCCTGCAATTGAGCGAGAAGTCAGAGACCTGGGTTGGCATCCACACTCGCTCTGAGCCTCTCCTCCTTCCTGTGTCCAATGAAGCTGGTCCTCAACAGCTTTTGTTTACTGAGCACCTACTATGCGCCAGCCATCGTGTTGGGCAGTACAGCAGAGCACTCAGTGCTTGGGCACTGAAGTTAGACCGACTTGGCTGAGTCGGACTCCTCATGGTACCACGTGCCAGCTGTGCGACCTTGGCCGTGTCCACCCGTCTGCGCCTCAGGTTCCTGGCCCGTGACTGAAGATGATGATAGGGTCTGTCTCCTCAGGGACGTGGAAGGAACGGCACAGTGCATGTAAGGCCCAGTGCAGGGCGTGCAGTAAGTGCTCCATAAACGCCAGGTGCCATTATTATCACCCTCATCGCCAGGGACGGTGTTTAGGGTGATGTGCCAGCACTGGACGAGCCAGCTCTTTGTAAACTAAATGCTCTGAGGTGGTGACTGCTTGTCCAGGAGTGTGAGCTTGCAGCTTATATCTGATTCCCAAGGGACGCATAACAAGCAGCCCCCACCCCTGGAGGACTGATCCCTAGCAAGCTCCACCCACAGGCTGGCATGCTGGGGTCTGCCCACTCCGTGGGAGACTCTGTCCCCTGCTCTCCCCACCCCCATGAAGGGAGCAGCGCTTTGCCAAGGCTCTGGAGGCCTCGCCGGAGCCCCAGCCCCGCCTAGTGTGGCGTCCTTCCCTCGCAGGCCTCTTTGTCTCCATCCTCATCCTGTCCCTGGTGTTCGCCAGCCGGCTCCGCCCTGCCAGCCGGGCCCCCCTGCTCTTCCGGCCCGATACCAACATCCAGGTGCTTCTGGACCTCAAGTACAACCTGAGCGCTGAGGGCATCTCCTGCATCACCTGTTCAGGTGAGGGTTTCCATCTGGGGGTCCCCGGCGGGGTCTCAAAGAGTGTTAGCCTGAAAGATGTGAGACCCGCGCTCCCTGTTTCCGCATTTCATTAAACAAATGTGTGCTGGGTGTCGGCTGCCTGGCGCTGGGGAGGCCGCAACAGGTAGGACCGGCTTCCTAAGCTCAGGGAGTTCGTCCCACTGCTAGCGGCCAGCCATGGTCATAGTAGACCTGAGCTGTGATGGAGGAAGAACAGGGCGACTGTGGAGCTCAGCATCATGGAAGGCTTCCTGGAAGAGGCAGCCTCTAAGCTGAGACTGGAAGAATGGGAAGGGGTTAGCCAGGCTGGAAGGGGGAGCCGGTGAGGGGCTGTGGCCAGCATGCTGATGGTGGCCGTGGAGTCAGGAGACATTGAGGGAGTGAAAGCCATGGGACTTCGTGACAGTGCATGTCCGGGGTGAGCAAGGTGGTGAGACAAACATGTCTCCTTGCCTCAGAGGTACCTGGGCCAGGCCCTCATTTCACAGAGGGAGGCCTGACGTCGGGGTTAGGGCAGGGGAAGTCGACCCAAGGTCACCCAGCTTTGCCTGGGCCGTTGGAAACCAGATGAGAAGATGCTTGGGCGACTGGCACCCGGCTCCTGGGAGGAGATCACTGGCCGCTGTAATTGCCTTCATCTAATTAGGGCGGTGCTCGGATTGACTTGGCCTCCCCTCAGTAATGGCATCAGCCAAACGCATGATAATTGACTGCAGCTCAGAGAGGTGCCCGAAGAGCCCCTCCTAGATTGGAGCCAGCCCGGGCCCTATCCCCGGCTCCTCTCCCGCCGCCTGGGCACACAAACTCAGCTCCCTGATCACCGCTGCTCCAGGGGCTCCTGCAACCCCTCAGGGCCAGGAGGCCACGAGCCGCGTCCACTGCCATGTCACAGAGGGACAAAAACCCCAGGGTGACCCCGACGTTCCCGGGAGCATCTGGAGAAGGACCAGGACCCCAGTCAGAGTCCAGCCCCCAGCCTCTTCTGTCTCTTCGCTCTCCGGACTGCCTCTTAAAAGGACCCCTCCTGATCGTAGCAAAAAGAGCTTTGGCTTTAGGGGCAGACAAGCCCGCACCTTACTGGGCCCTCAGCCTCTCAGCTCCTCTGCAGGTCCCGCAACCTCCCTGACCCTCTGCTTTCTTCCCTGTCCAGTGGGGTTAACAACAGCGACCTCCTAGGAGTATTGTGAGGATTACATTTCTGGAGGTGTGACGTTTCTCTCATTAAAAAACAAAACCCATCTACAATGCCCGCGAGCCGGGAGCGTTCCATTTCTAGCTGCTCCTGGTACGTGCTCTCACTGAGCGTCTATCACCGGCCGAGAGCATGAGAAGCGGCGTCCCACGTGGTCCTCAGCCCCCTCTGGAGGTCCCCTGTCACCCATTTGACAGGAAGGGAGTGAGGCCGGCGAGGAGGAGGGGGAAGCTTCCGGTGGCTCTGGCTGGCGGGTCCTTTCTCTTGCCTTAAGATTCCTGTACATTTAATATTTGATGTCTTTTAATTTTTTTAGTTCCACTTAATTTCTTCCAGACCCCTGACACTCCCTCTCCCCAAGCTGAGGGCCCTGGGCTCCACGTCCATGGGGTTGTCACCGATCCCCGCCTCTGCCCGCCTCCGCCGGGCCCAGCCAGGGCGGCCCTGCCCTGCTGCCCCTGACCCAGCTCGGGGGTGGGGGTAGGTCTGTTCCAGGAGAAGCCCCACAGCCTGCAGAACAACATCCGGACGTCCCTGGAGAAGAAGAAGCGGGGCTCCGGGGTCCTGTGGGCCAGCCGGCCGGAGGTCACCCCGCAGGGTCAGTGGGCGTGGGGTCTGCCTGGGGTGGGGGTGTCGGGAGACCCTGCCGGTGCGAGGGCGTGGGAGCCTGTGAGGAGAGAAGGCTGTGGGACAAGAGCCTGTGTTCTTGGGTCGCTGTGGAGGGGTTGGGTGGCAGGTGGACTCAGGTGAACCGGGCCCCCCGTCACTGTCCCACCAGCTGTCCCACCAGACTGTGGGCTCCCCTCCTGCCACCGCTCCAGCCCAGCCTGGGGTGCCCCATGAACCTGCCCTGTGCACCAAACCCATCCCGAGTGGGGGAGGGCGGGGGCGTCCCGACGCTGGGGTCTCCATCAGGGCCGGGGTGCTAGGACACGCGTCGGAATTAAGTGCCCCACAGGGCAGTTCTGTGTGACCGTGGTCACCCCATCTGTGCCCACCATTGTCCTATCAGCCCCAGCTCCCCGTTCACACTGCTTCCATCACTGGCGTCACTCACTCCCGTAGTCCAGTGGTTGGCAAACCGCGGCTCGCGAGCCACATGCGGCTCTTTGGCCCCTTGAGTGTGGCTCTTCCACAAAATACCACGGCCTGGGCGAGCCTATTTTGAAGAAGTGGCGTTAGAAGAAGTTTAAGTTTAAAAAATTTGGCTCTCAGAAGAAATTTCAATCGTTGTACTGTTGATATTTGGCTCTGTTGACTAATGAGTTTGCCGACCACGGCACTAGTCCATGCCGACACATCTCCACCAACAACTTCCCATCGCTGCCACTCCCTCCGCCCATGCCTCCACCCGAAACCCGCTGACCGCCACCTCGTCCCCCGCTGTCCGTGCAGCCACCTCATCCTGGTGGCCACCACCAAGGTCAGGGCTGGGCTCCTCAGGCAGCAGAGGGAGGACTGCTCCAGGGACCGGGGAGCCAGTCCCGGTAACTCCACCCCCTCCACCCTGCTTTGTCCCCTAGACGCCCCAGGCACCGTGTACGTGTCCAAGGTGAAGAGTAAAGGCCGCCCGGCTGTCTACAGGTTCTCCCTCAACGCCAGCCTGCCTGCCCCCTGGCAGATCGTGTCCCCCGGGGACGGGGAGGTGCCCTCCTTCCAGGTAAGCCCGGGCCATCATGAACTGAGCCACCACCACCAGGGGAGGGGCCCTCAGTGCTGCACGGATGGGCACTGGCCACGCAGGGGGCGGGGAGGCCGGGTCTGTGAGGCCGGAGCTACTGCAGGCACATGAGGATTCTCTCCCGCCAGTAGCCAGGGACCCGCAGAGTGGCGAGAGCATGGGCTGCCGAGTCAGCCAGTCCTGGGTTCGAGTCTTGGCTCTGCCATGTACACTCTGTGTGTCTTTGGGCTGATGACTTAGTCTCTCTGAGCCTCAGTTTTCTCATCTGCGAAATGGGCATATGAAAAGTAGCAGCCAGGGTTGCTGGAGGTGCGTGAGGTAAGGCCTGTGCATTGCGTGCCATCTGGAGCCTAGTAAGTGCTCAGTGAATGGTAGCCACTAGTTAGATGGCTGTTCGGGGCAGCTGCTCTGAAAAGAGCCCCCAAAGGCCAGCCCAGGCCTCGTTTTCCCTTCGAGGAAGCATTTGTGTTTCTTTAACATGTTACACCCTCCAAAGCGCCACTTAGCACGTGTCAGCACGTTTGTCCATTTGAAAGGCGAGGTGACGGAGGCATTTCCTGACTCTGAGCCTTTGCATTGCTGTTCCCACTAGGAAGCTAGAAAGCTCTCCTTCCAGCCTCACTCAGGCTCCGCATAAGCATCAGCTGCCCATGGAGCCCTGTGCTGGCCGTCCTTCTTGGCTTGCCCTCCTCTTCCCCTGCCCATTTATCCTGTCTTATCGTCACGATTGTTTAATTCCTGGCCCTTCAGAGAATCTAAAGCTACGGTGATCGGCAGGCCGTGAGGGCAGGGACCACGCCCATCTTGCTCACTGTATTCTCAGGGCCAGCTCAGGGCCTGGCATGGAATAGATGCCCAGCTGAAGGAAAGACTGAGGCCCAGAGAGGGAAGGGAGGATTTTCCCGGCCTTCCGACTCGAACCCAGGCCTCCTGTGTTTCTGCCCAGAGCGCTCTCGTCCACTCTGGGGGCGGGACCGGGTGGGACCAGCAGAGGAGGGAGGGCCGGAGCCTGAGGCTGGGCGCAGGCCGAGGCAGCCTCCCCGAGTCACGTGTCTTGTCTCTGTCGATCCACTGCTTAGGTATATAGAGCGCCTTTTGGTAACTTCACCAGGAAGCTGACCGCTTGTATGTCTACAGTAGGGCAGCTCCAGGCGGCGAGCCCCTCCCGCAAGTGGATGGTGACGACCTTGGCCTGCGACGCCAGGCGGGGCTGGAAGTTCGACTTCAGCTTCTACGTGGCCGCCAAGGAGCAGCAGCACACCCGGTAACGGCCTTGCAGAGAAGCCTGCTTCCGCGGGCCTAGCCCCCTTCTCTCCCTCTCTCCCCCTCTCTCCCCCGCTCTCTCTGTCCCTTTAAGAAACCCATGTCCCCTTCCACACACCTGTTCAGATATGTCTCTGCCCAGGACAGGGGTGCGGGGACACCGGCAAAGATGGCAGCGTGGCCTGCCCCCCATCTGCCTCTCTCCCTCTCGATGGGCCGCGATGGCCTCCTGGCTGTTCCTCGGCAGGACAGGCAGTTCCCTCTGCCTACAGTGCCGTACCCCAGCTCCCCGTGGGGCCGACTTCTTCTGAAGATCAGGCCTCTGCCAAGACGCCCCCTGGGAGCGGCTGTCCAAGACCACCGCTCCCTCCCACACCTGGTCTCTCCTCGCTCTCTGGCCCCATCGCCACCTGGGATCTCACTGATCTGCTGGCGAGTTGCCTGCCTCCCCTCAGGAGCCCGGCGCACCGGCAGTGGGCACTGTTGGTCCAGGCTGTGCCCCCAGCGCCCCGTGTCAGCACCTAGCAGGTGCTCCACAAACACTTGGTAGCTGGCTGCTGAGTGAATCCACTCTGCACTTCCTCTCCCAGGCACTTCAGCACTCTCAGTATAGAACTAACTCAGGAAATATTTAATGTCCCTCCCCAGGCCGCTGTACGCTCAGGCCCTGCCTATGCCTGCTTGATCTAAGTGCCCCAAATGCTTCACTGCATTCTGTGCCTTGGGCATCCTGAGGGAGCTGGGGGCATCCCGAGGCAGCTGGGGGCGTCTGGAGCCAGCTGGGGGTGTCTTTTCCCAGGTTCCCTCCCGAGTTCTGGGCCAGGGCCCCGCATGCACTTGTCCGTTGAGCTGTAGCAGCAGAGGGTCTCTGCTTTTCTCCGTCCATTCATTTAGCAAACACTGCGCACCGCCGTGCCAGCACCGTGCAGGTGCTGGGGTACAGGGGATGCAGTGGTGAACAAGACAGCTGCCCGCTGCCCTCGGGCCTACTAGCGGGAGGCAGCCGCTAACAAGTCAACCTCGATGTCATTACAAATTATGACACGAGCCCCGACAGAAGGAGCCAGGCTGCCCTGGTCTAGAGAGCGGTGCGGGCCCTGCACGGGGGACACCCGGGGCTGTGGTCTCTGGTGGCCTGGCCCAAGGACATCCAGCCCCCTCACAAGGCTGAGGTCCTCCTGGGACAGAGGGGTGAGGCGGGAGGCAGGGGATGACCAGGAGGGCTTGCTGGCCCTTCCTCCGGGCACCTTGGCTCAGAGATGGGGGTCCCTCTGCCCACCCTCCCCCGAGCCCAGGGCTGGGCTCACTCTGCATGTACACAACAGCGACTGGGGGCAGGCTTTCTGGACGAGCTTAGCACATTCTAGAAAGAACCTTGAGCTACCTCAGGTCCAGTGGCCAGCAAGCTGACCATAGAACCCTTTCTTCAAGACAGAATCTTGAGTCCCCTTAACTGTTGAGGTTGAGGTGAGGAGGTACAGGGAGCTTCTGAGCAGGGACCCTCAGGCTGGCCCTGGACCCCTCTGTGAACTCTTGCACCCCCTAGAGGGCAGTTGGGAAACGGTTGGTCTCCTCCACCCCTCAGGCCACAGGTGGGGAGACACTCATGTTGGGGAAGGGCCTTGAATAGGCCCATACAGTGGGCTTTGGCCGGGGCTGGACTAGAACTGGCCTCCAATCCCCAGCCCCCAACTGGAGACCAAATCCCTGTGCTGGGGGAGCCCCCATCCATCCCCTGCATTCTTCCAGCCCGCACATGACCACACTTGCCTCGCCTCCCCGAGTCCTCCCAGCCTCTCTGGCCTCAGTCCGGCCTCCCCGAGTCCTCCCAGCCTCTCTGGCCTCAGTCCGGCCTCCCCGAGTCCTCCCAGCCTCCCTGGCCTCAGTCCGGCCTCCCCGAGTCCTCCCAGCCTCCCTGGCCTCAGTCCGGCCTCCCCGAGTCCTCCCAGCCTCCCCGGCCTCAGCCCAGCCTCCCCGAGTCCTCCCAGCCTCCCCGGCCTCAACCCGGCCTCCCCGAGTCCTCCCAGCCTCCCTGGCCTCAGCCCGGCCTCCCCAAGTCCTCCCAGCCTCCCTGGCCTCAGCCCGGCCTCCCCGAGTCCTCCCAGCCTCCCTGGCCTCAGTCTGGCCTCCCCAAGTCCTCCCAGCCTCCCTGGCCTCAGCCCGGCCTCCTTGCCTCCACAGGAAGCTGTACTTTGCGCAGTACCACAGGCCGCCTTTCCACGGACGCGTGTGCGCGACACCTCCCGGCTGCCTGCTCAGCTCCAGCCCCGACGGGCCCACCAAAGGCTTCTTCTATGTGCCCAGTGAGAAAGGTACTGGCGGGGAGACCACGGGGGCCTAGGGGGCTGGGCCGCCTCCGGTACAACTGTGACTCCCCTCAGGGCCCAGGGCCCGCCTCTCGGCCACCTTCGGCTTCAACCCCTGCGTGAACACGGGCTGCGGGAAGCCGGCGGTGCGGCCGCTGGTGGACACGGGGGCCATGGTCTTCGTGGTCTTCGGCATCCTTGGCATCAACCGCACTCGACAGGTGGACAACCATGTCATCGGAGACCCGGTACGTGGACCAGGTGCCAACGAGTAGCAGCCCAGAGGCCACCCCCCAGCCCTCCACACGCCCTCCCCAGGCGGACAGGACCCCCACAGCCCCTGGCTATCATTTCTTTTGAGGACTGAGCAGCGTTGAGGTCTCAGAATCAGCCAGGAATCTGAATACATGGGGGTCTGAGTTGGCTGTCCCGCACCATCGGGGATGGAGGTGAAGATAACACACGTGCAAAGCTGCCTGTCCTTCGGCTGCAGGGGTTCCCGCCCTGTGGGGCCCCTCTCCCCTTGTACGCGTCCGTGTTCTGTGCTGGGCTCTCGGGCATTTGAAGGGCGGAAGCTGGTGGGCTGTGGCGAGGTGTGTTCCTGGCACGCAGTGGGAGCGGGCGTGTGGGAGGAAGGACTGGACGCGGCACGATCCGACCGCTGCCTGGAGCAGTCTGCACCTGCGAGTCCGGGTCAGACAGGAAGTACTTTGGGAGCCAGGGGGTGCCGGAGCTCTGTCTGCTCAGGCCAGCCCGAGAGTCGCGGTGTTCAGAGGAGGCTGGGAGGAGAAGAGGCCGCCTGCCAGGGAGGACGTGAGGGGTTTGGCTGTGGGGAGTGGGGGGAAAGCAGGAAGCCGGGGGAGGGTGCTGTGAGTGGAAGCCAGGAGGTGAGACTAAGGGCCGTGGGGGGTGGGCAGTAAGGGGATGGGCTTGGGTGGGGACCACGGGTGACCCACAGAGGGCTCCAGCTGGATGGCGCCCACGGTACTGGGGACCCACGATCCCCCACGACGGCGTTCCCGACTCACTGAGCGGCCTGCGCCGCTTGTGTCTCCTTGGGAAAGGGCAGCGTCATCTATGACAGCGGCTTTGACCTCTTCAAAGAAATTGGGCACCTGTGTCGCCTCTGCAAGGCCATCGCGGGGAACTTGGAGCTGGTGAAGCCGGGCGGGGCCCAGTGCCTGCCCTCAGGTGTGTGGGGAGCCAGGCCCTCAGAGGGAGGAGGGACTGGGGGGCCGGGGCATCTGCAGACATGCGTGTGTGCTTGAGTGTCTGCACTGTGTGTCTCCCAGAAGAGAACGGGCTCACGTGTGAATGTGCATTGGCCCAGAGGTGCCGTGTGTGGTGCTGTGTGTGATGATGTGTGTGGTGTGTGTGGGCACACCTGCAGGAGGAGCTTTACCAAAAGTGGGGCACGGGCTGGCACACAGGTGCCTCCAGGCCTCCCTGAGAGGACACAAGACGTCATTCTCCACCCTGGGGGCAGATGGGTGTTGTGGGTTCCCCGTGACGTTGCCAATGGTTACACACACTTGGAACCTGGAGGTTAGAGGGAGGGCAGGTGCCCCTCCCACACGCACACACACAGGTGAGCACGAGTGCACGGTGGGAGGGGCGGCCTGGGGTGGGGCGCCCTCCCAGGTAACCGCCTCCCCTCCCTCCTCCACCCCACAGGCTACAGCATCTCCGCCTTCCTGCAGATGCTGCACCCCGAGTGCAAGGAGCTGCCCGAGCCCAACCTGCTGCCGGGGCAGCTGTCGCACGGGGCCGTGGGCGTCAAGGAGGGGCGCGTGCAGTGGATCTCCATGGCCTTCGAGTCGGTGAGCCCCGGTGGCCTCCCGTGCGTCACCTCTGGCCCTTGTCCCAGAGCAGAGACGTTGCTCTTCAGAAGGGGATACAGGCCCAGGGGGTGAGACTGCTCGTCCAGGTCACCTGGGAGTGAGCTCAGGGGGAGGCCAAACCACAGAGCCTCAGAGCTCGGTCTTTCTTTTTTCTTCTTCTTCTTTTTAATCCTCACCCAAGGATATTTTCCCATTGGTTTTTAGAGAGAGTGAGAGAGAGAGGGAAAGACAGAGAGAAACATCAATGTGAGAGAAACACATGGATTGGTTGCCTCCTGCGTGAGCCCTGACCAGGTCCCAGGCCGGGGAGGAGCCTGCAACTGAGGCATGTGCCCTTGACTGGAATCGAACCCAGGACCCTTTGGTCCGCAGGCCGGTGCTCTACCCACTGAGCCACACCAGCCAGGGCAGAGCTCAGCCTTTCTACATGCAGGCGGCCAGCAGCTCCCTGCACCCTCCCTCCCCACCTGCCTGGGTCTAGCTGTTTGGCAGCCTCTGGGCTGCAGGGGCAGGTGGGGTGGGGGCTGGGGAAAGAGCAGGATGGTCCCCTCTGCCATGTGGGGGGCTCCCCCTCCGGGGGCTGGGAAGCCCGGGGACTGGCCATCCCATAGCTCACTGCTTCCTCTCTCACCCCGACACTCCTGGGCTCTGCCCCAGGAGGCACACATGGGCGCGCGCACACACATGTACAGACATGCACACACGTGCCCTGGGCATCTGCGGGCCTTGCCCAGTTGCCCTGCTGCCTCCATGCTGAGACCTGGGCCCAATCCTGCTCTGACCCCGGTGGGCTCTGTGTCCCTGAGCAAATAATTCTTCCCCTGTGGCCTCAAGTTCGTCTAGAGAACAGGGTTACAGATCCCTGCCCTCCGATGGCCCCTGAGAAGCAGCCGGGCCACCACGTGAGGGCGTTGGGGACTGAGAATGACAGTGACATGGGTACAAGTGGAAGCCGATTCTTGTTCTCCGTCCCCACCTCTGCTTTCCTTCCCGCCCCGTGTGCCACTCACTGCACAGGTGACCAAGCCCCCGCCACCAGCGAGGGGGGCCCCGGGACCCTCCCAGCTCTCAGTGAGCCCCAGGCTAATGCAGACGCAGGTTCAAAGCCCAGGAAGTTGTTTTAACTGTGGTAAAATATGCATAAGAAAACTGACCATCCTGAATGTATAGTTCAGTAATATTAAGTATATTCACTTGTTGTACAACCATCACCACCATCTATCTCTTCACTGTCCATCTTACAAAACTGAAGCTCTGTCCCCATTAAACACTAATTTCCCGTTCCCCTCCCCCAGCCCTGGCGCCTACCACTCTCCTCCCTGCCTCTGTGAATCTGACTCCTCTGGGTGCCTATAGGTGGGATCGCACAGTCTTGGTCTTTTTGTGTCTGGCTCATCTCACTTGGCATGATGTCCTCCAGGTTGGTCCATGCTGTAGCACGAGTCATAATGTCCTTCTTTTAAAAAAAATATATGTTTTTATTGAGCGGAAGGAAGAGGGAGAGAGAGAGAGATAGAAACATCAATGATGAGAGAGAATCGTCGATCAGCTGCCTCCTGCACACCGCCTACTGGGGACCGAGCCTGCAACCCAGGCATGTGCCCTTGACCAGAATCAACCCGTGACCTTCTGGTTCATAGGTCAACGTTCAACCACTGAGCCACGCCGGCCCGGCAGTATGTCCTTCCTTTTTAAGGCTGAAACCACAGACAGTTTCAGAGAGGAGAGGATCCCTGCTCAGGCTTCTCTGCATGACAGATGTCACGTCCAAGCCCACCCTACCCCCAACACACACACACACACACACACACACACACACACACACGTGTGTGCACAGATACATACGTGCACAGACACACTGGATGTGTCTGTTCTCAGGGAGCAGAATTGGCCGGTGAGATCACACAGGGGAAAGGTCCAGAGAGGGTGTGCCGTGTCTTCCCCTCCCCCCAGCAGCTCCCAGAGCCGGGCCGTGTGAGCCAGACAGGCCACGCTCTGCCTCCCTGGACTCAGTCCAGCCAGGAGACGGGCAGGTTGCCGGGCAGTGACAAGAACTATGATTCACGGACCAGAGTTTGGGTCCCCTCCTGCTCGGGGGCATCAGGCCGTTCTCCGACCCTGAATTGGGCCACTGACAAAGTAATACTAGGTTTCTCTCAATAGGTTTCTTGAGAGGGCAGAGGTTGCCTATCTTGGGGTATCAAGGAAGGCTTCCTGGAGGAGACAGGATGTAGAGAGCCTTGAAGGTTGAGTGGAGTTGGCTTACAGGCCGAGGGGGGGACACAGAACACATGGGGCGCTGAGGTGGCTGTGGGAACGGGGCAGCGACTCTGGTGCCCTGGAACCGGCCGCGGCTGTAAGAATCACACGTGTCCCCAGACGCCGGCGGGCGGTCATCCTGGATTGGCTTGCCCTTCACTCCCCACAGACAACACACTCTGTTCACAGGTGGCCAAGAACTGGCTGCATCTGCCCCGGAAGAGACCAGCCGTGGCCTGGGAAGGGGGAGGGGGCCACAGCCACCCGCCCGTCTCACTGGCTCGTGTCCCCCACAGACCACGTACAAGGGCAAGTCCTCCTTCCAGACCTACTCGGACTACCTGCGCTGGGAGAGCTTCCTGCAGCAGCAGCTGCAGACCTTCCCCGAGGGCTCGGCCCTGCGCCGCGGCTTCCAGACCTGCGAGCACTGGAAGCAGATCTTCATGGAGATCATAGGCGAGCAGCCGCCCTCCCCCCCCACCCCCACCCCGCCTCTCGGCTCCCGGCTCCCGGTGGGGTGGGTGGTGGCAGCGGACAGGGAGGTGTCCGGGCAGGGAGGGCAGGCCGTGGCCGTTCTGAGCCACGCTTGTCATCCTCCATCCTGGCCTAGAGCCCTGGAGAAAAACCGGAAGGACCCAGTGCCAGGAACACCGATCAGCAGCCAGAGTTTGGTCCCCCTGCTCAGGGCATCTGGCCGCATTCTCTGGCCCTGAATTGGGCCACCTCGAAGGGAAGAGCAGCGGCCATTACGGCGGCCCGGTATCATTTCGGTGCCAGGCCCTGTGCTCCTGGCCTGTGCTATCTCTTTTTAAAATATATATGTTTTTATTGATTTCAGAGAGGAAGGGAGAGGGAGAGAGAGATAGAAACATCATTGATGAGAGAATCATTGATCAGCTGCCTCCTACATGCCCCACGCTGGGGATTGAGCCTGCAACCCGGGCATGTGCCCTGACCAGGAATCGAACTGTGACCTCCTGGTTCACAGGTCGATGCTCAACCAACTGAGCTACACCAGCCAGGCTGTGCTATCTCTTTAAACTCCAAATGAGGCCTGTGGGTTAAATACTGTTATTACCCCATTTTACAGATGAAGAAATGGAGGCTCCGAGGGGTCAAGTGACTTTCCCAGAGTGACACAGCCAGCTGTGACTGTGCCCTCGGTTTAACCCCTGTGACCTCTGAACCCTGAGGGTGAGGGAGGGTTGTGGGTGCCCCACCACGCAGCCTGGCTGAGGACCCCCTCTGTCTCCTCGCAGGGGTGCAGAGCGCCCTGTACGGCCTGGCCCTCTCCTTGCTCATCTGCGTGGCCGCGGTGGCCGTGTTCACCACCCACGTGCTGCTCCTGCTGCCGGTGCTCCTGAGCATCCTGGGTATGTGGCCGGGGTCCCGCTGGTGGCCGCCCACCGGCAGCTTTCTCTCAGCCCTTAACTGTCACATTCCCCAGAGATGGCTTCCTGACCAAGCCCACCCCGACCCCCAGCAAAGTGCCCCTCTGCTCGGCGCTGTCTCGGCGACGGTGGTTCATAGCTTTGGGCCCAGAGACACCCAGTCACCTGGGTCCCCCAGCTCTCTCTGGCCCTGGCCCTCCTGCCACCAGAGGTGGGGGCTCCACTCGAGACTTCACCCCATCCCCCGGGGGCCTTCTGAATCCCCCCCGAGCCCTCCAGGGCTGTGTGGTGGGGCAGGTCCGAGCTGCCGCCTGCTGTCCCTGCCCCGCAGGCATCGTCTGCCTCGTGGTGACCATCATGTACTGGAGCGGCTGGGAGATGGGCGCCGTGGAAGCCATCTCGCTGTCCATCCTCGTCGGCTCCTCCGTGGACTACTGCGTCCACCTGGTTGAGGGCTACCTGCTGGCCGGAGAGAACCTGCCCCCCCACCAGGCCGAGGTGAGCAGCCCGCCTGCCTTACGGCTTCCCATAAGCCTTCCCACCTCAGTGCAGCGGAGGGACACCCTCGTGCCTGAGCCCCAACAGGTGTGTTCTAGAAGCTGTGGCTCCCAGGGCCCATCTCCCAGGGGACGTAAGCTCCCAGGCAGCTCCCCCAGAGAGCGCTGTGGGCCCCGGATGGGTCCATCCCTCCGCCCCCTAAGTGAGCGTGACGGGTTGGACCAGGCAGCATTCAGGGGCCTTTCCTGCTTCTCGGCTCCTGAGTCCACATCTCATCCTGCAGCCTGGGGGCAGGGCTGGGCCCTCGTTCATGACCCGAGGCCACCAGCTGGCCCTGCGTGGCTTCGTGAGAACATGCCCTTGACTCGGTGCCAGAAACAGCTCTGGGTCATACACTTTTTGTTTTATCCTTGTTCGGAACTGTATTGATGTGAAAACATTCATAAGTAAATTACTTATACATTTAGCTGCTTTGGGTCAAAAGAAGGAAATCAGTTCCAGTTGGGGTTCCCATTTATGAGGACCTACTATGCAGATCATCAGCATCTTGGTTGCCATAGCAGCACTCACTGCATCCCCACTGTGCACGGAGCTGCTGTGGGAGAACCATGTCATCTTCACCCCAACCCTGTGGAGTAGCCGCTACAATTATCCCGCTTACGGAGGCAGAATCGGGGGCTCCCCGGGGCAGGGCTGGCCTGGGGCAGGGGTGCATGTTTACCCAGCATCCAAGCCCCCAACCCTGGCCCCGGGCAGGGAGGGACGCCATGTCACGTCAGGTCCCTGCCCCCAGCTTCTGCTCTCGCCCGCACCCAGGACGCCCACTCGCAGCGCCAGTGGCGGACGCTGGAGGCCGTGCGGCACGTGGGCGTGGCCATCGTGTCCAGTGCCCTCACCACGGTCATCGCCACGGTGCCCCTCTTCTTCTGCATCATCGCCCCGTTTGCCAAATTCGGCAAGATCGTCGCTCTCAACACAGGCGTCTCCATCCTCTACACGCTCACGGTCAGCACGGCCCTGCTGGGCATCATGGCACCCGGCTCCTTCACCCGGACCAGGACTTCCTTCCTCAAGGCCCTGGGCGCCGTGCTCCTGGCGGGGGCGCTGGGGCTGGGCGCCTGCCTCCTGCTCCTGTGGAGCGGCTATAAGATCCCTCTGCCCAACGGGACCTCCCTATAGCCCTGGCCCTGGGCCCTGACTTGCTCACTTGGGTCCAGCGGATGGGGACGAGACCCTGGTGCTGTGACCCCAGAGGGACTTTGTTCCCCAGCTCGGCTCCAGCTAGTTTTGTTCCCACCTGCGAGGCCCACACTGCCTTCATCCCAGTGGCCAGCCGGAGCTGGGTGGTGAAGCCGGCTGCCACCCTGCCCTGCCAGGCTGCTGGCAGCCACACTGGGTTCCCCCCTGACAGCAGGAGAAACCAGCCCTCCTCCCATGCCCGGTCACCACGGAGGTCTCCCTCTCACGCTGCCTCGGTGCTCACCACTTTCTGAGGTGGGTGCTACAGGGCTCCCATTCTACAGATGTGAAAACTGAGGCAGCAGGAGGCAGTGACTGACCTGTAGCTGGGTCCGTGGCAGAGCCAGCGCTAGTTCCTGAGCCCCATGCCTCCCTTGGGGACTCTGCAGGAAGAGCAAGCACAGTGATTTCAAGGGCAGGGGCCTCGTATCCCCCTGTCCCTGCTCCCCCACTTCAGCTTTACTAGGCCAGTGCTGGGTGCTCCCGTGGTCCTCCCCAGGCCTTTTGGTCCTGGCCAGAGAGGACGTAGGGACCAGCCTGGGGTTCTGCATGTCCTACCCTTGCCCCCGGCCTTAAGGGGCCCTTTTAAGGCCCTCCCCGAGGGCTTTGTGGCCCCAGCACAACCTTCCTCACGGAGCCGCCGTCTCCCCGACCTGACTCTGGGGGTGGGACCTGGGGGAGGGGCAGCCCCTGGGAGGCCAGCTGGCCGTGCCCGCTGCCTGCTCACAGCAGATGGTTCCTATTAAAGTGAAATGAAACCGCAGACCGCCACCATTAACACGAGGATTTTAAGCACCACTGGCTCTATCATGTTCTTGAAGTTGAAATGACTAAGTGTCCGCATGCGGCCCAGAACCTGGCATGAGGGGTGGGCTGACCTGGAAGGAGGAGGAGGTGGGAGGAGGGTGCGGGCCGCTGGGGCCCAGGGCCAGGGAGTGCTCTGCTGGCCCAGGGCAAGGCTGGGGCCTCTGGGGCTCACTCGGTGCCCCTTTCTTCAAGGGGCCCACCTGGCTCCCCAGTTGGACATCTTTGCCTGCCGTGGGTGTGCCTGGCATTGTGCTGGGCACTGACCTTTCTCGTTGGGGCAGACATTGCCCCTGGGCTTTGGGAAGCTGGACAGACTGAGCTGGGCCTGAGCCCTGAGAGTGGGGGAGATGTCAGGGAGGCCTCCAGGCCGGCTCACCTGGCCGTCTGTGAGCGTGAAGGGGGCTGAGGACACAGGACGTGGGCAACGCCATGTGCCCTGCCGAGCGCACACCTGGCATCGAGGAGCTGCTTGGTATCTGTGGAGGCAATGTCAGACCTATAGACCCACCATCCGCGGTGAGACACGCCAAACCAGCAATTAATGGTGCAAGGTGACACACAGATGGAATTGTGCCGGCGTTTGTCTGAGTCGGCTGGAGCTGCCATAACGAAATGCCACAAACTGGGTGGCTTATAGCAACAGACACTCACTCTCGCACAGTCCTGGAGGCTGGCCGTCCAACGGGAAGGTGTCGGCAGGGCTGGTTCCTTTGGAGGTTCTGAGGAGGATGTGTTCCGAGCCCGGCTCCTGGCTTCCGGTGTTGCAGGCATCCTTGGCGTGCAGACATCTCTGCCTCCGCCTTCTCAGGCCCATCTTTTCTGTCCCGTTCCCATTACCACCCCGCTCACAAGGACACCGGTCCGCTTGGATTAGGGGCCCCCCTGGTGACCTCATCTTAACTCCATCATCAGCAAAGACCTATTTCCAAGTAAGCTCACAGTCACAGGCACCAGGGTTCGACAGATCTGTGGGGGTTGAGTATGGGTCAGCTCGTTAGTTAGCCGTAAGGAGTGGGTGCTGTCATACCCAGGTCACACGCGGGAGACCAAGGCTCCAAGACACGGACTCGGCTGGGTCACTCGGGGAGTGATGGTGGGGCCAGACCGAGCCCAGCCCGCCTGCCGAGGGTGCACTCACTGTTCGGCGGACAGCCTCCCGGAAAGTCATTAAGGCTGGTGACAGCCGCAGGAATGTTCCAGGTTGGTGCTCACCTCAGGAGGCCCGTTCTTAGAACATTTGGAATGAAACCCTTGGATTTGTGCACTGTTTCACACTTACGCATTTCCCCGCCAACCTTGTATAAACCCGGCCCTTGGAGGCCCAGCAAAGAGCGCTGTGGCTGAGGGTCAAGGTTGTGCTGGGGACCACACAGCCCCGAGGGGTTGATCCTACTCAGGGCTCCGGCAGCCCCCTCATGTGTGGGGGGGCACAGCTGTGGGATTGACAGCTCCCCCCCCCACACTTTTCCCACTCCTTCCAGTGACCACTGTGGGAGGAACAGGAAGCTTGTGGGAGGAGGCCAGGTGGGAGGGGAGGGGTGAAGGAGGGGCTGGCCAGTAAAGTCCCTGTCCGGAGACCTTCCCAATAACCTAGTTGTAATGTGGAGGCAGAGCCATTTGCATATCACTCGCATGCCTTCCTAATAATGCCCATTTGTAAGGAAACTCTCTTAGCCCATGTCCTCTTCCTTCCCCTTGGTCTCTGTTCGCCCAGAGCGTTGTGGGGTTGTTAGGTCGGCAGGTCAAGGGCAGAGGAAGCCAGGCCTGGGGTCACTGTCACCTCACCCCCAGGTCATAACCTTCCTGGGAGCTGGGTGCCCATCTTACAGTGGAGCCTCCCGGGGCCCCAAGAGGGGACAGCAAGTGCAAGCAGCACACCACCAGGCAGCCTCTGGCAGGGCCCCGCCCCCTCCGCCCGCCTGCCAGCCTCACCCTCTGCACTGGCATTCTCACTCCTCATCGACACTGCCTGTCCTGGGCCCTCAGGCCCTGAGCGGTGATGGCTCTGCCCAGCTCCCGGCAGAGAATGCTCCCTCCCAGGGGCAGGGTCCCGGCAAGGCTGGGGTGTGGGTGACGCTTTGGGAACTCCAGAGAACTTTGGGCACACAGCTGGCTGCCTACTTGCCTACAAATAAACGCCCCTTTTTTGTGTGTGTGAATATCGCACCACAGGTCCCAGGGGCAGTCACTCCCATGAAGAGAACCTTGGCCTTGCTTTGCTGCGGATGCTCAGCTCATGGTCGTAATGAGCTTTCACTGAGCATTAATGAGATGCTCTTGGTTACCTCGGCATAGCAGCCAGCGGGGTCTGCTGGAATGTGCGGGCATTCAGGGGGCCGAGCGACCCCTGCCCGCCACACCCCCCGGGCAAAGGTTCCCTGGGCCCCCTGCTTCCCTCTGCCCTTCAGTGATCTCGAGGGCCAGCTGTCCTGGAGTGCTTCCCCTGGCCCAGGCCCAGGCCCCATGCGTGCACTCTCAGGATCCTGCCAGCATTCCTCAGAAGGGAGGGGTTTATCCGATTCCACCGCTAAGGAAACTGAAGCTCAGAGAATGTGTGCTCTCCCCGCTACAGCCTCCCAGCACACGGCGAGATCTGACTGGCAGAAGCAGCCAGCGGCAGGCCAGCCGGGGTCCTCCCCGCACCACAGTCACCCCCCCACCCCCCTGCTCCTCTGAGAGGAAGGGACCCAGCCCTAGAGTTGGGAGTCTTAGCTCCAGCCCCGCCTGGGTGACCTTAAGCCACCGACACTGATTAAATCCCCTGGAAAGTGGGGCACGGGTCGGACTCCGTCCACTGCTGTGCTGCTGGATTTGATTCTAAAATTAAGCCATCCCCAGTGCCCACCACCAGGGGCCACCCTCCTGAGTCTCTCTTGTTCCCATCATTGTTCACATCCGAGGAGCAGGAGAGTGCTCACTGGAGCGGTTGTCCACTCATTTGTTTGTTCATCCACTATTTATTGAGCATCGACTGGTGCCAGGCACTGTTTCCTTCCTCAGTGATACGAGGGAACAAGACCCTGACCTCAGAGGCCTTATAGTCCAGGCGGGGAAAAGAACGTGAATAAAAGGATTCCTCAAATATATATCCACAAACCAGAGGACTTGGAGGGAGAAACGCGAGGGGTGAGGGCACAGAACCATGTGGACTGGCTGGCGGAGGGGTCCCTGGGGAAGTGGCTTCTGTGCTGAGATTTAAAGGAGGAGGACAAGTTTGTGGCCTCTGGGGAATGAACCCCATCAGGCATAAAAGAAGGGACTCGTATGTTAGAGGGGGCGAGGCTGGAACCTTTGGGGCAGTGGACAGGGAAAGGGACAACTCACGAGCCAGGAGAGAGCATCTGGCCGCCTCAGGAGCTTGGCACGCATGCCTACCCGACTCAGAGCCACACACCCACCCCACAAAGTAAATGGAGAGCGGCAAGGAAGGCTTGTGACGTGGCCTCTGCTCGAGATTCTCAGGCGGGCCTCGTCACTGTCGCTGCAGAGAGAGTTGCCAGGATCAACCGAGCCTCCTTTTCCTCCCGGGGCCTCCAGAGGGGTTCGGAGCGGCCTTCCCACCCGCTCCCCAGCTAAACACCGCTGCCTTTGGCTCTCAGGGCTCAGCGCCGTCCTGTGAAATGCCCGTCGCTCCAGACGGACTTAAAATATGGGCCCAGCAATGATTCTCTCTCATCACTGATGTTTCTATCTCTCTCTCTCTCTCCTTCCCCTTCCTCTCTGAAATTAATAAAAATATATTTTTTAAAAAATGGGCCCAGCAGCGGGGGGAGGGGGCTCCAAACACCACTGCCCACACACCACCTGGTGGTCTCAGGCTGGCCTGGGGCCTGGTCTTGGCCCAGCCCCTGCCCTTTAAGGCTGTCTGCATTTGCCTTACGGACTGGGTCTGCAGTCTTGGCTGTAGAACCAGGACGCAGCAGCTGGTGGAGTGCGCCTCCTGGCCACAAGGAGGCGCTCAGGCTCCCACCCCAGGCCTTCAGGGGAGGAGCCCGGAGGGAGCCTCTTCCAGTTCCCTCCTCCTCTTCCTGAACTGCGTCCTTCTTAGTCTCCCCGCCTTTAATCCGTTCCCCAGAGATGCCTGTTCTTCCCTCTCTGGTCATTGCACCTTGATTTTGAGGATCCTACCCCAACCCAGATTTTGTGGTGCCATTGAAGCTGCGGCCACTCTACCTCGACCCAGGTGAGTAACCATGTGACCTAGTGCTGACCAATCCGTGCACTCCATCTTCCTGGCCTTGGTAATGGGTTGAGGGACGGGCACCTGACCCAAGTCGTCCAATGAGTGTCCTCCTGGGGGCGTGCTGCAGTTACGGGGAAAGGTGACTCTCTTTTGACCGATATTTCCGGGCTGTGGGAGGAAAGCGTGGAGCCTGCCCCGGAATGAGGCCCACAGAGGAAAGCAGAGCCAAGGATGGAAGACAAATTTCTGGTGACATCTCTTAAGCCCCTGGATCTAGCCATGCCTGAAGCTGATGTACCCCTGGGTTTTTTCATAAACGAGCCGATCCATTCCTTTCTTCCTCGAGCCGCTTTGAGGAAGGTTCTCTTTCACTTTTTAAAAAATATATTTTTATTGCTTTCAAAGAGGAAGGGAGAGGCAGAGGTAGAAACATCAATGAGAGAGAATCGTTGATCGGCTGCCTCCTGCCCGCCCCCTACTGGGGATCGAGCCCGCAACCGGGCATGTGCTCTGGACTGGAATTGAACCTGGGACCCTTCAGTCCGCAGGCCAACGCTGTATCCACTGAGGTGCTCCAGCAGGCAGAGCGAGTGACAGACAGCCTGGTCAGAAGCCCTTCCCCCCACCAAGCCAGATAAACACGGGCAGCACCTCCCAGGGGGTGGGCTTGTGCAGAACAAAGGCTCCCTTGATCTTCTGCTGATAACCCCCCTCCTTCCCCTCCAGCCCTGGGAAGCAGCAGGGAGGAGGCTGAAGGCACGGAGGGATGCCTGAGAGTGAAAGGTACCTGCTAGGCCTCCCTCCTTCCCCGTGAAGCAAGGCAAGGGCACCACTGTGCCCCAGCTCTGATGAGACACCTCCCATTTACAGGGAGGCAGATGGGACAGGAAGTTCATCCAGTCAGTAGATACTTACAGTGAACAGACTATATGCTGGGAACTGGGATACTCGGTCTTTGTCTTCCCGGGGCACGTCCTCGCGGGGAGACCCAGACGGGTAGGAGGTCATTACTAATACGGGCACAGGAAGTACCAAGCCCTGTGGAACCCCATCCCCAGACAGCTGACCGGACTTGGGCACCATGAAGGCCTCCTGGAGGAAGCTGAGTGCTGACGGAGAAGGAGGAGCCGTGAAGGTGCAGCAGGGAGCCACACAGCCCTGCTCGGAGCAGGAACGGAGAGAAGTTCGGTTTGGCTGAGGCCTGGGGTGCGAAGTGAAGGAGTCAGTGGCCTGAGATAAAAGCAGGGACGTGTCAGTGGGATCCCCCAGGGCTCTGAGGGCTGGGGAAGAAGGCTCTTCACCTTCATTCTGGGGGCAACAAAGGAGGCTTCCACCAGCGATCGATTGCTGCAGTAACGCCACATAACCAATCCCCCAAACGCAGCGCTCGAGTCAGGTGACCTGTGCCTTGCAGGGCCTGCTGGGCTTGGGTCAAGGCCAGGGTCTCAGCCTCCTGGAACCAGTGGGCCCCAGGGCACGTTCTTCCCATGGAGAAGCAGAGGCCAAGGGCAAGTTCCGCCCAGGACTCTGCTGGCTTCACTCTAGCCCCCATCCTAATGGGTAAAGAAAGCGCATTCCACCCCGTTGGGGAGAAACTAGTCAAGGAGAGAATAGTCCCTGTGTACTCAAGCGCTTTGCAGCTCCAAGCACGTAAGCGCGACCCAGAGCGGGGAGAAGTCTGGTTTAGAGCAATGACGATGGCGGTGATGACGACTTAGCAGGGATCTCCATGGCCAAGCCCTTGACATGTATCACCTCATTTAAAGTACAACTAAGCATGATGAGTATTATTGTTCTACTGAATGGGTGAGCAAACAGGTTAAGATGGAGCCAACGATCCGCCCAAAGTCGCGGTTAGTGGGAGCAGAATGAGGATGCAAACCCCGACTTCTCTGACGTGGTATCAGCACAGCCACAGAGCCCACGCCAGGCTCTTCCTGTGGCCCTGGCTGCCCCTCCCAAGCGTCCCCTCTGCCGCTCTGCCACAAGGAGGGAGGGAGCGAGCAGCATGGGGCCACACCACGCTCCTGATCACTCCGAGGGCTCTGATTGGCCCTCGTGGGGAGAGGGTGGGTGAGGGTCCCCCGGCTCGGCTCAGAGAAGGCACAGGCGGGCCTGCAGGGAGACTGCCACGGGCCACACCAGCTCCTGGCAGTGCCGGGTCAGAGGACTTCAGCTGACGCTTGCTGATGGCTTGTTGGGGTGGAGGTGCGCCCCCTCCCTCCTTCCTCACGGCTCTCCTGCCTCCACGGTCCTCCCACAGCCCGTGAGCTGTCTCAGGAGCCGCTGAAAGCCACCTCTCTCTCCGGCTTAGAAAAGTCCTGCAGTCAAACACTCAAGTGTGCAAAGATCTGTAACGAAAGCCTTCCTCCCACGGCTGTCTGCCCCCCACCCAGCACCCCACCCGCCCGTACAGGTCTAATTAAGCAAGTTTATTCTATATCTATAAGAGGCTAAGTTGACTCACACATCTGATACATAGAAAGCTCTCGCTGGTGCCAACTGCACGCGTGTGTTTCCATCTGTTATTGTGGATCGTGAATTTCGTTGACACCTCTATTATAGAGAAAGGGCGAATAATGATATTAAAATATTTCTTCTAGTTAATTTCCTTTCAATATGCACAAATTCGTGCACCGGGCCACTAGTTAATACCATGAAAAGAAAGACTCCCTGGGATGCACACAGCACTATGCAATTCACCAGAGGCTGTCACATTCAGAATCTCGCCGATTCCTCACAGCTTTGTAAGTCGGGCTTATTGCCAGCCCATTTTACAGAGGAGAAAACTGAGGCTCAGTAAGGTGAAGTGACTTCTCCCAGGGTCTCTCAGCAAATGGTGAAGCTGAGGCAAGGCCCCTCCTAGTCGTGCCTGGATCACCGAATTCCAGAGTCCCACTCAGAGGCTCTGGGGCCCTTGTCACCAGGAGACTTTGACAAGTCTGATCTGTCGGGACACCTCCTTTCCCCACAGTGTGGCAATCGGACCAGCAGGCTGCCTGGGTTCCACCGTTAGCTCCGTGACCTTGTGCAAGCCACACTGAGCCTCAGTATATCAATCATTTATTGTTGCCTCTCAACCCTTCTCAAAACAACCATTTATTTAGCTCATGATTCTGTGAGTTAATTAAACTAAGCTGGGCTCATCTGGATGGATCTTCTGATCCCAGAGGACTCCCTCTTGTGTCTGCACCCAGCGGCAGGTTAGCCGAGTGGTTTTGCTTTGGGGGCTTGGCCGGCTGTCAGGCTGTGGGGAGAAGGGGAACAGGGCCACATGTCACGGGCCAGGCTTGTTCACGAGGCAGAATCAAGGCTTCTGAAGGCCGTGCGTGAGGCCTCCTTTTATAGGTTAAATCGTGTCTCCCCCAAAGTCATAGGTTGAAGCCCTAACTCAGTACCTCAGAATGTGGCCTTATTTGGAAATAGGACCTTGAACGGGGTGATTACGTTAAAATGAGGCTGTTAGGGTGGGTCCTAATCTAACCTGAGTGGTTTCCTTGTGAGAAGAGGACGCACAGAGAGACACACAGAGGGACGACCACGTGACGAGGCAGCAAGAGGGCGGCCATCTACAAGCCAGGGAGAGAGTCCTCAGAAGAAACCAACCTGCCGGCACCTTCACCTTGGACTTCAGCCTCCCGAACTGAGAAAATGAATTTGTGCTGTTTAGGCCACTCTGTGGTTCCTTCTTATGGCAGCTTAGGTTTCTTATAGAAAGGGGACATTTGGACATGGACACGCACAGAGGGCAGACGGCGTGAAGACACACAAAGAAAGCACTGCGTGAAGACGGAGGGTTGGAACACGGCATCCCCAAGCCACGGCATGCCACAGGCTGTCGGCACGGTGCCGATCCAGGAGCGGCAGGAAGGACCCGCCCCTACGGGTTTCAGAGGGGGCGTGGGCCAGCTGGCACCTTGATCTTGGGTGTCTGGCCCCCAGAACTGTGAGATGATGGATGTCTGTTGTCTAAGCCCCCAGTTGTGGTGTTTCGTTCTGCCAGCCCTAGGAAATGACGACGCCTCCTAGGGCCTCCATCAAAACCTCAGCATCCCCGCCCTTGCATTCTACTGTCAAAGTCAGTCTGGGTCAGCCCAGACCCAAATGGTAGGAAACAGGCTATCCTATATAATAAAGAGCTAATATGCTAATTAGACCGAACAGCAGAACGACCATCAGGACAACCTTCTGGACGAAGCCGGGGCTGCGAGGGCCAAGCCCCTTACGTGAATTTCGTGCATCGGGCCTCCAGCATATATACACACCCCTGGAAGGCAGGGGCTGCCAAGTCATATTGCAAAATTGTGGGGATACAGGGAGAATAATTGTGGCCATTTTTCGCAAACAATCAACCACACTTAGTGACTCCATCTGTTGAAAGGGGCCAGTGATCATGTCCAACTCAGTATTCTGGCAAGGAATCAACAGGCAGTGCAGATAAAGCACTCTACACAGAGCGGGACACAAGTAAGGGCTCCATAAATGCAAGTGATGGTCTACCCAGTGGGCATTTCTGAGGGCACGGTCCTCGTCCACTGAGCCCCAGGGCCTGGCATGGAATAGAAGTTCAGGGAGAGTCTCATGAATTCCAGCTGGTTGGGTGTGGAGTCCCCGCCTGCCTGCAAGGGCTCACCCAGTGCCACGTCAGGGCGGTCCCCGGTCCACAATGAAGAAGCCACGTGAGCCAACAGCCTCATTGCTATGGCAGCTGCTGTGGAGAACAGGAAGGCCACTCGAAGGCCAGGCTCCCTCTTCCTGGCAGCTGCTTCCTGAGCACAGGCTCCTGTCTCCCAGTCCAGACAAGGCAATGACCGCAGAGAAGAGGGTATGGCCACCTCCACGGAGCCGGGCAGAGTGAGCTCAGAGGCGGGCCAGCTCTCCCAGGTGCACGACTCTGCACCATCCTCCTCCCCAAATTGTCACTGACACAAAGAGGTGTAAGCTCCTGGCAGCATATCTTGCCTGCCCTAATTGTTCTGAACACCGAAAACGTTTGAGTAACCGAGGGTTTCAAGCTGTCAGGCTGGGGAACAGAGGTCACAGGGCCACGTGTCACTCACCAGGCGTCTTCACAAAGCAGTGTCAGGGTTCCTGGGACATGCGTGGGCGTGCACATGACCTCCTGCTATGGGTTGAATCCCAGAAGATGGGATTATCGAGCTTTGTTGTAGAAAAAGAGGGAAAGCGAGGGTGGTGGGGGGGAGACAGTTGCCAACCCAAAAATGCAATTTATAAAACGAAAATCTGGTGTGACATTCAACTAAATTAGCAATTTATAGATAATTCACAATGCTCATATCATTAAGCAAATGTGCTTTAAATTGATTTCAAATTAGTGTCCTAATGATTTCCCCCAGGTCCAGTCTCTGCCAGCCCCCAGCACAGCGTGTTTAATAGGAGATAGGTGTGCAATAACAGTCTCTTTATTCCATAATTGAAGCCATAATTGAACTTGAGGTCGTATCCAAGGGCCCTATTGATCTACACCGAGAGCGAAAGTGCTGACAGCGACCATCTTTCGGCCTTAGGGGAGGGGCGGGGCGGGCCGGGGAGAATCCTGCAGGGGCGGATTTGGAGATCACCTCCTGTATGACCTGCAGGAACTGATGGCTGATGGGGAAGGTCAGTCACCTTGAGGCAGCCGAGGTCTCCATCCCAGTCCTGCAGGAACTCCCTGAAGGGATGGGAAGGGTCTATGTGACCCTCCAAGATTCCCAGAGCCCCAGGGTGAACCCCTCACCTTCTCTCATCTCACCATGCCTACCTGCTCCCCAACTCTCCAGGCCAAGGGGATCCAAGCCAAGGTACATCAGAGATGTGTTCTACTCTCCCTCCCTCCTCACCCTAAGTTTTGAGTCCTTTAACCCTCAGCTCAGCCCAGAGCTTCCCAACTCCATCTCAGAGGGGCAGGTGGAAGGTCTTTGGTTCTTTCTTTAAAAAAATATTTTTATTGATTTCAGAGAGGAGGGAAGAGGAAGAGCAAGATAAAAAAAAAACATTAGTGATGAGCCGAAACTGGTTTGGCTCAGTGGATAGAGCTTCGGTCTGTGGACTGGGGGGTCCCGGGTTCGATTCCGGTCAAGGGCATGTGCATTGGTTGCGGGCACATCCCCGGTGGGGGCTGTGCAAGAGGCAGCTGGTCGATGTTTCTCTCTCATCGATGTTTCTGGCTTTCTATCCCTCTCCTTTCCTCTCTGTGGAAAATCAATAAAATATATTTTAAAAAAACAAACATTAGTGATGAGAGAGAATAATTGATCGACTACCTCCTGACTATTTCCTACTAGGGAATCGAGCCCGCAACCCAGGCACATGCCCTGACCAGGAATAGAACTGCGACCTTCTGGTTCATAGGTCGACACTCAACCACTGAGCCACACAGGCCAGGTGGCCTTTGGTTCTTGTTGGCATAGGTCTGATTGCTTTCATTTCATGAGTTACAAGGCATTACCCTCTCTATTACTATCTCTAAAGGGGCTATAAGAACCTTTCGCTTCATCTCAAGAGAACATTGGAGCCTCCTCTTATTCTACACCGGCCATTATGGCTGTTCTGAATCCAGGGGTCTTTTCTCCAAAAAGTATTCCAGATAAGTAAAAGTGGGAGGAGAAAGAGAGAGGGAGAAAGAGGGGTCCACAGGAAAGGAGGGAAGAGAGTGACAGACACCTTGTGTTGAAAAAGAAGAGTGGGAGGGAGGGGAAAAGAAAGAGAGAGAGACATTTCACCGAGGATTAAAGGTGTAATGGGAAATCTCATGATTCCAAGGTCAGAGAGAATAGCCAGACTGGGGGTACTGGGTCTCCAAATAAATGTAGCAGTTTAGGACTATCTGAAAAATACTCCGTGTGTGTGCAGCTTCCAAGATTCCTCCATGGCACTAGGGTGAACACCATGCTCCTCGCTCTTCTTGGCTGGATTCTTCTCTCAGACACGTTGCAGCCTAGGGTATGGAGAAAGAGGGGGAGGCTATCCATGCTAAACTCTGGATCATCGTTGCATTCAGATTCCATTACAGGAGTCAGTCCTGGTGATAGCCAAAGAGAGGGAAGGTCCGAGGGGAGAATGTCTCTGGTTTCTAGGAAGAGATTAGCAGGGAATAGTCATCTAATCAATATCGATCAATAAAGTGTTCCGGAAAACCCTAAATCCACATTATTTTTAAAAAATTTATTTTATTGATTTTAGAGAGGAAGGGGGAGAGAGAGAGAGAGAGATAGAAACATCAATGATGAGAGAGAATCATTGATCGGCTGCCTCCTGCATGCCCCCTACTGGGGATCGAGCCCACAACCCAGGCATGTGCCCTTGGCCGGAATCAAACCTGGGACCCTTCAGTTCACAGGCTGACGCTCTATCCATTGAGCCAAACCAGCTAGGGCTAAATCCACATTATTAAACAGAGCCTTCCCCAGAACATCTTCTCTGTTGAGCAAGAGAATACATAAAAGGCAAAACCAGGGAGAAGAATTTAATTTATTTTCTCAAAAAAATGACTGTAACTTAAAACAGCCACTTTGGCAGCATATGTACATTATGACCAGCAATTCCACTCCTGGGCGTATACTCAGCATAAAGACGTGCTTTGTCCATTAAAAAAGGCCTGCACAAGAAGGTTCACAGCTTTATTCAAATGAGCCTCAAACTGGAAACAACCCAAATGCCTATCAACAGTAGAATGGATCAATAAATGGTGGTGTTTCCCACGAAAGAGTATAATAAAGCAAATAAAAAGAATAAACCAATGATATGCAGCAACATGGATGAATCTCAAGACATAATGTTGAATGCAAGAAGTCAGACACAGTGCAGTTCAGACTCAATTATCTTATTTATTATTATTATTTGTAAATATACAGTATTTTATTGACTTTTTACAGAGAGGAAGGGAGAGGGATAGAGAGCTAGAAACATTGATGAGAGAAACATCGATCAGCTGCCTCCTGCACACCCCTTACTAGGGATGTGCCCACAACCAAGGTACATGCCCTTGACCAGAATCAAACCTGGGACCCTTCAGTCCACAGGTCGGTGCTCTATCCACTGAGCCAAACCAGTTAGGGCTCAATTATCTCATTTATATGAGGTTGAAGAACAAAAAGAACTCATCTATGGTGACAGATGTCAGAAAAGTAGTCACCCTGGGTGGGAGGTGTCACAAGGAGGTGGTGCTGAAAATGTTATGTATTTTTATCTGGATGGTGGTCACACACACACACACACACACACACACACACACTTAAGCTATACATTTCAGATTTGTATATTTATATAAGTTATACCTCAGAAATGTTAACACATATTTTTAAGTGGTCCCTCCATCACTCCGAAACTTAAATCATCATCTGTCACTCACTTCTCGAGGGCCATGACCTTCACAGAGCTTTGCTTTACTTTGCACCTTAAGGGAGCTGGGGACATGCCTGCCCACCGTGCAAATGAGGAAACTGAGGTGCTAGGCTCTTTAGACAGGGGCACCACTACAGACCATTAGGCTAAGGCTGGACTGACAGGTATCATGGCGAGTGCTGACTGTGACTCATGATCTGTGGCACCTCTGTCCTTTCTCATGGCATCATTGATGCGGTTCACAATGCCTGAGGCTGGACACGCGCCTCAGAGCTGCCAAAACGGCTCATCATCCCAGAGCCCCGCCTCTCCCTAGAGCAGAATAGGATGGCGGTGGCAGCAGCTCCTAAATAGCTTCGAGAGATACCAAATGAGAATTGAATTATAGTTCAGCCTTGTAATTTCCAGCAGCTATCATTTCAGTGTGACCCAGCTATGGCAGGGCTGTTTCAGCACCTCGGACAGAGGTGCCCGGCACACGGCCCAGTCTATTATTCAGCACCCGGGACAGCGACCGGTTCTTTACAAGAGTGTGGAAATAGACTGGGTTGGCAAAAAACGTATTTGCGGAAAATAATCTTCCCATGGTTTGCTATTTACGCACAACGTTACCGCTTCCAACTTTGTAGAACAAATTAAATTCTGACAGCATTAAAGATGTATGTGTGATGAGAAGATTGGTTTGGAAACCGCCCAACAGTTACCTCCTTTCCACCTCTACCTTCTGCCTCTAATCCAGGTGTTTCCCCGGGGACTTGTGCATCAGGGAATGCCCAGGTAAATGGAGTTTCTCATATTTAGAATTGTAAGTGTAGTACATGAATGGAAAAGCAGAACCCCTGGGACCCAACTTATTTTCCCTTTGAAACTTAGATGCAAGAATACTTTCCTCTCTGAGAGAGGAAAAGGGGGGTTACTTAGAAATCTTTCCCTTAAAAGATGTGCACCATCAATCAATTAATCCATTCAGCTAATAGTCATGGAAATCCCATTGTGTGCCAGGCCTTGTGCTAAGCACTGGAAATAGAGTGGTGAGCCAAATAAATACCCTGCTCTCAAGGAGTTGACATTCTAGTGGGAGGGAAACACAATAAATACATAAACATATCAGTAATTGGAACAATTTCAGTTGGTTGTAAGTTCTATGAAGAAAATAGGCAAAGTGATGGGCCGGATAGTGTCTGGGTGAGAACTTCTTTAGCTAGGAGTGTCAGGGAAGGCAGCTCTGAAGCGATGATGTTTGGGTTGAGACTTGAACAATGAGGAGGAGCCAGGCTTGTGGAGCTCTGGCAGAAATTCCTTCCAGGAGAAGGGTGCAGCAACTACGAAGGTGCTGAGGTGGAAACAAGTATGGCCTGTTCAGAGGAGAGAAAGGAGGCCAGTGGCTGGAGAAGGGTGCCTGAGGGGAAGACATGGAGGAAATAAAGTCGGAGAAGTTGGTAGAGGCCTGGTCATGTGGGCCCTGCAGGCCGAATAAGGAGTTTGGATCGTAAGCATGGGAGAAATGTGGTCTGATTTATGTGCAAAACAGCCTGCTTTGTAAGCTGCTCTGTGGAGAATGGACTGGGGAAGTGGGAAGGGAAACTGGGCTGTGGCAATGGCCCACTGAGACACGATAGGGATGATAGCCCCTCCTCACCTCCCACCACATGCGACTGCATCTCCGGAATCACGGATGCATTTCTCTGAGTCGTGCTCCTTTCCTCTGGTTCCTCCTGCAGCCAGTGCCACACGTTTGTGAGATCGTATGAGGGAACATGCACAGGGTGACACGTTGTGGCTTATTTACTGTTGAATACATGAATCAATGGTGGCATCACTTCAGAGCCACCTGGCTCATCTAGAAATGTCATCGATAGCCTTTTTATGCCCTTTCATCTCAAACTCTTTCTATTATGGGCTGCCACTTGGGGATGAAGGGCATGCAGAGCATTTAATCCACTCCTCAAGGCTCATCACCTGAGAAGCGAACCTCATCACAGCCAGGGGAAGGGATAGGCTCGTGTGGCTGGGATGCTGATGGGGGAGACTATGCACTATCCATTATGCAGTGAACAAAAGCATCAACATATATGACATTTAAAGCATTAACACCACAGGGATATCACTTCCCATCCGGCCAGAGGACACGGGGAGACCACAAAATGCGTAGTGTGCAAGCCCACGCTCTCCTCAACTTGGCTCACCAGCCATAGAGGAGCCTTGAGAATTCATACCAATATGACTGCCAGGAAGGGAGCAAATGAATAATGAGGGGGGAAACAAGGATCGCTTGGCTTAGCACCAGGGTCCCTGGCCCTTGGTCTCATCTCATTCGCTAACTCACTCAAGGATGTCAAGCAAAGCCCTTCCTCTCCTTGGGCCTCAGTCTTCTCAGCTGTAAAATGAGGAGCTTTGTTTGAACTGCATCATCCTCCAGCTCAAGCAGTCTATAAATCTGTACATGGCCCTAAGACCCACATTTCCCACATTCCTTCTGTGTCTCCTCTGGACCTTGAAAAACCATCATTGTGCCCATTTTTCAGGATGGGAAAACTGAGACCTCAAGGACACAAGGGCTATTCACAAATTTACAAACTGAGCCACAGGGGGGCTTAGATTCCATTACAGCTCACCCCAGTAAATCCTAACTCTCACAGAAGGGACCGACAGCAACACATTCTGCAAAGCCTTGCTCTCCTCACTCTCCAGCCATCCCTTTCCCCACCTCCCAGACCTTCAAGCCCCAGCTGGTCATCATCAGGAGGTGCGCTGGGACTGCAAAGATGCCTGTGGGCCGCGCAGCCTCTCGGTATGTATCGCTATCTCAGTTTCAAGACCACTGGCAAATTCCATCGTGGCCAGGCCTTGCACTGGGCTCGTAATTGGAATCTGTTCAGCTCATTAGCATGGGGAAGGAGAGGAAGACACTCTGGGCTTTATTCTCCGGTCTTGATTTAGTAGGTGTTCCCATTGCAGCGCCTTGGGCCTTGGAGGAATCTGTGACCCGCCGGCGTGAGCCTGTGTTTGTTATGGAAATTACCACTCACCATACATATACATCTGCAGGAGAGAGTCTCGTCGTTTCTAATAGTTCCACAGGCTGCACCAGGAGAAGCCTGGGCACAGCCGAGGCTATTTGGAGATGCTGAGACCCCCATCTTTGTGCTAACCTCAGAGGAATCTTTATCCCTACAGAGTTCACGCGACACGCCGTGCCTAGCACTGTGCTCAAGGCCACCCACGCACCCCCACATTTAATCCTCACGATAACCCGATGATCTCCGTATTTTAGATGAGAATACCGAGGCTAGGAGAGGCGTAAGTGACTTGCTCAATATCACAGGAATGAAAAGCAGCTACTCTTGTTACCCAACTTCAAGGTCATCTCCATGATTCTTGGATTCTCTGGGGGATAAAATTGTGGTGAGAGGAAAGGAAGAAATGGTGGTATCATGCTCCACAGAAGGTGGGACCCCCCCCGCACCCCCGCGCCCCGCAGTCTCCCACTATTTCTCCCCTGGAAGATATTCTGCCTCCCTCCGGAGGAAGCTTTTCTCCCACAGAATGAGCCTTGGGGCTCAAAATATTGTCCCCTTTTACTCCCTTTGCGGTACAATCATCTCCCTCCCTCCCTTGCTCTATTGTTGAGAATGCTTTCAGCCGTGTCAGAAACATGAAAATCCAGGACAAAACCTGATTGGGGGCACGACTCTACCCCAGGCGCAGGCAGTGTTGTTAGAACTCGGTCTCTCCAACTCCCGGCCCTGCAGGTGTCCGCTTGGCATCCTTCTGGGGGTAGACCTGCCACCGCCGGCAGCGAAGAGGGTCACCACCACCCCAGAACCTCATCCTCCCAGAAAACTCCTCTCTCAAGTCCACAGATCGACACCACGGAAAACTCTAATGACCCTGCTTGGGGCATAGATCCACTCCCAAACTGTTGCCAGAGGGATGGAGTAATCTGATTGACTAGCAGAGACCAGGTGACCACCCCTGGGGGAACAAGAGGGGCACCATAATGGACAACCACACCAAGACGGAGGGTCTGTGTGTTGTATTTTTGTCTGCATGGCCTCCACAATACCTCCCATCCCACATGCCCTTTTACAATGTGACACGGACATTCCTCCCACCTCATGGTCGAGTTTAAGTCCCTTCCCCTTAAATCTGGGCAGGCTTTGTGGCTGCTCCAACCAATAGAATATGGCAAAAGTGATCCTGTCCTCATTTCCAGGCCAGCCCTTAGAAATTGGCAGCTTCCACTTCTTTCCTCTTAGGACACTGACCTCTTTCAGAAAGTCAAAGCTGCCATGTTGTGAGGAAGCCCAGGCCACATGGAGAGGCCAAGGGCAGGTGTTTGGACTGACAGCCCCAGTTTAGGTCCAAGTAGACAACCAACAAGAACCTGCAGTGAGTGACGTTGCCTCAAGATGACTCTTGCCCCTAGACTGAGTCCCCCCAGGTGAGGCCCCAGGTGTCCTATAAGCAGAGACAAGCCGTCCCTGCTATGCCCTTTCCCAATGCCTGACCCACAGAAGCTGTGAGCATAATAAAATGGTGGTTGTTGCCCTGGCCAGGTGGCTGTGCTGGTTGGACACTGTGCCATACACCAAAAGGTTGTGGGTTCGATCCCCAGTCAGGGCACACACCTAGGTTGTGGGTTCGATCCCCAGTCAGGACACATATGGGAGGCAACTGATTAAAGTTTCTCTCTCACATCAATGTTTCTCTCTCCCCCCACCCCTTTCCTCTCTCTCTCTCTAAAAATCAATAAAAACATAGGGGTGAGAATTTTTTTAAAATGGTGGTTTTTAGCCACTAAGTCTAGGGTAATGGGTTAGGTAGCAAAAGATAATTAGAACTGTTATCTTTTCTGAGTGTGTGTGTGTGTGTGTGTGTGTGTGTGTGTGTGTGTGTGTTGGGGGGGCTTCCCACAGTAATTAGGAGGAGAATGGACAAGTACATTAGACAGACCAGCATTATATCTAACCTGAAGGACGGCCCATGGTGCCCGCCCCTTTTAAATGCACTAACTGTCATTACCAGGAGGAGTGGTTATGCGATCAAAGCCATGTAAAAGCCGGTCCGTTCCAGGTGGAGCCTCACACTGCCCAGCTAGCTTGGCAGAGGGTTAAAGCACTGACTAGGTTCTTCTGTATTCTGTATACTTCCTCTTGTTCTATCCAGGGAGCTCGCTGCTCCTCTAGGCAAAGTGCCCCTAAGCAGGGTCTCCAATCCAGGATTTACCATTCACCTCCTTTTCCTTGTAAAGGGTGCCCTTCCCCCTCTCACCCCCCCACCCCCCAGTTGCATTGACCTTGAAATCTCTGTCCCTTTCACCAACCAGAATCCGGCCCATCATTCTCGCAGCCCCTGCAGCCTTTCCTAGGCTCCTGGCACTCCCCTGCGCCCCCTGCAGCCTCCTGGATCCCGACGCAGGAGCCCCCTCCAAATTTTGCGCCTCTTCTTTCTTTTCTGCACGTATTTCTCCCTTCCAGGCTCTGCAGCGCTGCCCTGCCCCCCGAGGTTCTTCTCTCCTCTTTCCTGGATGCTTCGATTCTAGAGAAGGCTCCCTTTCTCCACCCTCTGCTTCCCAGAGTCACCAACCCACAGGAAGAAACGAAACTGCCCTCCCCCGGAGGCCCATGTTCAGATGTGGGCTCTACGTCAGCCACCTGGCTGGACCTCCTGGCTCTGCCACCTGCCAGCTGTAATGCCCTTTGGAACATTCGTCAGTTTCACGAAGTCTCGCTGTCCTGTCTGCAAAAGAGAGACGACAGTAGCGCCCGCCTCGTGGGGTTGTGAGAATAGCCCGGGTGAAGAACTCTGCGCTCGGCTCCTTTGTAATGAAATGAGACGCAGGCTCTCAGGCTCCTGTTGAAATAAGAATTCCAACAGGCCCAGCTTTTGTTCGTGCTCCCTCCTGCGGGAGAAGAGGCGCCCACCCTCCTCCTCTGGTTTTCCAAAGACAACTCGCAAGTATGCCTACCTTCCGGAAAACAAATGGCCATTTAGGCGTCAGTGCCAGGGTAATAAATGATTAAGCAAAACGATCGATCGGGATGTTGGGGGTTTTCTCTCGAAGAGTGTTTACCACGGGCGCTGCAATGGCCTCCGGAGGCAGGGTGCCCTGTGAGCTCTTTTGTGGGAAAGAACAGGTGCAAGGATGGATTTTCGCCGCAGCCTGGAACCTGCGCCCCTTAGAGCTGCAGGGGACGCGGAAACACGTTTTTGCTTCTTATCTCGCTGAGATTTCTTTCACCAGCACTTAGGACTTAGAGTTTCAAGACTCAATAGCGGAATTAGTCGGCGGATAGGGAAGCAGGCTTCTGGAGGTCAGCACTTACAAGATAAAAGAGAAAGAAGGCAGAATAGTGTTCTTAAATGAAATGTGAGCTAGTGGGCCAGTTTAACTCCTACACGGGCACATTCGGTACATGTTCAGCGTCGTTTCCGTCTTTGTTCTTATGACATTAACCCTAGGAAAGCCAGCATCCAAACGGCCAGTGTCGCCGTCTAGCAACACGCACGTTATTTTAAAGTATTTCACATTCTTCAGTTGTCTGTCTCCCGCCTTTCGAGGGGGCGCACGGTCAGGAGAACGTCCCCGCTCCCTTGTCCTCTGCCGTCCTTTCCTCTCCCACCTGCATCCCTCTCCTTCTACATCCGATGCCAGTGCCTCCTTCCTCCCACCCCCACCCCCACCCCCAGCCCTGGCTCCAGCGCCCTAGCTTCAGGTTTCCCAGCTGCTCCCCTTATCCCCCCTGATGCTGTGCCTCAAAAAGCCAAAGAGCCAGTCTGGTCACACGAGGGACCTCCCTGGAGGTGCGTGGGGGGCCCCACGGGTGGAAGAAACCGAGGAGACAATGCCAGACCCTCTTTATCCCGCGGGGGTGGGGACAGGTGGGGACACGCCAGAGTAATCCTGTGTGTCCAGTCACACCCCCACGCATGTGCCAAGGACCCTCGTTGGCCAGTACCTCTCTTCTTCCTAGCAGCATCAGCATTCCCAACGAGACATTCATGACACATCACCCCAACTCCAGTCCCCTAGGACTGCAGCAAATCAGATTGGGGGGGCGGTGGGGAGCGGGCGATACAGGAGAGAGAAGGTTCTGCTTCTCTCAGCTCAGGCTGTTCACGGCACCAGGCCTGGAACATTGGGAACCAGCCGGGACGCTGGCCCTGCCACCACCTCCCAGGGCAACTTGGCATGAGTCCCTGGAGGCTCCCCTGCCAGCACAGCCGGGCTCGGATCAACGTGAGGCTCACGCAAGGCAGCACTTTGGAAGTCTCCCTCCCCCTTTCCCCAACCAGAGATCTCGCCCCCACCACCCTCCACAGGCCCAACACACCACCGTTCTTCTTCTTTCCTTCGTCCAAGAAACTGCCTCTGATGGGAGATATCTATAATACTATCAACAATAAAAAATATATTTTTTAAAAAAAGAGAGAAATTGCCTCCGAGACAATTTCCTGAGAGCAGCAACCTTTAGGCCCTGGGGGATGAGTGTGTTGGCCACAGGAACTTTGTCTGGCACATGGTAGGTGCTCAGTATAGGGAGGCTGAACGAATGAACCAGCGCCCACTAACACAGCAACGTAGATGAAGTCAGATCACGTTCCTCACTGACCCTCGGCAGAGAGCTAGTTTTTGAAGGGACCGCATGCGGAGGTTATTCATTCATCCTCTTGGCAGATCCTAGCTGAGCCTGCATCCCAGGCACTGTGCTAGGCACTGGGGTGCAGGTGAACAGGGCAGGGGATGGAAAGAGCTTCCCTGGTGGGACATCCGGACACCCCTGCCCCACTCAGAGCAGGCCTTCCTCGGCGCCCGGGCCTCTTCTCCGGGGAACCAGCTCTGTCCAGGTTCCCCACGCTCCTCCCCGTCCCTCCTCCAGGAACCTTAGACAGGGAGCGGCCAGAGGTGAGGGAGCCAGTGTCACGGAAAATGGCCGTCATCAGGTTAGACAAACCCCAGGTCCCCAGCCAGCAGTGCCCACAGCCCCAGCTACCAACTAACGGGATGAAAAAAACTCATCCATATTTCATCATCACAGGCCCTCAGCTCCCTCTGCTGCCACAGCGTCCTCCGGGGGCCCATTTCATGCCTCCCTGCCCCGGAGCAGCTCAAGATCAGATGGGACACGCAGCCCCTGAGCTGGCAGCCCCTTTGCCCAAATCTCTCTCTCTCTCTCTCTCTCTCTCTCTCTCACACACACACACACACACACACACACACACACACACACACACACTCTATGATGGACTCAGGTCCCTCTCTGAGCCCAGCCCCCCACTTCTGTTCCTTCCCACAGGCCAGAGGAGAGCCATTCACCCTTCACCAGGCAAGGCACCCCCGCCACGCGGTGTCCCCACCTCCTCTGAGGGACCTGGCCCTGTGCCCGCTGCAGACCTGATTGGCATTTGTAAATCAGCTCAGGCTGCGGGAACCCATCTCCAGTCCCTGCAGGCGGATCTAGGACAAGGCCGGGGATTTTCAAACATGAAAAGAACCTCAGCGTTGACGGGCTGCTATTCATTTCCTCCCTCCGCCAACAGAGGGGTCTGCATTTCTCCTTTCCTCCCTCCTCGCAGAACCAACTGAAGTCGCCGCAGGGCTTGGCGGGATGCAGCAGTCTATGGAAACCACAGGATTTTATTAGCTTGGCCACCAAGAGGCCAGGGGAGGGGGGCATCCGCGGAAACACAGCCCGGCTGGGTCTGGGGAAGGCATGAACGGGAGCGGGGACCGTGACGCCCCGGGGACACGGGGGAGCCTTGTTCTCATCCAGCTCTGCCCTGGTGACCCTTGGTTTCTCTGGACTTCGCTCACTCAGTTGTAAATGAAAGAATTGAATGAGAGCAGCAATTTTCAAGAAAGAGTGCAGACTCACCCCTCCTGAGTGGGGCTTGTTAGCAGCCTAAGCTCAAAATGAGGAGGCAGTTTCTGAGTGGAGATTTGGGATGTCCCCAGACGAACCCAGTGGTTCCCAAAGCGACCTGACCATCTAATCAAGAGGGGCCCCACCCAACCCTCCAAGCCCCACTCTTCAGGATGGAGGGCCTGGGGATCTGCATTTTCTAAAACCTGTTCTGCTGAGTCTAGTCACGAACCAGGTGTGGAGACCACTGAGCTGGAGGGTTGGGGGAGGAGGTAGGGCAGGGACTCTCTGAGCTTCCAAAGCAATGAGCAAGGAGTATGAGGGCCCAGCACCTGCCCTGTCTCTCCACAGGGAGGGCACAAGCAGGGGACAGGCATTCTCTGCCCCCCTCCCCCCCAGAGGTGCCAGATTGGCCTTATCTGCCTCCCTGAGGCTTCTTTGCTTCTTTGTACAGACACCGCAGGTCTCAGGTCGAGGGCTCCCCTGAAGCGCTGGAGTGTCTATTTACAGTTCATTAGCCATTTGACAGAGAGGCTCCCAGAGCAGGAGACATACCGAGGAAGTGTCAGGGCCCGGGCTGCTGCAGACCCATCGGAAATGAAGATGGAGCTGCTCCGAGATGAGGAGGTCTGACAGTGGCAACAGCAGCTCGGCAGACACCTGGCCTCACAGGTGAATGCAGCAGCTAAGCCACTTGCCCAGGGCCTGAGACCCCGTGACCAGCCTTCCCAGGATCTTGCTGCAGGATCTGCCAGCTCCCACAGCTACGCATGACCCAGGAACCATCAAGATGTCTGGCAAGAGGATGTCAGCAAGGGAAATAACGCCACAGCCCTCCATAAGGTTTTATCTTGCCATTCAAAATTACATTTACAAGAAACTTGTCATTACGTGGGGAAATACTTATCTATATACTAGAGGCCCCGTGCATAAAATTCGTGCACTCAAGCGGGGGCGGGGGTGGTCCCTCAGCCTGGCCTGTGCCCTCTTGCAGTCTGGGAGCTCTCAGGGGATGTCCGACTGCCGTGGAGGCGGGAGAGGCTCCCACCACCACTGCTGTGCTTGCCAGCCGTGAGCCTGGCTTCTGGCTGAGCAGTGCTCCCCCTGTGGGAGTACACTGACCACCAGGGGGCAGCTCCTGCATTGAGCACCTGCCCCCTGGTGGTCAGTGTGTGTCATAGCGACTGGTCGTTCTGCTGTTCAGTTGATTTGCATATTAGCCTTTTATTATATCTATATATATAAAAAGCCAGTGTCCGTGACGACCGAACAACCGGCGGGGAGGGGCGGGACTGGGGACTGGTGAGAGGGCTGAATGGCTGACCTCTTGGTCCCTGCCCCTGGCCCGCAGGCTCCGATGGATCAGCGATGGTGAACGGGGAAATCGGGGTGGGTGGCGGGAGGACCGGGCTGGCTGTCAGGCTGTTGGGATCACCAGCTCATCCCCGGCTGCTCGGGGGCTCGGGCCTGCAGGAAAGCAGGCGCTGGCGACTTCACCTCCATGTGTGTGCGCCAGGCCGGCTGCTGATGGAACGCGCTGCCCACTTGGGGACGCTCACGCCGGGGCGGGTAGGTCGTGGGAAGGCCCCACAGCTTCCGTCAGCGCCTCAAGCCCCAGCAGCAGCGGCAGTGGTGGCGGCGGCGGCAGCGCCCGCGTGAGCGGCCCCGAGTGGGCAGCGTGTTCCATCAGCGGCCGGCCTGACGCATGTGCATGGAGGTGAAGTTGCCAGAACCTTCTTTCCCACAGGCCTGAGCCCCTGAGCAGCCGGGGATGAGCTGGTGATGCCAACGGCCTGACAGCCCGGCAGCGGAGGCAGCGTTTGGCCTGGGGACTGGCGAACGGGCAGGAGGTGGCCCTGATCGCAGGAGGCTAGGCCCTAGGGACCCTACCCACACAATTTTGTGCGCTGGGCCTCTAGTAGGATATAAAAGCCTAAGCGACCAGCCAACCGGCTGACCGTTCGACCGTCCGACCGGTAGCTATGACACGCAATGACCACCAGGGGTCAGACACTCAACATAGGAGCGGAAACCACAGGCATGGGAACATGGAACAGACTGATAAATCTCAGAGGGAAGGGGGGAGGGGGAGGGCGGGAAGAGATTAACCAAAGATCTTATATGCATACTAGAGGCCCTGTGCATGTGCACCGGTGGGGTCCCTCGGCCTGGCCTGCACAATCTGGGACCCCTTGGGGAATGTCGGAGAGCCGGTTTCGACCTGATCCCCGCAGGCCAGGCTGAGGGACCCCACCGGTGCACGAATCCGCGCACTGGGCCTCTAGTACGCTATAAAAGTAAATGTGTATGTGGTGGGGGAGCAAAATACAAAATTGTGTGAACTGTATCAACCCTGTGAAATGAAAATCACACATAGGAATACAAAAACATATGAAATTTTCCAAAAATTGTTAATGAAATTTTCCAAAAATTGTTACTGGGTGCTCTCCTTCGCTACTTCCTTCTTTTCTATATTTCCCAAAATGTCCACCCTGAATGTGATTGTTTTTGTCATGGCAGCAACAAACTTTATGATTAAAAGAAAAAGACTCAGTCATTTACCACCTGAGCTTGTTCCACCTTGCCACCCACAGGCTGATGGGAACATGAGATTCATGAAGTCCCAGCCTTCCCTGACCAAGAGCTGGCCCCCTCCAGCCCCAAGCTCATGCTTCCTGCCTGAGCTGGGGGGTGGGCCTGAGCCCATTCCTCAGCCTGGAAGCCCCAGGCAGAAGCCGGCTCTTGGAGAGAGAGCGGAGAGAGGCCCAGAGTGCCCCGTCTAGGACCCTAATACATGACAATTATATGCAGGTCACACTTCGGTGTCCACAAGTCAAGTCCTATTAGAGCACAGCCAGACCTGTTTGTTTACGTATCGTCTGTGACTGCTGTCAAACCATGAGAGCCTTGGAGTTCCAACAGAGACCACCAGCCACTTCCTCTCCAGCTGTCACCGAGGCTGGCTCACCTCTGACCCAGGGTCTTGGATCCCCTTTATCCACCGAGGCTGGCTCACCTCTGACCCAGGGTCTTGGATCCCCTTTATCACCTTGCACAGCTGTTTCGGCACGAAAGCGTTCTGTCTCACTAAAGACCGTATTTCCCATGCTAGTGAGGCCTTCGTTAGAAAGGTGGGGGAGGCCAGAAGAGTAGGCTGCAGAGACTGTGTAGGAGCCCCCGACTTAGAGACTTAGAGACTCAGAAATGTAGGCACCCAGGTTTCCATTGCAACGTGAGAGTCAGAGGACCCTCGGGGGATGGGGAAAGACAGGGTCGTTTTTTCACCTTCTCTGTTTCTGACCTGGCAGAGGGAATATGCAAGCACAAGGGTGGGAATCAAAGGTCACTACTCTCTCCTCCTGCCCTCCCCTGGGCCGGCACGCCCCGGCATGCGGGCCCCAGCCTTGGCGCCGTGGAAATCGGTTCCCTTTCAGGAGGGAAAGCTGTTTTCAAAAGGAAATGCTGTTCTTCTATTAAAGCAAAATCCTCAGGTGAGTGAAGCCTCCAACTGTGCGGCCACCCACAATGGAGAAACGTTGCTAAGTAAACAGTCACCAATTTGCTCGGCATCCAGCCCTGACCCACTTCTGGGCCCCGCCTTGCTGAGCAGCCTCTTCATGCTTATCTCTCGTTGCCCCAGTTTTCTTTCCTGGGAGCCAGGGCCGGCTCCTCTTCCGCCCCAGGCAGGCGCAAACTGTGTTATTTGAAGTCTTTCGTGTGCATATTTGAGCCTTTGGATTACAGCTGTAGTCCGTTAGCAAATGCAGGCTGCTCAGAAGTCGCCCAGACAGCTGTGCGGGCCGGGCCCTGCCCACGTTGGGGGGTTCTGCTCACTCGTTGGATGTGAATTAGGATGACTGTCCACCAGGGGGCAGTATCTTGAGGAAGGGGCTCCTTCTTTGCTTCGCCCCTGAGCTGGCTTCTGAGGAAACAGCTGTAACACAACCTCCCATAGTTCGCAGTTTAGTAAGGAAATCAGACACTAAAGAGGAGATGACAGGGGGCCAGTGAAAGGGAAGGGATGGCCCAGCCCGCATGGCTCAGTGGTTGAGCGTCGACCTATGAACCAGGAGGTCAGGGTTTGATTCCCAGTCAGGGTGCATGCCTGGGTTGCAGGCTTGATCCCCAGTGTGGGGCGTGTAGGAGGCAGCCGATCCATGATTCTCTCTCATCATTGATGTTTCTAGCTCTCTCTCTCCCTCTCCCTACCTCTCTGAAATCAATAAAAATATATGTTTTTTAAAAAGAAGGAAGGAAAGGGAGGGGGCGGTGCTCTGGGAAATCTCCAGGTGGGAGATGGGGATGTAGGAATCAGCCAGGTGACAGGGCGGGGGAGGGGAGGGCTGAGAATGTTCCAGGCCAGGGAGCATCCTGTGAAAAGGCCTGGCAGCAGCAGAGAGCATGTCCGCCCTCTACGGGAGGGTCCCAGCCGCCCCCTCAGGGCCGCTGGCTTTCTGTCCCCGCAGAGGAGCGCGTGTGCGCGGCCCTGCGCATCCCGAGAGGAGCTGCGTGTCACGCCTTGATGAAAGGAGAAGGCAGAACATTCCGGCTTGTTCCGTGGTAATGACCTGCGCCGTGGAGCTGGGCCAATTTGTAAGTACACTTGCGCCTTGGGCTCAATCACAGGTGCCCGCGACCCAGAACACGCTGTGTCTGGGAGAACGGACGTGGGAATCGAGGGGGCTCAGCAGGCAACTCAGCCAGACACAGCCCGGAAGCCAGGCCCAGCAGGCTGCCGCCCAGGGAGCCAGGGCAGGCACACGAGGTTCAGCCCCACCTCATCCCGGGCCTCTCCCAGGCTGGCAGCAGGCCAGGCCAGGGTAGTACTTTTTTTTTTTTTTTAATATATTTTATTGATTTTTTTACAGAGAGGAAGGAAGAGGGACAGAGAGCTAGAAACATCGATGAGAGAGAAACATCGATCAGCCGCCTCCTGCACACACCCCCCACAGGGGATGTGCCCGCAACCAAGGTACATGCCCTTGACCGGAATCGAACCTGGGACCCTTCAGTCCGCAGGCCAACGCTCTATCCACTGAGCCAAACCAGTTTCGGCAGGGTAGTACTTATGAGCAAAGGCTGCCTGTGTCTGGATCTCACCTCTGCCAGCTCTGAGCTGTGTGACCCTGGGCAAGTTACTAAACCTCTCTGAGCCCCGTCTATCAAATGGCATAATAAGAGAATCCTCTTCATAGTGTCATTCATTCATTCACTCATTCAACAATTATTAATGAAGTGCCCTCGCGCAGTCCAGGTGTCTTGTAAAAATCCAGTAAGAAAGCCCACGTGCAGGTACAGCACAGAGCCTGGTCCACGTGGTGATCTGTGTGACCATTTTCTATCTGTGAGCTCCCCGGACAAAGGCAGGGTGGCAGCGAATCTGGGGGCAGCGTGCGCGCGAGCAGAGAGGTAGTTCCAGTGAATTGTGGCGGCCGAGAGGCAGGTGTCAGGGCCTAATTCCCGATGGAGGCGGAGACGGGTCACTGGCTGCTTCAACATCCGGGTGGCAGATTAATGTACCGGGATGCTGAGTTGTGTTGTGTGAGTCTCTCTCTCTCTCTCTCTCTCTCTCTCGCTCTCGCTCTCTCTCTCTCTCTCTCTCTCTCTCTTCCTGGCCTTTCCTTAGAAACAGTGGCTCAGTGGATAGAGCCGAAGGGGGGCTAGAGGGGAGAGTAGGTAGGGAGCTTAGCTCTGCTCAAGGACGCATACCCAGGTTGCAGGCTTGATCCTGGCCCTGGTCGGGGTGCGTGTAGGAGGCAATCAATCAATGTGTCTCTCTCCTCATTGATGTTTCTATCTCTCTCTCCTTCTTCCTTCCTCTCTGAAATCAATAAAAAGAAAAAAACAGTAGTGATTCAGCCTGAGTGGGGGGTGGCAGACATACCTCGGGCAGAGGTGACCTTTGCCACCACGCCTTTCAGAGCCACTAGTGGTGGCCGTAGGGTCGTGCGTGAGCTCTGAGAACTCCATTGAGCCTGTTCCAGTGGCCACAGCCGGGACCACACTTGCCCAGGAGCGGAAGTCCGGGCCACGCGGAACCAAAACGATCCTTAGAAATAGCCGCCTGGTGGTGCAGGTTAAAGGGAGACGCAGGGAAATCACAAGCTTGAAAGACCAGGAGGCTGGGTGGGGGGTGCAAACAGCCTGCTTCTGGGAGACCTGGAGCTGCACCCCCACACACCCCCTCCCCCCACCCCCCAGGCAGCTCTGGCCAAGGCCGGGCATCAACCCTGAGTCCCACCCTTGTCCCCTCCAATGTAGGGCTTTTTCATGTAAAGGGACCAGGGGTCGCTGACCCCATCCAGACCTGAGACTCTCTAGCTGTTCAGTTGGACGCGTCTCACAACTGAAAAAGCAAACCAATTATTCTGTTAGGGTAATGAGGTTTTAACGTTTTTCTCTTTCCAACATTTTCTCTAGTTTGTCTGTTACTTTGAACTGTCACACTTACCAAGTCCTTACCACGAGCCGGGCACGTTGCCAATGTTAATCCTTGAAACGCTCACAGCAGTTCTCCGTGGGGTCGGTACAGATAAGGGAGCCGAGGCTCAGAGGGGGTGCATGACCTCCCAGGATCACACAGCTAGGAGGTGACAGAGGCCGGCAGCTGAGTCCATGTCCCTGGCCTCTACTCCACGCTGCCTCACAAGAAAGTGTGACAGCCTGTCTGTCCTTGGGCCTGGTTCTAGGAGGGTGGCCTGGCAGGCAGTCTACTCCTGCTGGCCGGAGGGATACTTCCTTTGGCAGGATTAGGCCACTAGCCCAGCCGGTGTGGCTCCGTGGTTGAGCATCAACCTATGAACCAGGAGGTTACAGTTCGATTCCCGGTCAGGGCACATGCCTGGGTTGCGGGCTTGATCTCCCATGGTGGGGCTATAAGAGGCAGCCGATCAATGATTCTCTCTCATCATTGATGTTTCTATCTCTCGCTCCCTCTCCCTTCCTGTCTGAAATCAATAAAAATATATTTTTTTAAAAAAGATGAGGCCACTAGAATGGTGCTGACACGCCGATTCAGGGTGACTCACTCCGACACAGGATGAGCTCAGGGCGCTGGGTTACCTTCAGTTCACCCCACCCTTGGGCTTGAGCTCTCGTCCATCTCAGCTCTCGTCCATCCGCCTCTGGCTGCGGGGCTGGCAGCAAATGTCCCTGCCCCTGTGTCCCTCCTGCCCCTGGCACCCAGGTCAGTCACCCGTCCCCCTGCACTGGACTCCACGGGTCAGGCAGTCCCCTGGGGGTGGCTGTGCCCATGTCCTCCAAGGGCTTTTGGGACCATGGCTCCATGAGCCCCGTGGGTCCTATTGTCGCTGTCTTCTCGTTGTCCGACACTGTGGTGACATTGTGCCCTCCCAGTCTTAACCATGCCGGACCAAGGCCGGACACTCCCTGCACAGAAGGGAATTCTGTCCTTGCTCGTCCCCAGGCCCCTGCCTTTCTCCCTGCTGTGATGGTAGGGGAGGCAGGGGTACGGTCACCCATGGAAGAGATTGCATCCCAGGAATGCAATGCCGACAGCCCAGGAATTCAGGAGACGACATGGTGGGAAGAGGTGGTGTTCCATGTCGTCCCATGAAAGTCCAAACATCTCCCCAAAATGCCATCTCACTCACTCGCGGGGTCAGACTTGCATTGGTGGTCATGGTCGCTGAGGTTCAGTAACAACCTGGGAGAGAGCCCGCAGCAGGCGGGCTGCAGAGGCGGCGATGGGCGATGCAGTGATGCTCCTGGGGGGCGGGGTGGATGGTGCCAGGGAACCGCAGCAATGAAAAGACCTACGTTGTTCCAGTGACAGCAGGTTCCAGAGAGCCGGGCACCCCGCCAGAGTCCGAGCTCCATGCAGACAGGAGCTTGCCCGCTATACAGACCCTGTGCCTAACACTGTGCCTGGAACATGGCAGGTGCTCAGTGGATGCTTGCTGAGTGCGAGAATGACCCGGCAGAGCCTGGAGGGAGAGAAGCCGTGGTCAGCTCGGTCCCTCCTCTCCTCTCGCCCCTGAACCGTGTCAGTAATGTGCCCACAGCCACTCGGTCAGTAGGCGCGGATCTGGGTCTCCCAGCCTTTTATTTTGTGGCCGGTGAGATGTTTAGCACATCATTTCTGAACCACTTTCCTTTAGGTTTTCTTGGAGCATCTGGTGAAGGGAGAACCACAGTCCCCACCCAGAGCTGTGCTCGGGCGGTGGGGAATGGCTCCGTGCCACGGCTGGGGCCAGCAGAAGGACATTCACATCCAGACGAGCCACGGGAGGAGAAAGGATGGAAGGGAGGCAGCCGGGAGAGAGAACAGGAGAGGAGAAGATCAATGCCTGTGGTACTTATTTTTCATTGCCTCTACACGATAGCAAGAATAATGGAAATCGAAACAGAAGGTGAAAAAAAAGCACCCCTGGTCCTGAGGCGCTCCAAAGATCACGCTCTGACATATTTATCTGCGAGGACAGGCCTTGGACAGGGCTGTGGGCAGGGGCTCCAAGGACAGAGCAGGGGACCGGGTCCAGGGCCGCCCCCGGGTTCTCAGCCTCGCTGCAGATGACGCCACGTGAGCTGTGGCAGTTCGACGTAGGTCCCACATGGAGAGAGGGACAGAGCAGCCGGAGCCTGAAACACGGGTGGCTCATCCAGGAAGAGGAGGCGCTGCAGTGGGATGAGAGGGAGCAGGGAGGGCACCAGACAGGGAGTCGATCTCAGCTCCACCCTTCCTGGCTGGTGAACTCAGGGAAGTTACTTAACCTCTCTGAGCCTCCGTTTCAGCCTTTGCAAAATGTGAATGCACTTATCTCACAGGCTATTGTGGAGAGTAGATAATACAATGTTTACATATTTACATTCATATATTTATGTATAATACATATATATATATATATATATATATATATATATATATCCTATCTAATAATACAGTAACATGTAAATTACCATCACTCTGGCTACGCCCACGATTGGGCGGCAGGAAGCTGGGGGGCGGGACTCGGGGTGGCCTATCCGGCCATTGAGAGGCACGGATCCGCTGCCACTGAGGGGGGCTACCCTGCTGTTGAGAGGCGCAGGGTAGCCCCCCCTCAGCGGCCGCGGACCATCAAAAGTTGGGGAGCTGGGTGCCTGTCTGCTCTGGCACCAGGCCTTTCAGAAGCCTCCAGCGGCGGAGGCTTCTGAAAGGCCTGGTGCACCAGCGGACAGGCACCCAGCTCCACCGCGAAAAGCGAAATCGTGTAGGGGACCCTACACGTGCATGATTCAATCATGCACTGGGCCTCTAGTCTAATCTAATAATAGACAAATATGCAAATTGACCGCACCTTCGCTACGCCCAAGCCACGCCCACCAGCCAAGCCACGCCCACCAACCAATCAGGACGAATATGCAAATTATCCCAACAAAGATGGCGGCTAATTTGCATATCGCGACAGCATAGAAAGAAGCCAAGAGCTGCAGAAGGGAGCAAAGCTGCAGAGAAGCAAGCAAGCCGGGGGGAGGAGAAGGGAGGAGCGGAGGCGGGGCCGGGGGAGAAGGAAGTTGAGCAGGCGGGGCCGGGGGAGAAGGGGCGGGGCCGGGGGAGAAGGGAGGAGCGGAGGCGGGGCCAGGGGAGAAGGAAGGAGCGGAGGCGGGGCCAGGGGAGAAGGAAGGAGCGGAGGCGGGGCCGGGGGAGAAGGAAGGAGCGGAGGCGGGGCCAGGGGAGAAGGAAGGAGCGGAGGCGGGGCCGGGGGAGAAGGAAGGAGCGGAGGCGGGGCCGGGGGAGAAGGGAGGAGCGGAGGCGGGGCCGGGGGAGAAGGAAGGAGCGGAGGCGGGGCCAGGGGAGAAGGAAGGAGCGGAGGCGGGGCCGGGGGAGAAGGGAGGAGCGGAGGCGGGGCCGGGGGAGAAGGGAGGAGCGGAGGCGGGGCCGGGGGAGAAGGAAGGAGCGGAGGCGGGGCCGGGGGAGAAGGGAGGAGCGGAGGCGGGGCCGGGGGAGAAGGAAGGAGAGCGGGCTGGCAGAGAATGCGGGCCAGGGGAGAAGGAAGGAGCGGAGGCGGGGCCGGGGGAGAAGGGAGGAGCGGAGGCGGGGCCATGGGAGAAGGAAGGAGAGCGGGCTGGCGGAGAAGGCGGGGCGGGGGAGAAGGGAGGAGCGGAGGCGGGGCCAGGGGAGAAGGGAGGAGAGCGGGCTGGCGGAGAAGTTAGAAAAGCAGGGGGACTGGCGGAGATCTCGGGGCGGGGGACAAGGGAGGAGAGCAGGCAGGGTGGGGTAGAGTGCAGCAGGAAACCCTATTGCAGGATTTTTCCTGCAACGGGAACGCTAGTATATATATAAAAGCCTAAGCGACTGTTACAACCAAATGACCGGAATGATCGGAATGACCGGAACCACCAGTTGACCAGTCGCTATGACACGCACTGACCACCAGGGGGCAGACACTCAATGCAGGAGCTGCCCGCTGGTGGTCAGTGCACTCCCACAGTGGGAGCGCTGCTCAGCTGACTGACCCTTCCCGGTGACCCACCAGCCCAGCGGCAGCCACTCACTTCCTCAGCAGTCCTGCAGGTCCAATCTCCTGAGAAAGGGCCACGCATTGATGGACCAGTGCCGCTGGCCTTCTCTCAGGCACCACAGCTGCTTCCCCTCCCTAGATGCTCCGCAAGGAAGAAACAATATAAAAGCGGCCACCAGGTGGCTCCCGACAACCGGTGCGAATGTCAGCGGGACGGATCTGGAACCCAGGCCGGCAAGGGTGTCCCACTGCCCGCCTGGAGGGCCGATCGGTCCCAGGCCACCCCCCAACCCCCTGGGGACCCCAGGCTTCTAGTCTATATATATATATAAAAGCCTAAGTGACCGAATGACCGAACAACCAGTTGACCAGTCACTATGACACACACTGACCACCAGGGGGCAGACACTCAATGCAGGAGCTGCTCCCTGGTGATCGGTGCACTACCACAGCCAACCTCCCACGGCCCCAATCAGCCTTGATCGCAGGCCAGGCTGAGGGACCCCACCCATGCACGAATGCATGCACTGGGCCTCTAGTAATATATATAAATACATCCTATATAATAAAGATGTAATATGTATTTACATTCATATATTTATGTGTGTGTATACATATATATATATATATACATATATAGATTATACATAAATATATGAATGTAAATATCTAAACATTGTATTATCTACTATGTAACGACCCAATCACGGATCAGCAGGAGGGCGGGGCAGCAGGCAGAGAGCTACTGGCGCACGGATTCGTGCACAGGCTACTAGTATATACATCTGTAATATATATAAATGCTTATACAATTCAGCACATCTGTATATCATTTTGCATATGGAGTAAACACTGTCAATAATAGGTATTGCTATTTCTACTGCTGCTGCTATTATTATTATTATTATTATTATTATTATTATTATTATTATATTAAGGGAATAGCCGAGTGGAGAGGTGAGAGAAATCCAGAATGAAAATGCTTTCCTTCCCCTCTGCTTAACCAACATTTTGAACCCAGTAGGCAGAAGAGGGACCTTCTTTAGAACCGATTCAAAGTGCAAGAAAATGGTTGTTTTCCAGAAAGAAAAAGAAGCATCATGGCTTGTCCCGCACGCACACATATTCGCTCTAATCAAAACCCCGCTGACGGGAGCCGCCTCGCAGAGTCCCTCCCGGTGCTCTGGCCTCCGCAGGCTCCGCGGGCAGCGCTCCCACCGCAGCGTCTAAAGTCCGCCGCGTGGGGAACCGACAGCTCAGAAAATTGCAAGCGGCCTGTGATTTAAGGAAACACGCAGCGTGGGAGGTAAATAAGCTCCTGATTCTATCTGCCTCCCATTTCTTCACAGGCGCCGCCCGGGAGGAGCGGGCTGGCGGGAGGGAGCACAGCCGGGTGAGGGATGGGAGGCAGGAGGCAGGAGGCGTAGGACGGCACAGACTCTGGGTCCAAAGCCCAGCCTCCTCCCTCCTGGATGTGTGTCACCCGAAGCCAGTCCATGGACATCGCCAAGCCTCCGGTAAACAGGACCACCAGACTCTCCTCTTCCCCGGCTGCGGGTGTGACTTAGGAGATGGTGCTCAATCAAACAGCAGGATGCTGGCAGGAAGGCGGCCCTGGCAGAGGATGCTGTGGGCGCCCCTCCAGGCCCACCGGCGCTCCCCTTCCTGCAAAAGCCAATGGCTTCCTACTGCAGTCCTCGCCCCAGGCTTCACTCACTGCCCGAGCACTGCCCGATCTGAAGGGATGACGGGTAAACACCTGGCTCTTGGCCCCTCCCCTGGGGCACCTCTAAGGTGTGCTCTCGGAAGGCTCCCCGGGTCCCCGGGGGAGTGAGCCCAGGGGCCCACAGTGGTCTCCTGCTCATTAACACACCCTGTTTGGCCTCCTACCTCTTCCAACTGGACTCCTACCACCCAGCGCTTCCTAGGATCACCCTCCAATGCACTGTTTGCATCTGTGTCTCTGTCCCTGCCTCTGGGGAGACGCCATCAACGTCAGCTATCAAAACAGTCGGAAGGGGATCAGGCAACAATGTGGTCACATCTTGAGTCTGAGGTCCCAGCAGAATATCCAGTTAATGTCCAGTCTACAGCTCAAGAGAGAAGGCGGAGGAGACCAGCTTGGGCTTTGGGCTCTTGGTTGTTTGGTTTTGATTTTCCAAAGACTTTTAGAAGCAGAAATAAGTTGCTCAGACCCTAGTTCGGGTGGACTGAGCCAAGCACATATATCCCTGAAGGTATCGTAAGGCAGGTCTTTTATTAAAATATATTTTTATTGATTTCAGAGACGAAGGGAGAGGGAGAGAAAGACAGAAACATCAATGATGAGAGAGAATCATCGATCGGCTCCCTCCTGCACGCTCCCCATTGGGGACTGAGCCCGCAACCCAGGCACGTGCCCTTGACTGGAATCGAACCGGGGACCCTTCAGTCCACAGGCCGACACTCCATCCACTGAGCCAAACCAGCTAGGGCGAGGCAGGCCTTTATAACGGGGTCTGCAGCCCACGCGTCCCCCTCCTTTGGGGATGTGCGTGCTAAGAACTACTGCCTCGTTCTGGTCCCCATCTGCCCGGGGCTCCCGGGAAGCCGCAGGAAAGTGCTTTCGAGATGATCTTTAAGATGCGGATTTCTGTGTTGTTCCTGTTGGTGACATCTGGACTGCACTGAGCGTGAGCAATTTCCCCTGAGGTCACTGAGACGTTAACAAGGGCTGAGGATGGCGCCGCCATTTCTGGCTGCAAGTCTTAACAAGGAGGGTTATTGCTCATTCACTGTTTGTCACATATCGATTTAGGGCCAAGGAGGAGATGGACAGGACGCCGGGGGCTTTTGAGTGGATGGCAGCCGGACGGAGATGGCTGAGCTGGTTTCACTCAAATTGACAAAGGGATGTCCAGAGAGAAAAGAAGATGCTGGTAGAAAGATATTTCATTATCAAATTAGAAAAAAAAAGTTGATGACAATACCCAGTGCTGTTGAAGACATGGGGAAACATACACTCCCGAACACGACTTGTTGGGTGTAATTTGATGTGGTTTTTCTGGAGGGCAAGTTAACCATGTGTATCCCAAGTCTTTAAAACATACACTGAGTGGCCAGATTATTATGATCTCTGAACACATAATAATCTGGCCACTCAGTGTATATCCTATATAATAAAAGGCTAATATGCAAATTGTCCCCTCGACCAGGAGTTCGACCAGCAGGCAGGCCAGCCAACCACCCATATCCCCTCCCCCTGGCCCGGCTGGCTGGACCCCACCAGTGCACGAATTCATGCACTGGGCCTCATACACACACACACACACACACACACACACACACACACACTGAGTGGCCAGATTATTATGCGTTTAGAGATCATAATAATCTAGCCACTCAGTGTATACACCCTTCTCCAGTAATTTGGTTCTCCGTCATTCATGCTTAGATTTCATTTCTGAAACGTTCTTCATCATTTTGTTTCCAATAAGGGATAATTGGGAACGATCTACCTGAATTCTCAAAAATCCCAACCATAGGTCATAAGGTTGGGGTTCTCATGATTGGATGCGTGCCTTTATGAGAAGGGGCACCAGACAGCTTGCTCTCCAGCTCTCTGTCTGCCACATGAGGACACAGCAAGAAGGTGGCTGTCTGTAGGCCAGGTAGGGAGTTCTCACCAAGAACCAAATCAGCCAGCACCTTGACCTTGAACTTCCCAGCCTCCAGAACCGTGAGAAACAAATGTCTGCGTGTAAGCCGCCCGGTCTATGGTATTTTGCTGTAACAGCCTGAGCTGGCGGATGCACGTGCATTTCTGGGTTTTATGTGGCAAGCCACTCCCCTTCCACGTCTTAAAGGTCACCTCTTCTAAACATCGCCCTCCACGGGGCGTGGCTGCTGTGGCCGTTACTGTCTGGTGGCCGTAGCCCCATTTATGGAGAGTTCCAGTGACCCGGAGTCCCGAGGCAGGGCTCGGGGTGGCAGCTTCGTCCCCACTTAGCAGCTGGGTCGGGGTGGCGGTGGCCCTGGCCACGGTGGCAGAGGTGGGTCTGGAACGGGCAGCTGTAAGAGCAGCCCTTCCATCTCCACAGGAGCGACAGCCTCTCCCTGTTGGTGGCCCAGCTCTGCTTGCGGCTGAGCGAATCGGACCGGAATCTGGGCCTTCAGCCCCCAACGACGCTCTGGGCCACTGAGAACCCTGCAGAACGCGCCTTCACCCCGATACTGGCCTGAGTGTCCTCACCTCGTTTCACTGGGCAGAGGGAGGCAGAGCTGGGCCTGCCCTTCTTCTCTGCTCTGTCTATATTTATGGCGCAAACTCCACACCCAGCTTCCCGGGGGACCTTCCCTTTCGATTCTAACAGTGACTTCCAACAGTGACCGCTCCTGCCTCCTTGTGCTCCGGCCATAATCAGTTCTGATGCAAGGTGAGCCCTCTGCCCGACCAGGGCCAGGTGTCTACAAGGGCCTGTGGGGACAGAAAGTCACAAACATCTTATTTCAAAGACCGAGAACCCCATATCTGGATTTGTCTGATATTTAGAAATGATTGTGTGTTACTGATGGATAAAGAAGTTTCAGAAATAAAGGTGTAACATATAAAGGCGAAATAAGAGGTAGCGCGGGAAGCCGTGGGGGACATGGGAAGCCGTGGGGGACACGGGAAGCCGTGGGGGACACGGGAAGCCGTGGGGGACACGGGAAGCCGTGGGGGACATGGGAAGCCGTGGGGGACACGGGAAGCCGTGGGGGACACGGGAAGCCATGGGGACACAGGAACAAACACTATGAATCGGTTCCCTGAGAAGAGGAGGTGGAGGATTTGCCCACTGGGTCCCTAGATGTGTGCCATCCGATGCCATGGCCACTGGCCACACATGGCTACTAAGCACCTGAAAGATGGTTAGTCCCCATCGAGATGTGCTCTACGCGTAAAAATACCAGACTGCAGAGTTGGTACAAAAATAAAAATAAAAAGGATGTGAAGTAGCCCATGAATAACTTTTCTATTGATTCCGTTTCAGGTTGCAACGATAATAGTTGGGATATATTGAGTTAAATGAAATATATTATTAAAATCAATCTCACCCGTCTCTCTGTACTTCTTGCCTGTGGCTGGGGGAAGGTTTTAAATTCCGTGTGTGGCTGGCATCCTGTTTCTACCGGATGGCACTGCCCTGGAGCATCGCGGGGAGCCTGAGTTTGGGGGCCAGGGAGTGACTAGATTCAGGGGCCATGAGGGGATGTGGGGAGAGAATTCAGACAGTTGGCGGTGAATTAAAGAGGGAGCGTGGGGGTACGTGGTTTGAGGGGGACAAAGGGTCCAGGGAATGATTTCAGGACGGGGAGTCTGGGGGTACAAGCCAGAAATTAGGGTCCAGGAGAGGGAGGGCAAGTCCGCCAGAGAGAGGATGACTATCTGAGCCAGCCCAGAGCGGGGCTGGAGTGCGAGTGTGATCCCCCCACGTCCCGTGTGGTTCAGGGTTCAGGTTCAGGGTTCGGGCTCTGGAGGAGGCCGCACACAAATGAAAGAGACAAGACAAGAAAATACTAATTTGGGAATTGGGGGCCAGGGGGAAGCCCAAGAGAGGACTCCGCTTTGCTCTTGCCTTGCGATCCCTTTCATTCAGGTTTGGGATCCACCCACAGGCCATAGACAGGCAATTTCCAGTAACAGGCAGACTATCTTATCCGTAAGGAGTTACAGGAGACTAAAAGGTGGAAGTTGCCTCAGCTCCCTTTGTCTCCACCAGACAGTGGGTGGTGGGCTCTGACCCTCGCCAGAGCCTCAAGGTTGACCAGCCTTCCGGGCTCCTTGTCCACACCTCTCTGCTAGTGAAGGGCAGCTTCCAACACCGGAGGACAGGAGCAGACACCAAAGAGGGAGCCCTTCGTGGGCTGATACACAGTAGATGTGAGCACTACGTTATGGGTCATAGACAAAAGACGGAGTCAGTCCCAAAACGTCAGCGCTCTCTAGGGAGTGGGACGACCATTTCCCTCTAAGGGGGTTTCTCTGTCTTCCTAGTCTCCATTGTATGGGTGCCGATATTATCATCAGCCACCTAATAATTTTCTTCTTTTAAGAATCCAAGAGGGCTGGCCAGCGTGGCTCAGTGGTTGAGCGTCAACCTATGAACCAAGAGGTCACGGTTCAATTCCTAGTCAGGGCACATGCCCAGGTTGCGAGCTTGATCCCCAGTAGGGGGCGTGCAAGAGGCAGCCAGTCAATGAATCTCTCTCATCATTAATGTTTCTCTCCCTCCCTCTTCCTGAAATCAATTAAAAAATATATGTTTTTTTAAAAAGAATCCAAGAGGCCTGCGAAGCTTCTAGGTCAGAGAAGGACACATGGAGGCCGTTGTTCTGAGAACCCTGAGATTCACCCCAGGCCCCACCCGGGCTTCTGGAGTCTGAATCCTGGGGTGGGGGCTCCCCAGGGGTTTGGAGGGGAGCCGTGCCCAGAGCCTGTGGCCTTGCCGCAGAGCCCGTAAAGCTGCCTGGAGGCACCACGAGGCTTTAATATACAGACCTGGGCTCTGCTTCCAGGCGGTGGTGTCATCGTCTCTGAGATCGATGGCCCCTCGGGGCTGCTGGCTCAGCAGCCAGTTCTCAGGCAGCGGCAAGAAGTGAGGGCTGCTGGAGAGCCTCCCAGCCAGACCTGAGTGGAGGGGTGGGGGGAAGACGACCGGGTCAGCCCCCACCCCGGCGGGCCCTGCACACCACAGGCGCCCAGAACTGCCTATTGCCATCAACGCCTCGAGCCCTCTGACCTTTATCCCCTGCTTCCTGCCAGAGCTGGTCTGGGCCATCATGTCCCACCTTGAGCTCAGGATAAAATGAGTTCGTAACTAATGTAGGGAGCGCTGTGTGCCCGGCACCGGGGAAGTGCTGGACGAGCCTCACCCCCCTGAACCTTCACATCAACCCTGTAGGTGCTGACCTATTACCACCCCATTTTACAGATGAGGAAACTGAGGCTCGGAGAAGGTAGGCCACTTGCCCAAGGGAATGAAGGCCCAGGCAAAATGAGAACTCTAACCGAGGTGTGCTCACTGCAGAGCGACTCTGAGCTTTCTTATTTACCTGCCTCAGCCCTCAGCACGCACACCTGAGAGTCTCGCAGATGCCGGGTTTGGACTCGAGGCAAGAGCAGAATTTTGCATCTCTCTCTCCATTACCTATCAGCAAGGTGGAGGGTGCCTGGGGCTGGCCTGCTGGGTGCCTGAGAGGGGCCCAGAAGGCTCTGTGCTCCATACAGCATCATTTTCAACCTGTCGGAACTTGCCAAATGAATTACAAAATAAAGCCCCAAATGACAGAATAATGAGCCATTCATTTGAAATGTAAAACAAATAGGTAACTCTCCGGTGAGAAGGCAGAATAAATGGCATTCGGATGACATTTGGTGATTAAATTAAACAGTAATGAACTCCTGAATAATGTGCGAGAGGTGGCTGGGGAGGGCGATTTATTTTTCCGAAGCTGAGGACTTGGAGCCCCAGCTGTTCCCAGGAATCCAGGAGCCCAGCTGGGGGTCAGGGGCTCTGGGATTGGAAGTGGGCAGCCCGCCCACCTACTTCACCAGAGACCCAGCCCGGAGAGAGGACCAGCATGTGCGTCGGGGAGCAAAGCCCAGGGCATGGGTGCCAAGGGAACCTCTGAGATCATCTAGTCCACGTTTGTTCCTTTATACCTGGGGCAGCTGAGACCTAGAAAGGTCAAGACACTTGTCCAAGGGTGACCAGCAAAACCAGGACTGGTCTTCTGACCCCAGCGCAGAGACCCCCAACTCACTTCACAGCAAGACAAGTGTGGCCATGGGCCCAAGCTCCTGGGCTTCCTGGTCTCACCACGTCCCCCCACCACCACCACCACCCCCCCATCCTGAAGCAGCTGGCTTGGTAGAACTGTGGAATGGCCTTTTGAAGACTCATCTACAGTGTCAGCTCCGCAGCGAGACCTCACAGGGCAGGGCAGGGGCAAGCTTCTCCCAGGGTGGTTTGTGCTCTGGATCGGTGTCCAACAGAGGGCGCCATTTCTCCAATAGCCCGGACTCACGGGTCCAGCTCTTCCAGCCTCTTGAGCTAACAGACAGAAAGGGAGTCGCAGCGCTGGCTGGGACGATAGATCCAGACGACCAGGGCGATGCTGGACTACCACTCCACGAGGGCAGTGAGGAAGAGTGGAGGATAGGAGATCCCTTAGGATGTCTCTTAATGAATGAAGTCGGTGAAAAACGACAACAACCCAACTCAAGCAGGACTGCAAATGGCCCGGGCCCTTCTGGAATCTGAAGCATGACCAGCTGCGGTGCTTTCCGAAGGCAAAGGGCACATTGACAGGTAGTAGGAGAAGGGACTTATAAATACTACCCGCTATGACCACCTGACCAGCTACCAACATCAGGGCTGTAATTGTCATGACTATTTCCCCTTCGTCGTTATGAACATGTTTGTGTGCATATGTACATACACGAAGCAGATATCTCTGTTTTCTTTCTTCTCTTATTCCCTTACTAGAGGCCTGTTGCACAAAGATTCGTGCAATAGGCCTTCCTTCCCCTGGCTGTCGGCACCAGTTTTCCTCTGGCACCTGGGACCCGGGCCGCAGCAGAGCCAAGCCTTCAGTCTTCAGTCTTCAGTCTTCACTCGGTGCCTCTGTATGCAAATTAACCTGTCATCTCTGTTGGGTTAATTTGCATATGCACTCCTGATTAGCTGGTGGGTGTTGTGGAGGTACGGTCAATTTGCATCTTTCTCTTTTATTAGTATAGATCATGTAACATAAAATGCACTGACTTCATGTCAGTGTTCACGTATTGTTCATTTTACATAGAATTTAAGCCACGGGATATCGGGAGAAGAGCAAACATCACCCAAGGACTCTACCTCCTCTACTGGGGAAGCAGTTAATACGGCTTCTGTGTTCACAGCACAGTTCTATCGTGTGAGGTGGGAGTAGGATCTTGTCTTTATTTGGAGATGAAGAATGGCTTAAAGCAGGGGTGGGGAATGTCTGGCCCACAGGCCCTAGAGGGCCTGCAAAATCATTTGGTCGGGCCCTGCCACAGCATGAGGGGTGAGTGAATTAAATGTTTAACCAAATATAGCAGGCTAATTTTTAAGTTGGTAATGTTGTAGGGCCCGCAAATGATGTTATAAATACCCAAACGGCCCTTGGCAGAAAAAGGTTCCCCACCTCTGGTTTAAGGGGATGAGTCTGGTGCCAAGTTGACAAAGGGTGAACTTGTGGTAGCTAGTTTTCTGTGTCAGCTTGACGGGCTAAGGGTTGACCAGAAAGTTGGTAAGACATCATTTCTGGTGTGTCTGTGAGGGCGTTTCGAGAGAGATCAGCATTTGAATGGGTGGACTGAGTAAAGGTCACCCTCCCCGGGGGGGTGGGCACCATCCACCCCCCCGAGGCCTGGACGGAGGAAGGGCACAGTCCCTCTCTTTGCCTGAGTGGGGCACCGTCTTCCCCTGCCTCGGACACCAGTGTTCCTGACTCTCAGGCCTTCACTCTCAGACCAGGACTGACACCATCAGACCCCAACTCTCAGGCCTTCGGACCGGACTTGGTGACGCCACCAGCTGTCCCGGTCTCCAGCGTGCAGACAGAAGATGGTAGAACTCGGTTTCCATAATCGCAGGAGCCAATTCCTAGAATAAATCTTCTTATATATATCCCATTGGTTCTGTTTCCCCAAAGAGCTGACTTCTACAGCTACTAAATTTGGGGGAAATTTCTTACACAGCAATTTATAATCGCCATATAACTGACTTTTCAAAGAAGGCAAAGCCATTGTCAGAAAGTTAAAGCTAAACTCAGTCCCCTCCCTCGGAGTTTAATGTGGGTTAAACTTGACCTCTAGATCTTCCGTGAGGCCCACCACTCCCAGGTCCAAGGGAGCCTGTCAGAGGTCCTGGAGAAACGGATTCCTTGGTTCATTTATTCATTCATTCATCCAATAGACATGAATTAAGTGCCGTCATGTGAGCAGCAAAGATACAACTGGGAGAAAACCAGACACTGATTTCAGGCTTTTGGGACTGACAGTTCAGCAGGAAAAACAGACACCAATCAAGTAACCTTGCGGGTCAAGCACAGGCCGCTACCGCCACCACCTCCTCATCCAGCCCTGATGACCTCAGAGAGGTGACGCATGACAAGGGACTTGGAATCACTATAAGTGGGCGGAGCTTGGTGCTCCGTAAATGACTGAGCGGTTGTTTTTATTTTCATTGTTGCCACTGTCGTTAACATTTGTGGAGGTGCTTTACAATGTTCTCCTGTGTTCTCCCCAAATTAATGGAGTCTATCCAGTGTCTTCTCACCGCCTACTTGGTAACCCACCTACAACTGGATGCTCTCCAAGCCCCTGAAACTTTTTTTTTTTAATTTTTAAATATATTTTATTGATTTTTTACAGAGAGGAAGGGAGAGGGATAGAGAGTTAGAAACATCGATGAGAGAGAAACATCGATCAGCTGCCTCCTGCACACCCCCTACTGGGGATGTGCCCGCAACCAAGATACATGCCCTTGACCAGAATCGAACCTGGGATCCTTCAGTCCACAGGCCAATGCTCTATCCACTGAGCCAAACCGGTTAGGGCGCCCCTGAAACTTGATGTCCCCACATCTGCCTCCTCTCAGCTTTTCCCCCCAACGCTGCTATCCTGGCTTCCAGCTCTGCCAGTGGCTCCAGCATCCATGGCTTGGGGACACTAAAGCTGGGAGAAGGGACGGGGTGAAGTTGGAGCGTAGGCTTCCAAAACCCCAGGAGAACAGGTGAGCACCCCATAGCTACAGCCCTTCAGGGTCCTGGCAGCAGCCGCGTCTCCCAGGCGGGAGCCTGGATCCGTTCCCAGGTGCAGGAAACTAATTTCTCGCTTGGAACTCAAGCAAGAACCTCACTCCTCATTGTGCCAGAGGCGGCGGCCAGATGGCTGCACGGGGATCCGTCACTCTGCGCTGTCGGGGTGGAGGCAGCTGCAGGACGTCTGTGTTTTAACCAGGACCCCTTACATTTCCAGTGAGACTCTTACCTTTCTGAAGACTTTTCGATGCTAGGAACCCTCCCAAGCCTCCCCACCCCTTGTGGCTACCCCCTTCTGACAGAGGTTGTTGGTGCCCCATGCATGCCACTACCTCGACAGCCAAAGCTGCTTCATGCAAACACCTGTGACCCACCCCCCAAGTCCCGGAGGCATGGCAGCCACTCCAGCCACACCCTGAGCGCAGCTTCCACAGGGATCTTTGTGGGTCAGTGAAGGTGGGGTTAAACTTGAACTCTACATCTCCCATGAGAACCACCACTCCCCAAACCTTAGCAATAGCATGGTTTCCTCAGCCTCATGCACCTGACCCCAACGCTCAGAAGCCAGGGCCAAAGTAGAGGCATCTCTCTGTTCATTCATTCACTCAAGACTCGTTTACTGAGCACCTCCACGTGCCAGGTAAGGAGGGGTCCTGGGGATACAACAGGGAACCAAACACCCTCAATCCGTGTGCTCTCTAGGTGAGGTCTTAGGAGACAAGTGTGGCAGAGCCCGGCTGGGTACTCTCCAATTCCCTTTCCCTCTTCCAGGGCACACAGGAAAACTACATTTCCCAGCACCCCTTGCAGTTGGGTTGGGGCCTGGCTGGGTTCTGGCCAATGAGATGCAGAATGAGTGTTGGATGCCACAGGTAACATCTACATTTTCCCACCGGCTTCTACGCTGACTTCAAAGGTACAAGTTCAAGATGGCAGCATCATACAGCAGAGAGAGCCAGGATCCCTATTTCCTATATGTAGGAGGGCAGCCAACAGGTGTCGGCAAACCTGCATGGATGACAACTAGAGTGAGAAACAGGGCTCCCTATGTGAAGCCACCGAGATTGATGGCAGAGCCCCGCCCACCCTGACTATTAAAACACACTGATGGCCGAGTGTGGGAGGAACATTTTCCAAAGAGGGATGAGACGATATCGCCCATCCCACACGACCCTCTTATAGTGTGACCTCGACACTCCTCCCCCTGAGTAATGGGGTCTGAGTCCTACTTCCTTGAGCCTGGAGGACTTCGGGGACGGCTCCAATGGAAGCGATGTTCCAGGACTTCCACGTCTGGTCCTAAAAGGTGGGACGCCTCCGCCGGGTCCCCTTGGGTGCTCTGTGCCTGGTTGTGACTTCCATCCCTGGGAACAGCTCTCTCTCAGCCCGAGTGTCCAGCCACCCCCAGGACCTCTGCCCCGGGGACGGGAAGGGCAGGATTAGAGGGGACGTGGCTGTACACAGAGAGCCGAGGGGAGGGGCTCCCGGAGAGGCGTGGCCAGGGGGAAATGAGGACACTGAGCTGGGACCGCATCGTCGAAGAGTCACAGTTACCAACAGACAAAAGGATGTTTTCTTCTGGGAAGTTGGGAGGCCCTGTACCCAAGCCCGTTCCCCAGACACTGCACATGTTCATTCCCACCCCCACTCCCTTCTGCCCGGATGTCGGAACAGGGTCCCTCCAGCCAATCCCAGCTGTGGGAAACAGGCAGGCCAGGGGCTGGAGGGGAGGGGCTTAGAACAAATGAGGAATGAGCCAAACATCTGCCGAGACAGGGAGCTGACGGCGACCTCAGTGTCCCCAAAACACCTGAGGTTGCTGGGGAAGGAGGAAGAGCAGAGTGGGGAGTTTGGGGGCTCTGACTGTAGGCCTGTCTCCACTCCCTAAAGCCAACATTGCTAAACGGCAGGGGCGGGGGGGGGGGGGTTGCTCCTGTCCCCCACCTCTGTGTGGGAATGTTGTGAAGCTAAAATAACATAATTGGGGTGAAAGCTTTCTGGGATGAAGGCCTTCCGGCACTCTCAGGCACTGTGGCATGGAGGAGCCTCTACGATTCTAGGTAACCGCTCTATGAAGGCACCGGGCTATTATTATTCAGCGTTACCATTAAGGTACTTTATGTCACCGAACTTCCCTCGCACCGCCCCCAAGGACAGATAGGAAGGGATTCCAGAGCAAACCCTTGGGGGCTGAGAGTCCTGCCTGATGGGTGGGGGTTCCCTCCTTTTCTCTTTACATTATATATTCGTTGGTTTGGAACTGAAGCCTACGTTCCCAGACGCTGTCTCTCACCGCTGTGTTCCCAGCACCAAGGACAGAGCCAGGCACAGCGTGTGTCCCAATGAACATGTGAAACAGTTATCTATGCTTCTTATTCATCCCTCACCAATTTTCTGAGTGACCTCTGCCCCGAAGCACTGGCGATATAACAATAATAAGACCCAGTTCTGCAGTTCTGCCCTCAGGGGGCTCACCGTCCAATGGGAGGCAGAGACATGAGCGAGCGGCAAACCACCCCCCCCCCCCCCCGTGAGAACCAGCAGGGGGCTGGCCTCCCGTTTATCAACTAACATTCAGGTCCCCAGCCCCGACATCCCCCTCGAGCGCCTGCCTCATAGATCCAGACGCCTGCTTGAAATGTTCTGTAGGGTGGGAGTTCGACCCAGAAATCTCAGTTTCCTCCCACACCTGCTCCTCCCTCCCGTTCCGGGCTCGGTTGCTCAGGCACCAGCCTCCACTCCTCTCGTTGTCCGGCCCCCTGCAGCCAGCTGGCTGGTCCTCTGGGCTCTGTCTCCAAAATACACCGGGCGGTGAAGGTGCCGGAAAGGCCCCGGCAGGGGCTTCCCACATGCCCAGGGCAGGCCGGGGACCTGGCCAAGCCCAGGACAAGAGGACGTCTAACCCCGTCCCTCTATCGGAGCATTTTGCCAGCCATCGTTAAAGGGTGCTTATACCTTGGCTCTCGGACTCGTTTGGCTCAGGGACCGACTTCACCGGCAGTGGGCTGTCCTCCTGTGTGTTCTATTGCCCACTCGGGGTTTCTCACCAGGGCAGGAAATACAGCCTCACGGGCAATGACATCTTTATGAATCTAAGTGTCGTAATTCATGCAATTGACCCAATGTCACGTTTTATAGACATTTAACATTTATTAACGTCCATTTCACCGTTGGCGCTGCCCGTTTTGCAGCCAATAAATATTTTAAGGTCCCGGATTTGTTAGCAGGACCCTGAAGCGCTCGTCGGCCCGAAGAGCGAGTGTGGCCCGGAAGAAGGGACTGAACTTGCCTGGTCTCGGTTTCCCCAGCCTGCTCTCCAGGGCCCTCCCAGCCGCAGTGTGTCCTGCAGAGCTGGCCGCCCCCCGTCCCCGCCCCCCGCAGCAACGCCAAGGCCAAGCCCAACGGAGGCTGCAGCCTGGGATGGAGCGACGCTCAGATCCTCATGGAGATGGAGACCGAGACCTCCCTCTCACCCATGAAGAGCAAAGCAATAAAAAATGCTATTTTGCAGCCAGCTGAATTTCGTTTGTGTGGTTGGGCGTGTACTTTCTAGGTGATGAACCTGCCGCACGTACGACCTCCATGGAGAGAAAGGGGGACAAGCAAGGGGAGGGGCCTGCACCTCCAGCCACTGAGAGCGGTAGGACTGGGCAGAGCTGCACAGCGTGGACGCCACAGTCCGGTCAAGGGCAAGGTCAGGGGGGACGTGCTTACGCGTGCAGCCTGAGTGACCTGGGTTAGACCTCGGGGAGAACCCCCAACCCCCACCTCCAGGCATCTTTCCTGAGTAAAGGTGACTGGGCCTGCCGCCTCCTCTGCCCAGCAGGCCGGAGGATGAGAACTGACCAGTGCCCCCTGCCCTGCAGATTTGGGAGAAAGGGCCAAAGACACTGGCACTTGCCCAGGGGAAGAGAAGAGGAAGGGGATGCCCCTGGCAGACCTCTCCACCTCCGAGTGGCAGCTTGGGTCCTGGATGATCCATGGCAGATGGGACCAGTGGCTCTGGCTACACACACACACACACACACACACACACACACTCACACACACAGACTCCCTCTCCTTCCCTTAGCCCGGGGAGAGGAACCAGAGGCCACAACCTCATGGAATAAGCACCTTGACTGTTGCTCCAGCAGGGGGCATGCCCACCCACACTGGTCACGAACTGCCAGGGAGTGCTTTGCAAGGTGGCAGCAGCGGTGGGCTCTGGCAAGCCAGCCCCTGTCCCGTGGGGAAAGCCCTCGTCCTCTCTGAGGCCTTCCTGCAGCGCCCAGGCCCCACTCACAGCCCCGGCTAACCTGTGCAGTAGTGACCGTGTCCTCCTCCGTCCACGCACACACGTGTATTCGCATCCACTGCACGCAGGCAGGGGGTGGAGGGACGCCGCAGCCACCCAGGCAGCCCTCAGCCCTGGGCCCTTGGAGCTCACAGCGCTGCTGGGGAGATGGCCAGGCGGGGCAGGCACCGAGAATGGCCCACGCTCTGCCAGAGGAAACACGGGGTGGGGATAGACCTTACCAGGTCTGGGGAGAAGTCTTCAGGAAGACTTCCTGGAGGAGGGGACAGCTCAGCTGGGAAGGGAGGAGGGAGTTGTGAGAGGAAGCCTAGAGCACAGGATAGTGCCTCGGTCAGCTCCGCGGGGGGGCCAGGCGGGCAGAGGTGTCCCTGAGGGACTGGGAGGGGGAAGCCCCGCCCCTGAGGCCTGTCTTGGCTGCAGCACTCACGGGGTCAGTGGGGCTGAGGAGGGAGAACAACAAAGCCAGTCTAAGTCCCCAGGTTCTGGCTGCCGGGCCCCAGCTCTGCCCCCTGCACAGCAGCATGAGAAACTGAAAGCAGGCAGCATCCGGGCCTCCTGGGGGGGTGCATTTTAAGAGGGATCAGCACCTAGCAGGAAAGACCAGCCCCCCGGGGTCAGCTCACTCTCCCTTCTCGCCCCCTTTGGAAGCTTGCCTACCGCCCCCCCCAAGCCTCCTCTCCTTTCCTCCCTCTGGTCTCCAGACCCCGCACCCATCTTCTGGGGTGATCACCATGGTAACCCCACACTGGCCTGGAGCACACTGGGTCTTACACAGCAACCCCAGCCTTGGCTGAGCCTGCAAAAGCTCAGTGTCTCTCAAAGGCTATGGGGGTGGGGGTGGCGCACTGGTCCTCCAGGGCCAGCTCTGATTTGGAGGGGAGGCCAGGAAAGGAGGAATATGGATTAATGCATCCTCTAATCTGGTGAGGCCTTCACATGGTAACAGGAATGTCTAGAATCAGTAACGCCTTAGCCCCGAGCAGAGGAGAAGGCGGTGACCTGGAGGAAACCCACTCAGGGCACATGCCCGGGTGCAGGCTCCAGCCCCGAGCAGGGAAGGGCAGCCAAGGTTGCAGCACTAGTAGGTGTCCTGCCCCCAATATGCATCCAAATCTGCCTAGCTCCAACGGCTGTGAAACAAATTCTAGGCCATCAGGCCACAAAAATCGCAAACACCTGCCAGGGCTGAGTAGATGGGGGTTGGGGCGGGGGGGGGGCGGGGGGAGACAGCACCTGGTAGTGGCTTCTGTTGGGAGTTAGCGAGCACAGGCCCATCCACACAGATGGCCAAAATCCTGCTCCAGTTGACAGCTGCCATGTGGAATGTAGGCCCCAGGTGGCAAGGACATCTAATTTCCCAGAAAGCACGAGTCCAGATCTTTATACGAGATCCTCTGGTTTGTAAAAAGTTATCTAATTAAAGTACATTTGATCGGATGCTGTGTAGATCAAACGAGACACACCTACCTCCCGTCTGCACGAATGCATTTAATAAATATTTAATGAGCACCTACTACGGAAAAGGCAGGGTAGCCATAGCATCCTAGTGTGCCCCAGACTGTCCTGGTTTTACGACCAAAAGTCCCACATCCTGGGACCTCCCTCAGTCCCTTAGACAGGTGCTGAGCTTTGACCTTTTCTTGCTGAAATATCTCCCTGCCTCTCATCAAGCCTCTAAATCAACTGCCATTTTGTAGGGACAAGGGACTATGTTCAACGACACCTTTAAAGATGCAATCAGCAAACTTTAGACAGCTGGAAACTCTAAAATATACACAACTCAATTTTTTGTTGTTTGTTTTAATATACTGATCCTGCCAGATCGTAGCTGTGTTTCACTAGGTGGAGAATTTTTTTAAAATACGTTTTTATTGATTTGAGGGAGAGAGACAGAAACATCAATGAGAGAGAAACATCGACTGGCTGCCCCCTGCGTGTGCGCGCACCCCGGGGGATAGAACCCGAAACCCAGGCAATGCCCTGACCTGGAATTGACCCTCTCGGTGCACGAAATGACAATCAACCAACTGAGCCACACTGGCCTGGTCACAACTCAGCTTTTTCATCACATCAATTACAAGAAGAGAAGGAAAGAGAAGGGAGGAGGGAGGGACAGGGAGGGGGGAGGGGAGGAGAGAGGGAGGAAGAGGAGGCGGAGGAGATGGAGAGAGAAATGATGGATTAACCTACAATAAGGCTTAAGAGACAGATCAACCAATTGCACTGTTCAGATTATCCTATAAAGTTATTTCACAAACTATTTACACTCTTTTATGAGATGTGTGACCCAGGCCTGGATGGAAGAGAGCGCGCAGACGAGTCACTGTGGGGAACTAAACGGGGCTGCAGAACCGAGCTGCGGAAAAGGTCCCCCGAGGATGCAGAGGAGAAGGGTGGGGAAGCGAGTAATGCGAGAGCCGAGTGATTATGGAAATCATTAAGACTGTAACCTAAATATGGCAGGTGTTCTAGAAGGAAACAGAACAAATGGGGCAGAAGTCCCAACCAACGGTAACGTGCGAGAATTCTTAGCTGAGTTAAGAAGCCACCTGAATCCGGCGATGGGCAGGAAGCCGCGGTGTTCCAAGGAAAAAGGCAATAAAAGTAAATGGAAACATGGCTGGCACAAAATAAATGTCTGAGCCGGGGGGAAATGGGAGCACTGAGGGGATGTTGAATGATACCGAGGGAATAGCGTTTTATTTCTCAGGTGTGGTAATCGCACTGTGGTTATGTTTGGGGGGAAGAGTCTCTCTATCTTTTAGAGATAATGCTAAAATATCTACAGATTAAATGACAAGACGTCTGGGTTTTGTTCCACAGCGACACGGAGGAGACGTGGGTAGAGCTATAAATAAAACAAGGCTGGTCATGAATGAATAATTGATCTGAGTGATGGAGAGAGGGGAGGTTTATTATTATTATAATATTGTCTTTGCTATTGTATCGGTTTGAAAGTTTTCCAGAATAGCCCGGCCAGCGGGGCTCAGGGATTGAGCACAAACCTATGAACCAGGAAGTCACGGTTCGATTCCTGGTCAGGGCACATGCCCGGGTTGCGGGCTCCATCCCCAGTGTAGGGCGTGCAGGAGGCAGCCACAATCAATGATTCTCTCTCATCACTGATGTTTCTCTCTCTCTCTCTCTCTCTCTCTCTCTCTCTCCCCCTCGGCGGTTTACGCCACTTTGCACTGGGTTCTTCTATTTCATTTGTTTAAGGGCAACAGGAAAGCTGAGGGGACTGAGACCAGCATCCATGCTCTCCCTGAGACTCTGATGCCAAAGGTGGCCAGTGCTAACGGGTGCCTGTATTCGTTGCCGTTCTCCAGAAAAACTGAACCAATAGGGTGTGTGCGAATAGATACAATATAGGGGATTTATTTAAGGAATTGGCTCCCATGATTATGGAGGCTGTCAAGTCCAAAATCTGCAGGATGGGCCAGCAGGCTGAAGGCCCGGAGAAGAGCCCATGTTGCAGCTCAAGTTCAAAGGCATCTGCTGCACGATTTCCTGTTGCTCAGGGAAGGTCAGTCTTTTGTTCTATTCAGACCTTCAGCTGGTTGGGTGAGGCCCACCACAGTATGGAACGCCATCTGCTTTACTCCGAGTTCACTGATTTAAATGTTAATCTCGTCTCATTCGAAAATGCCCTCTCAGAAACATCCAGGATGACCTGGATACTGCCATCAACCAAGCTGGCACACCAAATAAATCATCCAGGTGCATTTTGTTTAGTCCTCCTTGTGTACAGACGAAGACACAGAGGGCCAGAGAGGCCCAGTGGTTTGTCCAAGGTCACTCAGCAACGGAGCAGCAGAGCCAGGCTCTTCCCTCCTGACTCCCAGGCCGGCCAGTGCTCTCTGCACAGTCCCCTCACTCCTGCTGTGGCCCCTGGGAACTCAAGGGTAGGGCAGCCACCGTGCCAACCCTGAGTGATCGGCCGAAGAACAGACGCTGGCTGGTGTGACACTTACATGCTGCTCCCTAAAGGTCAGAATATACAGAAATCCCTCCCATCCACCTTTCTCCCGCCGCCTCCTAGCGTCAGCTGCATCTGTTTGGGAGGACCGCAGGGGGCCCTGGCTCCTCTGGGCTGGTCACCTGCCCACTGCCCTGTCCCCCGACCTGTTTTCTGACCCCGACCCTGGGGCAGCCCAGACCCTTGTGGTCAGGAAGTCCCTCCTTCAACTGTCCCAGGTTCCCCACGTGGGGAATGCAACACTGCCCGGGCAGTGCACCATCGGACGGTTGTTATTTTAAACCCATGGGCTCGTTTTTATGTTGTTTTGAATTTATGACTAAGGGCGCTGGTTGGCCATTCCTGGCGGTGATATAAAGTTTCCCTGTCAACGAAATCCAAGTATTTTTAAAGTGAGTCCATTTTATTTAGAAGTGGTGAAACTGGTAAGTAAATAATAAGAACAAGCGGTATGTCCATGTGGCCCAAACAGAGCTGAAATGACTGAGCTTTTAGAAACACTGAATCCAGAGAAATGTCGCCTGCATTCGACCCGCCTCCACTAGGCCTGCCCTCGGTGAAGGTGAAGGGCAAAGGACACAGTCCCGTGTGTTACGGAGAAGTGTTGACTCCCACACCTGTGTCTGGCTTTGAGACACGTGGCCCAGGGACCATGGCATGTCCAGCCACCTTTCCCAGAATCCTCCAGGCCCTGGAAAAGGTCCCAGCACCAGACCATGGGACCCAGTGTCCACCAAGCAAGCCTCTGCCCAGGACCCACTTCCCTCTCAGGCCTCCCAGAAGCAGGGTCATGTTTTCCCACCTGGACCACCCACCAACACGGAAATAAGCCATTTCCCACCCATAAAAGCCTACAAGGTAATTAATACCCAGGTCATTTATCTCAGCTGCAATATCCTCACCATTAATAAGCTAGCTAAGCGCTCCGCTTGAAATTAATAACTTGCAAGTGACCCAGGAGCCCTGGCTTCATGCCTTTGTTAAAAAAAACAAAAAACAGAATTTAAACAGTAAAGTGATTTTCACTTATGAGCCAGAATCATTATGCATAACTGGAGAACTGTAAGGAGGGAGAAAGCTTTTCCCACTTAATTAAAATCTTGAACATCACAGGAAAAGGAGACCACGTCGAGCACAGGGGATGAGGAGTACCCATCAAAAGGGAAACAGCCCCCCCCCCCCCCCATGTAGCTGCAGGTCTGCCCAGCAGGACCTGGGTCTGTGCATCCACCGCAGCTGGAGAACGGAGCGCGGGCAGCCACGTTGGGGGCTGAGGCTGGCAGGGGAGAAGCATGCCAGGACGCCAGCGTGTCATACCCACGTCCTCAAGACACGCTGAAGCCTCATCTTTTATATATATATATATATTTCCTTTTTCTTAATTTCTTTATTGATTAAGGTATCACATATTTGTCCTCATCCCCGCATTCCCATCCCAAACCCCTCCCCACGCATGCCCCCACCCCCCTGTTGTCCGTGACCACTGGTTAGGCTCATATGCGTGCACACAAGTCCTTTGGTTGATCTCTCCCCCTTACTCCCACCCTCCCCTACCTTCCCTCTGAGGTCCGACAGTCTGATCGATGCTTCCTTGATGAAGCCTCATCCTAACAAGGGAAGCTGCGACCGGAAGGGAGAGAACAGAGGCAGCGAGTGGAGACGCAGAGGCGGGATGACAAGCCTCACAAAACCCGTATGTGGGACAGGGAAGGAGAGAGGGGGAGAGGGACTTGCCTGGGGTCGTCCAGCCGGTGAGTGGCAGAGCTGCCAGGCAAATCCAAGTCCTCTTGATTGCATGCCAGGCCGCGCCACCTAGCCATCAGCCCCTTCTGTCTGCACAGCTGTCTCTGCTGGTTCATTCTCCCCGCTGCCCTCTCCTTTAAGCCACCCCTCTCCCTCGCCCCCCGCCTCTTGGTCAAGAGGGCATCATCCTCACATTTCTCAGATCTGGGAACTCAGGGTGGGACTAGCCGAGGGCCAGTCCTGGCCAGGGCCCCGGAGCAGATGCCCTGACTTGCCCAAGTTCACAGACTGTTCCCATTTCCCGCTCCACTCAAGCAGCCTGTGCCAAGCCCACAGCCTCATCTCTTCCCCGCCTCTCATGCCCAGGCACTGGCATGGGCTGAGACCTCCTGACGATGCTCCAACAGACTTCAGCTGGCAGGCCTGGTCCCCATATGGGCCACCTCCACCCGTGGGCACAGGGCAGTCACCTCCAGGAGCTTAGGATCGAGTCTGGGCTCAGCAGGTACTGCCTCTTCCAATTGTGTGCCAGACAGGCCCTTTAGCTGCCCAGCCAGCAGGGGAGGCCGGCGGTGCCGCAAACAGAAACTAGCGCCTTGTTCCTTTTGAGGACCCAGAGTTGGTAGGCAGTGGTACCCAAATGCCAGCTTAGGAACCAGCTCCATCTGAACCACTCCTCAAAAACCCAGCTGCCTCGGCTCCACTCCCAAGAGAGTGTGATCTGGCAGGTCCAGGAGAGAGCCAGGAATCCGCATCTGAAAAGCCCCTGCCCACTCAGGCAAGCAGGCTTGGGAGCCACTTGATTCACACAGGGTCAAATCTGGGCATCTCTGGCCCAGCCCACCCATCGTACAGATGCAAAAACTGAGGCTTCTGGGGCTTCTCCTGGGTCAAGGGTGGCTCAGTGGCAGTGCTGTGACTCAGACCCAGGTGCCCTGGCGCCCAGACTGAGACGCCTGCCCTTCTGTTAAGCCATCTCAGGGAACAGTGGGAAGTCCTCGCTCAGGGCTGAAGGCAGGACCTTGGCGAAGTGTCTGAGGGGCGTGAAGAACATTGGAAGGAGACAGATAGTGCCTGTTTCTGCCCCTCTCTCCCTCCCTGGTCCATGAGGCCCTAATGGAGCTTAGTCACAGTGCTCTGTGCCACACATTCTCTCTCTCTCTCTCTCTCTCTCTCTCTCTCTCTCTCTCTCTCTCCTCTCTCTCTCTCTCCCACACACACACACACACACACACACACACAATGCGGTGGGTGGGTGACTGGACCCAGCTGTCAGCGTTCTTACCCCTCAACACCACACCTCCTCCTCCTGAGACTTGTGAGTAACAAACTATGTTATTAATGGCAATTGCCTCCTGATCGCCACGCCTAAATAATAACACACTGTACTTTAAAGACCCCTGAACCTCAGTTTCCCTATTAACAACCTGGGTCGCATCCACCCACGCTGCCTCACGGGGTCTCGGCAGGAATGAGATGTGATTGTGCCTTAAAAAGCCTTAAACTACGACGAGGGCTTGCCCACAAGACAAGGCGTACCCAACCCAAAGGCAGACTTCAACAACACCACCATCCCACGGCCTCCTGGCCACACCTCTTTGGAGCAGGTGGGGCTCAAACGATCATCCCTCTCTCCAGATAGGTAAACTGAGGCGCGGCACGGTAAACGACTTACCCAAGGACACACAGCGGGCTCTCCGAAGATCCAGGACTGGAAATCAAGACTTGGGAGAGGGTGTAGTGCAGGCCAGAGAGCGGGTCTTCCAGGAGGTGGGGCAGCGGGTAGATGGGCACACGCCTCACACGAGCACACGCCTCACATGTGCACACGCCTCGTACGATCACCCGCATGGATGTGCACACACGTGGTGGCAGAATTCGGAATGCGTGCGGTGTGGAGAGGACCGGCTAGTCAATTACCCTGTCACTCCCGCTCCCAATTTCTGCCTCCCCGTCCTTGGACGCAATTGGGAACCTCCTTCAGGCTCACGATTAGACTCCTCCAACTGGCATTGTTTCCGCGCCTCACCACGTGACGCCCCTCTCCCCGAGCCTTTCAGCCACAGCCCAGCGAAGCCAGACAAATCCTCCCTGTACCGTGCATGTCTCAGGCTCAGCGTAACCTCCCCAAATAACATAAAAACCCTTTGAAGTGATTCCATTGGACTCAAAGGCTTCTGTGCACAGCGGCATTGCTAGTGCCTGCTTTCTCCCCTGGGCACAAACATTTCTCGTCCACGGTAGCCATTCAGGCCACGGCCAAGGGCAACCAGGAAGCCCATCGCTCCAAAGAGCTGAACCACAATGATTAGCACCCCCACTTTCCTGCCTTGAGTGTGTAGTCTCTTGTGAGGATAGAGAATGATCATTGCAGTCATTGTCGATACAAGTAATTGCCACTTACCACATGCCAGGCACTGTTCTGAGCACTTTGCACTTATTGGCTCATGTGGTCCTCACACCAGCTCCATGAGACGGGTGTTATCCTTATGCCCATTTTACAGATGGGGCACTTGGGAAGACTGAGACCACCTGACAACCAGAATCAGCACCCTCACGTGGCAATACTCACTGGAGCAGAGAAGAAATGGCTGCCCCTTGAGGTGGAACCTGCACACTCCAGTTAGCCACAGTCCCCACCACCCCCTATTGTGTTACACTCTGTTGGCCTGGCTCATTTAAGTGACTTGCTCCACCCCAGCCAGTGCCTGAGCTTTCAGCTCCTACACCGTGCTGCCCCTCCCCTGTGCTTCCTCCACCCCCCCCTGGTTCTTATGGAATTTGATCTGAGACCTGCAGGTCTGCAAAAGGCTCCGCTCTCCTCCGTCCTTTAGACCCACTCCTCCAGGAAGCCTTCCTTGTTTAATCATCAACTTTGCAAATGCCTGAGCTGCAAGCGTTCTTGGGGGTCATCCGGTCCTAACCCGGCAGTTACAGATGGAGAGACTGAGGCTCAGGGGCCATGAAATACATTCCTCCCTCACCCGGTCATTAAGCCGTCCCACCAAGGTCTCCACGCCCCTTCCTACCTGTGGGGAGGTAGGGCTGGTGCTGTTCTCGTACCCATTTGGCAGATGAAGGAACTGAGGTGAGACACTGGGTCTCACTTCCAAGGTCTCCCTGCCCACAAGCCACAGCTGGTTCCCTCTCATGATTCCTGACTCTGCTGTTCGTCCCCCTACCTTCACCTGGACACAGGCCACAAGTAGCCTGAGCCTGGTGCCCCCTCAACCCGCCTCCTCTGAGATTGGGACCCTTCATTCTTACCCCCTACACACAGTTCACACCCACCCCAGCAACATCCTCCCTCCGGCCCAGGCTGGGCCTGATTCTGCCCTAACTTCCCAGCTGAAGAAGGCGCATCACAGAGGCTAAATGTGATCCAAGTCACAGCTGCTCCCTGACCCCTGACCCCTCTTTACCGCATTTCCCACTCCACTACGCTTGCCCCCTCCCACCTCCCCCGCCCGGCCCAGAAGCCAAGGAGGACTCTGTGATGTCACTGTGACCACTCCCCTTGCTTCGACCTCCCTCCAGGGACCCTCACCACCTGGGAGTCACCCCCTTTCCTGGGTGGGCAGTGGAGTCTTGGACTCACTCCCAGACAGTCATTTTCCTGGCACCTTTGCTGCACAGGTCCTGGCAGGTCCCTGAGCTCACCTTCCTCCTCCTCCCCAGGACGCTGCCTATCTCTGGATACCGCGCTGTCCATACAGCTGTGCAGGTGGCGCATGCACGCCCCCTCCCATCCCCCCCCCCACCACCACCACCACTACATGCTGCAGTCATAATTGTCACTCACCAGGCATCGCCATTCGTCCTACACAAGGCAGCTGCCAGTTGCAGGTCACGCTGCAGCAGCCTGCCGCTCCGCAGACCAGGGCCCCCCTCCTTCCCCGCCCCTGTCCCCCCAGCCCCAGGGCCACTCAACTCCCTCAAGCAACTCTGGCTGGACCTGGGGGGCTGGCAGGAAAGGTCCCCCGAGCAGGGGGGAATCTTGCTTGGCTATAATTAAACTCCATCACCGCACAGGCTGCAGACAAAAGGGAATCCATAATAGGATTAGAATTGTCATAAATTAAAATCATGAATTCAATAAATGCCTTATCGGCCTCCCTCTGCAAACTGCTGGCCCACAGTGGCTGCCTTTGATAGGCTTAAGAGAGGGGCCTTGGGAAGAGGGGTCCGTGCAGCCAGGCAGGCTGCAGGGGGGCGAGACTGGCTGGGCTGCCAGCCCAAGCTGACGGGGCCAGGTCAGGGATTCTCCTCCGGAGAAGGCTCCTGCACGGGCAGACCTTGACAGCACGTAGAGCACCGGGACCTGCAGTGGCTCCCCATCAGCCCCACCATCTAATCCAGCCCAGCTCTTCACCAACTTCCTGCCTCAGAATTGCTGACACACATCTCCGCCACCCACCACATGGGCACCCATTACATGGCCTTTGGCCTCAAATGGGTGGTGTGGTTGGATATATACTGACAGGGAAAAGCTCTGGGTTTGGAATGTGATTCCAGCTCATGAAGTCAGGCACGACCTCGGACAGGTATCTGTGTTCAGGGGCATCTGCCTTCCCGCCCACCCCGGGAGTACCATCCATCCACCCCTCCATCCATCCTCAAATTCTGCACATCATTACACATTCCTGACTGAGTGCCAGACCATGCTAACCCCCAGGGGAAACAGCAGTGAGCCAGGTCCTCAGGGTCATGGAGCTGCCATTCCAATGGGGAGACAGACGTGGCAGGAAACTTCCTGAATAATTGATTGTCATTGCAGAGGAGAAGCCCAGGGACCCAACCAAACTGGGGAGGAGAACATGCAGTGAGAGGTTTATGTGAAGAACTAAAGCTCAAGCTGAAGAATGAACCAAGAGGAGAGGGTGAGGGACGCATAAGGAGCTCTCAACATAGGGAGGCACATGTGCAAAGGCCCTGGGGTTGGAACAGCAGGGGGACCTGACGTTTATACAATTTGGGTGAGGGCAGGAGCTTTTTAAAAAAAAAAGGGGGGGATATAAAAGATGCAAAATTGAATTCTTCATTCAAAAGGATGCAAAATGGGGCATGAAAGTTCATGTTTATTTAGAAGTTTTTAAAAGTGTTAGTAAATTACATTTTCAATGCTAAAAAATGACACAAACATCACAAAATCCAGGGGGGGAATATTTTTATTGACTGCTTAATGCAACTCTACAATATTTTCTTCTTACCTTCTTGGCTGCATGCTCTTGGATTCCCTCTTCATATGTCAAGATTTTGTAACATCATTTTCTACAGAGAAGATAGAACGATAATGCCCGCTCTGGTCAGCAGAATAATGGCCTCCAAGGAAATCTATGCCCTAATCCCCAGAACCTGTGAACATGTCAGGTTGGTTGCATGGCAAAAAGTGATGAAGATTGCAGATAGAATCAAAGGTGTTGGTCAGCTGACCATAAAATAGAGAGATTACCCTGGATTATCCAAGTGGGCCCAATATCATCACAAGGGCCCTTAAAAGTGGAAGAGGGAGAAGCAGAGAGCTGGCAGCATGAGCAGTATTCTGTCCGACATCAACGGAGGAGGGGGCCACAAGCCGAGGGATGTGGGCAGCCTAGAAGCTGGAAACAGCCAGGAAACCGAATGCCTCCAGCAATGAATGCAGTCCTGGCACCTTGATTTTAGCCCCTGATTTGAGACACATTTTGAACTTCTGACCTCTAGAACTTTAAGATAATAAATGTATATTGTTTAAGCCCCTAAGTTTGTGGTGATTTGTTACAGCGGCAACAAGAAACTAATACACCTACAAACACAAGAATTCTGATCAATTCTATGTCACATGATTACCATCAAGAAAGAAATACAGCCGAAACCGGTTTGGCTCAGTGGATAGAGCGTCGGCCTGCGGACTCAAGGGTCCCGGGTTCGATTCCGGTCAGGGGCATGTACCTTGGTTGCGGGTAGATCCCCGGTGGGGGGTGTGCAAGAGGCAGCTGATTGATGTTTCTCTCTCATCGATGTTTCTAACTCTCTATCCCTCTCTCTTCCTCTCTGTAAAAAATCAATAAAATATATTTTTTAAAAAAAGAAAAAAAGAAAGAAATACACACAGACACACACACTGCATTTATCTGTAAACTAGAGGCCCGATGCACGAAATTTGTGCAAGGGGCTCGGCCCTCGCAGCTCTGGCTGCCTTGGCCCTCGCAGCCCCGGCTTCGTCTGGAAGGTCGTCCGGACTGTTGTTCTGCTGATCAGTCTAATTAGCATATTAGCTCTTTATTATATAGGATGATGCCTTCTCATGTGTATTCCTGACTGGAGAGAACACACTCCTCTTTGGATAAGGCCTCGCTGGAAACCAAACCCTCCACTTAAAAATTTCCACATCGGAGTGGCTCCCCACTCCACCTATGCAAACCTTCTGGGCTGGGACTGAAGGACAGGTGCACCTCATGCGTTGACCCCTGGCCTTATGTCTTCACGTCATGACCTTGGATGAGTCATGGGCGGGGGGTAGGAGTGCTCCCTAACTGGTCTCAGAGACCTTGAGCCATGTATGTAAGTCCCCTTGAACCCTCACTAAATGAATCCCCACTCCACTTTGCCTTAGATGGATTCCAAAACTGCCCTGGCCCCGCCAGCATCCCTGCCCCCAGGGCAAGGAAGATGGAGAAGTCTGAGTGGACAGAGGTCAAAGGCTGCAGTCTACGTTAGCAGAGCCCCGAGCCTTGAGTGCTGGAGCTGTGGCAAATCCACACTTACCCTGTTGAGGTAACTCAAAACAGGTACGTGCCTGGGGCACAGAGAGCCTAGAGGGTTGATGGGGGCACGAGGTGGGCCTAGGGGAGGGGGCAGGCCAGACCAGGCAGGGCCTTGTAACTCAGAGCGGGGCCTTGAACCCATCTCATCCACCCCGTCCAGGCCACCAGTGGTGAGGTCACAGCAGCTACTGGTGGTGAGGGGCTGGAGGAGGAGGGCCTGGTGTGGGAGGTTACTGCAGGTTCCCAGGAAGAGCCCATGGAGGCTGGGAAGGGGGGAGGGAGAGGATGGAGGAGGGGGCGGAACCACCTAGAAGGCAGCAGCCACAGGATTTGGGGACAGGTTAGAGGTGGGGCTTGAAGGAAGGGCGGTGTCAGGGGTGACTCCAGACTTCTGGCTGAGAGGTGGGAGGACTGCAAGGGGCGGGGCTCCAGGAGCAGGAACTGTGAGGGGGGAAGAGGGGACCTGTGTGCCCGCCTTCCCTCCCCACCCCCAGCCCACAGGACAAAGAAGGAAGTCTGACCTCACTTCCCCTGAAGCCACCAAACCCCACACTGGGACGAGACTAAGACCATCCCGCCACACAGCCATGCTAACCGGGGCCTCAGCCCAGAAGGCAGAGCAAAGAACTGGTGGAACCAGACACGGGGTTCTTTCCTTGTGCACAACACTTTCACAGCCTCTCAAGAACCCCATTCCCAAGCCAGGTGCTCCCCCAACCTCTCAAACCCCACCCCTGGCCCTCTGGAGGGTCTTCATCCCCCACACACCCCAACTCCCACGCCAAGGCCAGAGTCATTGCCAGCGCTTATTAAGCCACTAATTAATTGAATTTTTCCCCCTCATTGCATGCTGTTAATTAGTTCCTTGTAGTAACAGAGACTGTGATTCTTGGAAGTAATAACTTGGTCCAGGAGGCAGTTTTAATGCTACTTCTAATTGCTGGAGGAGGAGGGGTCCTGAGCTCAGGTGGGCAGGGCCAATTCAGGAAAACTGCAGCGATTCTCTTATTTACAACACTAGGGGCCCAGTGCACAAATTCGTGCACCTTGAAAGGAACTGTGGGCCACAGTGGGCACAGGGGTGGGTCTCTGCCCATCCTCTGCGCCCCCACCTAGCCCCTCCCACCACGGCCCCCGGTTCCCTGTCTGCCACAGCCCGGCTCCCGCTGCTGCCACTCCCATGAACTGATGGCACCAGCCCCGCTCGCACCCACTGACAGCGCCGAGCGATTAGGGCTGGCACTAGCAGCTGCTGCCCCAATCACCCATCAGGAGCAGGGGGAGGTGGAGAAGCCCTCAGGGGCAATCGGGGCGGCAGCCACCACTCACACCCGCTGACAGCACTGAGGGATCAGGACCGGCCGGGAGCCAGCAGTGGGTGTGAGCAGTGGCTCCGGTGCCAGCAGCAGGTGCGAGTGCCAGGCAGGACAGCGGCGCACGGGAGCAAAGAAAATTCAGTAACCACTAGCGGCTCACCCCGATGACAATGACCGGCACCCCGCCTTGGTCTGGTGCCCCCGCTCACCTGCTCCACCATCCCGCCACAGCAGACACCTTCCTGCTGCTGACACCCGCCATGTTTCGCGTGCGCCCCCTGGTGGTCAGCGCATGTCATAGCGACCAGTTGTCTGGTTGTTCAGTTGTTCCGCGGTTCAGTATATTTGCATATTAGGGATATATATGTGCCTGGGAGAACGAAGCCACAGCGCTGGCCTGGGGCCTGGGGCATGGCTGCCCTGGCTCCACAGCTTCTGTTCCAGGCTGTCCTTCTCCGTTCCCTCCCCTGACCCCACAGCTCATGAGCATCAAAACCGGGGTACAAATGAGGGCTCTGACTGTGAGCCGGGGACTTAATGCTGACCCAAGCTGAGTTATAGAAACAGCCGGGAGCCTGGCCGGCATGGCTCAGTGGTTGAATGTTGACCCATGAACCAGGAGGTCGCTGGTTGGATTCCTGGTCAGGGCACATGGCCGGGTTGCAGGCTCGATCCCTAGTGGAGGGCATGCAGGAGGCAGCTGATCAATGTTTCTCTCTCATTGAGGTTTCTCTCTCTATCCCCCATCCCTTCCTCTCTCTCTAAAAATCAATAAAAACAGCTCTAACTGGTTTAGCTCAGTGGATAGAGCGTCGGCCTGCGGACTGAGGAGTCCCAGGTTCGATTCTGGTCGAGGGCATGTACCTTGGTTGCAGGCACATCCCTATTGAGGGGTGTGCAGGAGGCAGCTGATCGATGTTTCTCTCACATCAATGTTTCTCTCTATCCCTCTCCCTTCCTCTCTGTAAAAAAAATCAATAAAATATATTTTTAAAAAATCAAAATCAATAAAAACATATTTAAAAAAAAAACAAACAGCTGGGGATAATGTCTTCCCCAGATAAGGAATTGGAAAACAAGATGCGTTGATGAGGAATAAGAAACATCTGAAATTGCTGAGGCCCTCCTGCCTCAGTTTCCCATCTTCACTGAGCCTGCATTCTAGTGAAAGAAACAAAGAAATAAGTAAACTACAAGGGGAAACTGTGGGTGCAAAGGAACATACTATGTACATGGGATGGTCAGGGTCTCCTTGAGGGGGTGACATTTAAGCTGAAACCAAAAGGGTGGGGGGCGGGGGGTTCCAGCCGTACAGAAAGGGTATTCAGAGAACAGGTCTGTGTTTATCCCTGAGAAGGAGCCTCAGTGTCTACCCTCCACCAGACTCCGGTCTCGTCCTCACAGCAAAGCAATGAGCTATCACTCACGCCAATAAAAGCACAGGTTAACCTTGAGCAAGACCTCAATTAGCTGCAAGGTCTTAACTCCATCATCGGCCTGGATGTGAGAGGGGAGGGGAGTGGGAACCGCACCTGATTCCCAGAATGGTCTGTGATGTTGAAAAGTGGCCAGACAGAGGCCGGAAACCCCGGCCTCCCTGCAGTGGTGCGCTGATAAATGCTTGACAGCCAGCTCTCAAGGGGGAAAGCCCTGTACCGTAGCACCTGCCAATTGCCATGGTGTAAATACTGCCCCCAGGGCCAATTGCAAACTACCCACCTGACGTCAGCAAAGGCCCAGCTGGTAAGAAGTCTGCTGGGCACATCACTGCTTTAAGTACGACCCTGGGCAAGTTGCCTCATCTGTGAAGTGAGGGTTGAATGAGATAGGTGAGTAACCATTACCACAGGTTGGTGCGGGTTAAGTAAGGGTTTCTTTCTCCCACCCGGGGAACGCAGAGGAGTCCTGGTGCAAAGTTGGGGAATATCATCGGAGAATTAGGGATTGGCTGTCTTGTTTAACCATCTGGGCAGAGATGGTGTGGGTGGATTTGAGGTGGGGGTGGGGAGGGTATGCGGGGGGGGCGCGGCCAGAGAATGTAGGGATGAATTCCCACCCCCAGCCAGAGCCCCGAACAGAGTCTCGCCTACTGAGTGGTAGCAGATGGAGGGAAAGTATAGCACAACTTGAGCTCCCCAGGACCGGGTATGCCCAGCCCCCAGCCCAGTGCTCAGCAATAAACAGCAGACGCTTAATACTTGTTTGCCAAATGAGTGAATGAATGAATGAGAGCCCTCTCCAAGTGGGGGGTGGTAGCCTTCTCCCTAGCTCAGCCCACGCACACGCATGCCAGGCAGCCTCAGTGGTGGGTTCCCAGGCAAGCAGCCCCTGGGGCGCTGGGAGAGTGCCTTGGGGACTGCGGATGGGGCTGCGAGAGCAGGTTGGAGACAGCCCTGTGATTAATCGCAGCAAATGCCCAGGAAATAAATGTCACACTGCCCGGGCCCTTCCCACCTCAGCCTCTAATATCCTTTCTGCAGGAAGAGGCCTTATTATTCAGGGCCCGTGGTGACAGCTAACGAGGGAGTGAATCGGTGCCTGGAGATTGCTCCTGGGGAAACCGGATGTAGTTCCTGGCGGGGGGGGGGGGGGGGGGACGTGCTGCAGGGGCTGTGTGGGAGGCGGGGGGTCACTTTGAGGAGGCGTGGGGGCAGGGGGTGGGTATGGAGAAAACTGCCTGCCCATCCTCCTGCTTCCCACCTGATGGGGAGCCCCACCCTCTGGGCTGTCACTTCCCAGGTTCTCATCTGATTGGCAATGCCCTGCCATGGCTTGCCTTCCTGAGGCAGAAGCAGAACCCATCCTTTCCCAGAGCCTGCCGCCCCCCACCTCCTCCAGCCCTAAATCCTGGACCAAAATCCACCCTCCTAGGCTGGAGTGGTGGAAGCATGAGGACCAGTTACAGCGATAAGAGACCAGAGCCTTGACGCCTCGTGCGTTGCCGTTGGCCCGGCACATCAGAGCCCCTCAATAAATACTTGTTGCCGGAATAGGTGCGTCAACAAAGTCATGAAGAAGTGCTTACAGAGCAGAACGGGCCAGGGTGTGCACTTTTCGGCGATTTCTCCGCCTCGTTCTGTTCCTGATTTCTCCAAGGACGCACCACCACTTCCATCGCGGCAGCCACGTAATTCACTGGCTCACACTCACTTCTAGTCTCTTGCTTCAAAGTGCCGCTTGGTTTTGCTTCCTTTCCTCCTGCTGTCAGGAGGTCACCCCGCTGAAGTCCTCTCCCCCCGCCAGATGGTGGGTATCCTCAGCAAATTGGCCCGTGTCCGCTGACCTCCTGGCCTTCTGCATCCCTGCCGTCCCCCTGCGATGGCCTTCGTGGTCAGAACTCCAGATGCTGGACCGGGCAAGGAGCCACTCTGGGGGCAAGAGGGCTTTCCTGTTGCCTTGGAACTTCATGGAGGAGCACGTTTCTGGTGACGAGCGCCTCCAGGACCTTGTAGAGAATGGGAGCCGTGAACTTGGTGAGAGCGAACGGCCCAGTTCCAAGTTCTGCCCGAGGTCAGCAGGCTACAGCAGCGCCAGCCCCACTGTCTGCCACTCCGGCAGATCTGTCTCCTAATTATATCTGAATTATGCAAATCAATACCAGTGTCAATACACGATCTCCTCTAGCAAGTTGAGAACGTGCAAGAAGTGAAGACCTGGGGAGATGGAGACCCACCTAATCAGGAATGAGTTTCTCTGTTTTCCTCTTGGCAGAGGGAACAAAAGGCTGTGTGACGACCCCAGGGAGGAGAAGGTCCGGGGACCGAGCAGGCAGAGGGCAGACGGAGCAGGACGATGGGATGTGGGCTGGAGGGGCTTGGGAGGGTGGGGCATGCTGAGAGCATGTGGTGTAGCACCAGTCACAGAACAAGTAAGTGATCTTGGAAATTCTCTCTCCACTGAGCAGCTTAAAGTCCCCCGAAGCTGGAAATCGGAGACCTGGGAACATAGAGCACAGTCTCTTCCCCCAGACATGGGCTAAGAAGGAAACAGTGAGTGAATGAATGAATGAATGAATGATACAGCTACCATCATTGGGCCTTTGCTATGTGCCTCTGTGAAGCGCTATACCTCCGTGTTCTCTTTGAATCCTCAACACGCTGAGTTAGGTGCTTGTATGACCCCGTTTCAAAGATGAAGACAGTGGGGTCACAGAGGTCAAATGTCCTGCCCAGGGTCCCACGGCTGTGAGTAAGATGCTGAACACCAACTCTAGTGGTCCCCCTGCACCCCCACTACACCCCACTGCTTCATTCATTCAGTGCAACTGAACGGGGGGGGGGGGGTCATAGGCAGAGCATGGACAGGCAGAGAGTTGCTGATGGAGGGATGGAAGAGGAGACAAGGACTCCCATCTTGAAGCCATGGGGGCCTGGGGCACAGGGCCCCTTCCTGCAGGCCCCTCATGTGAGGAAAAGCACCAGGCCTGAGCTCCAAGAACAGGGACACGGTCATGGTCTGGCTTAAACCCCTTTGGACTTTGTGCCCAATCACCTTGTCATGGCATCTTCTCCTGAGATAGACTGGAACACACCTGACCAGCTCTCCGTGTGTTCAGTGAACAAACGTTCTCTAAGCTGAGGGCCCAGCGTGAGGCGCTATAGCATAGGGGTTAGGAGCCTGGCCTCTGGAGGCAGACTGCCTCCACCCGAGTCCCAGCTCTGCCACCGGTAACCAGCTGGCTAATGACAGTTACTCCCCGGGCCTCAGTCTTCCCATTTCTAAAATGGGACTGATGACGGTGCTTGGTAATACAGTAGGTGTTCAATACATGTTAGCTGTTGTGAATGCTCGGGACAGGGCACAAGGTCTCAAGATAGATGAGACTCTTTGAGGAGCTCATAGCATAAGGAATGGGGGAAAGACAGCGCTGTGGTAAGAAAGAAGGGTTAAGAAGGAAAGAATGGTGAGTGGCAAGTCAGGGAGGTGACTAACGAGCCATGGGAGACCAAGAAGATAGCACTTACTCTTGTCTGGCTCAGGGCTTCAAAGAAGCAGGGGGCAGTCAGGGAAGGCTTCCTGTAAGTGATGGCACCAGGGCTGAGTCAGGAATGGTAAGTGGTGCTCACCAGGTGGACAAAAGTAGCCATAATGGCTTTGCAGGCAGCAGGCTCCGCCTGGGCAAAGGCCTAGAGGCATTCCACAGACGGAGGTGGCAGCTTAAGCTGGAGAGGTGGACAGGGCCTTGTCTTCCTGAGGCCTTGAATTCATCCCAGAAGTGCCAGGGAGACCCCGAGGAGGGACAAAACGAGCCCTGCACTTTGGAAAGGTTCCCCGCATCTGAGCGGAGGCTGGAGAAGAGGGGACACGGCAGGAAGCTGCGTCCTGGAGCCCCACGCTCCCAGCTCCCAGCTCCCAGCTCCCAGACTCCCTCCGTGGGGGCTGCGGTGGGAGCCGGCGCTCCGCGGGACCCGAGAAGTTATTCATCGCTCCACGATGCCGCAGGCCATGGTCCATTTGCTGCTTTTCTTGGTCTGTTTTGAAACTGTGAAATGAGCCCTAGTCTTAAGGCAGCCATAATAACCATCCCGATTCTGACATTTAAATTACAGATGGCATTTTCAATTAAACAGGCGCGCTCAGCAGGTTTAATTTAGCTATCAGTTCTGGTCTGTTCTTTAAGTGCTTAAAAAAAAAGAAAAAGCCAGCAGTGAATTGTAGAGCTCTTTCCAGGAGAGGGGGGTTCTCCACGATGTGACACCAACTCGAACCTACTGGCTCCCGCGGGGACTCGCACGGCCTCCGCTGACTTCACCCGCGTGCACACCCAGCCGCCTCGGCGTCACCGCTGCCCCAGGGTGCAGAGGCTGTGGGCCTCCCTCTGATAGAGAAACACTAAGAGACTCTGCACTCAGAGACGTGGATGGAGGTCCATGCTCTGCCACTCACTAGCTACGTGACCTGGAGCAGCTTACTTAACCTTGCTGAGCCTCCTTTTCTCAGCTGTCACGTGAGAAGGAAGATGAGGCCGCGCTGGAATAATGTATTCGTGCCCAGCACTGGTTCTGGCTGATATAAGTGCCCAGTAATCCTTGTGCCTTCCCTCTGTCCTGCCTTAGACTCTATCACCCCATTCGGGATTGACGCTCCCCCATTCAGGATTCCCCCTCCTGGGGTCTCTGGCTTGTTGGCGCCAAGGTGCTGTCCGTGGTGCTGAACCACACCAACCAGTTCTGGATGGGTTCTCTATCTCCCTGCCCCGAGCCTGGTCAGCTTGTTCTGAGACGCTCACCCCACCCAAGGCAGCCACTGCAGGTGACCTGGGGGACAAAGACCCAAGTTTTCCCTGAAGGTTCTGCCTCCCCATATTCCAAAGTGAGTGAACCCCAGGCGGGGGGCAGAGGCACCCAAAGGAACAGTGTGGCTGGACCCTGACCTCCCCGCCCCCCCGCCCATATTGACACAGAAAATTCCCACCTTCGCCCAAGCGAAGTCTGGCTGCGGGGCTCTGGGAGGTTGTGCTTGAGGGTGTTGTTGTCCCGGGTGGTCCCGGCTCTCCCTTCAGGTTACGGACAGGGTGTAGATGGGCCGCCTCCTCTGGCCACCGTGTGTCCTGGTTCCGGCATGTCAGGGGCAAGCTGGCTTTGGAGATGCTGCAACTGGCCCGTTAGGGTGTAGTTGCATGGACTGCCTGGCCCCTCTCCCCCAGCTCAGGTTCTGATTGGGTGGGATTAGGGCTGAGAGAAGGAGAAGGTTAGCACCCCCTTTACCGGCCAGCTAACAAAGACCCGGAGAAAGCTACAAGCCCACCCAGCGTGTCGGTCCGGCCTAGAGCTCCAGTCTGCCCCGCCACCAGCAGACCAGGTGAGTGTCTTCCCACAGACATGAGAAGCTGGCCGGGGGTGGGGTGGAGGGCAGGAGGCTGCAGCCCAGAATCTGGTTATCACAGCGTCTCCAAGGCTGCGTGTTTGGGGTGTGGCCAGATCTCCAAGGGCAGGTTTTACAAGGGAGGAAACTGGCAGGACCTCGTTTGCAGAACACACTTTCTCAACCACTTGCCTCCCTAGCTCTGGCAGAAGTGCTGTGTGGTGAGGACTATGATCCCATTTCACAGGAGAGGAAGCTGAGGTGCAGAGAAGTGGAGTAACCTGCCCAAGGCCACCCTGGGAGAGAGCAGCAGCGTGGACTTGACCTCTGGACTTGCATAGACCCGCCCATGCTCCTTTCCTCATGCCCCAGGCCACCCTATTGGGGAGGGAAGGGGAGCTGGCAGAGGATAGGCGGGGCCAGTGTCCTCTCAGGGAAAATCTATGGGGGCCTGAAACTGACGATAGCGGGATTCAGGCCGGACTCAAGAGGGCACTTCCCAGCCTGGGCACACCTGGCCTCAGGTAAGGCTGAAGTACCATCTTCCCAGGTAATTTACCTACTTCCGTCCTTCCCAGCAGCTCTAATCTGCCTGCCCTCTGTCCTCCAAGCCACAGTCTTAGGGGCGGCTGTGACCGACAAGGCCCCAATTACAGCCACGCCCCCTCCTCTCTTCTATGTGTTGGACCCAGTGGGGGGGGGGGGGCGGATTTGAGCCCCCTCCCTGCATGTCAAAAGCCAGATCAATACCACAGTCCTCAGTGAGCACTGGGTGTATGCCCGAAGCTTTATGTAGGAACAACTTCACCCTAAGGGTAGGCATTGCTATGTTCATTTAAGAAAGCATGTCATGGAGACACAGAAAGGTGGACACTTGCCCGAGGCTGCCAGGCTTGCTAATGGTAAAAATCAGATTCGAACCCAGCTCCTAGCTGACTCTCTTCCAAGCACACTGACCCTCAAAGAGGAACATTCATTCCCTCCCCCAACATGGCCTCAGTTTCCTCATCTGTCACTGGAAAGGTGCAGGGTAGGGGCTGCCTGGAGAGCAACCCCTAAACAGACCATGGCAGCGGCACCCCACTCTGTGGTGGGTGCAAAACAGGGTGCTCATCTTCTCCGTCCTCTCCTGCCTCCCCACCCCACCCCCCCGGCCCCCGACTTGATCCCTGGGGCAGGTGGCCACCCGCTAGAGGGGGTCAGAATCTCTCAGACGGGGTTGGGAGGTGGGGGGTATAATATGCAAAGGCAATCGCAATATTATAACATGACTTGATATCCGGGGGAAATGAAGCAGATACCCAGGGTTCCCATAGTGCAGACTAGAGATGACCAACTTGGCCAAATTGTCTTGGACGCTGGGGTATTTTTTACGTGGGAGGGGCAGGAGGAGGGCAGGGGTGAGCTCACTCAATCAGAGGCCCAGCGCCCCCTCGCCCCTTCCTCAGGCCCCCAGGCCTCTCTCCCTGCCCAGGCGTCCAGCCCCTGCAGAACCCCAGCCTGGACCAGAAGCCCCCTCCCAGCATCTCCCTGGGCCCCAGCTCCTTAGCCCTGAAAAGCCTGCTCAGGTCCAGGAGGAGCTCCATCCCAGGCTCCTCTTCCCGCCGTCCCCACATCATTAGTGAGACGGCAGCCTCTGCAGCGCCCAGGGCCGCGGGGGTGACGAGGGCCCCTCCCTAGGGACCCCCGGGGCAGGCAGAGGGCTGGAGGCTGGGATCTGGCCTGGGGGTGGGCTGGGGGAGCAGATGAAGCCGGAGACCATGAGGGAGGCCGAGGGAGTCTGGGCAGGGCCCTCGCATCCTGCCCAGGAGGACACTGGCCCCGTCAGTGAACCCTGGAGCAATCACTGTCCACAGGGCCCTGGTTAGCGGAGAGCTTGCCCTGTGCCAAGCGCTGGGCCAAACACCCCCTCATCCCTGCCAGGGCCTGTGAGGCGGGGACTCTGTGTTAGCTTTTTGTCCCAGCACCCAGTCCCTCTTCTTCGAGCCCACAGCATCTGCCCCCTTCTCTCAGCCTTTCTGTTCTCACTGGGTGTCTGGACCCCAGGCCTCACCCATCAGGGCATCGGCCGACCCTCTCCCCACAGGTTCAGAGGTGGGCATGTGAGCCCCCTGGATTTACTTCTGGAAAGACATGATGGGGGCCTGCCTGGCCCCTCCTGGGGATGAAGCCACACAGAAACAAGGGGAAGAGCTGAGTTCTGAATGCACCTTGGAGCCTCTGGATCGAGCTATCCCTGAAAGAAACCTGCTCTGGGCTTTTCTGTCATGTGAGCCCCAAATTTTTGCTTTTTAATCAAACACTTTGAACTGCATTTCTGTCATGTGGCAACCAGAACAGGGGTTTTAGTAAACCCCATTTTCAGATGAGTAAACTGAGGCCCAGAGAGGTTAAGCTACTTGCCCTAAGTCACACAGCTACAGATGGGCAGAACCAGTGTCCAAAGTGAAAAGCTCCCAACCCCAACTTATTTCATCTAAGGCTCCCTGAGGGAGGGGGTACGCCGAGGCCCCTTTCAGACGGAGCCAGAGGACAAGGGACAAAAAGGTGACAGATTGCCCTGCTTACCATGTCCCTGGGTGGCCTCAGATAAGCCACCGCACTGCTCTGAGCCTCGGGCAGGCAGGATGGCTGCCTCTGTCCACCCGAGGGGACTGTGAGCAGGGGCCTCCCCAGCCAGGCGACAGAGGCCAAGGTGGCAGTCAGACCCCCCACCCCCCGCCCACCGCCCCAATACACACACTCCACCTGGTTTTCAATGTCTCAAAGACCAAATTCAATTTGGTTTAACTCCGCCGGCTCTGCAGTGCAGAATTCATCGGATGAGGAGCCTGCTTTTCGGGGAATAATTCATTTTTCCAGTGTTGGAGAGGAGAGTAATTGATCCAGGGGGCTGATGTCTCCCTCCCTCTCTCCCACCCTCGCCACCCGCCCCCCCAGGACCATCTGATTCCAAATGCAGCCCGAGACACTTAGACCAAAGTCATAGCAATAAATAGGAGGGGGCTTCTGCTTTAATATATTGGATTATTCCACTCGGTGGTGACAAAAAACAAGATTTAATTCCCCGAGAAGGCCAGCCGAGAAAAATCATTTCCCTGCCTGCTTCTCCCTTTCCTACTTTTTTTTCTTTAGGTTTTTTTTTTTTTTTTTTCCCAGAGTCATCTTTGTCTTTATGGCTTGGAGGGCCTCGCAGCAGCCTCCACGGCCGGAGGCTGCCGGCACCTGCCGGCCTGTCGAGGGCCTTCCTCCGAGGTCCCAGAGAAGGTTCGGGACGCCCTGCACCCAGCCCCCTCCACCTGGGTCCCTGCGGACAGAGACTTCCATTCGAATGTAGATGCCACTTCGGTGCTCAGTGCAGGGATGGATTATGACAGGACGCCCTGGGAAAAGGCCAGGGAGGACCACAGCTGCGACGGACAGGAAGCTTCCTGGGCTAGGGAAGGAATTTAGCATCCTACCCTTCCTCAGGTCAAGGGTCCACTCACTGCCTCCTCCGAGGAGCCTTCCCTGATTGTGGCCCAGGTTAGATGCCCCTCCTTTGGGCTCCCGAAATACAGGGGCTCCCCTCTCACAGTCCTTGTCCTGTGGGACTGTAGTTGCCTGGCTTGTTCTTTTTATTTCTTTAACAAACTCATATACAGCACTTTTGAAGTGCTTACAAATATTGCAGACCTCCATCGAAGTGCTTTACAAATATTGCTTCATTTGATCCGCATAACAACCCTATAAGGTAGCAACTGTGAGCAGCCCCATTTTGCAGGTGAGGAGACTGAGACACTTCCCGGTTAAGTGACTTGGTCAAGGTCACACAGGCAGGGAATTCAGACCTGTCTCCCCCTTTAGCCGATGAGCTCCCAGGGGATAAGGACCCCGTTAGCTCACTGTTGCATCCTGGGAGCGAGCACGGTGTCTGGCACACAGAGGCGCTCAATACATGCTTGGCGCTAAGTGCTTTCACGTATGAACCGCAGGTCTGCCGCCGAGGCTGAGCTTAAAATCCCATTGGTTCCACTGAACACCGAGGCCCTTGCCCTCCACCAGCCCTACCTCCCACGGGACAGGAATCCCCAGGAAAGTCACATCCTGGGGGGGAGCCCATTGGTGTGGGGAGAACTCCAAGCCTCAGATGGATTGCAGCCTGGCCACGTCCTAGCCGTGTGACCTTGGGCGAAACGGCACTTCTCAGCCTCGGTTTGATCACAGTCTCTCAGACGGGGATGATAGTACTTACGTGTGCTGGGAACATTAAATAAGACCCTGTTTGGGCCTGGCCTGTGTGGCTCAGTCTTTGAGCATCGACCTATGAACCAGGAGGTCCCGGTTCGATTCCAGGTCAGGGCACATGCCCGGGTTGAGGGCTCAATCCCCAGTGTGGGGTGTGCAAGAGGTAGCCGATCAGTGATTCCCTCTCATCATTGATGTTTCTCTCTCTCTCTCCCTCTCTGAAATCAATACAAATATATTCGTAAATAAATAAATAAAACCATGTCTGAGCTGTGCTTTGACACACCTTAGTGTGCACATAGTGAGCACACAGTAGGTATAAAATCGCATGGGTGATAAAGCATGGACGATGGGGCTACTTTTGCCAGGCTCAGAAAATAACAAAGTAAATGTAGCAGGCTCGGAGACGCGGATGGAAGGGTGGATTTTTCTTAACAGTAGAGGCAAGCTGGGTGAGTTGCCGAGAATCACCAAGAAGGATTTTGTAAATCACGCGCAATCCATTTCCTTCTGGGAGTTACCAAGCCGTGGGAGAGCCTGAAACAGGGACTTACTGGACCAGAAACAGCACTTGACGGGTGTTTCATTCATCAGCCCAGCGCATAATAAATGCCTTTCCTGTTCATGAAGCGATATGGATTCAGGGCGGGGCACAGCTGTGGGGCCTCTCAGACCCAGGCCCCGGCCCAGCTAGCTCTGCAGGTCACAGCGTTGTGATCTTAACCACCAGACCTTCCTCTCGGAGTCTTCGCTTCCTCTTCCATAAACTGGGTGACAGAACGAAGCCTCCCCAAGGGCTGCCGTGGGCAGCCGATGACATAACATAGCCGGGATGAGCGATCAACACGTGTTAGCTCCCCCAGCCCCGCAGCAGTCGGCCCATCCATTCGCCTCCTATCTTGTTCAGAAAGCCCGGTGGGTGCTGGGAGCTGTGTCTGGGAACCTTGGGCACTTCAGCTCCTCGGGACAGCAGAGCCGGTTGGCAGGCGGGGCTGCAGGTCCCATTTTGCAGATGGGACAAGGGACAAAGCCAGGTGAAACCCAAGTGTTTCTGTCTCCAGATCCATGCTCTTAACCCTGGACCTGTGGCTTCCCTGGTTCCTAGGAGAGGAAGGGAGGAGGGGGAGCAGAGGGGGGAGGAGGTTGGAGACTTCTACATGCAGGTTCCTTTATCAAAGGTGACCCTGGAATGGAGCCAATGAGGCTGAGACAGGCCACAGGGACATCCCCTGAGGGGAGGAGTGCAGGGGAGGGTGCCAGGTGGCCTGGGATGGAGATGGGTGAGGTCAGGGGCCTCAGGGAGCAAATGCCCAGTCGTGCAGGGGTTCAGGAATTCCCCTGGAGCCCCCTCCATGTCTCACAAACAGCACCTGGGTGGGCGGTTCCATGACCTTCACATCCCCCTCCCTGACTCCAGCCCCCTCCCTCTCCCAGGCAGTTCTTCCTCACATCTAACTGGGATCTTTCCTGCTGCATCCCCTGCAGACCCCCGGCCCTGCCTACCCGGTCTGCAGAGCTCCTGGCTCAGGGCAGTCATCCTGCTGACAAGTAATTGGCTTTTGTTGGAGGAGAATGAATACCATCTCATCTTAATCTTCCTCATTATTCTCGTTCAGCAGAGTCAACACAAGATTAGGTCTAATTTATGGGGTAAAAAATAGCAAAGTCATTACTCACCAGGAGATCAGGATTGGATCTGCCTGGGTGGCCTGTGTGCATTGCAGGCCTGGGGCTTTGCCTCAGCGGGACAGACTGGGGGTTTCAGGACCCAGACCCACTTAGGGTTAGATCCCTGGAGGCCACCCACCCTTCCTAGTCTGATAGGACTTAGACCTCAAAGGACCCAGCCTCCTAAATGTTTCCCAAGCCCCAGAGCAGGGCAAGGGGCCAAGCTCTTCAGACCCAGACTTAGCCTCAAGCAATGGAAAGAAATCAGGCGTTGGGTTCAAATTCAGCCTTCTGCAGCCCCCTTCTCTGGGAAGAACTGGGTAGAACCAACCCACTCTGGGTACTGCCTTGACGATGCTGCCACCTAGTGGTGCTGAGAGGAACTAGTTCTGCCTTCCCTGCTCCTTCTAGGCCCACAAGGAAACGTACACAAAAATCCAGATTTACACAGTAAATGAATCAGAACGAGGAAAGGGGACTTTCTTCTCTTTTTTATTGATTTTTTTAAGAGCTAGAGGGAGGGAGATAGAGAGAAACATCGACTTGTTGTTTCACGTATTTCTGCACCCATTAATGCTTGTATGTGCCCTGACCTGGATCGAACCCGAAATCTCGGTGTATCGGGACGTCGCTCTAACCAACTGAGCTGCACAGCCAGGGCCGAAAGGGGACTTTTTCAACTGAAAATCTAAAAGGAAATTCATCTCAGGCCCTGACCCCTTAAGCAAGGTGGCCCCGGGAACACTTGGCACCTCCCCCTCCTCCTGGGGCAAGGATATGCACGGAAGCCCTAAAGCCCACAGTCCTTGCCACCTCCAGCTCTTTTCACTCCTCCTCCTCTTGGATCCCCTAACTGCTGCCCTGCTCCGTCCCCTGGCGTGTGCCCGTCTTTGATCATGTACCATGGTGACGTGGCACGGACGGGAGCTGGAAACCCAGCCTCAACTGCTTATTCATTGGATGACCCTGGATGACCTACCCAACCTCTCTGGAATGGAGCCAGTGAGGCTGAGACTGGCCACAGGGACATCCCCTGAGGGGAGGAATGCAGGGGAGGGTGCCAGGTGGGTTGGGATGGAGATGGGTGAGGTCAGGGGCCTCAGGGAGGCCCTCTCTGAAAATAGGAATATCTGTGTCTACCAGAGAGGGCTGAGGAGAAGATTAAATGAGCTGGTGTGCTTAGCACAGGAACTGGCACCCGTAGGGCCTCAGCAAGTGCCTGTCATTGTCCCCATCATCGTTGTCTTCATCATCGTTCATCCTGCTACTCTTGGGAAATTTGGTTTCATCAACTAGACTGTCAGCTGCTGGTCTCTAGCTCCCTGTCCCAGCTCCTTCCTGTTAGACAAAGGAAGGTTTTTCCTTAGAGGACACTGATATCGTATCTGCTTCCTATAGCGTTTACACCTTATAAGTCAGAGCACACAGTAGGTGCTCAGGAAACTCTCCGAATTGCCTGCCCACACGTCCAACCTCGTGTCAAACCATTCCCCCATTGCTCACGGAGCTCCAGCCACGTTGGCTGCCTTTCTGGACTGTAAATAAGTCCATTCCCACCTCAGGGCCTTTGCACTCGCTGCTCCTGCGATGCTCTTCGCGCAGTCATCTGCAGGTGTCTCCTTACCATTCAAACGTCACTTCCTCAGAGAGGTCCTCCCCGATCACCTTGACCAAATAGCACCCCCACGCTCACTCTCCGCTTTGTTTCCTATGCTGTGGAGGCCAAGAGCCTAGGTGGCTGAATAGAACTCCAGTTCCGCTTATTAGCTGTGTGCTTCCGTTTTCTCGTCTGTCAAAACTGGAAGCAATAACAGCTCCCACTTCATAAGGCTGTTATGAATTAATGTGCATAACGCTCTTAGAATAGTGCCTGTCGTGGATATTAAGTGCTATACCAGGTTAGTAATTTTCTTTCTCATTCATTTAACAGCTTGTGTTTAGTGTCTCCATCTAGACTGTGTATTCCGGGAGGGCAGAGTCCTTGTCTGTCTTATCCCTGCCTGCCAGGTAGTGGGTGCTCAATAAATATTGATTAATTAGGAAGGGGACATGCAGGCCTCTCTCTCCTTGGCCAGTGTTCACAGGCCATTAAGCTATGTGGCTGGCTAACCTGTCTGCTAGCTCTGGCTTGGACACTCCTGTGTCCAGCAGGCCCTAAGGGCGCCCCCTGCTGGACAGTGTGTAGGTTTCCCTTGAAGGAAGTGGATATGCGCAGTCCTATAACTGTGCGGTCCTGGGGATCCACTCTGCCCTCTCGAGTAGGGACGATGAGGTTGAGGGGTTAAGAGCAAGCCCTTTGGAGCAAGATGCACCCGGCTTGGAACTTGTGCTTCTCCAATTACTCTGTGTGTCATTTGCCAGGAAAGTCTCTCACCCTCAGTCTTGTCATGTGAAGAAGGGGGATAACAATGCCCTCGCCCCCTTCCCCACCTCCGGCTAGGGCACAGGGCTGGTGTGACAGGATGCCCCCTGGGCACAGTGAGCCTTGCAGACCCCCCCCCTCCCCACCCCCACCCCAGCGTCAGCCCCTGACAACTCAGGAGCAGCTGTCTTGTCTGCTCAAGCTAAACACCACCAGTCTACCCAGTGGGCCCTCCAGTGACAGACGCTCGGGGACAGTGGGTCTGGACCACCCCATTATCTGAGCCCCGCAGCTCTCCTCTGCGGGCTCTGGGAAAGAATCTGGTCTCTGGATTTCTGGATCTTTCCTCTGAGAGCAGGCAGTTGGCTGGAGGTGGCCTTGCTGGACTTGCACCCTGTTACTCACTCCACCCCCCTCCCTGGCTGCTCTGTCTCCCCCATCAAGGCCCCAGAGACCAGGTTCCCTGGGCCCTCACTTCACAATTGTCTCCGGCCCTCACCAGTGCCCTTGGCTTTGACTGCTGGCCACATACACTGCAACTCCCAGGACCCCAGACACCTTCTGGGCCTCCTTCCTGAATCCCCATGAGGGGAGCTCCCGACCTGCAGCACCTTCCACACCCCACACCCCTGCCCTGACATCCAGTCCTCATAGACGCCAGGACCCGGATCCCGGCCTCTCAGGCGCACTGATCGCTCAGACTCCACCCACAGCCCCAAGGAGTCCTCTCCCAGCTCATCGCCACCTAGCTCCCCACATGTCCATCCTCGTCCCTCACCCCAAAGCTTCCCAGGTTACCCCTATACTTAAACCCGGGAGCTCATGGGCTGACCCTCTTCCTCCGTGAATCCTCATCAAACTGGGCCCCCAGCGCACGGCACTGCCTCCCCTGCCACCTGGCAACTCAGGTGGGTGTGGATGGTGCCCCCCCACCAGACTGTGAAATCTCCCAGAAAGGACTGGGAGCAGGGGCTAGGCCGCCGCCTTCAGACTGAGCATGTCCCAGAGCAGGGGCCAGGCCTACGCCCTTAGACTGGAGACTCCCTTCCCGGGTACCCCCTCCTCAGTGTAGCCGGGACGACACCTCTTCCTGGGACAAGGAGTGTCTTGTTCCGCCCCCGTCACTTCGGGGCCCTATGTGGGGCCTGTCCCGTGATGGGGACTTCAGGAATCCTGAGTGCGTGAACGAGCCCAGCTTACAGCTGCAATCCCACCTGACTAGCAGGTGGCATCAGGGCTCAGAATCAAAGGAAAGCTGGAGGGCACAGGTTTTATTGGTCCCCACGTCGTCGGAGAGAGCAGATGTTTCTGGACCCTCCACGGCCCAGGACCAGCAGCTGAGAGTCCTGGGGAGGGGCCGGTGGGAGAGCTGCTGGTGAGGCCAGAGCCTGGCCTCTGCTGGCACAGAACCGGGCACCACACCCTGCCCTCCTCCCTCCCCTCAAACCAGTGCCAGCCCCTGGGCCAGGCTTAGAAAGTGACCCGTGGGACCAGATGCTAACGACTCCTGTCCGATTCAATAGCAAGGCAGGGAGGACAGCATGAAGTGGGCGTGAGCTGAAGTGGGACGCCAAGCTGGCCCTTCCTGTGGTCCCCACCCTCCCCTCCCCACCCCCCAGCCCAGGCCCTGGGCATCCCTATCTGAGGTGTTGCCATCACCCACCAACCTGCCTCCAGAAGGAAATGAGAGTGGGGATGGAGAAAGGCCTGGAGGGGGGGTGGCCCCACGCACAGCCCCCCTCGTTCCGGCCTCTGGGCAGCTTGGGTGTCAGTCAGGCGCCAGGCCCAGCTCCCCACTCCTTGGCCTCACAATCGCAGCCTTTGTCCAGCGGCCCAGGCCTGGCTGGCTCTGCCCCGGCCCAATGGGCCCTGGAAACCAAAGCAGCTGGAGCCCCACCAAGTATTTTTCCAGGCTGAGCCAGGGGCCCCGGGAGGCAGGGAAGGGTGCAAAGGAAGGGGTGTTAATGCATCCATCTGTCCATTTCTCCCTCGAACAGGTAATATTTATTGCAAGTCCGCTTTACGGCAGGCACTGTGCTAGAGGTGGGGGATTCAGCGGTGGGCCCGGTCCAGGCCCCAGCCTTCACCCATCTTAGTTTCCAGGTGCAAATACATGCCCACAAAACCCTTCTCTACCTGTGTGGGGCTGGGCTTGGAGCCAGGGGCGGGAGGGGAGTGCGTGGGGAGGGGAAGGGGAGGGTGCTACCGCTAAGGCCTGTCTCCCCAGGCCTCTGCCCCTGCAGGGCAGCTGGAGGGAGCTGGGAGGGGTCACTCAGGGGGCTCCACCCACACGCTGCTGTTGGTCACCCGGGCCCCGAACCAGCCCTTCCAGTACACGGAGTCCTGTCCCGCGTGCTCGAACCGGACAAAGCGAACGCCGGGCCCGTAGTCGGTGAAAGTGTGGGAGATCTGGAGCGGGGAGAGGAGGGGTCAGACATCCTGCGCACTAACTCGCCTCCAGCCCCAACTCGATTTCTCAGCCCCAGGCCCTCTCCCACCGCGGGGGGCCCGCCCCGCCCGCCCCGCCCGCCCCGCCCACGGGGCGTGGTTCCCACCAGCCCCGCCCGTCGCCTCCCGGTCCGGCCCCGCCGCCCCAGCGCCTCCCCGCTCACCTCGATCCAGCCTCCGTCGTCGCTGTCCTGCGGCACGGCCACCTGCCCGCTGCTGAACTCGGCCAGCACGTCCTCGTGCTCCGACAGCAGCTTCACCGTGAGCTCGTACAGGCAGCCGGCGTCGCTGCGCCCCGAGTACCTGCGGGGGCGGGAGCGAGCGGAGGCCTCAGCCGGCGGGCGGGGCTTCTACAGAGGGTCACCACCACCCCCGCAGAACCTACTGAGTGTCCCCATTTTACAGATAAGGAAACTGAGGTCAGAGAGAGAAAGTAACTTTTCCAAGGTCCAAACCCAAGGACTAAAATCCAGGTGGGCCAGACTCAACCTTGGGCCCAAAGCCAGCCCACCAGCCCACCAAGACATGTTTTGTTTGGACTGTAGACGGATTAAAACCATAAATAAATAGATAGATAGATAGATGATAGATAGATAGATAGATAGATAGATAGATAGATAGATAGATGATAGATAGATAGATAGATAGATAGATAGATTTATTTGAACGCAGGAGGAAAGGTGGATTTCCCCCTCTCCTGGAGACCCGGCGCACATGGCCACAACCACTAGAGCTGGGGGGCAGTGGCCCTGAAGCAGGGTAGCGACTTTAGTCCCCTCCTCTTTCCCCACCCCCCAGCCCCCCAAGTCCCCCAGGGCGGCTCACCAGTCCTTGACCACAATGGCCGGCTGAGTGGTGTCCAGCAGCTCCTGCCAGTAGCCCTCAGCCTGCAGGTCAATGACCTGCGCTTTGCGACACCACCTGGGGAAAGTGAGTTAGGGGGTGCGGAGGCCCCCTCTCCCCCTTCCCCTCCCCGCCCACCCCCCTTCTCCCCCTCCCCGCCCACCCCGCCCATCCCCCTCTCCCCCTCCCCGCCCACCCCCCCTTCTCCCCCTTCCCCTTCCCGCCCACCCCCCTTCTCCTTACTCAAAGGAGGAGGCGAAGAACTTCTTGACGCTCTCGTCGTGGACGAATTCCATCCCACAGTCCCCGGGCAGCTCCTCCACCCTCCAGCCGTCCCCGCCGTGCTCCACGTCGCACCAGCCCTCCAAGTCCTCTGTGGGAACAGGGCCGCCCCACCCTCGTCACCGGTCCCCGCTGAGGGTGTGGCAGCGCGGGCTCCTGCCCTGAATCAGGTGCTGGGCCAGCTGGTACAGGGGGGTTGAATGGCAGGCACTCCCTGTGTGTCCCAGATTCTCTCTCCCCCTGGGCGGGTCGTGGAAGAACCTGGGAAAGAGACCCCGGGGGGGAGCAGGGAGCTGATAACACAGAGTTTATGGGGCTCTCTGTGCTGGGCACGGTGCCTAGCGCTTTATCTCATCCAACCCTCCGAGCAGGCGGGCACTGCATGTGGCCCGTTTTCCGGAGGAGCAAACGGAGCCCCCCAGCCGCGGGGCCACAGGGCCTGCGCCTCACCTTCCCCGCACGGGTTCCGCAGCAGGTTGCGCCGCCTCTTGCTCAGGAAGTAGAACTGCTGCCAGTGGTCACGCTCGTCCTCGGAGCCGCCCTCCGGCACCAGCCCCTCCTGCTGGCACTTGAGCAGCCACAGGGGGGCGCCGTCCACCAGCTCCTTCCAGCGCAGGCACACCAGGCGGCAGGCCTGCACCAGCTCGGCGGCCGGCAGCTCGGCCAGCACGCGCAGCAGCAGCGGCTCCGGCAGCTCGTCCAGGTACGCCGCCTCCTCCTCCTCCCCGCCGCTCGCCTCCGGGGCGCCCACGCACCCCTCCTCCTGCTGCTCGTCCGAGCTCGCCTCCTCAGGCTGGCCCATGCTCTCTGCGGGGATGAAGGGGTGAGGAGGTGGCGACTCGCCCCCTAGACTGTCCCCTGGCACGGCCCCAGAACCCAGATGTGGCAGGTATCCGCCCCCCACCCACCCTCGGACAATCCGCAGCTGGGGCCAGAGATCCTGAGACCTGAAACTGGTGCCCAGTGGAGGAGACCCCAGGGGACCAACCCACAGGCCAGCATCAAGTTCAAAGAGCGGCCTCAGAGGCCTCAGTTTCCCCTGCAGAGCCAGTACAACCCCATACCTGAGCAGATAACAGCAACTGATATTATTAACAGGATTGCCTCACGTTTCACTTTCACAAATGAACTTCTTTAATCCTTCCAACCACCCTCTGAGATCCCTGCTCCTGTCACCTCCTCATGGAAGCCCTCTTGGATTTACCCCATTATATCCTCTCACCCCCGGAGTTCCAGTCCTTCCCAGGTTTTGTCCTAGTGTGTGATGATTTATAAAACCCCTTTCTTGGGACTAGACTGAGGACATGAGGGCAGGAACAAGGTCTGGGAAACTCACTGCTTCAACCCCAGGGCCTGGCATCTGGCACGCTGTCAGCAGCGAATGTTTATTGGGAACTTAGCAAGTATAGGCCCTTTTTGAGCATTTTAAGTTCATTACTCTTTTTAAATATATTTTTTATTGATTTCAGAGAGGAAGGGAGAAGGAGAGAGAGTTAGAAACATCAATGATGAGAGAGAATCATTGATCGGCTGCCTCCTGCATGCCCCCTACTGGGGATCGAGCCTGCCACCCAGGCATGTGCCCTTGGCCGGAATCAAACCCGGGACCCTTCAGTCCCCAGGCCAGCGCTCTATCCACTGAGCCAAACCGGCCAGGGCCATTTACTCTTTATAGCCCCAAGCACCTCTGAGGTTTTTTCCTATTGTTGTCCCTGTTTTACTGATGAGGAAATTCGGAAACTCGGGCACAGAGAGGTGAAACCGCTGGGGAGCACACTGTGATTGGAGCCTGGATTTGAACCCAGGCACCTGGCCCCAGAGCCACCATCACACATCAAAAAAAAAATAATTCATTGAATTAGGAAGCACTATTATGATTTTGATTCTGTAGATGAAATTGCTCAGGCTCAGAGATGTGAAGGAACTTGCCAAAGGTCACCCTGCTAGTATTCGGGAGGGGACATTGGAATCTGGGGCCCGAGGGGAAGGGGACAGGAATCTTTGACTTGGGAATGGGGGCAGGGGAACTCATTAAAAGAGATCATGTGAGTGTGAGTGTGTGTGTGTGTGTGTGTGTGTGTGTGTCAAACAGGGAGATGTAATAAGTGTTTGGGATAGGAAGGTTTTTCTCACTTCTGGCCCTCAGTTTTCTCATCTATAAAATGGGGATGCCAGGTCATTCAGTGTTGTTGTTCAAGCCCCCTGAGGAGGGGCAAGGGCATTCTAGGTGGACAGATATCAGGAGCTGCAGGCTGAACTCTCCTGGATCCCAGCCGGCCCCAGCGAGGCCACTGAAGCCTTGAGTAAGCAGATACCAAGGGCCCAGTGTCTCTGGAGGAGGGAGAGACAGTGGGGAGGAAATGGGGCCACTCTGGGTGATGGGGGGGCCACAGCTTTCCGACGTAGGATGGGGGGTTCCTAAGGGCTGAACCCTGGAAAGCCAAGGTGATACTCAAAATACATCATGCACTGGGGGAGGGAACAGGCAGGGCCTGGACCCAAGACTGGGTGTTGCCAGCCTTCTACCTCCTCACATGCAGAATTTTCCCCCTCCCCACAGTCACACCCTTGATAACTGAATCAGGGTTTACCTCTTCAGAGCTCAGAGCGCTCAGTGAGTCCTCAGTAGATCTTATTTAGTGAATCTTATTATTCCCTTCATCATTAGCTTTTTTTTTTTTTTTTTTGCTTTTTTTGCCACATCTTTATGATATGGGGCTTTACCGCCTTCCTTTTGGCAAAGAGGAAAACGAAGGCCCAGAGACACTTCCTGGGTTTGCCCAAGTCACACTGCAGAGGAGTGGTCAGTCAGAGAGGAAAATGCCAGGCCCTGAAGCCATGTCACCTGCCCATCCTGCTGCCCACAGCTCTCTGGGGAGCAGGGCCCAGTGTCCTCACCTCTCCACCCCTGCCCTGGCCCTGGTGGACACCTGATGCTCCCCGGAAAGGTGCACCTCGCCCCGTCCCCTCTCCTGGCCCCAGGCCTGGCACTTGAGGCCCCAGATCTGATTACGGCCCCCCATCCCCCGCTCGGGCACACACAACTCCCCACATTGTTGCTGTCGGAAAGCTATCTGGCCCCTGGAAACTGCCTCCAAGGCTGATTCACGCACCTGGATTGGGCCCTGGAGTCCAGGGAATAGCTGGGCCCCGAGAAAGAGCAGGAGCCCGTTCTGGGGCCCTATAAAGGGTGTGGCGAGGGGGCCAGAGGATTGGGAGTGGGAGCTGAAGGGCTGGGAGGCGGGGGCTGGGCTACCTGAGCATGCATCCGTCTATTTCCCATGGCCTCCCCCACGCAGTGGCCACTCTCAGGTGGGCTTGCTGAGGAAGGGGTGGGAGAGTCTGCTCGCGCCCACCCTGACTCAGTTGGCAACCCCTCCAGGCCCAGCCAGCTCAAAGCGTGGGGAGGTGGGTCTCTGGTGCCAGAGAAGATGACTGGGCAGTCTCAGAGGGCCCTGAGCATTGGCAAGAGCTGCTGCTCCAACCTCCCTCACTGCTGGCGAGGTCCCCACTGGGCATCTGGCCACCCAGATGAAGGATGGCCCCTCCAGACAAGGGAACCCAGGAGGAAGGCTGGGATGGGGTGGGAAGAGGCGGGTGACCCCAAGAAGCCGATGGGGTTGGGATTCAGGCAGCTCACCGGCCAGGGCTGGCAAATGGAAGAAGTTGATGGAAGAAGAGGGCTTGCAGTCGCCCCCATCCCAGATGCGTCCCAGGCCCCAGCCCTATAGACCTCGGAAAGCTGGAGGTGGGGACGTGGGATTGCGCCGGTGCTGTCTCCTGGATAAATGGGACCAGGAGTCCTCCCTCCCTGCCTGTCACCCCTTGAGGCCTCCGGCCAAACCAAGGTACCAGACAGAGGACTGTACTCTTGAGACTGTCTCAAGGACTTTGCTTAGGGAAAAGTTTGCAGCGCTGGGTCTTGGCTGACCACCTCCCCACCACTACCCCGCTTCTCTGCCCCGGTCTCCCCTCCCAGACTGAGCGAGTGGGCCCGGGCTACCTGGGTCCCCGTCTCCGTCCATCGCTGCGGAGGGCGATCCCGAGAGGAGAAGCCGGAGCGCTGCGGGGCGGCGTTGGCAAGGCTAGGTGCTGCCCGCGTCTGGGTTGGCCCCGGCCGGCCGCGCCTCTTAAAGGCCCCCGCCCCCGCCCCCGCCCCGCCTTTGGCCCCGCGCCCGGTCGCCCCGCAATCCGGAGCGGTCGGCGGACGCCTGAGTCTGCAGGTTCCTCGGCGGACCCAGGAGGCCGAGAAAGGTCAGGAGTCAGTTTTGTGTGTGCGTGTGTTTAATGGGGGAGAGGGGGTCCGATCGGAGGCTTCTCCCCGCTCCCTCAGCGGGTGGCTGCTGGGAGGAGGAGGCAGAGGGCAGGGAGTCTGGGTCATGCGGAGGGTGCGGGGCGGGCAGCCCAGGCAAAGGGGAGGGGCAGAGGCTCCTCCCAGCGCCCGCAATCGGAGTAATTTTCCTATTTCCCGATGGGGGGCGCGTCCCGGGCCCCACGCACCACGGCGCGGCTCGGCTCGGCTCGGCGTGAAGAGGGGGGCGGGCGGCGAAGGCGGGGCGGGGCCAGGCGGGGCGGGGGCGGGGCCAGGCGGGGCAGGGGCGGGGCCAGGCGAGCCGGGGCGGGGCCGCATCCCCGGGAGCGCCAGCAGCGGCCGCCTCACCTCCGAGCGGGACTGCGCGGCGTCGGCCGAGTGCAGGTGACCCGCGGGAGTGGGCGCGGGGGCGCAGGCGGCCGGAGGCCTGGCGGGGGGCTCGGCGGCTCCCGGCCCCGCAGCTGTGCGCCCAGGAGGCCGGCGCGGACGAGTCCCAAGCCGCCCGCGGGAACTGCGTGGCGCGGCCTCCTGCGGCGGTGCAAGCGGAAACGGGAGCTGGGGTCTCGCTCGACGCGTAGGGGTCCGAGCCCCGACTTTGGGGGACATTGTAAAGTCACCAGGAGGAATGGAAGACTCCTAGCGGGCCTGGAGCTGGAGCCCAGCCACGGGCATGGGATGGGAGTGGGGGTGCAGGAGAGGCCTTCGCATGACTTTGGACAGATCCAGCCGCCTCTCCGCGGGCCTCCCTAGCCCAGAAGCTGTTGTGAGGTGCCAGTTAAAAACAAAAAAACAGCTCACCTTGTACTGAGCTTCTGCTGTGTCACAGGCTCCTTGAACCTGCCAGGGGGTGGCAGGTGCTGTTCCTGGCCCCTTGCTACAGAGGAGGACACTGAGGCCCAGAGAGGCCCAGGGACTTTCCTGAGACTGTAAACCTGGGCCGGGGACCTCCACCACCACGGGGTGCTGCAAACACCAGGCCCAGGGAGAGGGCTTGGTCTGTAGCCTGGCTTTTCAATAACCACAGGAGTGTCCGGGAGCCGGGAGCCATGGCAGTGGAGAACATCAACGAGCTGCCAGAAAACATCCTGCTGGAGCTGTTCACCCACGTGCCCGCCCGCCAGCTGCTGCTGCGCTGCCGCTTGGTCTGCAGCCTCTGGCGTGACCTCATAGACCTCGTGACCCTCTGGAAGCGCAAATGCCTGCGTGAGGGCTTCATCACCGAGGACTGGGACCAGCCTGTGGCCGACTGGAAGATCTTCTACTTCCTGCGAAGCCTCCACAGGAACCTCCTGCACAACCCGTGTGCTGAAGGTGGGGTGCAGAGTGGGTCTGGCGTGCCCCCAACACACACACTGTCGGGATACCAGCTAACATTTACTAAGCACTTATTGTAAGCTAGGTACTTTGAATGGCCTAACAACTGTAAATCCTCTCACAGTAATCCTGAAAGGTACTGGTAGTGTACCCATTTTTCAGATGAGCAAACTGAGGCCAAGAGTGGCATTTCTTCTTCCACCCTTAAGTTGATATCCCCAGTGACCTTTCCTAGGAGAAGGAATGTTGATTAGTTAGGTCTAAGTATGTCCCAGGCACAAGACCAGGAAGTCAGCGTGTTTTTGTTGGCCTAGTTCCCAGATTCCAGGGCTAGGCCTACTAGGACTGTCCCAGAGGTCAAAGGGGACTTTGCTTGTGGAAGAATGAGAAGTCCAGTCTTCTTTCCAGCACACTTCAGCCATTTCTACAGTCATCCAATGCTTCCTTGTCCCCTCGCTATGTTAACTCATCAGCTAGACACTGGGATAGGATGGGATGGGAACCTCATTCTCCATTATGTGGCCAAATTCTTGGGCAAAATGATGATAAAACAGCTCCAGGCTCTCTAGGACTTTCAGATGCCTGCCTCACGTGACTCCCCAACAGCCATGTTCTTCACCAGCAGTTGACACACGGTGGTCCATGAGCCAAATCTGGCCCAGGAGCTAAGAATACCTTTTACCGTTTTAAAGGGTTATTTTAAAAAAGGAAAAAAAAAAAAACATACTATGCGATAAGACAATATATAGCCCATAAAACCTAAAATATTTTGGCCCTTTACAGAAAGTTTGCCAGTCCCTATTCTTTGACCCCAGAGGACAAAACCAAGGCTCAGAGAGGGAAAGCAACTTGCCTAATGTCACACAGCCAGTATTGGTAGAGGCAGGGCTAGCCCCAGATCTGGCCAGCTGCAGAGCGTTGTGCATCACAGAAGGAATCTGGTCCTTCACGTCATCACGTGTCTCAGGATTCGCAGGGGAAATCACTTCCCGTGGTGCCTGACACACGGGAGGCACCTGATTCCGGGCCGGCGCCATTGATGTGCAGTTCCACAGCACGGGCTGAGGGCAACTGCTGAGATGCAGGGAGGACAGGGAGGAAGGGCCCCTGGGAGAAGCGGGCCCTGGAGGGGCTTCCCTTTGAGGTGAACTGTGCTTTCCTGCCAGAGGGATTTGAGTTCTGGAGCCTGGATGTGAATGGAGGCGATGAGTGGAAGGTGGAAGACCTCTCCGGAGACCAGAGGAAGGAATTCCCCAATGACCAGGTCAAGAAATACTTCGTGACTTCTTATTAGTAAGATCCAAGGTCAGGGGGTCTTGGGGTGAGGGGGAAGCCAGTCACTGCCCCCCGCCCCCCGGGGTCTCTCCTCTCTGGGAAAGCAGCTAGCCTCCCAGTGCCCTAGTGGTGAGCCTCAGCCCAGCCCACCCTCCGCCTGCCCCCAGCACCTGCCTCAAGTCCCAGGTGGTGGACCTCAAGGCCGAAGGGTATTGGGAGGAGCTGATGGACACGACACGGCCGGACATCAAGGTCAAGGACTGGTGAGTGCCTGGGGCGAGGGCCTGGGGGTGGGCCCTGCCACTCAGGTGCCCCACCCCCACCCTGCCCCCCCATCTCCAAGGCCCTGATGGGCCTTCGCTCTGCCTGCAGGTTCGCAGCAAGGCCAGACTGCGGGTCCAAGTACCAGCTGTGCGTTCAGCTCCTGTCATCAGCGCATGCGCCTCTGGGGACCTTCCAGCCAGACCCAGCAACGATCCAGCAGAAGAGCGATGCCAAGTGGAGAGAGGTGTGTGGGGCGGGAGGGGGGCAGTGGGCACATTGCCCAAGACTGGGACGACAGCCAGACAGGCCTGGGTTCAAATCCCAGCTCTGCTGCTTCTCACCTGGGCTTCGGCTGCTCTGACTTCAGTGAAGTGATGCTGATCAAGCCACACTCAAAAAGGTTGTCTATTATGAATTACTAATATCGGTTGTTACTATTATCTAGACCAGCAGCCAGCAAACGTTTTCTTAAAAGGCTAGATAGAAACCTTTCGGGCTTTGCAAGCTGTGCTGTCTCTGTCACAACTACTCAAGTCTTCAACTCTGCCGTTGTGTTGTGAAAGCAGCTTAAGCAAGTGAACGTGGCTGTGTTCCAATAAAACTTTATTTACAAAAACAGGCAGGCGGCCCCTAGGCCGTAGTTTGCCAAATCCTGACCTAGACCAGTGTTCTTCAGTGGAGCTCTCTGCAGTGGCAGAAATGGTTTGTCTGCACTGTCTGTGTGGTAGCCAAAAGCCACATGTGACTATCGAATACTTAATGAGAGCCAGTTCCTAATGTGACCGAGGAACTGAATTTTTTATTTCATCTCATTTGACTTAAATAGCTAAATGTGCCCAGTGATGACGGTACTGGACATCCTTCGTCAGCTTGCGAAATTTCCTTCAGTCGCTCTGCGCCACACTTAGATAATCCTGTGGAGTGGCCCCTCCAGGAACCGACTCCATTTTACAGATGAGGAAACTAAGGCTTAGAGGCGGGGAGGTGGTCTGCCCAGCATCACAGAATTGGAACTGGAATTCAGTCCTGCTGGCTCCTGGTCCAGCACTGAGAGAGCAGCCCCTTCCTTGCCCCCCTGCCCCTCAGGCAGCGCCACCCTCAGGGTCAGCTCCCCTGACCTCTCTCCCTCCCTCTACCTGCCCCCTTCCCAGGTCTCACACACGTTCTCCAACTACCCACCCGGCGTCCGCTACATCTGGTTTCAGCACGGAGGCGTGGACACTCACTACTGGGCCGGCTGGTACGGCCCGAGGGTCACCAACAGCAGCATCACCATTGGGCCCCCCGCTGCCCTGACGCCCCCGAGGCCCCATCCGCAGAACCCTGACTGGTAAACTGTTGTCAGAGAAAGGCTGGGCTTGGGAAGGGGAGGTGGGCCAGGCTTCCCAGATCTCCTAGTTCACCCTCACACCCCAGTCGCCTCTTTGTGGAGCCTCCCATGCTGCAGACAGCCAGCTCTCTGCCTGCGGGCGCAATCTGAATGATGATGCGGGCTGTGTATACCTTTAAGAGACAGGGCCCTTTAGGGAGGTACAGGATGTTCCCCCAGGTTCCTCCCCAGACTCCTCTGAGGGTGGGTGTCCAAGCTAAGATGGCAACCTAGATCTGTGTTTTACCTTCCCCTCCTGGGCCTTCCCCCCCCCCATCTTTTTTTGGGGGCCCTTGGATGAGGGACAGTGTGGAGGACATCTGGCAAGCTTGGGGCTGCCCTGGATAGTCCAGAAGCTGGGAGTCGACTGTGTAGCTCAGACAGATCTGGGAGTGGAAGGAGGGCTCTGCCGGCCTGGCCTCTGCCCCATTCTCTGCTGCTCCCACGCCCTCGCTAGGCCTGCCTGCTCAGGGAGGTGGCTGTGGCCCAGAGGCTCAGGCCTGGTCTGAGACGGGCAGGCCCAGGGTGGGGTGGAGTCGACGCCACATCTGGACTGTCCTTACCATCATTGAAGCCCCAAAAGCCAGAATGGGTGGGACTCTCCAGAAGAACTCTGGACTCCGGTGCGGGGGAACCCAGGGCAGGTGGGTACAGGATTGGGCTCGGATTCTGAGAGCTAGGATGTGTGAGCATAGGATGAGTGTGGGGGCGGGGGTCTTCAAGGACCGCCTGTCCACCTCCATGCCCACACCAGGCTCCCTGTGGCGTGGAGAGCAATCCAAGCCCCCACCCCCCCCCCCATTGGAGCTGCCATTCACAGGCCCTTCCCACCTGCCCTCTGCCGCTGCCTCCTCCAGCAGTGCTCTGACCCTACCCCTCCTGCATGCAGCCAAATAAAAGGGTTTCCCAGCCCAGCTTGTGCCCTGTGGTTTCTGGGGGGGAAAGGGCAAACTTCAGGGGAGGCCCAGACATGCAGAAGGTGCAACATGGGTGGCTTCTGTCCAGGGTACAGAGGAGTTGACATTTCAGGAGCCGGACAATCGCAGAACCAGGGCCATAGGACAGAGCTCTCGATGAGCTGCAAACACCTCGCCCCAGCCGCCTTCTCATTGCTAGCTTCCTCTGTGGCCTGGCCACAAGCCTGGGGTGGGGCATGTATGTACCTCCTGGCGGGTTCTGCATACTCCTCATGCTGGGTCAAGTGACATATCAGGCACTGCTTACTGGTGTTTCCCTTATCTGCCAAGAGCTTTACTGACGTTAGATGAAGACAAGGCATTTAGAATAGTGCCTGGCACACAGGTGCTCAATAAATACTGTTCAACTTAATGCTCTCACTCATCAACAAGCTAGATTAGGGCCTCAGTCAGGACAGGGACCACCCCTCGCTGGCTGTGTGGCAAGTTGGCAGAGAAGATACAGCCCTAAGGGGTTCACGTGACCTGGCCAGGCCCCCGGGCAGTGCACAGCCTTTTGTGGTTCCCTGCAGCGCCAGGTGCTCCATCATTCTTCGCGATGAAGAAAGCGTTAATGAATTTAATCCTGACAAAAATGCGGAGAGATTTTACCTTTGAGGACATTGAGGCCTGCCCTTGGTTAAGCCCTAGGGGAGGTAGGACTGACTTTAAGCGTGGCTGGTGTGGCTCAGTAGCTGAGCATCAACCTATGAACCAGGAGGTCACAGTTCAGTTCCCGTCAGGGCACGACTGGATCCCAGTAGGGGGCGTGCAGGAGGCAGCCAATGGGTGATTGTCTCTTATTGATATTCTATCTTCCCTCTCCCTTCTCGGAAGTCAAAAACATTTTTTTAAAAATAACAAAAGGCTGACTTTCACTTTCACTTTCAGCAATCACCTGCCAGGGAAGGGCCACCGGTCCCACCTCCCTTCCTTATTTGGCGGACAGGCTGCGAGGTCAGTGGAGCGGCGGGGGCGGGGGCGGGTCTCGGGCTCCCCGGGAGGCAGGAGGAAGCAAAGGGGAGAAATGGGTGCCGGCTGCCGAGCCGCACGCCGCCTGGAGGGGAAGGCTGCGGTTCAGGAGACCAGGGCCCGGGGCCCGAGGACTCCCGACTCCTTTGGCTAAGGAGGGCGTCCTGCGGTCAGCGCGGCGAGGCCGAGGTTAACGTCGCCGGTCTCCGGGGGGCGGGGCGATCCCGTGACGTCCGCGCGGGGCGGGGCGGGGCGGGGCGGGAGCGGACGGAACCTCGGAGGCCTCCGACTCCAGGTCAACGCGCAGCTCGGGTCCCGCCGGCCGTCCTGCCGGTGCTCAGGTCGCGGCCAGCAGGACGACAGGCAGGGGGGCGACGGGCGCGAGAGGGTGAGTGTCCACGCCAGGAGGGAGGGGGCGCCGGGGCGCTTCCCGCGGGTCGTCCCGAGGCCGCGGGGTGGGGTTCCGCGGGGCGTGGGGCTGGGCTGGTCTCCCTGTCTGTGCGCCCTGCGGGATCCGCCCTGACTCAGACTCCGGTCCGGGCACACCTCGCGGGCGGCACCCCGGCTGCGGGGGGACGGGGACCTGCCGGCACTCCCACGCTCGCGCCGGGGACGGGAGCCTGGCTTTCCCCAGCCTCGGCTCCGCTCGGAGCAGTGGGCACAGGACCAGCGCTTTGGGGAGTCGTTGGGAGGGTCCACGGAGCAAAGGCCAGCGCGTGGCTTGGGGCCAGGCACGTGGGAAGCCCAATAAGGGCGCGGCGGCTCCTTGGGGCTGGCCTGGAGTTTCCACCGCAGATGCCCAGGACGGGCTTCACTTCCGCTCCCCACACCACCGCGCAGCTGGGCCCACGAAGACAGAAATTGAGGGAGGGGAGGGTGGTGACAGGGGACAGAGCCAAAGACCAGGCTTCGGATGCCCGAGTGAGGAGTTGTCGGTACCTAACTCAGAGCCCAGCGACCTTTGCCGAGACAGTGCTTTTAGAAGCCACCAACGTTTAAAAATTCACAAGTTTCATATTTTTTTATTGATGTTTTACAGAGAGGAAGAGAGAGGGATAGAGAGTTAGAAACATCGATGAGAGAGAAACATCGATCAGCTGCCTCTTGCACACCCCCCACTGGGGATGTGCCCGCAACCAAGGTACATGCCCTTGACTGGAATCGACCCTTGAGTCCGCAGGCCGATGCTCTATCCACTGAGCCAAACCGGTTTCGGCCACAAGTTTCATATTTTTTTAAAAAGTGTTTACAGTTCCTCCTGAAAAACCAGATCTGGCCACATCAGTTTTTATCCATCAATATTTTGCACACCGTACAAGTGCCTTAAACATCTGTTGTTTATTCTCTGCCATGCTAAAATGCTCCTCTCTGCGCCCCCTCATTTTTGGGGGACAGGAGCCTAAAGAAGAATCTGAACTGCTTCTTTGTCCCAGTCTCTATGGAAAAGGATGTCTTCCCAGTGCCCCTAGGTGAGGGTGGAGAAGGTTCCCTCCCCCACGCACGGGGGTGGGGGTGGGGGGGTGGGGGGAGATAAGCTTAGCGGATCTGTATTACCAGAACCCCCCAGGCAAGTGACATTGTAAATTCTTGCGCAATTTAGATGGAGGAAGAGGAAGGTGCTCTTGAGGGATTACTTTGGTACTTTGGTTTCGGTTTCGGTTTTGCTCTGAGGGTAGAAGTGTTAGTAATGGTATCCTGGCTGAATTCTTTACTGGGCCAGTTGGAGAGTTAGTTATCACCTTTACGCAGTTTCTGGGTCGGTCACTGCAGGCAAGGGTTCAAACCCAGGCCCTCAAACTGCTTTCTGGTTTCTGGGCATTTCAGAGTGGGCTCTGGCCCTGGCTAGGTAGCTCAGTTGGTTAGAGCATCATCCAATAACCAACCAATGAATGCATATATAACTGGAATAACAAATCAATGTTTCTCTCCTCCACACACCCCCTTCCTCTCTCCCTCTAAAATCAATCATTAAAAAAAATTTTTTTTGGTGTGACTCAGTGGTTGGGCATCAACCTTTGAACCAGGTGGTCACCACTGTATTTCGTCAGGGTACATACTCTGTGTGGGGCATGCAGGAGGCAGGTGGTCATTGATTCTCCCTCATCATTGATGTTTCTATCTCTCCCTCTCCCTTCCTCTCTGAAATCAATTAAAAAAAAAAAAAGTATTTTTAAAAATGGGGGCTCTGGCTTGACACCTCCCCCCCAGGACTGGGATGGGTGGGGCAGCTCCTCATCTGGGTGTTTTATCACATCGGACTTCCGGCCACGAGAAGCAACGTGGAGAGGTGATTCCTCAGTACGAGCCCCACCACTTAATGAAGTTGCGACAGTCTGGGGATGTAATAAAAAGTTTATAACAGTGAACTCATACACTAAAACATCACCACAAACCCTTACGGAGCTCACAGACAACAGTGCGGCCTTGGCAGAATCTTACTGTTCACCAGACCCACCAACTTAAAACTAAGCAATTATTTTAATGGGGGGGAAAGGCCCCCTAAAAATTAGTCCATATTCTGAGGGCCTGCTGTGTCCTGGAAGGATGCTCAAATGCTTCTTGTCTTAACCCCTCTTGTTTTACAACAGAAGCAGGATTAGGAGGCCCAGGCCCAGGCCTCTGAAGATCTGAGGAATCCACCTCCTTGGTCAGGGCTCATAACCACCATTGTTGCCCCCCACTCCCCCCCGCACACACACACACACACACACACTGGCCTGTGTGTGCACCCCAGCCCAGCAATGGCCCTGGTCAGCATCAATGAACTGCCTGAGAACATCCTGCTGGAGGTATTCACATACGTGCCTGCCCGTCGGCTGGTATTGGACTGCCGCCTGGTCTGCAGCCTCTGGCGCGACCTCATCGACCTTATGACCCTCTGGAAACGCAAGAGCCTGCGTGAGGGCTTCATCACCGAGGACTGCGATGAGCCTGTGTCTGACTGGAAGATTTTTTACTTTTTGTGCAGCCTCCGCAGGAACCTCCTACGCAACCCATGTGCTGAAGGTGGGCCGCTTCCTTTCCTCCCTTTCTGGAACCTCAGGGCCTTTGCACTTGCTATGCCCATACCACCTGGAATGTTCTCTCAAAACTGAGCACCCACCATGCTCCCTTGTTTCCTCCTCATTCTTGAGGTCTCAGTTCAGAGACCTGCCTGGTCCATCCAGAAACAGTGCTCCCTACCTCAGTCCTATCACCCCCAATTCATTCCTTCATAGCACTTTTCATACCTTAGAATTACTTTTATCTCTTTTTTCCTTCAAGTTCCAGGGGCCTAGTGGATCTTGCCACAGTACACCGTGTCCACAATTACACCTTCACATAGCAGGTGCTCAAGAAAACGTTTGTTGAAGACTCAACCAACTGCAGGTCCACCTTTCCCCCTTTAGCTCCGTCCAAGCTGCCTGACCTTTAGGAGGCTTTCTCTGTCCGGGCCAGGCTCCCTAGCCTGAGCTCTTCACCAATGTAAATACCTCTCCATTATCCTAACTATACAGATAAAAGGGAGGATTTTGAGAGGTGACTGCAATCACATCATTTGAGTTCCCTGTGTAGCTCCGCCTTCTCTTGTATTTTCCCGGGTTTTTTTCCTTTGTTCAGTACCTACTTCATACCAGGCACCTTGCTCCTTATTGGGGCCACGGTAGCAAGTGATGAAGGGGCATTGTTTGTAGACTTAGAATCCCTCTCATGTGTTTTCTCTATCCTCACGTGGATCCCAGGAGTTGGCCACATGAGGAGGGTTAGCTCCATTTTTTAGATGAGAATGTTAGACCCCAAGCAAGATACGTGTCTTGCCCAAAGATCCAGAAATGCTCAGCTGCTGGAGGCCCTCAGGCCCCTCTCAGAAGCTACCCAGCCTGGCCACCAGCTCAGCTCACAACCCTGCAGAGCCAGCCTGCAGCCTTGCCTGCACGGGGCCCTGTATTACCCATCTGGCTCTCTACTGGGGGGACCCTGGGCACACGGAATAGATGTGGGTTCCTTATAGAGGGAGCAGGGGAGTAATTTGGAAAAGCTCTCCTGGTGATTGTTCTGGAAAACGTTGGTGAGCAACACACCAGTTTTCTAAGTTCCTCTCAACTCTCTCTGAAGAGGGAGACCAGGACATGTTGAGCCAACCTGGTGGGGATGCTTCTATGAATACGGGGTTACTACATGCCACCAACTCAGAGGGCGCCCATTCTCCCAATTTTCCCTCCTGTGACCAGCAACAAACCTCACACAGCCCTCACACTCCCTCAGATCTCAGTTACATAGTGAGGATGTCGGGGGGAATGTCAGTTGTCAACTGAGTGGTCCCCATTGGGACAAATGCACATTAGCCATTAAGAACGGAAGTACCTCTTCGGGGGCGTGGGTTCGAATCCCACCGCTGCCAAAATAGCATCTTGCCCTAGCTGGTTTGGCTTAGTGGATAGAGCGTCGACCTGCGGACTCAAGGGTCCTGGGTTCGATTCCAGTCAAGGGCACATGCCTGGGTTGCGGGCTTGATTCACAGTGGGGGGCGTGCAGGAGGCAGCCAATCAATGATTCTCTTTCATCATTGATGTTTCTCTCTCTCCCTCTTCCTTCCTCTCTGAAATCAATAAAAATATTTAAAAAAAAAAAAAAAAAAAGAACGGAAGTACCATCACAGGCCCTTCATAATATTCTGAGAACTGAAACTTGGGTATTTCCCAAAGGGCATCAGCAACATGGAAGTGAGGAAAGGTAGTTCTTTCCCAGCTTCATGTAGGAGTCAAACTGGTCAGGGACAAGGGGAGGCGGGGAGAGGTGGGAATGGGTTAGAGTTTAACTTTGTAGGGGTGTTCCAAGGCACAGTTGGGGTACACACCTGGAGATGAGCATGAGCAAGCCCTGCATTTCACCCTCATACCAAATGGGGAGGACCGGGCTACACATTTACTAGGCTTCTGTTTTTCCTAGAGGGTATGAGTTCCTGGCAAATCGACCAAAATGGGGGGGACCGTTGGAAGGTGGAGAGCTTACCTGGAGCCCATGGGAAAAATTTTCCTGACTCCGAGGTCAAGAAGTACTTCGTCACATCCTATGGGTAAGACAACTGAACTGAGCAGGCTGTGTTGGAGGAAGAGGGTGGGGACACCCTTTGCCAAACCCAGGCCCACCTTCAGGGCCTCTGTGAAGCTCAAGGGAGTTGTTTCCAAAACCAGCTCAGAGTCTACTGCCTCCTGGGGCAGAAGTAAACTCAGTGACGGGGTGGGGGTCGGTTTAAGGGGGCTGGGAGCCCCTGAGGATGTGGGCTGTCAGGAGTGTCCACAGGCTGTCCATAACCTAGGAACGTGAGTTCCTGGGGCCCCAGGCGTACGGACTGGGATCAGGTGCTGCCCAGGCACCAGCGAGTCAAACTCCCTGCGTATTTCTCATGGGCCCACAGTGATGGGCAACCTTTGGAGCTTGGTGTGTCAAACTTCGCCAAAAAACTGAGCATAACTCGGGTAGTGTGTCACTTTGAGGGAAAAACTAACTCCAAGACTCTAGTCGCAAATGTTTCATCCTCAGGAGCAGCAAATGTTTCATCCTTGGCATGCGGCCGCGGCCGCATGTCAAAAATGGCTACGCGTGTCAGTGCTGACACACGTGTCATAGGTTCGCCATCACTGGCCCACACCGAGGTAGGAGCCAGAGTCAGCACCAGCCAGTAGCTGTCCTGCAGCCATCAGGAGACACTGCTGGGTCCCCTGAATCACCTCCCTGGGTGCAGGCCACACAGAGCACACCTAGGAATGCAAGCTTTTCCTCTGCTCCCCAGATTATGCCTCAAGTCCCAGAAGGTGGACCTCAAAGCTGAGGGCTACTGGGAGGAACTAATGGACACAGTCCGGCCTGACATCGTGGTGAAGGACTGGTGAGTGAGGCCCGGCCCCACACTGCATCCTCCGCCTTCCCTGCGGACACCTGGAGGGAGTGCCCACTCTGCCCAGCAGGGTCCTAAGGCAAGGGTAGTCCCCGAAGCCAGGCCAACCCGGCTGGCTTGTCTCGTGTGGACAGACCCAGCACTTGCTCATCCAGCAGCGCCTCCTGGCCTCCCCACCATCACATCAGCAGGGGATAAACCTTAACCCCCGTTCACAGGTGGGGAGACTGAGGCCTGCAGGTGAGCTGTCGGACACGCACTAGAGCAAGACACCCAAGACCCAGCCTTCCCGGACCGCACATATGCGCACATGCCTTCTCATCTGCCTCCCCTGCCCCTCCCACCATTTATCCCACAACTTTCTCAAGCTCCTCTCTGCACAGGGCTGTGCCAGCCACTCTGCCTTGGCCACGGCAGAAGCAGGGCCTCAGGCCACCACTCTGAGGGTGGAGGGGTGGGATTTGAGGGGTGTGCAGAACTGCGGGGGGCGGGGGAGACAGCAGGGCTGAGCTCTGTGCCAGCCCACACCGCACAGGCCACCCCTTGAACCCACAGCCTGGCCTTTATCTCTGTAGAGAGCTTTTTGCCTTTTAAGATGCAATCTCCGAAATACCCAAAAGGGTGGCCCTTTTCTCAGATGGAGTAACTGAGGCCCGGCACAGAGAGAGACTGCTTACCCTGGGGGTACAGGGAGCACTGAAGGTGGACCTCATGGGTCCCACAGGGAAATGAAACTCTAATTTGTAGGCCTGTTGCCTGCCCACCGCCAGGGCCACACTTTGTCTTGGGGTGCTGTCCTGAACCCCAGCCTCCCCTAGGTTCGCTGCCAGAGCAGACTGTGGCTGCACCTACAACATCCGAGTACAGCTGGTCTCAGCCAACTACATCGCCTTGGCCTCCTTCGAGCCCCCACCTGTGACCATCCAGCAGTGGAGCGATGCCCAGTGGACAGAGGTGAGGCCTCAGCTGCTTGCCTGCCATCCACTTCCCCCAGGGCCTGGAATGCCCCAGCTCTCCGACCTGGGACTCCCCCTTCCCCTCTCCAGTCGAGTGGTCACCCCCACTCATCCCCTCTCCAGTCCTGGTGGTGACTCCCTCTCCCTTCCTTCCAGGTCTCTCACACCTTCTCAGATTACCCTCCAGGCGTCCGCCACGTCCTCTTCCAGCATGGGGGCAGAGACACCCAGTTCTGGGCAGGCTGGTATGGGCCCCGTGTCACCAACAGCAGCATCATCATCAGCCCTAAGACGACCAGGAACCCAGCGGCCTCCAGAACTCAGCCCGAGACCACGCAGGAGCAGAAACGGGAACGGGAATGGGAATCGGAATGGGAATCGGAATGGGATGAGGACTTTAATAACTTGCCCTCCCCACTTCATTTCTACAAACCCTTCTGACAGTCTGGATCTGCTAGCCTTTCACCTGCCCTCTGTCCCCGCCAGCCAAGTGCCAAAGGTCTCCTCCAGGCAAGAGATGGCCTGTGGTGGGCAGGGAGGCCCTTGCCCCGGGACCTCCTGCCACAGTTGTAACCTTGGGCAAACCCACTGTTGTGTAGCTCTCACTTCTTGTCATAATAAATGTTCCCAGGAAAACCAGCCTGGGGTTGGGTCTAGGAGTGGGGGGTAGGGGGTCCGGGCACTTTGTTAGAGAAGCAGCCCTTCCCCCAGGTTAATTTGGCTGCACCTGCCCCTCCCGCTACAATTAGTGAGAGCCCAGGTCAGCCCTTGGGGCCCTTTATTGAAACAACTCACAGCACAGTATTTGAGACAGACAGTGTTGACCGGCTGCACCCCAGGAGGCTGAGAAATTGAGAGCCCAGCACCCTTCCTGCCCTCCTGGGGGGCCATTCCTCCATGAAGGCAATCAGACCTGAGCAGCTCCGGGCTGGAGGGTGGGCAGTCCGCGCAGAGGCAATAAGAGCACTTGGAAGCGGGTGGCCCTGCAGCGCTGCCCGAGGCTGGGGGCCCCCAAAGTCCGATAGTTGTGGCATCCATGGGGCAGACACACCCTCAGCTGTTTTTATGAGCTCGTTCTTCCACATAGAGCTGCATCTAACGGACAGGAACACACAGCCGTGTCAGGTGGCAGTCAGGGCACCTATATGCAAGCCCCTGTAAGCCCCTGGTAGGCTGCATGGCCACAGTGCGGATGGGGAAGGGAAAGGGGATGGGAGGAGCCTTATGCCAGGTATTGCCTGGTAATCTCCAAGCTTTGTCCACAAGGCCTCAAGCACACCCTAAATACAACACACCTGGTCCCCATGCAGCTCACCTTTAAAATGTCTGACGTCATGGTTTTTAGGGGTATCAGCCGGGGATCATGCATGTGGACATCCTGCTCATCCGCCAGGATCCAGGGGAAGTCCTAGGGAGGAATCCAGGTGACTGGGTGGGAGGGGGCTGGACCCTGCCTGCCCTCCCTTTGCCTCCCCCTCTACCTCCAGAGCTGGGGTCCTCAGACTTGGGGGAGCATCGAATCACTAGGGAAGTGCAGAATCCCAGGCTCCTCCACTAGACAGGCCCAGTCTGTGGGTCAGAGCTGGGCTGGGAACCTAAGTGACTTCATGAGCCCCAAGCACCAATTCTGAAACTGGTCGGAAAGGAGAACCTCACTGAGTTGGGGGCCCCAGCACACAGCCTCCTCCCAGTGCTGCGTGCCCGGGTGTAGCAATGGCAGGCATGTGGCCGCACCGTTAGCACGCAACAAGAACCTACTGGGTGCCAGGCACTGTCATAAGCAATGTATGGGTGCAATGCCCACGGGCAGCACCCCTGCCCACTCAGCACTGTGGCATCTGCTTACCAGAGCCTCCCGCTGTCTCACTGCCCACCCGCCTTGACCAGTCTCCTCTCACCTTGATGACCTGGATCTTCTCCATGTTGCGAGTGGCAGCTTCCCTCGTGTGCACCAACACTGTGAAGGTACAGCCTGGGGAGGCAAGCGTTTGATCAAGGCTGGGCCACACCAGGCCTGCCACTGCGCAGTCTCTTCCCACCTCCCTAGTTGGCTCAGCAGCCCCAGAAATCAAAGTGTAAATAAACCAAGTGTTAAGACACAAGTAAACAGAGACTGAAGACAGAGTGGAGCTAACCAGGGAAGTTCCTGGAGGATGTAGACTTTGAAAGGAGTTCTAAAAAGCAGGAAGAGACAAGGCTCAGAGGAACTTGAGAACACGGACCAACCCAAGGTAGCCATGGAAACAAACGCCCAGGGAAGAGGCGGCAGAAGGTGAGCTCACCTGGGGGGTTGTGGTCCAGGACAGCATCACACACGCTGATCTTCAGGATGAAAGCTCGGAGCAGCTGCTCCACATGAGACAGCAGGGAGTCTGAGCTGGGAAGGAGAGAAGAGGCAGGTCTTCTATCACACTGGTGCCCCCCTCCACAGCAGTCACCCCTAGAAGCAGATGAGGGGGACCCGAGCCCCTCTAGTCCTTCTGAGGGTTGGCTTCTAAGGGCTGGGAGACCTGTCACCAGGTGAGTTTGAAACCAGTGCAGAGCCCCATCCCAGACCAATTAAGCCAGGATGGGGGAAAGGGGTACAGGGAGCCCTTATAGGTGGTTCTAATATGCTAATGTCCCCTTTCCCATCTGAGAACCAGGACCCCAGCCATGAGGGGAGAGGGCTTGCCCAAGGCCATTCGGGGACAGATTCTATTGTCCTGACCTCACCACAGGAAGCCAGCAGCGGACCAGCCAACATTCCTGCCCAAGGTCAACTTCTAATTGACTATGGATTACACTGCTTGCCTGGGAAGTTAGGACCCTGGATTGTGTCCTGGCTCTGCCACCATTTGGGTGACCCTGGGTAGTTCATGTCACATCTCTGGGCCTTAGTTTCTGCATCTATAAAAGAGGAGGTTGGGACTAGCCATTCACCAGTGTCGTGGTTTTCCACGTGTGACACGGGAGGATCTCCATGTGACCTGTGTGATGTCCAGAGACCACTGGGCGGCCTGCCTGTTAGGTTGGCATGCCTTGCATTTCCCCAAGGTATTCTGGGAGCTGCTTAAAGGCGTGAAGGTGGGATATTCCTAAGGACCTCACACCATCTAGCAGGTGGATGGCGGAGAGGCAGCTCACCTGATGGACAGCAGTGGAGGCTGGGTAATTTCAAAGACGAATTTCTCCACTGGGCGATGCTCTTTGTCCAAAATTACCACCACCACTTTCTCCACATCATTCTGCAAGGACAGAAATCTATTCCAGAACTGGGTCCCCCCCACCCCACCCTCACCCCACCCCCGCCCAAGGAAGGGTGGGAAAGGGCCCACTCACAGCCCTGCTCAGCCTCTAGGCCCAGGGTCCCCAAGACCCTGGAGAGATGTCCTGACGTGAGTGGTACAGGCTGAGGGGAGAGACTACCTGGGCCCCACAGGGGTCACAGGAGACACAATAGGAGGAAGCCCAGATGGGACTTGGGGGTAGGGGGAGAGAAACACATGTGAGAACCCAGAACCCTCCCAGGCAGGCCCCTCAGGACCATCCACTACGGCTCTGGGGCCCAGCACACCTTTCACGTGGCCCACGTGCCCTGGGGCCTGTCCTTGGGCTGGGGGGGTCTCCAGGGTGCAGGAAACAGGCCTCTGGGTGTGAGAGTCCTGGGTCCCCTGCAAGGTCCAGCATCACCCCATCCCGTATCGGGTGTGAGGTGGGCTGGTGCCCTCACCTTCTCCAGGAGCGGCTTGACACAGTGCAGCGTGTCCTGGATGTACTGGTTCAACTCCGGGTGGCAGGACATCTGCACACAAGGCCATGATGGCGGGTGAGGCCCCAGCACCCCTGGGGAAACCTCCCACCTCCCCTCCCGGAGCCCAAGCCTGTCTGCCTGCGGAGAGAGGCCCGGCAGTTCCCTAGGGTTCCCACCGGGGAGACCAACTTCCCATCCTGGGGCTCAGAACTCTGAATCATCCACAGCGGGGGAGAAGCCAGGAGGTAAGAATTCAGGCTCAACATTAGCACTTACAGCATTAGGGTTTCCTAATGTGGGGTCCTTCAGCTCCCCCAGAGTCTGAGAAACCCCTAAATTGTGTTTGAGTATATGGGCATTTTTTTAAGAGATGGGATCCAGAAATCTAATCAGTTTTCCAAAGTTAAGAATCTGGAACGGAGGAGCCATGTGGCCTCAGACAAATGGCTTCTCTGAGCTTTAATAAACGCCGTCTGTGAAGATCTCAAAGGGAGAGGGAGGATTCAGTGAGAGGTACCTAGTGGGTGCTCAGTCAAAGCTGTTTCTCTCTTCCTTTTCCCAGTACATCCCCTGAGCTTCCACCACCTTCCAGTATTCGGTCGTTTCTTCTAATGTTTACTGAGTGCCTTGTAAGGGGCAGGCACTTCTAGAGATTGGGGATGGAGTGTTTTGTGGCTTTGTTTCCCTTTTAACCTACAATTAGGGTAAGTGAGGGCAGAGAGAAGGTGCCTGAGGTTGACAGAAATCCTCTCCCCAAACCAACCTCAGGGCAACTTCAAGACCAGCTTCAAGAACTCTTTTAAAATACAACCATACCCCAGGGCAACGCGACTGCGAAGACCTGGTCCCTAACTCCTGGAGGGGAACTCCCAGTTCAGAGGGGATAGAAGGAGTGAGGGTTGGGAGGCTGTCAGGCTGCCAGCAGCTGCCAGGACCTGGGGGCCAGGTCCCCCCGCTGGAGAATGAGGGGGCTGGGCCTGAAGGTGCGACAGAGGTTTAAAACCCACTCCCTGCCCACTCTGTGACTAGGGGGTGACCCGGGGGCGCCAGCCCGGCTGTGGGGGCTCACCTGGACAGGCACGTTGTACTTCTTACGCTTCTGGAAGATGCCCACCGGGTAGACCTCGCGCACGTAGAGGATCAGGTGCACGGCCACCTCCAGGAACTCGCACAGCACGTCGGCCACCACTGCAAGGGGCACAAGCCGGCGCTCAGGAAAGTCCGCCTGCACAGACCCGCCCTCGCCCCGTTCCGGCCGGCAGGTCCGGGCTCTCTACCTTGGCCAAAGTTGAGGTCCTGTCGCGTGAGCGTAGTCATCCTTCCCGCCACCTGGGGGTGGGACAGGAGCGAGGGGCTAGTTCCGGAGGCCCAGGCAGCCTGGGGCCCGCCCGCCTCCGCCTGGGGGGAATCGGAGCAGGACCCCCCTGAACACAGCATCCGGGCAGCTGGGAACGGCCCCCCACGCCGGCGTCGTACCTCGGGGGCATCAGCTGCGCCGCGATTAGCCTCCGTTCCCCGGCCACCCACCCGCCGTCTCGGGGGTCGGAAAGGGCAGAAGGGCCGCCGAAGCCGGAGGCGCAGGGCCGGGAGCGGAAAGCGGCACCCGCGGGAGGAGAGACCGGGCGGGAAGAAGACTCCACCCCCGCCCGGGGGGTCCCTCCCCGGAGGGAGTCCCGCCCTTTTCCCTCCCGCAGTACCGGCTCCGGCCTCGGTTCGCGGGTCGCGGCTCGGGCCCCGCGCGGGGAACCACGGACCCGACCACGGGCGCCTCCAGCTCAATCCGCGCGGCCGGGCGCCGCTTCGTGACGTCCGCGGCGCGGCGGCGGGTCCCGGAGGCCGCCTTGGGGCCACGCCCACTCCCCGCAGCGGCCGGAGCGGGGGCGGGGCCTCCGAGGGGCGGGGCTTGGTGAGGGGCGGGGCCACGCCTCCGCGCAGGAGAGCCCGGGGCGCCACGCCGCCTCCTCTCACTTTCAGGTGGGCGCGGAAAAAGGCGGGTTTGGTCTCCCCGTCGGGTCGCCAAGAACCTTCCCCCACCAGGGCATTTCTCTCGCTTCGGGAGGCGCGGTTCGGGGGTGGGTACGCGCGGCTGGTGCGGAGCAGGTGGAGGTCACAGCTGGGAACTGTGGACAGCGACATCTTCCGCCGGCTCCGGCAGCTACTGCTGGATCCCGGACTCAGCTGCCCAACCGAAAGCGAATCCGCCGGCTCCGGGGCGGGGACAGGGGAGGACCCGGGGGCACCTGCGACGCCCCCTCCCCCACCCGGAACCTCACCGGCCTGGCTTGACCTCCCAGGCCCAGGCATCCCAACAACAGCTGGCCTTAATACGCCAGGCGCTGGGCTAAGTGTGTCCACGGATTATCTCACTAAATTCTCTCAACAACTCCACGCGACAGTTACTGTTAATTGTCCCTGTTTTACAAAGGAGCCAACGAGGTTTAGAGGAGTGAAGTCAAATGTCACACAACTATTGAGGGAGGGGTGGGCAGAGGTGTTTTCTGCCACTAGCCCTGGAGTCATCCCCTCCCGCCCCCCCCCCCACTCTGAAAGGGCTGTGAGGCCTCTGGGAGACAATGATTAATATTAAAATAATTGCTAACATGGATTGAGTACTTCTGTTCAAGCATTGATTTCGTTCATTCCCTCATTAACCTTAGGAGCTAAGCACCCATTATCCAGCCCCACTTTCCAGATGGTAAATCAGGCACAGCGATGTTCTCTGATTTGCCCAAATCACACATTTGGAGGACAAGCCCCGTTCTAACTTCTAGTCTGACTCCAGGAATCCAACTTATTGTCAGCCCCTAAGGTCAGAGAAGTGGCTGTGGAGTTATGGGAAACAAGTCAGGACCAGAAGTCATAGACCTTGTTGTCTCTGACCTCCAAGAGCTTGTCAGTAGTCACACTCATCTGTGGGTACACAGATCTAGCCAGGACTGTTGGGGACCTGTACCCCCCCTTTACCCCAGAAGCCTTCAGATCTTCATTCACAAACTTCCGTGGAGGTGGGGGCAGAGGAGAAAATACCTAACCTAGCCCATTAAGCCAGGAATGCCGGCACAGCAGGTCTCCAAAGGAGTCTTTGGAAATCTACATCTTAATCCCTGGGGAGCCCATTAAACACGGAACTGTGGCCTCCCTGGCCTACCAGATCCGTCCGTGTGCACAGCATGGCACCGGCCCTTTAACAAGCTCCCCAGGGGCCCTGATGCCCAAGAGACTACGGGCATCACCACAGTGGGTTTGAGCTGTTCCCGAGGAAAGTCTGCATTTCATAAAACGGCAATGCTTAATCCAAAGGGATGGATGATTTTCTTCAGAGACGGATGCACCTGGCAGCGCATGTGGGGGACACAGCGACTCTTCTCCAGACATGGGGACCCTGCTCACATCCTGCCTTGCCTGAGAGGACCATTTTCACACAGAGCCAGCCAAGCAGCTCACTGGTTTGTAGAGGTGTCCCTGGCTCCTTGAGATTTAATTATTGTGATGCTTTGGCCACGGGGGAAAGTGGACATCCTTAGAGGACATCCTTCTTTGCCTCTCTCTGGAGCAAGCATGTCAAACTCGTCATGCGGCCCGCTGGCCGCAAGTCTGACATGCTTGCTCCGGAGGCTACCCAAGTAGCTTTTTCATTGGTGACAGGAAGTGGCAGTCTTAGGGTGGAGATTCCCTGTAAAGGGTCCCCTAGGATTGGGGCCTGGGGTGGAGAAGCTCAGAGCCCAGTCACTGTTGTGGGATGGCCTCCGGGGCATGGTGTGAGCAGCCAGGCCTTGCCCTGAGAAGACACAGTGCAAGCCACTCACAAAGGTCTCCTGACACGCAGCTAAAGAACTCCAGAGAAATCCTAGAGGATGTACAGCCCCCCCACTTACATTTTTCCAACTGGGAAACTGAGGTCCCAACGACCTTGGTCTGACACTGGGGTACCCACTTTGTCAAAGCCCATAGATAAAAATGCCTAGGCTTGGGGCTCGGATTCAGAGTCAGCTATACATAGAGGAAAGCAGGCGGGAGACAGATGAGGATTGGAACTGACCTGACCCCTAATCTCTAAAAGGCCTCTTCTCCTCATTTGTGAAATGAACAGGCTGGACAGATATTCCCGAACCTCTAATGGGCCTTGAGTTCCATGGGAGCCAAGAAGCTGGGGCTGGGGCAGGGACCTGGGGCTGGAGGGGAGCTCTATGCAAACTCATCTGTCATTTCCATCCTCAGGGCTCCGCAGCATCTGGTTTTTCATATCTTAATCTCATCAGCATGATGGATGGTCGAGGGACCCAGATTACATTATGGGGTTAATTTATTACATTTATGAATACCCGGTTGCTGGGAGATTGTTTTTCAAAGTTATTTGCATATTTTTCTCCATAAGGACAATATGCAGGAGGGTGTCTGGGAGGGAAGGATGGATGTTTAGGAGGAGGGAGAGCTTATTTGCCAACTGGAGCAGGTCCCTGAGGGTGTGCAATGGGGACAGAGAGAAAATCACTCCCAGGGGACATTTAAATGGAAACTAAGAGAAGGCAAGATGCAACAAAGTCTTTGCAAAGAAAAGCCTTGCAAAGCCTAAGGCCTGCATGGGCAAAAGAGGGTTTCTGGGGTTCACCGAGCAAGCGCACAATGAGTGAACTGGGAAGAGCAACAAGCAGCAGCGCCCAGACCGCCAAGATGCTTTCAAAGTCCCTCCCATACCCACCAGGCTGATCACAGGCGAAATCATGGACCCAACCCCTGCCTAAGGTTCCCAGGACACCAAACACAGGCAGGTGGGGGAGTCACAGAGTCAGCCACATACAGCCTGGTGACAGTCCCACCCCAATGCTCAGGGACCAGCCAGTTGGAACAACCCCCAACCAGAGACCCAGCCTCATTCATTCTTTTAGTTCAGCACCTCACCCAGTGCCTGGCCAAATCCAGGTTCTCAGTGTGTGCGTGTTCAATGAGTGAATGAAAGAACGGAGGAACGAAACAATGGCAGACAGTGGCTCATTGCCACCTACCTGACTCCTATCCTAACAGTCTGGACGAGGAGCAAGGACCTTTGATTTCAGCGCTTTGGCGTGGTGTGCAGAGAAGAGCTGCTTTCGAAAAGAAGCAACGGCTGTGGGATGCTCACCGCGGTGCCCTCATACCCACCCGCTGCTTGTGTGTCCAACCTGCAGTTTCCCTCCCACCACCGCCGCTGACACAGCTCTTAAGCCCTTCTCTCTCTCAGCCTCAGTTTTCTCATTTGTAAACTGGAATAGTAGTAGTAACGATTCCATAGAGCTGGACGGGCGTAAATAAAATACCATTTATAAAAATATAAAGTGCACAATGCCTGGCACATAAATGCTCAATTAATGGCAGTAATGACAATGATATTAAAATGGACACACAGTATCTAAGCCCCTAGAGCAAACACTCCGGACCACATCATGCTTTTCAAAACCCCATCCAAAGCACCCTTAGTTGTGTCCCTCCTGCCTCGTTTTCATGTCCCAAAGCACCAGGCAGCCTCCAAGGTGCCCCAAGGAAGGACATGGATCATCCTGGCCCCAAGATGCCTATACAAGGGACTGCGGCAGACAGACAGCTCCTCTCCTCCCTCCTCTGGGCTTCTGGTGTGAGGCCTGAGCTGCACAGCTGCCCCAGACCCTGGGATCCACTCCCCACTTCAGACCCAAAGCCCTCACTTAGGCCAGTAACACGGGGCCCTTCCAACCCTTCAGCCAGGGCAGAGTTCAACTTGCCATTCCCTCCCCGCGGGTCAGCTGACTCCCCAGTGTCCTTGACCCCTTGTTGGTCAGGAAGACCTTAAAGATCAGCTCTTCTTAAAATCTGAACCTCTACCCAAATGCTCAGAGACACTAAATGTCTTCCACAATTTCAGGAGTGTCCGGGCCCTCTGAGGTCATCCTGGACCACCGGGTAAAAACCCTTGATCCAGCTCAACTGCCACTTTTAAAAAATAACTGCTTTATTAAGATACAACTCACAAACCATAAGGTTCACTCCCTTTTTTTGTTTTGTTAATTCTCACCCGAGGATATTTTTTTCATTGCTTTTCAGAGAGAGTGAAAAGAAGGGAGGGAGGGAAAGAGAGAGAGAGAAACATCAATGTGAAAGAGACACATCGATGGGTTGCCTCCTGCTCATGCCCCTATAGGGGCCAGAGTGAACCTGCAACCCAGGTACGTGCCCTTGGCCAGAATCGAACCCGAGGCCCTTTGGTGCACAGGCCAATGCTCTGCCATTTAGCCACACTGCAGGGCAAGTTCACCCTGTTAACGTGTGCAATCCCATGATTTTTAGTAGAGTCACAAAGTTGTGCATCCATCACCACTGTCTAATTCCAGAACACTCATCGCTCCAAAAAGAAAAAAACGCCACACACATTAGCAGTCACTCCCAGTCGCCCTCCCCCCAGCCCTGGCAACCACTAGGTCTACTTTCTGTCTCTATGGACTTGCCTCTTCTGAACATTCCATATAAACTCAGTCATGCAATATCTGGCCTCTTATGCCTGGCTTTTATGCCTTAGCATAATGTTTTTAAGATTCATCCAGATGTGGTGTGCTCTGGTACTTCATTCCTCTTTATGGCCAAATAACAGTCCATTGCATGAATAGACCACATTTTGCTTATCAGTTCACCAGTTGATGGGATATTTGAGTTGTTTCCACTGTGGCCACTCAACCACCACATTTTACCGATGGCGAAACAGAGGCCGAGAGTCACCATAACCTGGATGGGATAGGAGCCCAGGCCTCCCCTGACGTCCACCTTTCCCCACTGCATCGCTCTGGAGAACATGAGGAGCAGAGAGTCTAAGCACAGCAACAGATTCCCTGCTGGTTCACAGCAGCAGCGTTCAAACCAGAGTATCTTGTAATCTGCTGCTGGTTCAATGAATGCCCGGCCACAGCTCATCCTTGAAAAGGAGAATCATGGCCTCTGTCCCCCTCCCGGGCCTAAGTCACCATCACCTCTTCTCTGCTACCAGCTCCCAATTGGTCTCTCCGCCCCACTCCAGTCTTTTCTCGATTTTTAGGAATCAGAGGGAGTCGCCGTTAAAACCCAGGTCAGATCACGTCACTGCTTTGCTCATAACCCTCCAACGGCTGCCATCGCACTCAGACTAAAAGTCAAGGTCCTTACTGTGGCCTTTGCATGCTCCCATGATCCTCTCCATCTCTGACATCATCTCTCTGTGCTCCAGCCTTGCTGTTCTTTCTCAAACACCAAGCACTCTCCTGCCACAGGACCTTTGCACTGCTTCTTCCTTCTGCCTGCACCACTTTCCTCCTCGCAGCTCATTACCTGATTTTCTTTGCAAAAATACAGCCTTACCAAAGAGGCCTTTCCTCGAAACCTTATGTAAAATAACTCTTCCCTTTCATGTTTTCTCTACTTACGCCGCTTTTTTTATAGCACTAATTACCATCTGACATACGATATAGATATGTGTTCACTTGCTTCTCATCTGTCTCCTTCCCTAGAATGTCAGCTCCATGAGAGCAGGGAGTCTGGTTCATGTTGCTCATTACTGTAGCCCCAGCGCCCAGAACAGAGCTGGCACATAGTAGGTGTTCAATAGGCATTAAGGGATAAGGGATCCAAACCTTCCAGTGAATAAGCAGTCCAGCCCTTTCACCAATCCGCCATCAGGTTGAGACTATGACAATAACAATAGCAGTTGATTGTTCTAGAGCATTTCCTGTGAAGCCAGGGCCTTGCACTTAATCCTTGAACCCTGAGAGTTAGAGATGATAATGAGCTCAGAGAGGTTAAGCGATTTGCCCCAAAGAGACGGGAATGGCATCAGAAGAGGAGCCCAGGCATCCAGCCGGACTGAGCAGAGCTCTTAAGCCGCTGAGCCATAATTTGCCATACTCTCAAGAAAGAAAACAAAAACAAAAAAACTGGAAATGGCAGCCACGGTTGAGCTCTGGGCGCCAGGCGAGACTGCGGCTTTCCGCGTGCGCGTCGGTCCCACCCCACCGCTCTTTGATCTCTGCAGCGCCCGTGGCCCCATTGACCCCGCCGTGAGTTATGGGGGCCGCGGGACCCATCACACAGCATTCCCGGACTCCCAGGGTCGGCAGGACGTGGCGCCCCGAGCGGTGATGGATGAGCCAGTCTCGAGCGCTGGCTTTGTCCAGGCAGAGCCGGGCTGGGGAGCATCAGACAGACTTTGGACAGGGCGTGGCGAGAGGCGGACCGTGTGTGTGTGTGTGTGTGTGTGTGTGTGTGTGTGTGTGTGTGTATGGTGTGTGTGCGTGTGTGATGCTTGGGTAGAAGGATTGTCTTGCTTCCTTTCCCGGGGAGCGGAGGACGGCGGGGGGGGGGGGGGGGGGGGGGAGGTAAGCATTGGTGCGGTCACCAGCACCCGGGAATCTCACCAGGTAAAGCTGCGAGGACCCCATACCCTTACATCCAAGAGCGAGCTCTCCTAGAACCCCGCCCCCCACTTCGCGCACTTTCGGAGGCTACAAAGGCCCCGCGGTGCCGGGTCCCGCCTCCCTCGCAACCGGCTTTTCTTCCGTCCCATTTGACAGCCTAGGCGGAATAATCCTTTTGGGGACCGGCCGGCCCCTACTGGGCCAGACGCGGCAGCAGCTGAGCGCGCAGCTCCGACCCATTGTTGGGGTCCACCAGGGACCCCCTGCCGTGGCCCTTTGTTGCCCGCTCCCGGCGGGGCCGCTCCAGATGCGCCACCGCTGCCCGCGCCCCGCCCGTCCCACGCGCCCCGGGCCGCGCGGAGGCGGCTCTTACGCACCGGGAGGAGTGGGCCCGCCTCGCCCGGTGCCGGCAGCGCCGCCCGACTGCGCCCGCCTTTGTCTGTCTCCTTTGTCTGCCCCGCGCCCTCGCGGCGGCGGCGGCTAGGCCTCTGGGGAGCGGGCCCGGAACGCCGAGCGCAGCTGGCGAGGGCGCGCCGCCGGGAGCGCGCGGGCCCGGCCCGGCCCAGGGCTGCCCCTTCGCGGGGGGCCTCGGAGCCCGCTCCCACCGCCCTTTCCCCGCCCCCTCCCCGCGCTCCCGCCCCCTCCCCTCCCGCCAGCCCCTCGCCCCCGCCCCCTTCCCTCCAGCCCCCGCGCAGCCTGGGCACATCCTCCTGCCGCCCGCGCACCTCTCCGCGCCGTCCCCGCTTCGCGGTTCGGCCCTCGGCTGCGTTCGGCTCCCGCAGGCTCTCGGCCCGACGTCCTTCGGTCCCCGCCTCACCGGCCGTCCAGGTAAGGCTTGGCCTTGGCCCGCCCCTGCCCCGCCCTCCCACCTCACCTGGTGTGCGCAGTGACAAAGGTGGTCTACCTGGCGCTCTCAGGGACAGAGTGCGTCTAGGACTTAGGCTGGAGGCGAGGATGCTGCTCTCTTCCCTGCCTTCCTGGCCCTGGGACCCGTCGGTCCGTCCGTCCGCCTCCTCCCCTCCTCGCCGCGTCTCCCCTCGCCTCCTGGCTCCGCTCCCGGCCCCTTACTCACCCACCTTCCGCCGGACACTCACTTTTCCACGCTCTGACACTCGGCCTCGCGCGCGCCCTCGCCGCCCTCTCCTGGTCGCGGCTCTGGCTCCCTCTCCTCCTCGGCACTAGCCTTCTTCTTCCGGGACCCGGTCTCTCTTTGTCTCTCTGTCTCTGAGTCTCCGGGGGGTCTCTCAGTCCGGGGACCTCAGTTCACCACCGTTCCAAGAAGCTTCGAAGACTCCCTGAGCTCTGGATGGAGCTGCCAGGTGTGCCCTCCTGCCCCTTTCGCGGCTGCCCAGAGGGCTGAGAGGTGTTGCAGGGAGATGGGGACTCTGGGTGCGCCCCGCCAGCGTTTGGCCCCGTGTTTTCGCTTTCGGCACGAACCAGTACTGCGCTCTAGTAACCCCGACGGCGCAACCCCTCTCGCTCCCCACTGCGGGCTGCTGTCCTTGTGCGCGCTGGGGTCTCAGCCTCCTGCGGACACCACGGGTTGGGGCGAGAGGGCTCTTGGGTTTCCCGCCAAGTCTTGCTTCCTCCACTGGATGCCCCCTCAGCTTCGCCTCCTGTCTGGTCTCTGCGGCCCGGCGCCCTCCTCCACGCTGCCCACCTCCCAGTCTGGTGGCACGCAAGAAAGTGCCAGGTGCTGGTTTAGTACCACCCCTCTGGGGTCCGGCAGACATGTTCTGGGAGCGACTTGGACAAAGGAACACACTTCTCTGAGCCTCAGTGTCCCTTTCATAAAACGAGAATAATTGTAGCACCTACTATAAAGATGTGTGTGGAGTCCGTGGAAAAAAGCATGCTGGATACCAGCGCAGGGCACACTCGGAGGCGCTGAGGGAGTATCCAGTCCCTGGGTGGGGTTGGGGGGGGGGGGCGCTCCACAGAAAGGGGGAAATGGATCAAAAATTCAAGGTTAGAGCCACTGCAGAGAAAGCTGACTAAGCCCCCTTGCGCATCACTGTCACACCACCCACCTGCCCACCCCTGCAGGCATGTGCCTTCTCACGGATGGACGCTGCTCTCTTTCTGTCTCTCTTCCTCTGTTTGTCCTCAAATCAGAGTTAAACAATCGGGGTGAAAAGGAGTTCTGCTTTCAAAATGAGATCAGCGTGGCTGTCGGTGTTGCCAGCAGCTGGCCATTTATCATGAGGCGTCCCGATGACTCATCCCCAGTCCTCAAGCTCTGTCCTGCACTGATTGCTTTTTCCGTGGCTTTAGCTCACAAGCCATTTTCTGTCCTCTGGGGGGAGCGTCACGCTGGACCCTGGACCCGCTGTGTAGTCGCCCAGACCCTCTGGCCATCATCTGTGCCCTCATCACGGGGGACAACCCCCCGCCCCAGGTGTCCACTAGGATGTGGGCCAAGGGGCTGAATGAGGACAACTTCGCAAGAGGGACGCCTTCTCCCAGCCGGCAAGTCCTGGGCTCTCCTGGCTGAGTTTTTGTTTTCAGCCACAGCCAGGCTGACACCCAGAGCCTTTCTCTTTAGAGGCACGAATGGGACTGGGGACACACTCGCACCCCATTCAGCCTCCGCTCGTGATCCTGCCTGGCACCCAGAGCCTTTCGCCATCTCTGGCCCCCGCCTTCTTCTTCTTCTTCTGTTTTTAAATATATTTTATTGATTTTTTACAGGGAGGAAGGGAGAGGGATAGAGAGTTAGAAACATCAATGAGAGAGAAACATCGATCAGCTGCCTCCTGCACACTCCCCACTGGGTATGTATCCGCAACCAAGGTACATGCCCTTGACCGGAATCGAACCTGGGACCCTTGAGTCCGCAGGCCGACGTGCTGTCCACTGAGCCAAACCGGTTAGGGCTGTCCCCCGCCTTCTTGGGCCACAATAGCCCCTGTGACTTCTAGGAACCTTGCTCACAGCCTCCTTGCCCCTCGCCCACATGAAAATGACGGCACCTTCTCTTCCTTCCTCGCCGTTCAACCCACCCCTCTCCCCAGCCCTAAACTCCTCCATGGCTCCCTGTTGCCACTAAATTAACTGCCTGCCTCCCACCACATCCACCCACTCCTGGGGGTTCAGCCATGATGAAAGGCTAATCATCTCCACGCCCTGACCTCCCTGAGCTCTTGCTGGGGCCCTTGCCTCCATCTGAAATGTCTCCCCTGCCCTGTGCTCCGTTGATGGCTACCCATCCTTGCAGGCCAAGGCCAGATGTCCCCTCCTGAGGGAAGCCCTCCTGCTCCCCTTTGCCTCCCTGTCTCTGTGGTCCTCATTTCCCTGGGTGGGGCGGGGTCTCATTCCACCTGTAGTCCCAAAGCCTGACCCCCAGTAGGTGCTCTGCACACATGTGTTCTATTGAATGGAATCCTCGGTCAGGGAGACAGGAATGAACTGGAAATTGCGGGCCACAGGTTATCCCTGGGTGTGACTGGGTCCTGCTGGCCAGGCCAGGGGCAGAGTTGGCTCTGGCACAGAGGACCATGGCTGGGGAGGTTGGAGGGGGAGAAAACTGTCTGGAAAATCCCTGTGGTTCGGGGAGGGCCTGCATCCCTCTGGAAGGTGAGGGTGGTTCTGTGCCCGATGAGAGCAGAGGAACGGACCGGACAGGGAAGTGACTGCCCAGGTCCGGCAGAGTTGGTTTTCCCAGCTGACTGCTTAGCCCTGTGTGACCCAAAGGCGTCCCCTCACTTGTCTCAGCCAGAACTGGGGCAGAGCTGGGGTCTGCGTCCCGGCCTCCGCGACTCCACAGCCCGGGAGCAGCAGGCAGAGAGGGGTCCTGGGCATATTCCCAATGGGGTGTCAGACAAGCCTCGCTGTTCTGAGCCTCACAGTTGAGACCTGCCTCTCTTGCTGCTCCAGGCCCTCTGCTTGTCCCACCCAGCCCTTCCTCTCGAGTGGCCTCTGTGGCCAACAGAGCATAGACCTACCCAGGAAGGACACGAGAGGGTGGGAGGCCTGACCACTGGAGGCCCTGTCCCCGCTCCCGCCAGGTCCCAGCGTTGGCAGCCCCCACCCCCACCCCCTGCTCCCCACTGCAACACCAAGGCCTGGCATTGATCACCTGGACACATCCCTGGATGGATGTGGGGTCATGAGGGATGAAGCCCCTGCCTGACCCAGAGCAGCTGGGATGAACAAATTGTAGAACCCACACTTTTTAAGGGGTTCTCTCTGTGCTAGGCTCTGGGTTAGGGTCCCCAGAATGGCAACTGCACCGGTATCAGTCACTGAATGTAGCATGACTGGTCAAGACCCTGCCTCTGGAGTCAGAGGGGTTCAAATCCCAGCCCTACCACTTACTCTACTGTGTAACTTCGGGCAGATCCCCCAAATCTTTGTCCCGATGTTGAGCCCTTGTCGCTATTACCACCTGAACAATAGTGTCCGCTTCAGAGGGCTAAACTAGATTGTGCCTGTACAGCTCTAGGCCTAGCTTAGTACATGCCCAACATGTGATCCCCAAACAAACACACTCATCTTTCAGATGTGGGACTGAAGCCCAGAGAGGCTAATTGACTTGCCCAGGGTCACACAGCTGGTAAGTGCTGGAGCCAGGATTCATAGCCAGGCTGTCTGATTCCGGGTGTCTTTCCACTCCACACGGGCTCCTCCAGAGCCACGAGCGGGCATTTTTGTCACTTGATGTTTCAGTGGTGAGTCTGACCCAACAGCAAGTGGTGTTAAATAGTCTGGGCACCGAGGTAATGAAGTTTGGGGAGCAGGGGGTGGAAGGGTTGCCTAGGAGAAGAAGAGGGAGAGGATTGATTCCTGGTCAGGGCACATGCACCTGTAACCAGGAGGTAGACTCTGTCTCCAGAGGTGGGAGAGAGGAGCACACCCCCCCCCCCAAAAAAAAAAGTCAATATCCCTACACACATTTTTGGAGGCTTTGTGGGGGGCAGGAATTCCTGAGGCTGCCCTGGGAAACAATACAAGCAGATGGGACTGCGCCTGCGGGGAAGCCTAACCTCATTTGCCAGACAATGGTCCCTTCCAGGCTGGCCTGGGCCTGTCCCAGGGAAGCCATCCATCACACACCAAGGACTGAGGAGGGGGCCGCCTGCGCCTGCCCCCTGCACATGCTGGCACAGATGCACACAGGCAACCCCCCTCTTCCCTCCCCATAATAACCAGTGACTGCCTATTGCGCCCTTACTGGGCAACACTGACTTTAATACCTTTACCTCCTCTCATCCTCACTTCCGTCGGATGGGAGGCTCAGAGAGGTTAGGTGACTTGCCCAAGGTCACACAGCTCTTTGTGCTCTGCTGGGTGGGGCTCTCCCAGGGCTCAGCTTAATGGGTTTGGGATGACATCTGTGTGCTCAAATCAGTACTAGTTATGTCTGTGCCTCAGTCCTTCACTGGACCTGTGGCCTGTCTGCCAGGTCAGAGGGGGCACCTGAGGGCAGCGACTGTGTCTTTGCCCGCAGATTAGACGCTCCGTCCAGCAAAGGGTGTTTTCCCCAGGTCCTGGCCGGAACCGTGTCTCTCCTCGCAGATTGGGAGGTCCCCGCGGGCAGCGAATGGAACTCAGCCTCCAGCACGGAGCCTTTCTGGGGCGCAGGCTGCTTTTCCTGCTTAAACAGACTGCCCTGTGGGCGGGAGCAATGCCTCTGGTCAGAGAGTGCTCCGAGGCAAGCGCTGGATCGCCCCTGTCACGCTGGGACCTCCCATCACACTGGCCATGCCCAGGAGCAGGGAGCCTGTCTCCCCCTTCAGACTGGAGCTGGTTCCCTTGCATGGCACCCAGAGAGGCTCGGCCAGCGGTGCCCACCTGGCCTCCCCTCCCCGGAGTCTCCGCTGCGAAGAAGCACCTGGTGCTCGCAGGCTGAGAGGCGGAGTTGTCCGCGTGAGGCCAGGTGGGCACAATGGCCTCTGGGGGGGGGGCAGGTGGGGCTCTGGCTGTTCTGAGGCCTAGAGGGAGGCCCCTTCCTATGGTCAGGTGGCACTTTGGGGGTGCAGAGCTTCAGGGAGGCGGAGAGATGGGTAGGGACTAGCTCAGGACCCCATCTATACTCTCTCTTTCTCTTCTCCCTCTCTCCCTCCCGGGGTGGCTGATTAGAGTCCCACCCACCCCACCAGCGAGCTGTCTTCACTGCCTTCCAGCTCCCTTACCTTCCTGGGCCCAGCCTTACCCAGAACCACACACACCGCACAGGACTGACTTCCTAACGGGCCAGATCTCAGACAGGCTCAGAATCCCATCCACAGACAGGAAATGGACTCACAGAGCGGGGATGGTGGGAGGGAGCATGAGAGGGGTTCTAGGGACAAAGTCTTATCCCAAATCGCCTTGGTAGGAGCCCAGTCCCTGAATTTAGGATCCACCCACCCCTCCCCCACGCATGCGAATATAACTACTTCGCTTGAACAAGCAAAAGTGTCCATTTTCCAGCCCGAGGGGAGCCAGCTCCCCCGAAAGAAGACAGGAATCTGCTCCCAGGGGGGCAGGAACTCTGAGATCCCCACCTGGAGACCCCGTGCTGGTCACCGGGAGGGAGGACATCCCAGCAGCTCGGCGTTTAGGGTCTCACCCGTGCCTGGGAGTCAGGCACAGGGAGAGATGGACAGAGCAAGGCAGGGCACCTCCAAAAGTGAGTGTGGCTCTGGCATGGGGTGGTTATCATCATGTACCGTGACCCCCTCGGCCAGCCCTATTCCCACCCCCCTCACTACCTCCTGATTCTCCCCCAACCCACCAGGCAGCTGGTGAGCTGATCAGCAAGGCAAGAAGGTGGGACCCTGATCCAACCCATTTCCTCAGTGGTTAGAGCATGGCCCCCAGGACTGAAGAGTTCTGGGTTCACATCCAGTCAAGGCCACGTACCTCGGTTGCAGGCTCAATCCCCAGTGGGAGGCAACCAGTTAGTCTGTCTCTCTCACATCGATGTTTCTCTCTCTGTGTCTCTCCCCCTCCCTTCCATTCTTTCTAAAACTTAATGGAAAAAATATCCTTGGGTGAGGATTAACGGAAAAAAAAGAAGAAGAAGAAGGCAGGACCTTCAGCTGTCCTGGATTGCTGGTGGTGGCCCAGCTCCACAGTTGTCTGCCCCGGCCGGAGCCCCCCTATCTCATGGCACCCAAATGCAAGCTGTTGGGGGGAGGGGCTCAGGACTCAAAGCCGACTCCAGGCTGGATTAACTGCCTTCATTTGCATGTGATCCTGCCTCCTGGCAGCCTTCTGGATGGAAACAGCTTTGCAGCTCAACTCTGCACAGCATGGGGACAGGGTACCCGCACAGATAAGCCCCTTTCCCCTCCTTGGTCAGTTTCCCCTTCCCAGCTGCCCGCGCCTGACCTCCCCTGCTGGGTCCTGACTGCTTTCAGATGTTGGGGAGTGGGGGGGTGGGCGATGGAGTGCAGGGCTGTCCCCTGTGCAGAGAACCCAGGCCTTGAGTGGCTTGCCCCTCACCAGTCGTGTCATCTTGGATTTGTGGCTTCCCTTCCCAGAGCCTCGGTTTCCTCACTTCATTTTATTTTTAAATATATTTTTATTGATTTCAGAGAGGAAGGGAGAGGGAGAGGGAGAGGGAGAGAGAAACATCAATGATGAGAGAGAATCATTGATGGGCTGCCTCCTGCACACACCCCCAGTGGGGATCGAGCCCACAACTCGGGCATGTGCCCTGACCAGGAATCAAACTATAACCTCCTGGTTCAGAGGCCAACACTCAACCACTGAGCCACATCGGCCGGGTTTGGGTTCCTCGTTTTAAAAATATGAGAGGGATGCGATAAGAAGTGGACGGAATACGCCTGTCGCAGCCTGGGCGTCGCAGCTGCTCCGGGAGTGGAGGCGCCCGTGACCGCGATTGCTTTTGTTTTCTTCGCTTGCAATGAGCCACTATCGGGTCTCAGCTGCGAGAGCGCCATCTCTGGGCGGTGGGGTCCCCGTGTCCCTGGACAACTCTGGTCAGGGCGACTCCTGAAGAGCAGGCTTTGTGAGCAAGCCACAGCAGCAGGTCCATGGCTGGGGGAAGGCGGGGGGAGCGGAGGGGGGCGCCTGCTGCCCCTTCTTGCCTGGATGCTTGGCGCTTTGTATGCAGCCTCCCACTGGCTTCCAGCGCGACAGAGATGGCTCGGAGCCCTTCCTCACTGCGGATCCTTGGCACGACTTCGGGAGCAGCCCACGCTTCCTGGGTGGCTCGCCGCCAGGCTGGCATCTTGGCTGCTGGGCTGTGCCAAGATCTGCGTGCAAGCCCTGTGGGTTGGAGAGAGAGTTCCAAGCAGTTGTCAGGACAAAGTGGTGCTAGGTCCCCCAGCCGTCACTCCAACCCGCCGCCACCGCCCCACACAGACACACACACCCTGAGAATATAGTTATGATTTTGCACTCAGGTTCGATTGTGCTTGACCCACTTTCATGTCTGTCCGTAGTTATCAATGCCTGTTATTTGCAGGGCCCGTAGATCTGCTAGGCACAGTGGGACAGAGCCCCCTAGGATGTTGCTGAAGCGCGGGGCAGAGCTGGGCAGGAGCACAGGGGAGGCAGCTCATCTGATTGGGGGCCTGAACAAGGCTCCCCGAAAGAGAGGGCGGGCAGGATGTGCACACAGAGAGAGAAGAGAAGCAGGGGAGGTGGGGTGCGTTTGGGGCCCAGGGAATAGTCTCTGCTGGCTGTGAAGGGGAGAAAGTAGAAGTCAGGGCTGCAAAGTTAGGTTGGGGCCATGTTATACAAGGCCCTAAGTGCCAAAGTCAGGCGTCTGTGATTAAAGGGAAGGCAATAGGGAGCCATGGACGGCTTTGAGCAGGGAGGGGCGTGGTGGCGGCATGATCAGAGTGATCTGGCAGCGGTACAGGCTGGGTGTGGGGGCAGGATGGTGCTAATTAGGTCTGGGGAGAGGGATGCCACCCCCCACACACATGGGTGCACCAGACTGCACACTGAAATCCCCTCTCCCCTGCCCCAGGCAGGCTACACGCATGATTTGTGGGGTACAAGGGGCGGGGAGGGAACAAAGATGGCCCTGAAATTGGGGTTCCTGGGTACAATGAATGGATCCACAGCCATTGGCAGGATCTTGGCAACAGAACTTCGGGAGGGAGGGAGAGAGGGAGGGAGGGAGAGAGAGAGGGAGGGAGGGGAAAAAGAGAGAGTGTAGATGGGGTCATGATGCAGGGGGGGTGGGGCTGGGCTTCACCTCCTGGCTCTGCAGGGGACACGCTGTCTTCTGAGCCCAGTCCCCAGGCTGGTCACCGAGCTCAGAGGCTGGCTTGTGTGTGCCGTAGGGACAGCAAGCTGCCCACACGTCAGTGCGTCTGCCCAGTCCTCACCCCTCCGCCAAGCCTCATCTGGACTCTTGCCTACACTTTTTGGGTGCCCTGCCTTGCTTCTCCCCACTGGAGGACGGGGATTCCATTCATTGGCCAACACCTCGAAGGTTCCCTGTTGAGGGGAACTCTGTGGGCTCCCACCCCCACCCCGGCTCTCGGTGTCCCGCAGGACAGGAGGGCAGGGCTGGGTCCAGGGCAGCATCGGCAGAGCCTCGGGGCCTTTCTCCTCACAGGGAGCCGAGGGTGAAGCCTGCTGAAGGGCGGTCTGCAGAGCAGCCAGCGTCTGCCTCAGCCCTGGAAGCAGGGGTCCCTGGGAGGGAACAATGCTTGACTGACAGCCCTTTGAAATGGGCCCCTCCTCCAGCCCGGCTGCCCAGCTGCAGGAGCCCCGGCCTCCAGGACTTTGGGCTGGAGGTGAAGCCCCCTGCTGCCTGCCAGGTGGACAGGAAATCAGACCCGAGCTGCAGTGTGAATGGTCTTAGGAATGGAAGGATGTGATGAGAATGAGGGTTGTCACAACAAGCCCATCCCAGGTCCCACCCAGCTCCCCGAGGCTCACCCAGGCTATGCCGGTGGCTCCAGGGGGGATGAGATGATGGTTTCAGGAAGAACAGAACCCAGAACTGAGGGCAGTGGAGGCCCGGCCCCGGCCTCCCAGGAGACCGGGACACGCCAGGCGGGACGAAGGGACAGCAGGGCAAAGGGCAGCAGGTGACTGGGTGAGGCGGGAGGAGCTCTTTCCCTCCCTCAGTCCCCAGCCCTCTCACAGTGGGTCGGCCTGGTCCAGAGCAGCCTCCCTGTCCCACCTGCCCTCCCTGCTCAGGACCAGGGCCCCTCAGGCAGGGTTGGCAAAGGGGAGCCTGGGGCGAGGGCCAGTGTGGGGACTGCAGGCCCTGAGAGGGCTGGAGGGAGACGTGCGGGACCATCACAGGCCCGGCAGCCCGTCCTCAGCCCTGGGCAGTTACAGGGCCACACACCACGAGGAGACGGCGTGTGAGCACCTTGGTGAGCCTAATGAACACGCGGGCCCGGGAGGCCATGGAAATTCAATCAGCCCGGCCAGCCTGGTGCCCGCCTCCTCTGGATGCAGTGAGACAGGTGCAGGGGTGGGTGCTGTGGGGGAGGCGCTGCAGGGGGTCCCCAGAGTTAGCAGACCATCCCCCCCATCCATCCCCCAGCCACAGGCCTCAGGAGCCTTAGCTCCAAGGTCCTCCGGAACATCCAGGGGTCCGAGTCTCCCTCCGGGGTGGGGGAGAGCAGTGGGTCCCATGGGGGGAGGCTGCTTCCAGTGGGGAATGGGGAGCAGTCAGCTCACCCCACCCTGCAGGGTTCAGAGTCAAAGCCTCCAGAACCCCTCAGTGCAGCAGGGACAGGGGGTGTCAGAACCTGCCCGGACCCCGAAGGAAAGAAAGGGGCAGTGGCAGAACCAGGATGTCCGGGGAGAGCCATGTGACAGCTCCCAGCTCAGGCCTGAGAACTGCATAGATGACACCTCCCTGGTGTGACTGAACCCGGAGCCTCAGCTTGCACTTCAGGAAGTGGTAGGAGCCGCGTCAGAGAGTTCTTGAAAGGACTGGGTGGTGCGAATCCACCACAAGCGCTGAGCATGCCTCCTGCCTGCAGCACGCGCTCCAACGCTGTTGTTCCATTTGCTTGAATTTGGGCTTCAAGTCAAGTCCTGGGGACCAGAGGCGTAATTTCGAGAGGACTCAGCAAAGGGCAGAGGTTTGTGCAGAGAGAGGAATTCTAGGCTCATTGGAGCCTGGATGCTGCTTAAGCTGTTATCCCGGGTCTCAGCCTCAGCACGGCGGCCCTCGTGGGCCGGCGGGTCTCTGTCTCAGGGACTGTCCTGTTTGGCAGCGCTCCCGGCCTCCACCCAGTAGAGTCAGTAACACTGCCTGGTTTGTTTACTTTGTTTTTTTTTTTTAATGTTTTTATTAATTTCAGAGAGAGGAAGGGAGAGGGAGATAGAAAGAAACATCAATGATGAGAGAGAATCATTGACCCGCTGCCTCCTGCACGCCCCCTACTGGAGATGGAGCCCACAACCTGGGCATGTGCCTGAACTGGGAATTGAACCGGTAACCTCTTGGTTCCTGGGTCAATGCTCAACTGCTGAGCCACACCGGCTGGGTGTATTTTATTTTATTTTATTTTAATACTAGGGGCCTGGTGCACAAAATTCGTGCACAGGTAGGGTCCCTAGGCCTGGCCTGCGATCAGGGCCGATCTTCCCTGCTGCCGGCAGCCAGCCCCGCCCCTGCCGTCGATGCCGGTCACCCTCTGTGTGTGGCACAACCAGCAAGGCTATCGGGGCCCTGCTCGCTCGCACCTGCCTTGGCCTGGCACTGCCTGCATCCGCCACCACCCACCCCCGGTTCCCCATTCCCCATCGGGCGATCAGAGCCTGCCAGCCAGCAGGAGGGACCGATGGGGGCCTGCGGGCAGCCCCTGCATTGAGCGTCTGCCCCCGGTGGTCAGTGCTCATCATAGCAACTGGTCATTCTGCTGTCCAGTCGATTTGCATATTATGCTTTTATCCTATATGATAACAGTATAATATGCAAATCAACCGGATGGCAGAATGACCTGTTGGTGGGGGGCGGGGCTGGCAAGCAGGCGGTGCCAGGTCAGACAAGGCGCATGCCAGTGGGTAAAGGGAAGGGACGGCGATGGGGGGGTGGCGGCAACCAGCAGCTGCAGAGGGGCGATTGGGGGGATGGTGCCAGCGACTCACTGGCCCGGTCACCTCCCACAGAGGGAGGCCATGGGTGCTGGCATGGCGATAGGGGGGGGCGGAGCAATGGGGAGCAGGGTCACCTTCCACAGAGGGAGGCCAGACTGCGGCTAAGGGGAGCAGGCCTAAGCCATCAGTTGGACATCCCCTGAGGGCTTCCAGACTGTGAGAGGGTGCAGGCCGAGCTGAGGGACCCCCCACCCAAGTACACAAATTTTCGTGCACTGGGCTTCTAGTATATATAGATTGTTGAGAGTATTATAGATGTCCTTCCTTTTTCTTCTCCCCTGTGTCCCCCACCACCCAGTTCCCACCCCATTCCCAGCCTTTACCACCCTATTGTCTGTGTTCATGGGCATGGGCTATGCATATATGCATATAAATTATTTGGTTAATCTCTTTCCTCCCCTCCCCCCCTTCCCTCAGATGTGTCAGTCTGTTCCATGCTTCCATGCCTCTGGATCTATTTTGTTCCTGGGTGTGTTTTTTTGTGTGTGTTTCTTTTTAATTTTGGTAACCTTTAATACAGTTAATTTCTCTTTTAAAAATATATTTTATTGATTTCAGAGAGGAAGGGAGAGGGAGAGAGAGATAGAAACATCAATGATGAGAGAGACTCATTGATCAGCTGCCTCCTGCACACCCCCTACCGGGGATCGATCCCAAAACCTGGGCATGTGCCCTTGGCCAGAATTGAACCTGGGACCCTTCAGTCCGCAGGCCAACACTCTATCCACTGAGCCAAACCGGCTAGGGCTGTTCCTCAGTTTATTTTGTTCATTAGATTCCACATGTAAGTGAGATCATGTAATACTTGTCTTTCTCTGACTGGCTTATTTCACTTAGCATAATATTCTCCAGGTCCCTCCATGCTATCTCAAAGGATAAGAGCTCCTTCTTTTTTACAGCTGCATAGTATTCCACGGTGTAAATGTATCACAGCTTTTTTTATCCACTCATCTACTGATGGGCACTTGGGCTGTTTCCAGATCTTAGCTATTATAAATTGTGCTTCTATGAACATAGGGGTGCATTCTTTCTGATTGGTGTTTTGGTATAATATTGCCCTGTTTTGCCAACCCAAAATGTCTCCAGACATTGCCAAATACCCGCTGGGGGCAAAGTCCCCTCTGTCCCTGTGGAGAAGTACTGGGCTGCAGGGATGTAAGGGAGGGGCTTGGGAGTGGGGAAGTGGAGGAGGAGGGCTGCCCAGCTGCCCCCTCAAATGCTGCTTTTCTTGCAGGAGGAGCCTATGGCTGGGCCCACCACCCACGTTGCCCCCATGCTGTTCCTTGCCCTCCTGGTGTTTCTGGAGCTGAGCCTGGCGGGCTCCCTGGGCCCTGGAACCCCTGCTCGAAACCTCCCTGAGAATCACATCAACCTCCCAGGCCCAGCACTGTGGACACCTCAGGCCAGCCACCACCACCGGCGGGGCCTGGGCAAGAAGGAGCGGGGGCCAGGCATGCCTGGCCGGGCCCAGGATGGAGCTGTGGTCACCTCCACCAGGCAGGCCTCCAGGCTGCCAGGGGCAGGGGGCCTGCTGCCTGGGCAAAGTCCTGCAGGCCTGCTGCAGGACAAGAGTCTACTCCTGGGGCTGGCCCTGCCCTACCCTGAGAAGGAGAACCGGTCTCCAGGGAAGAGACGCAGCAGGGAGCACAGGAGACGCAGGGAGAGGTTGAAACTGCACAGAGGTAGCTGGATATCTGGGATGGGGTGGGGTCTGGAGATGGAAGGGAGGGGCGGAGAGGGGGGCGGAGATGGCTTTAGGAGCAGGCCCGGAGGGAGTGTCAATGGTGTAAGTAAGGTCACTGGGAGGACATCCAGAGGCCCCAGAGGAGCAGGCAATGGGCACCCAGCGGAGTGAGGGGGTCTCCCTAAACTCAGAGGGATCTGGCAAGCGGGGGAGCCTGGGAGAGGCAGGGAGGGACGTGTGGCCATAGACCACAGTCTTATCAGTAGATAATCCTCCCACGTCAGAATTTGACTTTGTATCGGACCTGAATATACTGATTAGCAATAGACCAGTCCAGTGCCCTCCAAGGACATCACTTCATCACCTCCGAGGCATAGAGCAGGGCTGAGCGCATAGATTCTGAAGCCAGAATCTGCCCAAGTTACTAGCTGTACGAGTCACTGGTCTGTGCCTCAGTTTCTCCCTCGCGAAATGAGGATAATGGCCCCATCGAGCCTCAGCGTAGGCCCAGAGACCGCTGATAGGGGGAGCGCTTGGAGTGGTGCCTGGCAGCGGCAGGGACGGGGAGCAGGTGTTGCTCGTTGATGCTCAGCTTTTTCTTGATGCTGAACCAGTGTCCTCCAACCTGGACACGGAGGTCCCAGGGGAGGCGTCGCATCCCTATCCCTCCGGCCTCTGCCCTGTCTGTCCCTGCGGTGCTCCCCGACCCCTTAGCCCTCCGCACCTTCCTTCCCATCCCCAAGCCCCTGCGGGCATCCAGCTGCCACTGTTCCCAGCGCCCCCTCCCCGGCCCATTCAGTCTCCGAACCAACATTTCCCAGCAGCTACACTCACCTGGCTCCTCCCCGAGCTCACCTGGCCTCCAGCTTCCAAGCCTCTTCCTGTGACCAGACTGCCTCTAGGGGCAGGGCTCCTGGTGCAGACATGGAGCGGAAGGGGTTCTGCAGGAGGAGGAGGTGGAGCCTCAGCCCCGCCTCCCCCTGCAAACAGCTGGGGCTCGCTTTCCTGCCAGGCCTACTGGGACCCCCCACGTGGACAGAACACAGTCGGCAGGTGTATGTGTGGCAGCGGGGAGGGGGGCACCTTAGATTCTCAGCCCCCTACTCCTGGATGCTGGCATCCTTGATGGACAGGCCAGAGAGCACTCATGGGGTGTGGATCCATTCAGCTCAGCTCCAGCCCCCAGCTCCAGGGGACCAGTGGGGCCCTCCTAAGAGAGCGAGCGACATGGCTCAGTGGTTGAGCATCGACCTAGGAACCAGGAGGTCACGGTTCGATTCCCCGTCAGGGCACATGCCCAGGCTGCAGGCTCGATCCCCAGTGGGGGGCGTGCAGGAGGCAGCCAATCAATGGTTCTCTCTCATCATTGATGTTTCTCTCTCCTTCTCCTCTCTGAAATCAATAAAAATATTTTGAGAGAGAGAGAAAGAGGAGGAGGGGGCAGGGGAGGTCTGGAGGCCAGGCCCAGCCCAGCTGACCGGCTGTGAAGCCTGGGAAATGAACAGATTCGATGGTCCCTAAGTGGCCTCTCCACTCTCCGGGATTCATTTCTGGAGAGCGGGGTGATCCCAACAACCCAACCAGCCCTAAAGTCAGCTCTTCCCTGAGACAAAGAGGCAGGGAAAATGCCCGGCCCTCCAGCTTCTCTCGAAGCCCCGTGTTCCCGACCACCCCAACCCTGCCTGGTCACACTCACCCTACCTCATGCCCATGTGTCTTGGTGGTTAAAAGTATTGATTTTATACTCAGGTGGAGCTGGGTTCGAATTCAAACTTCAGTATTTACCAGTTGTGTGCCCTCGGGGAAGTCTCTGAACCTCTCTGTGCTTCAGCTTCCTCCCTTGTGGATGAGGCTGACCGAGTACCTACCTCCCAGAGCTCCTGCAGAGCTCATGAAATAATGCTAGTACAGCAGGACGGGGCATACACCAGGGTCCTCACACACAGCAGGCACTCAGCAAACCGCGCATGGTTATCACCGCATAGCCAGCATTCCCTCGTGTGTGATAGCCTCAGCTCTCACCTTCCAGACTTCTCAAAGGCCCCTCCCCCTCCCCCTCCTCTCAGCCTTAGCTCGTTGCTCCTCTACTTAAGCTTGACCTCCTCCAGGAAGCCTTCCATGTTAATCCTATTAGTTCCCATTTGTTGTACTTGCACCCTGGGCTGCACCCAGCCATCCCAGACGTGGACTTGCTATAATGTTGCTTTAGATTGAGAATCCTTGGGCTGCAAGCTCACCCCAGACATTCCTCCCCGCCAGGCCCCCGTTTCTACCTTCCCAGGAGAGTGGGCAGCAGGGATGTTGGGGAGCCAATGGCTTAGTCAGGCTGTCAGACTTGTCACGTGATGCCTCCACCCCCTTGTTGGCGGCAGGAAATGTGGGTTCTGCTTTGGGCCGATGAGGGGTGGCGAGCAGATAAAGGCCCCATGTTTCCTATTCCGTCTCTCAGGCCGAGCCTTGGTCCGAGGCCCCAGCTCCCTAATGAAGAAGGCGGAGCTCTCCGAAGACCAGGCGCTGGACGCTGCCATGGAGGAGTCGTCCACCAGCCTGGCCCCTACCATACTCTACCTCACCACCTTGGAGGCAGCACCTGCCACAGAAGAGTCCCTCATCCTGCCTGTCACATCCCTGTGGCCCCAGGTAAGGCCTCGGAGCCAGGGAGTCCTTGAGACCACATCATGCAAATCCCTCTTAGTCATTTAGGGAGACTGAGGCATGGGGGGTGGGAGGACACTGGTGGAGGCCCCTGGGGTGAGCTGGAAACCAGGTCTCCTGGTGCCCGTCCAGCCCAGCTACAGCCCGGTGGGCACTCTGTCCTGAAAGGGCGGCCACTGCCCAGGAGAAAGTGGTCCTGGGGGCTCACTCGGGCCAGCCAAGGAGGCCAGCGCCCACTGAGCACACTGGTCTCTGCATGGAGAAGGGCAAGGCCCGTGGCAAAGCATTCCGTGCACACGGGAAAGTACAGAGAAGAACAACACCGCAAAAAGCCACGTCCCCACAGCCCGGAGTTAACAGGTGTTAGTTAACACATCTGCTTCAGACCTTCACGAAGATGTATGGAGAGAGCAGCGAGCTCCTGCGGCCTGCTTGCTTCCACCGGCAAACAGAGGAAGGGAACACGCGAGTTCATTGCATCATCCTGGCAATGAGCAAGATGCGCATCATTGCACCTCTTGTGTAGCTTTGCAGTATTTTTCAAAATGATATCACCTAGACCTTGCTGGTTTGGCTCAGTGGATAGAGCGTCGGCCTGCGGACTGAAGGGTCCCGGGTTTGATTCCGGTCAAGGGCACATGTCTTGGTTACAGGCTCGATCCCCAGTGGGGGGCGTGCAGGAGGCAACTGATCAGTGATTCTCTCTCATCATGGATGTTTCTATCTCTCTTTCCCTCTCCCTTCCTCTCTGAAATCAATAAAAATATATTTAAAGTAATAATATTATCTAAAATGATCAATAAAATATATGTAGAAGAAAAAATCTTTACTTTTTAGCAGAAGATCTTTCTTATTCTCTTTTGGGGTCTTGCACCCCCTGAGATTCTGAGAAAAGCTATTTTTTAAAATATATTTTTCTTGATTTCAGAGAGGAAGGAAGAGGGAGAGATAGAAACATGCATGATGAGAGAGAATCATGGTGGATCAGCTGCCTCCTGCACGCTCCCCACTGGGGATCGAGCCCACAACAGGGCATGTGCCCTTGGCTGGGATCGAACCTGGGACCTTTCAGTTCGCAGGCCGACGCTATCTACTGAGCCAAACCGGCTAGGGCTGAGAAAAGCTATGAACCATCCCCAAAGAATACCTGGTTATCCCTGCCCTCGCAGGCCCCCTGAAGTCCATGCATTGAGCACCAGCCCTGAAAGGCACCTTTATTGCCCATGTCCTACTGTGGGCAGATCCAGCCCCGACGGCTGGCCCGGGGCTACGAGGGCAACAGAGCCCTGGCATGGCTCAGCGGCGCCCTGGAGAGCTGATAACTTCCCCAGGGAAAGAGGGGCAGGGAAGTGAGCAGCTGGCTTCATCCAACTCCCTCTTGGTGGATGTAGAGACCTGAGCAGGCCTTCCCAGCCCCTCCCTCCGAGGCCCGATGGACGACCCTTCTGTCTGCATCGGTCGCCTGTGGGCACCATTCTGCTTGGGTGTAAAGTGAGGACAGTACCCTGGTGACTGCTGCAGCAGGAACCTCGGTGACTGTGGATGTCCCGGGGCTGGGCTTCTAGCAGAGGGTGAGCTGGCCTCTGAGGAGCCCTTCCTTTGCCCACTGGCCCTGGGGCCCCACATTTCTGTTCCCACCTGTTGGGGCTCCACGTTCCCTCCTCTCCACCCACCTTCTGCAGGCTCAGCCCAGGCCTGACGGGGAGGTGATGCCCACGCTGGACATGGCCTTGTTCGACTGGACCGATTATGAAGACTTAAAACCTGAGGCCTGGCCCTCCGCCAGAAAGAAAGGTACATCCACCCAACCGGCGGGGCTCAGTGGCTGAGCATCGACCTGTGACCTAGGACCGTGGTCGGCAAACTCATTAGTTAACAGAGCCAAATATCAACAGTACAACAACTGAAATTTCTTTTGAGAGCCAAATTTTTTAAACTTAAACTTCTTCTAACGCCACTTCTTCAAAATAGACTCGCCCAGGCCGTGGTATTTTGTGGAAGAGCCACACTCAAGGGGCCAAAGAGCCGCATGTGGCTCGCGAGCCGCAGTTTGCCAACCACGGACCTAGGAGATCAAGGTTCGATTCTGGTCAAGGGCACATGCCTGGGTTTCAGGCTCGATCCCCAGTAGGGGATGTGCAGGAGGCAGCTGATCAATAATTCTCTCTCATCATTGATGTTTCTTTCTCTCTCTCCCTCTCCCTTCTTCTCTGAAATGAATAAAAATATAAAAAATTAAACAATTTTAAAAATCATAAAAGAAAAACAAGAAACCTACCCACTCCCCCGCCCCCTCCCCGTGCCTGGGCTCCCTCCCCTCCCCCAGCCTGACCTACAGATGTCCAAAGTGGGGGATGGGTGAGGCATGGAGTCCACACTGCGACGCGCACCCCACGTGGAAATACCACTATCGAGCACTTACCACGTGCCAAGCTCAGTCCATGTATCAACGCATTTGACCCTGAAAAAAAACCAAGTGAGGTCTGTACTACCAAGGAGCCCGTTTTAGAAAAGAGACGCTGAGGCGGCGTCCCCGCCACACCGTGGGATGGCGGTACGTGCACTCCGCCACCAGCGTCCGTGTGCTTGCTCTCTGCCCCGCTGGGCGGCAGCTTCTGACCACGATCTTCTTGTCCCCAGAGAAGACCCGGGGTAAACTCTCCGGTGACGGCAATGAGACATCCCCAGCCGAAGGGGAGCCGTGCGACCATCACCACGACTGCCTGCCAGGTACCGAACCAGCGTCACGTTCAAGGCCCCGGGCTGGGTGCTGGGTGCTGGGGGCCTGAGGCGGGTGAGCTGGACCTTCCCAGGCACGTGCGGGGGCCTGTGGGTTCAGGACCCTCTCGGGGTAATAAGTAGTAACAACTCCTGCTACCCTTTACTGAGAGTCGCCGGAACACTTGACTTCGTCCTCAGAACAACCCGGAGAAAGAGACCCTGTCACCCCCAGTTTTCAGGCAAGGAAACTGGGCCTCAGAGGGTGGGTCGCAGCCAAGGTCACACAGCTGGGAAGTGGCTCAACCCTGAGTCCGCCTGAGGAACCACTGCCCCATGCGCTGACCCCTCTCTCCACTTCCTCCTAAAGTCTGGTCGGGCTTAATGCTGCCCTTGGCCCATCACAGCACTGCCCGGCTTTTTGTGGATGTCCCAATGGCATCCTCGCCCGTTCAGCAGCTCTGCCCATCGAGACTGAAAGCAAGGGGCTGGTGTTTTGACTGGTGCCCTAACCTCCAGGGGCATCTACTGAGGTGGAGTTAGATATGTAGGAGGTTAGGGGGTTGGGGGGTAAGGTCTCAGGGTAATAAGAGGGGGAGGAGCAGGAATGGCAGGGAAACCTAGGATGCAGTCTTGGCCCGGCCCTGTTCCACGCCCCTGCTCGCCTCCCCACCCCCCCGCCCCCGCCATTGCTGGGACTGCTCAGGAAATAGCGTGACATGGGCCCAGGGTGACATCCTGAAGATGCTAACAGCTAACTGCTCTCCTCACTGCTGGACAGCCAATGCCGCCTGGATCTTGGAGGGAGATCCGAGGGGTACCCCCCCAGGGGGACACATGGCTCATTCAGTGGCTGGAATAGTCTACAAAACGACCATCGAATCAGCATTTGGCATTGTGAGAGCCAAACCACCAGCTCCCCGACAGGCAGTTCTCTTTCCAAACCATTGTTTGCACCGGAGCAGGAAGAAAAGGCTGGAGTTTGGGCCACCTGGACAGTCGCTCTGCGAGGGGGCCCCGTGGTGGGCGGGGCCGGCCCCGGGCCTGCCTTGGGGGCTCTCACTGCTCCCCAGGGGGCTTCCGTGTCTCCATCTGTCAAAGAGGACGTTGGTGTCAATGACCCTTGAGGCCCCCCAGCTCCACGCTGACTCCACACCTGGCAGCCCCCAGCTGTCCCGCCCGCTGTCCCCGGGAGGTGATCCCGCGATGCTCCGCTCCTCCCACGATCCATCAATTGTCCGTCGAGGGCAGCTGGGTCGCTGCCACCCGCCCGCAGGGCCCTCGGCCGTGACATCCACCAGTGGTTCCGGCCGGAGCCTTGCACACCAGATGGCCCCACCCTGCCCGGGCACGGCCCTGCCGCAGCGACGATGGACCTCCTGTCCGCTGGGACCGTGTGCCGGGCGTGGGGCGGGTCCACTCAGCTTGGCTGACCACGTGTGCTTGCTGTGTTGGCAGGGACCTGCTGTGACCTGCGGGGGCACATCTGCATGCCCCACAACCGGGGCCTCAACAACAAATGCTTCGACGACTGCATGTGTGCGGAAGGTGAGCCTGACTCCCCCCAGGAGGCGGGAGTTGGCGGGGGGGGGGGCATCCCTCATGCTCTGAAGCTGGTTCTGCACGGAGCCGGGACACGATTCCGTGGCGGAGGTGGCCCGAGGGGCCTGCGGCGATGGAGGGGTGGGAGAATCCCTTGGGAGCCGCCGCCATGAGCAAGAAAAGCTCTGCTCGGTGCCTTCCCAATCTGTGAACTCACTTAGTCTCAATTCCTGGTATAGTTTCTCCGATTTGCTTTCCTCACCTCTCAAAATACAAGCTGGCTTGATCTCCCATGATCGGGAGGCGGGAGCAGGGAGCAGGGAGGAGAGAGGAGACTATCTCTTTAAATAAGATCAAACCCAAGAAGGCTGGAGCTTTCAGGCCAGAATTCTATCCCAGGGGAGGCATTCCAAGTGTGATATCAGGCGGGGGGTGGGTTTCCCAGCTCGTCTCAGCGAAGGATGCACTTGGCTGGCGGCTACTGCTTTAACCTCTGAGCTCCCACCCGGAGCAGTAGGTGCCCTCCTGCCCGGACGTGCCCGGGCGTGCCGGGCTCTGTGCTCAGCACTTGGCTCACATTATCCTCATTACCCTCCTTCATCCTTAATCCCCCTGTCTTCTTAATCCTCACAGCCATCCAGGGAGGGAGCGATTACGATCTCCATTTTACACATCAGCACACGGAGGCACAGAGTGGTTAAGGGACTTGCCCAAACTCACACAGCTAGAAAAGGAGGAGAATGTTTTTAATTTTGTATCCTGAAATTCTTCAAACATATGTGAAGTAGTCAGAATAGTAGTCACTATAATAATGAACCCCCGTTTCCCATCACCCAGCTTCAATAATTGCCGACTCACTGCCAATCTGTGTTGTCTCTCCCCTGCCCAGTCCCCCCATTCCAATATAATTTTGATGTAACTCCTGGGAGTTTAGAGAGATTTTATCTGTGAATATTTCAGTGTATATCTCTGAAAGATAAGTACTCTTATAAGAACAAAATACCAAAAATGAACAATAATTACTCAGTATCATTCAGTATCCAATTAGTGTTCGTATCTCCTGAGCGGGAGGATTTTGGTCTCAGTGCCTCTATTAACCGTCCTCAGATACATGCCCTATTTTTGCTCACATCAGGCTAACAATTATCTGCTGTGAAAGCAATAACACTGTGTACGTCCCATTATTCGTGCATCCATTCATTCGGGAAATATTTACTGAGCACCTGCTATGTATCTGGTACTGTTCTGGACACTGGGATTCAGCAGCTAAAAGAAGGAGCAAGTTCTGTACCCACAGAGTCCATTCCAGCGAGACAAGCATCTTCTCTCCCTGCCCTGTGAGATAAGACGCCTTTAGAAGCAATAAGGGCTGTGAAGAAAATAGTCCGGAGGTCTGCTGAAAAGGGGAATATTGGGTTGTTACAGAAAGGAGGGGCAGGAGTGGACAGTGGACCCAGCCACCTGAAGATGGTGGCTGTCGGGGAGACCGTCCCAGGCGAGAGGCAGGGGACAGGCAAGGGCCTCGGGCAGGAGCAAGGCTGGAGTGCTGACTGGGCCCCCGGTGGGCACGGGGAAGGTGGCCCATGGGGAGGTGGGGGAAGCTTGTTGGGAGGACCATGCAGGACCTTGTTGGCCTTGTTTGATTTCTAATCGGAAGTTGCAGGCAGATTGTCACTAGGGGAGTGACATGGTCTTGCTTTGGGCTTAAAAGTTCACTATGGCTGTAGGGGGGGCAGGAATGGAGACAGGAAGGACCAGCTGGGAGGGGAGAGGGGATGGAGGCAGCAGGAGTGGAAGATGGGGGGATGCTGGGAAGCTGCCTTCGGTACTTGTATGCAGGGTCGAGGCCCCATTTCACAGAGGAGGAGACTGAGGTGCCGAGTGGGCAGGAGGCACTCCAGTCCAGGGAACCCAGAACAGCGTTGGGGCCAAACCACAGTCCTTGGCCTCCTGGTCCAGCCCACCTAAGCTGCACATGCCCAGTTGGTGCCTGGCTGGATGCTCACTGGTGGCCCCTCTGTCCAGGAATCAATCAATTCTCCCTCCCTCCCTCCCTCCCTCCCTCCCTCCCTCCCTCCCTCCCTCCCTCCCTTCCTCCCTCCCTCCCTCCTTTCCTCCCTCCCTCCCTCCCTCCCTCCCTCCCTCCCTCCCTCCCTCCCTCCTTCCCTTCCTTCTTTCCCTTCCTCCTTCCTTCCCTCCCTCCCTCCCTCCCTCCCTCCCTCCCTCCCTCCCTCCCTCCCTTCCTCCCTCCCTCCCTCCCTCCTTCCTTCCTTCCTTCCTTATTTCCCCATCCTCTCTCCCTCCCTCCCTGGGCCTCAGGTGGGAGGGGACGGCTTTCCAGGCGTCCAAAGGCTATGTCTGCAAACAAAGCCCCATCTGCTCATTTCCGCTGGTCCCTCGGCACTGGTCGGCTCCATCAAAACTCTTGCTTCCTCCCTGGAGACTCAGGCTCAAAAAAATGAAGAGTGGAAGTGACAGTTCAGGCAGCTCATTGAAGATGGTCCAGGAAGAGGTTGTCACCAAGATGCCACACCAGAGGGATCTAGCGGGGCCGGGAACCCTCATGGGGACCATATCCCAAAACGGTGGACACAGGGCTCAGAGCTGAAGCCCAGCAGTCGGGGCCAGCCTGGGTTCTGGAGGGTTCCAGAAGGGCTTCTGTGACTACCAACCACTCCTGCCCGGGAATCCCCTGTCCACTCCCAAGTGTCACTTGTGTGGTCCCAGTTCTAGAAGCCCGGCGACCCAGGTGTCAGCTCTAGGCCACGAAGCACACACTTCATAGCAGCCCCTTCATTCTCTTTTTTATTTTTTTTAAAATATATTTTATTGATTCCTTACACAGAAAAAGGGAGAGGGAGAGCGAGTTAGAAACATTGATGAGAGAGAAACATCCATCAGCTGCCTCCTGCACACCCCCTACTGGGGATATGCTCGCAACCAAGGCACATGCCCCTGACCGGAATCGAACCCAGGACCCTTGAGTTCGCAGGCTGACACTCTATCCACTGAGCCAAACCGGTCAGAGCCCCTTCATTCTCTTGATGGTGACATAGTGGATCTTAAAGTAGCAAGGTCCTCTCTCTCTCTGGCCACTACTAACCTGAAATGCAGGGATTTGCTCACTGACGTCTCTTTCAGCCACCATCAAGAGGGTGTGGACTTAAATGAAAAGTATGTGTACCCATGTATTTCAGGGGGTGCCTGTGACGATGTGGAGAGGGCCACACCTACTCTAATTAGGTGGTCAGGGAGGTTCTCTCTGAGACCTGAAGGCCATGAAGGAGCCAGCTATGCAAAGGGCTTGGGGAAGGAATTTCTGGCTGAGAGACAGCAAGTGCCAAGGTCCTGAGGCGGGAAATGGCTGGATATATGAGGAAAAGCAAGAAGGCTGAAGTCAGGTTTCCTTTCGAGCACAATGAGAACCTGGGAGGTTGTATAGGGGCGGGCAGAATCTTCGTTACTTTAAAAAGTTTTTCATCGACTTTTTAAAAAATCCTCACCCAAGGATATATTTATTAATTTGAGAGAGAGAGGGAGAGGGAGAGAGAATGTGAGAGAGAAATTTGAATTGATTGCCTCCCGTATGCGCCCCAACCGGGGATCAAACCCGCAACCTAGAAATGTGCCCTGACCAGCAATCAAACCTGAAACCGTTTGGTGTGCAGGACGATGCTCTAACTAACTGAGCCACCCGGCCAGGGCTTAATAGACTTGTTAAGAGCATTTTTGGGTTCACAGAAAAATTGTGCAGAAAATAAGAGTTCTCCTCCTACAGTTTCCCCTATTATCTCCCGTTAGTGTGGCACACTTTCTACCAGTGATGAGTCCATCTTGATACGTTGTTATTATTATTTTCAAGAAGAGCGGTTTGTTTTATATTTGTTGCTTCTAAAAAGGGAGAGAGAAACATTGATTTGTTTTCATTAATTATGCATTCATTGGTTGATTCTTGCATGTGCCCTGACCAAGGATTGGAACCAAAACCTTGGAGCATCGGGATGATGCTCTAACCCAGTGGTCGGCAAACTCATTAGTCAACAGACCCAAATATCAACAGTACAAAGATTGAAATTTCTTTTGAGAGCCACATTTTTTAAACTTAAACTATATAGGTAGGTACATTGTTATTAACTTAATTAGGGTACTCCTAAGCTGGCCTTTGCTAAAAACTCAAGGGGCTAAAGAGCCGAATGTGGCTCGCGAGCCGCAGTTTGCCGACCACTGCTCTAACCAACTGAGCTAGCAGTCAGGGTGATGCATTATTATTGTTAACTGAAGACCATAGTATATGTTAGGGTCTGCTCTTCGAGTTGTACATCCTATGGCTTTTGATGAATGCATAATGACCTGCACCCGCCATTACAGTGTCACACAGAATAGTTTCATGGACCTCAATGTCCCCTGTGCTCCGTCTATTCACCCCTCCCTTCCTCCGCATTCAGGCTGCTGTGTGGCGGGTAGGGGGGTGGTTGTAGGGCAGAATAAAGAAGGGGGTGGTGGTGAGAGGGCGCAGGGGTCCCAGAGGGTGTGTAGGGGAGAGAAAGGGGAGAGGACTGGCCCAATGCACCCCTGACCCCCTTGCCTCTCTTTGCTCAGGGCTGCGCTGCTATGCCAAGTTCCACCGGAACCGCAGGGTCACACGGAGGAAGGGGCGCTGCGTGGAGCCCGAGACGGCCAACGGCGACCAGGGGTCCTTCATCAACGTCTAGTGGCCCAGATTGAGGCGCCTCCCCGCAGGCCTGGGGGGACTGCGCGCTGGAGGTTTGGAGAAGCGACAATTTGTTTGTAACTAGCAGTGGGAGAGCAAATGGGGGACCAGATGTCTGAGGCTGCAGGCTCCGACCCAGGACCCGATCCAGGACCTGCAGGCCCCGGAGGGGAGCGCTGGGCCCAGCAGCAGCACGCCTGCAACCCACAGCCCTGGGAGACCCGCAGGGCCTGAGCAACTGCGGCGGCAATGTCGATAGTGCCCTCTACTGTCCGACCGCAGCACTGCAACAGCTTCACGTTGTAGAAGTGAAGAGGTTTTTGAACGCAAAATAAATGGAAACTCCCCGAGACAGGGAACTCAGGGGCGGGAGATGAACACGAAACACCTCTTGTGTACCAGGCACTGTGCTAAATGCGCGACATACGTTATCCCACGACCTTTCCACCATTTTACAGGGGAGGAAACAGCCACCGCCGAGTCATCTGACCTGCCCAAGGTCCCAGATCGGTGCTCCTCAAACCTTAACCTGTGAACCAGTCCTCTGGGGTCTGGTGCAAGTTCAGATTCCTATTCAGTCGAGTCTGCCTTTCCCACAAGCCGAGGGCCTGCCCACGCCGCTGCTCCCGGCCCCCACTGAGGGCTCCCACCAGGTCTCAGGGAGCAGATGTGGAGTTGTGATTGGAACGTGGCCCGACGTTGTGGGGCTCCACAGCCCACGTTCTTGCTCCTTCACAACTAAGGACTCACTGCAGGCTCTCCAGGGCTTTCGGCGAGAGGCGTGCTCCCTGCTAGTCCCTCCTCTGGGCGAAGCTGCAGTGGCTGACTACTCTCCTCCTCCCCCAGACAAACGGGCATCATCTTGAAAACAGAACCAAATCCGCACTCAGCACCTGCTTGTCTGTACAGCGTGATTTGGGCAGATGGGCCCCTGCCCCCCGGGAGCTGGTGTTCTGAGCTCAGACAGGTTCCTCGAATTCCTCTGGCCCTGCTCACCCTGTCCTGGGACATGTACCTCGGAGTTGCCTGGCACCTTCGACCCCCGGGGTTCTTTCGCTTTTTTTTTTTTTTTTAATATATTTTTACTGATTCCAGAGGGGAAGGGAGAGGGAGAGATAGAAATATCAGTGATGAGAGAGAATCATGGATTGGCTGCCCCCTGTACACTCCCCAGTGGGGATGAGCCCACAAGCCGGGTCTGTGCCCAACCAGGAATCAAACCGTGACCTCCTGGTTCATAGGCTGACGCTCAACCACTGAGCCACACCAGCCGGGCAGTTCTTCTAGCTTTTGTAGTTCATGCCCTTGGAGAATGTAATGCAAGCAGGGACTCAACACACACACACACACATCGCCCATAGGCACCCTACACCTTCGTGGTTCCCAGGCCTCCCAGAGACCATGCCAGGACCCCCACCCCACACTTCTGCCACAAAGCCCACTGAGGAGTTGGGGCATCTCTGAGGTTGAGGTGCTTGAAGCTAACTGCCCCCCACAGGCCAGACCCAGGATGCCCACCCAGAACGTCTCTCCACGCAGAGCTGGCTCAAGGGACCACCTGAATCCCCCCCACCTGGCACCTCATTCCTGGCCAACTCTCTGGCCCAGGGCAAACCAGGTCACAACTGACAAAAGCCCTGCCCATCCGGATTCCTTGCACCTGCTGGGGCGGGGGGTGGGGGGGCACGCCCACAGGATGCCAGGGCTCTTTACTCCCCTGGGAAAATCAGTTGGGGTCAGGGCTCTGGCACCAAGGAACACAGACTCATCTAGCAGAAACCAGATACGCTTGCTCTTTTCTCCTATTCAAGTTCAATCGGCATGGGCCTCTTGTCGGGGGCTCGGGGGGGTGGGAGGGCGGGGGAACTGAAAGAGATCAAAGGCAGCTCTTTGGAAATCGAATCCTGAGTCCGCCTGCAGATCTGTCTGCTGTTGGGGATCAGACAGCGCCTCCGCTGTGTGTGCCTCACATGGCTGGCTGGCTGGTGGGAGGCTGCAATAGAGCCCTAAGGGTGTGGCTGCAGGCAGGCAGGCCACCCAGCGTGAAGTCTGGGGCAGCTGTCAGGTGGCCCTGGACATCAGCAGTGGAAAGCAGAAGGTCAGGACAAAGCTGACAGGCCCCACGGAACTGTCACTGCCCTCCAGGGGAGTTCCATGGCTAAGAATTGGGGCCTCGATATCTATCTGCCCTGGCTGTCTGCACTTGGCATTTGCAAAGTGGGGTGGGGGCCGGGGTGGAATCCTCTTATCTCCGGGGGGGTGGGGGGGTCCCAAAGCCCCCTCAGTGTCTAACAAACTTCTCTGACAAGAAGTACTTTTTCTTTTTATAAATATGTTTTTATTGATGTTACAGAGAGGAAGGGAGGGAGAGAGAGAGGGAGAGAAACATCGATGAGAGAGAAACATTGATTGGTTGCCTCCTGCACACCCCCAACTGGGGATCAAGCCCACAACCTGGCCATGTGCCCTGATCAGGAATCAAACCGGTGACCTCTTGGTTCATAGGTGGACACTCAACCACTGAGCCACCCTGGCCGGGCAGCCAGGAAGTGCTTTCTTGTTTTCTTCGGGGGGGAGAGGGGAGAGTTCTTCCTTGGGTCTACCTTAAGTTTCTTCTGCTGGTACAGAAGCCAGCTTTCTCTGATCCAGGGGTCAGCAGACTTTACCAGGAAGAGCCAGAGTGTTCCCATAAGACTATTTATGGACACGGAGATGTGAATTTCACATAATTCTCACAGGTCACAAGCTACTGTTCTTCTCTCGCTTTTCTAAAGCACATTTAAAAATGCAAAAACCTCGCTTAACTTGTGGGCGGCGCAAACATCGGCAGTGGGTTGGATGTGGCCCACGGGCCGCGGTTTGCGGATGCTGCTCTCGTCCGCTCGTCTCAGCCCGCGCTGCACGTTAGAATAACCTGGGCAGCCTTCAAAGGCCCCGGTGTCCAGGGTCCATCTGCGGAGAGTCCGCTTTCGTTGGTCAGGGTTGTGTCTGGGTTCCCTGTGTTTTCTAAGCTCTGCAGGTGACTGGCGTGGAGCCGGGCCCGAGAGCTGCTCCAGGCCTGCTCCCCCTCTCACCACCTTCCTGACCTTAGGGAAGTTCCGTGAGGTCTCTGTGCCTTGATTTCTTCATCTGTATAATGGGGACGATGACTCTTCCTTCATCGGGGTATTGTGAGAAGTAACTGCACATCCTTATAGCATGCTTCTAACAGTGCTGGCACATAATAAGGCCCCCGTGTTAGTTGATTTATTTTCTAGGGTACTTTTAGTAGGTGGTTCATTCTTTGCTAACGATCCATCGCGTCATCAAAGATCATTTCTAAGTCACCATTCAGGCTCCTTCCCCAAAGCGTGTCCCCAGGAACAGGGGCCACGAGATGCTCCGTCAGAAAAGAGGACGTGGGTTCCGGGTCAGAGGTTTGGAGAACTGCGTGCACAGACTCCGGGCAGATAACAGGTTCATGAGCTTTTAAAAATGCACCCCCCCCCCCGGGGGGGGGAGAGCTGAGCAGGGGGCCAAGTGGAAACCAATAGCTGCTGGGACAGCCACCAGGCCCTCCTGCATTCCTCCTGTGGCGTCGTACGGCCGTCCCGGAGATAGTCACCATTCCCACGGGGCTGCCTTCCCAGGATTTGTCTGGTGACTCCAAGAGTGGCTCCCCAGGGGGCTGGGAATGCCCTGAGGTCGGAGGCTACGAGGGCCAAGCCTCGTGGGAAAGTGGCAGCTTGGCTTTGGGGTGTAACTGAGACACAAGTCGGATCGTAAAGCCATGACCCCCTCCACCTCGGAGATGCTTCGGGGGGACCTCCCTTCCAGTATGTTCAGTACCCCCAATACCTCGATGTTGAGGGGTGGCCACACAGCCCCCGGAATGGGATTCCCTTTGCAGCTGGAGAGAGGGTGGAGATATACACAGAACAGCAAGGGCAGGTGGGTGCTGGGAGAGGTGGTGAGAGGGGCCGAAAGGCAAAGCGTTTCCCAGGCTGGACGGGGCACGTGGTCACCTCTGTGATGACCTTGGCTCTGGTGGGAGATGGCGAGGAGGGTGTCTGAGTGTGTGTGCTGGGGAGGGAGCGGCAGGAACTAGCTGTTTGCAGAACCAGGTGCTTCCATGGGGTATTTTCTGCGTTCTGTGTCAGGATGGGTGCTGTGGTGTAGGATCCGTGGCCTCTTCCGGGAGGCTTCCTAGTCCCTCCTTATTCCTGGTGCTCCAGGACCCATGGCCTGGAGCCGGGGGGGGGGGGGGGGGGGGGGTGCTGGGGCGGGAGAACGCAGGCCCCGGGGCCCACCTGCTGAATCAGAATCTCGGGGGTGGGGCCCGGCCCTGTGAGTTTGTACAATTTCTCCGGACCATTCTCACAACACACTGTACCTGAGAGACAGGTCTGGGTAGGGAACTGTTGGGCCGGGGACATGGGGATGATTCAGGGACATTTACAATCAGGGGTGACTTGGCAGTCCAGTTGGCCCAGTTAACTGGCCATGACGAACTCAGAGGCCCTGCCTCGGGGCTGGAACTGGTCTTTATTTTTGGAGAAAATCAAGTGGGGCGCCCGGGCCTCGGCCCTCAGTTGGGTGTTCTGACTCTTAGGAACGTCCCGGGGGGTCTGCGGTCCCTCTTTAAAGTGGGAGGGGGGTGCTACGCCCTTGTAGTCCTGTGTTGCATGTGATCTCTTGCGCTGTAAATAAAGAGCTGATGGTTAATAAGCCAACTTGCTGTCTCTCTCTGCCCCTCCAGGAGGCGGTCTGTCTGTGCAGGCAGTGAGCACGGTCAGGCATTCGGAGGGGACTGAATGCTTCCTGTTTCCCCGCCACGTGTCATTCATTTTCGGGGAAACAGGAAGCCTCCTGCACACTCCCCACTGGGGATGTGCCCGCAACCAAGGTACATGCCCTTGACCGGAATCGAACCTGGGACCCTTGAGTCCGCAGGCCGACGCTCCATCCACTGAGCCAAACCGGTCAGGGCAATTGTTCCATTTTTATTAGTTATTGTCATTAATCTCTTACTGTGCCTAATTGATAAATTGAGCTTTATCATAGGTATGCATGTTTGTATAGGAAAAACAACAACATAGTATACCCAGTGCTCGATACATAGAGGGTTTGGTACTCTCCGCGGTTTCAGGCATCCACGGTGGGGTGTGTCTTGAAACGTCTAAGGCTGAGAAGGAGGGGTGGATAAGGGGGGACTGTACATGTTTGGAGAGGAAATGGAAATCATCCATCCACATACAACCCTGGCCTCTGTTTATTGAGCTGTGTCCACTGCGTGAGGCACCCATCCTCTTGTATGGCTGGAAACGGTAGCACCCACTTTGCAGAGGAGAAAAACGAAGGCATTGAGAAATAAAGGCCTCAGTGACAGCAGTGAAGTGCCAGGGGCACCACCCAGGTCTCTCCAAATCCAAAACCTGGTTATGCTCCCCGACCCCATGTTGCCTCTCCAATGCCTCAGGTTTAGTCAGTCACCTATCCTCAGACCCGCCCCCACCCACTCCCCAGCTCATCCAGGATCCCCAGGGCTGCTGCCAGGGCCTGCAGGGGACAGGAGCTCCTCCAGCAGGCCCCGGCCCTGGGCTGCCAGGACCAAAGGTCTTGCACTCACCTTCACGCTGCCTCCAGGAAGGCCCCTGGGATTTCCTCCCAGGGCCATCCCAACTGGTGGAAGCTCTGAAAGCACCCTGCATGACCCGCCACTGCTTCCTCATTCTCCTCTTATCTCCCCCACCTGAGCACAGGCTCTCTTACCGCCCCTTGCCCCTCGGGGAGCCGGGGAGCCAGACAGGAATGATCTGCAGTGAGCCAGCCCAGCAACAGAGGGTGAAAGCAAACACCAGGAAAAGCCCCAGGCAGAGAGGCATCTTGGGGGCCCGCAGGGCTCAGTGGCCACAACTGGCCTTACTTGTCAGAGCCCTCGTTCCCTCCCTTGGAATTCCACCCAGGCCACAGGGAGAGATGGGGCTGGACAGGGGGAAGGAGGAGGCAGCCTGAACTCGGACAGATGTGGCACCGAGGAGCAGAACCAGGACAGGCAGCGGGAGGCGGAAGACACTCCGCACACATGTAGGGAGGGCCTGCGTGCGTGCACACACATGTACACGTGATGACATGAAGAGGATTGCTGGAGGAGGGTAAGGGGAATGAAGAGATGCCATAGGACAGAGTGAGAGAGCCGCTCGGGCGATGGGTTGTTTCTGTCTTGGGCACCAGCCTCTGAAACCCGCTCTCTTTCTGGCTGGTGTGGAACACAACCGTTTCCTGGAATGCAGCCGCTCACAGGCATGTCCGTTCTGCTTTTCCACACCCACTAAGCCAGTGGTCGGCAAACTGCGGCTCGCGAGCCACATGCGGCTCTTGGGCCCCTTGAGTGTGGCTCTTCCACAAAATACCACGGCCTGGGCAAGTCTATTTTGAAGAAGTGGCATTAGAAGTTTAAGTTTAAAAAATTTGGCTCTCAAAAGAAATTTCAATCGTTGTCCTGTTGATATTTGGCTCTGTTGACTAATGAGCTTGCCAGCCACTGCTCTAAGCGGTCCACAGGGCGTTCTGATGGGCTCCCGGCTGTCCCACCTGAGCACACGGGTGCTATCACTGAGCGTTTGGGGAGGATCTGCCAGGATGGGGCTCATGCAGTGGTCAGTTGCATAGGATCCTAATGAGATGGCGAAACAACAGGAACGTTAGGGATTATTGGCTGCATTTCAAGGCTCAAGGAGGAGTATTCAAGGAGCCTGTCTGGGCCCATAACACTCGTCTAGTCGAGAAAAACCAAGTGTCTCTCCTGGAAAAGGGGGCTCTCGCACCTCCCAGCAATGTCCAGGTTCCTCCAGGAAACCCAGGAAGAGGGAAGTAGCAGAATCTCCCCCACCTGGACTCCCTCCAGGCTCGTGCTTCCCCCAGGGTCACGCCCCCTTCCTGCTTTAGTGAGTGGTGGTAGGGACACAGTGGACACGCCCCTTTCCTGCTTTAGTGAGTGGAGGTACCAACACAGTGGACATGCCCCCTTCCTGCTTTAGTGAGTGGAGGTAGAACATAGTGGACACGCCCCCTTCCTGCTTCTGTGAGTGGAGGTAGGGACACAGTGGACACCGTGGTCACGCCCCCTTCCGGCTTCCGTGAGAGGAGGTACTGACATGATGATTTTATTGGTGAGTCCTAATGGCGTTTAATCCTTTCAGATCCTGGGCCAAAGGCCAGGATGAAGTCTGGAAGCCCAGGAGAACCACCAGACTCCAAACCACAGGATTCTATTCTTTCTGTTCCTTCACTTCTGCCTCATTTCCCAGTCTCTGTTCCCAGAAGCTGGGGGAGAGAGAGAGAAAGAGAGAGAGATCGCACATACAAAGAACAGCATTGACCAACAAGAAGCCAGGCTTTCCTTCCCCAACCCAAGGAACACGCAGCTACCGTGTTTGTGACGAGCTGAGCAGAAACGCTGGAGGACAGGTCCCCAAATCAAATCCCAGCAACATTCCCTGTGCCCCCAAGAGCCACGCTCTGCCCCCCGCACCTTCTCTGATGTGGAGGGCCCTGCGTGCTCACGGGCACCTGTGCCTTGCTACTCTCTCTCTCTCTGTTCCAGTTTGACTTGCCTACTGGGGAAAGGAAGAGGCCACATCAGAATTGCTGGGTGTCCAGAACTTTGAGGACCAAAGGGCATTTGGATATCATCTCAAAGCTTTTCATATTTGATGCCTCCTTGGTGCCTCACACAGCTCTGGGGTTGACTATTACTGTCCCCATTTTTTAGATTCAGAAAAAACTTCAGATGGCCCGGCCATCATGGCTCAGTGGTTGAGCATCGACCTATGAATCAGGAGGCCACGGTTCAATTCCTGGTCAGGGCACATGCCTGGGTTGCAGGCTGGATCCCCAGTGTGGGGTGTGCAGGAGGCAACCTATCAATGATTCTTTTTCATCATTTATGTTTCTGTCTCTCTCTCCCTCTCCCTTCCTCTCTGAAATAAATCAATCTATATATGTGTGGTTGTTTTTGTTTTGTTTTTTAAAGAAAAAACTTCAGAGATTAAGTGACTACCCAAGGTCACATAGGTGCAAAGTGGCCGTGCTGGGGGGTCAGGGCTGGGGAGGCCAGCACACTCAAACGCTGAGGCCCAGCTCCCAGGCTTTGCTCCTAGGAACAGGGCATGAGTGGGGTCCTCTCTCCATCAGAGGGGCCTTTCCCTGCTGCCTGGATCCTGGCCTTTATCCCGGGCCGGGAGACGCTGAGAGATGCTGAAAGATGCTATGTTTTATCCCAGAGCAGCAGGGTAGCTATTTGCTTCCTGAGCATTTACAACGTGTCAGGAGCTGTGCCAGGAAAGCTGTGTAAATTATCTCACATGATCCCCACAATCACTCTGAGGCTAAATAACTTGCCCATGACCACTCTGCTAGGAGGGGACAAGGCAGGGACCCCCAAAAATACTTTTACCTAAAGGACACAAGCAACCATAGGAAGGAAATGGCTGTGGTTGCTTCATCAGTCATTTCCGTAACCAGCGGCATCCACCAAGTGGCTTCCTGGACAGAGCCTGGACTATCGGTGGCACCCTGAGGACAAGCAGGGCATCGGCCGCAGGTCTTCGGGTGCCTGGGACAGGAGGAAGCGGTGCACACAAATGTTCAGTTGGTGTAGGTTCATTCCCTGAACACCTACTATGTGCCAGGCAAGTGTTGAGGTTGATATGTGCTACAGAGAAAATGAAACAGGAGGGTACAACCAACTTGGAAAACAGTTTGGCAGTTTCTTAAAAAGCTACATATACACCCACGCTATGATCCAGCCACTCCTCTCCTAGATATTTACCCAAGTAGATGTTCAATAACTGTTCTCTGGATGGATGGATGGATGGATGGATGGATGGATGGATGGATGGATGGATGGATGGATGAATCTATTCTGCGTGTCAGTTTCTTTGTTGAAGGTACAAAGATAAAATGTGGCTGAGACAGAAGGGACTGATGAGAGACATGAAAAACTTAAACTTCACTTCCAAAAGTGTATTAAAAAAGAATGACCTCCTCACCCCAAAGCCTTGTGGAATGTGCTTTGTGGGGGGTCCATCTGTCCTTCCATAGTCATGACTGGGTCTTCACAGGAACTTGGGCTCCTTCGAGAATAGTTCCACTTTCCTTTGTTGCTCTGGGCTCCATCCCTACCCGGGGCCAGCTGGATCTACACCCACACCACCACCACCACCGCCCCACCCTCACCCCTATCCCCGCCCTCACCCCTATCTCCACCCTGGGCCCCACGCCTCTGGCCCCAGCTGGTCGGGATGAATGCGGTGTCCCTGGGTGAGCTGCTGGGACATTCCACAGACCCAGCCTTGTGTTTCATCTGGCTCCAATCTGTCTTCCCCTGCTTGCCTCCATCCTTGCATCTCAGCCTGGGCAGTGTTTCCCTTAGATGTGGGCAGCAGAGCTGAGTGGCTGAATGTCAAGGTCCTAGAGCCAGACCTGCTTGGGTCCCAGCCCAGTTTCATACAACTAGTGATGAACTTCTCTCAACTTCTCTCAAGCCTCTCAACTTCTCTTAACCCCGGTCACCTCACTGAAGCTCTGGATAAGAACAGTACCTGCAGCATCGGGTTGCTGTGAGCGTTTACTCTGAGTGCTTTTCACACTGTCTGACGCAAAATAAGTACTTAATAAATGTCAGCTCTGATCCTAGAAATAGTTTTGCATTTTCTGCTGACAAGGTGATCACAGTCTTGTTCTGGACCTACAGGCTTGGGTTCAACACCTCTAGGATCTGGGTTGCATGGAGAATATTTCTTGACTCAAGTGGGCACCAACCATTGGCCCCGTGGGTATTGATAATAACAATATCTGATATGTACAGTTCATTTACTAAGTGCCAGGCACTGGACCCGGACAAAAACTCTATCCTTGACCAAACTTTAGTAGGCTCCTCTCCTTGACTGGGCCTCAGCCTGGCCCTGTGTCTGTCCTGTTCTTGCTGGGCCTGCATATGCCTGTTTTAGCGAGAATCCTGACTTTGATAGCTGATCACTTCAGTATCTGTATCTGATCAAGTCCTCCTCCTTCCCCTCCCCTCCTCTCTCCCCCTTCTCCCAATCCTGGCACTTTTGATGTCTAAGCCCTTGACCTGCCTTTAGCAGAAATCCTGCTAGGTCAGTTTAGCATAATCCCACCTACCCTTGACATCTCCTCTTGGTAATTTTCCATCCATTGTCTCCTACACCGCCACCCCCCACCTACCACTCTGCTGCTTGGCTATAAAACCCCATTTGTCCTTGCTGTCTTTTAAATATATATATATATATATATATATATATATATATATATATATATATATATATATATATTGATTTCAGAGAGGAAGAGAGAAATAGAAATATCAATGATGATCGTGAATCATTGATTGGTTGCCTCCTGCACGACCCCTACTGGGGATCAAGCCCCCAACCCGGGTATGTGCCCTTGACCAAGATCGAACCCAGGACCCTTCATTCCGCAGGCCGACGCTCTATCCACTGAGCCAAACCGGCTAGGGCTGTCCTTGCTGTCTTCATAATTAAGCTTGATTTCTCTCTTCTCTTCCAATATTCCTATTGCAAAAGTCTTGAATAAAGTCTTCCTTACCATTTTAACAAGTGTCAAAATAATGTTTCTTTAACAACATGAATTCGTTCATTTAGATCCTAGGAGGTAGGTCCTATAAACGTCTCCACTTTAGCATCGGGGAGTAGGAAGGAGAGAGGATGCGCTAAGAAATGAGACACCAGCTGTTGCACATCTGCAGTTTGCACCTGGACATCCCCCCCAAGCTCTCCCGGCTGCAGGTGGTCCTATCAGTCCACTTCCTGGGATATTAACCAGGCAACACTGCGCCCCTTTGTGACAAATCCTGGGGTTCTCCAGCCGTCTGGAGAACAGCCTAGGGCACCCTGGGGAGCTGAGTGGCGGGAGCCCGGAGGACGCACTTGCAGCCCGACGCCATCTCCTAGCAACCGGACAGCGGTCACGTGACTCGACTCACGTGGCCGGGAGTTGAGCGGGGGTTGGAGCCCGGGGAGCGGGCTGGGCGGGACTGGCAAGTTTTCGTCCGGAGTTCGTAGGTCTGGAGCCTCCACGGCCGCCGCGCCGGTGCCTTCAGCCTAGGTCGGGATGGATCAGCCCGCCGTGAACCTGAAGGTGGCGACGGGCGGGGCGGGGCGGGGGTGCCCACGCCGCGGGCACGCGGGCGCGGGGCGGGTCTCCCGAGTGTTGGGGGGCGTTTGCTTTTTAGTTTATGGGAGGACACTGCAACCAACTGAGCCAGCCAGCCAGGGCCCTCGTTTGCTTTTTAAAAAAGTAGGATTTTAGAGGTGAGAGGGCCAGGAGTTTGAGACAGAGGTGGGGTGGGGGAAGAAAGAGAAGGTACAGACGCCAGGTGAGAAGGAGGCGGGCAGACAAACCTTGGCAGGGATTGGGGTTCAGAAAAAGGCCCAGCGCCCAGCCCCAGAGGATCGCTTTGGCCTGCACGCCCAGAATTCCCCTGGAGGAGGAGGAAGGCGCGGGGGAGGGGCTCACTGAGCCCTGGGGCGGGAGCGGGGGTTGAAGCGGGACACCCCCCTGCACGGAGAGGGCGACCAGACCTTTTACCTGGCCTCCCGGTACCGCCTGATAGCCTCGTTTGTTTGCTAAGTCAGGCTAAGAAAATTAGACTTCCCAGACAAGTCGTTTTTCAAAGCTATGTAAACCCTGCGACCTTAATTTCCTAAGAAACACGAACTCCAGTCGAAGTTGCTTAAAAGCAGAAAACCCCAACTTTGTACACTTAGTAAAAACACTGCTGGGCTTCCTGGGGTGTCCTCACTTCCTGAGCCGCCTCCTCCGCTCCCCAGGGCGCCCTAGGCTGTTCTTCTTTTTCTCCACCCCCGCCCCCCTCCACCCACCCCTGCTTGGTTGTATTTGCGACAAAGGGCCCGAGCCCGGAGCTTTGATCCGGAGGCTGTGAACCTTGGACCAAAGTTGCCATTTTGCATCTCTCTGCTGTCTCCTTTGAGACTTTATTCAGGAATATTCACACATGACAAAGCATTTAGCAGCCAGTGTTACCTGGTACTCAGGGGACCAAACCCAGGCGATAAATGACTACAAAATAACAAACACGTCGTCCGTATTTGGGTTCTGAGACGAGGTCTGAGCCATGACTTAGAACAGGCAGTTTTCGCCATCACACTCGCTGGGGCAAACCTCCCCAAGCTTCCAGTCTGCAGCTGCCTGGAGAGGGGCTGGAGCGAGGGTAGTGGGCTCGGAGTCACGTGTTCGCCGGGAAGAAATCTACTTCAGGGCAACTGGGGTTTGTTGGTATCCATTCTCATTCTGTCTCAGACAGTGTGGGGTTAATGCCAGCCGCCTTTCCTCTGATTAGAGCTTTGCCTAAAATAACGCGAAGGGAAAATGAGGTGATGGGCAGAGGTGCAGGAGTCGAAAGGGGCATCTGTGGTATGCCAGGTTATTTATTGAATCACAGCAGCCTCCCGAGAAAGCCGATACTGTCCTCTTTTTACGGATGAAGAAACTTTGGCTCAGATCAGGCCAATAACTCGCCGAGGTCCCACAGGGATTAGGTGGCAGAGTCAGGATCTGAACCCACCGGGTCGGACTTCAAAGCTGTCCTTTCCTGGCCCCCGGTCAGTACGTTGGGGCTCACTTCTGCCTTGACGGTTTAGGTTCATCAGGGGCTGTTTTTTGAGCAACTTTATGGGCCGGACAGCCAAGCACCGCCACAGGTGTGAGCTTCCGGTGCCCAGAATGAAACAGCTGGTCCTTCCCTTGACGTGGGAAGTAAGACCCTCTGTCTCTAAGCATCTTCGCTGCTACTAGTCAGAGACCAGTAAGTGCTGGGAGGCCCTGAGGGGCTGGGGTTGCCAGGTGGCATACAGGCCATCCAGCCGAATTTGAATTTCCGATCAACAGTGAGTAATTTTTTAGCATAAGTATGTCCCACGCAATATTTGGGACATACTAACAAAACATGCATGACCCGAAATTAAAAATTAGCTGGGTGTTCTGTGTTCTTGTTGTTAAGTCTGGCCACCCTACGGAGGGCAGCTGTTGATTCCTGGTTCACCGGCCACTCAGATGTCCTGAGATCAGGGCCCCGGGGGAGCTGGGAAATGCACCCCTGTGCCCCTCCCCTCCCTCCCCACTTCTTCATTGGCCAGTTGCCTGCTTGTGCCCCGGCTGAGTGGGCAGTGGTGCCAGATGAGAAGAAATAGTCGCCCCAGGCCCTTTGCACAAAGGACAGGCCCTAACTTGAGCCCTATCGTGAGGCAGGTCCTGCGCTGGAGGAGTGACGTTGAGACGAGCCTGGGAAGGACTAGACTTGGGTTCTTGAGTCCCTGTTGAAAGAGGCCCTTGGGAAGGGGTGGAGGGTCGTGTCGAATGAGGGCTAAGAATTCAGGACAGCTGGGTATCAAGGGCTGACCACCTGGCAGGCACTGTGTTAAGTGTTTCATAAGCCTCTCCACCTCCCTGTACCGCTAGATCCACACAGCGACCCTATGAAACAGGCATGTTGGCCCTATTATACGGAGGAGCAAGCAGCAGTTCTGCGAGGGCAGGTGATTTGCCCACGGTCACACAGCTTCTGCGTCATGGAGCCAGGATCTGGCCCACATATTTGGCTCCACACAGTTAGCCACTGCCTGGTTCTGTCTCCCCTCGAGGGCAGCCCTGACGGGTGTCCCTGAGCCTCAGCCACCCTCGGGGGTCGCACTACCTCACGTAACCGGTCGTGCTGGCACGGGACTGGTGGGAATATATTCCATATATTGATCTATATGCTGATCTGAGGTCTGTCCACACCTGTCTGGGGAGTTCTCCACCCCCACTCTCGCCCCCATGGGCTCTAGCGGCAAACAAAGGGTCCAAGGCCAGGTCCTCATAACTCCTTGGTGTCCCCGCAGCCTTCCCTCTCCCGGGCTGAACCCCTGAACCCCATTTCCACCCGCCCTGCCCTTGCTCTTCCTGGTCCTGACAATGTCGACAGGCCTTGAGGCCAAACCTGCATTCAGGGCCAGGCTTTGCTACTTCTAGTCGCGTGGCCTTGAGCAGGTTCCTTAACCTCCCCGAGGATCCGTTTCCTCGCTGTCAAAAGAGGACAAAAATAAACCCTATCTTCTAGGGTGATAAGAGGAGGAGCCAGTGGTCCAGGAGGGGGTGTGGCATTCTATTTTTATTGGCATAAAAACTCGGAACGGATAAACCAGTTCTGAGATTTGCATCTGGGCTGTCTTGTTGATGCGTGTTCTGTTCTGGTCCAATTCACGTCCTCTCTCACAGCCTCGGTTTCTTCGTAAGTAAAACAGGATTAATACTCTCCCCCAGGTAGTTGCAAGGATGCCATGGGCCAAGTGTTGGGGGCAGTGTGGACACGTGGTGGGCACATCCTCCTCCGGAGCAGGAGTTGCTCTTGTTAAGGCTGTTGCAGGATGCCTGTCCCACCCGGGTACCTCTGCTTATTAAGCGGATACACCCAGGGACCGTCCAGATGCCTGACTCCGCGGTTGAGGCACCCGCACGGGACATATGGGTGATGGGCATTGCCTCCATTTCACAGACACCAAGGGACCCGGTCCCCGGACCAGAACCCTGGTGTCTTATTCCTAATCCAGCATCCTACGCCGCCCTGCTACCTTGGTTCTTGGACCCTTTCTTGCCCGATCTTCTGACACATCTGGACACGAGCTGGGCAGCTGCCCTTGGCCGAGCACTGTGTGAAGAGTCCCCCCCTATGAAGGAGAGCTCGGGTCTTCCTTTCCTCTTGCCCAGCCAGGAGCGGCCCGGCTGCCCAGGCACATCCTCAGGCCTCGGCGCCTCCCTCCCCGTTCTCCGTGGCCTGGCCGCACCCGAGAACCCCAGGTGGCCCCTGTTACCGGGAACCTCCCCCGAGCCTGCGGACAGTTCTTCTGCGCTGAGATGAGTCACTGTTCTCCAGGGGAACAGTGGAGAAGGCAGGGCCGGCCAGCCAGGTTTCTTAGGGAGCGTTCCTGGACATAGGCCTGGTGGGTGTGCCCTCCCGTTGCAAAGCTGGGGAAACCGAGGCAGGGGAGGCTTGCTCTTCGGTGGGCTTCTTTTCCCAGGGGCTTAAGCGAAGCGATCAGGTCGTGCTAAGCTTCTTAAATATTTATGAAACAGAAAAAAAAAATATATTTATGAAACAGGAGTGCTGTCACACGGAAGGGGCCGGATGTGTTTTGAGGATGTGCAGCATTTCCAGGGTACGCCCTTTTCTTCCCCAAAGAGACGGCATCGTTTTAAACCTCAGCCAGATTCGCCCTCCGTCTCCCAGGCCCCTCCGTCTCTGGGAAAAGCCTTTATGTCACAGAGCGACTTCCCCACACGCTTCCCTGTGGACCACGGCCCTCCTGGGCTCAGCCTTTCCTCTCACCGGAAAGCCGGGCTCTGCGCGGCCCTTTGGTGCAGACCTGGGTGCGCACAGTCTGGGTGTCGGAGCCAGAGCCCTGGGAAAGGAAACCGGTTCTGAGATGGAAACCCATGGTGGGGAGGGTCAGGTGCTGGTTCTCGGGGCCACGGTAGTGCTGGGACTGTCCCTGTGCCTCTCCTCCGCGCCTCCTCTTAGTCCGGAAGGCAGACACCAGGGCCGCTGTGGCCGGTCAGTGTGGCCTTGGGCAGATCTCTCCCCTGTGGGCAGGGGTTCCTGCAGAACAGAGGGGGCAGTGGCTGGCTCTTAGGATAAAGATCAGAATCCACCCCCACCCCCAAGACCAGCCCTGCCCAACCCCAGCAGACGTCCCTCCCCAGCTCTCCTCTTATCTTGTACCCCAGGCACAGCGGCTTCTTCTCAGTTCCCTTTCGATGACCAGCAGTGGAGGCCAGTTCCAGTCAAGGGGGCTGTTCCTTTAAGGACATATGGGGCAATAAAAAAGGGTGGAATGTTACAAAAAAGCCAGAGGGGTTTTTTCCCCTGAGCATAAATCATACCAAGGTGCTTCCTTGCAGAAGAGCCTCCTGTGGCTTCCTCATGTGGAATGAAATCCACACTCCAGGGCCCCTGCCCCCCAGCTGTGCCCCCACTCCTGCCCCACACAGCACCCCAGCTCTAGAGTCCCAAGAAATCAGCCTCTTTGAGCGCCTCCCCACCATCTGACCATTCCCATCAAGGTGTCCTCCATTCCAGAGCAGATTCCCGGTTCCCCAAAGGAGCCTCCAGCCCCTGGAAGCAGGAAGGGGTGTGGGGGTCAGCTGCCCCGAGGGAATGGGGCGGAGTGCAGTGGCAGCGCCCCCTGCCTGGCCTGGCCCTCCTCCTCCATCACCAGTTCACTCGCCATTGCAGACATCTGTGTAGTCTTCTTAGGGGCCAGGCAGTGGCCTCCTGGGTTTTCTGGCTCCACAAGCTCCCCCACCCCCTGCTCCCCATGGTGGTCACACTCACAGATCTCCCCCCTCCTCCTCTTTGTGCCACAGGTGATCATCCTGGTTCACTGGGTGCTGACGACCTGGTAAGTGACTCCACAGGTGTGTCCACCTGCCTCCTGGGATGTGGGTCCACATGTCTCCTGTGTCCCAGCCAGTCCCAAGACTAAACAGCACCTTTGTCAAGAAGATTGTCGGCAAGCTGCCCACGTCCCAGGGATGTTGGAGGGGCAGGCAGAGGCCTTGGCCATCACTGCCTCCTAGGAGCTCCGAGCCCTCGTCCAGGGTAGCGAGGTCAAATACAGATTTCTCAGCCACACTCCTCTAGCTCCGGAGCTGTGAGCCTGGGCTCCGGCCCCAGCACTTGCTCTCCTAAAACCCCAGGATGAGATTACTTACTCAAAGACGGTGGAGCCTTGTTGCAGTCTACACTGAACTGCCTTGACCAGTTTTCGCGATGGTGCACTTTAGGGTTTGTTGTTTAAGGGTGTGAAGCGCCCCACTGCGCGCTGGGGCAGTGGAGGTCCAGTGAGAATGGCAAATAAGAGCATGGCCTCTTGAGCCAGATTGCCTGGGTTCAAATCCCAGCGCCACCACTTAGCAGCTGTGGGATCTCGGGCAGGTTACTTGACCTCTCTGTGCCTCAGCTTCCTCACCTGTAAAATGAGGATAATAATAGTGCCTCCTTCCCTGAGTTGTTAACACAAATGCACATAAACGAGTTCATTTCAAGCATTTAGAAATGTGCCAGATACTAGTAAGGGCTCTGTGTTCAATAGTATTTTCATTGGGTTGACAATAAGTAAACGTCAGTTAGTAGCAATACCCTAAGAAATAAAATAGGGTGGGCATTGTATTAGATAGTGGCCTTCAAAATTGGGCGGTCAGGGAAGGAGTCTTGGTTAACATTTGAGCTGAGTCTGAAATGACACAAAGGGGCCAGGTGTTCAGGGGAGAGGTAGGCACAGGTGTCACCAGGGGCTCCCACTAGGCCCCTTGGCCATGGGAGAGAGTCTCTTATTTCAAGTGGGACAGAAAACTAGTAGGACTCTGAGCGGAGGAGATCTCACCAGATGAACTTGACTGGTTGCTATTTAGAGAATGGTCCGGAGCGGGCAGGAGTGGAAGGACCTGTGGGAGGCCAGCTGGTGCGTCCGGGCAGGAGAGGATGGTGGTTTGGACCTGGAGGGAGCCATTTGGGAAGCAGAGCCGATGGGATTGGTTGACGTTCCTGGCTCACAGCTGGGGCACAAGAGGCCTGGCCGACGGCGGCCTCTTCTCCCGAGGGTCCCTGAGACCCTGGTGCTCCAGGGGGGTAACCTGTGGGAGGCGTGGGCACCTGTGGGGCAGTCACCGGCTAACCTGACTCAGATCCATCTTCCCACAGGGGCTGCCTCGTGTTCGGGGGCCCCTATGCCTGGGCCAACTTCACCGTCCTGGCCGTGGGCGTGTGGGCCGTTGCTCAGCGGGATTCCCTCGACGCGATAAGCATGGTGAGCTGGGGAAGCAGCCCTGGGCCTGGCTTCAGGATGATCCGTGGCCCCTGCTCCGTCTTCCCTGCACCTGTTCCAGTCTTCTGCAAGTTCCTGTTTCCCATTTTCTAAAGCCAGGCTGCAGCCCGCGTGTGTTTGCTAGCCTGGCCTGCTTCTCCGCCTGCCCGGCTCATTGTCTTCCCGCAGAAAGGCATGGGGCGGGGTCCCACCAGTGCCCCAGGCTGGCCACACCCCGAGGGCAGTGGAACACGTACTCAAGACCCCCCACCCCCCACCCCGCCAGGACCCCCTTTTAGGAGGAGACCAGCAAAGAGGGAACTCGTCTACTTTGTGAGGTCAAAGTGGATACAGCCCAGTTAAGCTCTCCCTGGGGGCAGGGGGCTTCTCAGCACCCACTAAGCTCTGAAGGGTGGTGGCTGGGGCCTCTCAGGATGACAGAGAAGGGATTGCCTTGGTGGTGGAGACAGAGTGGGTGAACTCTGAGGTGCCTTCCATCTCAGAGGTTCTAGAACCAAGTCTTGTACCTTGTCATGGCCTCAAGGATGACAGGAGATGGGCGGGGGCTTGGGTGGGGCTGGCAGGCTGGGGCTGGACCTCAGGGACCTCCCCGAGTCCCCGCTCTACTCTGCAGTCCCGTCGGGCATCTCATCCACAGGGTCCTGCCTGCTTGCTGGGCCTGTTTTCCAGCAACCCCTGAGGTCACAGTAGGGCTCCACTGCAGCTTCCGGCCTGGTTACACGAGACGGGCGGGACGGGGAGGCAGTGAGCTCATGAACTCTGATGCCACGTGGTCACGCCCGGGCTCCGTGCTGGCCTGTCTTGCAGTTTCTGGGCAGCTTGATGCTCACCATCCTCCTGGACATCATCCACATCAGCATCTTCTACCCGCGGGTCGGCCTCTTGGACACAGGGCGCTTCGGCGCCGGCATGGCCATCCTCAGCCTGCTCCTCAAGCCCTTCTCCTGCTTCCTGGTCTACCAGATGTACCTGCAGCGCGGGGGCGGGATCCTCATCTACCCCGGTGAGCACCCTGCCAGGTCACCACGTCTCCCCCGCAGCCCCTGCCCCTAAGGGTACTGAAGACAGCCCTAATGGACCTCATGTGGAACGTGTCCTATTCCCCATCTCAGGTGTGGCCTGCATGGCTCTGTGCACACAGCTGTCCCAGCCTGGGGTGACCTTGCCCTGCCATCGGGCTAGAGGCAGAGTTGGGGGCAGCAGCCAGGACTCCCTCTGAGCCCAAACACCGGATACAGCTGGGGGAGTGATCCGGTTCCGCGGGAAGCTCTGGGCAGTCTGCAGCCTGAGACTCGAGCCACCTGCAGGGCCACCCTCTGTTCTCAGCTCCCACCAGCCCCATCACTGGAGCCCCCTTCTCCTGTCTCCTGGGATCTGGGCGGCCAAGGGAGAGATGGTCCGGCATGGGCCAGGGATCCTCAGCCGAAGGCAGCGCTCACCTGCAGGGCTGACCCTGCCTCCCGGCCCTCTCCCTCAGCCAGCCCTGCACGGCCTCACCTGGTTCCACCCCTCCTCGTGGTGGCCGACCATTGTCCTGATCTTTCCCACACGTTCTCAGTTCCTTTCTCTCTCTCTCAGAAGTGGGGAGAGATGGGTGAGGTTTCCTACCGGTCACTCCTGAGAGAGGCCGAAGGTGACCCGTGACCTGCCTGCTGGAGCAGTGGGGCCAAGGGCAGGCAGGAGTGGCCTGTGGTCTGCCCTGCCTGGGCCTGCCCTGGGGTGAGGGGAGCCAGTAACATTCCTCCCATTGGACAGATGGGGAAACCGAGGCCCTTGTTCAGGATCATAGGACAAATGAGCAGCGTGGGGATGGGAGTGTGGAGTGTGGGCACTGAGAGCCCCGTCGCCTGCCTCGCACCCCCGGCCCCAGCCTCTGGGCTCTGCAACGGCCAGGCTCTGGGCCTTCTGGATAGAGCAGTGACTTCCAACCCGTGTGCCGCGAGAATTTTTAAAACACGCGGTACCTGGCTATTTCGTCAGGAGCACTGACCTCTTTTCTCTAAGATTGTCAGGGAAAGAAATTATAGCAGCCAACACAATAGCCATCCAGTGTGAATGAATCAAAATCATACTTTTTTTTTTGTCAGATTGGCAAAAAATATTTGTTTAGGTGCGCCACAGAGTTCTAGTGGTTAGTGTGGATGCCATATGAGCAAGGTGGGGAACCGCTGGGATAGAGGAACACAGCGCCCACGTGTGCATCCTGGTCCTCAGCTTTGAGCTGTGTGATCTCAGGCAAGTCAGTTCATCTCGCTGACCCTCAGTTTCCTCATCTATCAAGTGGGGACAGTAAAAAGACCTGCTCCATTAGGGATATGGGAGGAGTGAATGAACATGATGGTGAAAGGCTTGGTATCTGGGGCTGTGGCCACTGTCGCTGACCTGGGTGCCAGGATGCCAGCTCTGGCCTGCCTGCGGGGGGTGGAGTGGATCTTGGTTTGGACTCAGTGGAATGTCCTGAGCCTCACCCCTCATTTTTGCTTTCTCTCCGCCTCCCCGCCCCCTAGGTTCCGGACCCTCACATGAGCGCAGTGCCTACCAGACGATTGACTCACCAGAGGTCCCCACAGACTTTTATGCAGGCGTGGAGGGCAAAGGTCACACCTCCCAAGGCTACTGAAGCCAGCCCCGCTGCCCTGGCCGCAGCTCAGGGGCCAGAATCACAAACTGGAGGGGAGGTTGGACCCCCACCTCTCTTGGACCTAATGTGGAACGTGTCCTATTCCCCATCTCAGGTGTGGCCTGAATGGCTCTGTGCACACAGCTGTCCCACGCTCCCCGAGACCCCCACCCACTTCCAAGTACCTCGCTGGTCCCAGGCTGGGAACCGTGGTCACTTTCCTCACCTCCACCCCTAGCTGCTCTGTGCAGGCCCCAGGCCAAGTCACTCCTGAGCCGGGCAGAGTCCAGCCTCTATGGGCCAGTGACGCCCCGGCCCTGGGCCTCCCCGAAGTTGTGGAGTTTCCCCCCACCCCCCTACCCACCCCCCTCTGCAGAATGAGGTCTGTGGGTATAGGGTGAGGTGCTGTGCTTCTCACTACCTGGTCACTTGCTCCTGGGAATCCCGGGGCTGGAGGCAGGCGGTGTCAGCTAAACTTGAGACCCACGACAGCCCCCAGCTTCCCTTCTCAGAGGCATGGCATTAAAGTTTGGGGAATTCTGTAGTTGGATGTGTGTGGAGCCATGTTTAATACCCCAACAGGGCTGGCGCCTGGACCTGTCATTCCCAGGAAGGTTTCTGCTGCGAACCCCCAGGGCGCCTGGACTGAGCGGCCTGTTCTGCTGTGGCAGGGGCTCACGACCAGGGGCCTGTGTTCAGTGTGGCAGATGGATGTCTGCTTCTCTGAATCAGCGGGCTCGGGGGGATGGTTTGAGTCTTGCTCTGTCATTGATTGGCTGTGTGCCCTTGGGCCACTTAGCCTCTCTGGCCTCAGTGTCTCTGGACCGGGGACTGATGCCTGCCAGAGGGCGGTGATGCAAACGAAATGTGAAGTGCCTGGCCCCGAGGGGCTCCTGAGAGAGCAGCTAAGTTGTTGGTGGGGTTGCGTGATGATGTGGGGTCAGGAGGCGACAGGTGACCCCTTCCTGGCTGACCGGAACTGATACTGTCCAGAAGCTCTGAGGGTCCTTCGGCCTGGGCCCCACCCCACTGACTGGGATGGGCATTGACTACTGGGCCCCAGGTGTCTGGCCCATCCTGGCTTGTCCCCAGTACAAAGAGGTCAAGGCCTAGTGCCCAGCCCCCACACTTAGAGTCCTTGTACTGGAACTTCGTTCACGCACTGCTGTCCTTTCAGCACCTGCAACAGTGCCCTCCCCCAGTAAGTGCTTTATGATGGGGTAGAATGAATGGATGAAGAAAAACTGCAGGAAACCAAACACAAACATTGAGATCCCCAAAGCAGCCAGGGAGAAAAGAGAGCATCCGAAAAGGAATGGCCATTACACCAGCAACCGATGACCTGCCAGCAGCCACAATAAACGTCTGAAGACAGGAGTGTTATCATCAAAGTGGTGATAAAAATAACTGTCCGCCTGAAGTTGTATAATCGTGGGTTAACTTTCAGGGATGAGGGTGAAACAAAGACATTTAGAGAAATGACAATGAGTTTATCACCAACAGACCTTCCAGACTGAAACGTTTAAAGAACCTTTGTGGAAGAAGGAGGTTTTTCTATAAGGAAGATCTGGGAAGCATGAAGGAAATAGTAAATGTGGTTTAGCGTTCACGACAATAATAATATAGTTCAGGGGGAGTTGACCAGAAACGTTGTTATAAAGTCTTCAGTTTTTGGTTTGTTTACTTGTTTGTTTTTTTGTTTTTTTTGGTCTGGAAGGAGGGTCAATACTGGATTAACTTTAGACTTTGTCAAGTTAAGTACAATTAAATGTGTTGGATAACCACTGAAAGAATAGAAATAGGATGTGTAAGTTCCAAGACATCTGTAAGGGGGGAAAACATGAGCAAAAAAGACAAGAAAGGAGAAAACAACACATGAAGTTTGACATTAACAGGCACAAAAATGAGATGGTTTGTATATGTCATAATCATATAATTGTAAATGTTTGTTTGTTTTTTAATTCCAGCCATATTGTGTCAGAAGAGACCCACCTAAACTATATGGACACAGCAAGGCTGAAAGTAAAAGGATGCAAACATTAAACCAGGCAAATAACCCCAATGGAGCTGGTGTAGCTGAATTAGTATCAGAACAATTTGACTTTAAGGCAAAGGAGGAACAAGACCTGAATACCAAAAGGTTCGATCCAGCAGGTTTACGAGGAGTTATTCGATGCATAGACTTAAGAAGGAAGTAATCACACACACACACACACACACACACACACCTTCAAGGTCTGCTTTAGAGTCTGAAAGGCTGTCCGGCATTTGTTAAAACATCTGATTCACATCAAGCCAAAGGGGGTGTCAATACTCCCCTTTTACAGATAAGGACCCTGAGGTTCAGAGAAGTTCGGGGCCCATCTGCAGTCACACAGCGGCAGAACCCATCTTGGTCGGGTCTTCTGACCCCTGGCCCGGTGCGCCCTCCTCTCCCAGCGGGTGTGAGACCGGAGAAACAGCACCATCCAGCCGGAGGGAGGGAAGGGCAGGGCAGGGTGGTGTGGGGAACCGCAGGGACAAGGGCTTGACCGGTGGAGTGCCTGGCGGGCGGAGTGGACAGGGCGGATTCCAGCCAATTTCGGAGGGACCCGAAGGCCAGCAGTCTTACAGGTCTTGCGCGTGCGAGAAGTTTGCACGAGGTCACGCGCTTGGCGGCTGGATGCACAGCGAGGGTGCAGGGGGCAGGACCCTCGGCGGAGGACCCCTGGCCACGCCCTCGGGCGCACGCATGCGCAGACAACGGAGGCCACTTGGGACAACCCGACCCCAGAGCACCCTCCAGGAGGCAGCGAGGCAGCCGCGGGACGCTGGGCGGCACGCTCTCTGACGTTGCCCCGCGCCGACCTAGTTGGATCGTTAGCCGAGCTGGGCCTGCCCGAGGGCCCCTCTAGGTTCAACCCAACTGGGTGAGAGAGGGCCCGAGGAAGACAGATGCTCTGGAGGGCAAGTTCAGGACAGGAAAACTGACCCAGGTTCTTTTGGTGGGAAGAGGAGGGGTTGGGGGGGGGGGGCGGTTAGAAAGGGATATGTGGACTGAGCTGTCTATCTGCTGCCCTTAACTGGACAGGGATGGGGTAGAGTGGTAAGGGAGTTAGGAGCAGATAGGGAGCCCAGGCCTGGTGTGAGAGAGGAGGGGTGGGGGGGAGGGTAGAAAGGGATATGTGGATTGAGCTGTCTCAAGTATCCTTTGGAAAGAGGTGGGGAGCGGGGTTGTCCTGGTGAGGAAGCCCCGGCCCAGGTGGCCCCCCTGCAGCCACTGACCTTGGCTGGGCAGGTAGCCCCTTTAAGCTCCAGCTTCCTCTTCTGTCAAGGGAAGGACCTAATTCTTCGGGCTGCGGTGCAGATTAAATGATACGAGCCCATATTGTGTGCCAGGTACTATTCCACATGCTGTGGATACAGCGTGGAAAAGAGACAGTGGCTCATAGTCCACTGGAGGGAGAAAAGCAGACGCTAATTTCTTCGGTCTGTTGGGCGGTGCTGAATCATGGAGGAAAAGAGAAAAGGGAATGAGGAGTGGTCAGGGAAGAGCTCACTGTGGTATTTGAGGCAGAACTGGAAGGAGAGAGAGGGAAAGAGTTCCAGGCCGAGGGAACAGCAAGCGCAAAGGCCCTGAGGTCGGAACAGGCAGGGCATTTTGGAGGAACAACCAGGAGGCTGGGGTGTTTGGAGCAGAGAGAGCCAGGGAAGAGGGGTAGGGATGAGGTTGGCGAGGTGACTGGGGGCCAGGTACCTGGGGCAGGGGTTTTCGGTGTACAATATAGTGATCTGGCATTTTTATACCATACAGGGTGTCACGCCACTAATTCTGTTAGCCATCTGTCACCATCTAAACTTACCACAATGTTATCGACTCTATTCCCCTTTCCCTTTTCACCCCCCTTCTTATGCAAACTTTCTTAAAAGCCAGAAAGCAAATGTTTTAGGCTTTGTGGGCCACAAGGCCTCTGTTGAAGTTACTCCGCCATGCAGTGAGAAAGCAGCCATAGACAAGCCATAGACCAATAGACTGGCTGTGTCCCAACGGTATTTACAAGGCCCTCGGGTAGGGCCTTGAAGCCTTCATGAGGACGGAGTGGGTTGGGGAGCCCTCGGGGCTGTTTGAGTTGAGTCAGGACATGCTCTGATCTACGGTCGCAGGATCGCTCCGGCCTCGGTGGGGAGTAGGCCGCAGGTGTGTGGGGTGAGGGCAGAGTGGGAGACCAGTCAGGACGCAAGAGGCAGTGGTCCTGGACCTGGGCAGGTGGGGCTGGGGGTGGTGAGCAGGGGCTGGGTTCCGGATATCTTTGGAAGGTAGAGCAGATGCGATTAGCTAATGGATTGCAGGTGATGCCAGGGAAGAAGTCAGGGTGGCTCCGGGATTATCCTCTGAGCCAGCAGGAGGCCAAGCTGCCGTTCTGGGAGAAGGGGGGATGGGAGTCTGCCTTAGACCTGTCTGGAGCTGAGGTCACTTGGGGTGCATGCATCAGGGGAGGAAGGAGGCCTTGGCACCTCCAACCCTAAGAGCTCAGGAGAAGAGGAACCAGCAGAGGAGACTGGGAAAGAGACGCCAGCAGGAGGGACAGAAGCCGAGAGGTGGCTTCCTGGAGGGCTCCAAGGAGGAAGTGACGACTGTCCTGCTGAGAACTGGCCAGGGACCTGCATCTCAGAGGTCACCTGGAGGAAAGCCGCTTTGGGGTGGGGGTGGCTGATTGCAGGGAGGTCAGCGGAGGGGGGGCGGGTGGGAGAGGGATTGGGATTTGGGTGTGATGAGGAGGGGAGAAGTGGTCTGGGACCTGGAGGCTGGAGAGGGAGGGTTTTTGGTGGTTTTGCTTGTGGTTTAAGAGCTGATGGGAGTGAGTCAGTGAAGAAGGGGGAAGTGTATACGATGGGGGAGGGGACCTGTGTCCCGCCCCCCAGGCTCGGTGCCCTGGTGTGTGGCTGAGTCAGCTGTGGGGCGTGGGCAGTGCGGTTCCTTTTCCTGGTTCAGAGCCTGGCACCTCGGAGGCTGGTGATGGCCCTGGGAGCTGCCCTGGGAGGGGAGACAGAGTGGCACCCAGAGCTTGGGGGAGGGTCTGGCTGGGGAGGGGACCACACAGGATGGCGGAGGGGCAGGGGAGGCAGTAGCCATGGAGCCGGTGGGGGGGCTGGTGGCATTTCTCTTCCGATGGCCGTGTTCGGTGGGGGCAGAAGGCCCGCTGGAGGGGGTGTGGGGAGAAGAGGCGGCAGAGGTCTGAGCACAGGGGGGAGTGTGAACGAGTGTCTAAGAGGGTGGGGAGGGATCGTCCATGTGGATGGTGAGCTCACGGAGAACTTAGGTGTGTGAAGAAAGTGTCAGTGAGCCCGGCCGGCGTGGCTCAGTGGCTGAGCATCGACCTATGAACCAGGAGGTCACAGTTCGAATCCAGTCAGGGCACATGACCGGGTTGTGGGCTCGATCCCCAGTGTGGGGTGTGCAGGAGGCAGCCAATTGATGATGCTCTCTTATCATTGATGTTTCTATCTCTCTTTCCCTCTCCCTTCTTCTCTAAAATCAATAAAAATAGATTAAAAAACACAAAAAAGGAAAGAAAGTCCCAGTGAGCCGGGAGCTGAAATCTTCCTGGACTGAGGGGTGGCTGCCTGCATGGAGCACCAGGAGCTCGGAACCAGTGTGTTAGGGAGGAGGGAGGAGGAGGAGGACATGGGGAGTGGAGACAGGAAACAGAGAGCCTCGCCCTCCCTTGGGGCTGGGCAGGACGTGGAGGACAAGAGAAAGTGAGATGGAAAGGGGGTGCATGGAGGCAGGGTGAGGAGACCCACGGGGGCCCGAGCAGGACAGCTGGGGCTGGGGCTGGGCCAAGGGCAGCCAGGGGTGCCAGTGAAGGGCGGGCTGTGGGCCAGGGCTGGGGTGCGGCCTGGTGGGAGCCAGGGGACCCCGTCCTCGTCCCTCAGATCTCGTCTGGTCGGCGAGGCGGCTGGCTGTGGTGCGGGGCAGCGACACTCCTGCCACCCGCCTTGGCCCTGAGCCCATGGAGCTGAGACCTGCCGCCAGCCAGAAGGAGAACGTGTCCCCCCGGCCTGCGACCCCCCTGAGGCCAGGCAAGAGGCGTGGTGGGTCTGGGCTGGGAGGTGGCAGGAACAGGGTCCCCTCGAGGTCGTGGCCCAGAGCTCCTTTCCCAGACAGGCCCGCCCAGAGCCTCCACAGTTCCCGAGATGAGCCGCATGGGCCAGCTGGGCCAGGACACAGCCTCCCCAGCCTGGGGCCCGAGGGAGGGTCGGGAAGGCAGGGAGGGAGGTCAGGAAGAGGGTGGACCGGAGTAGTCCTGGCTGGGCCCTGGCTGGGCCCTGGCTGAGAAGGGGCTCCCACAGGTAGGTGGGTCCCAGGGGTGGTGGGCTGGGAACCCCCGAGTTCAGGTGCCTGGGGCTTCCTGAAGGCCACAGAGCAGCTGCAGCCACGGGTGGAAGCAGCCCAAGGACAAATTCAGATTCTGATTCACGTGCCAGTTTCTCTGTTCTAGCTGTGTGGCTGTGAGCAAGTGGCTCAACCTCTCTGAGGTTCCTATCTACACACTTTTATGGCCCACAATATACTTGCCTGCCTTCCCAGGCATCGCACCAGCTCCAGGAAGCCCCAGCTCCGTGGAGTGGCCGTGAGGGCTGGGGGCAATCGGAAGGAGGGCTCTGAGCCCCACCCCAGGATCCCCAGATTTTAGCTGTTTGATATGCTGGGTCTTGCTTTCACCTTCAGCTGCTGTCTATCCACCCCCCCCCCCCATCACTTCTTTGCTCAAGCTGGAAATCAGGGATTGTCCTTCCCTCTCCCCTTTGCTTCGCTCCTCTAAGCCTCCACAGCGGATCTGAATCTGCCTTCTCTCCCTGCCCCCCCAGACCTGGTTGTCTGCCCCTCAACAGCCCCCTGTCCCCCAGCCTCCCTCTGCCCTCCTTGCCTCTGACCCTGCCCCATCCCTGCTCCAAGCAGCCAAGCACAGTCAGATCATGTCACTGCTCTTACTCGAGACCCCCAGGCACTGCCCGTTGTCTGCAGCGCTGACACAGACCTCTGCAGTCCCGGCTCCCTCCTGCCTGGGACCCTGTCCCTCCCGGCTCTGAGGCCTGACCCGCCCCACCCGTCCCACCCGAGCACTGAACACTGCCTGCCCCGCCCAGGGCATGACTGTCTCTACTCTCTTTAGAGCAACGGAGACTCCCAAAGAGCCTGGGTGTCGTCCTGGGTAGTGGACCTGGCCAGCGGGTGCCCAGGGGCCGGGCTGAGAGAGGAGAGCCTGCCACCACTCCCTCGCCGAGGGCAGCCCTTCGCCAGGAGCCCTGCCAAGTCCAGACCAACCTGGCCAGCCCTAGGCCCCGCCTGGGCCTTGCCCTGAAGGACACGACCGGCCGGCTGATCAACTCTCGATTCCAGCAGCAGAGCAACCTCCAGCCCCTGGGAGCCCTCCCGCTGTGGGGGGCGCGAGCGTCCGCCGTCCAGCAGAGTAACCTGAGCGCACGGGAGGCCGGCCCGGCCACGTGTGGAAGTCGCGGCAGCCCCCACCCCGGGTCGGAGCCTCAGGAAAGCTTCTGGCCTCACAGGGTGCCCCGGGGAAGCCCCCGACCCCCAGGGCCACAGGCTCAACCATCCTCCACCCTGAAGCCGTCCTGGCTTCTGGCCACAGACACGCCCTGCCCACGCTTCAGGCCCACCCTGCGCTATGCCCCCACTGATGGGCACACACACACACAGCCAGGCCCCAGGTCCTGGGGTGGCCTCGGGAACTGGACCTCCAGGCTCAGGGGGGAACCCCTCACCCTGGACGACCTGGCTGTCCCCGTCAAGAGCCCGGCTCGGGCCCCACCCCAGGCTGCCACCTCCGGGCTGCTGGCCTCCGTGCAGCACCTGGAGCAGGGGGCATCCTGCCTCAGGTGTGGGGGGGCCCAGGAACCGCCAGGCCCTTCGCCGCAGGAGCCCTGGACCAGTGGTGGCCAGGCCCGCCCTGCTGGCCCCCAGTGCATCCAGCCTGTTCTCGCTTTCTGCGACCAGAGAAAGAGACACCCCCGAGGTCTCAGGGGAGCCGGGAGTCTCCCAGAGACACCGGGGGTCCAGGCTGGGCTCTCAGGCTCTCAGGCCAGCAGCAAGCCCGCGTCGCCACCGCAGACCGCTGTGGAGGTGCTGACTGGGGGCTTCCTTGACCCCGTGCGGGGGGTCCTTCCTGCCTACCCCCTAAGGCGAGGGAAGAGGCCTGCATACAGCAGGGGGCAGTTGGGGAGCCCCCTGCTCCCTCAAGAGGTGGGCAGCAGAGAGGCCAGACTGTGGTCCCCCAGGTTCTCCAGGGCAGCCTGGGGTGCCCTCCCCGGGCAGGAAGGAGGGGAGAAGGGCCCGAGGGAGCAGGGCAGCGGGGAGGAAGAGAGACTGATTCCGGTCTGCAGCCTGGCCTCGGTCCAGCCACTAGTGTCCTGCAGGTAGAGGCCAGAGGAGTCTGGGAGCAGGATTTTGGGGGGCTGCAGGGGGCTGCTGCCTCCCCCAGGAATTCTCACTCCAAGTAGCCGGATTGTCAGAAAGGGAGGCCTTGGGGCAGGCTGGGCAGGGGTGTCTGTCCTGCTTGCTTCGGGCCTGAGAGCTGCCTTGTCCTTTTGTTTTCCAAGAACAAAGCCGGAAATCCTGTGAACCTGGAGTCGGAGAGGGCCCGGTGAGGCCACAGCTGGGGCTGGGACGGCTCCTCTCCCTGTCGCCTGGGCGAACGGACTCTAGGGCCTGTTAGCGATCGGCCCTGATGGCAGAGCCACACGGGACTTAAGGGGGAGGGACTTGCACACTGTCCCTGCTGGGGATGACAGGGGCCTCCGGGCCCCCAGGGAAGGGGCGGACAGCAGCTCCTGGGATTTGTCACTGCCAGGCATTCTCCCGCCTCCAGCGCTTTCTTGTCTGAGATTTCCAAGCCATCAATAGAGGGAAGCCCTTTCTGCTGCGCCCTGGGGCTGAGGGGCAGGCCCACCCCCTGACCAGCCCCGTCCATCCCCAGCCGGCAGCTGCTGTCCAGATGTGTCAGGGCGTGGCAGCGCCTGGTGCAGAGGCGGCGGGCGGTGGCCCTGGGCCGCTGGCGGCTGCTGCACAGGGGTCCGCAGGCACTGCGACTCCGGGAGGCCCACCTGGAGGTGGTGTGCGGCCGACACAGGAGGGCCCTTCTGGCCCAGAGCTTCCAGAAGGTCAGGGACCGCGGGGTTGGGTGGAGGGGAGGTGGTGAAACGCTGGTGTGCTCGGGAGGAGGTTCTTCTGGGGCTCGGCTTCTGCCTTCTGAGTGACCCCAGGAGAGCGCACGGCTGTTAGCCGACACCTGCACCAGCTCTGCCTCAGCTCTTATCCTGCCTCCACTGCTGCCTTTCTTTCTTTCACACTTTCTGGCTGTGCGGCTGTGGGCAAGTTACCTAACCTCTCTGTGCCTCAGTCTTGTATGTCTAAAATGGGATAAAAATTGACCATACTCCTCAGGGCTGTTGTGAGGTTACATGAATAAAGGGACTCAGCTCTCTGCCTAGCACATAGCTTGCCCTCTACCCCATTCTGTAAGAGGTGCTGTTTTTCACTAGTGGTTTGCAGGCCAGGCCGGGGAGGGCTCTCCCGTGTTCTTCCCTCCTTGGGAAAGGGGTGCTGTGGGAGGACCCAGCTCCAAGTTCGGTCTCCCAAGGAAAGCCCTGCCCCTGGGGCTCCCTGTCTCCATTCATTCATGCTTTTCCAAGGAGGCAGGGTTGTGTAGTGGTTAAGCCCATAGGCTGTGGAGGCTGATAGAAGTATTTGGCCCCTGGCCCTGGCCCTGCCGGGTGCTCCCTCTCAGGGCACATGTGAGGCTGCAGCCAACGTCCCTCTTCCCCTCCCCTCCCGATCCAGTGGAGGAACCTGGCTCAGCAGCAGAAACAAGGGCAGCCCCACATCCAGGCTGGCCCAGGCCCCCCGCCCTCTGGGGGAGGCCAGCCCCCAGGTCCCTCAGGAAGGAAGCCCGTGGTGGACCCCGCCCAGAGAAGCAGGTAGGGGGGGACACCCCAGGTGGGTCAGTGTGGCTGGGCAGTGCTGGTAGCCTCCCTCCTCGTCCCCCTCCCTCCCCCCCGCCCCGTTCCTCTCCCCAACAAGAGAATGCGGATGCAACCAGCAGACGTGGGCAAAGATTTGTGCAGAAAGATGTCCATCACAGCTTTATTTATCCTTGTAAAAGCTTTGAAACAGCCTCAATGCCCAGTGCATGAGTCAATTCTCATTTAACTACGTGATGACTATTTGGCAACCATTCAGCATGCTATGTATGAAGATTTAAAATTTTCCTCCCCACTCTCTTTTCCTTTATTTTTCTTTTCAATACCTTTAATTTTTGTTTCTCAATCATGACAGTCATGCATGCTTGATTTGAAAACACATCCAATATAGTTGGAAATTTCATCCCCCTCCCCAAGGATCCCCATTCCTGGAAGTATTTTTATGGATATGTGTGTAGAATTTTTTTTAATATATATTTTTTTATTGATTTCAGAGAGGAAGGAAGAGGGAGAGAGAGATAGAAACATCCATGATGAGAGAGAATCATGGATTGGCTGCCTCCTGCAAGTCCCCCACTGGGGATCAAGCCAGCAACCCGGGCATGTGCCCTTGACCGGAATCGAACCTGGGACCTTTCAGTTTGCAGGCCGATGCTCTATCCACTGAGCCAAACCAGCTAGGGCTGTGTGTAGGAAAAATGGTTATGACAATGTTAAATGAAAAAGAAAAAGGAATAAATAGTATCTAAGGTATTTTTTCTATGCACCTAAACAGTGCATAAGAAAAGACCAGAAGGAAAAAGACTAAAATGTTGCACAGTAATGTGAATGGACTTAATACTACTGAACTATCCACTTAAAAATGGTTAAGATGGCCCTCGCCGATTTGGCTCAGTGGATAGAGCGTCAGCCCGAGGACTGAAGCCCGAGGACCCGTCCCAGGTTCGATTCCGGTCAAGGGTACCTGCCTCGGTTGCAGACTCCTCCATGGCCCCTCAGAGCACATGTGGGAGGCAACCAATTGATATGTCTCTCTCACATCGATGTTTCTCTCTGTCTCTCCCCCTCCCTTCTATTCTCTAAAAATATCCTTGGGTGAGGATTAACAACAACAAAAAAACCGTTAAGATGGCAACCCCAACCTCCAAAAAAATAAAATGCAAATAGTGCTTATCTCTGAAACAAAGAGATTAGGTTGGCTATTTTTTTCTTCATTTCCTCAATTTTCCACTACTGTGATGTATTGTTTTTGTTCTTATTTTTTAATTTTAAAAATGTGTTTAAAATAATTATTAAAAAGTATCCATTTAATACATGTTTGTTATGAAAAATCCAAATAGTATGGAAGAGAGTGAAGCCAAAGCAGAGCCCCCTCCCCAAGTCCCTTGTGTGGTCAGGGATACATGCACTGCCTGGAGAGAACAGCAGGTGGCTCAGCGCCCTGTGCTCCTGTGGGCACAGGATCCGCCCCGGGCTGGGGTGGACAGGTTGGACCATGTGCCCTCCCTGGGCCCTGGGCATCAGTTTCTCTCTGGGCAACTTCACTCTCAGTCCAGGGAGCCTGAGGGAGGAGGCAGGAGCCCGGCCAGTTCCATCATGTTCCGGGCCGAGACCAGATGGAGGAGACGGGAGGGTCCAGATCCTGCAGGCCCTGCAACGACTGGCTGGTGAGATGTGGGCGCTGGGAAAGTGGGGCAGACGGAGCTGGGCAGGGCTGAGTCCCCACGCAGGGCAGGGCAGGGGGTCCTGAGTGGACGAGTGTTCCTTGAGCACCTACTCTGGCAACTTCCCAGACACGATCTCATTTGAGCCTCATGGTGACCTCGGCAAGGTATTGTGCCCATTTCACTGATGGGAAGACTGAGGCACAGAGAAATTAAGTGACTAGCTCGAAGGCACACCGTGATATCTGTGTGCCACCGAGGCTGGCACAGGCCCAGCAGAAGCCTGAGCGTTAGGCCTGGAAAGTCCCTTAGACATCATCCTCTCACAGGGGGACAAGCCCAGAGATGAGGAGCCACTGGCCGGAGGCCACACAGGTGTCCCAGGTGTCAGTGGCCCTCCTGGCCCTGGTCCTCCCCTCTGCTCACTCCCGCTCCCACCCCTCCCTTTACAGTCTTCCTCCTGCGGTGCCAGCAGGAGGAGTGGGCCAGGCAGGAGAAGGGGGTCCAGGGAGAGGCCTCCGGGGCCACGCTGAGGACTCAGAGCATGGGGAGGCCCCCCCAGGCCTGGTGCTCTCCTGCCGCAGATACAGCCTGGGTGCCCCGCTTGGTGCCCCAGCATCAGAGAGCCTGGCTCCGCAGGTAGGCGGAAGGGGGAGGGGGGAGGGGGACCCCCTTCCCTGAGGCAGCCGGTGGGATGCAGCTGGGAGGTGCCCTTTGAGTTCCTGCCTCCTCCTTGTCTTGAGAGAAAGATGAGAGAGAAATGAAAGCAGCTGCCATTGACTGAGAGCCTGAGACCTGCTAGAAACCACCCAGGAGCTGGGGGTTCGTTACAAGTAAAGCTGAGTGCCAGTTGTCGGCTGTCCCATGTGGAACCCCTGGCCAGGTGGGGGGACGGACAGGAAATTAGCGGTCACAAGGGGTGTGTGCGAACACCACCCGAGTATAGTGTTGTGAAGGGAAGAAACATGGATCTATGAGTTTTTTTCCTTGTTGTTAACGTTTAAATTATAGAACATTTGTCTTACACACAAGTAAAGAAAATGGGATAATACACCTGTGTATCTCCCAGCTTCGAGAAAATCACCTCCTGAGAAAGCTTGTTTCGGATGTACTCTGACTACGCCCCCCCGCCCCCACATTATCGTGAGGCAAACCCCAACCCTCACACCATTTCACCCCTAACTATTTCCGTAGCATCTCTGAAAGATCAGGACTCTTACACAGCATGACCACAAGGCCATGCTCACACCTGAAAAATGAACAGCAATTCCTTAATCCCAGCAAAGATCTGCTCAGCGTTCGAATTTCCCGTTGTTTTACAAGCATCCATCTTGTTCCAGTTTGTTTGAATCGGGATCTAAATGAGGTCCACATGTTGGAATTGGCCGATAAGTCATTCAAGTCTTTGTGAGCTGTGGGTCCCCTGAACTCTTTTTTCCTTGCAGTTTACCTGCTGAAGAAACCACATAGTCGCCTGTGGTCTGCGTTTTGCTGATTGCATCCGCCTGAGAGCTTTTCCTGTGAGAACATTTAAACCAGTGGTTCTCAACCTTCCTAATGCCGCGACCCTTTAATACAGTTCCTCATGTTGTGGTGACCCCCAACCATAAAATTATTTTCGTTGCTACTTCATAACTGTAATTTTGCTACCGTTATGAATCGTAATGTAAATATCTGTGTTTTCCGATGGTCTTAGGCCCTACAGCAGCGGTTCTCAACCTGTGGGTCACGACACGTTGAGAACCGCTATCAGGGTCGCCTAAGACCATCGGAAAACACAGATATTTACATTACGATTCATTAACAGTAGCAAACTTGCAGTTACGAAGTAGCAACGAAAATAATTTTATGGTTGGGGGTCACCACCACATGAGGAACTGTATTAAAGGGCCGCGGCATTAGAAAGGTTGAGAACCACTGATTTAAACAGAGGGAGCTGACCTCGACCAAGGTCAGCGGAGGTGTGAAGGATGAATGGTTGACTAGGGGAGGGAGAGCAGGTGAGAGCGCCAGGCAGAGGGAACAGCATGTGCAAAGGCCCGTGACAGCAAAGCACAGAAAACTCCAAGAACAGCAGACAAGTTGCAGCCCTGTTAGTATGGGGGTGGGGGGCTGGGGGAATTGGGGGGGTGCGCCGGGGTGGTTTGAGATGAAGTTGGAAAGGTGTGGGGAGCACCTTGCAGGCTTGGGGAGCAGTTGACATTTTATCATACGAGCAAAGGGCTGCCACTGGAGGATTTTAGCAGGAGAATCAAATGATTTGATTTGAGGTTTTTTAAAAATCACTCTGGTTACTGAGTAGGAACTGACTGGAGGGGCCAAGAGTGGGTGAGGGCAGCCAGGTAGGAGGCTGCGGGGGCCATCCAGGCACGGAGAGGTGATGGTGTCAGGTCCTTCCTGCAGCCCCATTTTACAGATGAGAGACTGAGGCCCAGAGAGGTGAAGTCGTGAGTCTGGCACTTGACAGGAGGCAGGAGGTGTGGCCTGTACAACCAGCGCCTGCACTTGCTCTCGGCTCTCCCAGGTGCTTCGGGGCCTGGCAGCGGTCGGTGGGAAGAGGGGCCCAGCCCCGGGAGCGCCTGACTGACCCCCAGCTGGGAGCCCTGAGGATGCGCCTGAACCAGTGGGTGTGGGTGAAGCAGCTCCGGGCTTCGGACGGGGCAAAGGTGACTCAGCTGTCCCTCTGCCGGCAGAAGGTGGGTGAGCAAGGACACGAGGGCTCCTCTTCCCTCCACCCCAGTCCCTTGAGGCCCTTCTGCAGGGGGCCGCGTTGACGTGTGGATTGTTGGAATGGGAGGTGAGGGAATTGGGCCCTTTCTCAGGGTGCAGCCTGGTGGGCCTGGGAGGGTCCAGGAGGGGTCCCGGGAGTGGGTGCGCCCTAGCGGGACCTTGTTCCCGTCGTGAGCTCTCCAGAGACTGTGTTCATCCTCCACCAGGAAGGGATGTGGCCCCCGCTCCCGGGCAGCGCCCGCGGTGAGTGGAACGCACGGCCTCTGTCCCCACCAAAGCCCGACAGGGAAAGATGGGGTCTTTGAGGTGCCTGGAGGCGAGGTTTTGGGGTGTGAGAGGGTGAAGTGCCCATGAGTGGGGAGGTCTTAGGGGAGGGCCTGAGGCAGCAGCCATCAATGACTTTGGGCAGAGGGAGGTCACGGGGGACATGGCTGATGTGTCTCTTGACCGCTTGCTTCTCAGGGAACGTGGACCTGGGCAGCTCAGCCCCCGGAGGGGCCGTATCCCATGGCCTGAGGTGGGTGGCCCAGGCCCGGGGGCTGCCCCAGGAGCGAGGCCAGGGCTCCCCGCAGAAAGCCTGCCCACGACGGGCCCTCCTCGGGGCGCTGCTGCTCTGGCGGGCGAGGCTCTCCCGGCGCCTGCGGGCTGAGTAGGTGTCCACGGGCTTGTGGCTTGGGCGTGGGCCTGGGGCAGGGGTGGGCACATGAGCGGTGCTCTTCCCAGGGGCTCCAGCAGGGGGCCTGGCACACGGGGGTACCCAGCAGGTGTGGGGCAGGGGAGGTCGCCCAGGGACACTGAGACAGTGATTGAGCAGAGAGCTGTGGGGACAGACACAGAGTCCTTCCGAGGTGGCTGGAACCTGATGGGGAAGTTGGTCTACAGCTCCTCTCCCTCTCCAACATCCAGAATCGCCTCTCCCCCAGCTCCCAGCTCAGCGGGAGCCTCCTGGGGCGGGAATTGTATCTGTCTCCCGCACCGCGCAGGGGCCCAGCCTGCGGAGGGCACGGGATAAATACTGTAAATGAATACGTGAAAGAGGTCTTACCCCCCTGTTCCAATGTGCCTCATTATACAGCTAGGGCAGTGGTCGGCAAACTCATTAGTCAGCAGAGCCAAATATCTACAGTACAACGATTGAAATTTCTTTTGAGAGCCAAATATTTTAAACCTAAACTTCTTCTAATGCCACTTCTTCAAAATAGACTCGACCTGGCATGGTATTTTGTGGAAGAGCCACACTCAAGGGGCCAAAAAGCCGCATGTGGCTCACGAGCCGGGGTTTGCCAACTACTGAGCTAGGGAAACAGAAGCTCAGAGGGCCGAGCAGCTTGCTTTAAGTCACACTGTGAACCAGGAGCAAGAAGGCGGATTCAGAGCCCAGGCTGATGGTTTTGTGTGAGGGGAGGGGAGGGGAGGAGCCAGCTTCCTGCACGCACAGGACATCAGGTGGATGTAAGCCAGCGGTTGCAGGGTTAAGAATTCTGTCTTTGAGAGCCAAGCACCTGGCATCCATCAGTCCCACACCGATTGGTCCACTCGGACCCTCAGTCTCTTTTAATGCACCCCTAGAACTCCAGGGAATCTGTTCACCACAACCCCTCAGCACGTAGCCCTTCTACGCCCAGCCATCCTGTGCCTCTGGGCATCGGCAGAGCCGGCCTCCCCCTGGGGCACACCTTTGTGCCCGCGGGCCCGAGATGAGTGTTTGGGTCCCAGGTCTGCTGCTCTTTGGGGTTTGAGGAAATGCCTTCCCCCAGGCCTCAGCGGCCCTATCTTCAGTACCGAGTGGAAGCAGAAGTACTAGTGTGGTTATGCCTGTGGCCTCTTGAGGCTGGGCTCCCTGGACCTGGGCCCAGTCCCATCCCTCGCCCGCTGCATGGCCCCCACCCACCCCTAAGGACCAGCCAGGTGACCCGCACAGGTGGGGCGGGGGTCTTGGTTTTAGCTGCTCAGGAGCGTCCCCTGGGGACTTAGGAAAAGTCAGGAAGCCCGGGCGGCACCAGGCCAGTGGATCGGGATCTCTGGCTGGGGGGGGCCCCCGGGCATCCGTGTTTCTGAGAGCCCAGCGGTCCAGTGTGTGGCTGGTTTGGGAGGCGGGGGGTGCACGGGGCAGTACCTTCCAGCTTGGCTCTTTCCAGGGGCCCGGCTGGGGTCGCCCCTGCTTAGCAGCCACTCCGGCTAGGGGATGAGGCTGGGGCCCTGGAACTCATCTGCCCCTTGCGATAGCTCCTTCTCCCAGGACGGGCAGCGGCAGATGCTAAGGCGCATCCTGAGGGCGTGGCGCTGGAGGGTGTGGGGACCAGGCAACCGGTCAGACAGGGCCAGGACCACCTCGGCCTCAGGACTGCTGGGCAGCACCCCCCAAAGCCCACGGGAGAAGGTGAGCGGCAGGCGCTGGGATGAGCCAGGGCGGGTGGGGGACACGTGGGAGGAGAGGGTGGGGATGGGCAGGGGCCGGACACCCAGGCGTCCACATCCCCTCCCCCAGGCGTCCAGGGCCCCCGCCCTCCCGGAGACACTGTGGCTGAGCTTTCTGCGGGCAGCTGGGCGGCGGCAGCAGGCGCGGTGCCTTCTGCTCTGGCAGGCGCGGGCTCAGCAGTCCCGGGGTGCGGCACGGTGGCACCGGCACACCCTTCAGAGGCGGTAGGGACCCTGCCCCAGGCTGGCGAGCCAGGCCCCCCACTACTCTCTGAATTTACTGTTTCCTGAGGCCCCTCCCTACCCTGTCCTTGGCCTTCACAGCAGCCCCCCTCTTGGGGTCTTCATCCCAGAGGGTACCCCTCACATGTCCCAGTCTCAGATCCTCTCAACTCCTCCTGCCCTCCTACCCTGCCCCTGCCCTGCTGAGAGGTGTATGCGGAGGGGGGGTGGGGGGTGGGGAGCACTCATCAGGGCTATGATTTCAGAGATTTCACAGCTGTGGCTCATTCATTCATTCATTCATTCATTCTAGCACGTGCTTAAGAGTTAGTCTGCCTGGGTTCTAATCCCTCACTGGCTGTGTGATCTTGGGCAATTTGCTTAACCTCTCTGTGCCTCCATCTCCCCATTTGTAGGGGGGTAATAATAGTACTCCCTTCAATGGCATCAAGGAGGTAGGGCACATGCCCCCCCAGCACAGTGCCTGGCACAGAGCAAGCACTCCATTCCTAGCAAGGTTTAGCACTAGAGGTTGGTACAGACCTGGCATTGGAGGTCTGGGGTCCCCTCTTGTCCCCATCACCTGTCATTGTGACCCTCGAAGGAGCAGTCCTCCAGCCCCCAGCAACGACTCTCCCCCAAGATGGTTTCAGGGAGAAGAGTCGCCCCAAGCCCCTCCTGCTGCTGCGGGAAGAGTGGGCGGGGCGGGCCCCCAGTGGCAGTGACCACCCTCAGGGTGGACACTCCTTTCCCAGCGTCCTCCTCGGCTGGAGCCACTGGTCAATGGCCCATGGGGCCCAGAGGAAGCTGGCCGCCCGCCGGGCCTGGGATCGGAGCTGCAGGGCCGCGCTGGGCCTGTGGCGGCGGCGGCTGGTGCAGTGGCAGGAGGCAGAGCGGTGGGCCCAGGAGCGGGGCCGGGGCCGGATGCGGGACGCCCTGCAGCTCTGGCGCTGCTCCTGGCAGAGTGCGTGGGGGACTGGGACGGCCCCGAGGGTGAAGGAGGGAGGGCCGGGGCCCACCAGGGAGACCCGGGCGTCCCTATCCTCCAGCACAGAGTCCAACAGGGGCACCCCACAGGGCACGCCCAGGACCCGGGGGCGTGGACCCTGGTCCCAGGTTCATGTCCCCACTTCCATTCCCTGGCTGTTGTGGACTTTAAACAAGCGACTTAAGCGGAGTCTCGGCTTCCTTACCTGTAAAATGGGGGTGACAGCAGTAGCACCTCATGGGGGGGGGGGTTGTGGGGGGACTGTGAGACAGCCCACCGATGGGCTTGGCTCAGGACCCAGCTCCTAGTGGGGCTCTTGTTCATCTTCAGCCTTGTCACCCTCACCTGGCTTCCAGGAGGCATGGCCCCCTCCGAGCCCAGCACAGGAGACGGGGGTCACCAGGTGTTTTAGAGGCGTCCCCCCACACCGATACCGCGTACCGATGTGGCGGGCGGTGGGGACTGGGTTGTTCTGGAAAACTCAGTCTGTCCACAGGAGACAGTCGCTTCTCCAGCCCCATTGTCCTCGCCCAGGAAGGCTGGCCCAGTGCTGTAGACCTCGTTGTTTAAAGAAAAGCTGGGAATCTAGATTTTCATGACATTCTCAGGATTCCTAAGCATCACCAAGAAATTTTTTAAAAAACAAACAACTCCCTGAGTTGGGTTGGCTTGGTCAGCAGTAGGACACCTGTCACCAAAGTATTTCAACCCAGACAGCTAGGGTGGCCTCCTCTGCTCCCACTTGGGTAGAGGGCAGAGGGCTGGCTAAGCAGGGCCCACGGTCACCCAGAGCTCGGGGATGAGGCCAGAGTGAGCACCCAGGGCCCAGGGGCGAGGCCAGGGTGAGCACCCAGAACCCGGGGAGAGGCCAGGGTGAGCACCCAGGGTCCAGGGGCGAGGCCAGGGTGAGCACCCAGGGCCCAGGGGCGAGGCCAGGGTGAGCACCCAGGGCCCAGGGGCGAGGCCAGGGTGAGCACCCAGGGCCACCTCAGCATCCCTCTGGCCACAGGGCAGCAGAGCCTGCGTGACCGGTACCAGGGGTGGGCGCAGCTGCACCGGCAGGGCCTGCGCAGGGCCGCGTTCCAGAGCTGGCAGCAGGCGGCAGCTCATCAGAGACACAGGATGGCCAGGCCAGAGCGGCTCGCATTGCAGAGGTGGGTGGGCCTGGCAGAGGGTCATCCCCACCCCGGGAGGAGCAGGGAGAGAGCCCAGGGGGTGGGAGGCTGGGTTGCCCCTGCAGCTCTAGGGGAGTCCAGGCTGGAGGCCTGGGACCTGGGAAAGACGGGGGGGGGGGGGGGGGGGCGGGGGAGGGAGACCCCAGCCTGGAGCCGTAGAGCCGTGACCACCAGCCTTCATTACCAGCTTTGTGCGGGAGGCGGGGCGGGCAGGCCCCTCATCCCATGTCTCCTCGCCCTCCTGGCTGGGTGGGTCCTTTGGTTCAGAGGTCACGGCTGAGATGGAGAGATGAGCTCCTCGGACATCCACCACCATCGGTGTCCCCGCACCGCGTGTTTGGGGGGTCAGCACAGGGGGACTCTGTACACAGGGGCCAAAAAGAGGGGCTGGCATCCTAAATAGAGATGCTGTAGTAAAACACGCACGTGGTGCATGAATGCCATTGAAGAGCAGAGGGCACAGGCGATGCCCGCGGGGCAGTGACAAACTCCCCATTGCTCAGTGTCCCCCCGGCCAGTAACACAGGCTGCAGGGCGCTGGCCCCGTGCTTTCGCATCTGAGGGCCGTGCCCGTGTTTCAGGCCCCTCAGAGTGGGGAACCGTGCTCCCCTCACTGACCCCCTGCCCCAGAGCGGGCTTGTGAGGGGAGGCAGGGGTGGCTGTCTCAGGGGATCTGGGACTTGAACCACAGCTGCTGGGCTCCCTCAGACTCCTGGCAGCATCTACCCTGCCTCACCCCCCTCCTCGCCCCGAGTGTGTGCGCCCCAAGGCCCCAAATGTGACAGCAGCGGGGCCTTCCTGCTCCTGTTTTGCAGCCATTTCCAGGCCTGGTGCGGGTCTGCGAGGGACGCGGGCATGCTCCGGGCCTGGTGTCGAGCCTTCCGGGCCGGCCTGAGAAGACGGGCACTGGGAGCCGCATTTGCCACGTGGCAGGAAGCCCGCGGGGCCGCAGCCCGGGTGCGGGAGCATCGCGTGGCCCGGGCCTGCATCGCTCTCTGGAGAAGCCACGTGCAGGGGGGCCGGGCGGACAGGCAGCTGAGGAGGGCCCGCGCCCAGCAGGCCTTCATGGCGTGGCGAGTGGCCCTGGGCCAGCGCTGTGAGGCCGGCCAGCGGGCAGAAGACAGAGCTCGGGCCCGGACCCAGCTGGCCCTGTGCTGGGCTCTGTGGGTGCAGGAGTCCCGCCTACACCGGCGCGGCCGAGCCCACGCTGCCCGGAAGCTGAGCGCCAGGTGGATGCCCAGGGCCCTTCCAGCGGGGCCTGGAGTTGGTTTGGGGCAGGGGAGAGGGTGTTTGGTGGCTGGTGCCAGGGCTTGGGAGGCTGGGGCTGCCAGGGAGAGGCGATCCTGGTCACTGCAGCTCGTCCTGGGCCAGAGCCCAGCCCTGCACTCCCCGGCTGTGTGACCCTTCTTGGGCAAGTCTGACCTTAAAGGTCAGAGAAAGATAACAGAACTGCTCTGCAGGGTGGCCAGGAGGTTAGAGATAACGAATGTAAACATCCAGCGCAGGGCCAGACACCACATAGCAGGTGCTCCGTGAACCCGGTTCTTGTGAGGACAGGGGAGGCAGAGTGACTGGCAGGGCTGTCCTTCCTCTGAGCAGGATGCTTGTCCCCGTTGTGTGATATTCTGCTGCTCTCTGTGCCCATTAAACCTGTTCGCTCCAGCAGAGCGGGGGGAGGGGAGGAGCAGGGCTCGGGGCTTTGCCTGGAGGTCCCCTACCATAGGCACTGGCCAGGGCTGGGAGGGGAGGCTCCCTAAGCTGTCATAAAGCCTGGAGCTGATGGCCCTCGGTATGGGCTCCTTCCTTTCCCCCCAGGGTCCTAGAGGCCTGGGCCCAATCTGCCGCCCAGGGTCGTGTCCAGCGGGTCGCCCTCACCCAGTTCCAGCTGGTTGGGCACAGGCAGCTCCTGCGGACCCAGTGGCGGACAGAGCTGCTCAGAGTGTGGCGGGAACCTCGGATGGAGGCCCAGGAGACTAGCACAGCCCTTCCCAGGCCCAGGGCCGACCTCACGCACTGGCATGGGCTGGCCGGCAGAGGGCGCCTCCTGGCGCTTAAGGACACTGCAGCCCCATGGAAGCAGGTGAGGTGGGGCCCAGGTAAAATAGGAGGTTCAAAATGACCAGAAGGCCAGTGGCTTCAGAATCGGCTGTTTCAGCCCCTGGTGGCACGCATGGCTGGATGCTTCCCCAGGGCCAGCAGCCTTGTTTGTGGACACCGCCCTCCCCAGCCCTTAGCCAGCCTCCTGGCTCTGGAAGCCAACCCCGGTCCATCAGCAAACATCTCCTGGGCACCTGCTGAGTGCCAGCCCAGCTCAGGCCTGCTGCAAAGATGAATGCTGGGTCACAGTCTCTTAGGCACCCAGGGTCAATGTATGTCGTGGTGCAGTGTAGCATCAAGACAGAGATATGGGCACAGTAGCAATTCTTTGTCGTTCTTTTTCTTATTGAAAAATGAGACATGCTCATTACAGAAAAATCAGAAAATATAAACGAGAAAGTTTTCTTTCATGATACTCTCTGCCCAAAGACAACTGCCAGACGTTCTCCAATCAGAAGCAGTTAGCTCTGAGACGAGCAAATGGTGGCCAAAGCTTGAGGGCCTGCAGGCGGGAAGAGGCTGCCGTGAGAGCCGGGCACAGAAGTGGCGCCGTGTGGCGTCCAGGGCTGTGTCATTGCGGGACGCACAGCCCAGAGTTACCAGCAAGGCCACAGTGCCCTGCAGATGAACTGGCAGCACCAGGAATCCGGTGTCAGAATGCCGGGAAGGAGCTGACAGACTTGAGAGAGTCTGAGAGGAAAGGCCACGTGGTTTTTTAATGGGATGGAAAGGAACTGGCGTTGGTTATTTGCAGAATCCACATCCTCTATGTGGGGCCGTGGCCACAGCAGATTCTGGGGGCTCAAGGTATTTTATTTCTAGTTCTGTGCTCCAGACAATTCTATTTTCAGAGTACGTTTATAAACACGTTCATCCGTTCCTGCCAGCAAAGGCAGGCGGGCACCCACTTACCGGTGGAGAAACGGAGGCTGGTAGAAGCTAGAAGTCAGTGCTGGGAATGGTAACGGGGTGCTGAATTCCAGGACCCTCCTTTCTACCACATGCACACACACGCCCAGGCAACCCTCACCTAACCAGAGGAGCGGGTGTTACCCAACTCCTGGTGGCACTGAGCCCCTGAGCGAGCCTGGGGTCTGAGGAACAGTAGCTGGGGGCCGAGGCTCTGAGTCAGCCCACTCCTGAGAGGGGTGGCCTCAGGCAAGCGACTTCACTTCGTCAACTTTAAGTGGGAGAGGAACACCCGCCTCCCAGGCTGGACCTGGCGCAGGTAAGCTCTCACCTGTGGTAGCGATCATTGATCCACCCCGCTGCCTGCGCCTCCAGCCACATGGAGGACAGGGGAAGAGGCAGTGGTGTGTGCTGATGCCCATACTGCGCTTGGGCACCTTCTCCGTCTCCTCCGGGAGCCGCAGGGTTCGCGGGAGAATGTGCAGTCCCATGAGCGAGCCCACGTGTGCTCACACAAGAAGGAGGCCCCATTATTGGGTCAGAGGCGGGAGAGGCATCCCCTCAGGCCAGCGGGGCCCAGCCCATTGGGTTCAGGTTTTCCTCTCTGGCTGTTCTTAGACCCGCAGCTGCAGGCCACAGGGCCCGGGGCCCGGGCTGCCCAGCCCCGCACAACATCGCAGCCTCGGTGGGCAGAGGAAGCGGAGAGAAACGTCCTGGGCTCAGAGTAAGGAGACCTGCCCCTGTGGAAGGACGATGTACAAAGCGCAGGGGTGACCGTCACCGGCCCTTAAGGGCCCGGAATGAGCTCCGAGCTCCTTGGCAAATCCATTGTATGTATTTACCTGTATGTCCACCATCCATTTCCCCTTCAGCAATGTCTCAGCCATTTTCAGGAAACAGTGCATCTGCCCTGCCTGCCCCACCTGTCATTTCCCTTGGCAGCAGCCCGGGGCCTGGAGGCGTGGGTGGACTGGGGCACACGCTTCACTAACCCCTTTTGTCGCTCACCCCTGTTCGTGTGCTCAACCTCTAGGGGTGGGCTACGGGGGAGTCTGCCTCCTGTTAGCCTTTTCTGCCTCCATTCCCCTTTCCAGGCGACAGTGCCGCCCAGCTCGGGATGCAGTGGCCTGGCCCCAGGGCCCAGGGCCGGCCCCCTCCAGGACCAGGAGGGGACTGCAGCTCTGAAGGCCAGGGACACAAGAGGTGGCTGGGGTGAGCAACTGCCTGGAGAAGTGGGGCGGGAGGGGGCGCAGGGCGGAGGGGCTTGCCTGAGCTGTGGCCAGGGCTGGGGCTCTCTGGCCAGCGCTCACCCCCGCAGGCTCCTGGAGGAGCTGGCCCGGGCCCGCGGCTCAGCCCTTTCTCCTGGCCGTCAAGGGGTCATGATGCTCTTGACCGTCAGTCGGGATGCACACAGGGCCTCTCTCCCCAGGAGGAAGTACCTGCGACGCTGGCACCTTGAGGCACTGCTCCGCCGGCTCCAGGGCTCCCAGCAGGCCCGGCGCCTGGCAGGGACATGGCAATGCTGGGTGGATGCTCAGGGGGCAGAGGAGCTGGCGAGGTCGCTGGTGAGTGGTGAGTGGGGAGGGGCCCTCCCCAGCCACACCAGTCCCTCATGCTATTCTCAACCCTAACCCCTAGATGAAGTCTTTTCAAAGTACGGCCTTTGGACCTACTCAGTCTGAAACCTGGGACAGGCCCAGGAATCTGCATTGTTCATACCCCTCCGATGGCACCCTCGTCCTGGTGCCCAGAGGGGCTGGGGGCCACGGCGAGCACAGGGCCCGAGGCAGCAGTCAGCCAGTTTGGGGCCTCACCCTGTCCCCACAGCTCAGGCAGTGGCAACTGAGATGGGTCTGGCGCACGTGGCGGCGGCGGGTCGTGCAGCTGCAGGTGGCTCGGCGATTACAGCGACGAGCTGAGGGCTGGGTCCTTTCTCAGGTACAGATGGGGCAGCCCAGCCCCCAGCAGGCCCTTCCAAAACCAGCGCCTCTGAGCTGCAGGGCCTCCCTGCGGGCCACCCAGGGCGCCTTCACTTGCGGGGGAGGGTCGGTTTGGGTAGAGAAACTAGCTTGGATCTGGAGCCCTTGATGTAGCTGGCAGCCCTGTGCTCAGCCCGGTCCTGCCTGGCACGCAGACCGGGAACAAGCTTGGCCTGCGGCACAGCTGCCCTCACTTGGCCGCAAAAGGCGTTGTCCCTTCCCGTCCTTTTCAGTGTGTGCTCTGGGCATAGCTCCCCAGGTCACAGGTCAGCTCTATTCTGAGCCTCTGCATTTGGCCGGGGGCAGGGTTGGCTGCCCGCCCGCCTAGGGCAGAGGGAGGGACTTCTATTCCCCAAGGGACCGAAGGAGCTGGGCACAAACAGCACAGGCCGGGAGGGAGCTGGAGAACCTCTCCTCCCCCTCCCTGTTCCAGGCCTTTGAGAAGTGGCACCAGAATCTGGCAGCCAGGGCCCTGAGGAGGGGCCGCCAGCAGCTCGAGACCCCAGAGTAAGGTGGGCATGGAGCCCAGGGGGCACCCCGTGTGTGGCGGACTCGAGGTGGAGCAGGGGCCCGCTGCAGCTGGGACTTGTTGCCGGAAAGAAAATCAGAATGGAGCCCAGCCTTCCCAGGAGGAACTGCGCCCCTCCCCCTGCCAGGGAGTGCAGACTGGAGGCCACAGGGCGCTCAGCCCACCGAAGGGTCTTGGGAGCTTTGAATGACAATAAACTGCCCTCCTTGGTCTCAGCTGCTTCTCTGGCTCCCAGTAGCCTGGACAGACGGACGGACCTGGAGGGGATGTGCCCACAGGCTGCTTTTTGGACACCCCTCCCCCACCCCCCGCTAAGCTAGCAGGCAGGGACGGGGACAGAAAGGAGCCCACGTGCACCTGCCAGTCACCACCCTGGGCAGCGCAGCTTGAGGGCTGATTCCTGGGGAGCAGTGCCAGGCAGACAGATGCCAGATGCACAGAGGGCGGAACAGCTGGCAAGAGGAGGTCCTGCCTGAAAACTAAGCCAGGAAAACAGAAGCCCTGCTCAGGTGACTTCAAGTGACCTCGCCTTTGCCCTCGATGGTGACGGGCAGCGGAGAAAAGGGAAGGCGGAGGCTCCACCAGGCAGAGGTCAGACACCTTGAGCCCTTAGGAGGGACTGTATCTCTTGCGCCACCAGGATACAGAGACGACTGCGCCGAAAGCAGCGTGGCGGACGGTGAAGCCCAGCTGGGCTCCCAGGGAGAAGGGGGCTTGTATTATTAGGTTTCAGCCCCAGACCCATCCGGGGGCCTGGTGCCAAGGGTAGTGTCTGCCCTTCAGTTACAAGTAGGAAGTGCCCAGCTGCCAAGGTCTTGGAGGCAGAGGGGGCAGCATCTTCACTCTGCCCCAGCTATTCGGCAACGCCACACGTGCCTGCTGCCGTGTGCTCTGCCCGTCTTCCATAGCCAAGTGCAGTCACTGGCAGTCTCAGGCTGCTCCGAGAGGCCGCCTGGTGCGAGGGCCCCGTCAGCAATAACGTCTCCTCCCGTCTCAGGGAGGATGGGGTGCCACCCACCGTGGTCCTGGGCGGGACGGAGGTGCTCCCCCCAGAAGAGCAAAATCTCCCGGCCGAGCGGGGAACACCAGGTCCGGCGTGGGGCTGACTCAGGTCCAGCCAGAGCCCGGAGCCTCACACCACATGGCTGCCATTGTATGTGAGGGAGTCTAGGAGCCTAAGGATGTCAGGGTGCAGGGTCACGGAGCCTGTCCCCTCTCGTTCCGGGTCTGTTGAGAAGTTCAAAAGTGTCCTCTACCACCTGCCACAGGCAGTTGTCCAGCGGAAACTCGTTGTCTACCAGGTTGACGAGGAAGTAGTTGTCGTGGATGTACTGGATGATCATACGGGACGGGGACTCCTCGTCATACAGCTTGCCCCACTTCTCCACCCACAGGGCGAAGGCTTCATCCTGTACGTGCACACGAACAGGCACAGGCGCAGGTGCAGTCACACACAGACACACAAGCGCAGACAGACATACAGACGCACAGGCACGGTTCATGGGGCTGCCCGAGGGTCAGGGCTCCTGCTCGGGGCCACAAGAGCCTCCGCCACAACCTGGGAGGACCTTCCCGGGAATAGAACAAGGCCCACTGGGGGCCACCTCCCACTCCCCAGCCCAGAAATAAGCTGTGGCTCAGAGTCACGGTGCAGCCAGGAGGGCCTCGCCGGCCAGCCCTGGGGGCGCGGCTTCCAGCCACACTGGGGACCCAGCAATCCTGCCGGCCGGGTGTTCCAAGTGGGCAGGGCAGGCCCGCTCCCAGCCCCTTACCTTCCAGAACATGAAGCTGACAGGATCCACCACCGTGGGCTGGATGATCTCTCGCCCAGGGAAGATGCCCCAGGTGACAGCGTTGGGCTGCAGCTCGGGGGCATTGGTGATGTTTTCACCCTGGGGTGGGAGGGGAGGTAGGAGCAGATGGGACAAAGCCAACCAGACCCGCTTGTTGCCCAGGCTGCCCTCTGCTCCGCACACTCCCCACCCCCCCACCCCCGCCAGCTCTGTGAGCCTGAGACTTAGAGGCCACGCTGAGCACTTCCTCCTCTCTCGCTTCAATCAGCTCTACACCCCGCGGTTCTGCCTGCTTCCTCTCCACTCCGCTTCCTTGGGTCTAGCCCAGCTGGTCCTCTCTGCTACTCAGACAAGGGCCTCTGACTCCAGTGTTCCCAGGCCCGTTCGTCATCAGCTGTGCACTGTGACCTGCCTAAATAACACCCGGAGCCAAGTCACTCACCGCTTGGAAGGCTCCCTCCTGCCTTCAGGGAAAACCCCCAGTTCCAAGCAGGACCCTGGAGGCCCGAGCCCCTGCTCAACACTAGCCTCGCGCTCCGCAGTCAGCAGTGACCCACTAGCTGTAGACGCTGCCTTTGCACACCCCGCCCTTCCCCAGGAACGCCCTTCCCTCCTGTCCTTGAGGATTCAGGCCACCGAGGACCCTCCAAGAAGCCTCTGTGGCCTCCCAGGTTAAGTGTCCCTCCGCTGGGTCCCCAGCACCCTTACTGAACTGAACTGTCCCATTACCCACTGGCGGGCCCCCCTCACTAGGCTGGGAGCTCCGAGGCGGGGCCTGGCTCCATCTGCCCGAGGCCAGTGCCTGCGGAGTGCGGGAGTGACCATGGGTGTCCTCGGCTGGCAGCTGCCCCCTGAGCACCTCTGCGAGGAGCTGGCCTACCTTCACGTCCACGATGTGGTAGTTAACCCGTTGCTCGTACTTCTTCAGCACCTGCAGGAGTGCCCCCACCGTCTCTCGGGAAGTGAAGAACTCCAAGTAGGCCTGGGGGAGCAGGCACCCGTCACCCCCTGATCCCTGCTGGCTGCCTTCTCGGCGCTCAGCAATCCCAGTCCGATGCCTGCACACGACCGCCCCCAGGGAGGACCCACGCGCACAGGTGTGTGGGACACTTAAGACAGGGGCACCAGTGGTGGCCACTGGATGGCGTCATGGAGCAGGTGGGAGATTTCCCAGCGGGCCAGCCTGAGGGACCTCTGCCAGCCCGCTTCCCGCTAGGCAGGGAGGCCCCTGGAGAAGCCACGGTAAAGCTGGCGAGGAGGCCCGCTTTGGAGCGCAGGCTTGTGAGACAGGCCTGCCCCATCCCACCCGCCCCCTCAGGAGGTGACAGTGACTCTAGTGGCTTCTCTGGCACCAACTGGATCGGAGATTAAGCTGGGTTTACTCGGTCATTTGCCCATAACACTGCAGGGTGGGCCTCATCCCCATTTCACAGATGAGGCAAGTTGAGAGAAGGTGAGGACCTGCGCTCACTGGTGATAAACAGCTGAGCTGGTGTCTTCACCCCGGGGTCGTTCTAATCAGGGCCCAGGGATTCAGTGAGTGTAACTGTCACTCCAGCAGCCCCGGAGAGAGGTGTCAGCTCGGAAGAGTAGCGAGAGCTTCCTGTTCCTCCCAGTGCTAAGCTTTGCGCGCCTTGTCACGTCTCCTCCCCACAACATGGGGTGATCCGTCCCACCTGAGAAGGCGGAGGCTCGGAGCAGTCAGGGGACCCCACCCAGGCCTGACCTAAAGCGGGAGCGCCCGTCCACCCTGGCCCACTGCTGCTCAGGGAAGGGCCCGGAGAGGAAGGCCTCCTGTCCCCATCGCTGGGGCAGCCCTGGGCGCCCCTGCACACCTTCTGGAAGACATAGCCCCCGCTGGGGCCCCAGCCCACGACCGGGTCGGAGGACGGTTTCCCATTGATGTTGGGCTGGGAGTTGATGGTGAGGATGCCCTGCCGGTTCACGCGCAGCAGCTCTTCCTTCATCAGGCTGGTCTCGGCCGCCAGGGGCTCGTCATTCCAGGGCAGGCAAGTGACCTGGAGGGTGAGCCGGGCTGGGCTGACAGGGCTGGGCTGACAATCGGATCTGGTACTCTCGGGGGCCCCGTGAGACACCCAGCCTGTCTCTGCCTCTGTGAGCCCCTCCTAGGTCCCCAGCTGGCGACTTCCCAACTCACCCTTCTCCCGTGGCTGAGGTGCCATGTCCAGAGCGGAAGGAGGAGGTGAGGGTGGGCGAGCCACAGGGAGGCAGGGTGGGGGGTAACCAGGGACCCCACCGAGCACCACTCACTGGACAGCCGCTCTGGTTTGGCTCTCCCGAGAGGTAGTGGACAAAGACTTCAAAGACACTCTCTTCACTGGTCAGCTCCTCCCCCCACATCTTCAGCAGCTCCTCCCTCGGGGCCTTGCTGGTCAGGTAGAAGAGGTAGTAGTCCTTCAGCTCCCCGAAGGCTGGGGAGGAGGAGTGGCCCCTGCAAAGGACGTGCCAGTGGTCAGGGCACAGCTCACCTCGGGCTCCTTCCAGGAGGACAGCTGTCCACACACCGGAGGTCATTCTGTGAGACCAGTCCCTCCAGGATAGATGAACATGCCAACTCCTGCCCCCTGCCTCCCAAGACACAGGACCCGTTTGCAAAGGACAGTCCGCGGCCTCACCAGCGGCCGTTGGGGAACTCATCCCAGTCCTGGGTGCGGTAGATGTAACTCTTCGGTCTGGAGGCCCAGAAGATGGGACGCACGTCTTCCTCCCGGCGCTTGGGGTGGGCACTGACGGCCCAGGGCAGGGGACGCCTGGGTGAGATTGGGGCCAGAAAGGGACTGGCTCAGGTCCTCCGGGGGAGGACCCACTGAGCTGGGTCTTTCAATCTGACTTGTAAATATCAAGTGCACATGGACCTCCCACTGAGGCTGGAACCCCGTGTGCCTCCGGCCACAGCACGGACAAGCCCTGCACCCGTGGCGTCCAGCTCTGCGAGGGGGCACTCTTCCTGCGATTCCTGCGGCTCCCATCTGACCTCCCTGCCCACTGACTTCCCTCTGTGGCTCCCGAGCCTGCATTCGGGGCCCCTGGCCGCACCTGGGGTCCTCGGCCCACATGCCCAGGCGCTTCAGCACCTCGGTGGTGGCCATCCTGCGGTTGAGGGTGTAGAAGTGCAGGCCCGGCACCAGGCCACTGGCCAGCAGCTCCTGGCACAGGCTCACGGCCTGATCGATGCCGTAGTTGCAGATGGCAGCGTCGTTGTCCTTGATGGGCTCGATCACGTCCCTGATCTTCTGCGGCACCTCCAGCTTGGACAGCTTCACAAGCTGCCGCAGGGAGTGGTAGCCCTGCCGAGACACGGGGGCTGTGGAGCCACGTCCCACCCCGTCTCTCACGCTGCTTCTCCCCTTCGGTTCCCTACCCGGCCTCCGGGCCAACCGCAGTGTGACAGAGACCCAGGAAAGTCAGCCCACGCTGTACAAGGACCCTTGCCTGGTCCTGCTTTTTCCAGTCTGCAGGGACTCAGCTGCCCAGAGCATCCCTTTAGCCCCAGTGGTTCCCAAGCCTCCCGGGTCATCGGAACCACCTGCGAGACCTGAGAAGTAAGGTACACATTCCCAGGCCCCACCTCAGACCTACTAAATCAGCACTTCTAGGCATGGGATCTGGAAGTCCACCTTTTGAAAAAGCTTATCAAATGATTGTGATGACAGCTGAGTTTCAGATACATTGATGTAATAAAAATTTAGGGTGAGAGTTATAATGATCCCTTGTAGTGACACCTGTCAGTAAGCCAAGTACAAGCTCCTCTGTCAGGTGCTGTTGCTGGTTTTGGGGGTGGGGGGGTCTGGAGGTAACAAAAATGGGGTGGTGAGAGAACATCCGCAAGAGGCATCTGGCAGGAAATCCATTGAGCATCAAAGAACCTGACCCCGAACTGAGCGCCTGACCCCGGGCCCTGGCCTGTGGGAGGTCGGGGGTGGGAGGTGTCCGCCAGCCGCCCGGGCCCCTCACCTGAATAGGGAAGATTCCGGGGAGGATGGGGCAGGTGATGCCTATCGTGGAACAAGCCTTAACGAAGCGGAAGAACGTGTCCGCCTCGAAGAAAAGCTGGGTGATGATGAAGTCGGCTCCCGCATCCACCTTCTCCTTCAAGTGCTTCAGGTCGTCCTCCAAGCTCTCCGCGTCGGGGTGGCCCTTGGGGTAACCTGTCAACAGGATGGCAGTGGGAGAGGCTGGCTCCACCTGCTCAAGGTGAGTGAGGAAGACACCAGAGAGCTGGCAACAAGCTCTCTGCCGCCACGGTTCCGGACTCGGACCTCCCACCACCAGAGCGTGGACGGGTAGAAACGGTGAGGAGCTGGGCTCACAGCTGATGGCCCCCTCACCCAGGAGATGACGCTTGGTGAGCGGAGGCTCAGAGCCACCCTCCCAGAAGTGGGAGCAGATTGCTCCGAACCCCACACTGTCCTGCCTCATGTCCCTTGCAACCAGCCAGGCGACGAGCCCATACTTGGTGGTCCTGGAGGAGAGAAAACGCCCCGCTCAGCAGCTGGCAGCGCTTGTGCTGCACTGGACTCTACACAGTGGATTAAAGCAGCGCTTTTAATGTTAAAATTACTGAACAAACAACCACCACACACACATAATAAAATATCGAAATTACTCAGAGGTCCAAGAAAGTGAAAAGTCAGCATGTTACATGAGGAAAACCGGGAGAAAGCTTGAAGGAAAGAATGAAGAAAATATAGTAACTATTTCTAAGTGGCCAACGGGCCGTCATGGTCAAGTTCATATTCTCTGATGCTTCTCATGGCAGAACCAGAGTCAGCCAGAGGCTGCCTGACAAGGGACCAAGCAGCCCCACTAAGCAGCGAGCTGCTGGGGCACGAGAACGCTGGCGCAGCTGCGATACCCACATGCCAGGGACACACGATGGAACCCGGAATTGCCTGGGAGGCGGGAGTGGGTTACTGGCTCGGGGAACTCTCTGACTATTTTGCCTAAATGACTGAGCTCACTTAGCCCGGCCCGCACAGGAAGACTGCTGGGCTTGATGAAGCTTCAGGCAGAACGCTTGCTTGCTCAGCCTGAGGCCAAGGCCGGGGCAGGCCTAAGACCCAGGCTGGTGGGAAGCCAAGCTGCTCTGTACATGGGGCTGGGGTTAAACCCAAAGTCACTTACAAAGAGTAATTTCATTGATGCCACATGGCTTATTTTTTAAAGTTCGGATCACTTTTGATATACTACTCCATAATGTGGCTTTGTTTCATAAAAAAAAATTATTTTCCCAAAAATATTTGAGAAAAAAATGTCATGCCAAGATGATGTACCAATGAATCCGCAGACCTCCTGTGTCCCGGGCACATTTCCTCACCATACCCAATCCCCTATCTGAGAAGCTGGAGGCCAACCCCGTTAGTGGGGTAGGAGGGAAGGCCCCCCGACCTGTTTCCAGCAGGGAAACCTTGCCTCCTGGCTGTAGCCAATGGAACTAGCGTTCAGCTGGTCTGACTCTCCTGAGAATGTGGCGTTGACATTGAGGCCTGTCAATCAGTCTGGGCTATTAGTGGAACTGACCAGGTGCCCTCAGGAGCAGTTGTGCAGCAGGAGGCAGAGATGGGGGTCCTGTGGCCCCAATGAGATTGAGGGCCTTGGTTTCTTTTTAAAATTTTTTAAAACATATGTTTTTATTGCTTTTTAGAGGAAGGGAAAGGGAGAGAGAAAAATACCGGTATGAGAAAGAAACATCAACCTGTATGCCTCCCGTATGCACCCCGAGCGGGATCGAGCCCCAACCCAAGCATGTGCCCTGACCAGGAATGGAACCAGTGACCTTTTGTTGTACAGGATGACGCTCAACCAACTGAGCCACACCGGCCCGGGGGCCTCGGTTTCCGACGGCCTCCCGGCTCCAGCACCCAGTGAGGTCTGGTGCGGCTTCCTGGCCTTTGGTTCTGTGATTCCCTGCCTCCTAATACATACTCCTCTTTTGTTTTAAAGAACAGGCTAAGAGCATGAAAAGGCAGAGAAACAAAACCTTCAGGGTGGTGGTAGCCTGGGCAGAGAGCGGATGATAGAACGTTGAGTCAGGGCATTAACCCACCTCTGCCCTGCTCTCCTCCTCTGCCACAGGCTCAGACTCACAATCATGGGGTTACCACACCCTGGACTGAGTACAGGTGAGCTCTCTGTGCCTGCCCCCACCCACTGGGACGCTCCCGCCTCTCACCTGCCACACAGATGTCAAAGTAGTCACCAAACTCGCTGCGGATGAGCCTGACCAGGTCTGTAGCGTAGCGGAAACAGCCTTCCTCCTCCTCCCACTGGTCGCCTACAGGGTCTGCAGGGTTGGTGAAGGTCATGGTCACTGAGGCTCACTGACCTGCAGCTAGCTCTTCTGTACCTTTTCCCTCCCCCTACACCCAGGACCACCAGCTCCTCAAAGGCAGAGCCCTCGTGCTATTCAAATTGGTGTCTCCTCTTGCTAGCCTCGCACTTGGTAAACAGTGGGAGGGAAGACAGTGCCCAGCCTGTCAGACATTTGCCACGCACTGACTGCGGGCACTGGGCTGGCAGTGTAGAGCAGGGGACAGCTGCTGCTCTCAGCTTAGCTTGGAGCATCTGAGACACACACCCCCTCACTCAAACCTGGGTGCCTACCCTCACCCAACCAACCCCACTGCTCACGTCCCACCCTCTTGGAGCTCTTCTCTCCGGGAGAATTTCCCACTCATCTCAGGTGAGAAGTGGTCTTGTCGTGGGAGCACAAGCCACACGACCCCTCCCATCAGGCTCCCTCTCCCCACACTGTGGCCAGAGGCACAGGCAGCTAGATTCACTCCTGGGACAAGGGCCAGCACTGCAGTCTTGATTGTGCCAAGAGCTGGGTGCAACCAGTGATCAATGAAGCTATGAAGCCAGGGCAGAGGGTTATCAGGCACCAGTGGCTTTCCTGACTGAACTCCTACGTCAGGGTCAAGAGGTGGCTCCAACTGGGCAGGGCTCCACACCTCCTCTCAGTGCCAGGATGTTCTTCAGGCCCAGCCGCTTGGCCTTGTGCAGGTGGCCCGTGATCTGCTCCTGGCTCTGACGGCAGCAGGTCATGTGCAGCATGGTCTCCAGGCCACAGTAGTTGACAGCAGTGCTGGCGATCACCATGGAGGAGGTCTCCTTGTCCGAGCCAGGGTCTCCTGCTGGGTGCCAGGTCACATCTATGAAGAGGGGGCCACCTGCCCCCATCTGGTCAAACCTGTTGGGAATTTCTTTCTGAAGAGGGGTTCCTGGGGGCACACCACCCTTCACCACGTTCCATGGGGTCCGGGAGTTAGAGCAACATCACAGGAGGTTGGCATCAGACTGGCCCGCATTCATATCCTGACTTTGCTACTTATTAGCTGTGTGACCTTGGGAAAATTAATCTCCTTTCCCTCATTTCTACAATGTGACAGAGAACAGTACCTACTTCATAATAACTCTATGCAACAGCTCTTAGAACAGGGCCTGGTACACCGTGAGCTGCTATCATTAGGATCACTGTTGTGGAGGTAATATACAACAATATCACCATGCTGTTTGAAAGCAGTACTGTAGACTTTCCAGTGCTGGCATATTTGTTATATGGGTGAGTTAAGTTCACTGGGCGAGGGCTGGAGAACCCTCAAGGTGGCAAGCAGGGCCTCATTCCAGGAACGCGAGCGAAGAGGGTCAGCAGACACAGGTTTCTATCATGCTACCCCTCCCCGCATCCTGGTGCAGCAAGCCGTGCTGCAGAGCAAGGCCACAGTCCAGGAACCAGACTCGGGAGGCACGGGTGTGTGCACGCACTGTGTTACAAGCTATTTAACGAGGTATTTAAACATCCTCGTGCCTTCAACTTCAAGCCTGGGGAACTAAATACGAGAAGCGAAAGTGGAAAAAAGCATAAACTTAAAAAAAAAAGGAGCTGTGATTCATAAAGTGCTAACGTAACTCAGTTGGCATTTCTAGATTTCAAGAGGCACAATCCAAAAGCCTAACTTGTGGAAATGTTCTACAAGATGCTGCTTTGTGACTTCCTAAACTACACTCATGATCCAGCTTGACGTCCTGCCAAAGAACGCCGTGAGAGTCAACATTTTTAACCCAGTGTGGAGTGTGTCTAACACTCCAGGGGCTCGGGGGGGGGGGGGGGACTTTTACTGACAACTGCGAAGCTGTAGGTCGAATGACCGACCCTGCATTGACTCCTCCGCCCCCTGTGGGGGCCTCTTTCTGCCGGGTCAAAGTGGCCCTTCTCTCCACCAGCCCCTCCTAACCTGGCGCTGCTCCTGAACCTCACATCACTCACCTTGAGATGAGATTGACAGCGCCCTGCGCCGTCCGAGGAGGGAAGAATTCCAGAGAGAACCACTTGTCCCCGGACTCCATCCTCCGCCTCATTTTCTCCCTGAGTCTCTCGTGCCGCTCAGGGTCCAGCCCTGGTGAGGAACATCTCGAACTCTCCTTGGAGCTCTCCATGCCGCTGCTGCTGCCCTCCAAGCGGGGGTTGGGGCCGCCATTCCCTCTGGGTTCGTTCACCATGGCCGAGTGCCTGCTACACGGGATGGGGGCAGGGGGCGTCAGAAGCCGGCAGGCAGCCAAGCCCCAGAGGGGCAGGGTCAAGTGACAGTTGCTGCATTTCCGCGCAGGGGGAGGGGGAGAAGGCCCCTACCGGCTGGCTCACACGCCACCGCTACGACCCACAGCGCAGCCTCACTCAAAGCCTCTCCCCCTGCTGCCGCCCGACTCCGTGTATGACAGCCCCCTCCCGTACAGAAACATGTCCCTTCAGCCCTCGGGTCCGCAGTGGCAGCTACCTGATGGAGGGTGGCACTGAGAACCTCATGATGCCAGCCTCCAGGGCCCGCACTCCTAGGGAGGGGCAGTAGGGCCTGGCTGGGAGGACCTCGGCTTTTGGATGGTCCATCTCTGCCAGCTGAGACCCAGACTGGGCTGAGACAGGAAACTTCCCCGCGGGTGTTTCCCTCATGGGCGGAGCAGTGACGGAAGAAGCGCTTAGACTTAGAGCTGGGGCCTGCGTAAGGGAGAGGGAGGCGGGGGCAAGGCCTCCGGGCTGAGGGAGGGCTGAGGCTCCAGCTGTAGGAGGCAGATAGAAGGAGGACGGCTCAGGCCAGAGACTGTGGGCGTGGAGATGAGGCCAACAGACGTTCAGGGTCACCGGATCACTCCCCAAAGAAGAAACAGCTGATCCTGTCCTGCCTGGGACATCTGCTGCTTGAAACAGTTTGTGTGCAGGATGGAAGAGGCGAGGGCTTGACAAAGCCGCCAGATTTCTCCTGAATGCCTGCTACTCCAAAAAGACTAGGTCATGCGTTAGAACTTGATAATTGGTTGGGTTCCAAAAGTAGCCAGACCCAAGTTCAGTGAGGGCTGAGTTTATGTCCAACTCAGAATAAAGGCTACCTGATGGAAGGAGACTTTGACTTGGGGTGATGAAGACACAGTACAATGTACAGATGATGTATTATAGAACTGTACACCTGAAACCTATGTAACTCCATTAACCAATGGTTACCCCAATAAATTAAAAAAAAAAATTTAAGAGCAAAGGCTGCCTTCCAGGTACACCACCACTAACACACACCACTGAGGTCAGTTAAACTGATTACAGTGACGGCTCAGACACACACCCCAAGCTCTGCGCCATGGCAACCACAGGCAGGCCAAGAAAGGCATGGTGCCACTGGGTAGTTTAGTGGGAAAAATAAGTCAAATACTTCAAAACAAAACACTACTCTTGCGCAACTATGTGCAAACAGACCTTAAAAATCTAGTGTGTGGTGACATGGAAATCAGAGGAACAATCCGGCCAAGTTCATTCTTTTCAGGCCACATCCACTGCTAAGCTGGTGTTCTTTTTTTTCTAATCCTATATAATAAAACCCTAATAGGCAAATCGACTGAATGGCAGAACAACCGGTCGCTATGACGTGCACTGACCACCAGAGGGCAGGTGCTCAACACAGGAGCTTCCCCCTGGTGGTCAGTGCGCTCCCACAGGGGGAGTGCCGCTCAGCCACAAGCCAGGCTCACGGCTGGCAAGCGCAGCGATGGTGGTGCTAAGGACCCCTTGGGGGATGTCTGACTGCCAGCTTAGGCCCACTCCCCACAGGGGACATCCCGAGGGGTTCTGGGACTGCGAGAGGGTGCAGGCTGAGCTGAGGAGACCCTCCCCCCTCCCATGCACAAAATTCGTGCACAGGGCTCAGCCCTCGCAGCCTCGGCTTCATCTGGAAGGTCGTCCAGAAGGTCATTTGGCCGTCTGGTCTAATTAGCATATTACGCTTTTATTACTATAGATATTTTTAAATGGATTTCAGAGAGGAAGAGAGGAGAGAGAAACATCAATGATGAGAATAATTGATCGGCTGCTTCTTGCATGCCCCACACTGGGGATCGAGCCTGTGACCAGGGCATGTGCCCTGACTGAGAATCGAACTGTGACCTCCTGGTTCATAGGTCCTTGCTCAACCACTGAGCCACACCAGCTGGGCTAAGATGGTGTTCTTAACCACTCTGGGATCCTAGAGTCATGAGAAACTAATGAAATCCAAAGCTCCTGTCCCCTAAAACACAGAGGTGCCATAACACACAGCGACACACCGAAAGTCAAGAAGTCAAGACCAGACTGAGGACGCTTGTGCCAACGTTTGCTCTCCCCAAGGATGCCTGTTTTGGTTCTGACATAAAACTCCTGCTTCTCAGTGAGGGTGGCCATCGGGCGTGAGAAACAGGTAAGTGTCACGGTGGGCCTAGCTGGCCTTTCTCACGAATTTAAGAGAGTGCCTATTAACTGCTGGAACAAAATCAAGAGAGGGGGAGGAGATGGAACCACCTACAAATTATCTGCTCTCTCATTTGTTCCACAAAAACTTATTGCATTCTTAATATGTGCCAGGCACAGCCCTTTCAACCTTCTTCCTCGTGCCTCTACTTACCCATTTCAAGCTGCACTCCCGCAGCACCCTGGATTGTAATTGTGGGTTCACAGGTTTGTCTCCCCTCCTGCCCGACCCCCCCCCTCCCCCGCCCCAGTTCCAAGACCAGGGTGGGATCCTGCCTTCGACTGGGTATCCTGATATCCCTGTGACTGGCACAAGGTAATGTGACAGCCAGCCCTGAGCGCCCACAGGCCGGGCTTTGTCCCTCTGTTCTCAAAATAGCCTTCTGCCATTTACTAAGCACTTAATCGGGGGCGAGCCGTGGGGGCATATGGAGCCCACAACTGAGCGCAGCCCGACGCGATGGGCCCGGGAGGGTGAGGGAGGAGGCGTATGTGCCAGCGGCCCAGGCCGGGGTGGGGGGGCGGGGGGCAGGTTTAAATGGCTGGAGCCGGAAAAACACCTCCCGCGCCCAGGTGGCTCCAGAGCCGCCTCATCTCTGGTATCTGTCCAGGCCGGGACCAAAAGAGAGTTTTTGCTTCAGGACTGGGGGTTGCTGGGGGTGACAGCCTTTGGGGGTTACACTCGTCCCGCGAAAGCAGCTCACAGAGGTGGCGGGAGCCCCCACCTAGAGGGGCGGACCGCCCTCCATGGACCCCCGCACATAGGTAAGCCACGGCCCCAGCTGGTGGCCCCCCCGATGCCAGGTCTGTCTACCCACGCCACGCCGTCACTCACCCTCCCGTAGCGGGCGCCCCACAGCACGCGTGTCAACTGCAGCTGCGAGGCCGCCGCGGAGCCAGGCGAAGGGGGCGGGACGCGCGGCGCCGGAGACTGTTGCTAAGGGAGGCGGGACCAGAGGGCGGAAACCACCCCAGCGGGCGACAGGAAGCTCCGCCCCCAACATGGCCGCGCCCAGCGGTCTCGTTTGAAGCCGTTCCACCGCCGACCTGTGACGCGGTCCGTCGCCCCACCCGTCTGCAGCCACTCCCTTGTCTCGGTCGCCGAACTCGAGAGGGACACGTGACCCTGCGGGGGCCAGTCACGTGAGGCGCAGATCGGGTGGGAGGGGGCTGGCACCGGGGGTCCGGAGTAGCAGCAAAAGAGGAAGATGGCGGGGTGCAGGGGGTCCTTGTGCTGCTGCTGCCGCTGGTGCTGCTGCTGCGGGGAGCGTGAAACCCGGACGCCCGAGGAGCTGGTAAGGCGTGGGCGCCTGGGGCCGGGCCGGGCAGTTGCTAAGGGACCGGGAGCGGCGTCGCCGGAGGTGGGGCCGGGCCGAGCTGGGCCCGCAGGTGGCAGCGTGGGCGGACGGGCGGGCACCGCATCCCGGGCTCTCGCAGAATCTGCCCTGCTTCCCGTGCCCAAGTCTGGAGTCTTATTCTCATAACTCCTCCCTGGGATCGAAGAGAATCCAGGCCAGCTTCAGTTAATCCCATGGATTTTTTTTTTAATTCCCATCTGAAAGGAGTTTTGAGTGAAACGAGCGTTTTCGGAATGAGCCCTTTCATGCTTGTCATGCCGCTGGCTTAGGTTCTCCAGCCCTTTTCTCACTCCATCCCTAAGCCTTTCGGGGTCATTGACAAGCCAGCTTTTCCCTGCAAAGCATCCTGGGATAACTGGAGTTGCTGTGTCCCCAAAGTTGACAGGTCCCTTCTGATTTCAGATTGGGCACCTTGTCAGACGGATCTGGATTTTTTTTCCCCCGCTTAAGCTGGCAGTGGGCATCTTTGACGTGTCCTGAAGACAAGAGTGGTTATTTGGAGAATGTGTCAACAGAGATGAAAAGCTCAGCTGGATCCCCACCCACATCACCTCCTGTCCCAAAAGGGTTTTGTGTTTTTGTGGGGGTTTTTTGCGATCTTGTTCCCATTGATGACAATGGTTCTAGACAATTTAGAAACTAGCAACAGATGTCGGTAAACACTTCTGCCTCCTTTTCCTTTTAACCACTAAAAGGGTCTCCCTTCTGTGGATCTGTTTTTCTAGACCATCCTTGGAGAAACACAGGAGGAGGAGGATGAGATCCTGCCAAGAAAAGACTATGAGGTGAGCTTCTCTGCTGCTGTCTTGGTAACAAAAGCAGTGAGTGACCTGGGCCCTTAAGACAGAAGCATTAGGGTGCCAACCAAGGGAGTGAGTGAGAGGTAATTTCCCTCTGGGAAAGGGGCTGTTTAACAAGCCCCCTCCCCTTTTTAGATATATTTTTATTGATTTTATTGTTTTCAGAGAGGAAGGGAGAAGGAGAGAAAGATAGAAGCATCAATGATGAGAGAGAATCATTGATTGGCTGCCTCCTGCACGCCCCACACTGAGGATTGAGCCTGCAACCCGGGCATGTTCCCTGACCAGGAATCGAACCCGGGACCTCCTGGTTCGTAGGTCACCGCTCAGCCACGGAGCCATGCCAGCCAGGCTTAACAAGCCCTTTTCTCACCTCAACCGAAAAACAAGGTCTGTGTGTCTCCATGCTTTCATGGATCTATGGCACCTTAACCTGGAGAGGGTATATGTTTGCCATTAAACTGTTTGCTTTTGCATCTCAAAGAGTCAAAGCCACCGACAGGGTATGCTCATCACAGGTGTGGGCCAGTACACCTTGCTTCTCTTCTGGGAGAGCTTAGTCTTGAGAGGATTGTTTTCTGCTCTGGCAGCTTCTCTCTGAAATGTTCTTGACTGTAGTTCCTGTGTGTGTGTGTGTGTGTGTGTGTGTGTGTGTGTGTGTGTGTGTGTGTCTCTTATGTGGGTGAATCTGTGTGTGTAGTAAGGCCAACACTGCTGGAGTGGAAACATAATCAGTTCATGATGGCATTTTTTGTGTTTCTAGAAAGAGAGTGGAAGGGAGCGGGGAGAGAGAGAAGCATCAATGTGAGAGAGACAGATCGATTGGTTGCCTCCTACACGTGTCCTGACTAGGCCGGGGGTGGATCCTGCAACCCAGGTAGGTGCCCTTGACTGGGACTCGAACCCTCGAACCTTCAGTGCCTGGTCTGGTGCTCTATGTAACTGCTGAGACACACCGGCCAGGGCCATGATGAATTTTGAATTGACAAAAACACCACGGTCTTGATAAAGAATTCAAAGAAGCTAGAGAAAAACTCATAACCCTGCTCTGTAAAAGGTGACTATTACTACCTTAATAAATATACTTTTTTTTTTCTTACATGCATGCTTTTTTTAAAGTAACAGAAGTGAGATTTACTAAATATTTTAAACACTTTCTCCCCTCTTGATAACAATTTTTGAATCACTAGGTACTTTTCTACATTATATTTTTGATTAGGGAAATACTATTTTATTGTGCCATGGTTTTTTGTTTGTCTTTATTTATTTAATTTTTTTTAAAGAGGGAGAGAGAAAGGAAGGGATAGAAAAGGAAACATCCGCCAAAACTGGTTTGGCTCAGTGGATAGAGCGTCGGCCTGCGGACTCAGGGGTCCCAGGTTCAATTCCGGTCAAGGGCATGTGCCTTGGTTGCGGGCACATCCCCGGTGGGGGGTGTGCAGGAGGCAGCTGATCGATGTTTCTCTCTCATTGATGTTTCTGGCTCTCTATCCCTCTCTCTTCCTCTCTGTAAAAAGTCAGTAAAATATATTAAAAAAAAAAAAAAAAAAGAAAAGGAAACATCCATTTGTTGTTCCACTTATTCATGCATTCATTGGTTGATTCTTGTATGTGCCCTGACTGGAATCGAACCTGCACCTTGGCGTACTGGGACGACGCTCTAACCAGCTGAGCCTCCCGGCCAGGGCTGTACCACGGTTTATTTAACCGACTTTTCTATTTGATGAACGGCATGGTGACATCCTTTCTTGTTCAACCTTAATTGCTTCCTTAGGATTAATACCAAGAAGTAGAATTAATTATGTGTATGTGTAATGCTTTTTAAAAAAAATGTCATGTAGACTTTAAAAATTCATAATCTTGGGCAATAATATACTCAGACTAATTTTCTTAATATTTCATCTTACTTTTGCTGCAGAATTTGGTGTAACTATCATGATTGGTCATGTAGCATGAAAAATTTTAAGATCTTTTGTTACATACAGTTTCAAGTATACACCAAAAGGGACAGAACAGTATATTGAAACCCCTGGTGTTCATCACACAGCTTCAGCGGTCATTCAGCTCCGGCCCGACCTTGTTTCATCTGTGCTCCCATCCACTGCCCTGTGCATGGAGAGTAAATATGGCAAGAGGCTTCGCTGGGACTAAGTGACAGAGTTTTATTAAAGGGCCTTAAGATTTGCAAATCAGAAACACCCAGCGTGTTCTGAAGAAAAAAGTTGAGAGTTTTTACAACTGAAAAGTACATTCTTGAGAAAAATCAGTCCTGCATTCTTAGCTTCTGGATTGGTCTGAGATGGTGATCTTCCAGATGTCAGGCAGTCGATACATTCTTTCCAGAGTTCTTCAAAAGCTGAGCTACAGGACTTACATATGAATATTCTTCATACATATTTCTCCAGGCACTGATGCACAACTGCAAAGTTCAAAACTTTTAAGTCCTCAGGTTCAATTCTCAGTAGGGCATGTAGGAGGCAGCCGATCGATATTCCACTCTCACATGCATGTTTCTTCCTTCCCCCTCCCCTCCCCCTTCCCCTCCCCTTCCCCTCCTTCCTCTCCTCACCCTCTCCCAAAATTAATAAACTATTCTTTAAAGAAAATTTTTAAATTGTTATTCCCCCAAATCAAAGAGCAACATGTATAGCAAAAATAAAAGGAAGTTAGTTATAATGGAGAAGTGACAGCCCTGGCTGGCATGGTTCAGTGGTTAGAGTGTCGGCTGGAGTGCAGAAGGGTCTCGGGTTTGATTCCAGTCAAGGGCACGAACCTGGGTTGCAGGTTTGATCCCAGGGCATGGTCAGGCATGTGCAGGAGGCAGCCAATCAATGTGTCTCTCTCACATATCTTTCTCTCTCCCTCTCTCTCTCTTCCTCTCTCTCTGTCTCTCTCTTCACCCCCACTTCTCCTTCTACTCTCTGCCCCTCCGCCCCTCCCTTCCACTATCTGAAAATCAATGGAAGAAATATCCTCGGGTGAGGATTAACCAAAAAAAAGAGAGAGAGAGAAGTGACAATATCTGATTTTAATAACATCATATATAGTTTATTGATGTATATTTACAAAGTGTTAGGCTCTCAGCTGATTTATTTTTTTAAAAAAAGAAAAGATTAATGTTCTGGAATTGCATTTCTTTCTAAATGCCCCTTTAAATAGCTTTATTCAGGGTTAGGGCTAGAATATAATTCACATGCTATACAATTTACCTATTTAATGTGTACAATTCAGTGGTATGTTTAGTATATTCAGAGTTGTGCAACCCTCACCAAATCAATTGTAGAACATTTTTGTCACCTTGGAGAGAAACCCCGTACCCATTAGAAGAGTCACTGCCCATTGTCCTTGTCCCTGACCCTAGGCAACCACTAATCTACTTCCTGTTGCTATAGAGTTGCCTCTTCTGGGCATCTGAAAACCTTTTCATTGTTTGTGGAGTCAGCATTATTAGGCAAAACCATCAAGCAAATAATTAATTGGCCAGTTATTTCTATAAATATTTGGTATGAAGAATATTCATATTTTTCAACATTTTAACTTTTTCCCTGTTTGTTCCTAAAATGTGATGTCACTAACTGATTAAAATATATATACACATATATAAATATACTAGAAGCCCGATGCACGAAGATTTGTGCAAGAATGGGCCTTCCTTCCCCTGGCTGCCGGCACTGCCTTCGCTCTGGCTGGAGCCGCCTTTTCACCTTCCCACGCTGCCCAGAGGCCCAGAGTGGCTGGGGCAGTGCCGGACACCTGCGTCGTCGCCATGGCGACAATGCAAGCATCCCGCCCCTGGCCGCTCAGTGCCTGTGTATGCAAATTAACCCACCATTTTTTTTTGTTGGGTTAATTTGCATACTCACTCCTGATTGGCTGGTGGATGTCGCAAAGGTACAGTCAATTTGCATCTTTTTCTTTTATTAGTGTAGATATTTAATCACTCATGAATGGGTCTAGTGTCTCAGAATTTTTCACTGTGGTTTTTTATATATATACTAGAGGCCCAGCTCACGAAATTCATGCACAGGTACAGTCCCAAGGCCTGGCCTGCAATCAGGGCCATCTTCCTCAGCTGCCCTCAGCCGGCCCCACCCCCCGCTGCCACCCACCCCAGGTCCCCATTCGCCATCGGGTGATCGGTGCCTGACAGCCTGGGGAAGGGACCGAGAGGTCAGCTGTTCCCGCCCGCTCACTGGCCCCACCCCCACCGCCGGCCAGGGAAAGGGACCAAGAGGTGGTCAGTGCGCCTCATAGTGACTGGTCCAGCAGTCGTTCTGGTTGTTCTGCTGTTAGGGTCAATTTGCATATTACCCTTTTATTATATAGGATAGAGGCCTGGTGCATGGGTGGGGGCCGGCTGGCCTGCCCTGAAGGGGGCCCCAGATCAGGGTGGGGGTCCCCGCTGGGGGTGGGGCCAGCCTGGGCAAGGGGCCTCAGGCAGTTTGCAGGCCACCCACACCCCATCAGGGTGGGGGTCCCTGCTGGGAGGTGGGGCTGGCCTGGGCGAGGGGCTGTGGGCGGTTTGCAGGCCGGCCATGCCCCCGGCTTTGTCAGGAAGGATGTCCGGTCTATCCAGTCTAATTAGCATATTACCCTTTTATTAGTATAGATATCTTTTTATTGATTTCAGAGAGGAAAGGAGTGGGAGAGAGATAGAAACATCAATGATGAGAGAGAATCATTGATTGGCTGCCTCCTGCACACCCCCTACTGGGGATTGAGCCCACAACCCGGGCATGTGCCCTTGACTATAATTGAACCCTGGACCTTTCTATCCACTGAGCCAAACTAGATGGGGCTCTGTGATGGTTTTTTTTTTGTAATCAGAAAAAAATATTTTTTTCCAGATATAAAAAGTACCATGTTTGCTGTGAAAATTTCAAACAATACCCAGATGTGAAGAACACCTCCTAGACTATCACCTCAGAGATAGCCACTGTTAACAGTTTTCCCAGATATTTTTGTTTTATGTATGCTGACACAAAAAAATGTTAATTTTATTTACTCAAAATGGGATCATATACCACATTATGACTTTTTCACTCACATGTCCCTCTTGCAGAGTTTGGATTACGATCGCTGTATCAATGACCCTTACCTGGAAGTTTTGGAGACCATGGATAATAAGGTAAGTCCCTTATTGATTTCTTGTGACTGAGGAGGTCTTACGACAGCTCCTTTACCTTTACCCCTTGCCCTTTAACCCTCATGAGACAACAGCATTTATCCCTTAGACTACTTCCTCCTGCCAACCTGAGTACCCCCCAGCCCAACCTCTTAGAGTCCATCATTCTTGCATTATAAAGCACCCTCCATATCAGACATCATCTTTGACATTTTTGCTGTCCTTGTGAAATTCACTCTAAAACTGGTTGGCCAAGATGTGTTCCCTCCCTGCTGCCAACATAATCCTGAAACAAACTGAGTCATTTTTTCCTGTGTGAACAGAAAGGTCGCAGGTATGAAGCGGTGAAGTGGATGATGGTGTTTGCCATTGGAGTCTGCACGGGTTTGGTGAGCAGGCGGGGCATGAGGGGGTGGCGGGCCAGAGGGCTGGAGTGCGTCAGAGGTCAAGCTCCAGCCTGACAAATAAGTTGTTTGTCATAACAGGGACTGCCTTGTCTTTTTTCCTCTTTCATTTCTTAATTAATAATCTGACACTTTTTTATACTTCTCTTTTTCTTTCACTTTATGAAACGAAAGTAAGTCATACAACTTCGGTGTTCTTTAACACACTCAAAGGTTTGGTCAAGTTCTCTTACGATAAGCTGTGGTCCTGTCAGGTAGACAACATGGAGGGGAGAGCACTCAGTGGATGTTGAGTCACTCTGTAGGGAAAAAGCAAAGTAATGGGAACAAAACTGTAAAGATTTGTTCCTTTAGCACAGCGTGCCAGTCACCAGGACACCGCCGATCTCAGTGAATGTTTTGTGCTGTCCTGGGCCTCTTCCCTGCACATTGCTCGTTTTTTCTAGAAGGTGGAGCTGGCAGTTGTGGGCAGAGGAATACACCTGAATGCACAGGGTTCTGAGGTCAGCACATTCACACATGAATCACAGACAAGAAAAGATTATAAAACATTGCCAAAGATTATAGTAGAACAAGGTCTGGAACCATAGCTGCTGATTTACTGTGGTAAAACCTGAGCTGGGAAAGGTAGCAGCCAATCCAAATGAGACATGTCCAATCTGATTCTCCATCATTGCAGTGTTAAGTAGGGGTTGTCTTGGTCCATTTGGGCTGCTATCACAAAAATACCATAGACTAGATGGCTTGAAACAGACATTTATTTCTCACAGTTCTGGGGGCTAGAAGTTCAAGATCAAGGGCCAAGAGATTAGTGTCTGGTGAGGACCTGCTTTCCAGTTCAGAGATGACCACCTTTTTGCTCTGTCCTCATGTGACAGAAGGGAGCAAGAGAGCTCTCTGGCTGGGGTCTCTCTTTAATCATGATAAACTTGGTATATAAGATAATACATATTTTAAGTATACTATATTATAGTTCAACTAGAGGCCCAGTGCATGAAATTCATGCACTCTGGAGGGGGTGGTATCTCAGCCCCTTCCCCATCAGGCCTAAACTGGCAGTCGGACATCCTTAGTGCTGCCGCGGAGGCGGGAGAGGCTGGCCCGACTTATGGCTGAGCAGTGCTCCCCCTGTGGAGCGCACTGACCACCAGGGGGCAGCTCCTGCATTGCGCGTCTTAGTAACCAGTGATTCTGCTGTTGGGCTAAAACCAGCTTTCCAACATCCCCTGAGGGGTCCCGGATTGCAAGAGGGCACAGGCCAGGCCGAGGGACCCCACTGGTGCAAGAGTGGGGCCAGGGAAGGACACGGGAGGTTGGCCAGCCTGGGACGGACTGCGGGAGGGCTCCAGGGCGTGTCTGTTCATCTCACTCAGTCCCTAACGGCTGGACCCCAGCAGCAAGCTAACCTACCAGTCTGAGCATCTGCCCCCAGGTGGTCAGTGCACATCACAGCAGCTGGTCGACCCGTCAACTGTCTGCCCTCTGGTGGTCAGTGCACGTCATAGCGAGCGGTTGATCCCCCTTAGCATATCATTTGCATATTATACTGTGATTGATTGAATGGCCAGATGGCCGGACACTTAGCATATTAGGCTTTTATTATATAGGATAAATGTATATACTACATAGTGTTTATTACTGTAAGTCTAGTAACCCTCTCACCATACAGTTGATACCATACACACACAGTTGATCCCCTTCACCTATTCTGTACTCCCCCAGTCCCTTTTCCCTCTTGGGGTCTCTTTATAAGGGCACTAATCCTATTCATGAGGGCTCCTCCCTCATGGCCTTATCACCTCCCAAAGGCCCCCACCTCCAAATGCCATCATATTGGGGGTTAGGCTTTCAACATGAATTTGGGGTGGGGGACAAACACAAACATTCCGTCCATAATAAGGGATATATATATTCCCAAGCAGCAGCCTGTTTATCATCTCTCTCTAGAATTGAACACATGTCGCATACTTAAGTCTACATGATATACCCATAAAATGTAAACATGTTTTTAATATAATATAGCCACAAGGGCCGACCACAGTTTTTGTTTTCATGGCACTTGTTCAATTTGTACTGTAGTAAATTAGGGGTCAAGGAACATCTTAGTAGTTAAGACTAATGTCAGTTAGAGGCCTCTTTGGTAACATTCTGATGGATATCAGTGTGGGGCAACTTGGTGGATTTAATTGTTTTGTAGAAATTTCAGAGTATGAATTTTGCTATGTATGGTTCTGATTGCAAATTTCCCTGTAATAGGCATAGTCATTAGCTATCTAGTTGTTAGTCTTTCTGCCACTTTCATATCAAACTCCTTTGAACTGCCATTTATCAGTACTAATAGCTTTACCTCCCACCCTCATGTTAAAGGAAGGCAGACCTGCCTTTATAACGTACTACCTGTTCCCCTTGCTACTGGCTCTCTTGTCCTTTGATCTATCACCACTTATTGCTTTAATGTTTAAAAGCCTCGGCATTGGCTTGATGGAAGTCTGGAGTTAAAGGCATGAATCCTTTGATCCTGAATCTACAAAATCAGAAGTCTTTCCAGTTCTCCTTTAAGTCCAGAGCAGGGACTTATGAGAGTGGGAGAGAGGTTTACCAGGGTAACCATTGACTACATAAGACAGTTATAAGTCAAAGTAGTGACTTATGTAAAATAGAAATAACCAACTTGCAAAACCCACATACAGCTAAGTGAATGTTGCCGTACAAAGTAATTTAAGCTAGCCCAGAGCAGATTGGCTCAGTGGGTTGGAGCATCATCCCGTACACCTGAAGATGTTGGGTTCGATATCCAGTCAGGGCACTTACCCAGGTTGTGGGTTCAATCCTGGTCAGGGCCCATATGGGAGGCAGCTGATTGATGTTTCTCACATCAATGTTTCTCTCTCTCTCAAATCAACTTAAAAGTTTGCTGTTGATTTTTTCAAAGTAATCTAAGCTCTGTGCTCATCTAGCTAAGCATCACTGAAGACACAGTGGTCTTCCTTAGGCTCACATCTTTTTCTGCATAACCTTCTCTCTTTGTTCTACTTTGCTCCTCTCATTATAGCTGTACTCCATTCTTTGGTTCTTTAGTGGGCAGTGGGGCAAGGCTGGAGCGGGGCCTTCTCGAGAGCCAGAGTGACTAACGAAAGCCCCTTCACCCACTGCTGGTTGATAACGCAGGTGTGCGTGCCCAGCCGGTGTGCGTGCCCAGCCGATGTATGTGCCCAGCTGGTGTGCGTGCCCAGTAGCGTGAATGCAGTGGGGGAGGTCTGTGCTTCTGAGGGCAGTGCCTATAACACCACCGAGAAGCTGTGTGACTGACGGCTCTTTGCTCTTCCCAGGTGGGTCTCTTTGTGGACTTCTTTGTGCGCCTCTTCACGCAGCTCAAGTTTGGAGTGGTACAGACATGTATCCTTTCCACGGTTGCTGATTTTGCTTTCTTGTCTAGAAATGAGTTTAACAGTAGACATGATCTGTGAAGAGCTATTATTAGCCATTCGGCTTTAAGGTGTTTATCATTGAAGAACACAAAAGAAACACTTTAATAAATCAAGAGATACATTCATGGTTGGTAAGACAAACCAGCAAGATGCCTGCTTTCCCCAGTCAATCGATACTAGTAAATTCAATGTAGTTCCAGTGAAAATGCAATAGAATTGTTCATAGAACTTGAACATTCTCTTCCTAAGTTTGTTTGGAAGAGTCAAGAGCCAAAAGTAGTTGAGATAGTTTTGAATAAGCAGGGGACTTATATAATTTAAGATATAGTCATTGGAACAATGTCACATTGGTACAGAAACACCCAGTTAGACAATGGAAAATAGTGAAGAAGCAGAAACTGGCCTGTGGGGGTGTAGAAGTGCAGTGAATGACGGAGCCCTGTGATGAATCGGTGAGGATAAAACGGGTCATTTAATAAAAGATGCTGGAACATTGGTTAACCATCTGGAAAAACATATAATTAGATTCCTACTTTGTACTAGAAATTAATTCTAGATGGATTAAAGAGGTAAATAGGCAAAGTGAAACGTTAAGAGACTGTATGATGTAAAGAGTAGGGAATCAGCTCTGGCCGGTGTGCTCAGTGGTTAGAATGTTGGCCCTAGCACTGAAGGGTCTCGGGTTCGAGTCCCAATCAAGGGCACGTTGCCTGGGTTTCAGGTTCCATCTCTGGCCCTGGTAGGGGCTCAGGCGGGAGGCAACCAATCAGTGTGTCTCTCCCATCAATGTTTCTCTCTCTTTCTCCTTCCCTCCCTCCTGTCTCTAAAAATCAATGGAAAAAAATATCCTCAAGTGAGAATTAACAAAAATTTCTTAAAAGGGTAGGGAATCATTTCTTAAAACTCCAGAAGGCACACAGTGAAAGGGAAAAGATCAGAAAACTTGATCACATCGAAGTCAATATTCTATTTATACAAACAAACAAAACCCAAAACAATAATGTAAACAACGTGAAAAGTCCACAGCCTCAACGAGGTTATTCACTGTGCATTTAAGAGACATAATTCGTATCCAGAATAGAGGGAGAACTACAACTGTAAGAAATAAAGCCCGAACGGCCCAATAAATAAGCTGGCAAAGGCTTCGAACAGGCCATTCTCAGTAGAGGAAATTGAACAGCCAATAAACCTATGCAAAAGTGCTCCCTCACCGCTGATTAGGGAACTGGAAATTAATAAATGGGAAGCTGCTCCTTCCCACAACGCAGGGATTCCTCTCCCGGCCGTGGGCCTTCGACATGTACGAGATGTGCACTGCAGCTTTGTGATTGCGAAAGGTTGGAATCCCCCCAAGTGGAAAAATGATGGTATGTCCATCCGATACAGAAGTTAAAACGAACCAACCAGAACTGGTTGTCAACAGGCTAATTCTCAGAAACGGGCATCAACTGAGAGAAAGGAAGTTGGAGTATGTGCCTAAAATACAAGACCATATTTTAATTTTGAAACAGAACAATATGGATACATAAAAAAACAAACAAACAAGTGCTAACCTAAGAATAAAAGGCCAAAGTGAAAGGCAACAAGCATTTATTCCAGATTCAGAGAATAAATAGCTATTGGGAAAGCCCTGATTCAGGCTGAAGCCCCAATAGTGTTGCTGTTGGGAGGTGAAGGCAAGGGGTATTTATGAGAAAGGGAAGGGGGGCAGTTACATCAATAGGAGGAGGAAGTTTCTTTGGGTGCTGGTAAGCTAAGGAAGGGATGTCTTTAACGGAAGTGATGCTAATGCTTTAATGTGTGCTTTCTTGTTATCTCTGTAAACAGTTGTTTGAAAACCTCTGCCTTGGGCCCAGTCCAAAGGTTAATTTGCCCAGTTGTAACATTCCTAAGGTTTGAGTAGTAAGACGTGCAAGGCAGTTCCTCTGGGGTGGCGGCTCCAACTCCACTTTAACCTTTTGCACTGGGATGTCGAGTGTGACTCGACACGGTTAGCATCGGTAGCAGGAATCGAGAAAAAAGCAAGCGAGTGCAAAGGGTTAAAGTGATTCCATTTACATTTGCACAGAGGAAAGGATGCGCAATAATTTCAGGTTAGTTAGTGTTTTCTCCCAGAGGAGAGGGGCAGAAACAAAGGTGTTTTTCTTAATGTTTTATTTATTTTTTTTAATCAAATATGAACGTTTATTCCAATACTGCCGGCAGCACGGGGAGCAGCAGGTCATCCACAAACATCTGCTCTGCAGCCCCCATCAGCCAGCTGCTTATACAGGGCAGGACAGCGGCTTACACGTGGGGAAGCAGGGATTACAGGCATGGGGAAGTAGGAGGCTGGGGTGGGACTCCATTGTTTGTGCAACAAGGTTTTTAATCTTTCCGTGGTAACAGGCAGTTCTTTTTTATTTTTAATATATTTTATTGATTTTTTTACAGAGAGGAAGGGAGAGGGATAGAGAGTTAGAAACATCTATCAGCTACCTCCTGCACACCTCCCACTGGGGATGTGCCCACAACCAAGGTACATGCCCTTGACCGGAATCGAACCTGGGACCCTTCATTCCACAGGCCGATGCTCTATCTACTGAACCAAACCGGTTAGGGCAGTGGTCGGCAAACTCATTAGTCAACAGAGCCAAATATCAACAGTACAACCATTGAAATTTCTTTTGAGAGCCGAATTTTTTAAACTTAAACTTCTAACGCCACTTTTTCAAAACAGACTCGCTCAGGCCGTGGTATTTTGTGGAAGAGCCACACTCAAGGGGCCAAAGAGCCGCATGTGGCTCGCGAGCAGCGGTTTGCCGACCACTGGGTTAGGGCAACAGGCAGCTCTTGAATGAGAATGGACCACATTCAAAGGCTGACTCCCAGGTCCTGGGGCACACAACTCCCAGCCAGGTCAGAATGTCCTTTCTTTAACCAACACAAGGCAATCATGGTTAACAGAGCATGACTAATATTTCCCATAACCATAGCTAGTCCCCAGTATTCTATCTTGGCCCCTAACATTTCCCCGCTGTTATTTCTATCATCTCATATCTATGAGACTAGTTTTAGATGAAAAGTCTCATCCTGCTGGAACTGCAGCTGCTCTGCCTTGAAAGTAGTTCCTAGGGATGGAATACACGAAATAAATGAAGGATCTTGGATGTTTTCTATAAACTGAGAATTGTCAGAAAGATTAAAACAGCACATTCCTTTAAATTCCTTACAACCATGGTTATGCTGCAACAGCAAATAATCTATCGCTGCCCGATTTTCTAGAACTGCCTCCCTGGCCTGGCTCAGCTCTTGATTTATCCCATGGATAGCCCTGGCGGTGGCATTCAGGGCTTTTACCATGCTACAAGCCAGCCGGGTCACTTCTACATTAAGGGAGCCTACCATTACCGGCCTAACAAAAATGGTCAAAGCAATATAGTCAGGCGGCTCCACAGATGGAGAGCGTCATTCCAGTCCGGTGCCTCTGAATTCTTCCAGAGAAAAGGGGCGCAGTACTGCCATACACAGTGCATACATCCTTACAAGGAAGCCCAGACGAGAGGCAGCCACCGCTTCTCGTGCCCTACAAACACGCTTGATTCCTCCTACAAAAACGCTTGATTCAGCTCAGGTCTCCGGTGAGACGACGGGGATTGCTGAGGCTGCGCCTGGAACTCGAAATGAACATCCCTGGCAGTGCTGCAAGTAAGAGTCCAGGCCTCAGCCCCAGAAACCCGCAGTCCAGGCAGCAAGCGTACTCACTCCAGAGGAGTCTCGTTTACGTCCCTTCCTGGTCGCCAGAATATGTAACCGGACAGTCAGTGGGTCCGGGCTGCCTGTCACTACTTGAGCCAGTTAAGCAGAGACAGGGTTGAATCATACATGAGCGTTTATTCCAATACTGCCGGCAGTGTGGGAGAGCAGCAGGTCACCCACAAACATCTGCTCTCTGACCGTTTTGATTTTTAAAAGTATCTGGAGCCAATATGCTATCACGCTGAGCTTTATTAAAGGTCGGGCTGGGAAGGTATGGCTGATGGTTCCTTTTCGCAATGTTGGAAGCATTTCGTAAGGAGACACGGGGCCTAGTGTAGGCGACATCTCAGGCAGTTTTCTTGTTCAGACGTGGAGAACGGGAAGAGGCGCAGTAAGCGTTTCAGAAGAGGGGAGCTGCCCAGTCAGGTGTTTGCAGGGAAGGCCTTGGCTTGGCGGGGGAGCACGGCTCCTTAACTCACTCTCTAGCGGTGGAGGAATGCAGCCACAAAGGGTGCCTCGCCTTGTCGCTCCTTGAACTCCTGGGTTTCAACTTGACCTTTGTCTTCTTAGGGAGTCTTCTTGTCCTGATTGAGGTAAGAGGCCTTTTGTTGTCAAGACTTTGGGTCCTGCACTCCTTATCTCCATCACCATGCCTGGGAGGTCAGAGAACTGAATGAGACTTGGAATATAGATTCTTACAGAAAGTGGCCTCTCGTTCACTTAGAAATGTTTCTGAAAGTCAAGTTTTAGCCTGCGGTGAGATTAAAGAGCAAACATCTAGATGAGGAGGGTGGTTCTCCACCTTGGGGAGCACATTAGGATAGGATCCCCTGGAGAGCTTTAAGAATGATTGGCACCCGGCCCCAGCTCACGTGAGTGAGATCAGGGTCTCCGGAAGGGGGTGCCTGCAAGGATTGTTGAAGGGCTCCGCAGGTGATGCCGGATCACTTCTTAGAAATGCATGTCCTCCCATCCCCCCTCAGACCTGCCGAGTCAGAAGCCCAGGCCAGCAGGTTGTCCCTCTGGTGAGGTCGATGGTTTGAGTGTGTGTGTGTGTGTGCCTCCTCTTCCAGCCAGTGGCAGCAGGTTCTGGGATACCCGAGATCAAATGCTATCTGAATGGGGTGAAGGTGCCCGGAATCGTCCGTCTCCGGACCCTGGTCTGCAAAGTCTTCGGGGTGCTGTTCAGTGTGGCTGGAGGTAAGGGGGGGTCTTTCTGACTTCTTTTCTTCAAAGGGTGAAGAGGACCAGAAGCGTTTTGTATGTAAATGAAGTAGATTTGGATGGGAGGGCCTGCCCTTAGCAGCTCTCTGTGCTTTCTGTCCAGGGCTTAGTGTTTTAAATGCAGACCTGCTAGTAACCATTCAGAGCTCTGGGTAACTCACCATTAGGCTTTGCAGTAGACCCACCGTCCAGTTGGTTTATGGAGTTGGCTTTTAGCAAAGTCAGTGAGCTTTTTGTGTAAACAGCTAGATAGTCAATGTTTTAGGCTTTGTGGGCCAAAGAGGCAAAATTGAAAATATTATTTAGGTGCTTAAACTTACATAACCATTTAAAACATATCAGGGTGAGAATGGAAAAATTATTCTTAGCTCACTCACCAGCTGTAAAAAATAGCCAGCCGTTTGGCCCACAGGCTGTAGTTTGCTGATGCCCAATTGAGAATTTAAAGAGTATTTCCTCTTATTCGATGGGAACTTGACTCTACCTGTTAGACAGTCACAGGAACATCTCTGTCTTATTGAGAGGAAGGTTTACAGAGCAGAGGTCTCCCGAGCTGGAGTGTTTCTGTGCTGACTGATGGTCTCCCCTTCTCCACCTGCTCCCAGGGCTCTTCGTGGGGAAGGAAGGCCCCATGATCCACAGTGGAGCCGTGGTGGGCGCTGGCCTCCCTCAGGTAAGGCTGATGGGTTGGGAAGGTGAGTCCCGTACAGTGGTCTCCCAGGCAGGGGCTTCTGTGAGTCAGTCTGGAAGAAAATCCATCGGCAGCACCCTAACACGGCTTTGGAGTCTGACGTCAGTTTGGGTTGATGTAAAAACTATGTGGCCTGTCTCCTGGGAGAGGGGGTAACTGGTACCCCAGAGTTTTAACTAGGTCCTAGGAACAGAAATGGGACATAGAGAACGTCTGTTCAAATGAAAGTCACCTAGTGCTCCCACAGCCATTGCCCGGCGCCTCCACGGAAGGTGGCCCAGGGGGTCAGCTCAGCGCTGCCCTTTCCCAAGATGCTAGAAGCACGTCTGAGGCGGTTCCGGGCACAGGGCTGTGCTGAGTGCCTCTGAGGCAGCACAGGACTAATAACAGCTCAGGACTCCGAAGCTCCCATCCTTACGGGCTATTCCGGATTCGGGCTGCAGGTTGGAGACACCTCGGTTCCTTGTGATCCGTCACTTGTGGGCATGTTCCTTTCTCGTCCTGAGAGGAGAGAATGATGCTACTGAGTGGTCAAAGCCAAGGAGAGGAGGCTTGCCCAGAGTGGTCAAAGCCAAGGAGAGGAGGCTTGCCCAGAGCCCGTCTTCTGCTCTCTCTCTGCTGCTGCCTCACCCTCCCAGCCAGCCCCCGGCCTCCCAGCGTGAGCATTTGGTGGACAAGTTGAAGGTGGCGCTTGGGCCCTTGCTACTGCCACCCCCGAGCAGGGCTCACTTTACCTCTGCAGCAGCTTTCATTTCCTCCCAGCCCTTCGCTCAGCTGTTTCCTTCCCCGTTTTCTTGCTGACGTGTTGATTATGTACAAAATGCAATTTCTGATGAGCATAGAAATTGAGGGGCAGGAAAGGAAGTTCCTGCCAAAGACAATTCTTTTTCCCAGGCTGCTCTTCTGGACTCTCCCTTCTTGCAGCACATCTGCCAGCTGTGCTCAAGGCGGGGGCTCCCTCAGGGTTCCTGCAGGTGGCCTTGTGGGCCCCCCTCTGACTTTGTTTTCTCTTGTTTTAGTTTCAGAGCATCTCCTTCCGGAAGATCCAGATTAACTTCCCCTATTTCCGAAGTGACAGGTATGGAAAGGTTAGGAATTGGATTTTCTTTTCTTTAAGTTAAATTTATTGGGGTGACATTGGTTAATAAGATTATACAGGTTTCAAGTGTAGATTTCTGTGCTACATGATCTGTATATTGCATTGTTTTACCGTCACCCAAAGTGAAATCACCTTCCGTCACCATACATTTGGCTCCCTTTCCCTTTACTACCTCCCACCCCCTTCCGTCTGGTAACCACCATATTGTTGTCTGTGTCTGAGTTTCAGTTTTATATTCTACGGATGAGTGAAATCATATAGTTCTTAGCTTTTTCTGATTGACTAATTTTGCTTGGCATAATCTGAAAGTCCATCCATGTCACAAATGGCAGTATTTCATTTCTTATGGCTGAGTAATATTCTATTATGTATATACTAGAAGCCCGGTGCACGAAAATTTGTGCACTCAGGGCAGTCCCTCAGCCCGACCCGCGCCCTCTCACAGTCCAGGACTCCTCAGGGGATGTCCACCTTCCAGCTTAGGCCCGCAGCCCTGGAGCCCTTGGGGGATGTCCACCTGCCAGCTTAGGCCTGCAGCCCGGGAGCCCTCAGGGGATGTCCAACTGACGGCTTAGGCCCGCTCCCCATGGGACATCCTTAGCGCTGCCGAGGAGGCAGGAGAGGCTCCTGCCACCGCTTCTGAGCTTGCAGCCTTCAGCCCAGCTTGTGGCTGAGCAGAGCTCCCCCTGTAGGAGCACACTGACCACCAGGGGGCAGCTCCTGCTTTGCACATCTGCCCCCTGGTGGTCAGTGTGCATCATAGTGACCGGTCATTCCACCCGTAGGGTCAATTTGCATATTACCCTTTTATTACATAGAATACCACATCTTCTTTATCCAGTTGTCTATTGAAGGACACTTTGGTTGTTTCCATGTCTTTAGCCACTGTGAATAATGCCGCAGTGAATATAGGGGTGCATAAATCTTTGCCAATAAATGTTTTCAAGTTTTTTGGTTAAAAAATGCTGAGAAGAAGGATTGCTGTGTAATATAGTAACTCTTCTCTTAATGTTTTGAGGAACCTCCATACTGTTTTCCATAGAGGCTGTACCAGTTTACATTCCCACCAGCAGTGATGAGGGTTCCTTTTTCTCCACAACCTCTCCAACACTTATTACTTGTCTTATTGATAATAGGAATTGGAGGTTCTTTTTTTTCTTTTTTTGAAGTTTTTTTTAAATTGATTTTTAGAGAGAGGGGAAGGGAGAGGGAGAGACAAACATCATTGGCTGCTTCCTGCCCACAACCTGGGCATGTGCCCTGATCCGGAATCAAACAGGCAACCTTTTGGTGCATGGACAACACCCAACCATTGAGCCACACTGGCCAGGGAAGAATTTGATTCTCTTGGAAAAAATAAACTGTTCATTTACTGCCTCTCAGACTCCATACTCGCTCTAGCCAGCTTATTGCCTCCCCTGCTGGGCAGGCTGCGTGCAAAACCCGCAGAAAGAAGGTGGGCTTTGAGCTACTGTCCTGAAAATAAGCAACAAGAGCCCGGCTGGTCTTGTGGCTTCCACTTTGTCATGACCTAAGGCCTAGAAGCATCTCAGGAAGTGGAGATGAAAAACACGGCTGAGACAATCCACAGGCGTACTCTCTAGAGCTGTGGTTCTCAACCTTTCTAAAGCCGCGACCCTTTAATACAGTTCCTCAGGTTGTGGTGACCCCCAACCATAAAACTATTTTCGTTGCTACTTCATAACTGTAATTTTGCTACTGTTATGAATCGTAATGTAAATACCTGTGTTTTCCGATGGTCTTAGGCGACCTTGCTAGCGGTTCTCAACCTGTGGGTCGCGGCATTAGAAAGGTTGAGAACCACTACTCCAGAGCATCGTTCATACCCCAAAGCAGTGTCCTGGGTCGCCGCCTTTCTGGGTTGGAACTTTTTTCCCTGTGGGATTTGTGTGTGTGAAACTGCCCCGCCCGCAAGGCCCTTGGAATCGGGCCCGGTCAGAGCTGTGGTCTCCCTTCCTGTCCTGGTATTCCTGCGTGTCATTGTTACCTGCTCCTCTGCACATCACCAGCGCTTCGGCGTTTTCATGACGCTGTGACCTTTGGAAGGAAGATCTGGGGAGAGTGTTGCTCAGCAGGGACTGAGCTGGGGCTGAAATTCCATCTTCGGAGGAGCCGAGTGTGAGGAGGCCTCTCCCCTGGAGGAACTCGGGCTGCGGAGTGGGTCTGGCTCTCAGGTGAATCTATTTGTTGCCCAGTTGGTCTGCCTCAAACCCTGACTTCATGGCTCCTGAGATAAAATGGCGGATAAGGCCCTGGCCGGTGTGGCTCAGTTGGTTGGGTGTCATCTGTGCACCAAGAAGTTGCTAGTTTGATTCCCGGTCAGTGCACATGCCCAGGTTGCAGGCTCAATGCCCACTTGGGGTGTGCAGGAGGTAGCTGATCGACGTTTCACTCTCACATCAACGTTTCTCTCTCTCTCTCTCTCTCTCTCTCTCTCTCTCTCTCTCAATCAATCAATTTTTTTAAAATAAGGTGGGCAAATAAGGCGGGGGAAACTGCCTTTTGTGGCCTGAGGGCCCTTTGTCCATTAAAGCGTCTGCCTCTTCTCTCCTCAGAGACAAGCGGGACTTTGTATCAGCAGGGGCAGCTGCTGGCGTCGCTGCAGCCTTCGGGGCTCCCATTGGGGGGACCCTGTTCAGTCTGGAGGAGGGCTCGTCCTTCTGGAACCAAGGGCTCACGTGGAAAGTGGTGAGGAGGACTTTCAAGGAAAACCTTCTCCTAAACATAACCACCCCCATTTAAACTGCAGTTCTGACGCGCCCAGTCCTTGGCTTTAGACACCCGTAACTGCCAACGAGGGGCTTTCCTGTGCTTTTCATATGCACACGTCCCATTCCCCACATCAGACTGCCGGTATCGTCTCTTGTTGAGGCACCTGGCGTGCAAACATGGAACTGTCATCAGACAGGCGGCGGCAGAGCCCAGACTTGAACCCCGACTCCTACCTTAGAGTAGCGCGTTCTTCCTCCCATGTTCACTCTTTCTTTTGGGCACGGGATTCGGTGTGTACCTGGCTCTAAATAAATAGTTCTCACAACAGGCTGTTGAAATGAGAGCTTCTTGTGGCCTGTGGTACAGTTGTCCACATGGGGTGCCTTCCTTGCAGTGGTCACTGGACACCTGTGCAGGCCTGGGGTTGGCAGGGTTCTATGTAGAGCAGCAGGTCTTATGAGGAGGGGCGGGGAGGAAGTGGGACTGGTCACTATGGAATGTTCTGGTTTGTGTCACCTGTCCCTAGCTCTTCTGCTCCATGTCTGCCACCTTCACCCTCAACTTCTTTCGTTCTGGGATTCAGTTTGGGAGTTGGGGCTCCTTCCAGCTCCCTGGATTGCTGAACTTCGGCGAGTTTAAGGTATGCTTTGTCCTTTTCCCCCAGAATTTCTTCTTCTTTTTTTTTTAATAAGATGCAATTAAAAAAAATTTTATATATGTTTTTATTGATTATTTCAGAGAGGAAGAGAGAGGGAGAGAGAGATCAGTGATAAGAGGAACTCATTGATTGGCTGCCTCCAGTATGCCACCTATAAGGGATTGAGCCTGCAACCCGGGCATGTGCCATTGACTGGAATAGAACCTGCGACCCTTCAGTCCACAGGCTGACGCTCTATCCACTGAGCCATACCAGCTAGGGCCCCCAGAATTTCTTGCCTGCTCGGTGACAGTTGCTCTAAGTAATGTACCAGATAGAAGCAATCAGCAGGGCAGGGGCAGCTTCTGGCGGGCTCTCCGCCCGGGTAGCCTCCTGTGGGTGCCCCTGCCCGGTGGGGGCAGGCCCTTGAAGAGAGAAGACAGCCTCCCCTCCTGTGTCTGTCTTCTCCGCTTCCGTCCCTTCCTGTTCTCATGGGCACCGTGGTTTTCTCTCCCTTTCTTGCCCCTTCTCTCAGTGCTCTGACTCTGATAAAAAATGTCACCTCTGGACAGCTGTGGATTTGGGTTTCTTCATCGTGATGGGGGTCATTGGGGGCCTCCTGGGAGCCACATTCAACTGTCTGAACAAGAGGCTTGCCAAGTACCGTATGCGAAACGTGCACCCGAAGCCCAAGCTCGTCAGGTACCTGCACAGCCGCCTCCCCCAACCTGCAGGGCTCCCCGAGTTCGTGTGGATGGGCCGTCTCCCCGAGGGAGGCGATTGTGTGACACCCTGCTCCCCACACCAGCTCTGATTTCACATCTGAGACGGAAGGTAGAAGGGGTCGTGTCCACTGTATTCGTCAGGCCTAAAGGCTGAGTCTGAGCTTCATTCATATGAGAGCTGCTGGTTGCCTCCCCGCCCCCTGACTTCCACTAGGCCGCGTGACAAAGTCAGAAAGGTCAGTGCGATTCTCACCCCCTAAAATGAAAGGCATTTTGTTCCCCGGAGAGAGATGATGTGGACGCAGCAGCCATGTCCCTGCCGCCCACTTTTCCCATAGGAATTGCTGAACGCAGCACGTCGCTGACAGATTCTGCACATGCTGACTGGCGAGGCTCCTACACATGCTCTTTGGGGAGAAAAGGGTTCGGGGTAGGCGGGGTTGTGTATTTGAGTTCCCAAGCCCGGGTGCCTTATTACCTGTAACAGCTGTCCTTTGCTTCCTAGAGTCTTAGAGAGCCTCCTGGTGTCTCTGGTAACCACCGTGGTGGTGTTTGTGGCCTCGATGGTGTTAGGAGAATGCCGACAGATGTCTTCAAGTCAAATCGGGAATGACTCGCTCCTGCTCCAGGTAACCCCTGTCCCTCTGAGTATGGAACCTGGGCTCTGCTTTTAGTGGAAACTGATTTCCAACTGGTGCTCTGGAGCTTCTCAGTGCGTTGACTGCAGGACTTTCCAGAGAGCCTTCAGGACTGGAGTTCCTCCTGACGCAGTTTGGGAACCACTGCATGTGTGTCTTCTCAGCTCGCTCTCGGGTTGCTGTTCTAAACACGTTTCTCCTTTGCCAGCTCTTCCTGCCATGTTCCACCACTAGGGGGCACTGTCCTATTCCCTACGGCAGTGGTCGGCAAACTCATTAGTCAACAGAGCCAAATATCAACAGTACAAAGATTGAAATTTCTTTTGAGAGCCAAATTTTTTAAACTTAAACTTCTTCTAACGCCACTTCTTCAAAATAGACTCGCCCAGGCCGTGGTATTTTGTGGAAGAGCCACACTCAAGGGGCCAAAGAGCCGCATGTGGCTCACGAGCCACGGTTTTCCGACCACTGTCCTACGGCAGTCTTCATCTAACAGTGTTGGCCAGCCAGGTTCACCTGTAGGCTATTACACCACCCAGTCCACCTAGTATTGTTATTGTGTTCACATAAGGGCATCTCTACAGTGTTAGCCATAGACTGGAGTCCTTACTGAGCTTTGTAACAACACTTACTTGTATGCCCAGCGATAGGCGTGAAGTACACCGCCTATACTATCGGACACCATCAAAGAGAAAACAAGAACCTTCATAATCCAAATTCCCTTACCCTCTAATGAGCGAGGCAGTACCGGAATTGCATCTTCCTACACAAAATGGTGGAGAGAATGAGGTGTGAAATGTGGAGAAGTAATCTCTTCAGTCGGGGTTTTGTTCAGCCAGGTGGAGCCTGGGGGAGGCAGCCAGGAGCACGGTGTCTGCACCAGTCCTCATGTGGAAGTGGTTTTGCTTCTGCAGCAAACTCAGGACGGAGGCGTTTTCCATTTGGAACCAAAGTTGGGGCATTAGGTCAGGCCGTACCCTGGGAGCTCCTCTGAAAAGCTGTCAGCTCCCAACCACTAGTCTGTCACCTGCCTCATCTTCCCCTAGTCCCTGCAGTTTGCAGCCAGGCTTCCAGAGTGTCACACACAAAATTAGCCCTGGGAGAAGAGACAGGGCGAAGTCCCTGGTGAATCATCATTGTAGTTACAGTTTCATTATGAATGGGTGAGCGAGGGCCCACATCCTGATTCATTCATTCTCAAAATGCAAGGAATACAGTATCAGTTGGCCGCTCTTGGGTATAGATCTGGTTTTGCTACCTGTTTAATTTACAGGAAAAGCATGGATGCCAGACTGTTTTGACCTAGGTGGGGACCTCCCACTTGAAGATTCAAGTGCCCTGGTCAGGTGCTGACCTTGTACTGATTTCTGTTTCTTAGGTCACATCAGAAGATGTGAATTCAAGTATCAAGACCTTTTTTTGTCCCAATGAGACCTACAATGACATGGCCACCCTCTTCTTCAATCCCCAGGAGTCTGCCATCCTTCAGCTCTTCCACCAGGATGGTGAGCTCCCAGGCGCCTACCCATTCCTGTGTGGTTGGGTTTTTTCTGCAGAGAACAAATAATAGTTATTCCTGTGCTCCTCGTTGGCCCTCAGCTACAGCCAGGCTTACCTTTAATTCTGAGCAAAAAACAGGACTTTCCCTTTGTAATTCCAACCCAGACAAGATTAGCCTTTCTGCCGCCAGTGTTGGAGGTGACCTGGTTGGTGTGCAGAAGGACCTGTGGGAACTAAGGTGGCCCGGTGGGCCCTGGCGGGCATCTGGCAGTGGGACTCAGGTCTGTCCTTGCCTTGCAGGTACCTTCAGCCCCATCACTTTGGCTTTGTTCTTCATCCTCTATTTCTTGCTTGCGTGTTGGACTTACGGCATTTCTGTTCCAAGCGGCCTCTTTGTGCCTTCTCTGCTGTGTGGAGCTGCTTTTGGACGTTTAGTTGCCAATGTCCTCAAAAGGTACAGTGTGTGTACGTGTGTGCATGAGCATGCACGTGTGTACATACATGTGCAAGTGCTCGAACCGTAGCCCTGCCCTTCCACCCAGCATGATTCCAAGCCACATTCTTGTTTTCTCTCTTCACCAGCTACATTGGATTGGGCCATGTCTATTCGGGGACCTTTGCCCTGATTGGTGCCGCGGCTTTCCTGGGCGGGGTTGTCCGTATGACCATCAGTCTCACGGTCATCCTGATCGAATCCACCAATGAGATCACTTACGGGCTTCCCATTATGATCACTCTGATGGTGAGCACTCCCCTTCTAGGCCACTTTCGGGTTCAGGGCCAAGTTCACCCCACAGCAGCCTCTTTTCAGGTCTTTACTTTGTGTTTCAGGTGGCCAAGTGGACAGGGGACTTTTTCAATAAGGGCATTTACGACATCCACGTGGGCCTGCGAGGGGTGCCGCTTCTGGAGTGGGAGACAGAGGTGGAAATGGACAGGTGAGGCCAGGTGGTCTCTTCACATCCTAGGGCCCAAGGAATGTTTATGTCAGGGTAGGAAATGGTCACTTAGATTCTTGGGTTAGAATGAAGTGAAACAGAGTCATTAAAAGAGCAAGTATGTTTGGGGACATTGAGCAGTTCCGTGTGGCTGGGAGCTGGGGCAGGGCAGGGAGGGCAGGGCCGATGCATGGCTTTGTTTGGGTCCTATATTCTGGTTCAGTAGGAAGTGAGTGCTGTGCATAAAGTCTGTGTTAGGCTTGAATGTCTAAACGAAGGGCATGCTAGACCTGGCTGGTTTTTCTCAGTGGTTAGAGTGCCTGAGGACCAAAGGGTTGTGGGTTCAATTCCTAGTTGTGCCTCGGTTGCGGGTTTGCTCCCCACCCCAGTCAGGACGCGTGCAGGAGGCAACCAGTCGATGTGTCTCCCTCACATCAATGTTTCTATCTCCGCTCCTCCTCCTCCTTCCCTTTCACTCTAAAAATCAATGGAAAAAATATCCTCAGGTGAGGATTAAACTAAGGGTCTCCTAGCCCTGTTTGAGAACTAGCCTGCCTCACGTGTGCCTAACGAAGTCTCGTATTATAATCACCAAATTATCCACCAGCCCACAAATGGTTGGGCCTCCTACGTCTGGGTACCACACAAGTCCCTTGTGGTCTAACGTAGGGTCATCAAGCCTCTGTAAAGGGCCCGATAGTCAATGTTGTCAGCTTGCAGCCTGTGGGCTCTGCCAGTCACCAGCTCCGCCCTCGCGATGCAGAGGCGGGCGTAGACGGTATCTAGACAAGACAGGCAGGGACTTGACCTGTGGCTGCAGCTGCCATCCTGGTCTAAGGGGCACCAAACGTTTTTTTAAAATTCTAATAGTGTAATTACCAATTCAGTGTGATACGGGAAATGTGCCATGGAGTGCTGAAGAGGGGCGGCCGATCGGTCCCCTGGGCAAGCAGAGGGGTTTGTGGTGAGGGGACTTTTCATGTTGAGCCGAGGGATGAGTCCGGGCCCACCCATTGGACAAAGCGGGGAAGGGCGTTTCAGGCTGGGGAAGGGCATGTGCAGCCGAGGTGGTTCAGGAGGCGCCAGGAGAGCCAGGGCAGCCCATCGCACTTGCTCCCGGGAGCCGTGGGCTCCAGCGTGAGACTGATGGCTTCTCTCCCTCCCCAGACTGAGAGCCAGTGACATCATGGAGCCCAACCTGACCTATGTCTACCCGCACACCCGCATCCAGTCGCTGGTCAGCATCCTGCGCACCACTGTCCACCATGCCTTCCCCGTGGTCACCGAGAACCGGGGCAACGAGAAGGAGTTCATGAAGGGCAACCAGCTCATCAGTAACAACATCAAGTTCAAGGTGAGAAAACAGCCGAGAGGAGAGGTGGGTGACAGGTGGTTCCGTGGTACTCACACTGACTGGTGCTCATCACGCCCCACAGGTGGGGTGGCTCTTAGGAGAAAGCAGCACCCCATTATGTGCGACAGCGAGTGTGGACTCCGTTAGGCCATCAGGGCGTGTCCATTCTCCCAGTAAGCACAGGGACAGGTTTGTTTTGTTGTTTTTAAATGTATTTTTATTGATTTCAGAGAAGAAGGGAGAGAGATAGAAACATCAGTGATGAGGGAGAATCATTGATCAGCTGTCTCCTGCACGCCCCACCCTGGGGATGGGAGCCTGCAACCAAGGAATCGAACTGTGACCTCCTGGTTCATAGGTCAATGCTCAACCGCTGAGCCACACCAGCTGGGTGGGACAGATTGTTTTTTATTGGCAGTCTTCGGGATTCCTGCACGTTGGCTCAGCGAGGGTTCTAGAGTTGCCAACCACAGAAGTGGACTTTGCCCTACTTAAGAGAGGAAAAGAAATCCATTGAAAGCTGCAGGACCGACAGGAAAGTGAAGGAGCCAGAGCGGTGTGCTAGGGCATGCAGGCGGCGAGGGGACCCTCTGGGAGACCGGGCCTCGGAGCTGCTGTTCTCTGTCCTTGGGATGCTTCCGGTTTGAAATCCAGGCAGAGGGAGAGTTCCGTTGCCTCACCTGGGTCGTGTGCCCACCCCTGGGCTTGCTGGGAGAGAGGGTGTGTTCCCCACTGGAGAACTGAGATGCTTTTCCAAATCAAAGAGCAAGGACGTTGGGCCGGCAGAAACCACAGGGTCTGCAACAAGCCCTGTGGTGCCCAGAGGCTCCTGTGAACCGGCCCCTGAGCCACTGCCCGCATTTCCGGCAGTTCCTGTCGGCATGTGCTTTTGATCCTCACGGCCCCCCAAGTCCTTACGCTAAGTCGGGGCTGTGTTGGTGTGCCTGCGTGCGTGCAACAGTCCAGGGCCTCCCTGGTGGATACCTCTGCCATTGTCACCCCTCCCCATCCACAGAAATCCAGCATCCTCACCCGAGCCGGCGAGCAGCGCAGGCGCAGCCAGTCCATGAAGTCCTACCCGTCGAGTGAGCTGCGGAACATGTGTGACGAGCACGTGACCTCAGAGGAGCCGGCCGAGAAGGAGGACCTCCTGCAGCAGATGCTCGAGCGAAGGTGAGCGCGCAGTCCTCCCACCGCGCAGGCACCGGCAGCCTTCAGGGGCTCGGGAAGGGCCAGCCCTCTGCTCGGGCGCTGTTAGGCGGCTCCCGAGTTTTTGGGGAATTTGGGGAGTGGGTTGGGACGTGGGTGAAACGTGATCCTGCTGAGGGTATACTAGGCAGCGTCTGGTTTTTATATAACAGATACACTCCCTACCCCAACCTATACCCTGACCAGTCCCCAAGTGAAGACTGGACCATGGAGGAACGCTTCCGCCCTCTGACCTTCCACGGCCTGATCCTGCGGTCGCAGCTGGTCACCCTGCTTGTCCGAGGAGTTTGCTATTCCGAAAGCCAGTCGGTAAGTGTCTCTTGCCCACACGGCATTCGGGAAGGCAGGAGGGTAGAGCACACCTCCGCCTCAGGGAGAAGGGGAGACACGGAGTCATGTGCCAGCAGCTGCTTAGGGGGCGCATGCTGCCCCCGCTTCCCTCTGCTGCAGTCGGTGTCCTCCCGGGGTCACCAGGCAGGGGGTGTGAGTCCCCCCATTCTCCACGCAGCCTCTGCACCTGTGTCAGGTGTCCTGCCAGCCTGCAGGCTTTTCGCAGTCTCTACATTTTAGTTCCTGGTGAGCGTGACCCTTCTTACCTGTGTTACCAGAAGTCCCATTCTTCCTGTGATTCCCCTGTAGTTTCTTTTCCTCTTTTGTTTGGTTTTGTAGAGATAAGTTGGGGTGGGTGGGGGTGCTGTTCAGAGTTGTCCGCTCACTGAGACCCACTCACTCACACACTCATCCCTTCAGATGGAGCCTGAAAACGTCTGGAGACCTGGTTTCCGCACTGGCTCTCCTGGTTCGGGTCTTGTCCGTAGGGTCAGCCTCAGGTCCCTCGTGGCCCAGCTGGCCTGCAGAAGAGCAGCTGACAGGGCAGGGCAGGGAGGGCCGCGGTGCAGAGCTGGGCCCTGAGCATGTGGTCTGGGGAGGACCCGCCCAGCTGGGAGTGGGGGACAAGGAAGCGGAGGCGTGAAGCCGGATAACAGGCCTCGCCTGCAGGCGGAACCAGCCGGAGCCGGCCGGTGCAGCGCTGCGAGGCAGTGGTGCACGGAGAAAGCTGTGTCAGAGTGGAGTTAGGGGAGGAAGACGGGGACAGCAGTGACCGGTACGTGTGGCCACTTGTCTCGGCCCATGTGCCCAGTGAAGCAGCAGTGGGACTCGGGATGGAGGAAAGTAGCAGTGTTGTCTGAGTTTGCTGTGGCCGCTGTGTCCAGTTGCCACTAACGTGGCTTCAAACAAGTTTGCTTTTCATAGCTTCCAAGGCCAGACACAGAGTCCAGGTGTCGGCGTGGCCACGCTCTCTGGCGGCTCCAGATCCTTCCTCGCCCTCCTGGTCTGTGGTGGTGCCAGCGGTCCTTGACATTCCTGACTGCAGACCAGTCACTTCCCCCGACCCCCCATCATCATCACTGGTCTTCTCCCTGTGTCTGCTCTTTGAATAAGGAAGTAGTCATGGGATTTAAGGCCCTCCCCAATCCAACAGGACCTCGTCTGACCTTGATCACATCTGCGGAGACCTGGTTTCCAATAAGGCCACATTCACAGGCACCAGGGTTGGACTTGGACATCTCTTTTGGGGGCACACAAGTCAACCCACACAGCTACTATAGCACTTTTCTCCTTTAAACTTCCCTGACCCGTGTCCATTTTACGGGTGCAGGAAAGGGAAGTTTGGGGGATTAGGAGGCTTGCCTGGGGGACACAGCTGGGAGCAGGCTGGAAACTGGCTCTGGATCACTGTGTCTCACTCCAAAGCACGTGTTCCGGCCACTGCCCCGCCCCCCGCACTCTGGGGGACCGTGGCTGGGCGGATACAGACCGGTGGAGGGAGGGGCTCTACATGTGACCCTGCCTGTTGCTGTGCTCGCTGCAAGGACAGTGTCTTGGTTGGGTTTGCAGAGCGCCAGCCAGCCGCGCCTTTCCTACGCGGAGATGGCCGAGGATTACCCACGGTTCCCTGACATCCACGACCTGGACCTGACGCTGCTGAACCCGCGGATGATAGTGGTGAGAGGGCTGTCCCCCAGGACGGCCGGGAAAGGACGGCTCTGGTCGGTGCTGGCTGGCGTCCCATCCTGGTTGGGCAGAGCTGGCCGCAGGAAACTCCAGTTGTCTTTCCTCTGCAGGATGTCACCCCGTACATGAACCCGTCACCCTTCACCGTGTCCCCTAACAGCAGCGTCTCCCAAGTTTTCAACCTGTTCAGAACAATGGGGCTGCGGCACTTGCCGGTGGTGAATGCCGTGGGAGAGGTGAGTGAGTTCCGGGGGAGAAGGCCTGTAGCAGCCCGGCCTCGCCCCCCACCCCCTCCCCACCTTCGGGAAAGGACCCTCCAACCACAGAACCCAGCAGGGAGGCCTCTAGACCAAAACCTCCTCTAAAACTTCCACCAGGAGTGAGGAGGGAGTGGGCGCCTGGAGCCTGGGATAACTCCACACACCTTCCCCCTTTGCCTTCGTTTTCTTATACGCCGTCTCCAGAGTGGCCAGCAGGTGTCGCCAGTGGCACTGTGGACTAGAAAAGTTTAGAGCCACGTCTCTTCTTCACCCAAGACCTGGCAGCACCTGGGGGGATGGGGTGAGGTGTCAGTGCCCCAGCTGTTATGGGCATTGTAACGTTAAATGAGAGACTTTCAAGCCAAATACTGGGGGTGGGAGGAGATGGGGACTGAAAAAGCTGGGGAGCATGTGCCCTGGCTACACAGATGCACAAATTCAGATGGTCACCGGCCGGACTACAGCCCATTGGCCTCCCCTTTAGGAGCCCTAGTTATCTGTGTATCCTGTTCCATAGAGATCAGGTGACCTTTGAAGTGGGTGTCATGATGTCATGTCTGCGTACAGGACCCCGTCTGTCCTCCACCCTCCTGACAGGCTGGGCCAGCTCCGTCCGCTCCTGGTCTTGCCCACTGCGTTTGACTCGGCAGGTGACTTGGGTCTTTTTCTCCTCATCCTAGATCGTTGGGATCATCACCCGACACAACCTGACATACGAGTTCCTGCAGGCCCGGCTGCGGCAGCACTACCAGACCATCTGAGGCTCGGCCTCATCCACAGGCCAGCGCCTCCTGGAGCTCCGGGGAGGCAGCTCTGCTCCGCCACGGTTGGCGGGGCTGCCCCGGGGCACGGCAGAGCCCCGCCACCCCTCGCTCGGAAAGCCTGCCGTCATCGAACGCTTGCTGGTCTAGATCCTGGGGATGGTTTGGCCCGTCAGAGTTTGGACTTGTCTGACTTCCTCAGCAAGTATCTTCCCGTTCCTGCTCCCCGAGCTCCTTCCATCCAGTCGGCACAGGCCCCAGCCCCTGCCCCACGAATGCCAGGACCCGAGAGGGGTCAGGCCTCACCGCTGAGGGGTGACACCCGAGCAGTGTTCCTGCCCCTCCGCTGCTCTCCTGGGGGACCCCGCTCTGCTTAAACCATGAGGGAGGGATGTGGCCACGGCAAGCACTGGGGAAACGCCAGTTGCAAAATGACGTGAATGACTAGCTCCGGAGCTGGGCGCTGAGAAGAAGGCCCACGCTCAGGGAGGCCTTCCTCGCGGCTCCCGCTCGGCCTGCAGGTTCACTGAGGGGGGATGCGCTGCTTCCGGGCTGAGCTCAGCTCTGGCCCTGTGGTTTCAGTCTCCTTAGGTCTCCCCCCCCCCCCCCCCCCCCGCAAGAAGCACGAAGCATTAACCCCACTAATCGTCCCTGAGCAGTGGATCTGACAGTGGGGCCAGCTTTACATCTGCCCTGGTCTTAACATTCCAGCTTTCTCTCCACTTCCCAAGTGACGCACGGTCCCCGGGTGATGCATTTTTACCCCGATTCGTCCCTGCTCCGTTCCTCCATGGAATCCCTAAACTTCCCCCCGTTTGCCTCATCTTCCTGGGAAAGCCCAGAGGATCTTGATGCCCCTCCCCCCAAGTGAACTAAATAAAAGCAGACCGCCCAAGTTAACTAAGAGCAGGCTCCCCCATTTTAACAAAGAGCAGGTCCCGCAGTTTAACTAAGAGCAGGCCCCCCAATTTAACTAAGAGCAGGCCCCCCCAAGTTAACTAAGAGCAGGCCCCCCAATTTAACTAAGAGCAGGCCCCCCCAAGTTAACTAAGAGCAGGCCCCCCAATTTAACTAAGAGCAGGCCCCCCCAAGTTAACTAAGAGCAGGCCCCCCCAAGTTAACTAAGAGCAGGCTCCCCAATTTAAGTAAGAGCAGGCCCCCCCATGTTAACTAAGAGCAGGCCCCCCCAGTTTAAGAGCAGGCCCCCCCAAGTTAACTAAGAGCAGGCCCCCCAATTTAACTAAGAGCAGGGCCCCTAGATAAACCGCTTGGCTCTGGAGAACGGTACGGTTACTTCCAAATGGGAAGGAGGGCGTCTGAGTCAGCGACCGCCACAAGGTACGAGATGCGGCTTGAAATGCCTGAGTGCGGCGATGAAGTGGATGTGTGTTCGAGGACGCGGGTGTCCGCACCCCACAGACCCCTGTCACTTTCCACTGCCACTCCCCAACCTGCTGAGGGGCTCAGCAATGAAACAGGATGCTTCCTGCCAGGACGTCCCCGAGGCTTTCGCATCAAACCCAGGAAGCCTCCCTGTGTCTCTGGCTCAGCTTCTCCAGGCGGCTGGTCCTCTGCACAGGCCCCCGAGGTGGGCCTTTGGGCGTCGGCATTTGCTCTCACTGGCCTCTGCTCTCCACGATCACCAGCATCCGGGCCCATCAGGAACCCCCCGGGGCAGGTGGGCTTTGCACTCGAGGTGGCATTCGTTGGCGTTTCGTTTTCTCGTGCTTTAATCTGGGAGTTGCCTGAGGGCGTCCGTGTTGGCCCTGGCAACACTTCTCGCCCTCCACCTCGAGTTGACTTCGATGGGAAGACGCTTTCAAGGGGTGGGTGTCAGCCTTTGCTCTGCCCGCTCCAGTGGAACCCACTTAGTGAGGGGCCTTGTCCGGCAGATGGCCCTCCGCCCCATCTTATCTCCTCGACCAAAAGTACTTCGAGGTCTGAGTGTGTCAGCTTCCTGGAGGCACGTGATTTGTGAAATGTGATGAACCCCCAGTGCGTCGTCCGGGAAATCACCAGGACCAAAGAGGCCAGCCCTTCTCAACGTGGTGTGAGCAGCCGCCACTTCGCTTTAGTGTTCAGAGCTTGCCCGCATTCTTTCCTCCTTTCGTGACGAAGGAAGCCAGTCGCACGTCAGGAGAATGGCATGACCCCCACACAGGAACTTGACCCTCTTCCCAGCCCTCCCTGAGAGGTGCCAGGCCAAGTTCTGCGGGGGTCAGGGGGCCTCTCGTCCTGGGCTGGGTCACCAGGAAATTGCCCTCGTGCACATCGCGCTGCTTTTAAGTCACCAGACATTAGTTCCCTTCGGTGTAGCCCAGAGGTAGACGACAGAACACAAACGCCTTCCCCCAGAGCTGGCTGGATGGCTGCCAGGGAGGGCCAGACCCAGGCCCCTTGGGAAAGGTGCTTCCTGCCCCCTGTGACGGCCATCCTCTCCTGGTGCCCAAAGACAACCGTGCCCACTCGCAACAGGATACCGTAAGCCCGCTCCTCGGAAGTCTTAGAAACCTGCATTTCCAGCCCTCACCTGGTGCCAGCACCCCGTGGGCCTCCGGGGATCTGGTCCCTCCGTAGACGACAGCACAGGCTCCGGGCTTGGCTAGCGGTGGCTGTGTTTGGTCTCTGGTGTTTCGTGGTCCCCGGCTGCTGTCAAAGGAGATGGGGTAGAGGCCCCACGGCTGGGGGACTTGCACTCTGAGAGGTGATTTGCTCATGACCTTGTTTAACGAGTGGCTCCGGGCTGGAATGGACATGGCCTGACCCAGCCGGCCACATGGCATGTCCGATGTGAGGTTGCACACCGATACCGCCCCGGGTGTCGGGAGCAGCCGGCGGCCGTGACGTTTGTGTGCGGATTGCACGCCTGCTGCGGGCCTGGGCCGTGTGGACAGCAGCAGCTTCCTGTTTGTGTTTGCACTGTTTGTTTATACGTAACCTTAGCTAATTCCACTGTGTATATAAATTGTATTTTTTTAATTTGTAAAATCCTATTTTTATTTGAACTTTTAGAACTTGGAAGTTCTCATTATAACCTTACCGTGTCGGAATAAAACATCTCCATCGGTCTCCTTTAGCCTGTCTCCACGGTGTTCTTTAAAGGGGTGTTTTTATCTTACCCCCCTTACTGATCTGTGAGAAGGGCAAGCTAGGAAGTGGCTTCATAGTCTCATCTCCTCGGTTTCCCGCAGGGCTCTCCACTCACGGGGTCCGCTCACTGCCTTGGAAACCAGGGGGTCCTGTGGGTGCTGGCAGACACCACCACGTCACCCCTCCTCCCAGTCTCCCTTCTCACTGACACTCAGACCTGATTACTGATGCTGGTCTCTTGTAAACACTGCCTGTTCCTTCCGGTGCTGCTTCCCAGTGATCGCGGAGAGACCCCAGCGATAGCGGAGCACCCCCAGCGGGATCGGAGAGCCCCCAGCGATAGCGGAGAGCCCCCAGCGATAGAGGAGAGCCCCCAGCGGGATCGGAGAGCCCCCAGCGATCGCGGAGCGCCCCCTGCGATCGCGGAGAGCCCCCTGCGATCGCGGAGAGACCCCAGCCATAGCGGAGAGACCCCAGCGGGATCGGAGAGCCCCCAGGGGTAGCCGAGAGCCCCCTGCGATCGCAGAGAGCACCCAGCGGGATCGGAGAGCCCCCAGCGGTAGCAGAGAGACCCCAGCTTTCTCGGGGAGCCCCCAGCGATAGAGAGCCCCCAGCGGGATCGGAGAACCCCCAGCGGTAGCGGAGAGCCCCCAGCGGGATCGGAGAGCCCCCAGCGGTAGCGGAGAGACCCCAGCTTTCTCGGGGAGCCCCCAGCGATAGAGAGCCCCCAGCGGGATCGGAGAGCCCCCAGGGGTAGCCGAGAGCCCCCAGCGGTAGCGGAGAGCCCCCAGCGGGATCGGAGAGCCCCCAGGGGTAGCCGAGAGCCCCCAGCGGTAGCGGAGAGCCCCCAGCGGGATCGGAGAGCCCCCAGCGATAGCGGAGAGCCCCCAGCGGGATCGGAGAGCCCCCAGCGGTAGCGGAGAGCCCCCAGCGATAGCGGAGAGCCCCCAGCGGTAGCGGAGAGCCCCCAGCGGGATCGGAGAGCCCCCCGCTGTATCCGAGAGCACCCAGGGGTAGCGGAGAGCCCCCAGCGATAACGGAGAGCACCCAGGGGTAGCGGAGAGCACCCAGCGATAGCGGAGAGCCCCCAGCGGGATCGGAGAGCCCGTTTATATTCCTGTGTTTAGGAATTTGCCCCCCAAACAGATTCCCTGAGAACCAACAGAGGAAATGGAGCTGATGCTGAGCCTGTAGAGGTTCGGCTGTGGCCCTGTGGTCGGCTTCTGCGGTGCCATGTGCCATTGCTTTTTGTTCGCTTCGGGTCCTGCCAGAAACGTGCCTTTTTCTCTAACGATCTGCTTCGAGCTGCCATTCCAGCAGCCGTAGAATGGTCTCATGCGGCCCCTTCACCTACCCCCACGTTTCCTGTTTCTGGAGCATTTTCTGTGCATTTGGCACTCTGAGGCGGCCCACTGAGTCACGGTGACACGTTGGGAGTGTGGCCGCTCACCCTCCCTCCCTCCGGGATCTCCCGCTCCCCGTGCCTGACCGCAGGGCCTGGGGTGGCCAGACGCTGCTTCCGGTCTCTCCCCTTGTCCTTGTCGGTCTGCTTCTCGGCTTCCTGCCCTCCGGTGTGTGAAGTCCACACAAGGGCCGTTCTCAGTGGAAGTGGGGAGGTCAGAGGTCTTCCCTCCTCTCGGCTCCCTAACCATCATTCCCTTCTGGCTTCCCCTCCTTCCCTCAACAGGGAGCCAGTTGCTACCTTATTACCCCTTTTCCCAGTTTCCACACAAGACCAAGACAATCGGACTGATCTTTATTTTATTTTATTTTTAATTTCTTTATTGATTAAGGTGTCACATATTTGTCCTCATCCCCCCATTCCCATCCCACACCCCTCCCCATGGATGCCCCAACCCCCTGTTGAACTTAAGCATTGGTTAGGCTCATATGCATGCACACAAGACCTTTGGTTGATCTCTCCCCCCTCCCCCCACCCTCCCCTATCCTCCCTCTGAGGCCCGATAGTCCGATCGATGCCTCCTTGTTTCTGGTTCTGTTCTTGTTCATCAGTCTATGTTGTTCATCATTTCCCCTAGATGAGCGAAATCATGTGTCACTAGACATATACTTATAAGAATTGAATGTGCGACGAGCAATAATAGTTATGCTGACAGGCAAATGAATCAGTCTGTAGTGAGTTTCTTTCTGGTCCAACAGTTCTTTTGAGACCCAATATCAATGTCCACCAGTTCCTTATGAGTACATGTCGGCACTGACCCCTCAGCTCTGGATGGTGGACAAATGGTGGTAATGCAAGTCCGACTCCCTCTGGTTTGGTCTCGGCCGGATCCAGGGGCACGGCTTCACCCGGATCCAGGGGCCCACGGCCTCACCCGGACCCGGAATCCAGCCTCACCCGGATCTAGGGGCACACGGCCTGGCCCAGACCCAGGATTCAGCTTCATCCGGACCCAGGGGCGCATGGCCTCACCCGGACCCAGGGGCACGTGGCCTCACCCGGATCCAGGGGCCCACGGCCTCACCCGGACCCGGGACCCAGGCTCACCCGGATCCAGGGGCCCACGGCCTCACCCGGACCCGGGACCCAGGCTCACCCGGATCCAGGGGCCCACGGCCTCACCCGGACCCGGGGCCCAGGCTCACCCGGATCCAGGGGCCCACGGCCTCACCCGGACCCGGGGCCCAGGCTCACCCGGATCCAGGGGCCCACGGCCTCACCCGGACCCGGGGCCCAGGCTCACCCGGATCCAGGGGCCCACGGCCTCACCCGGACCCGGGGCCCAGGCTCACCCGGATCCAGGGGCCCACGGCCTCACCCGGACCCGGGGCCCAGGCTCACCCGGATCCAGGGGCCCACGGCCTCACCCGGACCCGGGGCCCAGGCTCACCCGGATCCAGGGGCCCACGGCCTCACCCGGACCCGGGGCCCAGGCTCACCCGGATCCAGGGGCCACGGCCTCACCCGGACCCGGGGCCCAGGCTCACGGACTGATCTTTATTGAGCATTGACTGCCATGTGCGCGGGGAGTGCCGAAGGGGCATTTACCCTCAGAGAGCTTGCAACCCAGGGACAGACACAATTGCTACCAAGACAAACTGTCCTATTATAATAGCTATACAGCCTGCCCAGCGTGGCTCAGCGGTTGAGCATCAGCCTATGAATCAGGAGGTCACGGTTCAATTCCTGGTTAGGGTACATGCCCGGGTTGCGGGCTCGATCCCCAGGAGGGGGCGTGCAGGAGGCAGCTGATCAATGATTCTCTCTCATCATTAATGTTTCTATCTCTCCTTCTCCCTTCCTCTCTGAAATCAATACAAATATATATATATTAGAGACCCAGTGCACGACATTCATGCACTGAAGGAGGGGCCCCTCAGCCCGGCCTGCACCTTCTCATAGTCCGGGACTGCTCGGAAGATGTCTGCTTGCCGGCTTAGGCCCGCTCCTAGGCAGGCAGGTGGACATCCACCAAGGGGTCCTTAGCGCTGCGGGGAGGCGAGAGAGGCTCCCGCCACCCCTGCTGTGCTTGCCAGCTGTGAGCCCAGCTTCTGGCTGAGCGGCGCTCCCCCTATAGGAGCGCACTGACCACCAGGGGGCAGCTCCTGCATTAAGCGCCTGCCCCCTCGTTGTCAGTGCGCATCATAGTGACTGGTCGTTCCGCCGTTCAGTCGATTTGCAATTAGCCTTTTATTATATAGGAGATATATATATATATATATATATATATATATATATATATATATATATATATATATATATAATAGTTATACACAAAACACTGCCAGTGAAGTTAAATTTATACTGGGCATGTGGTATCAGGGAGGAAGTGGCATTTGCAATGAGCCTTGAGGAAGACTGAGTAGATGTCCCCTGGAGAAAGGGTGTTCTGGGTGAAGGAACGGCATACGTAAGGGCACAGAGAAGCTGTCGTGTAGGTGTTGGGGGAGTGTCACAGAAGCTGATCCAGAGAGAGAGGCGCAGGGAGGCGATGGTGGGAAACGGTGTGAGGGCTATCCCTGTTGCCGGTGAGCTTAGCGGCTGGTTGTTTCTGCTTAGGACACCTTTTCAGAAGCAGATACAACGGAACTGTCTTCTCCATGGGGCTCCCACCTCAGTAAGGTCTGCAAGTCCAGCTCCTTGGGTCTGAATTAGTGAAAGGCAATGGCTATTTTTTAAACACGTGTTAGCACCCAAAAGGTGCGTGAACTTGCAGTTTGTCAGCAGAGCAAACATTTCTTCCTTCACTTTGCTCAGCTTTTATTTTTTATTTATTTTTTAAATATATTTTATTGATTTTTCACAGAGAGAAAGGGAGAGGGATAGAGAGTCAGAAACATCGATGAGAGAGAAACATCAATCAGCTGCCTCCTCCACACCCACCGCTGGGGATGTGCCCACAACCAAGGTATGTGCTCCTGACCGGAATCGAACCTGGGACCTTTCAGTCCGTAGGCCAAGGCTCTATCCACTGAGCCAAACCGGTTTCGGCTATTTTTTTATTTTTTATTGTTTGAAGTATTACAAATAATAGTACATATGTCTCCTTTTTTTCCCCCATTGACCTCCCCCCGGCCTCCCCTACCCCCTTGCTCAGCTTTTAAACCCAGTTCTTTGCCTCTTCTTCTTAAAACAGTAAGTGCAACTCACTCATTGCAGCAGCTGTCTCAAATGGATCAGAAAATGTAGTGCCCTCCTATAGATGTGCCTTTGTTAAAAAGCTGTAACCAAAAAGTACTAGGTGTGCAAAAATCGTCTATTGCATGCAAACTACATTGGGTGTAACCGGAGAAAGGAAAGCGTAGATGCTTAAGTTTTCTTTTTCATAGAAAAGGATCCTGAATAAGAGCAAATCTGAAGAATAAATGCCCTGTCAGTCTCCTTTTCAGGATCTGTGATGAGGCTGGAGTGAGAGAGCAGGTTCAGACCTGCAGTTTAAATCCAAACCCCAAAAATAATAGAGGGGAGGAAGGAAGGGAGGGAGGGAGGGAGGGAGGGAGGGAGGGAGGGAGGGAGGGAGGGAGGAAGACATAATTTGTCCAAATCCACAGAATGTACACCACCAAGAATGAACTCTGTGTAAACTATGGAATTTGGATGACAATGACGTGTCAACGCAGGTTCAACAGCTAACGAATGTGCCCTCCAGTGGGGGGTGTTGATGACGGGGAAGGCGGAGCATGTGAGAGGAAGGGGTCCCTGGGAAATGTGTCCTTTCTGCTCAATTTCGCTGTGAACCTAAAATTGCTCTAGAAACAAAGTTTATTGATTATTTTTAAAAGGAGGAAAAGGCACTGAGCATTCTTCTTTCTGACAAAAGGTAAAACGATAAGGAATACCAGGCTGCATTCTTTACCCTCCCCCCCCACCCCTGACTTCCTCCAAAGAGAAAGAAATCACACCCACACTGAGCTTTGGGCCTCTGTCCGAGGTGCTGAAGTTTATTCACTTTCAAACCTCTTTCAATCACAGGTGAGGAGTTACCGTAAAACTTAATGCACGGGGTGGGCGAGGCGGGGAAGCCACAGGTAAGCCATTTTATCTACATTTAGCATAAAATGTGAGACATGGCGACAGGCAGCATGAACAGGGTGCTCGTCACAACTCCGGTTGCCGGCAATGAGATGGGACAAAGAGGAGTGGCAGACCCGGGGGGGCGAGGGTCTGTCGGAGTCCGCGGGGCCTGGCCACTATCTCCGGTACTACAAAGAAAACACAGGCGCGTTTAGCGTGGTGGCCTGGCTCTCCCGGAAAAGTCGGCTTCATAGGACGGTGCTCACATCCCACCAGCCCCCACTTCAGCCCCCCGATGACCCTCTGAGTTGCATGAACCGATAAACAAGTTGCTCACTGGACACTCCTAAGGTCAATCCTGGCCAATTTCAATCGACCTTTAGGATCTGACAGTTCCGGGGAGGAACATCACCTGCCAGCCAGCAGTATGACGGCGGCTTGTTCCTATGGACACGTTAAGTACCCGATGCTCAAGGCAGTAACTTTTTTTTTCTCAGCAAGCGGTAGCTAAGGATGAGGCCACTGTCCCTAGGTCCATGGGACAGGCCCCCAGTTGGGGCAGACACTTCTAAGGGAGTAGCATCTATGCTGGTCCCTCTCCTGCGGAAGGCATCCCCGCGGTGGTCTTCTATGACGACGCGTGAGACGCAGTGAAACCACACCTTCCTTCCACCCCACCCCGTTTCCATCCCCGGTTCCTCTTACCCGGAAGCTGTTGCAGCCCAGGCCGCTCTGGGCTCCGATCCTGTCCATCCTGCCCCCGAAGCAGCTGGACCTCCGCAGGCTCCGAGGGGCGGCGAGCAGCGCCCTCAGCTTGTTTTTCAGGAGGGCAGACCTGTCGGAGGAGTCCCAGGGGCCCCGCCCAAGGGCACCCCCCTCTCGCGGGGCTGGGTTGACCTCCCCCGTCCAGGGAGGCATCTCGGGGAGGGGGCTGAGCGCGGCCCCAGCTTCCTCGTTCTGCTCGCTTAGTACTTGCGGGGGCATGACCTCATCTTCTAAAGGCATCTTGTCCTCCAAATGGTCCAGCAAATTCTTGACGAAGGGGAAACACAGGGAAAGAAGGAGGTCTCACTGACCGGCAGAGTCTCCCCAAGGCCCCCCCCCCCCCGCCACCCGGCCCCAGACCAAGCCCCTACCTTGAAATCCATCAGGTCAGCGTTGGCCACGGAGCTGTACACGGGGTTGGCTCTGGTCTGCCCTGGGAGCTGGACCGCCAGGAGGAGGAGGAGGCTGGCGGCGACGGTGGAGAAGGAGCGCATGCTGGCGGCGGTCAGGGGGTGGTCTGCTGCTGGCTGCCTTGTCTCTCTCCTCTCCGGCTCCTCTCTACTGACCTTCTCTCAGCTCCGTCTCCTGGCTGCCCTGCGCCTCCTCTTTTATAGCCCCCCCGGCTCTCCAAGAGCGCAAGAGGAACAGAACCCTCCCCATTCTGTCACTTGCCGCGATAAAGCAGCGGCGTGAGGAGCCAGCAGAAGATGCCCTTTTAAAGTTATCGGCCCAGCCGAGCTCTCCACAGCCCCTCCGCCTTGAGCAGCCCCAACCGCCTCCGGGAACCTCGGCTGCAAGAGCCACATTCTTGTTGATTTGCCTCAAGAGGTTCCCACTTCAAAGGTGTGAGAAGAGCAAAAAAGAGTCCTTGGTTATCTCACAGCAATGCGCTGCCTCTGCCTCGCTTCTTTCTCCCGGGCAACGGGACCCATGCCGGGAAGTCGCCCAGTTGGGCTGCGCTCAGCTGTCAGGGGCTCCAAATAAGGGTGGGAGAGGAGGAAGTGCGGGCAGCCGGCCGCGAGGGACAAATTAGTCCAGATGCTCGCGCCGGCCTCACACCTGACTCATCAGCGGCCAGGCCAGAGCCTCGCCGTCCATGGGGCTGCCCTCCCTGTTGGCAGCTGCTGTCAGCAGTCAGGGGGAGAGGGGGTGATTTTTCTGAGCACTAACTCAACCGGGGACCAAATGTGATGAATGCCCCAAGGATGCAGCTCCCAAATATGAGCACCAAGAAAAGTTTGGGGAGCACAGTCATTCCTCTGCCGAGCTCCGCCCCCTTCGCCCCACGGCCCCTCCAAGGTGCCGAGGGAGACAGGCCCCAAGCGAATGCCTCTTTTCGTGTTGCGGCTTGGGGAGGAGCTCAGATTCTTTGAGTGTGAAGCTTGTCACATTCCCAGGAGGCGGGTGGTAGTGTACCGTTGACTGAAGAACAGAACTGAGACGAGGAACTTAGGTCACTTGCTCAAGGTCATAAGCAGCAGAACCAGGACTTGAACCCCAGGCCTGAAGGCCACGCCCATGTGCTTAAGCCATTTCCTGGAGACCGTGGCTCATTAGCCAGGTGGCACCTTGCAAGGCTTTTGGTGCCGTCCCTGGTGAAATGCACCCTCTTCCCCTCTCTCAGGCTGCCTCTGAGCGGTACCTCGCCTTCCCCCTGCCCAGGGCCTGCAGCTTTGCGTTTGTGGCAGGTGTGTGTGTGTGTGTGTGTGTGTGTGTGTGTGTGTGTGGATTGTCTCCAGGACAGTGCCACATCCGACTTCTTCGACTTCACTAACACACCTAACGCGTCTGCACAGGAGCTCAGGAAATGGGTGTTGGTGACCAGCTCCCTCCCAGCCAGACCCTCCCCCGCTGTGCTCACTCCTTGGCCCACGGGCAGCGAGAGCCGAATGTGGGGGTGGTTTTATTCTGCGACAGGAGAAAGGAGCCCTCTTCAGTCCCTGGTTTGGGTGGGCCAGACTCAGCTTGAAATCAAAAGGGGTGTCGTCCTGAGTAGAAACTCTGGGGGCAAAGAACCATGGCATCCTGATGAGTCCCTGGAATGTGCCCAGAGCTTAATTGCTCGGTTGGCAGGGTTATTATTAGCAAAGAGGGTTCAGTGCGCAGCCGTGCCGGGAGGAACCGGGCTCCGGCTGCGTGCGTCACACAGCCGTCTCCTGGAGATGCCCTTTAGCACGGGCCTTTGATGCTGGCGAAGACCTCCGGGAGGGCGTCGATCGATCTCGATCGTGGCGGGCGGCTGCTGAGGGCCCACGCTGCCCGCCGTCCTCAGCCACTTCAGGAGTCTGCAGGAGGCCCGAGGAGAAGAGGGGGTCCTGTCCAAGGTTCCAGAAAGAGAACTCAGAATTCACCCACCTCCTTTTACTCCAGTCGGGGTCCCTCTCCCAGAGTGAAGCTGGGATGAGCGTCAGTGTCAGCGCTGAGTGTCTGGTTAGCCAGGCTTGGTCTGTTGGATCACAGAAGGGGCTGGAAGAAAAAGAACGTTTTTGCTGCCCTGAGGACTTTGTATGGAACCAATACCACCTGCTGCGCTAACGGGACCCCGATAAAACACAGGCAGTTCCCAAATACACGTATTCCCCCAAATCCCAGGAAATCCAGGGGCTTGAGCCTGAAACGGACTTGCCGTTAAGCTTCTCTTCCTTTCCATGCTCCTGCTCAGTTTGGGGGGCGGGGGAGGGTGTAAGGAGGAGCAAATATGTAATGGGGTGTTTAGGAGCCAGCCTGTAAGAGTGAGAGAGAAGAAGAGCAAAAGGCACAGAAAACCACCCCACCCCCACCCCTCCCACCGGCTTTAGTTCCTTCCCACTGGGAAGAAGCCACATGGGTCATCTACCGAATGAACATTGCAAATGGGTGGGAGGGTCCAGAATTGGGGTATCTCCATGGGGATGCTGTGGGCAGCTTTGGGGAGCCCTAAGGCCCAGGGGTGTCACACGTGCATAACTGGCATGAGAAGCCCACCCTATTCGTGGCACGAGTCTGTCAGACCCAAGTGGTCTAAAGCAGAAGGCCCGGCTGGGAGAAATGGGTAGGACACTGTTGCATATGTAGGGATGGTTGTTTCTGACTTTGAACACGATATTCTGTTTCTTTGGTACAATATGGAGGTTCCTGGGATGGGAATCAGGAACAGGTCCCCTAGAAAACAAAGCCCAAGGGGAAATTCATTTGCATAAAGCATTATGGGGGTTCTGGTCCAAGGGAAGCAAGAACGAGGGGGAAAGGGAAGTGAGGTGGTGTATTCATCAGCTATTGCTGCGTAACAAAGTACCCAGAACCTCACCAGCGTCAAACAGCACACCCTGCTGGTGTGGCTCAGTTGGTTGGGTGTCACCCCGTGCACCGAGGGAGACTGATCAGCTCTGAGGCTGTGCCTGGATCAGCTGCAGGACGCCACCGCATCCCAGCACCTAGCACAGAGCCGGCACATGCTGCTGCTTTAGCAAAGCATCCAATCATTTTCTGAATGACTGGATCAATGCCTCTTGTTCACACCCTGCCCCACCTACATGCGGGCACCTTGCCCTCCCTGGGGGCCTCACAGGGAGGGGGAGTCACCCTCGGGCTGAAGCATGAAGGTTCTGCTCGCTCCCTGGTGAGGGAAGAACCCGATCAGGAACCGGGGAGGGAGAGGCCAGTTAGGAAGCTGGTGCACCAACTTCTGCACAAGTGGCGAGGGTCTGACCGAGGATGGCAGCGAAGGACACAGTGCAGGAGATGCCCAGAAGGGAGGGGCTGGACACGGTGCCTGCCTGGGTGGTTCAGCCGAGAAGGGAGCCCAGGAAGCTTCCCAGGGTGGGGCCGGGGGAGAAGGCGGAGTCATTCCGGAGCGTCTCCTGAACCTGAGACAAGGATTCAAGCAAATGTCGTTTATTTTGGAGCGGATGCCAGGAACACCAGGAGAGTGGGGAAGTGACGAGGCTACGAAGGAAGTCAGTGACCACCTTGGGCAACTGGAGCTTAACCCTCCCTCCCTGCAGAGAACTCTGGGAACCAGGTCAGATGGGTCCCACCTGGGAATCCAGGGCGCCGGGCTCTTTAAGTGCCAACTCCTGCCGGATGCTGGTCAAGCGCACCTCCTGCCCGCCCCAGGGGAGCCCAGTGGGCTCTGGCAGCCAGAGGAAAGTAGGAACTGCTGGCCCTGGCTGGTTTGGCTCAGTGGATAGAGCGTCGGCCCAAGGACTTAAGGGTCCTGGGTTCGATTCCGGTCAAGAGCACGTGCCTCAGTTTCAGGCTCAATCCAGCCCTGGTCGGGCGCACCGGAAGGTAACCAATCCCTGTCTCTCTCTCTCTCTCTGTCTCTCCCCCTCCCTTCCACTCTCTCTAAAAATCAATGAGAAAATATCCATGGGTGAGGATTAACAAAAAAATAATAAAATAAAATAGGTCGGGGTGGGGTAGGGGGGTGGGGAAGAAAGTGCGAACTGCTGAATGGGATTGCGGCCGGGTGCCCTGAGGCTGAGAGGGCAGGGACTGTGCCCAGCAGAGAGGAGAGCACTCGGGCACAGGACTGGGAGCCCAGTTCCAGGACAGGCACCTAGTTTGGGTTCAGAAATGCTTCAGGACATCCAGGCCGCTGCCTGGGGCTGGCTCCTGACCCCGTGGAAGAAACAGGCCACTCGGTGGAATCAGACTGATGGTTAAAGCTGTGCACGGAAAAGCCTACGGACACACGGATAGAAGGCTGAGAACCACACCCTGAACAAAGACAAATGGCCAAGCTCGTGATTTTGTTTCCATCTGGCTCTGCAGGAAGAGAAATGCCTTTATCTATTTTTTTTTTTCTTGCTCAGAAGGGTCAAAGTTGCCCCAGGGAGGAGAGGTCTGAGCACACCTGGAGAACGTCACAGGTGCAGGCTCAGCGACCGGATGGAGCGCCCCGGCCACGGCTGTCCTGATTCTTAGCACCTGGGACCCAGCACAGCCTGTCTGTCCCTCCCGAACCTCCTCCCAGCTCCGAAGGCAGCACGGGCCAGCCCTCCGGGGGAGGGGGGGGTGTTCACCAACACGTCTTTCTGGGAAGATTCAAGTGGCAAGCATCCATGGAGATAGTCATCCGGCAGCTTCTTCTTTTTTTTTTTTTTAATATATTTTATTGATTTTTTACAGAGAGGAAGGGAGAGGGAGAGAGAGTTAGAAACATCGATGAGAGAGAAACATCCATCAGCTGCCTCCCGCACACCTCCTACTGGGGATGTGCCCGAAACCAAGGTACATGCCCTTGACCGGAATCGAACCTGGGACCCTTGAGTCTGTAGGCCGATGCTCTATCCACTGAGCCAAACCGGTTAGGCGGGCATCCGGCAGCTTCTTCGTGGGACGAGGTTGGTAATGGGGAAGTCAGGGAGGATATGGCCATGGTTAGAGCCACGAGGGGGCACAGGTGAAGGAGGCTGGTTGTATGGAGCACCCACAGGTAATGTGTGCTGCCATGCTGCCCACAAACACCGAACACAGAGGGCGCTCCATGAGCGGTCAGTGCATTGGGGACCTCAGGCTCACCCCCCAACCCCCACCCCCGTCACATGTGGCTCCTTCACAGCTGCTTCAGGGTCCTCTTTCCTGGGACCGCCCAATGATGGATCTGTGTCAGACAGACTCCACCCCCTGAGCCCTGCTGGTGGGAGGGCAGGCCCACCTGGAAGGATTGTGAAGGCCGGGCTGGGTGTTCTGGAAGGGGCTTATCTTCGTCACCTGAGCCGAGAGGAAAGGCAGCAGAGGCACCAAATGAAACTCCCATCCCACCAGCAAGCCTGACTCACTGGCTTGGGGGAGGCCGGGTGCTGGGGTGGTCAGGGGCCTGGGTGCCGGGGCCCGGCTGGGAGGGCTAGAATCCTGACTCGGCCACTCACTCACTTCGTGACCCTGAGCAAATTCCATCGCCTCTCTGTGCCTCGGTTTCCCCATCTGTGAAGTGGGAGATAATAAGAATTCTTCAGAGAGCTGTTGTCAGGAACATAGGTGAAGTTGGTTCACTGTTTTATGGGCAAATAAGTTGCTCCTAAAGCCTCATTTTATACACCGAGTAGCCAGATTATTATGATCTCTGAATGCATAATAATCTGGCCACTCAGTATATATATATATATATATATATTAGAGGCCCGGTGCATGAATTCATGCATGGGTGGGGTCCAGCCAGCCTGGCCAGGGGGAGGAGACATGGGTGGTTGGCCGGCCTGCCTGCTGGTTGAACTCCTGGTCTAGGGGACAATGAAAGGCATATTAGCCTTTTTTTAAAAAAAATATTTTATTGATTTTTTACAGAGAGGAAAGGAGAGGGATAGAGAGTTAGAAACATCGATTCAGCTGCCTCCTGCACACCTCCTACTGGGGATGTGCCCGCAACCAAGGTACATGCCCTTGACCGGAATCGAACCTGGGACCCTTGAGTCCGCAGGCCACCACTCTATCCACTGAGCCAAACCGGTTAGGGTGGCATATTAGCCTTTTATTATATAGGATATACACTGAGTGGCCAGATTATTATGCATTCAGAAATCATAATAATCTGGCCACTCAGTATATATATATTTTAGAGGCCCGGTGCATGAATTCGTGCATGGGTGGGGGCCAGCCAGCCTGGCCAGGGGGAGGGGACATGGGTGGTTGGCCGGCCTTCCTGCTGGTTGAACTCCTGGTCTAGGGGACAATAAAAGGCATATTAGCCTTTTATTATATAGGATATACACTGAGTGGCCAGATTATTATGCGTTCAGAGATCATAATAATCTGGCCACTCAGTGTAAATCTCAGTAGATCTCGTTAGGCAGCCATGATCTCTGATGCACAGTGGGTTACAGTGAGAAACAGCACAAAGACCCACTGCTTCCCTGTCTCTCAAAGAAACATTGGTGAGACGAGCAGAACGACTGTGCGAGTGCAGTTCGAGGCCAGAGCTCCAAGGAAGAGCGAGGCGGAAGAGTCCCTAGGATCTGCGCTCAAATCTCAGCACTGGCGCTCAGCGGCTGCATGCTGACGGTAGGACAGCTTCCTTTTTCTGGGTCTCAGTTTTCTCATCTGTAAAATGGGGGTTATAATAATCTGCCTCCTTTGCTGCATTGGATCCTAAAAGGAATGGTCCCAGAACCTGAAAAGCAGGTGCAGGTTCAGCAGCGTGGCCTGGGGTGCCTAGAATGCAGGATGCGGGGGGGAGGGGTGCCCCCAGAAGACAGGGCTGGGACCCCTACCAGGACCCCCTGCTGACTGAGGCAACACGCCAGGATTCTGGTGCTTGTCTCCTCTTCTGCCTTAAAAAGAGGGGCTTCTCTCTCTGGGGCAGAGAGCAAGTGATGCTGCAGCGCCCAGGGGAGGGGCACCCTGAAATGCTGGGCCTCTTGTTCAACTCCTCGAAGCTGGTGGGTTTGGGGAATGAAAATGCTTTAAAACTCGGGGGTTTTGAAGGCACCTCTCAGATGATGTCATGAATTGAAGGCGTGAAGCTGGGGTTTGGGGAAGGATGGGGGGCTCACCCCCGTTCAGGAGTGCAAATGAGATGTATATTGGCACTTGTGCACAGGCACACGTGTGTGCAAACACACACACACACACACACACACACACACACACACACACACACACTCTGCCCCCAGGCTCGGAGGTGTTAGCTTAGACCTTCTGGAAACGGCAGGCACCAGGCAGAGGGCCTCTGACGGAGTCGCAGGCAGAGACAAAACCAGTGGGACACACCCTCACGCTGCAGGTAAACATCGGGGCCCCGTGCTGCTCTTTGGAAAACAGTCTCCGGGAAGTGTCTCTATTGCTTGAGGTATTTCTAGACGTTTCAGAGCATGAAGACTCTTACAGGGAAAAAGAGCCTCCCGCCCAGCCGGCGTAGACCTATGAACCAGTAGGTCACGGTTTGATGCCTGGGTTGCAGCCTCAATCCCCAGCAGGGGGCGTGCAGGAGGCAGCCGATCAATGATTCTCATCATTGATGTTTCTATCTCTCTCTCCCTCTCCCTTCCTCTCTGAAATCAATAAAAAATATATTTTAAAAATAAATAAATTAAAACAGAAAAGAAAAGGAAAAAATCCTCCCCCCCCCCCCCCCCCCCGCCTTGCTTGACCAGCGCTTGAGGCTGTGTTCCCACCATTAAGACACCTTTGGGGCCTCTAAGAAAACACGGAGTTTGGGCGTTGTTGTTGTTGTTTGGTGTTTTTGGTTGTTTTATGATGAATTATTTTGAATACACTGAGACAAATCAGTTTCCAAAGAAAAAGCTTTAATGTTGACTTTACCTCATCATGGAAAATTAGGGCCCAAAGGTAAGAACCGTCTTATATAAAACAATCCAATAAATTAAGAAATAATAAATAAATAGGAGTTCCTTCAAAGGGGACCAGGGGGTCGATGGCGAGTCGGGCGTAGATCTCTGCGGCCAGGACTTCCTCCTAATGCCTCTTCAGCACTGTGGGGGAGAGAGGGTGGTGATGGTGTTGGCAGATCCAGGCAGATCCGAGAGCGCCATCCCCGCCACTGCCGTGCCCCGCCCTGTCCTCCGCTGATCTGAATATTTGAGGCTTTGGAATGATCCATCTCGGATTCTCAGCTTCCTGTAAACGGGATTCTGGCTACCCTGGTGACCCTCAGTCTTTGCAGCTATAAACAGGTGAGGGCAAACCAGGAAGAAAATATTTAGGGCTCTCTCTGCTCCAAGGAGGGGCTGCCAGGCAGGACTGAATTCCACCCGGAAGCATTTCTGTGCTTGTGATAACAGACGCAGGGGGTGGGTGCAGGTGGGTGAGGCTCATGGGCTTGGTAATGAATGGTGTCCACAGGGAGATAGCCCCAGAAAGGCACCCCTTGGCCCTGAGGACCGTCAGCGAGAGGGAGTGATGTCCGGGTGGCCCTTTCTCAGAGTGTGGTCCCAAGAGACAGCATACCATACAGGTGTGACTGTATTGGTGGGACCCACGGGAATGGGGGCGGGGGAGGTCCCCAGGGTGGCTGGGCGGGAGCTCACCATTGCAGCCCAGGCCCGTGGAGGAGCCGATCCGGTCCATCCTCCCGCCGAAGCAGCCCGAGTCACGCATCCTCTTGGGGCCGTGGAGGACGTTGTCACGGCGCCCGAGGCCGGCAGCAGAAGCTGCGTGCCTGGCCTTCCCAGCTGCCTTAGACCTGCGTCCCTGCTGGAGGGGCTCCGGGGCAGGCTGCTCCTCCTGCAGCTCCCAGACTGTGCCCGGAAGATGGTCCGGCGGCTCCTGCAAAGGATGGGAAGAGCCGGCGCCTCAGGAACCCTCACCTGAGCCCAACCGCCCTCGATGGTGCCCAAGTGAACCGACCCCTGGGACACAGGGTCCTGGCTCCCAACCTCGCCACTCTCTGACTCTCAAGGTGACCTCTGTGACGGTGGGCGGAGACCTGCTTGTTTCGGCTGCCCAGTATCCAGTCCTGATGCCTTGGTGCAGCCCTGCACTGCTCACCTGGACTCCGGACAGTTCCAAGTGGGGGCCTGGGCTAGGGCCACCCAGCGGGTGCGAATGACCTCCCAGCGGCATCAGGTGCAGGAACAGAAGGAGCAAGAGAGCCCTGGTCAGCCCCGTCTGCGGGTCCATGTTGCTGGAGAAGCGGGTAGAAGCTGCTGCTGCTGCTCTGTCCTGGTTTACCGGCTCACCTCCCGTTCCGCGGGCAGGCACTCTCCTGGATCCTCCCGTATCCAGGGCCTTTTATCCTGAGCCTGGGTGCCCACAGGCCCTGCCCTCTGGGGTTATCTCTGATTTATCAGTCACATTCCCACCCGCTGAGCTCAGGGCCGGGGAATGCACCCCTCAGTGCCTGGGACATTACTCGCCAGGGGTGGAGGCAGAGGAGAGCAGGCCTTGTATAGAAATGGGCCTGGCTGGGGGCAGGAGCGCGGGGTGGGGTGGGGGGGGGAGTTAGGGAGGTATCCCCACCTCCCCTTCCATTTCCCTGCAAAAATCCCGGGACCTTAGAGTGGCGCTTTCCCCTTCCCTCCCCACCCCCAACCATTCCTGGAAAGGGCAGGGAGAACTCCAGCTTATGGAGGACCCACACAAGTGCAGGTGCAGGGGTGACTCCGAGCCAGAGCAGCCCCAGCAACACCCCGCCCCTGCAGCGCATCTTCCCTCCCGCCAGTTCCTTTCTCTGATCTCCAGCCTGCGGGTCTCCCCTGCGCCCTGACCGCTGTCCATGGTTCTGATCTCCCTGAGCAAATTCAACGCAAGAGGTCTTCCTCCAGCATCGCAGGTCTAGCCAGAGGGACAATGTGGGGCAGGGACAAGACTCACTCCCCTGCCCCTCCCACAGCCCCCTGCACTAGGATGCTAATTCTCCAGTGTCACCTCAGTCAAAGCCTGGGTGTGACAAGGAACTTCTGGAATGCTGACCCTGCTTCCAACCCTTACAGGGTAGAGCTGATTTGGCTGGAATTTTGAGAGGCAAGGCCTAGAGATGAAGTCATCCAGAAAGGCCTCCAGGTGCCAACACCTCTTCTCCGTCACCAAGCCAGCGTATAACGGAAAAGGCAGGGGAAACCGGGGGATGGTTATCTGTTTGGTGGGGTCCTGGGGGGGTGAGGAGTGCCCTCCCTCATGCCTCCTCCTGCTGCTCATCTGTGGTCTAATTCCCGTTAGCAGACGGTCAGGACCGCTCATCTGTGATTACAAATGAGGCTGCAAAGAAAGGCGGCCCTGGGAAGAGACACAGCAGATTAATCCCCCTGAAACTATGCGTGACTAGCCGAAACCGGTTTGACTCAGTGGATAGAGCATCGGCCTGCGGACTGGAAGGTCCCAGGTTCGATTCCGGTCAAGGGCATATACCTTGGTTGCGGGCACATCCCCAATAGGGGGTGTGCAGGAGGCAGCTGGTCGATGTTTCTCTCTCATCGACGTTTCTAGCTCTCTATCCCTATTCCTTCCTCCCTGTAAAAATCAATAAAATATATTTTTTAAAAAAAGAAACTATGCGTGACCAGAGTCACCACCCCTTCCCGATAACCTGTGTTAACGAACAGCAGGCCGAGGGGGCAGGGTCGCCTAGGAAGGCAGATGGCTTATGACAGAAGTGGAGAAAGGGCGTCACGGGACAGAAGCTGTGGCTTCTAAGCAAATCTTTGGGAAAAAAATTTTTTTTTGCTTTAAAAAAAATAGCATCTGCCAGATACAGAGTGACAAAACTACTGTTATTGTTCCTCCGTTTTCAGACGAGGACACTGAGCTCAGAGGAGTTCACTTAAACACACACACACACCACAGAACGACTGTGCACAGATGAAGTGGCAGCGAGAGAGACGGCAAAACCCAGCCACGTGGGAAGCCGGGTCAGAGGCGTGGGGGCCGCCGAGGATGGAGAGAGGCCCCGCAGAGGACTATATGGGAGAATGGCCTGCATCTATGAAAAGGGCAGGAGTGATGGCCACTCCAGCTGCTGGTCGAGTCCTTCCAGAAATGCTGCTGTACCGAGGCCGCCAGCTCTAACCTACTCACCTTCGAACCCCCTTCCCTGTAGCTGGTGCGGTGAACTGCCAAGCCCCAGATCTGGGCTCAGTATTTGTGCGGTGGGCAGTCAGACAGGCACAGCAGAGCAAGGACCACGGGCCGGGCACAGGAGGTCACCCGGGCGGAAAGCCCCAGGTGCCAAGCAAAGAACAATTATAGGGGGGGGCCTCACCCCCAGGGTGGCCTTTCCTCCCTAGCATATGGCTGATCGTGAGGTTTGGACCCCCTGACCTTTCCTCCCTGGAGATAACATTTAGGCCTCAGTTGCATTTCAGCTCCAGGCCCAGAGAAGCAGCCAAACCAGACCAGAGACCCCATGGCTGACCTCAGAGCAGCTGCACTGAGTAATGCCCCTGCCCTGGGACTCACCAATCAATCGTGCAGACCCCAACCCTGAAAGGACACCTGGGAAGCTGCTGGATATTCTATTGAGATCTCCCCCTGCAACCTCCCCTAAGATCACCCTTAAAACCCTTAGGACCGAGGACCCAGCACCCTCTCTCCTAGCCGCAGCTCTTCAAGCTCCTAGTAGCCCACCAGCGGGCCCTCCCCACCCTGTCCCCCTCGGCCTCCCCTTCCTCCAGCTGTGTTACCATAACCTTCCTGGCCCCCAAGCTCCAGGGGCCCTGCCTTTGCCTCTGTAATTTGTTTTCCTAAGCCATCTCTTCTGCGAATTACTTCTGCTTCTGTGCTTCACCCAATAAATCTTCTCATAGTTTGGGTCCTGGCTCTGCATTCTTTCCTAGCCAGAACCCAAGAGCCAAGGTTGCTGAACCCAGGTCCGCTTGGACCCCATAGGTCTAACACCCCGTGCCGTTCCTGCCATACAACAGTTGGACACTTAGGTGGACGTAAGCTTTCTGGGACTGATTTTGTCGATGACCTCTGCTTCCTCCTTCTCCACCTCCTCTCCCTCCTCCTCCTTCCTTCTTCTTTTTACTGCATCCTTTAAGCCTCCCTCCCCAGCTGTTCCCTCCTACAGGCTGGCAATGGCAGAGTAAATCTGCTGGGATTGGCGTTTGGGGCCCCCAGTAATTTGTTGGTGGTTGTGTTCTCTGTCTCGTAGTACTGCTGAAGGCGTGGGTCATGTGTGGTTTCGTTCGAATTCTTTGTTGGCCTAATGTGTGTAGATGCATTAACTTGGTTAATCCATTTGATGGACACATTTCCTTGATGGCTAACGAATAGTTGCCTTTTGTGCTGGAAATCTTGAGGTCCACCCTTCATCCTCTCCACCCACTCAGTGCCCCGGGAGGCTGACTTCTATGGCGTATGCATAGACTGGCTTATGGTTCTCCAGCTTCATGTTGGATTCAACCAGTGGTAGGGGAGCAGCAAAATGCAGGCATACATTTTCATCTCTTTCTCGGGTATATATTTAGGAGTGGAACTGGTGAGTCAGATGGTAACTTTACGTTCAATCATTTGAGGAATTCATATATATATATATGTACTTATGTATAATCATATGTAATTTTAATATCCATCTCAGTATTCCTAAAGAACTGTCATATTTATCTTTTTAAATGATCACTTTATAGTCCACTGAAATTAATATTCTTAATATAATTATTTTCTAAGTAGGTAGATAGTGCCTAGATTTTTTGTTAATCTAAATTTTGCAGCTATAGCCCTGGCCAGTGTGGCTCAGTTGATTGGGCATCGTCCTGTGCTCCGGGAGGTTGCCAGTTTGATTCCCAGTGAAGGGCACATGCCCAGATTGCAGGTTCAATTCCCAGCAGGGGACACGCAGGAGGCAGCCAACCAATGTGTTCTCACATCGATGTTTCTCTCTCTCCCTCTCCCTCCCTCTCTCTCTCTCTAAAAATCTATAAACTACTGCCAAAACCGGTTTGGCTCAGTGGATAGAGCATCGGCCTGCGGACCCAAGGGTCCCAGGTTCAATTCCGGTCAAGGGCATGTACCTTGGTTGTGGGCACATCCCTAGTAGCGGGTGTGCAAGAGGCAGCTGATCGATGTTTCTCTCTCATGGATGTTTCTAACTCTCTATCCCTCTCTCTTCCTCTCTGTAAAAAATCAATAAAATATATTTTTTTTAAAAAATCTATAAACTACTCTTTAAAAAAATTATGCTGCTTTAAAACTCTTGAAATACGTAGGCTTTTTGTCCTTTTAGATCAGGGTTCTTCAACCTTGACCCTACAGACATTTGGGACCAGATAAATCTTTGCTGGGACAGGGTTGGTGGGGAGGGCTGTCCTGTGTACTTAGCAGCATTCCTGGCTTCCACACCCTCACCCAAATTGTGACGACCAAAAATGACTCCAGACAATGCCAAACGTCCTCTCGGTGCTGTAGGCGGCGGGAACGGCACCAGTGTTAGACCCATGGGGTCAGACCGGACCTGGGTTCAGCAACGCTGGTACTTGGGTTCTGGCTAGGAAAGAATTCATAGCCAAGACCCAAACTATAAGAGAACATTTATTTGGTAAATCTCAGGGGTAGAAAAAAAAAGTGATTCCTGGAAGAAATGAGCTTAGGAAACAAGTTATAGAGGTAAAGGAGGGCCCTGGAGCCTGGGAGTGAGGGAGGTAATGGTACACGTGACTGGGGAGTCATTGCTGAGCACACACTGGCTTAGACACTGCAGTCACTGTGGAAATGGAGAAGGGGGGAGGGGGGAGGGGGAAGGAGGAAGGGAAGGGAAAGGTTTTAAGCATGATCTTAGGGGAGGTCCCAGGGGAAGATCTTAATAGAATATTCGGCAGCTTTCCAGGTTTCTCCTTTCAGAGTCTAGGTCTTCACTGATTGACTGGTGGGCCCCAGGGCAGGGGGTCCTTATCCAATGCAGCTGGTCCCGAGGTCAGCCATGGGGTCGCTGGTCTAGTTGGTTCAGCTCCAGGCCCAGAAAAGGTCACCCTGGGGGCAAGCTCCCACCCTACAGTTGTCCCTTGCTGGGCACCTGGGGCTTCCCACCCTGGTGACCTTCTGTACCTGCCCGTGGTCCTTGCTCTGCTCATAACTGCCTACCACATGGAGGGTAAAGGCACTCCGTTGAGAACCACTGTTTCAGATACTTTACTCAAGATAAAGGCCCAAGAATGAGGATGAGTGAAAGGCTATGAGCATGGTCACAGGTCTCTGTGGTAACCAGCTACCCTCCAGCAGTCTTCGTCACAGGAGAATGGAGTCAGGAGTCCTCCTGGAAGCCATGGGGGCATCTGGGAGAGAGTCCTCTCTGTGTGCAGGGCGAAGAGTGGCTTCCCACTGCTGCTTGCACACCTGCAGGGGGCGCCTTCCACTTCGCAATCCCTGGCCAGGGCACATCTCCAGGCTGACGGTGCTCATTTAGAGTATGACATGAACGCGGCAGCCTCTAACTCGAGGGGGCCATTGAGAAGAACAAGCACGTACTGGCCTAGATCCTGCGGACACTCTGGAAACGGAGAAGGGGAGGGAGGGAAGGAGCAGAGAGAGGGCACAGGACAGAGCGGGGAGCCTGCCAAGCCTGGGGGGTCACATTCATGAATGGCGTGGAGTGGAGTGGGGGGCTCATGTGAGGACGAGATCATGAATGGCTGTCCCAGAACACCCACATGAAGGCTATTAATAGAGCTGTTGCCCAAGGGGACACTCTGTGCTCGGGGAGGGTCAGGCCTGAGCAGGGCCAGCCCGGGTGTGCGGGAATCAGGCCCTCTGACAGCCCCACCACCGGAAATGCAGGAGGCACTGGCCAGGCACCGATGCCCTCTGGCTGGCTCCTGTTCCCTGGCATGAGTGTCCAGTGAAGCCCGCCATCCCCATGCAGGCTCGGAGTCCCAGGCCCTCCCAGGCGAGCTCCGGCCTCCTGGACATGGGTGGGAGCCTGGAGCTGTGTTCCCCCACTTAAAATGCTGTGTCGAGCAGTGAGAGGGACGGAGAAAGCAGCCAGGCGTGACAGGAGAACCATAAAGGGGCATTATACTGGGTTGAACAATGTTTCCCAAGATGCATGGCCACCCGGAACCTCAGAACGTGACCCTACCAGGAAACAGGATCTTTACAGATGTTATTAGTGTTAGGGTCGCCGGAGGAGGAACACAGGAGGCCAAAGTGGTCCGGGTTCTAAATGTATTAGATCATCTGCAGACCAGATGGGCGGAGCTCACCCCAATGGCGTCAGCACCCAGGGACGGGGAGGCAGGCGTCTGAAAGGACTCCAGGCGGCCGGGCTTGTTCAGCAGGGACTCTCTGGGTGGGTCCAGATGTGGGGAAGCCTGGAGGGGAAGGTTCATGGTTTTAGCAAGTGGGATGTGGTCTAAGGGAAAGGCAACATCGGTTATGAAATGGTCTAAAGGTCAGTTCCCAAGGGAGGGGGTATCGATTCAATTATTTGATCAGACCTAACAATCAGTTAAATTGAGTCATATTGAATTAGGGTGGGCCCTAAATCCAATATGACTGGTGTTCTTCTAAGAAGAGGAGAGGCACAGACACAGACAGACAGAGAGAAAGCCAGGTAAAAACAGAAGCAGCCTGGCCCTCCCCGGTTTGGCTCAGTGGACAGAGCGTCGGCCTGCGGACCGAAGGGTCCCGGGTTTGATTCCAGTCAAGGGCACCTCGGTTGCAGGGCTCTCTGGTCATGGCACGTGCAGGAGGCAACCAATCGATGTGTCTCTCTCACATCGATGTTTCTTTCTGTCTTCCCCTCTCTATTCCACTCTCTAAAAGTCAATGGAAAAATATCCTCGGTGAGGATTAAAAACACACACAAAAAAACAGAAGCGGCCTGGCCAGTGTGACTCAGTTGTTTGAGTATCCTCCCATGCACCAAGAGGTTGCGGTTCAATTCCCAGGCAGGGAACATGTCCCAGTTGAAGGCTCAATCCCATTAGGGGTGTGCAGGAGGCAGCCGATCAATGTTTCTATCTCTCTCCCTTTCTCTTCCTCTCTCAGAAATCAATAAAAACATATTTTTTAAAAAAATTAAAAAAACAGCCCTACCCAGTTTGGTTCAGTACATAGAGCGTCGGCCTGTAGACTGAAGGGTCCCAGGTTTGATTTCCGGTCAAGGGCACATGCCCAGGGTTGTGGGCTCGATCCCCAGTAGGGGACGTGCAGGAGGCAGCCAATCAATGATTCTCTCTCATCATTGACGTTTCCATCTCTGTCTCCCTCTCCCTTTCTCTCTGAAAGCAATAAAAATGTATTTTTTTAAAAAATCATCAGGGTGAATAAAATGCTGTTGTTGTTTTAAGCCAATAAGTCTGGGGTGTGTGGTGGACTACAAAAATATTAATACTTTTCCTCCCACCTTCTAAATTCTTCTAGCTGGGCTAATAATCAAATTAACAGAGACAGCACATTAACGGGGATAAAATCCAAGTTTTAATACATGTACATGGGGAATTCAAATAAGCATGAAAATTTCAAAACGTCAGTGAAGCAACATTGGGTAGATAAGACATTTTTGGACAAAGGAAAAAAGTGGGGATGAGGTATTAGATTTCAGAAGCGAGAATGGATGGTTTACAGGTTGCTAGGCAACTCAAAAACAATGGGCCACAGGGGGTATCTATCTAACAGACCCCATAGGCCCACACAGCGCACCCTTCTGTCTGGGTTAGCTCCTGTCACCAACACAGCTCAGCTGCTCTCCGACTCAAAAACAAACAAACAAACAAGCCCTAACTGGTTTGGCTCAGTGGACAGCACGTTGATCTGTGGACTCAAGGGTCCCAGATTCGATTCCAGTCAAGGGCATGTACCTTGGTTGTGGGCACATCCCCAGTTGGGGGTGTGCAGGAGGCAGCTGATCAATGTTTCTCTCGCATCGATGTTTCTAACTCTCTCTCCCTCTCCCTTCCTCTCTGTAAAAAATCAATAAAATATATTTAAAAACAAACAAGAATGAAAGTGACTTTGAAAATCATCCATTTCCAACCACCTTGGAAATAAATAGAAAATAACGAAACGGAGGCCCAGAGAGGTGAAGCCACCGGTCCTAGTTACTCCTTCCCACACACTACGCCTGACAAGCTCAGGGGAGGCCAGCATGGCAGGCCCTGCAAACTCAGAGGCTGGAAGTAACCACATAGGATGGTCTGCACATAAGAATCCCTAACTCAAAGGGAGTCACGGTGGGCAGTCCTGTCCTAGGCTGTAGCTCCCTTGACAAAGGTCAGCCTTGACCTTAGTTAGCCTGTCTTTTTTTTTTTTTAATATATTTTATTGATTTTTCACAGAGAGGAAGAGAGAGGGACAGAGAGTTAGAAACATCGATGATAGAGAAACATCTATCAGCTGCCTCCTGCACAACCCCCACTGGGGATGTGCCCACAACCAAGGTACATGTCCTTGACCGGAATCAAACCCGAGACCTTTCAGTCCGCAGGCCGACGCTCTATCCACTGAGCCAAACCGGTCTCGGCTAGCCTGTCTTTTTTTTTTATTATTATCGATTTGAGAGAGAGAGAGAGAGATAGAAACATCAATGTTGAGAGAGAATCATTGATCAGCCGCCTCCCGCACACCCCCTCCTGGGGATCGAGCCCGCAATCCAGGCATGTGCCCTTGGCCGGAATCGAACCTGGGACCCTTCAGTCCGCAGGCCGACGCTCTATCCACTGAGCCAAACCAGCCAGGGCAGTTAGCCTGTCTTTTATCTTTTGCATCTAAGATGAACTGTCCGAGGAATCCCTTCTCCAGAGCCCTCAGGGTTCACCCACGCACCAGAGTAGAGACCGCAGAACCCTCCGTGTTACCTTGTTCCCTGAATTCCACCTCCATGTCCTGTGAATGTCACTGATGAACTATCCTGTACCTCCCCCTTCCCCCCCCATGCAATGTCAACGTACTGTATGTGTCTCTCCATTTTCTCTTTATCCAAACCCAGAGATTCTGCTTTGCTTCCTCCTGCCCCCCCTCCCCCGCCTCAACCTACCACCAGTGGGTTTCATGTAACCCCCTACGTCTCCGGCTTTGATTCTATGGAATGTGTAAAATGAGCTGTAAAGCTGCATTCTCCAGATCATTTTCTCAATCCAGTGAGATTTTGCTTTCTGGCCATTGTCATCAGCTTGGCTCAAATAAACTCAAAAGTTCTCTACAGGTTTGGACGTTGCTCAGGTCGGCACCTCCATCCCGTGCTCAGATACACACCAGGCGGTTTGCCCTGCAAACAAGGCGGTGTTTCTGAGCGCGTCCCACGTGCGTGGATGCTTCCACATGCTGAGGCCACCACCGCGCTCACAGCGGGGACGGATGGGCACATCTGGCTCATCCATGTTCACGTTTATGACACCGTGGCACAGGGAGACCCCGTGCCTTGCCCAAGGCCCATGGCGTGTAAGTGGTGGTGCCAGCCTCGAGGTCTCACTCACCCCACTGCTCAGTCCTCAGGCGCTGCTGGGCTGGACCCTGAGATGCTGTCCCTTTAAATGAGCTTTGCAGTCCGGGGCCTAGGGTGGGCATGTGTGTAGTCCCTCCTCCCCTGCTCTGTCTGGAGACTCATTCCAGGGGCTTTGGCCGGGGGAAGGCCTAGGCCCTGCCCCCTCAGACCGAGGCCAGCGCAGACATAAGCCTCAGGATCTGCCCAACACGGACCCGGCATTACTGGTGTTTGGAGGGGCTGGGGCTGGGGCTGGGGGCTGTCACCCCAGCCTCTGCTCAGAACAATGGCAGGGAGGACTCGGGAACGTCCCAGGGCCCAGCTCCCCGCTCAAGGCTGTGAGGGGCTGAGAATGGGGTTTCTCTTTTGTGTTGAGCACCTACTGTGTGCCAGGCACAGACTGGGAAAGTTCTCTCCGGGGACGTGACATTTCAGACTTGAAGAATGAGGGGGAGCCAAGATTCCAGGGAAGAGTCAGCCGGAGGCAGTCCGACTGGTCAGGTTCACTGGCTGAGCGTCGACCTATGAACTATGAACCAGGAGGTCATGGTTCGATTCCCGGTCAGGGCATGAGGCAGACGGAGGAGCTGGGACCCGTGGGCTGGAGCAGGGAGGGGGAGAAAGGCTCATTAACAGCCCCCCAAAGATGCCCACATCCTAATCCCGGCCCCTGTGAGTGTCACCCTAGGTGGCAACAAAAGGACTTGGCAGAGGAGACGGGAAGGATCCGGAGGTGGGAGGTCATCCTGGATCACCGGGTGGCCCTCGATGCCATCACAGGCGCCCTCCTAGAGGGAGGCAGAGGGAGGCCTGAGGCACACGAGCTGAGAGGGCACCCGGCCACACAGGCCACCGGGGATGGAGTGATGCAGCCACCAGGGGCTGAAGGCACAGGATTCTCCCCAGAACCTCCCAGGGACTGTGCCCCAAACTCCCCACCCTACACACACACACACACACCCTGAGGTTAGCCCTGTGCTACTGAGTTTGGACTTCCGGCCTCCAGACCTGGGAGAGCTCCGTGGTCTGAAGGCAGCAAGTTTTGGGCAATTTGTTCCGGCAGCCGCCGCAGGACAGCAAGGGCGAGGCTTGGAGGGAGCTGCAGAGCCAGGTCAGGGCAGCCGTGGACGGGAAGGAGTTCGGATTTTGTTCCTGGTGTGTCGCCCCGCACCCCTTCTCTCTGCTCCTCCTCCTTTTTCCCTCTGATGTGCCCCAATCCTCCCACCCCCTTTTCAAATCATTCAACTTGTTGCCGTCAGCAGGCATCGGCCTTGAAACTGTAAACACATTTAAAAAAAAAATTTTTTTTATTGATTTCAGAGAAAAAGGGAGAGGGAGAGAGAGACAGAAACAACATTGATGAGAGAGAATCATTGATCGTTGCCTCCTGCACACCCCATGCTGGGGACCGAGCCTGAAACCCGGGCACGTGCCCTGACCAGGAATTGAACCGTGACCTCCTGGTTCATAGGTCGACACTCAACCCCTGAGCCCCGCCGGCCGGGCTTTTTCAACGATTTTAAAATGTGTTTACAGCCGAAACCGGTTTGGCTCAGTGGATAGAGCGTCAGCTTGCGGACTGAAAGGTCCCAGGTTCGATTCCGGTTAAGGGCACGTACCTTGGTTGCGGGCACATCCCCACTGGGGGGTGTGCAGGAGGCAGCTGATTGATGTTTCTCTCTCATCGATGTTTCTAACTCTCTATCTCTCTCCCTTCCTCTCTGTAAGAAATCAATAAAAAGTATATTTTTAAAAAATGTGTTTACAGTTTCTCCCAGCCAGCGTGGCTCAGGGGTTGAGTGTGGACCTATGAACCACGAGGTCATGGTTCAATTCCTGGTCAGGGCACATGCCGGGATTGCAGGCTCGGTCCCCAGCGTGGGGCGTGCAGGAGGCAACAATCAATGATTCTCTCTCATCGCTGTTGTTTCTGTCTCTCTCCCTCTCCCTTCCTCTCTGAAATCAATACAAATATATTTTTAAAATCTTTGAAGAAAAGAAAAGGGGGGATAGAAGCAAGCCCCTCGGTTCATCTTTCTCCCTCTCCTTGTCCCCACCACCCTCTCCTCTCCTCAAATGTCCCTGCGAGGTGCAGCCCGTCCTGGGCTGCAAACGGAGGCACTGGGCACTGGGCACTGGGCAGAAGCCTGCCCGCCCAGCTCCTGGCTGTCAGCACGTCGCCCAGCAGGACTGACGCGAACTCTGACGGCTGATAGAGCCCCACGACCTGTCCGTCTGGAGCCTGGGGCTCTGGGCCTGATAAGTCGGGCCTGTCAGCGCCGTGTCCACACCTGCTTGCCCTGACCCGCGGGGCAACAACACGGACACCAGAGACGAACCTAAGAGAATGAGACAAACAAGGAACGCGAAGAATGGAGGCAAGACAAATGGGTTTCTGATCAAGCCTCGAAATTTTATTCTTACAGTATTGCCTTATATCCAAGTCAGGGAGTGGGAGGTGGGGCGCGGGGAGTGAACTGTGGACCTATCAGTGCTTGCCAGCGGGGGCTGCAGGCAGGGGAGGGGGTATGAGGAAGTAGCCGTGGGTGCACGTGGTTTCTAGAAGGGGAGATGTCTAGGAGGGATGGGGGCTGAGCGGGTCATGTGGGTTAGATAATTTGCTAAGGTCGTAAAGGGTGTTGACTATAGATAAAGGATGGGGCGGTTGAAGGGCAGCTATGCGAAGAATGCTTTGTCCTCAGGCATGAGGAAGTAGGCCTATGGTGAGGACCAAGTTTCCATGAGGTTCTGTTTCATTAGCTTACTGAAATAATGTTAGAATTAATTTGTGATTGACTCTTGGCTCCTGACACCTGCTCCTGGCCAGGCCGCAGAGCCCACCCCGGGTCTGTGCTTCCTGCTGACTGCTCACAGCCGAGCCCTGGCCGCCGTGCCTAGGCCGGACCACAGTCACCTTGAGATGCCCTCCGGGGGCCAGGCCCGAAGCAGCAGGATCGAGGACAGTTCACGCAGGAGGTGGAGTGGGGCCCAAGAGCTGTTCAGGCTGCTACTTCCAGATTCATCCGTGTGGGGTTCCGATCGCACACGAGGCTCACAGCATCCGGCCCTTCCTAGGGCAGCCAGCTGGGCCGGGGGCAGACCCTGACCCCGGGGAGATATCTGGCACTGTCCAGGGCGTTGCTGGTATCATGATTAGGGAGGGGAGCTGCCTGCAGCTGGTAGGTCGAGCCAGGGGTACTATTAAATATCCTGCGTGCACAGGACACCCCACGACAGAGGATTCTCGGCCCCCTGTGTCCACGTAGCCGACGGAGGGAACTAAGTTGGAAGGCGCAGGAGCAAGCCCGGGAAAGGGGCCTCCGGATGCTTCGCCCGGGGAGGCAGAAGCCAAGTCTAAGCCCGGGAGCCTGGGCCTGGACCAGAGCAGGCACAGCCCACCCTCGGGGACCGACGGCCAGGCCCTGCCTGCAGACACCCACCGGGCGCCGGGGCCTCCTGCCCTGCAGCCTCTCCTCCTGGGACTGTCATAGGAAACAGTAGCTGCTTTCCTGAGTGCCAGTTACACGAGCTGGGCACTGTGCCAAGCGGGCTTATTCCTTGTAGTGTTTCGACACAGCAACTCGGGAACGAAGGGATTATCACCAAGCCCGTGTTACAGACAAGAAACCCGAGGCCTGCCCGGCCGGTTTGGCTCAGTGGATAGAGCATCAGCCTGAGGACTGAAGGGTCCCGGGTTCGATCCTGCTCAACGGCACAAGCCCAGGTTGTGGGCTAGATCCCCAGTGGGGGGGCGTGCAGGAAGCAACCGATCAAAATGATTCTCTCTCATCATTGACATTTCTATCGCTCTTTCCCTCTCCCTTCCTCTCTGAAAGCAATAAAAAAAAAACATTTAAAAAGATAGAAAGAGCCCTAGACGATTTGGCTCAGTGGATAGAGCATCGGCCTGCGAACTGAAAGGTCCCAGGTTCGATTCTGGTCAAGGGCACTGCGGGAAGCCGCCCATTGTCTTCACTAGCAGAGAGGTGTGGACAAGGAACCCGGAAGGCTGGTGACCCTTGAGCTCTGGCAAAGGTCAGGGCTGTACACCCACTGTTTAATCGAGACAATGGTAGCTGAAGCAACTTCCCCACCAGACAGTCGTGTAAATCCTTACTGATAAGATAGTCTGCCTGCTACTGGAAATTGCCTGCCTAAGGGCTATAGGTGTGGCCCAAATTGAATAAAAGGATGGCAAGGCCTGAGCCCAAGCGGAGTCCTTCCTCTTGAGTTGGGCTCCCGCCTGGTCCCCCAATATTTCAAAATTATTGTTTCTTGTCTCGTCTCTTTCATTTGCGTGCGATCCCTCTTCCAGAGCCCAAACCCTGAACCACGTGGGACATGGGGTATTCACAGGGCACATGCCCGGGCTGTGGGCTTGATCCCCAGTGGGGGACTGGCAGGAGGCAGCCAATCCATGATTCTCTCTCATCATGGATGTTTCTATCTCTTTCTCCCTCTTCCTTCCTCTCTGAAATCAATAAAAATATATTTTAAAAAATTATTTTAAAGAAAACTGAGGCCCAGCGCTGTTAACTGACTTACCCAAGGGCTCTGTTAGGGTCATGTTGAAGCCCCAAACCCCAGAACCTTAGCTTACTTGGAGATTGGGCCTTTACAGAGGGCATCAGATTTAAGGAGGTCATTCGGGTGGGTCCTAATCCAATAGGACTGGTGTCCTTATAGGAAGGGGAATTTGGACACATGTCCTAACAGGAAGGCAGAGCCCAGGGTGATGCGCCCACAAGCCAAGGGCTCCGAGAGTGCCACTGAGCCACCAGAAGCTGGGAGAGGCGCACGGTCTCCCTCTCAGCCCGAAGGACGGACCCTGGACACCATGCGCTTGGAATTCTAGCCCCAGGACTGTGAGACCAGACATCTCTGTCATTTAAGTGCCCAGCGTGTGGTCCTTCGTACCCCAGCCCTAGCAGACAAATCCCTGCCTGGGAGGGGTGGGCTCTGGGTGGCACGCCAGCCTGTCCAGCTCCAGCTTCGGACCATGTTCCAAATACTCCCTCTGGGGCAGCTGCCCTGCAGGTAACAGGTCCCTGGAGGTAGGACTTCAGCTGTCAGAAGCTTCATTTGGTCGCTGCACAGGACACCTAAAATAACGCTCTAAATGCCACAGTGAGTCAGTGTAAGCAAGCACCATCCCAGGCTGTGTGGTGGGATGATTTTTTTAAATATTTTTTTTATTGATTTCGGAGAGGAAGGGAAAGGGAGAGAGATAGAAACATCCATGATGAGAGAGAACCATTGATTGGTTGCCTCCTGCACGCCCCCTACTGGGGATCGAGCCCGCAACCTGGGCATGTGCCCTTGACTGGAATCAAACCCGGGGCCTTTCAGTCCACAGGCCGACGCTCTATCCACTGAGCCAAACCGGCTAGGGTTTGTGGGATGATTTTTACTTAAGGGACAATTAGTCTGCCTGGTGCTTGAGCATCAACCTATGAACCAGGAGGTCACAGTTCGATTCCCAGTCCGGGCACATGCCCAGGTTGCGGGCTCGATCCCCTGTGTGAGGAGTGTAGAAGCAGCCGATCAATGATTCTCTCTCATCACTGATGTTTCTATCTATCCCTCTCCCTTCCTCTCTGACATCAATAAAAGTATTTTTTTTTTTTAAGGAGGGACCCTTAGTGTGGGCCATATGCATGGTGGGGACCAGCAGAGGAGTGATTGGGGCTAGAAGCTGGGCTCCGAGGTCTAAAGCACAGACCCTCCTGCCCCGCCAGCTGTATGGTCTTAGGAGAATCACGGAGGGTCCCCAGCCTCAGGTCTGCCCATTGGTGAAATGGTTGTAACAATTGTGTCTCCCCATGGGGTTCTCGTGAAGATGAAGTGAGATGACGCCTGTAAACTGCTCGGCACAATTCTCGGCACATTGTCCCTCAAGACGAGCTGCTGCTGTGACTGTTACTACTATGATGACTCCGTGTTCAGTCCCATTACATGTCAGCTCCGGTCCCCTCTGACGTTTTCAGCACCTGCCCTGTCCCTCAGAGCTGGGGCTCCGGAGACCTTGGAGAGTCCGCGTAGGGATGCGGGTCCCCCCCCTCCCCCCCGCCCGACACACTCGTCTTCACCACCCCTGAGGAAGTCACACGGGTGGCCACTCTCAGACGTGAAGTGCTGTCAGCAGCCCCGCCACATTCCTGGGATGCTTCAGCTGCCCATGCGTGAGCATCGGCTGCCATCACTCAGCTAACCCGCAGCCACCCGCTGCCATCACACAGGGTAACCTGTACCCACCCACCCCTGCCATCACTCAGCTAACCCGCAACCACCCGCTGCCATCACACAGGGTAACCTGTAACCACCCACCCCTGCCATCACTCAGCTAACCCGCAACCAACCACTGCCATCACACAGGGTAACCTGTACCCCACCCACCCCCTGCCATCACTCAGCTAACCTGTAACCACCCGCTGCCATCATGCAGGGTAACCTGTACCCACCCACCCCACTTCATCACTCCACTAACCCGCAACCACCCGCTGCCATCACGCAGGGTAACCTGTACCCCAATCCTGGCAGACACTGCTAACCACACCCAGAGCTATTGCCACCAACCCACCAGCATCTGTCCCGAGACGGACCCTGCTTCCCTCCTGGTGGGAGACCTAGACAAGCTCTCAGAACAGACAGGGCAGCCAAGACGGTGCCCCGAGCGATCCTGCAGGCTTCCTGCTTCTGAGGGGCAAGTCGGCCTTCCTCCATCCGGGGCTCGGCAAGCACCTGCCGACCCTGAGCAGGAGCCGGCGCTCTTCTGGGCAAAGGGGACCCCAAATGTCCCTGCCCTGGGGGAATCTGCAGTCGCGAAGGAGGGAAAGGCCGGTCCGGCCTGTTGTTGTTGTTGTTGTTGTTGTATTTTGCTTTGTTGTCTGCTCATTACCAAGGCCAGATCTCACCACATTTCCCACCAAAACTGAGAAATAAGCAAGAGAAGAAGAGCAAAGGAGAAAGCCCTGAGCCACATGGTAAAACCCTGGAGTGCAGGCTAGGGAAGGGGGTGGGAGACGACTGGCCTTCTGTTTTCTGGAATTTTCTTTCTTTTTTTTTTTTTTGCAAAAAAACTAACACATGTTCATAGTAATAAAAAGAAAATCAAGCCCAGCCGGCGTGGCTCAGTGGTTGAGCGTGGACCTATGAACCAGGAGGTCACAGTTCGATTCCTGGTCAGGGCACATGCCTGGGATGCGAGCTTGATTTCCAGTAGTGGGCGTGCAGGAGGCAGCCGATCAATGATTCTCTCATCGTTGATGTTTCTATCTCTCTCTCTCTCTCCCTTCCTGTCTGAAATCAGTAAAAACATATTTTTAAAAAACAACAAAGGAAATCAAACTTTTGAACCAGGTGCACCCATCCGGAGCCCCACCCTTGGTTCTGCTCCCCTCGGAGCCGGCCACTGGTCCCGTCCTCACAGCCCCTCCATGGCCGGCCCACCCACACCCAGGGCCCACGTCTGCCTGGTTGTACATCAGTATTTTGCATATTTCTACTCTGTTATCAAATTATTAAGCTGTTCAGTTGCTAGATTACTAAATAATCTTAGGGATAATCCTATGTGAACATATATTGACCTAACAGCATAGTTGTATCACATAAAGTCCAAGCCAGGATGCTTTTGAGCGGGAGATGGGCGATGTTAGAAACCAGGTGACGGACAGCAGGCGGGACTGCCAGGCACGGGTGTCAGGAGAGAGCCAGCCACCGCCGAGGGGACAGAGCTGCGCACATCTTCTCTGGGGTTCCACATGTTTTCTAAGCACGCGATGGAGGCTCCGGGTGGCGGGGCACCTCGGGCCAGGCTTGAGCCCCCACAGGCTCTGTGTCGTCGGTCCCCACATCCAGGGGACTCCCCGGGAGACCATCTGGGTTCGGCGGGGACCGTGGTGGGGAAGACCCGCACATCCTTTTCCCGGTGGCTCTCTCCTGTGTTTGCTTCCAAAGCCCCCGCAGGTGCCCTGGGAGTCAGTTCCAGCCCCCCCCCCCCTCCCGTCCACGCCAGGCTCTGCAAGTCTCCAGGAGCCAGGCCGCAGGGCCAGGCCAGGGAACTGCGCTGGCCAGGAAGGGGGGGGACACCCCTGCGTGTGACTGCGTAGACACTGCCCCGGGCCCTCTTCTGCATGCCCCCTCCTCCCGTTCCCCCTCCCACCTGCCTTGGCGGCCAGTCCCTCTTCGCCCAGGCAGCCCACCTGCAGGGGCACAGCCACGTCCCCGACTGCCAGGCCCCTGTTGCCCAAGCGTGGCCAGGGCACTACCTTCTCAGGCTCCCCTCCACTCCACCCAGCGTGCGTGACTGCGCCCTCCTGGCTGCCAGGCCCTGGAGTTAAGGAGCGAGCGGCGGCGGCGGTTTACCAGGAGCTTCAGCAAAGGGAAAGAGTCCTGTGGACGCCCACAGAGGGGGGCTTAGCCCCGCGTCGCCTGCCCAGCCTTTCCGAGGGAGCGGCCTTGAAGCCGAGTGATGGGGCTCAGCTGAGCAGAGCGGTGGCAGGAGCCTGGTGCGTTGGAGAACGGAAGAGCTGTGCTGGGCGTGGGGCGAGAGGGGGCAGGGCTGGACCTGGGGCGGGGGGACCTTCTAGACCATATCCAGGGCCTCGAGCTGTTGCTGGAGGAGTTTAAACGGGTCTGATGACAGCATCGAGATTGCCACCCTCCCTGCCCTGGCGGAACTTGGCGTAAGAGGAAAGGCAAGTGACAAAGTCACGGACCCCCCGCCAGGGCCTGGGAGGGGGAGAGGAGCCAGCTCCGAGCACGGGGCTGAGAGCTCACGCCCCTCACCCAGGAAGTGGGTGTCATAGGACCTCCTCAGCTCCCTCGGGGCCACATCCCTGAGGTTGGGGTAAGGTCTAGGGCCAGGGGAGGAGACAGGGAAGTCCAGTGCTAGGGGGCTTCTGTGACCCTGGGGGACAAGGGCAGACGCCTAGGCCCCACTGCGCTGGGACACCTGGCCCCTCCCAGGCTCACACCCCAGCTCTACCCTGGCAGCAGGCTTCGTGGTGGCTGATTCTTGTTTTTCTGTTTTGTTTTTTAACCTTTATTGTTGGAAGTATTACATATGTCCCCCTTCCCCCCACCATTGACCCCTTCTAGCCCTCCCCCGCCCTCCCCCCCACGCCTTCACCACTGTATTGTCTGTGTCCATAGATAGGTTATGCATATAAAGGTGGTCCATTCTTGTGAGCGCCCCTACCCCCCCAATACACACACACACACACACACACACACACACACACACACACACACACTCACACAGAATGGAGCAGAAAGCGTGGGAGGCCAAGGTACGGTCAAAAAAGGGAAGCGGCCCTGACCGGTTTGGCTCTGTGGATAGAGCGTCGGCCTGCGGACTGAAAGGTCCCAGGTTCGATTCCGGTCAAGGGCATGTACCTTGGTTGCAGGCACATCCCCAGTAGGAGGTGTGCAGGAGGCAGCTGATGGATGTTTCTCTCTCATGGATGTTTCTAGCTCTCTCTCCCTCTCCCTTCCTCTCTGTAAAAAGTCAATAAAACGTCTCTTTTTAAAAAGGGAAGCGCAGCAGACAGGGGTCAGACGGCGCCCAGCAGGGGGCTCGGGCCCACCTTCCTGCCCGCGTGGCGCAGGAGGCGGTGGGAACCAGCTCCAGAATCTGCAGGCGGGCGGCTGGGGACCGTGCCCATGACCCCGGCCATCGCCGCCCCACCGGCCCGCAGGCTGACCTCACTGCCCAGGCCCGCGGGAGCCCTTCCTGGGGCCACATTCCCCGCTGAAGAGCCCCTCTCCACGGCCTCGGATGGCGCCAATGTCTTTTTAGGAACCACGGGGCTAATTTTAGTGCCCCGGCCTTCGACACCTTCTCGAAATAGCTCCCTGTCCCCCTCTCGTCCCTGCCCTCCTCGGAGAAGGTGAACCCCTGGTCCCCGTGATCTGAGGGGAGAGCAGAGGCCAAGGCCTTGTATGGGTCTGGGTGGAGGGACCCGGGTCCCTGCCGTGGCTTCCGTGTGGCCAGACTCACCTGGGGAGCGGGCGGCTCACAGAGCCCGCCATCTGGGGGGGTCCCCCAGCAACGCGGCAGCCGGAGCTGGCTCCTGCCTCCTCCCTGTCAATCAGCCATGCTCAGCGGTGGCACCGGCTCCTGTGGCCTAAAGTCAGGTCCCCACCCTCCCGGAAACCACGTCTAACCCGTGGGAATCATGGGTCAGCTGCCACCTCGACCCGGGGAGCCTCTGTGTCCCGTGTCGCCGATTCTGTGCCACGATTCTGTGCTGCCCGGCCCGCGTGGCTCTGTGGTTGAGCGTCGACCTGTGAACCAGGAGGTCACGGTTCGATTCCAGTCAAGGGCACATGTAGGGAGCGCGCAGGAGGCAGCTGATCCATGATTCTCTCTCATCATTGATGTTTCTATCTCTCTCTCCCTCTCCCTTCCTCTCTGAGATCGCTAAAAATATATTTAAAAAATAAAGAAAGAAAGAATAATAATAATTATTATGGTTGCTAAGCCTTTTCTGAGCACTCACTATGTCGCCGAGTGCTTCTTGGCATGCTTTCGTTAAACCTTCTGTAACTCCCCAAGGTTGTGAAGCCACCAAACGGGGTTTGAACTCAGTAAACGGACCCCCAGCCTCAGCCTCATTGCTCACCCGGTGGCACCACACTCCCATCCTCAGGCAGCCTCTCTCCAGCAGCGCCCCCTCTCCCCCCGCCCCCCCCCCCTCCCCCAGCACTCCACTCAGGGCCTTCTCGGCTTCCCAGGGAGCAGGCCCGGGGCAGCCTGCTGGCCTGAGGCACGGAGCACACTGGTGGGGGGAGAGCGGGGAGGACACACCCAGCTCTGAAGCTCTGAGATCCGGGCGGCTTTCCTGGAAGGAGGCTGCAGCCCCCCGAGGTTGAGGGGTCCCAGAGAGCCATGTGGGGGCCACACCTAGACAGAGAAGGAGGCCCGGGGACACGGCCCAGCGTGTGCCTCTGGGGATGGGGAGGCTCAGCCAGCAACCCTTCCTTCCCTAAGAGGCAGGAAAGCTGTCGTAAGGCGCCCCCCGCCCCTGCGGGCTGCGATCTAGGAGTCCTGAGGCAGCGGCCCCCCCAGGACACTGCCCCCTGGGCCCCGTTGTCCTGCAGGGAAATGGGCCGGTCACAAAGGAGAAAAGCCGGACAGGCCTGCCGGGCCTCCTCCTGCGGCCGTCAGAGCCCAACCCCACACCCGGGGGCTCCCGGGAGGGACGGCCCGAGGCCCCTGCCCCGCAGCCCGGGAGTCTGAGCATGTGACCAGGCTCTTCAGAGACCAGGGTGGGGTCGGAGAAAGGCGGAGGTGGCGCTACGGGGCAGGGTGTCTGCGCGCCGGGTCAGCCAGAGCCCAGCGCGTCAGGAACTCGGGAAGCTCCTCCAAACCCCAAAATGTCTCAAACCGTCTCGATTCCGCCAAGCAGCCCTTGACTGCCAGGGAATTGAACCCTGACCTCCTGGTTCATGGGTCAACGCTCAACCACTGAGCCACACCAGCCGGGCACCAGCAGCTTTCTTAAATGTCCCCAACCTCCAGAGTCAGTGCTTGGTGCCAGGCGCGTGGGCACACACAGGGCTGGGGGAGCAGCAGAAAGAGGGGGGCTGTCACTCCGCCAGAGGGGTGCTAAGCCTTGAGATGACCAGCGGGACGAGGACAATACTGTTCTTCCCGTGCACACGACGCACGCGTTACAAACCCAGACATCTAGGGGCCCGATGACTAGTGTGAGGAGTGGGGCAACCACGTCCCTTTGACATAAGTGTGGGGATGGCAGAGGGCTGGGGGACCTGGAGAAACTTGGCTGAGGGGAGCTCAGCCTGCCTGCGTGCTGTTTGGGGGGAAGGTACTTGTATTGTCAGATGCAGAAGTAAATTCAAAATCTTCCGTAAAAATCCGATTTTTAAATCTGGGCCAAAACTTTAAAAAAATTAATTAATTAATTAATTTTTACTGTCAAGAGTTTCTAACAAAACGTGTCTGCAGGTGGTATCCATCTGTGGAGAGGGCTGGGGAGGCAGCAACTGTATGAGATTATGCTTTTCTTTTTTTTCTTTTTAAAATATATTTTATTGATTTTTTACAGAGAGGAAGGGAGAGGAATAGAGAGTTAGAAACATCAATCAGCTGCCTCCTGCACACCCTCTACTGGGGATGTGCCCACAACCAAGGTACATGCCCTTGACCGGAATCGAACCCGGGACCCTTTAGTCCGCAGGCCGACACTCTATCCACTGAGCCAAACCGGTCAGGGTAAGATTATGCTTTTCTTATTTACAAAGTACATTGTCTTGTATAATTGTCACCCCGACCCTGTGAGCAGACGGGCAGGTCTGCTGTGCCCATCTGACAGATCAGGAAAACTGAGGCCCAGAGGAGTGAAGCACTACGAAGTGTCACACAGCAGTGGTAGACACTGATTTAAACTCGGGTCTCTCTGATCCCACAGAGGGGTGTTCTTTCCCCTCAGCTCTGTCAAGGCCGCGTGGTGGCGAGGGACAGGGTGGGCTGCCTCAGAAGTGGGAGCCGCCACGTACTTTCGCACCAGGAGAGCCGTCCCCATTCTGTTACCTGAGCTGCCGGCTCCCTGTGCTCAGCCCCCTGAGAAAAGCTGAGGGTGGCGATAAGGGTGCTGAGGTGCTGATGGGGCATGTGACACCAAGAGTTTTGCAGCTCCACAGACAGCCCCACCCTCCCCGGGGTCTGGCCCGGGCGGAATGCAGAAAAGAAGGGTCAGGTGATGGACAGGGTGTCGGTGATGGACAGATTCCTGCCCCGTCCCCGAGGCCACCTCCCCACCCCTGGCTTCCTGTGTCTCACCCACTCTGGCTCCTCACCCTCTGAAGGGTCCTCACACCCTGTCTGCCTCCCGGGGTCCCGCAGCCCTGAGTTCTGAGATGCCCGGTGTGGGGAGGCCGCCCACAGGCCTCCCACTGGACTCAGCGGTCCCGTAGGCAGAGGCGAACTGGTTCGCTGTGGATCCTGCCTTTGAGACCAGCCGGCATTACTGGTTCCCTAAAGGAGACCCAAGAGAAGCCACTTGGGCCCAAAGACAGCCCTGCCCCACCAGCTAGGTCGCCCCCAGAGGAGGCTCCACCTCTGAACACCCAGGTCGCAAACACACGGTGGAAGCACCTGTCTAGCAGTCTCCCTGACTCTGGGACCCTCCTCTGTCACCCACCCCTTCCCCAGCTTCTCTGCTCCTGGGTGTGGGTCCCGTCTGGGGACCTGTCGCTCCTCCTCTCTCCCCGCTGGCCAGCCCCTGACATTCTGCCGCCCCTGCTCAGAAACACACGCCCCAAGCACCCATGGGCTTGTCAGTGGGGCCAGGCCGGCTTTTCCAAGGGAACTAAGTCAAAACCCTGCCTCTAGCCCTGGCCACGTGACCCAGTTGGTTGGGCACCATCCTATGCGGCGAAAGGCTGCCAGTTTGATTCCTGGTCAGGCACATGCTTGGGTTTCGGGTTCTGTCTCCAGTTGGGGCACATACAGAAGGCAGCCGATCTCTCTCTCTCTCTCTCTCTCTCTCTGTCTCTGTCTGTCTCTCCTCTCTTCCCCCCCCCCCCCCCCCCTCTAAGCATGTCCTCAGGTGAGGATTAAAAATAACTAGCCCTAGCTGATTTGGCTCAGTGGATAGAGCATCTGCCTGCGGACTAAAGGGTCCCAGGTTCGATCCCGGCCAAGGGCACATGCCCGGGTTGTGGGCTCTATCCCCGCCCCCCACCCCAGTAAGGGGCGTGCAGGAGGCAGCCAATCAATGATTCTCTCTCATCATTGATGCTTCTATCTATCCCTCTCGCTTCCTCTCTGAAATCAATAAAAATATATTTAAAAAATAAAAAAAACCTAAAAATTAAAAACAAACAAAAAACCTCACTTCTAGGATGGGTTATGCTGCTTTTGAAAAACACCTGATCTTTTGTTTTAGCATCACATGTAAGCATGAAGATGTTCGGCTGGCCAGGCTTTTTCCAGGAAAGCAATTATTCCTATCCTATACCAGAGGCCCGGTGCACGGGATTCGTGCACTGGTGGGGGGCGTGGCCTGCGGGGATCAGCCTGCTGTGGGAGCACTGGTCTGGCATCTTCTGTGGAGCTGGAGCACTCCCCTCTCCAGGGAACCGGGTCGGGGCCAGGCCCAGGGATGATAGCACTCAGAGGTGGCAGAGTAGGCCTCAGTCCCGCGGCGGCCATGAACCCACCTCCCAGCCTCCAGGGTTAGCTCTGAGAGCCCACCAGCGGCAACTCTGAGAGCCCACCAGGGTTAGCTCTGAGAGCCCACCAGCGGCAGCGCTGCACCACCTGTGGGCGTCCGGAGGAGGCAGCAGGGAGCAAGGAGGAGGAGCCTGGGGCCAGGAGGCGATGATCGCAGGAACCTGATCACAGCCTAGGTTCCTGCCCGTCGGCCTGGGGTTCGCAGCGGGAGCAGCCGCTCATCCCAGTCAGCCGAGCGGTGCTCCCACTGTGGGAGCGCACTGACCACCAGGGGGCAGCTCTTGTGTTGAGCATCTGCCCCCTGGTGGTCAGTGCACGTCATAGCGACTGGTCAACCGGTTGTTCTGGTCATTCTGCCGTTCAGTCACTGGGCTTTTATTATAGAGGATAATAAAAGGCTAATATGCAAATTGTCCCCTGGACCGGGGGTTCGACCAGGAGTTCAACCAGGGGGCAGGCCGACTGACCAACCGCCCACGGTCCCTCCCCCTGGCCAGCCCGGCCCCATCGCCCCATTGTGGGGCAGGCCGGCTGGACCCCACCCGTGCACAAATTCGTGCACCGGGTCTCTGGTTTGTAAATAAAGTAGAATGTTTCCTCCAGCCCTGTTGTGAAAGAAGCAAGGGGTATTTGAAAATCGGGGTGATGTGCCCAAGTGCCCCAAATGGGCAGGGGGAGGTACTAAGGTGGCTGTTAGTGAGACTTTCCTCGCCCCACCCTAGTTCTGTCTTACCAGGAGCCTGATTCTATCTTTGCTCAGGGAGTAAAAAATACAGCCCCTTGCTGGGCTCAAACTGCCTACAGGGCCACAAACTGCTGACAGAGCCTGTGGATGAGGGAACCAACTCAGAGACCCCTGTTATGACTTGGTGCTTTTACATGATGACTCATTTAATCCTGATGCTGACCTGGCGTTAGGCATCATTACGCCATTTCACTGGTGAATAAACTGAGGCTCAGAGAGATGAGGCAACGTGCCTACAGTCACACAGGCCTCAACAGGCAGGGCTTGGATTTGAACTGAGGTCTGTGTAACTGCAAGGTCTATGGCCTTTCCAATGCCCCGGGAACAATTCTGGGGAGACAAAGTGAGGTTGGCTTTGACCACTGTGCAGCTGATCCCAGACTAAAGGGGGACAGGCCCTCCTTCACAGGCTAGAAATGCCCACACAAGGACCAAGATCTCTTATGGGAGTTCCCCTGACTCACCTGCTGGCCTCAGGCCGAGCCACTGCCCAGTCTGGCCCACCTGCTCCTTCTCAAAGCGAGGACCCAGCAGACAATGTCACCCAGGTGAAGAGAGGGCCTTTAGCGTCACCTGCTGGAGATACAGTAACAGTGACCCCCGCATCTCCCGAGTGCATTGTCCCTGGCCACTGAGGAGACTGGGGTGAGACGTGACAAAGGGCAGGAAGAGGGGCCAGAAGTTTAGCTCCTGCACTTGAGCCTCTAAGCAGGTGTGGGTATCGCTCCTGCCAGAACCTTAGAAATTTGCAGTTGGAAGGCTCAAAGCAGGAGCCAGACCTCACAAGGATGGATGGATGGATGGATGGATGCTACACTTGATCTTAACCAAAAGGCTGAGAAGTAATGGATGAATGTATGGGTGGATGGGTGGATGGATGGATGAATGGATGGATGCTATACTTCCTCTTAACCAAAGTCTGTGAAGTGATGGATGGATGGATGGATGGATGGATGGATGGATGGATGGATGGATGGATAGGTGGATGAGTAGATGGATGGTTGGATGGATGAATAGATAGATAGATGGATGGGTGGATGGATAGGTGGATGAGTAGATGGATGGTTGGATGGATGAATAGATAGATAGATGGATGGGTGGATGTATTGGATGGATTAGATGGATGGATAGATGGATAGGTGGGTGACTGGATGGATGGGTAAATGAATGGATAGGTGGATGAGTAGATGGATGGGTGGATGGATTGAATGGATGGATAGATGGATAGGTGGATGACTGGATGGATGGGTGGATGGGTGAATGGGTGAATAGGTGGATTGATGGATGGGTAGGGGGAGGCATGTCTACTGCTGAGGGTCAGGCTAGGAGGAAGATTAGCTAATTGCTGTACCATAAAAGCAAAGCAATCCTATATAATAAAAGCCTAATGTGCTAAGTGTTCAACTGTTCATTCGACCGTTCGACTAATCACTATGACAAGCACTGACCACCAGGGGGCACAAGCTGGACATTTTAAGTAAAACCCCAGATTTCTGGCTCCTTTAGCAACCCCGTGTCCCTCTCTGCATGGCCCCCCTCCGCGGGAGCCGATGGCAGGTGCGCCCTCTGCAGGACACGCGGGTTTGGAACTCTTGGTCCAGGCTTCCCCCGCCTACCCGCGCTCCACCCCCGCCCCCCCCCGCCCCCATCTTGTCTGAAGAGCAGGGGTATTTCTGAGGTCCTGTTCCGGTAGTTTTAGTTATCATAGGTCTGGAGTGGGTGGGACCCAAGCATCCCTAAGGGGTACCCCAGGAGTACTTTGTTTAATCCAGGGACCACGCACGGTGAGAGCACTGTTTTAAACACTGATCTGATCACGCTACTCTCTTTTAAAGGATTTTAAAAATATATTCTTATTGATTTCAGAGAGGAAGGAAGAGGGAGAGAGAAATAGAAACATCCAAGATGAGCGATGCAAGTCCCCCACTGGGGATCGAGCCCACAACCCGGGCATGAGCCCTTGACCAGAATCGAACCTGGGACCTTTCAGTTCGCAGGCCGACGCTCTATCCACTGAGCCAAACCAGCTAGGGCACGCTACTCTCTTTTAAAGCTCTTCTATGCCTCCCTTTTCTTTCTAGGTAAACCCAAGCTCTTAGCTTGGTCCTAAGACCATCAGTACCAAGACTCGCCCCTTCAGCACTGTGTCTCCCTGCTGGAATGCCCTCACCACCCCACTACTGTGGATCCTGTCATGCTCTGCCCAGATGTCAGAGAACATTCTGTGATCGGTGCTGACCACACACACTTGGCGCCCCCATCACATAGCATGCTCCTTGAAGATGAAATGTTAGGGATCTGCTCTACCCCTGGAGCCCAGCACAGGGTTTAGAACAGTGCCCAATGCGTTTTTGTTTAATGAAGAAAATTCTTTGCATGTTTTATGTTATTTTGCCATTTTAATTATTTTATTTCTTTAAATCCCAAAGAAATTTTACTTGGAGGGCCAATTATTAAAAGAGTCAGACTTTTTCTGGTTGGACAAGGCTCAGGCTTATACAGTATTTCTTAAATCTGGCTTCCGCTCTGCCCCCTGGTGGTAGTCCCAGTTGCAGCACCAAGACGAAAGCACTATTTAAGGTATTTCCGGAAACCGGCTGCGATTCATTTGCATATCCACAATGCATTGCACATGAAACGGAACAATTTCCAACCTAAAACAAGACTAGATTCCCTTACTTTCCTTGAGCTATTCTTCCCACAAAGTGAGACTTCTCTCACAGAATTGTCTGAGGGGGGAGAGAAGTCATTAGCTCTTCCCGGTAAATAATCACCATTACAGAGTTAGGGGTAACAGATACCCGAGAAATGTGGGCTTTAGTTGCTGGGCATACTCTGGTTTCTCTTCAGATCGCATAAATCTTTCGCCTTTTACTAAAGATTTCCGTGGAGAGGAACAATTCTGAGTTTTGTACTAATTTTTTGAGGCCTTGTGTTTGCAAGGCTAACAAATGGTGTTAAAAGTCAGACTTTGTTTTTGCAAGTGGTTCCAGGGCTCACTTGTAAAATAGTAGTAAAAGGGTGGGGCTATTTGGATGCGAAATTGCCTAGTGGAAGTGGGCAGAGTTTGCAAACTGATGACGCGACAGACAGTCCCGTGGACTAACTTACACTGAGAGCAGAGCGTGTTTCTAACCGGAACTGTCATTTACCCACGGGAAGGGGCCCCCGTGCAGCCCCCCCACCCCAGGCGCCCGGTGCAGCATCGCTGCTGTAAGAAACGGGAACTTGGTCACGAAGTCCAGAGTCTTGTCCGCAAAATGTTTACCGGTTGGAGATCACCAACCGGCAGACGTGCTCCCGGGCATCGCGTGGGTGGGGCCCGGCGCCGACATTTGCTAAATGCAGAGCCTGTTGCGCCGACCTTAGATAAAACTTCTTACATTTATTTGAAGATGATTCTTGGGCACATCTTATCCACAAACATTGTTCGAGGAGGGAAATACCAGGCGAGTCCCAGCACCTTTCCAACTCTGTTAAGCGTTGCGCGTATTGTCAGTTTTGACTGCTTTTTAAATAACTTTTTAAGTTTTTCTATAACATGTTATAATTATAAATATTGTTGTTTTTCTGATAATGTGATTTAGCCTTAAAACTAGAACTGGATCATTTGTTAAAAACAGGAATGAGAAAGACATTTGATGATGTTTATAATGTATTTGATAAAACTCAGCGCGGGAAGTTAATTTTTTTTTCCCCAACAATCCCATTGGCCAGAACTTAGTTTCTTTCTTTCTTTCTATTTTTTCTTTTTTTTAAATATTTTTATTGATTTCAGAGAGGAAGGGAGGAGAGATATAGAAACATCAATGATGAGAGAGAATCATTGATCAGCTGCCTTCTGACGCCCCCTACTGGGGATTGAGCCCGCAACCTGGGCATGTGCCCTTGACCGGAATCAAACCCAGGACTTTTCAGTCCCCAGGCCAATGCTCTAGCCACTGAACCAAACTGGCTAAGGACAGAACTTAGTTTCTTTTTCTTTTTTTTTTTTTTTTAATATATTTTATTGATATTTTACAGAGAGGAAGGGAGAGAGAGAGTTAGAAACATAGATGAGAGAGAAACATCAATCAGTTGCCTCCTGCATACCCCCTACTGGGGATGTGCCTGCAACCAAGGTACTTGCCCTTGACCGGAATCGAACCCGGGACCCTTGAGTCCGCAGGCCGACGCTCTATCCACTGAACCAAACTGGCTAAGGACAGAACTTAGTTTCTTGACCACACCTGGCTGCAAGGCAGGCTGGGAAATGTAGTCTTTCTTCTAGGCAGCCATGAAGGCTGCCATGGTGTGAGAATACCCAGGAAGAAAACTAGTCGTATCTGCCCCAGTAAAGGACGGAGGGAATCTATCCCGAAGTTCCTTCCTTGGGCTCCATTTCTCAGCCTCCCACGCTGTTCTCTGTGGCCAGCTCTCGTGTAGAGAATCATGAGCCCAAGCTCAGGGAGCCTGAGACGGTACCCACAGCCCAGCCGGCTCCTTTGGTCCCAAACACTATTCAAGTGATAAGATGGTATTATTCTTTCCTTCCCCCAGACCAGCTGCTCCTCACACGACCGGCTCTGGTCAGTCAGAATCAGGCGCCTGTAGCCAGTGCTTTCTCTGGGCTCTGAAGGCTGGGTGTGTGTCCAAACCAGGGGTTTTTATCTTGTTTGTTGTTCACCTTTGGCAAAAACAGAACCCAGCGTAATGAGCACTCCAAGCCCCCAGCTTACAGTCAACAATTCAAAGGAAGCAGGTTTGCCCTAGCTGGTTGGGGACTGAAGGCTCCTGGGTTCTATTCCGGTCAAGGGTATGTGCCCAGGTTGTGGGCTCCATCCCCAGGAAGGGGTGTACAGGAAGCAGCCGATCGATGATTCTCTCTCGTCATTGATGATTCTCTCTCTCTCTCCCTTCCTCTCTATGAAATGAATCATATATATATATATATATATATATATATATATATATATAATAAACAAAGGAAGCAGGTTTCTTAGAGAGATGGCTGATCCCAGACATGGGCCAGGAAAGGCTCCCAAGAGCCCAAGATGGTATCACTGGACCATCAGGAAGATTAAGATAAGAGTACCCCTAGCCCTACCCGGTTTGGCTCAGTGGCTAGAGCGTCGGACTATGGACTGAAGGGTCCCAGGTTCGATTCCGGTCAAGGGCACATGTCTGAGTTGTGGGCTTGATCCCCAGTGGGGTCCTGCAGGAGGCAGCCAATCAATGACTCTCTCATCATTGATGTTTCTCTCTCTCTCTCCCTCTTCCTTCCTCTCTGAAGTCAATAAAAATATATTTAAAAAAAAAGAGTACCCCTAATTTCCTCTGGGAACCACTCCTCTCCTATTATTATTCCTTTTTCAGTGGTTTGAGGTTGACGTCCCTGCCCAGCTCTGAGGAGGTGGCTTGAGTGGCCTAATCTAATTACCATGCCCCTTGCAACCTGGCAGTGACTGGCTCATGGCTGGGCCGTCCAATGAGAGGTGAACCTGAGCACTTTGAATAGGAATGCTGGGACTCAGACTCTGCCGGCCTTGCCCTTGCTAGGAGGGCGTCAGCCTTGTGATAGATAACTGGCCACTTTGTTACCACAAGGGCAGCCAATCTGAAGACGGAAGCCCATCTACCAGAAGCAAAGATGCATCCTACTGAAGTCACTTGAGTCTGGATCAAGCCATTCCTGAAGCTCCTACTACACTACATTGTTATGTGAATCAGTACTTGACCTTTTGTTTAAGCCAGTTATAATTAAGCTTTTTGTCACTTGCAACCCCTGAAGTCTTATTTGAAACACAAGGATTAAATGGCAGAATGCGTACAAATGCAATTCAACAAGCATTCTTTGAACATCTGCCCTGTGCCAGGCCTTGTGCTAGTTTCTGGCTTTCCAGAGATGGTATAGACACTGCCTTCCCAGAACTTAAGCACAGAGTAGAGGTTCGTCAAATGTAACTTCCCCCCGCTCTTTTGTCACCCAAAGGCCAGCATGCATGGCCTGCTAGGGGATTCTCAATGAACATTTACTGAAGCAAACAACTATCTGAAGCTCCCACTGGCCACAGTCCCAGGAGCCAGGAGTGTCAGGCTGTAGGTAGCTTGTTCAGGTTGAGGCTGTTTGACTGGCAACACCCAGTAGCTGAGATGATCCCCCCCTCCCTGACGTCCTTTCTGCAGGGACGGGAACTGCCCCACAGCCTGGGGTGATGAGCCCAATTGCCAGACCCCTAACCAGACTTCAGAAGCTCAGGCCACCGCTGCTTCCAGAGAAGGGGGTCAAAAACAAGACCCCACAGTGCAAGTTATCTTGTTCTGAAGGTTTTCAAAGTCGGGCATCCTTTGAGAATCTGAGGAAAGCTACAGGACCTCTCATAAAAATAAATAAAAATGCACATACATGTTGCAATTCCAGGGGTTACAGGCCCCTTGAAGCTAGTTATGAACTCGAGCAAGAACGCTCTAAGGTTCCCTCCTCATCTAAGGTCCTGTGAATCCCTGGATTCTTGGTTTGTTATCATCCCTGGAAAGTTCTGTTCCTTCACTGGAAGAATATGCTTGTCTTAGTCTGTGTGGGCTCCGATAATACCATAGGCCAGGGGGCTTATAAATGACAGGAATGCATTTGTGGGTCATTGGCTGGCCCATTTTGGGGAGCAGAAACCTCACGGGGTGCAGTTGGGTGTGGCAGATGGTATGACATGCCCTCTAGTCATCGCATTAAACCGGAAGCTGCTTGACCCAGGCTGGGGAGTGGGAGGTGTTTCCCAGCTCTGCACTACCAGAGCGGGAGTGGAAGGTGCCCGGCCGGGGCCGCCAGGGCAGCTGGCAGTAAAGCTGAGGCTTGTTCACTCTGCCTCCTGGCCATCTGTTGTGGGCCCTTCAGCTCCTTGGCAGACAAACCAGGCTTCCCGGCGAGGGGCTGCTGCAAACACGGAGGACCACAGCCTCCCCAGGTGGGCCGCCACGCCCAGCTCAGTCCTTTGTGGACAGCGGCAGCTCCACTCTCCTCCCCAGAGGCCGGGTCAGACCTTAGTTTTAGCCACAGCCGGCAGAAGCCAGGGCAGGCAAGTCTAGGCGACTTAGGGCAGGAGGGGGACAGGGACTATGGCAGCGAAAGGACCAGTGATGCTTGGACCAGCCCACGGGGCAGGACCCCCCAGGGAAACCCCCCCCACCCCCCCACCCCCGGGAGCAGAAAAGTGGCCGCCTCCACATCTGAGTGGCTGCCTCTGAGAGGAGGAGGAGACGTGGGAAAAGAATTCCTATCGTCACAGGGGGGCGAGGTGGCTGGCCCTTCTGCTGGACACCACCCCAGGCTGGTGACCGAGAGAGACGGGATGTCGCCAAAGGTTTCAACCACACACAAACGGACCATGGAAGTTTGAAAGAGATTTATTTAAAAACAGAACAAAAGAAAGCTTTGGTATTTCAAAACCAACAATCAGCAATCACTAGAAAGTGAAACACTTCCCCTGAAGCCCAGCAATACAAAGCACAGACCTCCGGGGGCTCACTGGACAGGGACAATGTGCAAACCCGAGGGCGACCCGAGCCCCGAGCCCCCCACACAGGCCACGGGCGGCCCCGGATGCCACCCCTGCGGCGAGCTCAGAAATCACCACCAAGAATCACCGTCTACAGTGGAAGGAAAAGCCATCCAGCAAAATCTCAGCAATAAATTAAAAATTCAGTCAAGAAGGAGCACATTAAATTAGGAAAAAGCCCACAATTTCTCCTAGACACGTCTTTTCAAAAGAGGTCTAGTTCCTGGGCAGAGGAAAGGGGGAAAGTGGAAGGAGTGAGTTCAATTTCAAGTATTTTCCATATGGGTTCATTTTATTGAGTCGGAAGCTTACAAAAAGTCCACTGGCCCCTCCCCTCCCGCTCCGCAATGCGAACTCCTCAACATCCACACGCGCTTCTGCGTCACTGCTGTCCCCAACAAGGCACAAAAGGGTGGGTGCTTTCAAAGGATCCCTTGTTCGTAGCAGCAGGAGTGTCTGTGCTGGGTGTCTTGTGCAATTGGTGGCTGAAAGCAGGGCTGGTGGTTCACTCAGACACTGGGATCTTCCTGTTCAATTAACAAAACAAGTTGTTACTGCTCGCCGCCAACCCTGTGGACAGCTACAGAAACTCTACGGGAAGCCGGCCACGGAGACCGCCTGCTGGCGCCCACCCGCGCTCTGAGCTGGAGTGGCAGACAGCTCCGGCCCAGGGACAGGCTAGGACTGCTATGGATTTGGTGGTCTGGGGACTGCTGGCCGGTGCAGAGTGACCACCGGGCTCTGCTGCGGTGTGGCCAGCTCTAGCACAAGCAAACTGAGGGACATGGGGCAGTGCCCCATGAAGGCAGTGTGGCTTGTCCCCCTGACTGTGTGGGGAACCAAGGTGAACGGGTGTCTGCCACTTTAAGGGCAGAGAAGCCCCCCAACCAGCAGGGAGAAGCAGCCTGGGGCAAAACAGAGGCTGCCACCCCCGCAATGCGAACCCGAGCTGTTCTACGGCAGCTGGCCCAGGAGGCTCCCCGATGGTGTCTGCACATTTCTTTTTGATCTGACTTTGTTCTTCAAGCTTGAGGAGCTCAGACCTGCCTCCCACCCTTTTCCCACTCCTTCAGGTCCAATGCTCCTTCCTCCTCCAAGTCCCGGCCACAAAGCCCTCGGGGGAGGTGATGGGGCATTTCTCCTGCGTTGCCCCTGGCTCTTTAGCTACTTGAGAACGCAGACCTACACCTTCCTCTTCCTCTCTACTCTCAGTCGGAGGGGAGGGCAGGGGCAACAAGCTCCCCTCTAGCGCTTCCTCCTGCGACTGCCAACAACGGACTCCCTCCTGGTCTTTCTCCCAGGAAGTCCTGGTGGTGAGAAAGCACAGACGACTGACCGGGTGACAGGGCAGGAGGTGGCCTCCCGAGACATCAATCCTGATGTCCGGAGATATGGTCCAGATACGAGCCCCACAGCGACTGGGGTCAAAATCAAGGCTTCAGGGGGCAAAGCCACGTGAGGAACTGAGGGGAATGGTCTTGTCTGTGCTGACAGATGACCCCCTCTGGCCCACAGTGAGGGCTGCCCGGGTTCGGATGGGGGTCCCCCCAGCAGCTGAGACAGAGGCCTCAGGGTAATCTAGGGCTTTGCTGCAGTATTTTCAGATGCTGAGATTCATCTGGGGTGGGGTGGGTGGGGGGTCAGCTGCCCAGGTCCCTGGAGGCCAGCGGGCTCATCCATCCGCACCTGTCCCTTCCTAGGGTCTCCTTTCACAAGTCACTTTTTATTGTCCTTTCAAAACACACTCGCTCCTGTCTATGAGTTAAGGGCTGAGGGCACTGGCTTAGAGGGCACCCCATGATGCCCAGGCCTCACCCCGTCCTAGATCAGGACAGAATGCGAGGCCGGGCCCTGGCTCTGACGACACAAGGCTTTATACCTTACTCCTGAAGAGGGGCTTGGCCCCGGGCCCACAGTACTCATTGTAGATGAGCTTGAAGAGGAAGAGGTGGAAGAGGGTGATGAGGGAGGCCACGCTGAACCAGAAGAGGAAGGGCAGCCCGGGGTCCTGCTGGGCCATGTGCTCGTCGTGGGCCAAGATGGCCTTGAGGTGCAGCGTGTGCCGCAGGTCCTGCAGGTGCGTGAGGTCGGTGGAGATGTAGAGCAGCGGGGTGATGGGCTGCGTCACCATGACTGGGAAGGTGTGGCCCTGGGGCGCCGAGGTCAGCTCCACGGGCTCCTCCAGGCAGCCCGCTTCGCAAGCGTAGATCTTGACGGGCTGGCCGTGGGTCTCCACGGACACGTGCAGGTATGGCTTGCCCTCGGTGTCCGCGAGCACGGCCAGGTTGATGTGGTCGTTCTTGTAGCGGATGCCATGCAGGGCGTAGCTGTTATGCAGCACTTCCGGGTCGGCCTGGAACTGGAGGTGGTTCTCGGTGAACTGCAGCCCGCCGAAGCTGAGCACCATGCCCTGCAGGATGCCCGGGGCGCCCACCTTCACCAGCCCCTTGCAGCCGCGCTTCTGCAGGGTCAGCTTCCACAGGTCGGAGAGCTGCAGGATCTGCTGGATGGAGGACAGCCGGCCGGGCCAGAGGTTCTCAGCGTGCATGGTGGCGTGGCCACTGAAGCAGTGATCTTCATAGTTGAGCGTCGACTCCATCTGGTCTCGCTCCCTGTGGCTCAGGCTGGGGCTGAGCAGTGGGGCTGTTGAGCAGGACAGCATGTAATACAGGGTCAGGTTCACGGTCAGGCCAGACGGGGTGTGGGCATCCGTGATCTTCTTCATTTCCACACCTGTAACGCCACCAAGATTGCAGGTTAAGGAGGATGGCATGGTACGAAAGAAAGGGAGAGCACGAGCAGCAGAGACACAAAGTTTCTGTCCCGAGGGATGAAAATGGCAGATCCAGTTTCTCTGGAGTAAGAGAGCATCATCCTGCCTGGCTTCCTCACATGACTAACCTGAGCCCTGTGGGCCCGAAACCTAAAATCTTATTACCAGGCAGTGGCACCGCCCTGACCGGTTTGGCTCAGTGGACAGAGCGTCAGCCTGTGGACTCAAGGGTTCCAGGTTCGATTCCAGTGAAGGGCATGTACCTTGGTTGTGGGCACATCCCCAGTAGGGGGTGTGCAAGAGGCAACTGATCGATGTTTCTCTCTCATCAATGTTTCTAAGTCTCTATCCCTCTCCCTTCTGCTCTGTAAAAAACTCAATAAAATATACTTTAAAAAATAAAAATAAAAGGCAGTGGTGCCTCCTGCCAGAGCCCCAAAGAACAGACAGAGCCAGACCTTGGCACCAGCCATATGGAGTCAAGTAGAAAGTCCACTCTAGGACACTGTCATTCATGCCCTGGCCAGCCCTGAGCGTCTCCACTCTCTCCTCTCTCTCCAGTCCTGTAGCTTTTTAAAAAATGTTTATGTTTTTACTGATTTTAAAGAGAGAGGAAGGGAGAAGAATAGAGAGATAGAAACATTGATCGGCTGCCCCCTGCACACTCCCTACTGGGGATCGAGCCCGAAACCCGGGCATGTGCCCTGACCGGGAACTGATTCAGTCACCTCTTGGTTCACTGGTTGGCGCTCAACACAGAGCCACACTGGCGGGGGCCAGTCCTGTAGCTTTAACATCTGAACACAAGATCTCCAAAATCTGTATGACCTCTAGACCCAGCCAGCGAACCACCCGCTTGGTGTCTCCATCTGGATGACAGGCATTTTTGAACCTGACGTGGCTGAATTCTTCCAGCCCCAAACCGATCCTTCCCTAAGTTGTCTCCAGACACCTGCTCAAGCCCTCCCGCAAATTCAGGAGTCACCTTTGAGTTCTTCCTCCCCGCAGCCAGTCCTTGGAAAGTACTGGCAGCTCTGCCTTCAAAGGTATCAGAATCTGTCCACTTCTACCTCCACAGTCACAGCTCTGGCCCCAGCCACCCTCCTCTCACCTGGGCTCCTGCAACAACCCCTTATCTGGTCTCCATGCTCCACTTTTGCCCCCATACAGTCGATACTCTGCATACAGCAGCCACAGGGACCTTTAAAAACGTGCACCAGCCCTGACCGGTTTGGCTCAGTGGATAGAGCGGCGGCCTGCAGACTGAAGGGTCCCAGGTTCGATTCTGGTCAAGGGCATGTACCTTGGTTGCGGGCACATCCCCAGGAGGGGGTGTGCAGGAGGCAACTGATCGATGTTTCTCTCTCATCGATGTTTCTAACTCTCTATCCCTCCCCCTTCCTCTCTGTAAAAAAAACAATAAAATATATATTAAAAAAATAAAAATAAAAACGTGCACCAGATGGTGGCTCTGCCCTGCTCTCCATCCCATTTACAATAAAATTCACCATCCTCACTAAGGCCTACAAGACCCTTTAGGATCTGGCCACGGCCAGCCTCCCCTGTCTGACCCTCCCCCCACTACCTCCCTCACCCCCACCTGCCCCCTCAGGCTCACTACCTGCCAGCCACACTGGCCATTCAACCAAACTGGCTCCAGCCTCAGGGGCAATGGCCTACTGGCAGGCTTCCTTGCTATTCAGTCTCAGCTTCAGTGTTTCCTCCTCAGAGGCCTCCCTCACAACTGGGGCTAAACAGAGCCTGCCCCCTACTTTTACCTCCCCCTTCAGTCACCTTCAGTCACTTCCTTTTAACCTTTCTCCATAGTACTTTTGATTCTAGAAAGCTATCTTTCTTATCTATTCAAATTTTCAATTTTCTAATATTTGTCTTCCTCCTATCCAGTTTGAGCAAGCACCATGAGCACAGAGAGCACCATGAGCTCTCTGTGCTCTGTCCACTTCGGTCTTCTCCAGGGAGAACAGACCCTGGCGGCGGCATGCAAACACTTCTTGAATGAATTAAAGATTCCTTTTGGCAACTAAATACAAGGATCCAGACAACGAGAACCCTGCAACCCAAAACCTCTCTCCTCTAGAGCAGGACTTTTTGTTCTTCAACAGTCCCGGGGAAGAAGTTTTCCTGTGACAGAGCATCCCACCGGCTGAAAGAGGTCCCACTGCCTCCTTGTGGAAAACACTGCAGCCACCTCAGCTAGGACACCTCAGCCTGGAGGACGCCGAGAAGCCCACGCTGGTCACCAGCCAGACTCCAGGGAACTGAGGAAAGCATCTGGGTGGGGACTGACCAGGCCTCCCTCTGCCTGCCATTTGTATCCTTTACAAATTGACCCTCTAAGCCCGTGGTCGGCAAACTCATTAGTCAACAGAGCCAAATATCAACAGTACAGTGATTAAAATTTCTTTTGAGAGCCAAATTTTTTCAACTTAAACTTCTTCTAACGCCACTTCTTCAAAATAGACTCGCCCAGGCCGTGGTATTTTGTGGAAGAGCCACACTCAAGGGGCCAAAGAGCCGCATGTGGCTCGCGAGCCACAGTTTGCCGACCACGGCTCTAAGCCATTTTGCTCAAACCAGGCCTCACCCACAAGGACAAAAAGACCTACCCATTCCACTCATTTTTACATTAGAATCTCATTAAAGCCCTCTGAGGTAGGTGCTACTGTCATTACTGAATACAAGTCCAGAAAGATTAGGCTACTGGTCCAGGTCACGCAGACACTAAGTGATGGAGTAGGGTCAGCCCCAGGTCAAAGGCCACGCCCAAGGTTTAACCTCTGCGGACGTCGGAGGGGCATCTGCAGGGTGGACCATGTTCACCCTGGTGCGAGGTGTGGACTATGAACCGAGCACCTGCCACGCCTCACCTGGGCTGAAGAGCTGGGCCCAGAGGCGTTGGTGGTCCTGAAGCAGCTCGGCTGCGGGCATCTCCAGGAGCTCCAGCATCTCCTTCCTTGCCAAGTCCTGGAGCACCTTGAGCTCCTTGGCGCCTTTGCTTTTGAGCGCTTGCGGGTTAACCGGCCCTGAGATATGCACCACCCACAACACCGTCTCATCCAGTTGCGTCTTGGGAGCCACTTGGAGCCGGTCCACTAGTTTCTTGGCGGCCACCACCACCAGGTGCACCAGCCCCGTGGGAAGGAGCGGGGACAGGCCCGAATAGAGAAGGAACTGATGGTCGCCGACCTTCTCCAGGGTACTGGTGTAGGCCCTGGGCACCGGCCCGGCAGTGGGCCCCACAGTCTGCAGCGTGGCCACGCGCTCCGTGGGGTTGTTGAGCTGGATGCGCTGCAGATAGACGTGGGGTCGGCCCCGGTGCGCCAGGAAGTCCTCTTGCAGCAGCGCGCAGTCGCGGCCGGATCCCGTGACGAGGCCAGAGACCGAGGCTGGTCCGGGGACGGCGGCAGCAGCGCCGGGACCCGGGGTCCCCAGCTGCAGGCAACGCACCCGGCGCAGCAGCCCTTCACGCAGCAGCAGCACCGACTCTCCCGCTTCGGAGAGCGCGTTCAGCGGGCGCAGCTGCACGAAGGGCACGAAGTCCGGCGCCACGGCGGGCTCCCGCTCGCCAGGGGTCACCCACAGCCGGTTGGCAGCCACGTCCAGGGCCAGGAAGCCGTTGGCCACCAGGGCCGGCACTCCGGGGCCCAGCGGCACCGCCTCGCCGCGCTCCCGCAGGCCGCGCCAGGCGCGGGTGGCCGCCTCCAGGCAGGCGGAGGGCTCGGCGGCGCCCGGCTTGCCGCGGGCCCAGGGCAGCAGGTGCAGGCCGCCCGCCGCGCGCCGCGCCCCGGAGCCCCCGAACCACAGCAGCAGCAGCAGGATGCCGAGCAGGCAGAGGAGGCGGCGGGCCCAGCTGCTCGACAGCAGCCCCGGCAGCCCCTTGAGCCGCTGCTGCAGCCACATCGGGCCGCCAGGCGCGGGCGCGGCGCGGGAGCGGCCGCCGGGCCCGCCGCCCAGCCCACCGGCCCGGCCGCCCGCGCCTCACGCTCCAGCCGGGACCGCGGGGCCCACCACGGACCGCGTCGCAGCCGCCGCGGCAGCCGCCACCGTCCCTTCTTCCTCCTCCTCAGTCGCCTCCGACCGTCAAACGACGCCGCCGTCAAGCGCCACCGCGTCTTTTGCGACACATGGAAAAGAGGGGGGCGGGGAGAGGGCGGGCTTGGGAAAGGGGCGGGGCCACGGCGGGAAGGGCGGGGAGCCGCGGGTCAGGGTGTGGGGTGGGGGGTGTGGGGTGTAGGGTAGGGGTGGGGTTAGGGGGGAGGGGGAGGGGTTGGGCGGGTAGTTCTGGAAGCATCCAACCGACTTGTAAAAAACACAGAGTCGGCCAAGCCGAGCACATGCTGGGCCCCGTTTGCTACTGATGGAGTCAACAGACCTAAGATTTAAAAGTAATAATAAAACTTTTAAATGTAAAAATGACGATCCTCACCGCAATAAAACAAAACAAAAAGAGAGAGAGAGAGAGAGAGAGAGAGAGAGAGAGAGAGAGAGAAAGGCTAGGAGAGAGAGAGAGAGAGAGAGAGAAGAAAAGAAGAGAAGAGAAAAGAAAAAAGAAAAGAAAAGAGAAGAAAGTAACCCCTCTAAACTAGACTTCCTAGGAAATACGTTGCTGACAACTCTTCCAGACCTGTCCGGCAGCACGTAGGACAGAAGGGACAGAAATCCAGCCCGGGACTGTCCATGTCTCGACCACACCAAGCCGTCTTCATGTCAACCCTGAGTTTTAACTTATTAAATAATACAAGACACTAAAGTCTCATGCTTTGAAAATGCCTTTAAATTGTGACTCATCAATGCAAAAGAGACGTTTCGCTTTGTTCCTGGAGGAAAACATTCATATGAGCACAGGGCACAGTGGGGCCATTGTTCCCACTTCGCTGTCAGGATATTCCAAAGCCAGGCAGTGCTTCCCAGTTGTTGAAAACTAACCGGGTATTTGAGGCGGCTTCCTGTGGGCTGTGAGCAGACCAAGATGCGTTTGCCAAGTTGCAAGTCTGGGTGATGGTACAGTACCCCCTTTTATCCCCCCAAGGTTATTATCAAAACACAAAATTCTTTTGTTTTTAATCTGTCTGTTTTTTAAACATATTTTTATTGATTTCAGAGAGGAAGGAAGAGGGAGAGAGAGAAACATCAATGATGAGAGAGAATCATTGATTAGCTGCCTCCTGCACATCCCCCACCGGGACAGAGCCCACAACTGGGCATGTGTCCTGACTAGGAATCAAACTGTGATCTCCTGGTTCATAGGTTGACGCTCAACCACTGAGCCATGCCCGCAGGGCCTAAAACAAAATTCTTAATTACCACTGGGAGTGCACAAACCCAGGAAAGATGCTGGTGGCAGAGCAGGAATCCATTCCCTATAGTTAGAGAGACAGGGTCCATCCAACCTCCTGACGAGGCAGAAGGACTTGGGAGGCACAGTGAGGTGGAAGCATACCAGGCCAGGTGCATCCCACCTGTGGAATGGGAAGGACCAGAGACCCCGCCTCTCACGTTTTTGAGGAATGACTACGTTAATGCAGACAAAGCAAGCAAGGTGCCTGACACACGCTAAGTAATTTTTAATTGGAAACCCATGTCATTATTTTTTACAATTACAAACATCCATGAAATAGGCATATATCTTGGCCCACTTGTATGAATTTTTTTTTTTGGGGGGGGGGAGCAATTTCTGGAAGCAGATTCCTAGTCAAATGAAAGGCTCATTATTCAGGAACTCCCTTGCCACTCTCAAACAACCCAAGGGAAGGAGACTCACAGGAAATGGTCAGCAACACAGCCACAACACAGCCAGGGAGTCAAGGGTAAGGACCGTGGCATCAGGCTGCCTGGGTTTTCAATCTTGGCCTTACCCCTTGCTAGCAAGTCAACTAACTTCCCTAAACCTCAGTTTCTCTATCCATAAAATGGGGGTCATGAGAGAATAGGATTGCTCTGAGGCTTAAATGGACAAACAACAGGAAACATTTGGCACGGTGCCTGGCTCAAAATAACCATTCATTATTTACTTTTACTAGGAAACAGGATATATGATACCAAATTCAACATGTGCGAAAGGGTGAAGAGCGACTGTAAAGTCTTCCTCCCTCCTGGGGCCCCACCCAGCCATCTGTTCCTCTCCCCAGATGCAACCACTGCCACCGGTTCCTTGGATACTCGTCCAGATATTCGATTCGCTTACAGATATATAGGCACCTAGACATACAGTATAAAGTTTTTCTTTCAGAAAAATTGTAGCATATGATTTTCACTTGCATCTTTTTTTTTTTTTTTTTTTTTACTTAGGGGAACAGCTTGGAAATTCTATTATTATTATCATTATTTTTGTTTGTTTGTTTATTATTATCATTATTGCTAGAGGTCTGGTGCATGAAATTCATGCACTTGGGGGGGCCCTCTTACAGTCCAGGAGCCCTTGGGGGATGTCCAACTGATGGCCATCAGTTGGACATCCTTAGCGCTGCTGTGGAGGCGGGAGAGGCTCCCGCCATCACCGCCATCACCGCTGCACTGGCCAGCCATGAGCCCGGCTTCTGGCTGAACGGCACTCCTCCCCCCTCCCCCCTCTCCCTCCCCCCCCCCCCCCCCCAGTGCACAGACCGCCAGGGGACAGCTCCTGCGTTGAGCGTCTGCCCCCTGGTGGTCAGTGTGCATCATAGTGATGGGTCGTTCCACCGTTAAGTTGACTTGCATATTAGCCTATTATTTTATAGGATTATTGAAGGGGCTAAGAGTGAGTGGGATTAGCTGACAGTTATAAAGGGGGAGGGGTCTGAGGGCCAGCTGACAGCCTGTCTGGCAGCACAGAGTATGGCTGTCTTCGGGACAAGAAAGGACATGGGTAAAAGGAGAGAAGGAATGTGAGAAAAGCCCCCATGGCAGCAGACAACTGCCCTCCAGGCCAGCTATCCTTCCTGTACTTTCCCAGGAAAGCAGGGTCCTGTGCCTTTAACTGTGTACAACATGTGCTGCACGTACCGGGAGTAACATCTGGGCAGCAGCCACCCCTGGTTAAAGAGACAGGAACTCTTTTTGGATGAAGCTTGGACTGGGTTCAAGTTCTAGCAATCTGATGAAGGGAGCAAGAAATGGGATCCAATGTCTGGAGGGCAGGCTTGTCCAGGGTGAATCCTTTCTCCAGGGGAGACCAGCAGCCTTCAAATGGTTCCCCCTCCTGATTTGCAACGATTCTGGGGACTTGGGCCATGGGAACCCCACTGCCCAAGGACTTTTTTTCTGTCCACAGAACATCACCTTTGAGGTTCTTCTAGGGCCCCAGCCAATGGGAAGTTAGAGCCGGGTTCCAAAGCTGCCACCCTTACTGTGGTCCCACATCAGCAGTGTGACTTCAAGCAGATCACTTCCCAAATGGGTTCCTCATTTCCCAAATGGGGGTAAATGCTGCTTAACCTGAAGGGCTGCTATGAACACGGAATGAAACGGAGCTTTGAAAATTGATCCAGCTGCCCTAAGCTCATTCTCTTCCTCTCTGCCCGCCCTTCCATTTTCTCCTCCACGGCTCTGGAATTCCAGTCTGCATCTCCTGAATCCAAAAACATCCGGTGCATTCCGGCGCCAAGTCCTATCCCCAGCTGCAGAAGCTCCCTGCCCTGGTCCCCGCTGGGCAGGAGAAACCCTTGGGCGGCACGCATGCCTCTGCCCTTCACGTGCCTGGTGCCCTGGGCTTGTTGCTGGGTCCCCCCGGGGCCTCACTCCTGCCATCTGTACAATGAGCAAATCTCCGTACAGATGACCGCCCGGGTTCCCAGAGATTGTACTTAACCTCTAAAATCACATGGGTTGCCCGGCCCGAGTGGCTCAGTGGTTGAGTGTCAACCAATGAACCAGGAGGCTGAAATACAACTGTTGTACATTTCTCCGCCAGTGTGTTCCGCTCTCTGCCTGTCGCCCAATTCCCCTCGGCCTGGCTTACTGGCCTGTCTCCCATTGCCTCCAGGGGACAAAGAGGGAACTCAAAGGATTTCCTGTTTTAGGGGCTGGTGATAAGCAGCCCGGAGAGTCTGGGCAGGGGTGTGGATGCCTTTGAACGCGGTCCTCCCGGCCCCCGCCCACTCCACGCCCCAGGGTTCGGGGAAGGACTAATGCGATCCTAGGAGCTGAGTCCTGCTGCGGGCTTATCGGGGCCTGCTCCCAGGGCGCGACAGGTAGCTGTGCCTTTAACCCGCGCCGGACCCAGTGGCAGAGGCTGTTGGAACCCCCGCCTTAGGCTCACAGAGCTGATGCCATCCAGCCCGGGCGCGGCATCATCGGGGGCACAGAAATCGTGGCCTCGCCCGCTCTCCCCTCGTCTTCCAGGCCGGACAGAAGCCCCTTGAGGAGGGAGAGAGGGGGGCAGGCCGGCGGAAGGACCCGGGAGCCGCGCAGACAGGCCAGAGGGAGCCGCTCCAACTGAGAGGCTCCGGTTCTGGCACGTCGGCAGGAAAGCCTCCCGCCCCCCATCCCCCCACCCCCCGAGGGCGGCGGGGAGCGGAGCGGGGCGGCGCGGCACCGCCCCCGGGGCGGGCCCAGTGCGTGGCAGCGGCCCCGCCGGCCGCGTCCCGAAGTTTCCAGCCTGCTCGCTCCGCGGGGCGGACGGACGGACATACATCCCCCCCCGACCCTGGCGATGCGGCCCCTGCTGCTCCTGGCCCCGCTGGGCTGGCTGCTTCTGGCCAAAGCGAAGGGAGACGCCAAGCCGGAGGGTGAGGGCCCGGGCCGGGGGCGGGCAGGGGGATCGGGGCGGGAGGGGGCTGAGGGCTGATCTGGGGGCCGCCTCGGGGGTAAGGACCGGTACCTACCGGAGGCCTGGGCTGGCGGGGCCGTCTGAGTTCTGGCTACTTGTCCACTGGTTCGCGGGTGACTTGGGAAAATCACTTCCCGTCCTGGGCTTGTGGGTTCCCACGTCGGGGAGGGAAGTCCCGTCCGGCACCCGGGGGAGACAAATAATAGCGCTCCTAATCGTGACAGCGGCTACTATTTATGGAGCACTTACTACAGGCCCCGGGCAGTGAGGCCTGATGGCAGCCCTCAGGTGTGCATCCTTCTCCTGTCCCCAGTTTTCAGCTGGGCAAACTGAGGCTCCGGAGTTGATTCACTTGCCCAAGGTTACGCAGCTTGTGGGCTTGGGAACCAAGATGAACACCCCGTTGCGTCCGGTCCCAGAGCCCAGCTGGCCAAGAGGTCATGGGGATGAGCGGCCACCTGGTGAGGTGGTTGGGGTGGGGGTGGGGGTGGGGAAGGGGTGGGTCCGGCGGCAGAGCGGCTTGCACGCTCAGCTACCTTCTCCGCGGTCGGCCCTGCGCCTGCCAGGGGGTGGGGGGGGGGTCTCACTCTCTCCAGTGTGCACATGGGGGGACCGGCCCAATAGGTGCCATGACTGCCCAGGCACTTCCAGCCCTGGAGTGGCTGCTCCCAGGTCCCCTGGACCCTGTGTCTAGTGTTCCTTCCACATCCCCAAGGCAGATGGGATGTTAGAGTGGTCCCCACTATCCCGAGTGGGTGCTACTCTCCCCTGCCTTCCCTGGGCCACCTCCGGGGCTGCCCGCTGAGCATCTGAGAGCCCCCAGAAGGGCATAGGTAGATCGTGGCAGTCCCACGGAAGCAGATCTGAACTGGCCACACCTCCCATGATCCTCTGTTCCCTGGGCCCACCCTCCTGGGGAACCTGGGAACCGGAGGGAGCGGGGTGGTGGTTTAGCAGACCCTTGGGCCGTTTCTTGAGGGTTCCTTTGCGCCACGTTGTGCCCAGGCCACGTGTCTCTGGTGAAGTCAGTTGCTTGATCTCCATGAGGCTTGGTGTCCCAGCCTGCAAAACAGGGGCGACACTCCCTCACTCCTAGAGCTCTTTCAGGGATTCCGGGGGATGAGGCCTACTGAGAGTTCAGCTCAATGCCTGGCCCATAAAGCCACTTCCGGCCCAGTGCTTCCATCTTTCCTGGAGCATACCAGCCGGGCTGTAAGACAGGTCAAAAAATCCAGCGAGGGAGGTGCTGAGCACAGGGCTGGGCTGGTGGTGTGTGCAAAGGGCCTGTGGCCAGGGTCCACTCACTGGCTGGGAGCCACGAACCCTCTAATAGCCTTGACTTTCCCTGGGCCTCTGCTGGCAGTTCCTCTGCTTCTGTTTTTTGTCGTTATTGTTGTTGTTGATCCTCACCTGAGGATGTTTTTCCATTGATTTTTAGAGTTGAAGGGAAGGGGAGAGACAGAGAGAAACAGCGATGTGAGAGAGACACATCAATTGGTTGCCTCCTTCCTGTATGCTCCCCAATCAGGGCCAGGGATTGAGCCTGCAACCGAGGTACGTGCCCTTGCCAGAATCGAACCTGGGACCCTTCAGTCCTCCGGCCGATGCTCTATCCACTGAGCCAAACCGGCCAGGGTCTCTGCTTCTGTTTTTGTGAACTTGCTCCCCCTGAGACCATCTCATGAGAGAAACCTAGCCCCCTACAAGGAAGCCCAGAGAGGTGCGTCAGGGAGGAACCAAAATCAGTGACAAGGCTTCCGGTGCCCTGACCTCCAGCAGGTGATGGGAGGGGGCAAAGTAGACACAAGGCAGCCAGCCCCCACAGCATGGTGTCGCTGAGATAACCCAGCGACCTCGTAGATCATAACCGTTCACTGATGGAGAAGGGACAGTGGGTCCCGGGTATGGGGCTGTTGTCAAGCTGCTCTCAGGTTGAGGCTCTGTGCATCGCTTGCTCCATTGAGCCCCTCTTGAGAAGTAAGGCATCATTAGCCCCATTTTGCAGATGGGAAGACTGAGGCTCTGAAAGGTTATAAACTCCTGGTCTGAGGTTGCCACAGCTGGTTGAAAGGAAAGTCACTGACTGGAACTCAGGCCCACTGCTCATTCCTGTGAATTCTTGGTTCCCAGAGAGCCTGAGGGAGGAGACATAACCCTGTCCCAGGCGAGCCCCAAGACCAATGTGGGGGACAGAAAAAGGCCTTCCACAAAGAAACATCCAAACAAGCAAATTTCCGTAGAGCTGAGGAGAGTGCAGCCCCCCCCCCCCCCCCACCGCCCCGGCGTGAGCCTGGGGGCTGAGGGAGAAGCTTCACGCATTCCCACCTCCCCAGAGAGCAGACGGCTGGGTGTGTCATGACAAGCCTTGAGACCAGACCACATGCCTGGGCTGGCACTGCGTGGGACAGAGGGGACGTCAGCCAGAGCCCAGTGAACCCAGCCTGAGTTCTCAGCCTTCTCTTAGGACCCCAGAGAGGTGTCTGCACTCCCCACCCTGGCTCAGCCTCTCAGGAGGGGCTCCTCTCCGCCCCTGACCCCCAGGAACCTGCCCTCACCCCTCTTAGGGGAGCTTCCCTAGGACAAGGATGCATGGAGCCCCATGGCCAGGTGGCCATCAGCTCCTTTAACCTGCGTGGGAGTCTCTGGAGGAGGGTACATGTTTGTGGTTATTACTTTCATTTAACCCGCGTGGAGGCTCTGGAGGAGGGTACATGTTTGTGGTTATTACTCTCATTTAACCCGCGTGGAGGCTCTGGAGGAGGATACATGTTTGTGGTTATTACTCCCATTTTGCCGATGAGGACACAGGCACGCAGAGGCTAAGGCACCTCGCCGCTGTCTGTCTGCCACTCCACCCCACTGTCTTGCTTATCTCTGCTGACCCGGATCATGGGCCATTCATCTGGGGAAACCACGGTTGGACTTTGGGCAGCAGGTCAGCAGGACCCAGAGCCCTGGGTGTCAGGCCTCATGTGGGCCCTGGCCCCAGCTCCTGTTACGTGGTGAGCCTTTTTTTTTTTTTTGAGTTAATTCATTTTATTATTATTTTTTGAATCCCCACCCGAGGATATTTTTTCCATTGATTTTTAAAGAGAGGGAAAGAGAGAGAGGGAAAGACAGAGAGAAATATCCACGTGCGAGAAACAATTGATTGGTTGCCTCCTGCAGGGACCCTGACCAGGGCCCAGGCTGGGGAGGAGCCTGCGACCAGGTACCTGCCCTGGACTGGAATTGAACCCGGGACCCTTCGGTCCACAGGCCGACACTCTATCCACTGAGCCACACTGGCCAGGGCACGTGGTGAGTCTTTTCCCGGCTCGCTGCAGGCTGGGCCAGAGCTCTGGGCACCCCCTTGGGCAGGCGTCACCCTGGGGCTTTCAGTTTCCCAGCACCAGGGCCCCGCCCACCTGCTTTCGGTCTGGGCTCCCAACTGTAGGGGGAGGGGCGTTAGTAAGGGTAAAGGCTCAGAGCAGAGTCTGGCGAGCAGAAAGTGTTCCATAGAGGTTAGCGGTCATTGTTATGGTGATTTGGAAGCCGAAACCCCAAAAAGGAGCCTGAAGACCTAGCACCCCTTCCCCCCTCGCTCCCTCGCTCGCTGCCTGACTTCAGGAGTCGGGATCTAATGGAGAATCCAGTCTCACAGACACGCTGGCTTTTTCCATCGTGAAATGTGACACTCTGCCTGTCCCCAGGAGCCCCTGTGGACAACAAGAGGGCCTCAGACCGGAGGGCCTCAGAGCTGGCAGCTGCCTCTCCTCCCCGGGGCAGGGACTTAGCCCTGGCAGGAGTTAGGGGGAGCCCTTCCCCAAGGGTCAGAAGCGCCCCTCTTTCCTGGACCCCAGGGTCAGGTAGTGAGGCCTCCCCCCTCCACACCTGCCTAGTGCATCCACCCCCTCTGCCGAAGGTCCCTGGGCCCACCCGGTAGATTCCTGCCAATCCCTGCTGGGCTGCTCGGCGCCAGCCCCCTGCTCTGGGCCAGCCCCCTGCCCCTCCGCTCAGCCAGCTCTGCCAGCTCTCTTTGTTCTTTTTTATTTTATTTTTTTAATCCTCACCTGAGGACATGTTTTTTTATTTATTTTATTGGTTTATTTTTAAATATATTTTTATTGATTTTAGAGAGGAAGGGAGAGATAAAAACATCACTGATGAGAGAGAATCATTGATCGGTTGCCTCCTGCACGCCCCCCAACTGGGATTGAGCCTGCAACCTGGGCATGTGCCCCGACTGGGAATTGAATTGTGACCTACTGGTTCAGAGAGAGAGAGAGAGAGAGAGAGAGAGAGAGAGAGAGAGAGAGAGAGAGAGAGAGAGACACCAATAGGTTGTCTCTCATCTGGGGATTGAACTACAACCTAGGTATGTGCCCTGTTGGGGAATTGAACCCGAGACATTTCAGTGTATGGGAGGATGCTCAACCACATGAGACACACCCCTTAACCCCCTTAATTCTTTGAGCCCAGGCTCCTCTTGACTTCCTAGGATGGGATTGTGGTGCCTCACCTGCCTTTGCTGGCCTGGTCACACCACTTAGTGTGTCTGTTCACCCAGAAAAGTGTTAAGTCCCGGACTCCGGGGAAGAAAGGGTCACCCAGTGGAACCAGGATGCGTGCTGCAAAGTGAGGTCCTGCCGCTGAGGGCAGGAGAGAGGCCAGGAAAGATCTGAGGAGGCTTCGTGGAGGTGGCAGGGACGAGGCATCGCTGTCCCTGGCCCTGGGACCTGGAGGAAGGTTAGGGAAAGCGCAGAGAGGGGGCCCTGGCAGGAGGGATGTGCCCAGCAAGGGGAGACTTCTGGCTGGAGGAGGGCCCACTCGCTGCTGGAGGGAATGCGTATATCATCGGACTGATCAGCAAGGGCCTTGAATGCCAGAGCAAGGCATTTGCTTCTCATGCATCATCACCAGCAATAGCTCTTAGCCTGTGCCAGCATCCCAACAGGACTTTACAGGCCTGATCTCCTGGAGTTAGTCCAGAAGCCCTGGGAAGAAGGTATTGTTATTAGTCCCTATTCTACGAGGGAGAAACGGAAGGCAGAAAGGTCAGGGACTTGCCCAAGGTCACATAGCTGGGAAGGAGCAGAGCTGGGACTCTGACCAGAGCCTTCTCTACTCCTCAGAGGATTCAGCCTCAAAGTGTGGGTCTGGGAGGGGCTTCCCCAGGGCTCCCGGAGATGCTTTCTGGGGCGTCGTTCCCCATGGGTTCCATTGTAGCGGTGAAGCTGCACTCAGAGCCTGGGAGAGGTCCACTGCTAAAAAGGTAATACAGCCCTGGCCAGTGTGCTCAGTGGTTAGAGCATCAGCCCAAACCCCCAAAAGGTCCTGGGTTCAGTTCCTGGTTAAGGGCACATACCTGGGTTGCAGGTTCAATCCCAGCTCCAGTTGGGCTCATGTGGGAGGCCACCAATCCATGTGTCTCTCGCACATAGATGTTTCTGTCTCTCCCCCTCCCTTCCAGTCTCTCGGAACATCAATGGGGAAAATACCCTCAGGTGAGGATTTAACAAACAAACAAAAAACGGTAATACAGCTGCTCTGGTCAATGGCCAGGATTTCAAGTCGGTTTCCACGCCTCGGCCGACTCTCATTGGTTCTCATGGTGCTGGGAGAATCCAAGGATGAGTGAGACTCAGCAAGAAAGTCTGTAGGGGTTGATTAGCAACGTCTGCTCTGGGTGCAGTGTGGATAGTGGTGGCTGCCTCTGGGCTAATGTCCAACGTGGGCCGGAGAGGTCCTCCCAGAATTCAGCATCCAGAGTGAATCCTTCCCTCTGCCCCTGTGCCTGGCCCGGAGCCCCCTAAAGCCAGAGAGGGACACTTCCTGTCATGCTGGTCAGTTACAGGTGAATGGAACCCTGGAGGAGAACCTGGAGACCCAGGTTACATCCCAGCTCTGTCACTAACCAACTGGGTGACCTTGGGCACACCCCTTCCTACCTGGGCCTTGGGCTCTTGTCTATAATAGAAATGGGGACGTGGCCTGTGGGATTTGACAAGAACAGTGACCTGCCCCTACCGGTCGCCTGTCCTCATCCTCCATCCCATTCACCACGCCCTTCTCTGTCCCTAGACAACCTCTTAGTTCTCACGGTGGCCACGAAGGAGACCGAGGGGTTCCGACGCTTCAAGCGCTCAGCCCAGTTCTTCAATTACAAGATCCAGGTAAGGGGCTCCCCGGGTGCGGCAGAGACAACCGAGGAGTGGAGGGGGCGTCCAGGAGCTGGGTGTCCACCCTTCCCCAACGGACTTGGAGCCACAGGGGAAACTTCTGGAAGCCTGAACGTTGGAAATGAGTTAGGAAAAGCAAGAGGGAGAAAGACATCAGCAAAATCCACGAGGGGCTGAAGATGGAGAGTGTGGGGAGAGCGAGACTGGAGGGGGGTGTGGTGGTGCTCAGTGTCGTGCGCGTGGGCTCTCGGGGGGCGGGGGAGTGGCTAGGTTAGCGGGCGTTGGCATTTCACGCCTCCCCCGGGTGATTTGGGGATGCCCACAGTCTGGAGACCTTGCTGACCAAACACTCCTCTGAAGAAACATGGGCTATGGCCAGTCCATGGAGTCATGGATGTGTGTCCTCTGTGTCTGGCCCCTGGGGCTGAGCCCACAGGGAGGCATTTCTCCATTTAGCTGAGCGTGCCGAGTGCCTCCTTGTGTCAGGCACAACGGTAGGCACCAGGGATGATGGACAACACAAGCCACGTCTCTGCCTATACCACTTGCAGTCGAGCGGCATTAAGCCAGAAAGGACGTGTGTCAGCTCACATGAATGAGATTTGAAGCAGGGTTATTGCTTCAGGCACAGCTGGATCCGGGGGTTCAAGCGTGGTCAAGTCTCTGTCTTTAGGCCCTGCTTGTTTTCATTTGCAGACATACTCTCTGTAGGTGGTGGCAAGATGGCCGCCAGCTTCTCAACCTCAGCAGCAAAGGCCGTCTTTCCTTAATTTTAATAGAACAGTCCCAGGGAAGACTCTGATAGGCTCTTCTTGGGTCACATGCTCACACCATGGCCATGGGAGAAGGAGGGATGGGACACAGACTGGTCACACATGGTCACTTGGCCATCTTTAATGGGCCTTCCTCTGCAGGCACTGGGCCTGGGGGAGGACTGGCAAGGAGAGAAGGCAACATCGGCGGGTGGAGGGCTGAAGGTTCGGCTGCTGAAGAAAGCTCTGGAGAAGCATGCAGACAAGGAGAACCTGGTCATTCTCTTCACAGACAGGTCAGTGGCCAGGGGGCTACCTGGGCGGGTCCCTCGGCAGGGAGATAGAGGAAGATTTTTTTATTAAAAATTTTTTTTAAAAATATATTTTATTGATTTTTCACAGAGAGGAGAGGAGAGGGATAGAGAGCCAGAAACATTGATGAGAGAGAAACATCAACCAGCTGCCTCCTGCACACCCCTCACCGGGGATGTGCCCGCAACCAAGGTACCTGCCCTTGGCCGGAATCGAACCTGGGACCCTCCAGTCCGCAGGCCGACGCTATACCCACTGAGCCAAACCGGTTTCGGCTAAAAATTTTTTAAAAAATATATTTTTAGCCCTAACCGGTTTGGCTCAGTGGATAGAGCATCGGCCTGCAGACTGAAGGGTCCCAGGTTCGATTCTGGTCAAGGGCATGTACCTTGGTTGCGGGCACATCCCCAGTAGGAGGTGTGCAGGAGGCAACTGATCGATGTTTCTCTCTCATCGATGTTTCTAACTCTCTATCCCTCTCCCTTCCTCTCTGTAAAAAAATCAATAAAATACATGTTTAAAAAATATATATCTCTACACTAATAAAAGAGAAATATGCAAATTGACCGTACCTCCACGATGCCCATCAGCCAATCAGGACTGTGTATGCAAATTAACCCAACAAAGATGGCAGGTTATTTTGCATATACAGGCACAGAGCGGCCAGGCGGGGCAGGACACCTGCTATGAGGGGGAGGGCAGGGGGCGGAGGGAGCTACAGGAGCGGCACTCCGGCCGGGAGCGAAGACTTGCAAAGGCTCCTGGGTGGCCGGGAGCAAAGCCAGGGGAAGGAAGGCCTATTCTTGCACGAATCTTCGTGCAATGGGCCTCTAGTATATATATATATATATATATATATATATATATATATATATATATATTTTTTTTTTTTTTTTAATTGATTTCAGAGAGGAAGGGAGAGGGAGAGAGAGAGAAACATCAATGATGAGAGAGACTCAGCTACCTCTTGCACACCCCACTCTAGGGATTGATCCTGCAACCTGGGCACATGCCCTGACCAGGAATCAAACCGTGACCTCCTGGTTCCTAGGTCATTGCTCAACCTCGGAGCCACATCAGCCGGGCTAGAGGAATATTTTAAATTGAGGTTCTCCCAGGACATCTGAAATGGGAGATTACTCTAGCTAAGCTTGTCTAAGTCTTAGGGGGACTGTGTATCCCAGGAGAGACCCTCTGGTATAGCCCACTCCCGATCTTGGTGAAAAGGTGGGTGGGGGACCTGCCCAGGTGTGACGAGCCACGCTCATGGGTTATGGGGACCATCTCTCTGTCCTGGGTGGGGGTGGAAACATGGCGGCAGGGCCAGGGCCAGCAGGGCAGATCCAGTCCCCAGACTGGGAGCAGGGGGATTGTAGACGCCTCGATGCAGGTCTCCTGGGCCCTCTCCTCACTCCTGCTCACCTCTGCCCTCTTCTTCTGGCTCTGGCTGCAGCTATGACGTGGTGTTTGCCTCGGGGCCCCGGGAGCTCCTGAAGAAGTTCCGGCAGGCCAGGAGCCAGGTGGTCTTCTCGGCCGAGGAGCTCATCTACCCCGACCGCAGGCTGGAGGCCAAGTACCCAGTGGTGTCCGACGGCAAGAGGTTCCTGGGCTCCGGAGGTAAGGAGCTGTGGCGGGCCGGGCAGGCTCCAGAGGCATCCTCCGCTGCCTCCGCGAGGTCCCTCGCTTGCTTGGTGAACACAGGATGTCGCTCATGTCCCAAACACAGGCTCTCCTGAGTAGAATTCCCGATTAATCCTTAAACTCCCCCCCAGTCCCGCTGTCTTTTTCTTTTTTAAATATATTTTATTGATTTTTTACAGAGAGGAAGGGAGAGGGAGAGAGAGCTAGAAACATCGATGAGAGAGAAACACCAATCAGCTGCCTCCTGCACACCCCCCACTGGGGATGTGCCTGCAACCAAGGTACATGCCCTTGACCGGAATCGAATCTGGGACCCTTGAGTCCACAGGCCAACACTATCCACTGAGCCAAATCGGTTAGGGCCCCGCTGTCTTTTTCATCTCATTGACAGCCACCCATCTGCATAGGGCGAAACCTGCCCTCCCCCACCTCAGTCCTTTGGTGGGTCACATGACTCCCATTTCAAAAGATCTCTTGCCCTGGCCAGGTGGCTCAGTTGGTTGAAGCGTGGTCCCATATACCAAAAGGTTGTGGGTTCGATTCCCAGGTGGGGAGCATATGAGAGGCAAGCGATCAATATTTCTCTCCCCTCCCCTCCCTCCCCCCGCATCCTCTTTCTCTAAAATCAATAAACATATCCTCTGGTGAGGATAAAAAAATATCTCCCGAATCTGCCCTCTGAGGTCCACACGCATTGCCACTGCCTCACTGGGCTCCTGGCATCTCTCAGTCTCCACACTGTTCTGCCAGCTCCACCCTCCCACTTCCAGTCCATTCTCCACCCAGCAGCCAGAGGCAAATCCACGCTCATCACTCAGTGGCTTCCCACTGCAGAGCATAAAATCCATATTTTATTCTGGATTTCTCTGTCCAGCCGCTTCTTCCCACTGGCCGAGAGAGTTGGCACAGTCCAGATGGCCTGGCCCTGACCCTGGCCCTAGTCTTGGGGTACAGGTGTCCCCTAGGGCAGGACCCTCCCTGGCTGCCCACCTTCTTCCATTTCTCGCCTCCTCTCACCAGCCTTCCCCATAGCCAGGGATCTGTGTGGGTTTTTCCCTTTAAGCCCCCATGTGCTGTGTGACCTTGGCTTAGCCTCTGCCCTTCTCTGGGCCACATTTCCCAGGTAACTATGGAAAAAGGGCTCCAGCTTGTGCCCACCAGCTCTGCTCTCTAGGAACTCCTGGAGTAATCCATTCATTCACCATCTGTGTGGTGCCCAGCACCTAAGCTGGTACAATTTAGTGGGCACCGTTGATCTTCCTCTCTGGGCTCAGTGGGAACTTGCTCTAAATGACACTAACTGGCAGACTGTGTCCAGCCTATAGACATCACCTCCTCTCAATCTAGGAGGACTTCTGAGAGGAGGCAGGGCTTGTGGATAAAGGAGTAGGAAATGGAGGAGAGGGGAGGCTGGGAAGAGGCCCCTAGCTTGGAGGCTGGAAGCTGAGTATCTGTGTCTGTGTGTCCTCATGCAACCCCCAGGCTTCATCGGTTATGCCCCCAGCCTCAGCAAGCTGGTGGCCGAATGGGAGGGCCAGGACAGTGACAGCGACCAGCTCTTTTACACCAAGATCTTCTTGGACAAGGAGAAGAGGGTAAGAGTCAGCCGGTGGGGCTGGGGAGACCTGATCCCACGGGCCAGGCTGCCCTGGGAACAGCCCCTGTAGGTCTTGAATCCCTGGGTTGGCCTTGACACCCCCATTGATCCACTCATCGATTCACTCATTCATTCAGCAGATCTCGATTGGGCGCCCACTGTGTGGGAGACACCGACAGGGGCCGGGCGGGGAGATGGCAGTGAACAAGAGAGTTGGGGCCTGTGCCCGCATGGCCCTCAAGTGGGGAGACAGGGATTTACAACCTCATGTCAGTTGATGGTGATGGTGGTGAAAAGAAGGACAGGCTGAGCTGCCCACTGTGCCTAGGGCAGGGGTCCTCAAACTTTTTAAACAGGGGGCCAGTTCACTGTCCCTCAGACCGTTGGAGGGCCGGACTATAGTTTAAAAAAAAAACAAACTATGAACAAATTCGTATGCACACTGCACATATCTTATTTTGAAGTAAAAAAAACAAAACGGCAAAAACACCCGCATGTGGCCCGCGGGCCGTAGTTTGAGGACGCCTGGCCTAGGGGCTTCCTGGGGGGCTGATGAGAGCCTGACAGGCCTCTGCTGAGCCTGTCTCAAAGAGGCAGGGGTCCTCGAGGGGAGCGGAGGTAGCAGAACCAGGCCAGTGCAGCCCCAGACCCAGCCAGGAGCCTCTGGGTAGACAGGAAACTCAGGGTGCTCTTAAGTGTCAGGATTCCTGGATTCTGCTCTGCTTCCCTCCCCATCCTCCATCCATGCTGTGCTGTGTGACCTAGGGTAACTCACTTCCCCTCTCTGGGCAAGTTTTTAGCATCCACAGAACGATGAAATGAAGCAGCCAGGCCTGTGCAGTGGAAACTATAAACTTTTTTTTGTTAACGCATCCTTCCTCCTTCCCCTTTGCCTCCAGTGACGTCACTGCAGAAGCGACACCAGGCACTAAGCCATAAAAATGGAGCTGCTCTGCTTGGGAAGAGGGTGGAGTCTAGAGTGCCCCTTGCCCTTTATCGGCCTGGCCTTGGGCTCCATGAGACACAGCGGAGTGGAACAGGCAGCATTGTGCCCATGAACAGGGACTTCGGGGCCAGGTTACCTGGGTTCAAATGCCAGTCAGCTACTTACTAGCTGTGTGACCTTGGGCAAGTTACCCAACCTCTCTGCGCCTTGTTTCTTAAATCTGTCAAATGCAGTGATGATGGAATTTTCCCGGAGGGATGCTGTGCGGGTTAAATTAATTAATGTGGATAGAACACTTAGAATAGCGACTGGCACGCAGTCAGGTACTAGACAGTGTTTGTTGTTATTAGGGTGCTTGTCGCAGTGGGACCCGCTGTTTTCTTAGATTCCTTCCAGTGCTGAGAGCCCCTGGTTCTCTGTAAATGGGGCCGCTCAGCCAGTGGATCCCAGGGGCTTGGCCACTGGCTGGCCTTCCCAGGGCTCCCAGCTGGCCTGATGTGACTGGGAAAAGCGGATGTGGGGAGGAAGAGGCAGAGGTGGGAGGGCAGGCTGCCCACAGTGGGTGCGATGGAGCCCTGTCCTTGCCAGGGTCAGTCCCTGATGCAGCCCGGTGCCCTGTCTCCTGCAGGAGCGGATCAATATCACCCTGGACCACCGCTGCCGCATCTTCCAGAACCTGGACGGAGCCCTGGGTGAGCAGCCCCCACAGGGAGGGGATGGAGAGGAGAGGAGGATTCAGGCAGGGCCTGAGCCCAAGGAGGGGAGAGGGTGGGTTCCTCCCTGGGGGTTGTGCTGCGAGGTCGCTCGCCTCATCCCCAGGGCCTCAGAGACCACCTGGTATCTTGGGGCAGAGCTGTATGTCCCTGTGGATGGAGAAGGGAGGGTCACGAGATCAGCTTACCGAATTCACCCAACACCAGGGCAGGGAAGCAGCCTGCCAGCCTGGTAATGCACACAGCAGGTGCCCACCCTGCCCCCGACCCCCGGTCCTCACAGGTGAGCCTGCTTCACCTCCTCCCCTGCCCTCCACCTCCCAGCTGAAGGCTTCCTGGCCTGGGGGCAGGGACTGACCTGGCAGGGAGCTGGAAAGCGAAGGCCAGTTGGTTCTTCAAACTACAGACGCCCTTGGGCTGACCCCAAATCCCTGGCTGGGGATGGCATTGCTTTGCCACTAGCTTGCTGGGTGACTTCAGGCCAGACACATACTCACACACCCCAGGCCTCAGTTTCCCCGTCTTTAGAAAAGAGGGACCAGATCAATGATTGGTGAATTTATGGTATAAATGGACCCTTTGGAGAATCCGAGGAAAGCCATGGTGCTCTCCCAGGAAGGTGTGGGAACATCACACCCTTTTGCTGTGCCTTCTGGGAGTTCATGAGCCTAGGTTAATAAACTGGGCCCAGCTCACCCCATGGGGGGCCAGGAGCTTGCAAAGAGGGGCTCCCCTCACGTGGTCACCACCACAAAGCCCTCCCCCCCAGCATTTCTCAGGCCTTGGAAAAGGCTGCTCTGGGTTTTATAACTGTCGATCAAGGTAGCTTCCTGTCTTATGTGCAGGCTAAGAGGGCCCTAGCGTGGGGATTAGGGCTCTCTCTACCAGGCCAGCATCTGTCCCCTGTCCCTCCCAGGCCTCCCTGTGTCGCTGGCATGTACGCCGGGCTGCCCTGCATGCCTGTCAGAGCGGGTGCCTCCCAGACCCTGCCTGTGGGGCTTCTCTGAGCTGTGTCTGGACCTGGGATATTTCAGTCTTCACTTCCTCCCATGCCTGGCTTCCGGCTCTCATCAGTAATCACAGTAACGAATGTGGGTTTCTGTGGATTCCATGCTCACCCTGTGCCCGGCATGGTGCTAAGTGCTCACTGGACATACAGTCCTCCCACTCCTATCCCCATTTTACAGATGAGGAAACTGAGGCGCTGAGAGGTGAAATACTAACGTACGGGGATACCCTGCTCCCCGGGGGAGAGCTGGGATTTGAGCCCAGCCTGTCAGCCCCTCAGTTTGGCCTCTGGGTCTGATGCTGGATGGCGCTGTGATTTCTCACCCCCAGATGAGGTTGTGCTGAAGTTTGAAATGGGCCACGTTCGAGCTCGAAACCTGGCCTACGACACCCTCCCAGTCCTGATTCATGGCAACGGACCCACCAAGGTAGGGAGGGGCCCCAGGTCCTGGGGAGTGTGGGAGGGGGTCAGCTTCTCCTTGGGGCCAGGGCCACCCACCTCGTGCCCGAGAGCTTGTAGGCGTTGCCCTCAAATCTGAGTTCAACGTGGAGCCTCTTTCCTGCTGTGGTAGTCGCCGGTGCCCTGATCATCCTGCTGGACCGCAGGACACAAAGGAAGCCGCTGCCCCCACCCAGGCCCAGGCTCGGCTGCCCCAAGTCACCCACACTCCGTCACCCCAGGGCTGGCTCGTTTGTTCGTTTAAGAAATATTTATTGAATGTTTGCACCAGGGCATGAGGCCTGGTCGGTCATGAACAGGACAGACTGGTCCCCCCGCGCTCCTGGAGCTACAGACGGGCCCCTGGGGAACTGGCCCCCCGGTTCACACCACAGTTCTCTGAGTGACAGGTCCTCAACCACCCGAATCAGAATCAATGGAAGAGAGAGGAAGGGGGATGTGTTAAAACGCAGAATTCCCGTCCCCGCCCACAAGCTGGCCAATGGGAATCTCAGAGGGGTGGTGCCTGGGAATCTGCATTTTACAAGCTCTCAGCCCACCCAGAGATGAAAAAGCACCAGGGCGCCAAGCCCTCCCTCTGCCCTCCCTCAGCTCTGGTGACCTCCAGCGGCTGAGCATGCTCTCTTCAAGGCCCACCCAAAATAAGGTCACATTCCTGCTCCCTCAGGGGTGGCAGCTGGCTGGGGCCCAGGAAGAGAGGCCTCAGTGGCTGCAGGTGGGTGGCACTGGCACCTCTCAGACCCCTCCTCCCCCACAGCTGCAGCTGAACTACCTGGGCAACTACATCCCGCGCTTCTGGACCTTCGAGACCGGCTGTGTTGTGTGTGAGGAGGGCCTACGAAGCCTCAAGGGCATCGGGGTAAGGCCGCCGGAAGCTGGGGTGGGGGGAGATGGGTGATTCTGGAAGAGACTGTTGTCTTTGGTGGAAGGTCGAGGGATGACCTCCCTGTCTGGGGTTCCGTCCTGCTCCTCACCAGGCACCTCCTCCTGGAAGCCTTCTCAGACTACACATGGCTCCACATTTCCCCCGATGCCCGTGTTCCAATTTTTCTGCCTGGTCGTTCCGGCTCTCCTGCAGCCCCGTCCCCATCCCACAAACCTTCTTCCTCATCTGTGGCCTCACATCAAACCCCATGCCAGCCAAGCTCCCCAACAGTCTGCTATCAACTAGTCCTCGCTCCGAGTCAGGGCTCACGCTACTCCTGGCCCCCAGCAGGGGCCGCCTCCTGCTTTGCTGCCAGTCCTTGCCTCTGTCCACCTGCCCATCCTACTCAGAGCTCCCTGCCCAGGCCCCTTGCCTGCTGGGTCCACACACCTCTGGCTCAGAGGTGGCTCAGTGGCTGGACATGACTGGACTCTGCTGCCCCCTCTCCATGCAGGATGAAGCTCTCCCCTCAGTCCTGGTCGGCGTGTTCATCGAACAGCCCACGCCGTTCCTGTCCCTGTTCTTCAAGCGGCTCCTGCGCCTCCACTATCCCCAGAAACGGATGCGGCTTTTCATTCACAACCATGTGAGCAGCGGGGGCTTGGTGGGCTTGCCGGGCGGCCCAGCGCAGTGGTCGGCAAACTCATGAGTCAGCAGAGCCAAATACCAACAGGACAACGATCGAAATTGCTTCTGAGAGCCACATTTTTTAAACTTCAACGTCTTCTAACGCCACGTCTTCAAAATAGACTCGCCCAGGCCGTGGTATTTTGTGGAAGAGCCACACTCAAGGGGCCAAAGAGCCGCATGTGGCTCGCGAGCCGCAGTTTGCCGACCACGGGCCCAGCGGAATCAGTGACCTGGATGGGAGGCCTGTGGGTTGGGGGTGCTGTCCTGGTGACAGAGGCTCTGAAGAGGCCTGTGGACCTGGCCTGGTCAGGGGAGGATGGTCAAAGCGTGGCCAGGGAGGGCATAAGGTCTGGCCTGGGCAAAGGCGTGGAGTGTAGGAGAGCAGGTGGCCAGGGATGTGCCAGGAATGAAGGGGGGCAGCCTGCAGTAGCAGGAGGTGCGGTGGTCCCTCATCCTCATCCTCAACCCCCCTCCCCAGGAACAACACCACAAGGCTCAGGTGGAGCAGTTCCTGGCGGAGCACGGCGGCGAGTACCAGTCTGTGAAGCTGGTGGGCCCCGAGATGCAGGTGGCGAATGCTGATGCCAGGAACATGGGCGCGTGAGTTGGGGGTCAGGGAGGCGTGGTTATCTCTGCTGACGGTGGTGGGCAGAGGGGCCATCGTGTCCAGAGCACCAGACCGGGAGGCAGGAGTTCGGAAGGCTGGGTGGTCTCCGGCAGGGTCCTGCCCCTCTCTGGGCCTCAGTGTTTCCATCTGTCAGATGGGGAACTAGCCTCTGTCTTGCGATTGGCTGGGGCTGAGCAGTGTCAGCGTTTCAGAAGCAAAGCTGAGAAAGGAAGGACTGGAGGACCGGAAGTCAATAAATGCTGACAACTTGAGAAATAATCTCTGATTCCCCCGTAATTTATGCTGACTATAGGAGAATGGGACTGTCCAGATCCGTGGTTGGCCGCCTGCCCATAAAGGACTAGATTGTGAATCTGTGCAAACCAGCTTTGTGGGCTCAGCCGCAGCCACTCAGCTCTGCTGGTGTAGCGCGAGTGAGCGTGGTTGGGCTCCAACAAAGTTTATTTATGGACACTGACGTTTGAATTTCTGTGACTCTCATGCAACTTAGATTCTTTTCCCCAACCAGTTAAAAATGTAGAACCGTTCTTAGCTCAGGAGCCACACGAAACCAGGCAGTGGGCTGGATCTGGATCGTGAGTCTTAGTGAAGGCTTTTTTTTTTTTTTAAATATATTTTATTGTTTTTTTACAGAGAGGAAGGGAGAGGGATAGAGAGTCAGAAACATCGATGAGAGAGAAACATCGATCAGCTGCCTCCTGCACACCCCCTACTGGGGATGTGCCCACAACCAAGGTACATGCCCTTGACCGGAATCGAACCTGGGACCTTTCGGTCCGCAGGCCGACGCTCTATCCACTGAGCCAAACCGGTTTCGGCATTAGTGAAGGCTTTGATACAAGTACCCACACACCCTACAGGAAGGCACAACCAGTTGGCCCCTGGCCCTGGGCACTGTGGGAGCCTGTCTGTGGGCGGTGCTTCCCCAGTACCAGGGTTTTTGGGCGCTTGATACCAGTTGTCAAGCTCTGGGCCTTCGTCTTGAGAGTTTGGGATCTGCCTCAGGGTTTGGGTCTTGGAATCGGGAGGGACCTTCGAGGCTGCTGGTCCCAACCTGCACCAGGGCGGCCCAGCCTCTCTGAAGACCCGTGGCCGGTCCCTGGTGATCACAGGGTGGGCAGGGGTGGAGAGTGCAGCTGGGAGTAGCTCCGTGACCCTGGGTGGGAGGTTGGCACTGGAGCCCCACCCCCACTGACCCTGCATCCCCCTGCCTGCAGGGACTTGTGCCGGCAGGATCACAGCTGTACCTACTACTTCAGCGTGGATGCCGACGTGGCCTTGACCGAGCCCCAAATCCTGCGACTGCTGATTGAGCAGAACAAGTGAGGCTGTGGGTGGGCTGCGGCTGGCAGACAGATGGGCCCTGAGAGCGGGGCTCCTGGGCTGGCATTGCCCGGGATAGGCCTGGGCCCCTGCTGGGAGCCCTTCCCTGCCTTTGTCCTCCTCCCCTGCCTTGACCTCATCGACTACCCTGAGCTTGCCCCGGCCTGGCAACCTGGTCTTGGTCTAGGATGTCCCCCTCTACCCCTTGCCCCTGCCACAAGCCCTAAGCCATCCCCCTCTCACCCTCTGTTCGTGGCTGCCCTGAGGGAGGGAAAAGGTATCGGATGGGCCAAGCCCACCTCCAGGCCCTGCCCCAGGGAGGTGCTTGCAGGTTGAAACGGACCCCCCACCCTTCCCCACACCTAGTTAGATCCGCCCCAAACTCCCAGTGGGCAGAGGGGCCCCTCTGAGGCGCTCACTTCCTTAGGAACGTCATCGCCCCGTTGATGACCCGCCATGGGAGGCTGTGGTCGAACTTCTGGGGAGCACTGAGTGCAGATGGCTACTATGCCCGCTCCGAGGACTACGTGGACATCGTGCAGGGGCGGCGTGTGTGAGTACCGACAGGATGGGGGGCACCCTCATTTGTCTTCTTTCTGGCCTTGCAGCACCCCATTCCTTCCCCAGTATTCTTGTCCTTATTGCCCTCAAATTCCCACTGAACCTGAAGCAAGGGAGACTGCAGTCAGACACACAGAAGGACTTCCCGACAATTATCCTGGGCCCATTGTCCCGGGTAGGGGACTCAAATCAGCACTGTCGTGCCCTTCCCTGGGTCCCCGGCCCTTAGTCTATGACCCTCAACACAAGCCGGTGGCCCCCCCATCTTCCTCTCCCTCACCCAGTGGCGTCTGGAATGTGCCCTACATCTCGAACGTCTACCTGATGAAAGGCAGTGCGCTGCGGGCTGAGCTGCAGCAGACAGACCTGTTCCGCCACAGCAAGCTGGACCCCGACATGGCCTTCTGCGCCAACATCCGCCAGCAGGTCAGCCTTGGGGGGCGGGGGGCAGAGGAGGCCCTGTTGACGGGGAAGGTGGGCTGCCTGGTCACCGTACGCCCTGGAGCTCCTGAGGTCCCAGCAGGGCCGCTCAAAGGCTGCCAGGCCCGGCGGGGACACGGGGGGCGCTGGCACGCGGGCTGGTCCTCGGGGTCTGTGGGGATCATTTCAGCAGACCTGGGTTTTACACCGTCTATTTTATTTTTTAAAGTATACTGTTACTAAAAAAAAAATTAAAAAAAAAATAAAATAAATAAAATAAAGTATACTGTTACTGATTTCAGAGCGGAAGGAAGAGGGAGAGAGAGAGAGAAATATCAGTGATGAAAGAGAACCATTGGATCAGCTGCCTCCTGCACACCCCACACTGGGGATGGAGCCCACAACCCGGGCATGTGCCCTGGCCAGGAATCGAACCGAGACCTTCTGGTTCATAGGTCGGTGCTCAACCACTGAGCCATGCCGGCCGGGCTATTTTATTTACGTTTTTGGCAGCACCTAAAAAAACACAAAACTTTCCATCTAAATGTACTGCAAGTAATGTGCCCAAGCCACACCCTTACCCTGTTCCTGTGCCACCCAATATTTTTTGTGGCATTTATTTATTTATTTATTTATAAAATATATTTTATTGATTTTTTTACAGAGAGGAAGGGAGAGGGATAGAGAGTTAGAAACATCGATCAGCTGCCTCTTGCACACCCCCTACTGGGGATGTGCCTGCAACCAAGGTACTGTCCTTGACCAGAATCGAACCTGGGACCCTTCAGTCCGCAGGCCGACGCTCTATCCACTGAGCCACACCGGTCAGGGCTTTTTGGAGGCTTTTAAAAAACGTGACAGCATGTTGATGTTTCCCCCTGTGCCCCAGACTTCAGGATCAGAACCCCATCCTCTCCTTGGGCACATTCGTTCTTTTATTCCCATTCCCCCAGGAAGCCTTCCCTGAATGCATCCGAGTGTCGGGTCTAGGTGAGCCTGGGGGGCAGAGGCGGCTGCTGTCAGGCCCCTCCCAGGGAGTGCAGGGGAGGGGAGGGGCTCTCTCATCGGCCTGGTCTCCCCAGGATGTGTTCATGTTCCTGACCAACCGGCACACCTTCGGCCACCTGCTCTCCCTGGACAACTACCAGACCACCCACCTGCACAATGACCTCTGGGAGGTGTTCAGCAACCCTGAGGTGAGGCCCTGGGTGGGCGGGAGGGAGAGGTGGGAGTGGAAGGGGCCCCAGTGATCCCGTAGCCGGAGCTGCCTCCCTCTCAGAGCTTGACACTGGGACCCTGCGGGGCCACCTGCCTTCCTTCACCCCAGGGGGCCTGTCTGCAGGTTTGAGTAGGAAGAGGAGGGCGTTGTGAGAGGCAGCGCCATCTAGTGGAGGAGGGACTCAAGAGTCAGAGGCCCATTAGCTGGGACTTAGTTGAGCCTCAACCTTTGGGGCCTCAGTTATCTTAGCTCTAAAATGGGTATACTGTCCCAGCCTGCCTTGCCCCTGAGAATGTTGTGATCAGAAGAGGAGGAAATTGTGATAGTGTTCTTACACATTGTGAGCTTGTGTCTGATGTGGGCCCATGCCTATATCTTCACATGGACCTGGACACATACGCACACGTGTACCTACACATGCAAACACCAGCTCCCGTGGGCACACTTTCACGCTCAAACAACACAGTGCACCCCGTGGGCACAGAGGCCACCGGCTCCTCCAGGCATGGAGACGTTCACTTCCGTTGTGTGTGGCCTGGCGGGAGGAGGCCCCTCTTGGAGAGTCCCATGGAGTTGAGCAAGGGGTGAGTCCAGCTGGCCCAGGCCAGTTCCCAGGACCCCATCCCGCTTCCCCCTCCCCACAGGACTGGAAGGAGAAGTACATTCACGAGAACTACACCAAGGCCCTGGCGGGGAAGCTGGTGGAGATGGTGAGGACTGGGCACCCCTGGGAATGAAGCTCCTGGATTTAGACCCGACACCCAGAGGACGGAGGAGCGAAGCTAGCTGACCTGGGGGAGGAGGCGTGGCCCCTTCCTGTGCTCTGGCACTTTCCAGCTGGAATCTGCAGGGCCTGGGGGGCCTCCGGCTTCTTTTCTGGCCCAGGCAGGAAAGAGGGGAAAAGCATCCCCGAATGTGGCCTCCACGGCAGACCATGGCCCACACACGGGTGGCTTTGGCCTTGGCACTGGCAGTTCTGTGACCTTGGCCAGCTCTGAGCTCCAGTTCTTTCTCCCTACAGCATCTCGCTGAGTCCGGGCTCCCTGGGGACTCTCGGGGGCACACTCAGAGGCTCTCAGACCAGGGTGGGGCAGGGCACAGACCACACAAGGGGTCTTGCCCGTGGCGGGTTCTGCCGAGGGCCATGGGATCAGGGGGAGGATGAGGGGAGGCCACTCCGGACCCCTGTGACCGCGTCCCCCCCTTCCCCAGCCCTGCCCGGATGTCTACTGGTTCCCCATCTTCACGGAGACGGCCTGTGACGAGCTGGTGGAGGAGATGGAGCATTATGGCCAGTGGTCTCTGGGCGATAACAAGGTGGGAGCCCCAGGCGCCTGGACTGGGGCTGGTGGGTGGCTGTCTCTCCCCCCAGGCCCGCCCTCCGGGCTCTTTTTCTGGGACTCTTCAGATGGGGGCGCTGGCATTTAGGAGCAGAGGGATGGCGGGATGGGATGGAATGCTGGTTTCTAAGCTGCCATGCCACAGGGTGACTTTGAGCTGCCTTAACCTTAAGGTGCTAGGTGTCCAGCTCCTCTTCTTCCAGTGATTGGGCTTCCTTCCCAGACGGGGCGTGGAAAGGGGCAGGAGTGGGCAGGTGTGGATGAGGAGCAGTTAGGAGGCGACATCACCCGACCACGACCGCTGACCATTGACCACTGACCACCGGGCACCCTGCTGAAGGAGGAATCCCATTCCTGCCCTCCTCTTGCAGAGCCCAGGACCCCTGGTTAAAGGCACATGCGCCCTGGGCCTGTGCCTCAGAGAGTGGCTAACCTCAGCCTGGCAGCTGACTCATCTCTGGTCAGGGAGCTTAGCTCCAGAACCCAGTACCCGGCACAGCCCGTGCGTCCTGGGTCTGGCTGATCCTTGCGCTCCAGTGCCTGAGCTAACCTGCGGCCCTCTGCATGGGTTTTCTCTGCTGTGTAACCAGGGACCACCAAGCTTAACGGCTTAAGACATCCACTTATCATCTCCAGGTTCTGTGGGTTGGGGTCTGGGTGTGGCTTAGCTGGTGCTCTGCTCAGGGTCTCCCAGGGCCCCCGTCAGGGAGTCAGCGGGGGTTGGTGCTCATCTGAGGCTCAGGGTCCTATTCCAAGCTCACATGGCAGAATGCACTTCCTGGCAGCTGTGGAGCTCAAGGGGACTGGCCTCTTCCGGGCCAGCAGGGAGATTCTCTCCCGCCAAGATCCTCCTTTGTTTGTTTATTTTTAAAAATATATTTTTATTGATTTCAGAGAGGAAGGGAGAAGGGGAGAGAGATAGAAACATCAATGAATGGAGAGAATCATTGATCGCCTGCCTCCTACACACCCCTGACCGGGGACTGAGCCCGCAAACCAGGCATGTGCCCTGACTGGGAATGGAACTGTGACCTCCTGGTTCATAGGTCGATGCTCAGCCACTGAGCCACACCGGCCGGCCTCCAAGATCCTCCTTTAAAGACTCACCCAGTGCCCTAGTCGGTTTGACTCAGTGGATAGAATGTTGGCCTGCGGACTAAAAGGTCCCAGGTTCGATTCCGATCAAGGACACATGCCCAGGTTGCAGGCTCAGTCCCCAGTAGGGGGCGTGCAGGAGGCAGCCGATCAATGATTCTCTCTCATCATTGATGTTTCTCTCTCTCTCTCTCCCTCTCTTTTCCTCTCTGAAATCAATAAAAATATATTTTTAAAAAAAGACTCACCCAGCATCATCTCCCTTTTGATTAAACCAAAGTCGACTGACTAGTTACCTTAATTACTCCTGCAAAACCCCTTCACCTTTGCCCTTATCCCATCAAGCTCAAGGTCACGGGGAGGGGATTGGACAGGTGGCAGGAACCGGGGCCATCTTAGAATTCTGCTCACCAGCCTCTTTGGGTCGCTTCCAGGACAACCGCATCCAGGGCGGCTACGAGAACGTGCCGACCATCGACATCCACATGAACCAGATCAGCTTTGAGCGGGAGTGGCACAAGTTCCTGGTGGAGTACATCGCGCCCGTGACGGAGAAGCTCTACCCCGGCTACTACACCAGGGTGGGCAGGCTGGGTGCAGCCTGGACCAGGCCGGGGTGGAGGCGCGGGGGAGGGGGAGAGGCGGAGGGGAAAAAGTGTTCCCAGCGGGACCGAGGCCTGAATATCAGGTGCTGGGGCCAGGGAAGGCGGGGCCACTCTGCCTCTATCCTCTGACGTCATCTGGCCACTGGAGTCCTCCCTCTGTGTCCTTGACCCCTGCACCCACGGCTGCCATGCCAGCTCACCAGACAAGCCCCCGGTCAGCGGCCAGCATGCCCTTCCTCCCTCGGGTCCCCTTTAGCTCCCTCCCTCACGCGTCTGTCGATGCCTCTTTGGCTTCTGTACTTGTCACTTCCTCGTTCACACGGTTTTCTCCCAACACCTGCTTTGGGTGTGCCTGGGCCCTGCCCTCAAGGAACCACCCGCCTAGATGGTTGGGAGCGCGTGAGGGTTAGATTCATTCATTCCACCTTCCTTCCCTTCTCTTCCCTCTCTCCCTCTATCCCTTCCCTCCTCTCCTTCCTCTCCCTCTCTTCTCTCCTTCCTCCTCTCCTCCCCTTCCTTCCCTCCCTTCCTCCCCACATTTAAAAAAAATATATTTTTATTGATTTCAGAGAGGAAGGAAGAGGGAGAGAGATAGAAACATCCACGATGAGAGAGAATCATGGATCGGCTGCCTCCTGCAGGTCCCCCACTGGGGATCGAGCCCACAACCCGGGCATGTGCCCTTGACTGGAATCGAACCCGGGACCTTTCAGTTCACAGGCTGACACTCTATCCACTGAGCCAAACCAGCTAGGGCCCTCCCCACATTTTTACTGAGAACCTTTTCTGTGCCAGGCACTGTACCAGGCCCTGGAGAACACGGCGTTAGATAAACTGCCCTCAGGGAGCCGACGTTCCAGCAGATGATGAGGGGCTCTCTGGACACCTGCCTTCCTGGCCTGCGCAGCCTCTCATGCCGGCTCTCTGTGTCTCTCCCTGGCACAGGCCCAGTTCGACCTGGCCTTCGTCGTCCGCTACAAGCCCGACGAGCAGCCCTCGCTGATGCCACACCACGACGCCTCCACCTTCACCATCAACATCGCCCTGAACAGCGTCGGGGTGGATTACGAGGTGAGCAGGGGCGGGCCGCTCTGGCCCAGGGAGCAGGCAGGAGGGAGGGCTGGCTGGTGAGCAGCTTGCAGGGTGTTTGAAGCTGAGGGGCCCAGGGTACAGCAGCACCAGAGAACTAGGAACCAGAGAGAAAGGGCGCTAGGCCCATGGGGAAGGCTTCCTGGGAGGGGCGGGCTCCGAGCACAGTTTGGCAGGAGGGAGAGGGCTTTAGACCCAAGACAGCAAGGGCCCAGGAGGCTGGAGCCAGATCAGATGACCTCACCTGGGTCCTGCCCCGCCCCCCCTTGCTCGGGGGGCCTCAGGCAATCGCTTGGGAAAACTTAAAGTGCCCTCCCCACAGTTGTGAGGGTGACCTGAGCTCATCCAGGTAACGGCGTACGGGGGCCCACAGTCAGGACTCAAGGAGTGGTAGCTAGTCGTAGCAAGTTCAGGGTCCGCATCATCCTTGGAAGAGGGCTGCTTGGGGATGGCTAAACCCAGGCTTGTGGCTGGAGGGGAATCTGGGGAAACCAGGACGACGTGAGGGTGAGGAGGAGCAGTTCTGGGGCCTTAGGACCCCAAGGGAGGCCTGTGGGGGTGACCAGCTATAGAGCCATTCATCCATTCACTCATTCACTCCATAAGCTACTGTTTTTAAGGAGTTTGTTGTGACTCAGTCCCGGGTTACACACTGTGAAGGAGACCCCTAAAAACACCTGTTTTTCTGAGAGTCGACAATGTGCCAGGGGTTCTCATAGGGGACGATTTTGCCCCCCTACCCAAAGGACGTTGGCAATATCTGAAGACAAGTTCGGTGCTCCTGGCCTCTAGTGGGTAAAGCCCCCACAGGAAAGAATGATCTGGCCCGTCGTGGTGATGCCGCGTAACCGTATGAATGCACTTGATACCATTGAACTGTTCACTTAAAAATGGTTACCATAGTAAAGTTTATGTTATGTGTATTTTACCACAATTAAAAAAAAAGGAATTATCTGGCTCAAAATGTCCATAGTGCTGAGGTTGAGAAATCTGGCCCTAAGCTCTTACTTGTATCATCTTACTGAATTCTCACAACTCTGTGCAATTTATTTATTTTTTTAAAAAAATATATATTTTTTATTGATTTTTTACAGAGAGGAAGGGAGAGGGATAGAGAGAAACATCGATGATAGAGAAACATCGATCAGCTGCCTCCTGCACACCCCCCACTGGGGATGTGCCCGCAACCAAAGTACGTACCCTTAACCAGAATCGAACCTGGGACCCTTCGGTCCGCAGGCTGACGCTCTATCCACTGAGCCAAACCGGCCAGGGCTGCCTGACTCTTGATCACTCGGTCTTTGCTGAGTGACCTCCTTAGGCAGCCTATGGCTGTCACCCCACAGGCATCCCAGGCAGGCTGTGCTGAGGGCTGCTTGGTGGTGGCTCAGATGGAAGAAGAGGGGGGTGCGGAGGGAGGGCCCAGCTTCCTGTTGGGGAACTGACACTTCCTGTTGGGAAACTGACACTTCACGTCTCCTAGGGCGGTGGCTGTCGGTTCCTGCGCTACAACTGCTCCATCCGAGCCCCCCGGAAGGGCTGGGCCCTCATGCACCCCGGGAGACTCACGCACTACCACGAGGGGCTCCCCACCACCAAGGGCACCCGCTACATCGCCGTCTCCTTCGTCGATCCCTAATTGGCCAGGCCCAGCCGCTGCGGACGCGTTCCTCTCTGCCAGCAGCCATTGCCCGGGGCCCCAGGGAACCCCGTCCAGCCTCCAGGTTCTCGGCCTCCCTTTGCTCCTGGAGCTGCCACTGGGGAGACTGGGCCGCAGGCCGGAGGCGAGGACGCCTGCTTGGCTGGGACTTTCCCGGTGCTCTGCTCCCAGCCCCGGGGAGGCTGTTGGTTCACTTTCACTGCGTTGAGCAGCTCACCCTTTTCCACTTGTCTTCCTCAAAAACCCGGCCCCCTGCCTCCGGTCCTTCCACGAGTGACACTTGAGCAGAAGGTGCTTACCCAGCTGCCCCCAGGGCTCTAGGGGCGTGGAGCCACACCCCAGAGCTTCTCCCACGCGGAGCGGCAGCCCCCGGATCTTCTGCTTCAAGCTTCAGGGCCCGCACCGAGACCTGGATCAGACTCAAGTCCTCACCCGGGACTGCGGAAGCCCCCGCTTCCCTGGCTCCTGTCACGGGAGCCACATGCTGTCCCTGCAGATGGTGACTCGGCAGACCTCCTGGAAGGCGGGAAAGGCATGGATGCCACAGCGCCATCCTCTACCTGACCCTTGCCAGGGGGGAAGGGAGTGACAAGTCCACACACTGTACTGCGTCACCCTGTCCTGCATGTCCCCATGCCTCTGGAGAGAGGGACAGACAGAAACAGGAGAGTTTCTATTAAAAGTCATTCAAACCACCGAGCGGGAGCTGCCTGGGTTGGGTGAGTGCTCTGTCGGGGGCGTGTCTGCAGGGAGGGGTTTTAAGAGCCCATGATTGGCAAGAAAGATCTCTCAGGACAGTGGTTGGCAAACTGCGGCTCTCGAGCCACATGCGGCTCTTTGGCCCCTTGAGTTTTTAGTAAAGGCCAGCTTAGGAGTACCCTCATTAAGTTAATAACAATATACCTACCTATATAGTTTAAGTTTAAAAAATTTGACTCTCAAAAGAAATTTCAATCGTTGTACTGTTGATATTTGGCTCTGTTGACTAATGAGTTTGCCGACCACTGTCTCAGGAGACTCAGGGCCTGTGTTTCCCAAACAAGCATGTGACCTTGGTATCAGGTGTATATTCCACAAACCCTTATGTGTGAGCCAGGCACCGGCGGCCTGGGGCAGGCTTCTTCATCCGTCAGGATCTGCATCAGGTGTCACCTCCTCCCTGAAGCCTTCGCTGACTACCCTTCCTGCAAAGATGAGCATCAGAGAACTCCCAAACGCCTGTCAGCTCCACCATGCCTTGGGAGACTCTTATTGTGGCACTAACAACTTGGGGCGTTTATTCATAACAAAAGCGAGCATCCATCCATCCCTTCCTGTGGGCTGGGCATTGTGTCTGTCAGGCACTCAGCACACAGCCCTCTGGGTGGAGCTATTATTTCCTTTTTATAGATGAGGAAATATCGGCTCAGAGAGGCCAAGTAATTGGCCAAAAGTCACACGGGTAAGTGTTAGGGACAGGGATTTATTTCTTATTTTTTTTTAAATTTAAATTATTCATTGTTTAAAGTATGACATAAGTCTCCTGTTCTCCCCATTGACCTCTCACCAGCCGCTCCCACCCCCCATAGACAGGGATTTAAATATGATTTCAGCCCGAACCTGGCCCCTACCCCCGGCATCCCTTAGCAGCCAGGGCAGAGAGAACCACATGTATCCACCGTGAACCAGTGTGAGAAGGGCCACATGGCTGGCAGGCTGCTGTGGGGAAGGGAGGGACTGGTGGCTTGTTAACTCGATGCTTCCCAGCTAAGAGCGATTTTGCCCCCTAGGGAACATTGGACATTTGGCAATGTCTGAAGGCATTTTTGGTTATCACCACGGGGAAGGGGCGAGGAAAGCTGCTGCACTAGTGAGTAGAGGCCAGGGATGCCTCTAAACATCCTACAATGCACAGGACAGCTCCTCCCTCCAACCAAGAATTTCCCAGGCCAAATCTGAGGAGTGCTGAGACAAGCCGGATAGAAGATAGCTATCTCAGCCGGCCTGGAGGGGGAGGGGGTTTCCCTTAGGCAGAGAGACTCCAGGTCAGGCGCTGGAGCCAGCCAGGCACAGACAGGAGAGGCTCAGAGTAGGGCAGGTACGACTGAGAAGGGGGTCAGACGGTCAAAGCCCATTTCCCCAGGCGAAGGAGAGATGGACTTTATCTAGGAAGAGTTGGACTTTACTATTTAATTGGGGTCATTTGGCCCAGGGTAAATTCAAACAGCACAAATCTTTTTAAAAATATATATTTTAATTTTTTTTTTACAGAGAGGAAGGGAGAGGGATAGAGAGTTAGAAACATCGATGAGAGAGAAACATCGATCAGCTGCCTCCTGCACACCCCCCTACTGGGGATGTGCCCGCAACCAAGGTACATGCCCCCGACTGGAATCGAACCTGGGACCTTCCACTGAGCCAAACGGGTTAGGGCAAACAGCACAATCTTAATCGTTCTCATCTCTCACCCCTGACTGCCCAATTCTCCCCAGAAGCAACCATGCCCAGCCTGTTTCTTGGGTGCCCTTTCTGAACGGACCTCACATACGTAAGGGGCGTGCGTTAGGGGTATTTTTAGCTGTTATCTTTTTTCTGATTGCAAATGCAATTCCAGTCCGCAGTGAACAAGTCCATCAACACAGAAATAGGAAACGCAGAAGAGAAAGGTCCGCAAATGCACGCTGCCCCTGCCCTGCTCTCCCCCAGTAACACTGCCAGCCGCAGTGGGCGTCTCGTCCCGGAGGGCCTTCCAGCCTGATGCTGTTCCAGAGAGAGCACCCTGGTGCAGGTGGGGGCGGGGGGACGGACTAGAAGGCTGGGGACCGATTCTGAGGCTCCAGCAGTCCAGGCAGGTGACCAGGAGGGGATGGACAGAATAATGTTTACGAAGGAGGACCTCCAGGCAAGATGCCAAAGAAGAGAAAGGAAATGGAATTGGGTGAATCCCGTCCCTGCCCTCGCAGAATTGAGTCTCCTTAGGGCGGCCGGGAGCTTGGAGGAGGAAGCAATCAGCGGCACTACAAGGCAGTGCTGCCGCCTGAGGTGATATGAATCAGGTCCCGGAGGCCTGGCCACACCCCGAGGCACCGTCTGGTTGCAGCTCCATAGTCCAGAGTCTGACTCAAGGCGGCAGTAGGTCGGGTCAGCTTCCTCTGGCCAACCTCACTGGGAACTGATAAGCGGGTAGGTCCAGCGGATACCGGTGGCCTCCTGCGGCGTTTGTGGCGAGATTCTTCCATGGTTACTGACCAGCGATGTCCAGTAGAAATAGGAAACTCTATTGTTTTCCTTTATGCTCCATACAAGACTCCACGTCTGAAACCTCTGATCACCAAATGGGTGGGGTTTTCGCCACACCAAAGAATTCTCCAGCTCTCAGCAGACAGGATTGGGGTTGTCCTATAATATCTTGCTACCTCCTATCTACCTGGAGGTAGCAAGTTAAGGACTCAGTCCCACAAGACTGCCCCTCCCCCCATTCAAACACTAATCACAGATCCAGGTAGTCACCTGTGCTGCTGGCCCAGGAGAGGAAGCAGAGTTTACCACCCAAAATACACCTTTTGGGATCCTGATTATTTTAAGCTGGTTAAGAAACAAAAGATCGGAAAGAGTCTTTGACCTTCCCCCTAACCTCCTAACTAAAAGGATTTAGCCCCGGCCGGTGACTCAGTTAGAATATCATCCTGATACAACAAGGTTGGTGGTTCCATCCCTGGTCAGGGCACATATGAGAATCAACCAATGAATGCATAAATGACTGGAACAATAATTGATGCTCCTCTCTTCCTTTCTTTCTAAAAAAGAAAAAAAGAAAAAAATCAAGCCCTAACCGGTTTGGCTCAGTGGATAGAGTGTCAGCCTGCAGACAGAAAGGTCCCAGGTTCGATTCTGGTCAAGGGCATGTACCTTGGTTGTGGGCACATCCCCAGTGGAAGGTGTGCAGGAGGCAGCTGATCAATGTTTCTCTCTCATCGATGTTTCTAACTCTCTATCCCTCTCCCTTCCTCTCTGTAAAAAAATCAATAAAATATATTTAAAAATAAAATAAAAATCAATTAAAGGAATTTATGTAGAAGACCAGCTCAGGAAGGGAGTATTTTCATCAATAACTATAGGTTAGTATGAAATAGGTGTGATAGGGAGGAACCTAGCAACGTTAAGGGTCCTCTCGGTGTCCCATTGTTAAAGATGACCCAGCAAACACTTACTTTTCTATTTCCCCAGGCATTGCCTTCCTGCCCTTTGAAGTCCCAAATCAGAGCCCCCATCCTTCTCCTTAGCTCAAGATGGCATATAGGCCTTAACTGCCCCATCTGTCCTGGGGACTCATATTCTTATGGAACCCATGTATGTACATACGTAACAAAGTTGGTCATTTTCTCCTGTAAATCTGTCTCATGTTAATTTGATTATTAGTCCAGCCAGAGGAACTGAAAAGGGTAGGAGGAAAAACTGTATTTGCCCACAATGACCAGTTATAAGTCAGAGATTTCCACAACCCCCTGCTCGGGTTAGATTAATTTTCTAGAGTGGCTCATAGAGCTCAGGACAACAGTTTACTTACTAGGTTACCAGTTTATCATCAAGAGGATACAATCTAGGAATGGCCAAGTGGAAGAGATGCATAGGGCATAGGGCAAGAACCCCGTAATTCAAGGATTTGTATGGAGGCTTCATTACTGAGGCATGATTGGCTAAATGTGATCAAGCCAATGTGCAGCCCCTCTCCGCTCCCAGGAGGTAGAAAGTGGTAGAGCTGAAAGTTCCAACCCTCCAATCACATCACTGGTTCCCCTGGCAACCAGTTCCCATCCTTAGAGGCTTTCCAAAAGTCATTCCTTAACATCAATTCAGATGTGGTTGAAAGGGGCTGTGACCAGTAACAAAAGACACACCACTTTCACCTTTAGCTGAATAGCCGGGAGCTATTCCAGGAACTAAGGTCAAAAGTAAATATTACAACAAAAGATGCCCCTATGGTTCTTAAACAGAGAATTATAAGGATTTCAGGAGCTATGTACCAGGAACAGTGGACAAAGACCAACTATATAGATTTCTTATTATAAACCACACTATCACCAGGAGACACTTAATTTAATTTTAGAGGGAGCTATTCCAGGAACTAAGGTCAAAAGTAAATACTACAACAAAAGATGCCCCTATGGTTCTTAAACAGAGAATTATAAGGATTTCAGGAGCTATGTGCCAGGAACAGTGGACAAAGACCAACTATATAGATTTCTTATTATAAACCACAGTATCACCAGGAGACACTTAATGTAGTTTTAGATTTTTTAGTAGCCATATTTTAAAGCTGTTTTTTTCTATTTATCATAAAACTGTTTTTTTATTTATTTAAAAATATATTTCTTTATTGATTTCAGAGAGGAAGGGAGAGGGAGAGATAGAAACATCAATGATGAGAGAGAATCATTGATTGGTTGCCTCCTGGACGCCCTCCTACTGGGGATGGAGCCTGCAACCCGGGCATGTGCCCTTGACCGGAATCAAACCTAGGACCCTTCAGTCCGCAGGCCAATGCTCTATCCACTGAGCCAAACCTGCTAGAGCAGTAGCCATATTTTAAACAGTAAAAAGAAACAGATGAACTTAATTGTAGTATATATTTCATTTAATTCAATTTATCCAAAATATTATCACTTTGTCTACATGAGAAATGTCCAAACCTGTAGAGAATTTTTTCTTTAAAAAAAACTTTATTGTTGAAAGTATGGTATATATCCCCCTTTTCCCCCATCACCTGTAGAGAACTTTTATGAGTATTTGAGCCAAACTGATGACTTATGCAAGGGAGCAAGATCTAGATGGTCCAGAGAGTAACAGTTTGGCAGCTTTTATGTGTTTGAAATTAAGGAAGGAATGTAAGGAAGGTTACGTGAAGGTGGGAGGAAGCAATTTGGGAATGGGGTTACAGAATAGTTAAGATTAGGTGCTGTCTGGAGGGGTCTGACAGGGGGCATTTGAAAGGTGTGTTAACCTAGAAGGATAGAAACAATGGACAGGGCTTGCCTAAGGCAAAGATAAGCCTTTTAGTAAAGAAGTTGTATGCCTGGGGTGTGACTACCCACCATCACCTATCAGTTAGGAATTTATGCTCAGATCACCTCCTTTTTTAAGTTCACAACTTTAACACACAGTCAATGCAAAGATATCAGTGAGATCATTTACGTACTTTTTTGGTCCTAAGTCTTACAGCACATCTCAAATTACACTAGGAGCTCCGAGGGCACATGTGACTGGTGGCTGCCATACTGGGGAGCCCAGATTTGGGGGCTTCCCTTCTGTGACTGTGGCCATCCGGAGACCTGTTTATTGCTGTATCCTAGTGCCTGGCACATAATGAGGCCCAGTGATCTGCACCTGTGAGCTGGGGTGATCTCCTGGAGACTCCTGGAACTGTGGCGAAGGTTAAATGAAATGCGGTATGTTAAGTACCAGCTCAGTGACTGTTGTTACTGTTCTGACTTCTCAAAGTCAATCGAAGGGCATCCGGCCCCAACTTGCTTCCTGTTTTCCTCTTGAGAGCGCTTCTCTAAAGTTACAAACGAAAGGTTAGATTCCTGAGTTAGCAGAGCCCTCGGCCCGGGGCCACCAAACAAAAGAGCGGGAACCTCCATCCACGCCCTTGTTTTCTTTGCCCCTTGACAGCTGGAGGCCCCACCCACCCCAGCCCAGACAGGCTCCCGGCGGAACTACAGCCCCCATGATGCAGCGGGAGTCCCGAAGCTTGCGTCATCGGCGTGGGACGCCGGGGCGGTGAAGGAGCGCGCTGAGATGCCTCTCCAGGCCCTGAGCAGACGCACCTCTGACCCCTAAAGAGTGGTGGGGTCCAATCAGTTGAGCTGGGAGTCCAACGACTCACCCGGGCCAGAGCGGCCAACCTGCGGCGGCTGGTGTCACGCGCGTCCTCCCTACTCCTCCCGCCTCCCCTCGGGCTGGCGCTTGCTGGTGACGTTGGGGGCATGATGGCCGCCGTGAGGCCGGGAAGGTGAAGGTGAGAGGGCGAGCGCGCCGGGTGGTGGGGACGGGTGGGTCCGGCCCCGCTCGGCGAGTCTTGAGCAGCCCGGGGGTGAATCTTTGGGGCCCTGAGGTGGGATGCCGGGGGCCCGGAGGGTCCAGATCCGGGCGGGCGGGCAGGCGTCCCCACGCCCTGGTCTCGCCGCCGGGCCCGCCTTGGCCCTGCGGAGAGGGGCGGGACTCGGGGTGGGGTCCCCTGACACTCCTCGTCACCCCAGGCTTCCCGGCCACATTCCACCCCCCTGCCCGGTCTCCTTCTCATACCCAGCCCTTCACATTAGCCAGCATTTACTCAGCACGTGAGCAGAGCCCACGATCTTCAGCGTAGCGCCCCGCGCTGCCCTCCCTGCCCTCGTTTGGGCACTTCCTACCCTCTCATACGGTTGTCTATTTACTTGTTTGACTTCAAACCCCACGGCAAGACCCTTGAGGGCAGGGACTGTTTTTTTTTTTTACCCATCCCTAACGCTAGGCCTGGCACACACAAAGAAGGCACCCAGAAAATGCCGACTAACGAGCTGTTTGGGTGCAGGAAGCCAAAACCTGCCCATTCCCCTCTCGTAATCCTTCACTGCCCTATTTCTTTAATTTCTCTCTCTTCTCTCTTCCCTCCTCCCAGAGAGGGCTCTGGTGATCGCCCTTCTCACATAATTGAAGACAAGTGAGCTTTGGAGTGAAAGGGAGGTGGCGTCTGAGTTCTCAGCGTGGCCACTCCACTCGCAGTCTGTACATCTTTTAGGTATCCCGAGCCTCTGCACCATAGAGTTGAGAATGAAGGAGGACACTTGACAGCATCTGGCACACATAGGTTTTCACTAAGTCCCACTTCTGCGCCTCATCCCTGCCCTCCTACCTCCAGTCCTCAGTTCCACGCCCTCAAGCCCTGTCCTCATCCTGCTTCCTCCTCCGCTCCTCTCCCCACTCTGGATTTGCCTCTACCAGCGCCCCTCCTTCTCCCCAGCACATGGCTGACCATCAGGCCATCACACGACTGAATGTGTGTTTGTACACACCCAGGATTGGCCCCACACCTGCGTGTTGTGTTTTTCCTTGGGGCACTTCACATTGTCACCCCGTACCCCAGTGAGTAAGCAAGCTTCCCTCAATGAGTCAGCTTCCCTCAGGGATGTGTTGGTTGAGCTTTATACCCGATTAGACATGCTTTGTGCGTACCAGTTTTTTGGGAGGATTCAATCCTGGAATCTGTCTGTTGACATGTCCCCTTTTTTTTCCAAAGTTGGAATTGGTGGAGTTAACACAACCGGTAGCCAACTTCGATCTGAGACAGGACCCAGGAGAACTGAAATACCTTCGGTCTTTTTGGCCCGGCCATGCCCATGATGCCCACCCTGTGAAGGTCTTTCACCATCTAAAAAGTAAGTGGTGGCTGGGACTTGTGGCGCTCTGCATCTGGGGGAAGGGGAAGGGATGGCTCTGTTAGCCATCCAGTGGCAAGTCTCTGGAGTGGGTCATCTTTGCACGGAGCTGGAGTTCCCCAACCCGGGTTGAAACACTATCTCCTTTCTGTTTCCATGGAGGATTTCACTGGTTGCGGAGAGACCCTGTTTAGAGGTTGACAGTTCAGGAAGTGGCTGGGCTCTCTGGGCTCTCCGAGGAATTAGTCTTCCTGGCTTGTGCTCTGCTGTGCTGGCTCCACCCTCCCGCTCTCTGCCCTGCAGAGATTGGCTCCTTATCACACCCTTCTAAGAGTCAGCTCTGCCCACTTTGCCCGCGTATACTCTTCTGTTTCAGTTTCTCAGCTTCTCCTCTGTTTTCAGTTGTGCCAGCAGACGACCTGTGGATCCATTTTCTTTTCCCTGCTAGGAGTTGCTCTACATAAATCTGGGTAAGGAGGTGGTGTGGATCCAGGGACTGTGCTTGGGATCCAGACATACCCTGCAGTGAATTTTGCTACTGCTCTCCCTACACCCAAGACACCTAATACTTCTCTACTAATGGCCTAAGTTGAGGCAAAGCTTTCTATTACCATGGAGTGCTAATAGTTTCAGTTTGGAATTTGGTTTGGTTCTGGTCTAGGTTAATATTAATAACAATCTTTGTGTGTGTGTGTGTGTGTGTGTGTGTGTGTGTTGATTTGAGAGAGAGGAGAGAGAAACATCAATTGGTTGCCTCCTGTACGCACCCGACGGGGGGTCGAACCTACAACCTGGGTATGTCCCCTGGGTGTGTCCCCGAACCCGATACCTTTCCGTGTACAGAGTGACGCTCCAACCAATTGAACTACCTGGCCAAGGCAATAACAGTCTCTTAATATTGTTCCCCTAGCAGTTCTTTGGGGTGAGAGTGGGGGACTATCAGGATGAACGAGATTTTTCCCAACGTGTGATCAGGATTTAAAAAACTGTTACATAGAAGAAGGGTTTCTTCAGACAAATTTGTGAAAGGCTGCATTAAGTACAATTAAACTAGTGTCTTTACAACAGGCCTTGCTGCCCAAAGTCTCTACTGCGCTCATGTGCTCTGGGGGAGGGGTCTGAGACACACAGTGGAACGGGTGCACTAGCGTGCTGTGGGCCACGCTTGGGAAGTGCTTTTGTAAACTCTCTGAAACCACGGCCTCAGGATGCTTTGCAGCAGTCACATCTGCAAGCATAGTGGATAGCTGAGCCTGGGGATGGCCCCTGCCTGCGGTGAGCCCTGCGGTGAGCCCTGCGGTGAAGTAGGGACTATCAGGGCTTTCCAGAGGGACAGGAACCCAGCGCCTCCCACTTCCTGGAAGGCTGGGAAGCCAGCAGGCGAAACCCAAGATAGTAGGGGCCCTATCTTGGCTTGTGTGCGTGTATTCTGCAACTTTGGTCCGTTGGTGTGCCTATGTGTGTTTAGCTGGCTCTTTGGGAGGATTCAATCCTGGAATCTGAAAGGATTGTTCCACTCTTGCCTCACTGAGCTCCAAATACTAAGAAACAGATGCTTAGTCAAAAGCTGCTTTTTAAGAAAAAAGTGGATGTGGGTGTTCCAGGGATGGAAGGGTAAGAAGATGCTGCCCATGAAGGGCAGTCTCTCACTCAAACCATGTTTCTCACAGTTGTGGAGGAGGAAGTAGAAATGGAAATAGGTCACTGCTCTGTGTCAGAGATTGGCTTTCTAGAAGCTCATAGATTAGACAGGGAGACAGAGTGAGGCAAAAAACCAAAACGTCAGGTAAGGTGGTATGTCCTCCCTGGAGACATCAGGGGAGCTTCGTGGAGGGGGTGACACTAGAGTTGGGTCTAGAAGATCAGTAGGAGTCAAATGGGTGAAAAAGGAAAGAGGATTCCAGGCTGAAAGCAGCATGTGCAACACAAACGGAATCTCAGCTTGGGAATTAGCAGAGCCAGAGACATCAGAGTTTGGAGGGGTTGGAGGTTCCACATGAGCGGTTCCACGTGAGCCATGTGGGGCGTGGGCATGCAGCTGCAAGTTGGGGAATGGGGAAAGCAGTCAGCTCCTGGACAAGCTGAAGTCCCAGTAGACCTTGTAATGTCAAAGAAACACTAAACTCTTACTAGCGTGCATGCCTTTGAATCTTGCACTTACTGGACACTAACACCTTTCATTTCATGTCCTTTGGGCTTGCAAACAATGACCAGAACTTTAAAGCACTTGCTTCTAAAAGCCATGCGGCCCTAGCCGGTTTGCGTCAGTGGATAGAGCGTCAGCCTGCGTACTGAGAGGTCCCTGGTTCGATTCCGGTCAAGGGCACATGCCCAGGTTGCGGGCTCGATCCCCAGTAGGGGGTGTGCAGGAGGCAGCCGATCAGTGCTTCTCTCATCATTGATGTTTCTATCTCTTTCCTCTCTTCCTCTCTGAAATCAATAAAAATATATAAAATAAGTAAGTAAATAAATAAAAGCCCCATGAATCTCAGGGAACTTGCTGCCTGGAAGCACGTCAACTTCTGGGTCTGAGCAGACCTGCTTACTGCATCCTCCTGGAACAGGTGGGGGAGCTGTGGGTGTGTTGTGGCGTTGCCTCTGCCCTTCCCTGGGGGCTGGGTGTTGTGATCTTGCTGGTAGAGTTTGTGGTTGCTATATAACATATAAAGTTACCTTTGAGCTTGTACTGCCATTCCTAGTCTTCTTAGTCTGTGGGTGTCACGCTTGTACATGTGACGAATCTGAGGCTTTGAGGATAAATAAGTTGCTCAAGTTTATGTAGCTCAGAAATAGACTGAGCACGATTTGTACCCAGTTGTGTGTCATTCCAGACTCTGTCATCTGCACGCTACATCACGCCCGTGTCAGGTATCCCTTTTCTTCTCCCCTCAGTGGTTTTCCTCTCTTACTTCTTGCATTCCTGTCTCTCTAACAGTCTTACCTGCTGGGCCACAGTCAGCCTGATTGCATGCTCTCTCCTTTTCTGCTTTGGAGGAGCCAGTGGTGTTTTCTTCCCAGTGTCCCTTTAAAAAAAAAATTTTTTTTTTTATTGATTTCAGAGAGGAAGGGGGGGAGAGAGAGAGAGAGAGAGAGAGATACAGATACATCAGTGATGAGAGAGAATCATTGATCAGCTGCCTCCTGCATGCTCCCCCACTGGGGATCAAGCCCGCAACCTGGGAATGTGCCCTTGATCGGAATCGAACCTGGGACCCTTCAGCCCGCAGGCCAACACTCTATCCACTGAGCCAAACCAGCTAGGGCCCAGTGTCCCTCCTCAGAGCACTGCTGTCTCTCTTATTTTTCTCCAAGAGTGCTGGACTAGAAGCTTTAAAAACACACACGTGTGTGTGTGTGTGTGTGTGTGTGTAATTGATTCCAGAGAAAAAGGGAGAGGGAGAGAGAGACATCAATGATGAAAAAGAACCATTGACCGGCTGCCCCTTGCATGTCCCCCACTTGGGATCGAGCCCACAACCCCAGCATGTGCCCTGACCGGGAATTGAACCATGACCTCCTGGTTCATAGGTTGATGCTCAACCACTGAGCAACACTGGCCGGGCTTCTGTCTCTTATTAAGCCCTTGACACGTGGCCTCCATGCTAAGAAACTCTCTCCCGCAGTTGTGGTGTTTTACTGAGGAGGAAGGTAGAAATGGACATACAAGCCACTTCTATCTCCCCAGAAATCATTAACAATGCAGAGTAATCCGTGGCTCTCGGCAGAACATGTTGGTTGCAATTTCCCTCTGGGTCTGTCTGTCTTTCTGCCCATTCTTTGGGATGGTTAGTTCCTAAGAGCCAGTTTTCAGGTATGCAAAATCTACTTTTTCTAGATATTTTGTTTCTCGGGAACTTTGACACCCTTTGGAAGTTTGTCATATATGTATGCTTACTCATGAGCAACGCCTTCTCCTTTCCCAGGTAGAGAGAATGATTGCTTGGCCTTGGCCGATGAGAGGCTGAGGGCTCTGATTAGGCCTGCTAGAGAGGGAGTGGCGGACAGGAATTTGCTGGGTGTTGTGGAGGGTAGAGCCAGGCACACCCACATGGCTGTGGCACACACTGACTCATCCATGGAGGGGCTTTTTTCCCTTTGCCTTCACAGGATCCCAGGGCTCTGCTGGTGGAGTAGCTCTGTGTGTAGCAGGATCTCTGAGCAACAGTCTGCTTTTGGGACCAGAGATTCCCAACCACATGAGGGTGCTACCTTCTTCGTTTCGGTCTGTCTGCCCTTTTGACTTGAGCCAAATGTCTCTAGGGCTTTGGAGTGAGGTCTCGAGACCCCTAACATGTTATTGCTCTCTGGAAAAACCAGGCTGTGAAGATGTGTGTGAGAGCAAGAGAGCCGCCCACACAGAAACAGGCCGTGCTGATAAATGCTAACAGTGCTTATCACAGGGAGGTGGTGTCCGAGTAGGACTTCCAGCCCCGTAGAAATATTTACAGGTTTATTAGAGCCAGACCAAGGACATGCCCGGAAGCAGGACCGAGGAAATGCTGACTGAGAATATGCTACGGGCATGGCCGTTTGCAGTTCCTTTCCTGCATGGGAATGAAAGGAGGGAACTAAGGGTGATTACGTGAAATCCATTGGTGGCAGACGAGGAGGCAGGGGAAGCAGAGCTGGGGAACCGCTGATTGGATGAAAAGTAAAATGGAGAGATGCATACTTCTTTTACATTGGTGTGCAAAAATAGTTAACCTTTAACATTTACAGTGAATAGAGGTGGCATAGAGATAATAAGATATGTGTTCCCATGAGGGTGGTTATGTCTCTGAGGGGGTCTGAAAAAGAGCATTACTCTGCTATTTCAAAAGTACCCAGATACCCAAGAACAGAAGGTTAAGGCAAAGATTAACTTTTTACTGAGGAGGTTATAGGCCTGAGGTGTGACTGCCCACCATGACCTACCCAGTTAGGAATTTATCATCAGATCATCCTGTGCTGTTACTTTCGGCCACTGAGCTTGTCAGTTACTACATAGCTCCTTTGGATTTTTTTTTGCCTTTAGTTTCCACATTTCCTACTCTGCACACATTGATAATGAGGGAGACCAATACATGTTTTTAAGTAAAGTATAGACCTCTCCCTTGAGGATCATCCTGCCTCTGTGCCCCCAACCCCAAAACCAAAATCTGTTAAAATTAGGGCCGTTGGGACCCGGACAACAGGGGAGAGTAGTGGGAGTTTCTGACTTTGAGCATCACTTTGCTTTCGCTGCTTTCAGTACTCAGCGCTGTTTCTCAGGTGGGTGATGTGCAGGAAAGAGGTGGATTTCTGTCACGCTTTTCTGCCTCTCGATTCCTCCTCGTCTCTCTGAGGTGGGGAAGGCGGGGCTGTCACTGTCCAACAGGCGAGGAACGGCCAGTGCTAGGCCTGAATTCGGGCCCTGACTCCAGCGTCTGAGTGCCCAGGCTCTGTGACAGGGAGCCTGGCCCTAGTGTCCTGAGAAGTCCTTGCTTATTCGTGAGATGTGGCTCCTACTTCCCCGGCACTGCTCTGGTCCTGGAGCCCGTGTTCTCTGTGGACCCTCGGCTGGTCCCCGCCCCCCTACAGCCCCTGCCATACACCAGAGTAACGCCCAGCCGGGTGTTCCCGGGCTCGCTGACGGTCTCTTCTCTTACAGCGCGATGTCCCTGTTCTTCCCTCGATGCAACTCCGTTGTCACAGTCAAGAAGGATAAGAGACACATGGCTGAGGTGAATGCTTCTCCCCTCAAGCACTTTGTCACTGCCAAGAAGAAGATCAATGGCATTTTTGAGCAGCTGGGGGCCTACATCCAAGAGAGTGCCACCTTCCTTGAAGGTGAGACGGGCACCTGCTGAGCCAGGCCCGCTCCTGTCAGTTTTGATATTTAGGGGGCAAGGTTTTGGGGTGGGCAGGAACAGCCCTGCTCCTGGGGGGCTCCTGCCCAGATGCGTTGTCACCTCCAGCAGCGCTCTGCTCGGAATGGTGTGGAGTTGGGTTCCAGGGAGATCGGCCAGGAAAACAAGGGCCCTGTCATTTAAGAATTCCCTGTATACGACTTCATTTAATCACGAGGGGTAGGCGGATCTAATCCCCATCTGAAACACAAGCAGATGGAGGGGTGAGTTGCATGATCCTTTGTAAGTGACACACGGGCTTTACCCAGGTGTTTTCCTTGGCCCAGTTCTGCTGCCATTCATACGGGGCTCTTTCTGGGTGTTTATTTCTGACCAGGGTGTTCTCTGATATTTTTAGACAACAGGACTATGAATAGGAAACTTGCATCACTGGCACCTTTTTCATTAGTTACTGGTTGGAGCCCAACCTGGAGGCTCAGCAGAGAAGGGCTGGTTCCCAGGGTCCTGCTCAGTCTGAGTGTCCCTCCAGCCACTGACTTTCTCAGGCTCCCTCTAGAAGGCACATCCTGGCTCCAGGTCCTGGGATTGTCAGGAAAGATGCAGTAGCTGAGTCTTATCTGCCTTTGGTCTCCCCACTTATAAAAGCAGGGCTCAGGCGAGACCAGGGGTTTTCCGATTCTAGTCTGTGGAACCCTAGAGGTTCAGTGGAAATGCTCCAGGGACACGCTTGGCTTCTGCTTGGTTTACGTGTCAGCTGCTACTTAAAGGAAAGGAAATGTGTCCAGTACTATGGTCTGAATGTTTGTGTCCCCCCAGATTCACATGTTGGACTCCTAAGGCCCATGTGATGGTGTTAGGAGGTGGGGCCTTTGGGAGGTGATTAGGTCATGAGGAGGGTGGAGCCCTCACGAATGAGATTTGTGCTCTTATAAAAGAGACCCCCACGAAGCTCTAGCCCCTTCCACCAGGTAAGGATACAAGAAGTCGGAACTGGAAGAGGGCCCTCACCCACCAGCTGGCATCCTGATCAGTACATTTCTGTTGTGTGTGAGGCACCCAGTCGGTACTGTGTTACAGCAGCCTGAGCGGACTGAGACAGAGTGGACTGTCTATGCCCTGCCCTTAGCATGGGGCCTGATGCAAGAGAAAGTATTTCCTAAATATTTGTTAAACTTCAAAATCTGAATGTTAACGTTATAAGGTTGGTTGTTGAAATTATTCCTGTTCATGACCTGCTTATTTAGCAGTATGTCTGGTGTGCCTGGCAGTGGGCATGCAGGGATGGGGTAGACCAGGCCTCTGTCCTCCCAGAGCCCAGACTATAACCCTCTGAGTCACTTACTCAGGTGGTGCTGAGGGCAAACACGTGCTTAATGAAGGTTTTTATGAGATGGCATCAGGAGTGGTGTTTCGATGTCTTTCTTTCTTTTTGGTGAAAATATGAGGCCTCTCCTGTTGGTGGACTGGAAGGGAAAGAGCTGGAGAACCTGAGATGTGTTGGGATTGCCCTGGCTGGGGGAGGGGAGAGTAACTGCTTTAGGACTGAGAGTTTGTTGGCCTACTGGCTGTCTCTTTTAAATGTAGCTTTGAAAAGTGGTCAGAATTGTGCCTGGCATGTAGTGAGAACTTTGTATTTGTTAAGTACTAAACATGAAAGTAAATGATGACAGTTAATATTTGAGTATCCGTCATGCACTAGCCACCATTTTTAGCGCTTTTTGTGCTTTAATTCATTTAATCCTTGCAGTAGTCATATGAGGTAGGGACTGTTATCTGCATTTTAAGGGTGAGGAAACTAAGACCCAGAAAGGTCCATTTGCTTGAGGCCACAAAGCTAGGAAGAGGCGAGACCAGCACGTCCTTGCCTGCACTGGGACCAGGTAGTCCGGCCCCGGGAGCCGTGTTCGTCACTGTGCACTGCGGCCCACAGTAGGGAATTGGGACCTCTGTTCCTCCCAGACGTGACAGTGGAACTCCTGAGAGCAGGTGCTGACCCATTTCCACTCCCCGCCTCCAGACACCTACAGGAATGCAGAACTGGACCCCGTTACGACAGAAGAACAGGTTCTGGACGTCAAAGGTTACTTGTCCAAAGTGCGGGGCATCAGCGAGGTGCTGGCCCGGCGGCACATGAAAGTGGCTTTTTTTGGCCGGTGAGTTCTTGAAGCCCTCACTCCTTTTTCCTTCTGGGCTGGAAGGGAGGGAGGGGGTGAGGGAGACACTTTGTGCAGGACACAGGCTGAGCACCCCAAGGTCCTGGGGGCACGGTAGGCAAGAATGCTGCAGCAGGCTGCCCTGTAGCAGCAGTTACCAGCTGGGCGGACGTGGTGGGGCCTCGTGTGAGGAGGAGCACAGTGGGAGAAGAGCAGCAAACTTGGCCTTTTGAGTAAACCAGGGACATTGGGGCCATTCAGCTGAGGTCACTGAGACTGAGGGTGTCAGTGGTTTCAAGTGGAAGGGTGGGGCTCCTTCAGGTGGTCTCCATCAGTGATGCTGAGAGGCTTGCGGTCAGGCCAGGCCTGTTTAAGGACATAAGCGACATTGTGTTGACTCCACACCATGTGAGTGCCTTGCATGTTGGTTTGCAGTGATGAGCCAGGAGCACCTCACAGGACAGGACAGGCGTCTGTCCGTCCATTTCCATAAACTCAGAGCGCCCTCTCTGCCTGTCTGGGCACTGCTGTGCCTCGGGCTTCCAGGCCGGTAACTCCATTGCGAAAGCCCAAGATGCAGATGTGGTGGCCTCACTGACAGCCAGTGTCTCCGTCCCACAGGACGAGCAATGGGAAGAGCACTGTGATCAATGCCATGCTCTGGGACAAGGTTCTGCCCTCCGGGATCGGCCACACCACCAATTGCTTCCTGCGGGTGGAGGGCACCGATGGCCACGAGGCCTTCCTCCTCACGGAGGGCTCCGAGGAGAAGAGGAGCATCAAGGTGCAGTGCTGTGCGGGACTGGGGGCAGGGCCGCGGCCCTGGGCATCCTGGGGGGTGAATCTGGGCTTAGACCAACTAGCAAGACAGGAGTAAGGGCGCCCTAGGAGAGGGTGGTGCCCTGCTGATGGGGTGTGGAACCCTGTTCCCTGGCTCTTTAGGAGGAGAGCTGTTTCAGGGAGGGCTGGAACCGGGAGCACCAGGAATGAGGAGCCTGCAGGTCCTTGCACGTTACCCAGCAGGCCATCTGGCTTTTCTCTTGACCTGAAGAGAGTACATGCCTTGTTCTACTCGGGGAAGTTTCCAGAGAGCGATTCCTGCATTTGCTTGGGGGTTCTGACATACCAGCTAGGAGCTTGTACATTTAATTTTCCTGAGAGCCAGTCGCATTCTTGTGTGGGGCCAGATGCTCATTTTGGTTCATAAAGACTTACTACAGAGCACCGCCAGCTTTAGCGCAGAGTCTGAGGAAGAAGCTTGAGAGAGGAGTGAAGAATAGTTGGTTCTCCTGGCAACTCCAGCTCTTGACTTTAATGTGTGCAATGAAGGGAAAGGGGAAGCAAAGTGGCCAGCAGTCTCAGGCCACTGTGCCATGCCGGGCAGCACAGGCAGTCTGCCCTGTGGCAGCAGTAACCAGCTGGGCCTGAGCCCTGAACGTCCCTCCCCTCCACCCATCAGACTGTGAACCAGCTGGCGCATGCCCTCCACCAGGATGAGCAGCTGCATGCCGGCAGCCTGGTGAGTGTGATGTGGCCCAACTCCAAGTGCCCGCTGCTGAAGGATGACCTCGTGCTGATGGACAGGTAAGAGGGAAGGTGCCTGTGTAGGAGGTCCAAACTTAGAGGGCCAGGAGTCCCATTTCTGGATCATCCAAGCCAATGTCCCCTGGGCCCTGTCCTTGCTCTGCTTATGTATTGGCTCTACCAAATCCCCCTGCCTCTTGGATTTCCTCCGGGGTCTGGTTATGGTACCTATTGGCATCAGTGCCCTGAAGATGTGCCAGTGATGGCCTGTGAGGAGGGTGGGAGGGGTGGCCAAAGCCTCCACCCGATGTTAGTACGTGTGTGGGGGGGTGGGGTCCGTGTTGTACTTTATTTCTGGGGAAGGAGCACTTTATTTTGCTCCTGCTTTGTGGGCAGGTTGCAACTATACCAAGAAATATGGTACTATAGTGCTTATTGGACTTTCATGAATATAACACCACCTTTTTAAAAAAATTTTTATTATTATCTTTTAATATATTTTTTTATTGATTTTTACAGAGAGGAAGAGAGAGGGATAGAGAGTTAGAAACATCGATGATAGAGAATCATCGATCAGCTGCCTCTTGCACACCCCCTACTGGGGATGAGCCAGCAACCAAGGTACATGCCCTTGACCAGAATTGAACCTGGGACCCTTCAGTCCGCAGGCCGACGCTCTATCCACTGAGCCAAACCGGTTAGGGCACTTCACCTTTTTTATTATTATTAATTTGAGAAAGAGAGAGAAACATCAATTGTTTCCACTTATTTATACATTCATTGGTTTGTTCTTATATGTGCCCTGACCGACGATTGAACCCACAACCCTGGTGTATTGTGACGCTCTAACCAGCTGAGCTACATGGCCAGGGCAGCACGTCACCTTAATTGTTTATCTCCGAGTAAAATTATAAATCATTATGTTTTTGTAAAAGTGATAGATGCACGTGGCAGGAAACACATTCAGATTACCTGGAGTGTTATGAGATAAAAAGTAAAAATCCCTTCAGTAAGGGACGACATTTTACTCCCCTCTTTAGCCGTCTCTCCCTTGCTTGGCTGCCTCAGGTCTGCCACAGCAGGAAGAACAGGACCCATGATCTGTGTGCCTGATATTGGTTTAACCCTGTCACCTCTAGCCCTGGCATCGATGTCACCACAGAGCTGGACAGCTGGATTGACAAGTTTTGCCTGGACGCTGATGTGTTTGTGCTGGTGGCCAACTCGGAGTCTACCCTGATGCAGACGGTAACCCCTCCTCCGACTTTCCCATGCTCCCAGGGCCTTGGCTGGCTGGGCCCCTCCTCCACTGAGGTCTTTCCCTCTCGTGCAGGAAAAGCAATTCTTCCACAAGGTGAGCGAGCGCCTGTCCCGCCCCAACATCTTCATTCTGAACAACCGCTGGGATGCGTCCGCCTCGGAGCCCGAGTACATGGAGGAGGTTGGTGCCTCTTTATTCAGCAGTTTGGGGACTGCCACCCCACATGTGTACGTACCCGGGGCCCCTTCGTGCACTCCCAGGCTGCATCAGGTTCACGCCTTTCCTAAAGGAGTTTCATCACCACAGATTTCCCAAGTGTTCCCTCGGGTCACTGAGGGGTCTTCTGCTGCCTTTATATACTCTCTTCACCTCCCAGTCACTTTCCCAGATCCCTCCACCCTTCAGAGGTTTTCATCCAGGTCTGCAGAGCATCCCCAGCACATTAGCTGCATCTTGTTTGGGGCCTGTGCTCACTTTGGTTCATAAAGGATCAATCATCATAGGACCAGCTCAGCTCTAGGAAGATACCTAGGAAGGAGGCTTAAAAGAGGGGTGAAGAATAATTGGTTCATGTGTGAGATGAAAGAAACAGGAGTCACAGATTGGTAATAAGGGATGAAAAAGTGTGCAGTCAGCAGGTTGACATTGGGCAGTGTGTCTTTGGCAAATTCCTCACCTGTGAGGTGGATGTAATAGAATTACAACAGGGATGAAATCTCTCAACATTGAGATGGGCATGCGGCAGGTGGCCCCAAGAGGCTGTTGGCATTTGAAAGTTCTAGTAGTAGAACCCTAGACTTCAGAGCTAGACGGGATTGTATGGGGGTGCCCAGTCATTTCATAGATAAGGCCTTGGAGGACTCGGCTTGTCAGCATAGAGCCCAGGTGGAGGTTTCTCAACTCCCGGTTCCTTTCATTCTGGGGCACGAAAGTGAGACACTGGTTAGGCCCTCACAAGAGGCAGCTTGAGGCATGTGTTAGCATTTCTGCTTATCTACACTAATAAAAGAGTAAGATGCAAATTGACCGTACCTTCGCGATACCCACCAGCCAAACAGGAGTGAGTATGCAAATAATGTAATAAAGATGGCAGGTCAGTTTGCATATGCAGGCGCCAAGCAGCCGGGGGTGGGGCGTTCTGCACCACTCCAGCTGCTTCAGGCCTCTGGGCAGCGTGGGAAGGTGGGAAGGCGGTTCCAGCTGGAGCGAAGGCGGTGCCGGCAGCCAGGGGAAGGAAGGCCCGGCATCGGGCCTCTAGTATGTACATAAAACACCTTTGGCAGGCCATCCCCTAAGAAACTCCCGTGGCCACATTGCTTCTGAGGAGTGTGGTGACTGGAGAGCAGAAATGGTGGGAGATGGTTCACCTGCCCCACCTGGTCACATTCACCCCTCTGCTTGGGCTCCAGGTGCGGCGGCAGCACATGGAGCGTTGCACCAGCTTCCTGGTGGATGAGCTGGGCGTGGTGGATCGAGGCCAGGCTGGAGACCGCATCTTCTTTGTGTCTGCCAAGGAGGCGCTCAACGCCAGGATCCAGAAGGCCCAGGGCATGCCCGAAGGAGGTGACAGTGAGACCCACTCCCTCCTTTTCGCTACTGTTTGAGACGTTTGGTCTCATGCTCCCAGCCAACAAAAAATAGTTCTGAGAAGGATGTGGTGAGAAGAGCCTGAGTGAGAAGCCCTTTGCTCCCCCCAGTGTTTAGCCAAGTGTCGCATTGGCGTGGCTTTGTGGGTTTTCACTTGCCTCCCCTGCGCAGTTATTTCCAGACTAACATGCAGTTCTCCTAGGGGGCGCTCTTGCAGAAGGCTTTCAAGTGAGGTTGCTTGAGTTTCAGAATTTTGAGAGGAGGTTTGAGGTGAGTCCTTTGATTCTGGTCTCTGGTGCTTCTGGCTTCCCAGCGGTCACCGGCCATGTCCCGGTCAGTGACACCAGAGCCTGGCCCTGGCTGGTGGCCAGGTGGCCTCCTCAGCACCTCTTGTCTGTTCCAGGAGTGCATCTCGCAGTCCGCAGTGAAGACCAAATTCGAGCAGCACACGGTCCGGGCCAAGCAGATTGCCGAGGCAGTTCGCCTCATCATGGACTCCCTGCACATCGCGGCTCAGGAGCAGCGGTAAGGACCCGGGAGCTCGGGCAGGCCTGGGTGAAGAGGGGATGCTGGGAAGTGACCGCCGCACCCCCTGCCTGGGATGATGGGCCCAGGGGCAGAGCCCTGCCAGCAGAGCCGAGTCTCTGGGTTCCCATGCAGGTGCCCTTCCCAGCCACCAGGCCTCACTAGATGTACCCGGAGCAGCCTGGTGAGGGGACCGTTGGGGGCTGTCCCACTGGGCCTGTGCAGCATGGGGCTCTGAAATGCCGCCTCACAAGCTCATGCTGGAGGCCTGGCCCAGAGTCCCTGGGCACTACAGCCATGCTCAGAGCCCGAAGCGGGACACGTTTTAAAAAGAACCTTTTTTGGAGAGATGTTGAAATACAGGAAGGCACAACGATTAAAGCACCTTGCTACCACCACACAGAATTGATAGTCAGTGTTTTCTTTATCTTATTTTTAAGTTAAAACACAGAAAAAATGGAAGTACCTTTGGTTCTTCAGCCCCTTGACCCAATATCACTCTGCTCACCCCCCCAAGGTGACCATGATCATGAATCTGGTGTGTAGTCCTATGATCCATGTAAGAAGAACTTTTTGCGTAAACCCTGAAGAACATGTAGTATTGCTTTGTGTGTGCTCTGAACATACAGCCACAGCGTCATTCTGGGTACTGCACAGTCTTTCTTTCACTCACCTCTCCTTTGCCTTCATCTGTGGGTACATGTGTTAGGAGCTGTGACAGTTAACTGCTAGAGAGTATGCCATGTGAAATGAGAATACCTCATTTTCCCATTGACTGCCTTTTTTGTTGTTGTTAATCCTCACCAGAGGATATTTTTCCATATTTTTTTAAAAATATATTTTATTGACTTTTTTTTTTAGAGGAAGGGAGAGGGATAGAGAGTTAGAAACATTGATGAGAGAGAAACATCAATCAGCTGCCTCCTGCACACCCCCCACTGGGGATGTGCCCGCAACCAAGGTACATGCCCTTGACCAGAATTGAACCTGGGACCCTTCAGTCCAAAGGCCGATGCTCTATCCACTGAGCCAAACCAGTTAGGGCTCCATATTTTTTTTAGAGAGAGTGGAAGGGAGAAGGAGGAGAGAGAGAGAGAGAGACATTGATGTGAGAGAGACACATCGATTGGTTGCCTCCTGAAAGGGGCCCCGACCAGGGCCAGGGATTGAGCCTGCAGCTGAGGTACGTGCCCTTGACTGAATCAAAACAAGGACCCTTCATTGGCCGCAGGCCGATGCTCTGTCCACTGAGCCAAACCGGCTAGGGGCCCAATGGCTGCTTTTCAGATTTTATTTTTTTTGCTGTTGCAAACCATGCTGCAGGGGACACCATTTACTGGCCCCAGGCACATTCGTGCACTCCTTTCTGGGGTTAAATCTGGGAGGTAGGGCTGTTCACTTTAGGGTGCGTGCATTTTCAGTTTTACTTGGTTGCTTTCTGAAACATCCAAGTCCAGTCCTAGTCCCGCCAGCATATGTGCTGGAACTCCCGCGTCCTGCCCCTCACACTGCTTCGGACTGGGTGAGTTCTGCCAGGCTTCGCGGTAGGGAGGACCGCCTTCGTTCCCTGCGGAGTGGGGCTGAGCATTTTTCCCTGTTACTTGGCAGCACTTGTTCCAAACCCCCTGCAGGCACCTCCCCACGGTCACCACCACATCTTCCTAAGGAAGACCTGAGAGAGAGTGGTTGGTACCATCTCTCCCTCGTACCTGGGCAGGGAATGAGGACATACCTGTGTGTGAGTGAAACTGCCAAGGCCCCTGGGCTCGCGGCGGCCAGGACCTCAGCTGGGCCTCTCAGGCTTTCCGGCAGCCCCTCTGGCTCCTCTGCTTGGTGGAGGGGGGCCTGGGTCTCGTAACCAGCCCTCTCTCTCAGGGTTTACTGCCTGGAAATGCGCGAGGAGCGGCAGGAGCGGCTGACATTTATTGACAAACAGTTGGAGCTCTTGGCACAAGACTACAAACTGCGGATCAAGCAGATTACGGAGGAAGTCGAAAGGCAGGTGAGAAACGGGTTCGGACTCAGAGTCCAGGGTGGAAACGTGGAAAAGCAGAGCTCCTCATCCGAGAGCCTTCTCAGCCTCCAGAAGGAGCCTGTGGCCCTGACTGCAGCATGCAGAGCCTTCGCCGGGTTCACCCGTCCATTGTGTGCCCCCGGGCAGGTCACCTTCTCCAGATCTTAGATGAGCATTTGGTCAGCCAACCTCTCATGTCCCTTCTACCTCAAAAGCTTTAATTCCACCACGAGCAGAGGAAACGGCTGGCTTGGGGGGTGGGGGGTGTGTGAATAGAAGGATATTGGAATCTGAGACTCTCTCTAGATGCTCTCCCAGTGCAGATATGGACACGTTCTTTCTCGATCCCTAACGTTTCCTTCTACAGGTGTCGACGGCGATGGCCGAGGAGATCAGGCGCCTCTCTGTGCTGGTGGACGAGTACCAGATGGATTTCCACCCTTCTCCCGTCGTCCTTAAGGTTTATAAAAATGTGAGTCATTAGCAGCCGTGCTCGCATAAGCACCCCTCGATCCTTTTGGCTACTGGGTGGCATCTCCAAGCAGCCGTGATTCAGTCCCTGCTGGTCTGTCAGGACCCCTCAGCCGGGCAGACGGGACCAGGCCTCACTCAGCTCTCCCATGTCAGCTCCCAGGGCCCGGGCTGACCGGCCTCCTTGTCCTTGGGCTCCCAGGAGCAAGTCCTGACTGGGTGCTTCTTCCCTCAACCTCTCGTCTGGTCGTCTGGTTGCAGGAACTGCACCGCCACATAGAGGAAGGACTGGGCCGAAACATGTCGGACCGCTGCTCCACGGCCATCACGGGCTCCCTGCAGACCATGCAGCAGGACATGATCGGTGAGTGCAGGGAACACGGCTCGGAGGCCAGGCCGCAGAGACGACTTTCCTATCTGTCTGTCACCTTTTACGATGAGTCAACTCGATGCCTTCAGGTTCTGGGTGATGTCATGAGTTCATTCCACACGTAGCCTCTGGAGCCGTCTTGTGTTACCACACGGGACCGTCACCGGCTGAGTGGCCTGCTCCTTAATCCACGTGAGGCATAGTGTTAGCAGGGGTAGAGCCCAGACCTGCACCCCTGGGAGAGCTGGCCCGCCCGCCCGAGTGTGGCACTCCCGGTCCCACAGCCCTCTCATCCAGGCCTGGTTTCTGGGCAGAACCATCAGCGTCCTTGGCCATAGCTGCGGGCTCGCGTTCCAAGCCTCGGCCCTGGTGTGGCACGCGGAGCTGAGGTGCTCTCCCGTTCTCTTCCTGACAGACGGCTTGAAACCCCTCCTCCCTGCGTCCGTGCGGAGTCAGATTGACATGCTGGTCCCTCGGCAGTGCTTCTCCCTCAGCTACGACCTGAACTGTGACAAGCTGTGTGCTGACTTTCAGGAGGACATCGAGTTCCATTTTTCTCTCGGGTGGACCATGCTGGTGAACAGGTTCCTGGGCCCCAAGAACAGCCGCCGGGCCTTGATGGGCTACAATGACCAGGCAAGCACAGCCCCTTGCCCTGGGCGTGCGGGAGGCCCACAGTCCCGGTGGTCCCACATCCAAGCTGGTCATATCCTGAGCACTGATGTTTGTGAAGTTGCAAATGCTAGCTGTATTTTTTTCTTTTCGTTCGTTATTTATTTTAATATATTTTTATTGATTTCAGAGAGTAAGGGAGAGGGAGAGATAGAAACATCAATGATGAGAGAGAATCATTGATCAGCTGCCTTCTATTTCCCCACTACTGGAAATCGAACCCGCCACCCAGGTGTGTGTGCCCTTGACCAGAATCAAATCTGGTACACTTCAGGCCACAGGCCAATGCTCTATCTAGGGCTGTATTTTTTTTTTCTAATGCATATTAAAGTAACCATTACTACTATTAAACTATATTAAATATTTTTAAGTAACCATTATAATAATATATAACTGAAATCTAAATGACATAAAATATCTCTCCATATGCCATTAGAAATATTTTTTCTCACCCAAGGATATGTTTATTGATTTTAGAGAGTGGGGAAGGGAGAGCGAGAGAAACATCAATGTGAGAAGGAAACATCAGTGGCTTGCCTTCTGTGTGTGCCCTGACCGGGAACCAAACCTGCAGCCTTTTGATGTAAGGGATGATGCTCCAACCAACTGAGCCCCCCGGCTGGGGCTCCATATTCCGTTTTGAAATTTAGATTTTACACCATCCCTCCGTATTGTACTTTAGTTGTTGCACGTGCTGCTCTTGGTACATATCCCACACTTGGGGATGCTGAAGCCTTCCCAGGTGGCCACTGCTCACATTTTGGGGTATCCCACAGTGCTCACTTTGGGGCTAGCAGGTCTGTTATGAAGCTTAAATCCTCGTTGCAACTTGTGAAGCTCATTTCCCCAATTGTTTCAGGACCCCTAGCTTTGAGGGTCACTGAAGGTTTCATTGAATGAGCCCCATTTTTCTCCTCCCTCTCCTTGTTTCTCTCTTCAGGTTCAGCGTCCTGTCCCTCTGACGCCAGCCAACCCCAGCATGCCCCCTCTGCCTCAGGGCTCCCTCGCCCAAGAAGAACTCATGGTTTCCATGGTCACTGGCCTGGCCTCCCTGACGTCCAGGACCTCCATGGGCATCCTGGTTGTTGGAGGAGTGGTCAGTGACAAGCCCTGCTCGGGTGGGGTGGGAGGTGGGAGGACAGGTGGCTGACTGAGGGGCACAGTCCTGGTGGTCCCTGCGTGGCACCGCTTGTTCACCTCCATCAGAGACTGAGTGCTCTCTTCACTGATCGGTGCCGAGCTGTGCAGCCTCAGCCCTTTAACATATATACTTATTGACCTATTTGTCTCACTCAGCTGACACTTAGGGTAGCTCATTCCCATTTGACAGACAGGAAAGTCTGTGACTACCTTGCCAGGCTTTGAGCTCTGGCCCCATCTGACTCTAAGGCTGTGTTCTTTCCCCTGTAGGGCCTGGTTGCATGGTGGGTAGAGAAATTGATAGGCCTGGGTTCTAGAGAGGTGGGTGTGACCAGGAGTTTCTCATTTGTAGGCAAGAAAACCAAGAGCAATACTTGAAAGGGTTTAATACAAAAGAGACCAAGCATGACCTTGTCTCTCCATCTCTTGGTTTTATGGCCCTTTGCTTTCCACCCTAAGGCTTGAGATTGCAGGCTGCCTTCTTTTTAAAAATATATATTTTTATTGATTTCAGAGAGGAAGGGAGAGGGAGAGAGAGATAGAAACATCAATGATGAGAATGAATCATTGATTGGCTGCCTACTGCATGCCCCCTAACTGGGGATCGAGTCTGCAACCCGAGCATGTGCCCTTGATCGGAATCGAATCTGGGACCCTTCAGTCCACAGGCCAATGCTCTATCCACTGAGCCAAACCAGCTAGGGCTGCAGGCTGCCTTCTTGATAACTGGGGTCTCCTGTATTTCCTGATCTAGGAGACACTGCAGCCAGGATAACTTATACCTTGAATTTTTTTTTTAACGTACGTTTTTAAAAAAAAATTTTTTTTAATTTTTTTTTAGAGACAGGAAGGGAGAGGGAGAGAGAGAAAAACACACACATTGATATGATAGGGAAACTTGGATCAGCAGCCTCCTGCATGCCCCCTACTGAGGATCGAGCCCACAACCCGACCATGTGCCCTGACTGGGAATCTAACCAGCAAACTTTCAGGACAACGCTCAACCAAATGAGCCACACTGGCCACGGCTCTTTCTTTTTTTATTTATTTATTGATTTTAAGAGCACGTGCGCAAGAGAGAAACATTGATTTGTTCCACTTTTTTATGTATTGGTTGATTCTTGTATGTACCCTGATTGGGGATCAAACCCACAGCCTTGGTGTATGGAATGACGCTGCAACCCAGTGAGCTACCCAGCCAGGGCTACCTTGAGTTTTCTTGATGATGTGGGCGAGTTGCTCTATTATGGACATTTGATTTGTAGAAACGGTGGCTGAATGTAACTAACAAAATTGGCTTCCAACCTGTAAGACCAGGGTGAGACAGCCGAGGCCCCGCTCCCTCCGTCTGCAGAGGCACGTGTTCTGGTTCTTTCACAGAGGTGACCTGGCAGAGGGTCATTGGCCAAGACTCTGGCCCTTGATGGCTATGTGACCCTTTTACAACATCTCGTTTTACCCAAACAGCCTGTGAATCGGTGAAGACTGTTACGCTGGTTTTGGGGGAAACGGGTGTACAGAAACACAGCCAGGATGGCAGGCAGCACTGGAGCTCGATTTCCGGCTCCAAGCCCAGTGCTCTTTGAATGGAGCCATGCTGCCTTGAAGCAAAGTGCTCCAGACAGGACAAAAAGGAGCCGTCTGCGGAGGAACGAGGTGTGGGATGTGACTTGTCACTGTCAGCAGAGCGTTTATCTTCAAGAATTCTGTGTGCCGCCCGGCTGGATGGCTCAGCTGGTTTAGCTCGTCCTGTGGACCAAAGGGTGCCAGTTCTGCTCCTAGTCAAGGCACATACCGAAGTTGTGGGTTCAGTCCGGGTCAGGGCACGTACAGAAGGCAACCAGTTTCTCTCATGTTGATATTTATCTTTCTCTCTCTCTCCTTTACTCTCTGTAAACAAGTCCTCAGGTGAGGATTAAAAAAGAAAAAATTCCGTGTGCCTGGATCTGTACCCCTACCCACTGTTTTGCATAAATCATATGTGCAAACACCAAGTTTCCCTTATTTTATTTTTTATTTTTGGATAATCCTCACATGATATTTTTCCGTTGATTTTTAGAGAGAGTAGAAAGGAGGGGGAGAGACAGAGAGAATGAAACGTTGATGTGAGAAAGAAACATCGATTGGTTGCCTTCCACACACGCCATGACCGGGGCTGGGGATCGAGCCTGCAACCTAGGTACATACCCTTAACCAGAATCGAACCCGGGACTCTTCAGTCCATAGACCAGTGTTCCATCCACTGAGCCAAACTGGCTAGGACCCTTATTTTAAACTGTAGCTGGTCCCTGCTCTTTGGGCCTCAGTGGGATTAAAGGACACGTTGAAAAGAGGTGTTTTGAGTCGGGGCACAAAGGCTCCTTGACGGGCTCTGGGGAAAGTCCTGGCAGGGACGGGCTGAGAGGATGGACGGTGGGAGCCTCAGCTGACAGTGTGCCTCTGCAGGTGTGGAAGGCGGTGGGCTGGCGGCTCATCGCCCTGTCCTTTGGACTCTATGGCCTCCTCTATGTCTACGAGCGTCTGACCTGGACCACGAAGGCCAAGGAGAGGGCCTTCAAGCGCCAGTTTGTGGAGTATGCCAGCGAGAAGCTGCAGCTCATCATCAGCTACACCGGCTCCAACTGCAGCCACCAAGTCCAGCAGTGAGTGGCCGATAGCCCCGAGCCAGCGCCAGCTCCCGCGGTTCAGGATTCCCTCTGGGTCCCCTTCTAACCTGGAAACCATTGGGTCCTGAGCACCATCTGACCCTGACCTTCAGCTGTGCGGTGCTACCTTGCAGCCGGGGATGGGGAGTAGCATCTCTCCAGGGATGCCTGTGTCCTGGCCTGGGACCAAGTAAGAGTCTGGTTCCCCAAGGAAGGAGGACATGGAAAGATGAGGGACGTTACTTTAAAGGTTGCCTTAAAGCAGTGATGGCGAACCTATGACACGCGTGTCAGCACTGTCACACGTAGCCATTTCTGATGACACGCGGCCGCTGAGGCAGCTGCATGCCGAGGATGAAACATTTGCGAAATAATGTTTTTTCCTCAAAGTGACACACTACCCGAGTTATGCTCAGTTTTTTGGCGAAGTTTGACACACCAAGCTCAAAAGGTTGCCCATCACTGCCTTAAAGGCTTGCATTTGGGATGTAGCTTTGAAGTTCTAAGGCACATGCTCATTCTTCATGGCACAGCTCTGGTCAGGTGCGAGTGCATCGCTGGCTCTGGTGGTGGGTGAATGCTAGCTGCCATGTGGCAGGCCCTTTGCTAGGCATTGCTCCTCCACCCCTTTAGAGGCAGGCATTTTTCTTGGCATTTGCTTTTTCGAAGTGGAGAAATGGAGACTGGAAGAGTAGTCACTTGTCCCGGTCACTTCGCTGATTAGCAGCAGAGCCAAGATCTGAATCCTAGTCTCAAGCTCTGGATGCCCTGCACTCCTGGTTCTCACACGGTGGTGACAGTGAGTGTGTGTGCTGGCTGTGAGGTGCATGGACTCAGCACGGGGTAGGGAGGATTCTGCCGAACCAGGACTGGTGCAGGGCAGAGCTGCCAGCGGGTGATAGGCCTGGCGGCTGCCTTACTCTGGGTGGGTTGGATTTAGTCACCAACTTCGTTCTATAAAACAGCCACTTTGCCCGGTTGATCCCAACTCTCCTCCTCAGGGAACTGTCTGGGACTTTTGCTCATTTGTGCCAGCAAGTGGATGTCACCCGGGAGAACCTGGAGCAGGAGATTGCTGCTATGAACCAGAAAATCGAGGTTCTGGTTTCACTTCAGAGCAAAGCAAAGCTGCTCAGGTGAGGAAGCCTGGGCGGGGAGGCGTGGGCTGTGGTGTGTGGCGTGAACACATCTCCTGGTGGGGATTTAGCTTGTTCCCGTATAAGACCTTTGCCCAGCATCTGGGATGCCAGGTGTGGTGCCAGCACTGTCCCCCAGGCACCGGCAGTGATGGCTGAGGTGGCAGCAGAGGAACCAGGCGGTGTGGGGTGGGGCCGTAGGGTTACAGCTCACTGGCACCTTCTCAGCTGCAGCGTCCCGGGCACTTGACATGAGCTGCTCTGCTCAGCCTTCAGCATCCTTTTCTGTCCTTGACTGTCCACTGTGTGCTGCGGACACTGGGCTGGGCCCCCGCACGCATTTTAGTCCGTTTCTCTCTGAGCTCAGGAAAGGGGGGAAGCCAGCATTTTACCACAGGGAAGCTGGTTAGGTAGCAGGTAACTGGCAGAAGTCAGATGGGAGCCCAGATCTGCGCAGGGTCTGTCGAAACAGAGTTTGCTGGAGAGAATATTGATCTGAGGAGCCAGAGGTCCTGGGTTCTGGTCCAGGCACTCGTGTTCCGGCCAGTCACTGAGCTTTTGTGGGCCTCACTATTTCCATCTGTAAATAGGTTTCATGACAGCCACAGAGCTGAATGTGTGTGCTCTGCACAAGTCCCCAGCCGGAGATAGCATCAGCTCACGGGGACCTTGTGCTTCCTGCCCCCGCCCCTGGGGGGCAGCACCCCGGGAGCTGTGTCTTCGGGCACAGGCTCCAACCCAGGGAAGTAGACTTCCCCTCCCCTGACTGTGTCCATGTGCCCTCCCGCCCACCCCCGGGGCAGCCATTTTCCAGGGACACACTCATCCCCTGGGAACTAGCAGGCGCATGTGGGGAGTGTCTGCTGCTTGTCAGCCACTGGGGACAGGATGAACCTGAAACGGACAGGCAGGGAAGCAGAGTTCCCACCAGTTCAGGGCCTGGCCCGTGGTCCCAGGGTGAACAGACAACAGCTTGCAGCTTGGAAAGTCTCCTTTTCCTCGTGTGTAAGAAGGGGGTTTTTGGAGGGGTTTGTGCCAAGAACAGGGCTTGGCATATAATGCTAATATTACCTATTATTATCAGCTATTACCGCTGCAAAATCATTTCTCTGCAGGAATAAAGGTGGTTGGATGGACAGTGAACTCAACATGTTCATGCACCAGTACCTGCAGCCCAGCAGATAGTGGGCAGCCGGAGCCGGAGCCTGTGTGGAGAAGGCAGTGCTTCCAGCCGATGGGGCGCCTCCAGGGCTGCTCCTGTCCGGCCGCCGCCGTGAGAATGAAAGCACCAGTGTCTCACTGTTTTGAGCGCTTAAACACTAGTCGCTTTCCCCCCTCCTTCGCCTGCTGCTGCAGGGAGATTTCCCGGCTCACACCCTAGAGGAGACTTTAAACGACGACAGTGTGACACCGAGGAGTCAAGTCGAGTCTCTCTGCTTTGTCAGAGCCACTTGATTGAGCATCATTGGGTGCTTGGGAAGGTCCTGGCTCCCAGCCTCACCGCATGCCTGCTTGGAGCCTTCCCACCCCTCCTCCAGCCCACACTGATGCCGGCCCCGCACACCTGCAGACAAGGGCCGCTCTAGGGACGCTTGGACTTTCTTCCCAGATCGCATTGGCATGGTTCTGTCCCAGAAGGACTGTGGCTGGTGTCAGTTCGGTCCTTCAGCTTTCATGCTTTGTCTGTGCGCAGAGCTCTCAGACACGCGTTGATGGTGGGGCTCAGGACGCACGCCCTGGGTTTTGGGGGAGGTGGGCCTGTGCCCTGAGGGGGAGGAGGATGCCGCAGAGGCGATTGGATTGCAGTGGTGAGAATAGCTTAGGGGAGCTTGTGTGTGTAGCGCTGTGCCCTCCTGACGCCTGTGCTGTTGGAGGGGTGGCTGTTACCAGGATGAGGAGGGGCGTGCCTCCCTGCTCTTCGTTGTTGACCTTGTTCTAGTTTTGGTCCTTGGCCTGCGTGGTCTGGTTTTATCATTAGTGAGAGGTGGTTTGGTCCAGATTGTTAAAGGATGTAGTAGAGGGAAAGATGGTGGCAGGAAGGGGGCCTTGGCGGCAGGCTGGGGGGCGTGGGCCCCTTTCAGGACAGCTGGAGAAGGTGGAGTCGGGGCAGAGCAGGGCCTCCGTTAGACCTCACTCTGAGGGCCCATGGGGTCTGAGAGTCACCCCACTAGCTTGATTGCATCCCCATTGTGCCCCTTAAGAGACATGTGCCACCTCCAGCTTGGCCCGCCTGCCCCTGGCCGAGCATCCTCTGGGCTGGGTCTGTGCGGTGACGCTGCAGCTGGCCAAGGACAGTGTGGGAACCCTGGGCCCCGCCTCTGCACTCCCCATCCCCAGAGCCTCCCACCGACACACGTGGCCTCCTGTTCACTTCGAGACGTGTTTTTCACTGTTGGTGGTTAAAGTGGGGGCAGGTTCCTGTCTCCAGTGTGTTAACTGTCTGGGCGAGCCGCCTTCGGGACAGCCTTTGAAGCGCAGGTCAAAGAACATGCTAGAAAGAAGCAGCCCCTCTTCCAGCAAGAGGCAGGGCTCGTCCTGCCCTTTTGAGTCTACGTGCTCTCTGCTGTCAGGATGTGAGTTGATGGTCTCTGCACACGTGGGTGGCCACGCAGGGGCATCCCCTCCGGTCCCACTAGTCTTTCAAACCGCAGTCTGCACTGTTGTGTGGAACAAAGTGATGGGCTTCGCCGAAGGGCGTGCGGTGGGAGGGCTTGCTGAGTGTCCTGCAGGCCTGGACGGTGTCACCTCACAGCGTGCCAGAGAATCAGTGTCCCACAATTCCAATGAGTTTTGTGCTTTGGGGGGAAATTATTTAATATAACTAAACATGAATTTTTTTTAATGTAGCCCCTGGGCAATGAATGAAATTTTGAACTTGTACGATAAGTAAAATGAAATACATACCACCGAGGGAGAGACTTTCTGAAGGAAGTGTGGCAAAGACACTTGAATTTAATGCTGCTGACTCTGTTCTCTGTGTTTATGTTTATTTGCTGGAGTGAGACATGCTTGACAGTGAGTTTTTTCTCTGATGTATTTAAGGTGATATATTTGCCTGAATTGCTCCTGTATCATTGCTGATAATATTGGAAATGAAAATAAAGCTAGTTGGGAACCCTTTGTGGGATCTTCTCAGTTTACTATTCTTCTGCAAACTCCCTCTGACATAACTGAGTCTGCAGGTTAGTATTTTTTAAAAAATACTTTACTGATTTTTTTACAGAGAGGAAGGGAGAGGGAGAGAGAGTTACTGATTTTTTACAGAGAGGAAGGGAGAGGGAGAGAGAGATTGATGAGAGAGAAACCATCGATCAGCTGCCTCCTGCACAACCCCTGCTGGGGATGTGCCTGCAACCAATTCCTTGACTGGAATTGAACCTGGGACCCTTCAGTCCGCAGGCCGACGCTCTATCCACTGAGCCAAACCGGTTAGGGCTGCAGGTTAATATTAAAAATGACCTTGCCCTGGCCAGTGTGCACAGTGGTTAGAGCATCGACCCAAGCACCAAAGGTCAAGGGTTGGATTCCTGGTCAAGGGCACATACCTGGGTTGCAGGTTCGATCCCCATGAGGAGGCAACCAATTGATGTGTCTCTCTCCCTCTCCTCCTCCCTCCCTTCTACTCTCTAAAAATCAATGAAAAAAATTCCCTTGGGTGAGGATTAACAAAAATAATCCTAACAAAAGGGTAATATGCAAATTAACTGCCACTCCATCACAAAGATGGCAGCGCCCATAGCCACAAGATGGTGGCGCCCAGTCCTCTCAGCCCCACCAGAGTCCCCCGGCCCCAGGGGGGGAGGCGGGGGCGCCACTGAGAGCGGGCAATGTGAGCGGCCTGGTGGAATGCTTGCTTCGTCACCGTGAGAGAGCTACTGGCACACGGATTCGTGCGCAGGGCTATAGTAATAATAATAATAATAAATAAAATGACCTTAACCTGGGATGTTCCCTCTGTAATCGGCCTGTGGTTCCTCCTCACTCGGGGAATCTGGTACTCTCAGAAGAGCAAAGGCGTAGCTTATCTTTAAGGACCAGGAAATCGAGTGATTTCTTGACAGATTTCACTATAACTCTGAGCCGTTCATTTTTCACTTAAGTCATGACTCAGACTGGCCTACCCTAGCTTGCTTTCTGAGAACTTGGTTGTGACCTTTTCTCTCTTTCTTTGAAGGGCCCTCAGCAGTGGCTGGGCATGACTAGTCAGTTTCCTGGGCCCGGCCCCCCGGCCCCTGGGCAGTGGCCCCCACGGCCTGCTCCGCTGGTCCCTTTCAGAGGCCTCCACATCGTGGTGGGTGGCAGCCTCCTCGCCCAGGCTCCCAGGCCACAAACCGGGCATCATCCTGGACTCCACGGTCACATGCTGCATCCAAACCTGGCAGCTTTTTTTTTTTTCCTTTTTTAACTGAAATTATTGGGGGTGACATTGGTGCATACAATTATACAGGTTTCAGGGGTACAATTCTATAAAATATATCATCTGTATATTGTGTGTTCATCACCCCAAGTCTCCCCAACCCCTGCCCCTCTGCTAATTGCCATGCTGTTGTCTTTGTCTATAACGTGCCAGTTTCTGTCTTCAAAATACACCTAACCCAGAGCACTTCCCTCCACACAAAACTACCACTCACTCCTCTGACCCAGGTTACTGCCCCCTCACTCGGCCCCTCCTCGCACCCTGGCCCTCTTGTGTTTGTGTCCCGGCAGTAGCCAGGGTGACCTTGATATCGATTTGAAATAGAACTCAGACTGTGTTGCTTCTCTGCTGGAAACACTGCTCTGGGTCCCTGTTCCACCCAGAAGGAGGCCCAAGACCTTGCAGTGGCCTTTTGGGGTCTGCGCTGCCTCCCACCGCCCCTCACTTCTCGGCTGCCTCTGCTTCAGCCACACCGGCTCCTTGCTGTTTCTTGAAATTGCTCAGCACAGTTCTCCATAAGGGCCTTTGCCCTACCGGACCCTCCGCCTGTTCTTCCGGATCTCACCACAGCTAACTAACTCCTTTACGTCCAAGGCTGCTGAAGTGTTACCTCAGAACACCTTCCTTAAAAGCCTTCTCTCCTTCCCTGTTCCCCAGCACTTCGGAGTACTCTCACCCTACAACATGTGTAACATGTTTTTCTTAATAGTTATCCTCTAACATGTAATATATGTGCCTCTACCTGCTAGAACGTAAGTTCCGAAGCATTGATATTTTTTTTTGACTGATGTGCGCCACGCATCTAAACCAGGGCCGGGCTCAGAACCAGAACTCGGTCAACACTTGCTGAGTTAACGAATCCTGTCCTGGTCACAGTCCACACGTGTATCAGCTCTCTAGTGTGGGGCACGCAACAAATGCTGCTGGGAACGTCTATAGGTAGTGCTAGGGGCTTCCAAGGGTTCCGAGCTCAGCAGCTGGGGTGATGGAGTCCAGGACCTAGTTTCCCCAAAGCCCAATGGCTTTCAAACTGCTTATCCTGACCCACAGTTAGGTACACAGCATGATCCAGGACACACGTATGTGCAGGTGAAACCCAACATTTCAAACCAGTCATTTCTCTGCCTGCAGTCCACAGGCATTTTCTCCTTAAGTAGCTGTTTGCAACCCGGTTCCACTGTTCACCAGCTCCTCCTGGGTGATCACCTGAGGTTGAGAAGGGTGATCTACACTCTGTTGCCTCACTCACCACCACCTCGTTCGTTATTCCCAGCAAGGCCAGACTCATGCCTGTGGTCTCGAAACCTACTCATCTGTCCACTGTGAGTTCTGGGAAACCTGAGAGGCTGGGAAGTTCTGGCCCTGCAGTAACAGTGTCCCCATTTAATCACGAAGAGGATGTAGCCAGGTGTCAAGGCTGGGCCCTCCTCACAGATGCCAGCTAAGTTCACTCTGTCCTCCAGAATAGCCTTCTGCCTCTGAGTCAGACTCAGCTTGAGGTTGGGACGAACGGCAGCTTTTGCTGAGAGCTCACCATGTGTCACATTTGTAATGCATGAACCCAAGCGCTGCAAAAACCCAAGCGGTCCGTTTTCCTCTAGAAATGAGGAAGCCCATTAGTTCAGCAAAACGTTTGCGAGAACATGATGTGCTAGCAAGCGTGGTTCTGAGCGCTGGAGGTACAGCAGTGGATGAGGTGGACAAAAAATCCCTGCCTTTCTGGAGCTTGTATGCTAGTGGGGGAAGGCAGACAACAGGCAAAAACCCCCAGTGAAAGACACAATATATCAGAAGGTAAGGGCTATTACATGAGGCAGGGAAGGGGAGGGAGGGTGTAACAGTCATGTGGGAATGGGGTGAGTGTCCCTGAGAAGACATTTGAATGAAGCCCTGTAGATATCTGGGCAGGGCATTCCAGGCAGAGGGACCAGCATGTGCAAAGCACTGAGGTGGGACCATGTCCAATATCTTCAAGGAACAAAATGAGACTAGAGATGCTGGAGCAGAGAGAGGGAGGTGGAGAGCAGTAGCAGATAAGGTGTGAAAAGGAATCAGGGTGGACTGGGGTCTGGCAGGCCCCTGTGAGGACTTTGACTTTTGCTGTGAGTGAGGTAGAGGCCATTGGAATTTTGAGCAGAGGAGTGACATGAGCTGACTTACATCCTAAGTCCCAGGCTGCTAGAGAGTGGATGAGAGAGATTAAGGATAGAAGCAGGGAAACTGGATAGGAGGTGACTACAACATTCCAGGGAGGAAAGAATGGTGCCTTGCACCGGGCACTTTAAAATAATATTTCATTAAAAAAATTTTTTTTCTAAATGTTTTTGTTGATTTCAGAGAGAGAGGAAGGGAGAGGGAGAGAGAGAAACATCAATGATGGAAGAGAAACATAGATTGGCTGCCTCCTGCATGACCCCTACTGGGGACCGAGCCTGCAACCTGGGCATGTGCCCTGACCGGGAATTCAACCTCATCTCTTGGTTTATAGGTCGACGCTCAACCACTGAGCCACGCCAGCCGGGCAAGTATCATTTTTATCCCACAATTTGTTTATTCACTCACCTCTTGACAGATATTTGCATTTACGATATAGCTGCTGTGAGCATTCATATGCAAGTCTTTATATGGACAATTTTTTCCCCTTGCTTAAATGCCTACGAGTTGTTTACAAGGTTCATCTATGTTGTAGCATGTGTCAGTACTTCTTCCTTTTTATTGATAGTTCCCATTGGTATGGATATACCACATTTAGTTTACCCATTTGTGAGTTGATGGACATTTGAATTATTTCCTTTTTAATGTGTGGCCATTATGAATAATGCTGCCAGGAGCATTCATGCACAAGTCTCTCTGTGGATGTCCTTAATGCCCGAGAACCTCCTCTCCACGGGGCGCCAACCAAGGTAACCCCTGCGATTTGTCCTCTCCTGGTGGGGCCAGGTCGGGGGGAGGGGGAGTGATCTCAATCCCACCTGCCAAGTGCCAATACCAGGAGTCCCTGAGCCCACTGAGGTGTCAGGTTCAATCTAGCGTCGGGGCACATACAAGAAGCCATCAATGAATGCATAAACAAAGCAATGTTTCTCTCTCTCTCTTCCTCCTTCCCTTCCTCTCTCTCTCTCTCTAAAAGTTAATAAATTAAAAAAAACACCCACACACCTTAAAGCATATTTATGAGGCTGGGAAAATACCTGGTGAATAGCAGGCACTCTATTTAAATTTACTTATATTTTACAGACTGTATCCACTTCTTAACCTGCTCCTCCAAGTAGGGCGTCCTCTTAATTCTAACCTGCCTCCTGCATAGGAACGATAAATGCTTAAAGAACGGATGAAAGGCCTGGCCAGTGTGGCTCAGTGGTTGAGCTTCGACCTATCCAGCAGGAGGTCATGGTTTTTTAAAAAAACACATATTTTTATTTATTTTTTACAGAGAGGAAGGGAGAGAGAGTTAGAAACATCAATTAGCTGCCTCCTGCACCGCCCCCCCCAACTGGGGATGTGCCCGCAACCAAGGTACATGTCCTTGGCCAGAATCGAACCTGGGACCCCTCAGTCCGAAGGCCGATGTGCTATCCACTGAGCCAAACCGGTTAGGGCAGGAGATCATGGTTTGATTCCTGGTCAGGGCGCATGCCTGGTTCGGGGATCGATCCCCAGTAGGGGGCGTGCAAGAGGCAGCCGATCAATGATTCTCATCATTGATGTCTCTCTCTCTCCCTTTCCCTTCCTCTCTGAAATCAATAAAAATATATATTTAAAAGAGCCCTAGCCGGTTTGGCTCAATGGATAGAGCGTCAGCCTGAGGACTGAAGGGTCCCTGGTTCTATTCTGTCAAGGGCATATGCCTGGGTTGCGGGCTCAATCCCCAGTAGGGGGCGTGCAGGAGGCAGCCGATCAATGATTCTCTCTCATCATTGATGTTTCTATCTCTCTCCCTCTCCCTTCCTCTGTGAAATAAATAAAAACATTTTAAAGAAAAGAAAAAGTATGAAAGAATGATTCGACAGCCGCCAATCACGCTCGCCCAGGTTAAACCCCACAGCTGCACCCCACAGCTTAGGAGCAGCGCCAGGGCCAGACTCTGAACCCGCCTGCGCCAAACGTGCCACAGCCCGCGGCCCGCTGTCAGAGTCAGCCTTCCAGGAGCCCGCCCCAGTCCGAAAAAATTGACCTCGGGCGTTGACCAATCAGCTGCTGAGAAACGCTGTTAGTCCCGCCCAAATATTGAAACTGTCGCTTCTGAACGCGGAGTAACGTTCCCAGGCGCGTCTGGGCCCTGCCACTCATCTGACCAATCAGGGCGGCCTTGTGGGTCCCGCCCCCGTGGCGTCACGTAGGGTGCACGGGGCGGAACTTCTTCCGGCACAGGCGGCGTCCAGCGGCGCGGACCCGTGGCTTCCGGGCTGTGAGTGCCGAGCAGCTAGGCCGGGGACGGGGTGGGGGTGGGGGTGGGGGCGGGGGGAGGGCTCGGCTGGAGGCCCGCGTGGCCCCCGCGGGGCTCGGGGCCGCGGTGGGAAAGATGAGTTTTACTGTGAGTGCTAAGGTAGGCTGTCTCCCTTCCCCGGGGTCCCGGCCCGGCGCCCCCCGCACTACCTCCGGTGCTTTGGCTACCCGTCTCTCTTTTGAACGTTGCCTTTCTGTTGCATTTGCGCAGCTTTCAGCTTTTCTTTTTTCCCCCAATTTTAAAAAATGTTCCTTATTTTTTTAAAATTCTTTATTGTTAGCTTTTAGCTTTTCAAATCGGGGCTGAAGCCGGAGGAGGGCAGTGCAGGCTGTTCTCTTTTATTATTATTATTTTTAGAGAGAGTGGAAGGGAGGGGGAGAGACAGACAGAGAAACATCAATGTGAGAGAGACACATCCATTGATCGCCTCTCCCACGTACCCCAACCAGGCCTGGGGATCGAGCCTGCAACCGAGGTACGTGCCCTTGACCGGAATCAAACCGGGACCCTTCAGTCCGCAGGCCGATACTCTATCCATTGAGCCAAACCGGCTGGGCCAGGCTGTTCTCTTTAACCCCGAGGGAGATCTGACCGGATAAGGGCGGGCGCCGGGACTTCTGGTCCCGCGGCTCTGGCTGTTTGCTGAGCATGAGAGTCCCCCACGGAGTCCTCGGTACTCGCATCTCCTCTGTACCCCCTTCCCTGCGGGGCATATGTGCGGGGTAGGGTGTCCAGTGTAAGTCTGGCTTCTCTCGGCTTTAGGGCGCTGAGGAGGCCCCATCCCCACCCCCGGTGTGGGCGGTCCACAGGCGAAGAGTGTGGGTGGGGCAGGGTTTCTGAAGGTGCCTGTCCCAGGGTTGAAAAGGGATAGTGTGTATTGAGAGAGACTTTCTGTTCCGGGGAGTCTGGCCTTGGGGACCTGAGGGAAGTGGGGAGCCCCTTCCCCTAGCCTGCAGAAACTCCTTCCAGAGGCATCTGTGTAACCCTGAGCCTGGATCCCTGGGGAAGGTGGGGGGTGGGGGGGCAAAGGCTGGGAATAGGAGGCAGCTTTGCAGGCCCCTCTCCACACTACTGGGGAAAGGCTGGTGTGACCGTGGATCCTGGAGCTAGATTTAGGTTCAAATACTGATTGTGCCACTTACTGGCTGTGTGATTTGGGGCAAGTTGCTTAACTTCTCTGAACTTTAGTTTCTTCATTTGTAAAAAGAAAAGGAAAGAGGAAGAATGGGCAGGAGAGAGGAAAGAGTCCCTGCAGGAGCCTGGTATGTGTTGGACTCACAAGTTACAATGCCTTACATTTGTAGAATTGCCCTAATTGTTTTCTATAAGTCAAACTGGGCTACTGTCTTAGTTCAAGTCGTTAAAGGGGCATTGTTCTCTTTGGGCATGTAAAGAAACACACTGACCAGAGGAATCATAACAGACATTTATTGCATGCTTGCTGTGTGCCAGGACCTGTATCAAGATGTAACATGCAGCCCTAACCGGTTTGGCTCAGTGGATAGAGCGTCGGCCTGTGGACTGAAAGGTCCCCGGTTCGACTCTGGTCAAGGGCATGTACCTTGGTTGCAGGCACATCCCCAGTAGGAGGTGTGCAGGAGGCAGCTGATCGATGTTTCTCCCTCATCGATGTTTCTAACTCTCTATCCCTCTCCTTTCCTCTCTGTAAAAAATCAATAAAATATATTTTTTAAAAAACCCATGTAACATGCATTACCTCATTTAATCCTTAAAACAACCTTATGAGGTAGATACTGTTATCATCTCGTTTGGCAGATTAAGAAACGGAGGCAAAGGAAGGTTAACTTATTTATCTGAGGCTGCACAGTTGGGGAGTATCAAGAGTGGAGGGATTGGAACCCAGGCCTCAGACTCCACTGGGCAGCCTCCTCAGCCCTGTGTCATGCTGTCTTGGCTGCAGTTAGCAGAGCTGGGTCTGGAACTCAGCCCTGAGGGCTCTACAGCCGGGAGTCAGCGACATCCGACATCGCCTGTGGGAAGCCAGACGATATGCCCGGGACGGTGGAGACCAAGGACCTGGCGCAGCTGCGGCAGCTCAACCTGGAGCTTCTGAGGCAGCTGTGGGTTAGGCAGGATGCCATGCGGCGGTCCGTGGCCAAGGCAGCCTCAGAGGTGGGTGTTCACCTTGGGAGCTCCCAGCGGATGAGGGGGGGGGGCTACTAACTAACCCTCAGGCCAGAACCCCCAGGCCTCCAGGGTTGCCCTGTGCAGCGTGCCCATTGTATTGCTGATGAGAAAACTGAGGCCCAGCAAGGGGAGGGACTGGACTGGGACAGCAGAGGCTGGAGCAGGAACTCGGGCCTTTATGCCTAGGACATGCCAGCTAGGGAGGTGGCTGGGTGACCTGGCCTCTCTGTTCTAGTCAAGCCTGGACTCCAGCAGCAGCTGTGACTCAGAGATGTCATTGTCCCAAAAGACGCCTTCAGTGGCCCAGAGAACCTCCTCCCCACGGGATGCCAACGAAGGTGACTCCTGCGACATGTCCTCTCTTGGCGGGGCCAGCTCGGGGGCGACCTCTCTCCCACCTGTCAAGGAGCCCCTGAGCCCACTGAGGCCCTGCGTGGCACCGTTGCTGGCCACCTCAGACTCGAATGACTCAGAGCGATCAACAGAGCTGGAGGCACAGGCCCCGAGGATCCTGGATGAACAAAGAAAGCTGCCCAAGGTAACATGGGAGAGTGGGGCATCCATCCATGGGCGCTCCCTTGAGCCTCAGTTTCCCTGTCTGACAAATGCACTCATGAGCAGCCTTCTTTGCAAGGTGAGAGGCTGTCCAGCTCAGCCTCAGTGCTGGGGGAGTGGTGGTTGTTAGTTTCTCAGATGGCACTTTGGGAAGAAGGCGAGGAACCCCATTATACAGATGGCAAGACCAAGGCTGAGGCCACACTTATTCAAAGTCACACATAGAAAGGGGCGGGGACCAAACACTTTATCTTTCAATTCCTGAGCCCTCAGCTGAGCCTTGGGGCCCACATCAGCGTGTAAGTGAAGACACAACCCCTTTGCTTCCCCTCAGCTGGGGCCTCCTTCGGGCTGGGCCTGCTGGTCTAACCCTGTGTCTTTGCCTTGTCAGCTAAGAGTGACCTTCAACAAGGAGTCTCCAGTGCCCGAGAGGAGCTGGCGCCTCAGACCCTACCTGGGCTATGACTGGATTGCAGGTGTGGCCCGCCCCATGCACACGCCTTGCCTGTGAGTGGGGGGTGGAGGCCCCAGCTTGCCTACACCCCTGCCTGCGCCCCCACCCAGTGCTGCCTAGTGTGTCCGAATGTCCCACCCTCCGTGGTGAGCGCCTTCTATCAGCCCCCGGCACAGGGACAGGCACAGAGGCGGTGCACGAGTGCTTGCCTGGACTCCCCTGTTTTTATGTCTGGCCCACCCCTCCTCTGAGTTCTAGACTTCTGTATCTGGCTGTCTTCTCTGTATGGCACATTCCGTGTCTTAGATTGCTTTCATGTCCAAAATCAAGGTGGTGATTTTCTTCCCACTTGCAGTCTTTCCTGTCTTTGCAAATGGCAGCTCTAAGTACCTAATAATTGGTCAGGTCATAACCTTGGGATCAACCTTGATTCCCATCTCTCCTTTTCACATATTCCTCTCCCAGTCCATTGACACATCCTAGTAGCCCTGCTTTCAGCATATTTCTAGCATCTGATCACTTCTCTCCGCCAGGATGCCTATAGTCACTTCTAACTGGTGCCCCTGTCTCCCACCTCATAGCAGCCAGAGGGTAAAAATACATGCCTATCTGATTATACCACTCCTTGTCCCCAAGCCCTCTGCTGGCTTCCCAGCCTCATCTCCTCCACTCTCATTCCTTACTCCCCTCTAGCCACTTTCACCTCCTGGCTGTTCCTCAGATACACTTCTGCCCCAGGGCCTTTGCACTTGCTCTTCTGCCTGAGATGGCCACGTGGCTCCCTCCCCCCTTTCAGGTGTCACCTCCTCAGAGAGGCCTCCCCTGGTACCTCTGCCCTATCAAGCTGGGTTCCCTGGTTCTGCTCTCTACTACCTAGCACACGGCCCCACTCAGTGTTGTACCGCATGCTTCTTAGGTGACCAGTTTGTCTGTTGCCACCATATTAGTAAGGGAGGGCAGGAGCTTTGTCTAGTTCACTGCTCTTTCCCCAGCACATTAAACAGTGTCTGGCCCATTGCAGGGGTTCTGTAAATACTGTTTGCTTAGACAATTGGATATGCATCAGGGTGGATGGACACAGACAAAACCAACAGGCACAGCGAGTGGAGGGTCCCTTCAGGTCTGTGAGGCCTGGTGAGGACAAAGCAGGTGGACTGGGTGCCAGCACTGAGTGTCCTCTGAGCCTTGGCCAGTGGCCGCCCAGCAGCTCCCCGTGCTTTGCCCACTTCAGGGTCTCTGGACAACCGCTCGCCCATCAGCAGCAAGCCCGAGGCCTTCTTCTCGGAGCTGCAGGAGTTCCGGGAAACGAACAAGGAGGAGTGTATTCACAGTGAGCCCGAGTGAGTAGGGGCAGGCCAGCGGTGGGCAGGCAGCGCAGGGACCCTCCCTGTCGCTGGCCTGTTCACCCTCTCGCTCTCATAGACCCCAGTTCCCAGGCCGGCGGGAGAGCGACAGTGGCCGGGAAGACCACGAATGTGAGTGTAAGCCCCGCGGGCCGCCCTGGAGCCCAGCCGAGGTCGTGGGGGCCTGGGGAGGCGGCTGGGTGTTGGGGACCAGGGAGGGGAGGCCTGGTGTCTGACAGGGCGGAGGAGGCGCTGGGTGGGAGGTGAGGGAGCTGAGGCCCGGCCTCATGGGGATTAGGGTCAGCCCTGTGTCACTCCGCCTCCCCGCTCCCCCGCAGCCTTCATTTGCTTCTCAGCTGCCTCATTTCCTGTGTGCTCCCACTCCCACACCCTCCTCTCTCCGTATGTGATGCCTGTGGGGGGAGGGTCCCGGCTCAGTCACAGCACATAAGTCTGCTCTGAATTTGCATGTGTAGCGCACACTGTACACATGTGTGTAAGGGATGTTCATGTGAACATGACTCTGTGTGCACCCTGTGTGCGTGTGATTACAAATATAGGCACGTGCATGTGTCCACAAATGTGACTAACGCCATGCTTTGTGTTTGCACACGTGACATTTCCACATGCGAAGGTGCTGGCCAGTGTGCGGTTGTGTGCACGTGTGTCATGCTTGAGGAAGTGGTGCTCCATGTTTTGTGTGTGAGCATAAGTCTGTGTGCCTGCTCTGTGTGTGTGCACGTGTGCACGCCTGTGAGTGTGAGAGGGCAGTGGGGAGGGTTGGCGGGCCTGTGTGGTTGCGGGCAGCAAGGGGCCCCGGGATTAGGCTTCCGGGCTGAGGCACTGCCGCTTCTGGGGCCTCTCAGGTGTGTACTGTTACCGGGTCAACCGGCGTCTGTTCCTGGTGCCTTCGGACCCTGGCACCCCCTGCCGCCTGTGCAGGACACCCCGGGACCAGCGGGGCCCTGAGACACTGGCAGACCCAGCGCAGGTCCGGTGAGTGGCCAGAGCAGCCCGGGCACCGGGGCCGCGGCAGCTGAGGAGGGAGTCAGCCTGGAGCCCACCGGTTTGAGGGAAGGACAGACGGGCCTGGGGCTGTGACCCCACAGCAGCCAGGAAACCTCTGTGGCCATGCCTCCACTGTTACCCCCCAGGGTGAGCATCCCACAGGCCATCCTGGACCCACCCCACCGCTACCGCATCCACCGGCGGAAGAGCTTCGACGCCTCCGACACGCTGGCCCTGCCCCGGGTGAGCGGCCACGGGGAGTCTGGCTGGGACGGGTGTGGGGTGGCCCAGGGCCCCAGAGGCAGCCTGAGGCCCAGAGAGGGCGGGACTGTGCCACGGCCACCCAGCGAGGCTGAGCACCCCAATCTCCAGAGCCCAGGCCAGGCCACTCCCATCACCTGTGCTCTGCTTATTCCGGGGCGTGGGGCACCCCACCCACCCTGGCACCCAGGAGTGTCTGCCACACGCTGGTGTAAATGGGCCCCGGGTACTGAGCTGTCTTGTGGGTGCGCAGTCCTGAGGAGGATCACCTCACGGAGCCCCTCAGCAGCCGAGAGCGCAGGCTCTGCTGCCGCCCACTCTGTGGAGGAGCGCACGGCAGCGAGGGGCGGTGGCTGCCCGAGGTCAGCAGGTGGAAGAGCTGGGATTGGAACCCAAGCCCTTACGCTTCCATAATGTCGTGTCTCCTGTGTCGGGACCCCCGTCACTCCTGGGGGAGCTGGGCCTGGGGGGAGGAGACGGGATGCCAAGGAAAGTCGGTTTGCACATCTGTAAAACGGGCACAACATACTGTCCTCAGGCTTGTGTGGTGAGGTGGGGCAGTTGAGGGAATCAGTACCAGTCCGGGCGTGGGGCAGAGCCCAGCACACAGGAACTGCTCCGTCAGTGTCCGCAGCCTTCCCTCCGCCCACCGGGTCTGGCCAGGGCCTGGGTCCACAGGGTCAGGAAAAGGGAGGCCCAGTGGGTAGACACAGCCCCTGCCCTGGGGGAGCCTCCGTCTCCAGGGGGAGCCTCCGTCTCCAGGGGATACCGTGACTATTTGGGGGAGCCCTGCCCCAGGTCAGGCGCCTTGACCCCTTTTTCTCCACAGCACTGTCTGCTGGGTTGGGACATTCTCCCTCCAAAATCCGAGAAAAGCTCCGGCCCCCAGAGCCTGGACCTCTGGTCCTGTGTCACGTCCGAGGCCCAGCACCAGCCGCTGTCGACCGGCCCTTCCCACCTGGTATGGTTCGGGGCCCCCTGGGAGGGGCAGGGGCCTGGAGTGGGCCTGGGGCCTGCAGAGTCCTGGGGGCAGGACTGGGGTGTCTCCCTGCAGGGGCCCATCCCCAGCTCCTGGCCCTGACCCAAGGCACCCTTCCAGGATCCAGCACTCCCCACTGGCTGCCCCATCCCTCCCAAGAAGGTGACCCCGACTCTAAGATCCTGAAGGGGATGAGGCTGGAACTGGGGTGACCTGCCGCCAAAGTGGCCCCCTCTGACACCACCTTATTCACCATCCAGGCCCCGTCAGTGCGGGTCCCGTCCCCCACCCCGACCTGGTCAGAACCCCAGGCGCCCCAGCCCCGCCCGCGCACCCTGGCAGACAACCTGAGGACGGGCCACTTGGAGGACAGCGCTCCTGCCATCGCCTCTAGCCCCTTCCCGCTGGCAGGAGTGCCCGTGAGAGGGGAGCCCCGCCCGGCCTCAGCTAGAGGTGGACTCAGGCCCCACCCTCCCAGGTGGGGCCGCTGGGTGGGCCCAGGCCTGTCTCCTTCCTGGGCTCAGAAGGGGTGATGGGTGGGAGGTCAGGGCATTCTGTCTGCTGTGTTTGGAAATAAAGCTCAGTGCTGTCTGCACCTCCAGGTTCCCACGTGTGTCGGGTCTGTCCTGCTGATGCCCTCAGTGCCCGGGAGGTGCCCTGGCCTCCGCCTGCCCCCCTCACCTGGGAGACACTTCCGACAGTCTGTGCTGAGTGGGAGGGTCCAGTGCCCTGTGCAGCTCCCAACTCTGGGGAGAGGCCTTCTAGGTGGTGAGGGCTCCCAAGGTAGGCTGAGGTCAAGGTCGGTTTAAAAACCGTCTCAGCCAGGGGCTCGGGTCTCAGGCTGTCCCTGAAGAGGAAGCTGAAGTTGTGAGAGGGGAGTGAGCGAGCTCACCCCTTCTCGGCTCCTGACACGGGGTCCATTCATAGAGGGGCTCCCCCCCTCGAGTCCAGCCCTGGAAGCCGTGGGTGACCCCGAGAGGTCGGATGGGGAACCTGAGGGCCAGGCAGTGAGGTTGGCAGAGAGCGCAGACCTCCCTCCCAGATTAGCACGCAGCACCTGTCTCCTTCCCGCGGCTGAACAAGACGAAGTTCCTGTTTTTCTAAGAAAAATGGGGAACCGAAGCCCAGACAAAGCATGTGCTTTTTTTCTGAGGTTTCTCAGCATAGAGTGTGGATCTAGGGCTGCGGTCTCCGTGGTAACCCTCTCTTTCCATCATGCACCGTGTGTGTGAGGATAAGCAAGGTTATGTTACAGTAACAAATGAACCCCAGGTCCCAGGGGTTCAAAGAGGCTTATTTCTCACTGACTTGCTCACACTGCCTTTCCGTCATGAGGCATTTGGGGCCTGTGCGTTTCACATTGTCTCTTGGGGACCCAGACCAATGAAGGCTCCACCCTGGGGGACATGCCTGTTGCTTCAGCCCAGTAACCCCACAGCACACAGGCCGCTTCTGCTTATGGTTTATTGTCCAGAGCTGGTCACGTGGGCCCCAACTGACAACATGGGTTTGGGATGCGGAGGGGACTCGTGGGACAGCGTTAGTGTCCTCCATGTCCTGTTACCTGACTCCCACCAGCTCGGTCCATGCAGAGCCCCAGGCCCGGGGCAGCAGCGGCCACTAGCAAAGTAATAGGCATTGCAGATTCTCTTCCTTCACTCTCGGTTCCAACCTCAGGTGCCTCCAGGAGCCAGCCAGGCAGGTGAGGTGATGGAGTCTGGGGCTTAGGCCACCTGGAGAGCACGGTTCCTTCCGGAGGCTGTCAAGTTCAAATGCCTACGTGATCCAAACTGCGTGTCTGTGGCAGGTCCCACAGCAGGTCCTGGTTTGCCGCTTGATTCTGGGACCTGAAGAAACAAAGTCTCTTCCACATGCAATTTTGTATTTTTTAAAATTTTATTTATTTGTTTTTTTAGAGAGAGGGGAAGGGAGAGGGATAGAGAAGATAGAAACGTGTCCTGATCGGGAATCGAACCAGCGACCTCCTGCTTCCTGGGTCGGTTGACGCTCAACCACTGAGTCACACCAGCCGGTCCCACATGTAATTTTTTAAAATTAATTTTCTTTTTTCTTTTTTTTCTTTTTATTTTTTTAAATTTCTTTATTGATTAAGGTGTCACATATTTGTCCTCATCCCCCCATTCCCATCCCACACCCCTCCCCACGGATGCCCCAACCCCCTGTTGAACTTAACCATTGGTTAGGCTCATATGCATGCACACAAGTCCTTTGGTTGATCTCTCCCCCCTCCCCCCACCCTCCCCTATCCTCCCTCTGAGGCCCGATAGTCCGATCGATGCCTCCTTGTTTCTGGTTCTGTTCTTGTTCATCAGTCTATGTTGTTCATCATTTCCCCTAGATGAGTGAGATCATGTGTCACTAGAGATATACTTATATGAACTGAATGTGAGATGAGCAATAATAGTTATGCTGACAGGCAAATGAATCAGTCTGTAGTGAGTTTCTTTCTGGACCAACAGTTCTTTTGAGACCCAATATTAATGTCTACCAGTTCCTTATGTGTACATGTCGGCACTGACCCCTCAGCTCTGGATGGTGGACAAATGGTGGTAATGCAGGTTCGATTCCCTCTGGTTTGGTCTCGGCCGGACCCAGGGGCACAGCTTCATCCGGACCCAGGGGCACGTGGCCTCACCCGGACCCAGGGGGTGCGTGGCTTCCCCCGGACCCGGGACCCAGCCTCACCCGGATCCAGGGGCACATGGCCTCACCTGGACCTGGGATCCAGCTTCACCCGGACCCAGGGGCACGTGGCATCACCCAGACCCAGGGGCGCATGGCCTCACCCGGACCCAGGGGCGCGTGGCCTCACCTGGACCCGGGATCCAGCCTCACCCGGATCCAGGGGCACATGGCCTCACCTGGACCCGGGATCCAGTTTCACCCAGACCCAGGGGCGCATGGCCTCACACGGACCCAGGGGCGCGTGGCCTCACCCGGACCCAGGGGTGCGTGGCCTCACCCGGACCCAGGGGCGTGTGGCCTCTCCCAGACCCAGGGGCGCGTGGCCTCACCCGGATCCAGGGGCACATGGCCTCACCCGGACCCGGGATCTAGCTTCACCTGGACCCAGGGGCGCATGGCCTCACCCGGACCCAGGGGCGTGTGGCCTCTCCCAGACCCAGGGGCACGTGGCCTCTCCCAGACCCAGGGGCGCGTGGCCTCACTCGGACCTAGGTGAGTGCGGCCTCACCCGGACCTGGGACCCAGCCTTACCCGGATCCAGGGGCGCGTGGCCTTACCCGGACCCAGGGGCGCGTGGCCTCACCTGGGCCCGGGACCCAGCCTCACCCGGATCCAGGGGCACACGGCCTCACCCGGACCCAGGATCCAGCTTCTCCCGGACCCAGGGGCGCGTGGCCACACCCGGACCCAGGGGCGCGTGGCCTCTCCCAGACCCAGGGTCGCGTGGCCTCACCCGGATCCAGGGGCCCACGGCCTCACCCGGACCCGGGATAAAATTAATTTTCAATTGTGCAAAACATACATAACAAACTATATCATTTTTATACATACAGGTCGGTGGCACCTGGTTGTACAATCATCACTGCCAGCCATCCCCAGAATTATTTTCATCTTGCAAAACTGCCCATTCTCCTCCCAGCCCCTGGCAGCCACCATCCTACTTTCTGTCCATGACTCTGACTCCCAGGGACCTCCGATAGGGGAATCTTACAGTGCGTGTCTGCTGTGACTGCCTCACCTCCTGTAGCATGATGCCCTCAAGGTTCATTTGTGGTGTAACGTGTCAGAATTTCCTTCCTTTTTAAGGCTGAGTAGTACTTCACGTATGGATGGACCGCATTTTGTTTATCCATTCATCCATGTTGGGCACGTGGGTCGCTTCCACCTCTGGGTTGTGAATAATGCTGCTCTGAACATGGGTGGACACATAACTGTTTGAGCCGCTGCTTTCCGTTCTTGGTTACACAGCCGGAAGTGGCATTGCTGGGTCATATGGCTCATCTGCTGAGGAACCACTGTTCAGTAAGTCCGCACTTAATGGCTGAGATAGGTTCTGCGACTTTAAATGAAGCAAGCATGATGAAACCCGTTGTGCCACAGGCTAATTGATGTGAATGAGTTCCTACGGCATCAGCGTTAGGAATGAAAAGACATTACTGGGGGACCTGCTGTCCTGTGTCCGTTTTACATCCCAGCCAGCAATGCCGAGGGGTTGCACTGTCTGCATGTGCTCAGCAGCACTCACCTTCCTGGTGGGTGTGCGCGGTGTCTCATTGCAGTTCCGGTTTGCATTTCCCTGGTGATTGTGATGCTGAGCATCTTTTCATGTGCTTATCGGCCATTCCGTGTCTTTGGAGAGATGTCAAGTCCTGTGCCCCCTTTTAAATATCTTAATTGATTTCAGAGAGAGAGGGAGAGGGAGAGAGAGAGAGAGAAATATTAATGATGAGAGACTCACTGATTGGCTGCCTCCTGCACGCCCCACACTGGGGATCAAGCCCAAAACCCGGGTATGTGTCCTGCCTGGGAATCGAACCATGACCTCCTGGTTCATAGGTTGATGCTCAACCACTGAGCCATGCCTGCCAGGTGTCCCTGTATGAACAGGGCTTCATGGTTGTTCCTGTCCTACATGTAATTTTCAGTCAAGGAGCCTGTGAGCCAGTGATTTTGTTAGGAATTCTTTGGCCAGATAATTCTTTAGAGTCTGAAAGCGTCTGTCAAACAAAGATGGCAAACTTTACGGCTGAGATTAGTCTATGAGCTCCGCTGACAAGAACAAGATACAAATGTTTTTTCCCAGGGAAGTTCAGAGTCCATGAGTCGTCAGGGCAGTGGCTTCTCCGGAGGGAGTTCTGAGAGCGCAGGCAGGTTCTGTCCGTCTTGCGTTTAGTCAGCTCCATGCAGGAGGCCACAGCCAGGGTCTCCAGACTGTTTCACCAAACCCGTGACGCCGCTTGAAGAGACAGCTGGCTTTGTGTGGCAGGAGAAATGCTGCGAACTCTGACACCCTGGCTGGGAGAGAGCGCTATTGCAGATGTCCAAACGTGCAAGGACTGGCCTCTCGGGATTAATGGATGCACAAGGTCTTGAGCCTAAGAACTCTGGTCTTTTGGTTACTAATTCTGGGCTCATGCACTGCTGGCCCCTCCTCGGGGCCGTCTGGAACTATGGCTGGAGTGGGGAGACAGCCGGCCCCCTGCTCTGCCGCTCTGCCTGCGAACGCTGCAGGGAGGTGCTGGAGAGAGAGGGCCTCGGCTCTCACGACACCCCTCCCAGCCGCTCCGTAGGTCTGCTCCAGGTCGGGGACTAGGCTTTTTCAAACCTGAGGCCCCAAGAATGAAGGTCACGGGCGGAGTGGCCCCAGCACAGAGCGTGTCTCCCACTATTGCCTCATTCAACCCACACCTGCCCCTCTCGACTGTCTGAATGTCACCCCCGCTCTCAGGTACCTGCAAGCCATCCCTGATTATTCCAGGCCTTCCCTCCTTCTCACTTGGGATTTAGGATCTCTTCCTGTGCCCCACCTACACCCCCTGCAGCGCCTACTTGCCTTCCGCATCTCAGCATCTCAGCCAGAGTGTGTCTTCTTTCCACAGGCTTCCCCGGGAGCCCGGATCCATCCCACCCCATCGTACACTCTACCCCCCACCCCACACTTCTCATCTCCCCCTCACAGGTTAGTCAGTTCTCATGGCGAACTCATCGCTTAGTATCTCTCCTGCTAGAATTTAAGCTCCATGACAGCAGAGATGGCATTTTTTTTTTTTTTTTTTGGATTCTTTTTTTCCTGTTTCCTTTAAAGGGGTGGCTAAACTATTTCAGGATTTGGCTTTCTCCCCGGCCTGGTTTCCCACCTGCGACATAAAGGCGATGGGAAGGATGCTTTAATTTCTCTGAGCCGCAGGAGCCACGTGGTTGGGCACACACCCTCGTACACCTGACATGCTCCCCCCTCCTCCAAATCAATAGTGTTCTTTCTTTTTTGTCCCCTATAAATATGAAGCATAAATCCCAAAGGAAAAAAGCAAGATCACCTACTTCTTCCAAAATTGATGTCTCATGTTCCTCATTTAGAAATAAGAGCGCAGGGCCTGATTCTCCGTTGTCTGTCTGGTAGCATAGAAATAGGACCCACACAGGTCACTCATTCATTCACTCACTCATTCACTCACCATGTATGCAGTGAGCTCCTGCCTGTGCCAGGCGCTGTTCTAGACCCTGCCCCGTGGAGCCCCCACGCTGGTGCTGGGACGTGTACTGAAACCAGCTAACACATAGATGTAGCAGGTGCACCAAGCGCTGGGAAGGACCATGTCCTGCGTGCCTCGCTGGGGAGCCTCCAGGTCCATCCACACTGCCCTCTCTTCCTCCCCCCGAATTCCTGGTTAGGCCTCGGCTCTGCGTGCCTCCTCACGGGCCTTCCCTGATCCCGCAGCCTTGGGATCTGACCGGGGAGCCAGGACACCCTGAGTCTGAGGCCCTGCCTCTGCTTCCCTGTCGTGTCCTCTGCCGCACTCAGTGGTAAGATCCTTGGGGCTGGAACCGAGCCGGTCTTGTCCTCAGGTCTGTCCTGGCACAGCACGCAGCATGTGGTAGGTGTTCGATGAACACCTGTTGGGTGAATGATTCTGGGAAGTTGGAGGACACACACCTGAAGTGAGCGTGTCCCGGGAGCGAGGCTTGTGGGCTGCAGCTGCTCTGACACCACTGGTTTTCGGTGCACCGGGTCCTGAGTCTCAGGCAGATAGGTCCTGGAGGTTTGGCCTCGGGGTGGGAGGTGCGGAGTGACAGGACAGCTGTGCCAGCTCCATCCTGGAAGCGTCTGCGCCTGTCATCTCTGCCAGCCCCGCCCAGCATGCCGTGGGGGGTGTGGGGAGCAGCCAGCACTGGCTGGCCTCCAGGGGGCCCCTCCCAGCTTCCCACAGAACCGAAACATCTCCTGCCGGCCACCCCGGAGGGTGACTCCCTCGATTGGGGAGTGGCCACGCCTCACTTCTCCACCCCAGGGAGGTGGACTAGGACAAACAAGACCAATGCATGTTCGGAATCGCTTCCCCACGTGCCTCTGAATGCAGTGTCCTGACGGTCTGAGGATGAAAGTTCCTATTCGGTGCCAGCCTTCGTGCCAGGCTCGCCCCGAGCTCGCTGGCCAAGGTGAGCCACACCAGAAGGTGGTCTGGCACAGGGGCACGGAGCGTGGCCTCAGGGAGATCGGGGTCCAGTTCAGACCCCACACCATTGGGCTGCTCCCTGACTGCACCCTCGGGCGCGGTGTCTGACCTCTGAGGCTGGGCTCGGCCCTGGGCAAGGGCCATGGTGCGGGGAGAGGTGAGTTGCGCAGGGCAGAGCCGCACGGGGCCGCCCGGGAAGAGCGATAAGTGATAACACAACGTGGGTGTCATCGGCTCTTCTGTGCCCGTCCCACCCTCCCCGTCACACCTGCCCTCTGAGTCCACTCTTCCTCGCTCACACCGCCCCTGGGGAGGGAAGCGGGAACCGGAAAGAGAGTGTCAGCATCGGATAAATGGATATAAAGACGCGCTGTCTCCCAGCTCCTGGGTGGGCGGTGGGGCTGTTGCTGAGAGCAGTGGCTGCGGGTGGGGCGGTGGTGACCAGCCCCCCGGGGGGAGAGGTGGATGGGCTGAGGCTGTGCAGGAAGTCAGGAGGGGAAACCCAAGTCTCGCCAGCCGTACCATCTGTGGCCGGTGGGAGTGGCAGGAGGTTGGGTCTCGGTGACTGGGCACATGCTGGTGGCTTAGGTGGACTTTGGGGACATCCCCGTGTCGTGAGGACCTGACCACAGTTCTCTCAGGTCCTCTGTCTGAGGCTAAGGGCGGCCGGGCTTCTCTGTCCACACCAGCAGCCCCAGCACAGCCTCTGAGACTGAACAGAGGCGCCCTGCCTCCCTCCGACCCCACAGGGCCCCGGGGACCCAGGCGCTCCAGGCCCAGCTCCCATGGCAGAGAGCCTGGGGCCGATCGGATCTCAGCCGGGAGAGAAGAGAAGGGGCTTTGAGAATTCCCAGCTCTCAGATCCAGTGGGGGTGGGGCTGGGGGGTCAGAAACCCCAGCCCAGAGGGAGACCCGTCTGCACCTTCTTCCCACTCCCCACAAATTCTGACAAACTTCCCCTGGCTTTTCTCGGCAGAGTCTGGTGGGAGAGGGAGAAGCAGCTTAAAGAAGCCCTCCTGGCCCTCGCTGGTTTGGCTCAGTGGATAGAGCCTGAAGCGTTCTGGGTTCGATTCTGGTCAAGGGCACATGCCTGGTTGCCAGCTCAGTCCCCAGTAGGGGGCATGCAGGAGGCGGCCATCAATGATTCTCTCTCATCATTGATGTTTCTCTCTTTCCCTCTCCCTTCCTCTCTAAAATTAATAAATAAAAATATATTTAAAAAATAAAATGGTTCTTCATTAAAAAAAAAAAAAAAGAAACACCCTCCCGGATGTGTGAGGTCAGCGCCAGCTGGTGGTCAGAGCGCTGGACCTGGCGCCGCGAGCTCTTGGGACTCGGCTTCCTCGTCTGTAAAATGGAGACTAAAATGCTATTTGCCTTATAGGGGTGTTTTGAGGGTTAAATGAGACGATCAGGTAATGAAACGCTGATGCAGTAATTGGCGCTTACTATGTGTGTAGTACATGTGAGATATTATTTATTATTTGAAAACAGGGCCCATGTGTGTACTGCGAGATGGGGTCCTGGCTTTGGGGGGTCGCTCTCACCTGGCCTGAATCAGTGAGGAATGAGAGCGAGGGGGGAAGTTCTAGGCAGTTTCTCCAGAAATGACTGGTGAAGGCCCCTGCTCCGTGTCCCCTATAGATGGCCCCGTAGGCCTGCATGCCTGGGAGAGGCAGGTGGGGGGGGGGGGCGGGGGGGTGAGAACAGCCCCCCTGGGCTGAGCTGGGCGGGGCAGAGGCCCAGAAACCACTTGGGCCCTTCCAGGAATCCTTGGGTTCAGTCTGTGGGGCTGGGTGCCACGGCCTGGGGAGCTAGCAGGCGGGGCCGTGGGGGCTGCCCAGGCCCCCATCTGTCCCCCACTCTGTCTGCCTTCAGGAACTATTGTCCAAACCTTCCCTGGGTCTCCCTGCCTGGCACACACACCCCCAGTCCCACCATCTTTGGACGCCGTCCCCCGCACCGCCTCTGCCCTTCGTCTCGCCCAGGCCCAGGCGGGCTCATCAGTCTCACCTTGCCTGGCAGGGCCTCTGAAGGCAGGTGCTGCTCATCCTTAGACCCGGCTGGCCAGTGCTCTCCAAGGCCGCAGTGGCCTCCACGGGGAGGAGCCAGCATCCCCCCCGGGGCCATGACCTGGGGGCCCTAAGACAGAAGTCCCCTCGGAATCTTGGAACGTGACCTTATTGGAAATAAGTGTTAGGGTTAGGGTTAGGGTTAGGGTTGGGAATAAGGGTCTTGGCAGATGCAATTAAGGTGAGGATCCCAAGATGAGATCATGCTGGACGAGGGAGGGCCTTCACTCCAGCTGTGGGTGTCCTTGTACAGAGACAGGAAGGCAGGCGCACAGACACAGGAGCACGGACGTGACCGGGGTGCACCGAGGGTGCGGGCGCCAGCAGAAGGCAGGAGAGAAGTTGGGACAGTTGTTTCCTCGGCACCTCCCGGAGGGACCAGCGGTGCCAGCACCCTGACTTCGGCCTTCTGGCTTCCAGAACTGAGAGAATGCAAATCCACGTCGAAACCATAACCTGAGTGACCTCAGCATGTGACAGCGTTAAGAGAGAAGGGCTTTTAACAGGCGATGAAGTTAAAACGAGGTCTTAATAACTGGTGTCCTTATAGGAAGGGGACATTTGGACTCCGAGAAGCACAGGTGCAGCGGAAAGACCATGTGAGGACGCAGCGAGCTAGACGATGGCCGTCTGCAAGCCAGAGAGAGGTCTGCCGATCTCAGACCCCCAGGCTCTAGGACTGTGAGAAAATAGCTTTCTGGGTAAGCCAGGTGCTATTCTAAGAGCTCCACCTCTCTTATCTCCTGGACCCCTCAGAACCATCCTGTGAGGGAAGGTTATTATCCCCGTTTTGCAGATGGGGAAGTTGAGGCACAGAGAGGTTGAGTGACTTGCCTAAGGCCACACAGCTGGTATGTGACCAGGCTGGAATTTGAACTCAGACCACCGTGAACTCCGGAGTCCATGCTTCTAACCTGTACCACATGCCCCTCAGTGGCAAATGTCCCGGCATTTCTTTTCTCCTGGGGCTGGCTCGGGAGCAGACTCCTGTTTCCTGGGGCGGCACCTCAGCGGGGGGCAGTGGCAAAGCCTGGGGCTGGCCATGGTCCCCACACCAGTAACCCTGGCGGCACCTCCCAGCCTGAGCCTCACTGTCTTCCCTGGTGGTGGCGTTGCTGCCCAGGCCGCTGTGAAGCTGGGCAGATCCTGAATGCTCTGCTGACCACACCGTCCTCACACACATGCACATGTACACACCCTTACACACACACACAGCCGTAAGCACACACACGCTCACACACTCACATACACACAATCTCACAGACACACCCTTGTATACACTCACACACATGCACACGCGTGATCACGAGGGCATGTGCCCACTCACGCTCACACATAGCTTTGCACACTCGTAGGCACACAGCCTCATGCTCATCCATCCTCACATGCGTGCACACACGTACGCACACACACAGACACACACACACGTGCTGCAGGAGGCTCTGTCATGGTCACTGTCATTGTGGCCCCAGCACTTAGTCATTTAACAACCCCCTGCGCTGTGTTTCTTTCATGGAAGCCAACGTTGGCTTTCCTTCACCGAGATCTTCTCGCTCAGTTTCTCTGTCTCACTTTTCACTCTGACTGGGGAGGATTTTTCTCGTGTGCTCTCTCCCCCCTCTCTCGCTCTCTCGTGCGCTCTCTCTCTCTTGTGGTTTTGACAGCGCCAGAGGCTGCAGCTCAAACCCACGCCTCCTGCCTCTTCGACGTGTCCACTCTGCGGGGACAGGTCCGGGACTGCCTGCCTGTCAGCCCTGCCCCCGCCCAGCCCTTCGCGAAATGGAAGGCAGAGAGGAAGGATGCGTGAGGACAAGAAGTGATGTCACCGCTGTGGACAGTCCCCGGGGCCATGAGTGTGTCACTCAGCCGCCTCAGCTGGGAGTTCCTATGAGCCATTCGAGAAGTGCCTGGGGAAGGAGAATGCTGATATGGCGGGGAGCCCTTCGGGGCCCTTGCGGCCACCAGCTGACACAGCTCCGCCCCTCCCAACCCCCGGGGAGGCTGACACCACCTGCCCCAGATGGAGCCTGGGGTCTCGGAGCTGGACTTCCACGCCCCTCCTTCCAGCCTCGCCTTGCCATCCCTGGGGAGCGACTCGGGGCGAGGCACCCCAGCCCTCACTGACAGCCTTAAGTCTGGGAAGCCGTAGAACCACCCCCGAGAGAAAGCGGCCTCTTCCTGCCTCGAGACCTGGCAGACCTGGGTCCCAGGGTCCCAGGGTCCCAGGACTTCCCTCTTCCCTTCGCAGGAAGTTGGAGTTGGGGGAGGAGCACAGGGAAGTGTGAGTCCCTGGCCCAGCAGGAAACGGCTTCTTTCCTCTTTTCTGATGGGACCCTGGACAGTTCATCTCTCAAGTTCATGTCGATACCTCGGCTGCTGTAATGCCCACCTGGTGGGATGGGGGCGACCCCACGAGCCCGTGCTACCGGTTGAGTTGTGTCTCCCAAAGTCCTTATGTTGGAGCCCCAACCCCCATTGGACTACTTGGAGGCGGGCCTTTTATTTACTTATTTTAGTGATTTTTTAAAATTGATTTTGAGAGAGAGAGAAACATTGATTTGTTGTTCCACTCACTTATGCATCCATCGGGGGATTCTTATATGTGTCCTAGACCAGGCATCGAACCTGCAGTCTTGGCTTGTTGGGACGACAACTCTAAACAACTAAGCCACCTGGCCGGGGATGGAGGTGGGCCTTTAAAGGTAATTGAGGTTAAATGAGGTCATAAGGGTGGGGATTTAATCCAATAGAACCGTGTCCTTAAAGGAAGAAGGACCCCAGGGAGGCACCCCGAGAAAGGCCGGGCGAAGGCCCGGAGAGGCGGCCATCTGCAGCTGAAGCCACCGGCACCTGAGCTTGGACTTCAGCCTCCAGACCCGTGAGAGAGAAGTCACCGGGCTGGTGGGATTCTGTTAGAGCGGCGATAGCGAAGTCACCACACCCGGGCTTGGATCGCCGCCCCTGGCACGGGCACGGGCACTTCGGCGTTACTGTTGGGAGAGAGTCTCCTGGTGTTTCCGCACGTCTTGGGTCAGCCTTTGTCCTGGACAGAGACAGTGTGTCCCCGTGGGTCAGGAGCAGGTTCGTGTACCGACCCAATGGCAGGGTCCCCCATCCACGGAGATTTGCTCCCAGTCCCGGGTCATCAAGTTGATGTCTTCTCAGGGCAAAGCTTGGGCGGGGTGTCTCAGGGGGTTGGGGTCTCCTAACCGGTGACACAGCTCACCTGCACCCATGCGAGTGTGGCGAGCCCAACTAGTTGCTGGACAATTATTATTATTAACTCCGGATGCTGTAATCATGAAATCAACAGGTATTTATTGTGCCGAGCCCCGGGGACAAAAAGCACCGAAGAAATCGACAACAACTCCTCATCTATTCGTGTGGCTGGCCCCCGACGAGGTGGCCACATATTGAGAAGAGACCCCTGGTCCCCGTGTTTGTGGGCGCTGGGCAATGAGTATTTGAGAGGTCCCTGTATGCCCAGCACAGAGCTAAGACCCATCGGCTTTCATCTTCGCACACCTGTGTGAAGTGGGGGACGCGGGGCCCAGGGAGGTTCCCCAGGTGCTCCGGGTGCTGCCTGGGGCAGTGACGCCGTGGGTTTGAACCCAGCTTTGCCTGACTTCGCCAAATGCTTTTGTTTTGGAAACACCTGGCCACCTCGGATGACATTTTATTAGTTCGAGGCTTCTCTCTTCTTCCTCTTTTGAGCGGGAGGCACTGATGCGAGAACAAGGTTTGCTGGGCGCTGTTCATTTCCTTCCGCGTCCCGGGGAGGGGAGGAGAGCAGCTGTTCCGCCCCCTGGGGTTTTGCAGGGCCGAGCTCCCTGCACGCGGCTGGAGGGGGGGGGGGGGGGCGGCGAGGGGAGGCTGGAGGCCTGGGTGCCCTGACCTGGTCATTCTGAAATCAGGGGCCCCACCGGGGAAGGATGCAGGCCGCGGAGAGCCGCGGGGCAGGCTCAGAACCGGGGCTGGAGATGACTCACCTGCGGCTATTTCTGCCTCATCTGTTTCTCGGTCTGATTGGGCTGCGCGAGGGCCAAGCCTCCTTCCTTCTGGGTGCTGAGTAAGCAGCCCGAACCACCCTCCCTGCCCGCCTCTGGCCTCATCTGGAGCTCTCTCCTCGCCCTCAGCAACAGCGGGCCCCTGGGGGCTGCGGGAAGTTCCCCCCAACTGCCCTCATCCAGGTCTTCCCAGCAGCCGCCTGTCCTGGCTCCCCGGCCCCTCTTCCCTCCCTCAGCTCTCAGTTCACACTTCGCTGTCTCAGGGAGCCCTCTCCGACCACCACACCCACCCGTCGCCATCTGGGGGGTGGCCCTCGCCATGTGCTTCTGCGGCGTCTGCCCTCCCTCCTGACAGTCACCGGTGGGTAATTAATTAACTGCCCCATTCATTCCCCCATCTCAGCTGCAGGCAACTCCATCCTTCCGGATTCCCAGGTCAAACCCCTTGAGTTGTTCTCCACGTCTCGGTCAGCAAATCCTGAACATTCTCTCTCCAAGTCCTTACAATGGGACCCTCCATCGCTGCCCCCACTCACCCTCACCTGCCGCGGCTCGGTTCCGCCTCAGGGCCTTTGCACTGGCCGCTCTGTGCTGCCCCCTGTCTGCGTGGCTCCCTCCTTCCCTCCCTCCCTCTCTTTTTCTTCATGTCTTTGCTCTATGAGGTCTTTCCTGACCATTTTGCTTAACTTTGCACCCTTCTACCCAGCACACCCCACCTTCCTTCTCTTCCCTGATTCTCTGTAGCACCCCCTCCCTTCTAACATACGGGTACTTTACCCACTGATTTTATTGGTTGTCTGTCTTCCCGTCACTGGAATGGAAACTCTTCAAAGGCAGGGAGTTCTGAGTCTCACGTTCACTGATGTAGCCCCAGGACCTCGCCCGGGGCCTGAATGAATGAACTAATAGCAACCTGCCACTCACCCTGGAACAAGTGCAGTTCCTTCAATGCAAACATTCTTGGGTGCAGGGCGGGGGGGGGGGGGGGTAATAGCTGTTGGGATTTTCTCAGCCCAGACGCAGTCACAGCCTCTGGGTGGAACCATGAGTCTCCAGACCTAGCTGAGGCCGGAGCTCGGGCCGTGATCAGTTCCCCCAGATCTTGAGGGTTCCAGGCCTGGGGGCACCCTGGGCCTGACTAGGTCTTAGGACCTCTTGACTCCTAGTTGGAGGGAGAGAGGTCCTGGGAGTAGAGCGGCTGAGAGGGAAAACCCAGAGGGACCTTCTGAATGAACTCACCCCGAAGGGCAGCTCCTGCTGGGAACGGGTCCCCCCTCACCCCGGTGCGCCCGCCTCCCGCCTGTGATGACAGCGTGGATGATGGCGGGAACACGACATGAGGGCCGCGGCTCTGTTCCGGGTTTCACTTTCAGAGCGAGCAGGTCTCTGCGCTGCACCCCGGAGGCAGCCCGGGAGGCAGGGCTGGTGGCCACCATGTCGACCAGGGCCCCTGGCCTCGGTCGTTCAGTCACCCCCACAATATGCATTAAGCTGCGCCCCATGGACAGACAGTCCTGCCCCCAGAGCTCCCATCCTAGGAGGAAGGTCGGGGTTCTGGCAGTTGCAGATGGTGTGTGGTGTGTCCCCTGAAGGGAATAAACAGGTGAGGTGCCAGAGTGGCACGTGGGCTTGGGTGGTAGGAAAGGCCTCTTGGAGGAGGTCTCATCCGAGCCAACACCTGGAGGATAAGAAGAGGCAGCATTTAAAAACAACTTGTTCACAGTTTTATTGAGGTGTCATTGACGTGGGATGAAATTGACCTGTTTAAAGTGTTCGATTTGGTAAGTGTGGGCATATGTACACATCCATCACCACCAAGATAATGCACGTGTCTGTTGGCCCAAAGGTGTCCTTGGAGGGGGCACATTGTGGAGAGCTGGGAGTAGGATTTCAGACAGGCAAGTGCAAAGGCCCTGGGGCAGGGACAAGCGTGGTGGCTCCAGAGAGGGCAGAGGAGGCCAGTGGGGACTGTGACGGGGGTAGGAGTGGGGGAGAAGCCCCACCGGGGGGCCTTTTTGGCTGAATCTAAGCACTTCCCTGGCACCCTGTTGACTGGTGAGTGAGCGACCACCGTACTCTTGGCCATCAGACCCGAGGGCCCGCTTCTCCACCCAGGCTCTTCTTGGAAAGCAGTGTGTGGGGCGGTGACACCTGCTAATGAATTAGTAAGTGGCTTCCCCCACTTCCCGGGGGCCTTCACCAATGGGGTGAGTAACGGTGGAACTTTGGGCTGGGGGCCGGGCCGGGGGCGGAGGGAGCCTTCGTCCATCCCTCCTCGGGGCGCCAAGTCCTCCGCCTTGGGGAAGGTGAAGCCGGCTTCTTGAATGTTCTGAGTTGTAAGCCACCATGTGAGGTCAGGGTGCCATCGGCCCCCTCGGATCCTCCAGGGCTGGTCCCTGGGAGCCCTCCGACCTGGTTGCCAAAGGCGTGGCCCCCGTGGGGGAAGAGAGGGGGCGACAGGCAACACAGTTCCTGTAGCAAATCCTGTGCAACAGACAACGGGGAGCCCAGAGCAGGTTCAGGGAGACCAGGGGTGCGCCTGCTCCTTGGCCTGCACGAAAGCAGGACGCGAGGGCCCACGCTCCAGCTGCAGTCCTGGAGGGGAAGAGGCTCATGTTAGAGCCACCGCCTTGGGTGTGAATCGTGACTGGAGCTTACTGCCTGGGGGCTTGGGCCGGTTACTGGTTACTCCTCTCACCACCGCTCTCCCCGGATTTAAAAACAAACAAATAAACAAAACAGTGGCCACTGCAGGGCTGCGGTGCAGGGCGCCTTGCCAGCACCTGTGGCTTATTCATTCTGCTTTTCTTTGCTGGACGCCAACCTGGTGGCAGGCACTGAACAGACGGCAACATCCCTGCCCGGGTCTCTCTTCCCCCGGGAAGCCAGCAGGCCCCAGGCTTAATTTTCCATCTGTTGGTGGGGACGGTGCTCATGGGGCGGGGGGCTCATCTGGATAGGAAGAGCCTGGTGAGGAATGGCTCTCTCTCTCTCTCTCTCTCTCTCTCTCTCTCCCCCCCTCCCTCCCTCTCGGGGGGGCTGCCCAGGCCCTCCTGTCCGGACCCAGCATCAGGGACATCCCTGCAAGGCACCGCCCAGGGGACACGCTGTCCTTGACTGAGCTGCCGTCACCACCCGTTGCTTCTGTGTCTTTTTTGTGCCCAGTGCCTCTGGTTCTGTGATTAATATTGGGCTCGGCTTGGTTTCCTGAGCATCTAAATGACTCGCCCCATGCACAACGGCCCTGTGAGCCGGAAGGTCTGGGGGGACAGGGGCTCTGTGATGGGGAGCCGTGGCCCCTGAGGACATCCCGTCACGCTGTGGGCCTTGGCCAAGCGTCTTCCTCTCGGTCTTGGCTCTCTCCTCTGTGTGTCTCCGGAAGGTGGAGGAAATAGTGGAAACTGGAAAGAACAGCGGGAATTCCTCCCAGGCGCCAGTCCCAGGAGCTTGGAGGGTTAACAGGCTCGGGGGGTTGGGCCTGGGAAAGCAGACTCCCCCCACCCCCAAGGTGCTGTTCACATTAACCTGTCTAGTCCTCACTTGTAGTGCATCATGGTTTCCAGCGAACAGATGAAGGAGTTGAGCCGTGTGTGGTGCAGGTGGTTGGAGCGTCGTCTGTGTCCCAGAAGGCTGCAGGTTGGCTTTCGGTCAGCGTTTGATTCAGGTTTTGGGTTTGATCCCTGATCGGGGTGCATGAGGGAGGCAGCCCATCCATGTCTCTGTTCCTCTTTCTAAAATCAATAAAGCTTAAATCCTTTAAAAAAATAAAATAAAATAGAAATTGAGGCTCAGAGAGGGTGAGTGACTTGCCTAACGCCACACAGCTGGGAAGTGTCAGAGACAGGATCTTACTACCCTGAGGAGCAGAGCTGGAAGTGTCCCCCAGACTGGATGGGAAGCAGACCTCCTCTCTCTGCCCCTCCCGGAGCCTCAGGCGCGGGGCCTTTGAAGCAGGCCCTCAGTTCCCAGCCCCTGGTTTGACCAATAAAGCCGTCAAATCAAATAGAGGCCCTGAGGCCCGGAGAGGGCAGGCCACGTGCTAATTGCAGATCTGGGCTCAAACCCAGGCTCCCGACTCTCATGTAGCCTTCCCACACCTAGAGCTGCCCCCTACCCAGCTGGAGCCCCGGCGGAGCCCCGGCTGGGGTGCCAGAGGCTTGGGGAAGCACCCCACCGTGGCTGTGTGAGCAGCAAGCTGGCCTGTGCTGAGGCACAGGACACGGGCACCCACCTGCACCACCCGGCGGCTGGGAAAGACCTCCGACCCCCGAGGTTCTTGCCTGGGCCTGCCCCCGTGCCCGCAGCCCCCGTGTGACTCGCCTTTGGCTGGAATGGTGGATGCCATGGTGCATTCGTCCCCTGAGAAGGGGAACGCCAGGCTAGGAGCATTCCGGCCGTGGACTTGAATGGAGCGGTCTGGGGCCAGAGCAGGGGCCTGGGTGCCCAGTGGGAGTGGGGCAAAGGGCAGCGCGGCCCTTTCCACGTCTCCCCTTGCGTCCCAAAGAGCTTTCTCTGTCCCCTGTTTTATTCAGGGCACATTGCAAGCCTGGAAGGCTGCCCGGGAGTGTTAACATCCACCTCTGGCAAAGACGGAAATATGTCCCAAGGATCCCCACCTGTCTCCTGGTAGTAGTCTCACACCTGTGCAGTCCCACCCACCCTGGGGAGAGCCAGGCTGTGTTACATGTATCGTGGGCATGACCAAGTATGACTTCTGAGGCTCGGTCCCAGCGTGGCTTCCACCTGGCTCTCCTGGGGCCACGTGCTCTGGGGGAGGCCTGCTGCGTGTTGTGAGGACACCCAGCAGCTTCCTGCCCACAGTGCAGGGGCTCGTTTCGGAAGCAGGTCCTCAGCCCCAGTCGAGCCGGCCGATGATTGCAGTCCCAGCTGGCATCTTCTTGTTGTTGTTAAGCCTCACCCAAGGATATATTTTTCCATGGATTTTTATTTTTATTTATTTATTTTAAAAATATTTTTATTGATTTCAGAGAGGAAGGGAGAGGGAGAGAGAGATAGAAACATCAATGATGAAAGAGAATCATTGATTTGCTGCCTCCTGCACACCCGCTACTGGGGATCGAGCCGGCAAGCCAGGCATATGCCCTTGACTGGAATCAAACCCATGACCCTTCAGTCCGCAGGCCCATGCTCTATCCACTGAGCCAAGCCGGCTAGGGCCATTGATTTTTAGAGAGAGTGGAAGGGAGGGGGAGACAGAGGGAGAAACGTCAATAGGAGAGAGATGAGAGACACATCGATGGGTTGCCTCCTCCATGCGCCCTGACTGGGGCTGGGGATCGAGCCTGCAACTGAGGTACATGCCTGCCTCCGCCCTCGATCGGAATCGAACCCACAACCCATCAGTCTGAGGGCTGAAGCTCTAACCACTGAGCAACTGGCCAGGGCCCAGCTGACATCTTGATTACAACCTCCTGAGAGACCCCACGAGCCAGAGTCCCCACAAAGTCTCTCCTGAATTGCTGACCTACAGATATCAGGTGACATGATGGTTCTTGTTGCTCTAAGTTGCTGCGTTTAGGTAACGAACACACTCAGAGAAGAGAAGCGACTCGCCTGCAGTCACGTGGCCAGACCAGGGCACCTGCCTCGTGCTCTTTCTCCTGGGAAAGCAAGGGCGGCAGGGGCCTAGACGGGACTGAGAAGGCAGCTGGCGCCTCAAAGTCAGAGGGTGTGGGAGCCACATCCCAGCCTTGCCACTCTCAAGGCGTGTGACCCCAGGCGAGTTACTTAACTACTCTGAGCCTCAGTTTGTTCATCTGTGAAATGGGGATAGCTATACTGACTTGAAATCTTGTTGCCAGGATTACATGTCTGGCCAAGGGCCTGGTTATAGTGTTTGGTGGTGGTGGTGGTGGTGGTGGTGGGGTGGTTTGTTGGGGTTCGCTCAGGCAGGGGGGAGCCCCTAATGTTTGTCTCCAACTCTGAGACGTGAACTCCCTGACGCCAGCCTTCAGTGGCCACTTCTCACCACCATCCTAGGGACCGGAGCTGAGTGACCAAGTTGCAGCTGGTGTCCTGGGCCTCGAGAAGGGGAGACTTCTGGGGCTTGAGTTGGAGGCAGGTCCTGCCGGAGAAGCCCCCCAACTCTCCTCGAGGCACCTGGGAAAGGTACCCCAAAAACTACCTGGCCAATCAGAGCAGAAAGATGCAGGCTTTCCCCCTCCGGTTTCCAGCCTCCTACCTGCCGGCTGCTGCCTGGGGCAGAAAGAATCCCTTTATCTGCGGAGGGTATTTTGGGGCCATTTGGGGCTGGGGTTCCCAGCTGTTGGGGAAGTCCCTGAATTTCCTGAACCAGGCCAGAACCTGGTGTCTTGCTCAGCATCCCTTTGGTGACACGGGTTCCCAGTTCCCTTCGGAGAGCTCGCTGTGGCACCTGCCTTCCGCCCCCTTGCTCTGAGACGCTGCTCACCTGCCGGCCTCCTGCAGGCCCAGCTTGGCTCCCGCGGCGAGGAGGGGCCTTGACCCCCCGCCATCCCACATCAGGGCCTGCGCTGCGGGCCCAGGGACTTCCCCTCCTGGCTCTTCAAAGCACTTTCACACGCGCTCGGAGTTCAAGAGCGCCTGAGACCTGCAGATGCGCTGAAACCCCAGGGGCCTCCATCCAGGGCCTTCTCTTTAGAGTCCCACCAGCTGCCATTTCCTAGGCATCTACCCTTCCACGGCTCAGGCCCCCTCCTCCGGGATGGGGCGCGTTCCCTGACGCCCATCACTGGCTCACAGCCGCGTGCCAGGCGCCGGCTCCCAAGCACCCTGGTTCTCCAGGAGCCCCCAGCTTCCTGGGGCAGATGGATGCCCGAGCCAGTCATTACAGTCCTGACACAGCGAGATCCGTTCTAGAATTGAGGTACAAAAAAACGACAGAAACCGCCTCTCTGGCTGGGAAGATGCTGGGGGAGGGGCAGGAGCAGTGCCAGGAAAGCAGCAAAGAGGCCGTGGCCTTGGGGCAGGTTCTGAAGATAAACGGGGGTCTGAGGTGTGTGCTGCGTGGAGGGCCAGGGTGGGCAAAGGCGTGGAGGGGGGGAGCGTGGCGTGTGCGGCTGGAGCAGGGATGAGGGGAAGAGGCTGCCACTGAAGCTAGGGAAACGAGTCTGAGCCGGGCTGGGTGGGACTGGTCTTGAGTACCATTGGCTCTGGGGAACCTAGTGGAGTCATGGCTCTGTGCCTCAGTTTCTCACCTGCAGAATGGGCACAATAGGATCTTCTCCCTGGGGTTTCCCTGAGGATTCAAGGAACCGATGCCTGAAAACTCTTAGCAGAAAGTAAGCACTCAAAGTCATCTATTATTATTACCATTAGGTAAATGTTATAAATTTTCAGGCGACGAAAACCCAGCTTCCTTCTCCCTGCCCCCCAACTCTGCAAGGTCCCTTTAGAAGCCTATGGAAGGGAAGGACAGGAGAGAGAGACAGGTGTCCATTGCTATAATGATCTTAAAAAAATTAGTTTAATTAAAAAAATGTTTTTAATGGATTTCAGAGAGGAAGAGGGAGGGAGAGAGAGACGGAAACACCAATGATGAGAAAGAATCATTGATCTTCTGCCTCCTGCACACGCCACACCAGGGATCGAGCCTGCAACCTAGGCATGTACCCTGACGAGGAATTGAACCGTGACCTCCTGGTTCATAGATCGATGCTCAATCACTGAGCCATGCCGGCTGGGCTATCATGATCATTTTTAAAAAATATAATGATTATTTTTAATGGGTGTGTAGTATTTCATTAAAGGAATATACCACAATTTACTTAACCATTCTCGGTTGTGATTCTTGGCATATTTCCAAAATTTATAAATACTATTTTAGGAAACGTTACTTGTTTATAGTTTTCTTTTTCCAGTTGAACCATTTCCTCAGTTTTTCTTTGCTAGGGTGAAATTACTGAACCACAGCCGTAAATTTTTTTTTTTTTTGTGTGTATGTGTGTGTGTGGGACTTTGCTAAGAATTGCCGATTGCTTTCTGAAAAGGGTTGCAACATTTACCAGCAGAGGATGAATGCATGTTCCACTTTGGGGTGGGATTTTACCAAAGTTGTTGTTATAAAGGAAAAAAAAAACCCTAACGAGTTAATGGCTCAAAGAGATCAGAGGTTGTTTTAATTTGCATCTCTTCAATTGCTAGAAAGATGGAACTTTTGGAACGTGTAATTGTGTTGATTTGAATTTCCCCTCGTGTCAGCATCCTGATGGTGTTGGGTGCGTTTGTGTGGGGAACAAACATATATTTATTCAGAGCACCTGCGGGCCTGCAGGGCAAACCTCTGGACGCGGAAGGAGCACCCTGGGTTGCCCACCGCTCCCGGGTCTGTGGCCGTCCTGCGGGTCACGTCCATAGTCACTTACCTGATGGTTGAACACGGTCCCAGCTCAAGCACCCAGGCCTGGTGCGCCCGGGGAGAGCACCAGTGCGGGCAGTTCTCCAAGGAGAAGCCAGGAGCTCAAGGAGGCTTGGCGAGGGGTGGCCCTTTACTGGGAGGGTCCTGCTGGGAGACGAGAGCTAGTGGGCCAAGTTGGCAAGATGGGGCTGAGGACACCTTGCAGGGAGGCTGAGGGGCAGACCTCCGAGGGCCGAGGGCCATGCCCGGCACAGGGGAGCGGTCAGAGCACCGGGACTGGCTGCCTGTGTCGGACCTCGGTCTCCACGTCTGAAGAAAAACAAACGCAAGGCAAGCAAACGAGCCCTTGACCGGCAGCCTGCTCGGATGCTCAGCAAACTGTGTGGAGTGCAGGATGCGAGGAACAGAGAGCCCGTGGGAGGGAGAGACACGCGCAGGGAGAGGCATCCCAGCCAACGAGACTTCCTTCGAATGGGGTGGGCTTGGCCTCCTCTCTCAGGCAGGGCCATTAGGCCTTCTCCTAGGCACAAAGCTCTCAGGGGCAGGGGAACACCGTGAATCGATAACCAAATGCTCCGTTCTTCTCACCATCAGTTCCTCCGATAGTCCACCTGCCTACTCACCCATCTGCCCATCCCCCACTTGCTCATCCATCCACTCACCTACCCACCCATTTACTCACCCATCCATCTATTCATCCACCTACCCACCCATCCACCCACCTACCCACCCATCCACCCACCACCCATACATCCACCCACCCATCTATTCATCCACCCACCCACTCACCCATCCGTCTCCAACCCACCCATCCATTCATCTACCCACCCATCCACCCACCACCCACCCATTCACTCACCTACCCACCCTTCATCCATCCACCCACCCTTCATCCATCCACCCACCCACCCACCCACCCATTTACTCACCCACCCATCTATTCATCCACCCACCCACCCATCCGTCCCCAACCCACCCATTCACTCACCTATCCCACTCACTGTCCATCCACCCACCTACCCCCCACCCATCTACCTATTCATCCATCCACCTACCACCCACTCATTCACCCATCCGTCTCCCAATCACCCATTCACTCACCTACTCACCCATCCCCCACCACCCATACATCCACCCACCCATCTATTCATCACCTACCCACTCACCCATCCGTCCCCAACCCACCCATCCACTCATCTACCCACCCATCCACCCACCACCCACCCATTCATTCACCCACCCACCCACTGATCCACCCATCCACCCCCTCCCCATCCTTCTAGCGTCCATCTGCTGTTGCATTTTGCAGTAAACACGTATGAACGGGGTGAGGGGTGGGTGGGGGCTCTCTCCGCAGTCTCCCTCCACCAGGGTCTCTTCCAAACACTCTCCAGGGAGGAGAGAAGTGTGAGCTGGTCCGTGGCAGGAGTAGGAACCCACTCAGGTTTTGCTTTTCCTTGGGGTGGGTGTGCCATGGGGCCGTTGGGACCAGCTGGAGACTCCCCATCCCCTGGGAGTCCCTCCCTCCGGGGTGGCAGCTGCCCTGTCTGCGCCTCCGTCCACTTGAACGGGGCCACCCCCTCTGTCGAGTCCAGGACGAGCCGTTGCACGGCGAAGGGGGCGTGCCTAGCTCTGAGTCATCTCCGCACGTGTCTGTCCCTCTTTTCTCTTCAGCTCCAGGTGGCCCGCTCTTTGAAGCAGCGCTGGGTTAACCGTGGTGCCTCCGGAGGCAGAGGAGGGGAGAGCGCAGGCCGAAGCCGGGGAAGGAGCAGCGACTTCGCGGCGCGAGGCTGGGCGCTGGCGAGGCTGCCGCGTCCCGCTGAGCCCGGCGGCGTGAGCCCAGCCTCCTCCCGGGATGCTCGCTCTCCAAGCCGCGCTGGGGCTGCTGCTCCTGGGGGCGCCCCAAGCCTTCCCGCAGGTAAGGGGGTGTCGGGAGCCTGGGGGGGCGCGGGTGGTCCAGAGCGCCCTCTTTCCTTCCCACCGCTGCCTTGAGCCGCGGACAGCGTGGGGCACGTGGGACACAGGAGGAAGGAGACCACCCTCGCCTCCCTCCCCGCCCAGCTGGAGCGAGGGGCCGCGGGTGCCAGGCAGGGGGACCCGAATACGCAAGTGTTGTAAGGTGGGAGGGCGGCTGGCAGCACACTGGGGGTGCCCTCCCCCGCCTGGCAGACACCTGGGGTTATTCACTTATTTCTCATCCACTGAGCTGGGGGTCTGTGGGCAGGAGCGCGGCTGCTTGTGGGTGGGGGTCATGGCAGGTTAGGTGAGGACCCCAGGGTCGGGCAGGCCAGGGGGGGGCCTCCCGGGGCCAGAGAGGTTGCTGTTGGGGCTCTCCCTGCTGCACACCCCTGGCCCCTCAGCGGCCCCTGGCTGAAGAAGGTCTAGGGAGCGGGGAGAGGCTGATGAGGTGCTTTTGAATCTTAGGGCAGGCGGGCGGGCTTCAGGCAGAAGGAGGGAGAATGTAGGCGCCCCCTTCCCTCTTCAATGGGACACCTCGAGGTCCCCGCGACCCCTCTCCTTCCCCCCCCCCGCCCCGCCCCATGCAACAGAGGGCAGAGGAGGCTGCTGACAGTGGGACAAGACAGAGACTCGGCAGATAAACCACCCCCAGCCCTCTAAGCCCTTTGCTGATGACCTGGCGGAGGGGGAGTCTGGGGTTCCAAGGTCTTGGGGAGATCAAGGGGAGGGAGGGATGTGACTGGGACCTCGGGGAGCTTTGCTAGTATTTGGCGGCCGGAGCCCATGTGCTTCCTTGCTATGGAGTGGAACCCTCCTTAAGTAAAAACAGTAATACGCATTTTATTATACACGGAATATAGCGTTATATGCTCAACGCCAGAAAGGGAAACCCTACAGATACAGTGAAGTGTTTGGACACCGTCTCATCCTGATTCCTTCACAGATGGCATTGCGGTCTTCCTTGGGTTTCTAGAACTCGACCGGGTTTGGCCTGGACTGCACCGGACGGCCACACGGGGCTTCGCTCGGCTTGGCGGGGTCCGCTGTGCGTCCTGGGACCTTTCCTCGCTCGCTCGCCTCTGAGAATGAGAAGCCGTATTCTGTCCAATGGGGGGGGGGGGGTGTCCCCTAGTTTAATGACTTCCCTGATGGATGGGTGATGTGTGGCTGCGTGGGGCATGTGGGTGCCTCCTTCAGAGAGGAGCTGAGCAGGAGAGTAGGTGCTGGTGGAAGGTGTACAAACTGAAAGATGCCGCGGACCTGCCTTCCAGGGAGGCCGGCCAGCAGCCTCCCACGGGCTGCCTGCGAGTAGCAAGTTTCCCACATCCTAACCGACGCTCGATCTTATCTGGAGTTTGTATTTTTGTCAATGTGATCAGCGATAAGGCCGTATCTTTGTTGTCTTCATTTGCATTTCCCGCCGACTAGAGAGCCAGAGCGGCTGAGCGGCTCTCGGGGCGCAGACACGGGGCCGTTTCTTGGCCGGGCGGGGCGCCGGTGGGGGAGGGGGCTTGGTGCTCGCTCCGACCCAGGCCCCTCAAGGCTTTTCCATTTCTGTTGCTCCTGTAAACGTTGGAAAAGTTCATTATGGGGGGGCGGGGGTAGGGGGGGGGAATCAGGGCTTGAAATTTCAACCCGTTTTTCCTGGTTTGGCGACAGCAGGAATGCTTGCTTTCTTGCTGTGCCTCACATTCTGAGAAAGAGATCTGGCCTCTGCCCCTCATACCACAGTCTCCCTAAGCGCGGTTTTTGTAACGTGACCCGGATTACTCCCCCGATCCGGAGAGAAGAATCCTGGGCTCTTCCCTCCCTGGCCTCCACCTTCTCCAAAGAGGCACCCTGGGAGGGGCTGGGGGGCTGGGGCGGGAGGCCTAATGTCTTTCCCTGACAACTTAGGACCCCTTCCTTCCCCCCAATCATGTTCCAGGCCAGGCTGAGGCTAAGGCAAGCCTCCCTCCCACCTCCTAGCCCCCTACTTTCAGCCAGATGTAGACCTGGGCTCCCACGTGAGCCTCGGGGAGTGGGGTGGGGGGGTGACCTGATGGCTCTTTGCTGGGGATAAATAACTAGAGCTAGGGACCCATCCCCTGGAGGAAAGTGCTCACGGTGGGATTCTCTGGCAGGAGGGCTGGACAGATGGGCTGGGTCTGTTTAGGAAGGGGGGTGTTCCCAGGGCGCCCACATTCTGCAGGAAGGCAGAGTCTGCCTGGATGAGATGACCCTGACCCCAAGAGGGAGGCCCCTGACGGACGTGCAGGGGAAAGGGGGTGCAGGCTGGTGGGAATCGAGGCCTCCCCTTCCTCAGAGAGGCCAGGGCAGCAAGGCGAGCGGAGTGGGGCGTGGGGGTGCCCATTAGTCAGCTTGAGAGCAGCCAGTGCTGGGAGAAGGGCAGCGTTTACTGGAAGTCCCTGCTGCCGCTCCCACTCATATATGACCTAGACGCGTTTCTTGAGTTCGATGTGATTCATCCTCAGGCTCGCATGCACCCTCCTCACCCCACTTCGCCTAGGAACACCGTCAAAAGGAAAACGGCGGAGGGGTGCCTGTGTCTGGGCCTGGGGAGCGTGTGCACCGACCCCGGAGGCGACGCATCTGGGATCGCGGCCCCCACTTTCCAGATGAGGATGTGAGGCCCAGAGGCGGGGAGGGTCTTGCTTGCCCGTCCCAGGACCGGTCAGGGGCAGAGCAGGACCCGAGTCCCAGACCCGAAGGAGAGAATGTCCGCAGAGGCAGCTCCGGGTCAGGGCCAGTCCTCCGGCGTCTCTCTCTCCTCCCACCCGGGGGCTACTGGGCTCTGGGTAGCAAGCCCTCCTTCCAGAATCTTCGCTGCCCGTGGTCAAAACCCGCTGGGCATTCTCAGTGGCCTCGCTGCTGGGAAGGGGCTTTCTATACGCCACTCAGTCCACTTTCTCAGAGCGCCACTCAGTCCACTTTCTCAGAGCGCCTGGATCTTTGAGGACATTCATCCAAGTACTCATGTATTCATTCATTCATTCATTCATTCATGCATGCATGCATGCATTTATTCATTCATTCATGCATTTATTCATTCATGCATGCATTTATTCATTCATTCATGCATTTATTCATTCATTCATGCATTTATTCATTCATTTAGGAAACCTTACAGGAGCAGCTGCCCTGTGCCAGGCCTGGCTCCAGGCAGGCACTTTTGTTCCAGGGGATCACTCAGCCTCCGTTTGCAGGCCTCTGGGGACGGGGCGCTCACTCCCGCCCAAGGCAGCTCGTGCTCCCCTGGGTTAGCACCCACGTTTAGATGGTTTTTATGGGGCGCTGAAATCTGTCTCCTCAAAGCGTCTACCCATGGGTCGTGGTGGAAGCTGGGCTGCGTGAGTAAGTTGTCTTCGCCTTGGAATTGCCTGCCAGCCACGTGCAGGCTTCCCCGCCACCCCCCCCCCCCCCCCGGGCCCTGGGGCCTCCTGGCCAATCGCACCATCCAGGGCCTCCAGCATTCCTTCCTCCCGTGGCATGAGCTCGATGCCTGTTCACAGTTGATTTTGAGAGAGAGAAGAAGGGAGAGGGAGAGAGAGACAGAAACATAAAGGATGAGAGAGAAACATCAATCGGCTGCCTCCCGCATGTTTCTCGCTGGGGACCGAGCTCGCAACCTGGGCACGTGCAATCGAACCGTGACCTCCTGGTTCATGGGTGACGCCCAACCACTGAGCAACACCGGCCTGTTCTTACCAATCCATTCATTCCCGAAACATTGATTGAGCCCTACTGTGTGCCAAGAGTGTTCTGGATGCTGGGGGGACAGACCCCCATGCCCAGCCCAGCCAGCCTCTGCCTCATGGGACTGACATTCCCTTGCCGACAGACAGGCTGGAGCATGTTGCCGTGGAGGTGATTATAACCAGGAGGGCCTCCGGGAGGTGGTGGCGTGCACAGGGAAGAAAGGAGGGAGTCTGCCAGTGGGACCTGAGCGGGAGCGTGGGCCCAGAGAGCAAGGCGGGAGGAACGGGAAGGAGGCCAGCGTGGCTCGAGCAGTGGGTGAGGAGGGATGTGGTGGAGAAGGTGCAGGGAAGTAAGGAATCGCCCAGGCCGTTGTGGGCTGCGGTTGGAGGGGGAGGGACAGCACCCGACATGTGGCGTTCCCGTCTGCTGTGGTGGGACGGGTGGGCGAGCAGGGAGCCGGGCTGGTGCTGTGGTCCAGGGGAAGGGCCAGCAGAACCAGGACAGTCCTTTAGAGCGGAAGCCGCAGGACCTGCCGATGGGCCGAGTGCGAGTGCCGAGGGCAGGAGGGGGAGCGGGATCCTGTCCCGAGGGGGGCTCCACCTCTGGGTGAATGGTTGTCGGTTCTGGAGGCAGGAAAACCGGGCACGGGCCAGGAGGGAGTTTTGGAGAAAAGCGCCAGGTCTGTTTCGCCCACATCCGAGCATCCCGTGGGGCTGGAGCGTGGACGTACGGAGCGCTCTGCAGCGCTGGGGCCCCTCATCTCGGTCTCTGTACCAGAGGCGACTGCAGAATTCCCGTGTTGTCTGGGCCCATGCCAGAGGCACCAACACCTCCCCTGCTGGCGCCCCCTCACTTCTGTTGATGTAGCCCACGATTCCCCATTTTCTTGGCCACCACGTTATGCTGTCGATTCGTTCCAATCCGAAGGTAGGGTCTTCCGTTCATCCTGCCGACGTTTCCTGTTGGCTTTCTCTTGTTGCCGTAGCAAATGATCACAAACTCTGTGGTTTAGCACAGCACAAGTTTACCCTCTCAGAGCCGAGGCCAGAGTGCAAAGGAGGGCCGCAGGGCCGCATTCCTTCCGGACCTCCAGGGGCAGCGTGTTTCCGGGGCTCTCCCAGCTGGTGGGGGCTGCCTGCATTCCTTGGCCCGTGGCCCCGGCCACTCTGACCTCTGCTTCCGCTGTCGTGTCTCCTCCTCTGACTCTCCCCCTGTGATTACATGGGGCCACACGGAGGACCCGGGGCTGTCTCCTCATCTGAGAATCCTGAACCGAATCACGTGGGCATAGTTCCTTGCCAGGTAAGGGAACATACTCCTATTCACACGCTCCCGGGATTAGGACGTGGACATCTTTGGGGGCCCTTATTCGACGTACCACACCTCATCTTGTTGAATTTGGCCCATCGCTTGTCTTTTTTGGGGGGAGAGTGTAGAGCATTTTGGTTAAGAGTATGGGCTTTTGCCCAGCTGGCATGGCTCAATGGTTGAGTGTTGACCTATGAACCAGGAAGTCACGGTTTGATTCCTGGTCAGGGCATATACCTGGGTTGCAGGCTTGATCCCCAGTGTGGGGCATGCAGGAGGCAGCCAATCAATGAGTCTCTCTTATCATTGATGTTTCTTTCTCTCCCTCCCTCTCTGAAATCAATAAAAATATATTTAAAAAACCAAAACATTAAGAGATGAAATATTAAAAAAAAAAAGCATGGGCTTTTGGGTCATCCTGCCAACTTTGTACCCTGCTTCTGACACTCACCATATGGTGCTCTTGGCAAGTCAAGTCACTTCTCTGTGCCTCGGTTTCCCCGTCCACAGAAGGGGGGTAAGAGCAGCAGCGGCCTTGTAGGGCTGTGGGAAGAATCCTACGGGCTCCTGTGTGAAAAGTGCTGAGAACAGCTCCTAGCACAGAGCGAGTGCCGCGTGCCGGTAAGCCATTCCAAGAGCCTGCTGTGAGCGAGGCACTGTGGGCCCGGCTGAAGGCAAACCAGTGACAGGGCTGGCCCCGAGGGTGGCGGCCTGGGAAGAGAGACGCAGAGGACAGTGTGACCAGCACTGTGTGGAGATCTGTCCCCGGTCTGCGGGCGCCCGCAGGGGCCATCCTCACCTCCCCCGGGGTCTGTGGGGGAGGAGGCCCCAGGCTCAGACCCCAGCTGCAACCCCAGGGACTGTAACTTGAACTTTTCAGGAACTGTAACTTGACCTCTGGCCCACGCACCAGAGGGGCTCTCTGGGCAGGAGGGCCGGCGGCCAGCGGCCGTGGGAAGTGAGGAGTCAGCAGCTGCAGCACTTGGACTGGGGCCAGATCTTGGTCTTGTTGACTTACTCATCTCCATCCCACCCATCTTCCCTCCTATCTCTTTAAAAATACATTTTTATTGATTTCAGAGAGGAAGGGAGAGGGAAAGAGAGAGAAACATCAATGATGAGAGAGAATCATTGATTGGCTGCCTCCTGCACGCCCCACACTGGGGACTGAGGCTGCAACCCGGCATGTGCCCTGACTGGGAATCGAACCGTGACCTCCTGGTTCATAGGTCGACGCTCAACCACTGAGCCACGCCAGCTGGGCTCTTCTCTCCTATTAGTTGCTCTACAACCATGGGTGGCTCCCCATTGCCAAAGGCTACATTTCCCAAAGTCACTTCCAGGGAGTGGTAGTGCCATGAGAAAAGGGTTCTGTGGCCAACTAAGTTTGGGAAACATCTTGTCCCTCTGCCCCCAACCCTTCCTTGGAGAATCAGAGAGCAAATGAGCACATACAAGGCATTGCCTCCCTTCCTCCCTCCCTCTTTCCCTCCCTCCCTCCCTTCCTTTCTTCCTTCTCTCCCATCTTCTTTCCAGGAATTGCTATTTATTGTCTCCCATGGGCCTGTTCTGGGAGCTGACTCATGACATGGAACAGTCTAGAATTGGCTTTTGTGTCTCCCTGAGCACCGAGAGCCCAGCGCCTGAATCCTTTGATGAATGCGTGATGGTAGGGGACTTAGGTTTATTCTGTGTCTTCTCAGGCGGGGCCCTGTTTTAGTTTCCTACTGTGACTGTCATTACCACAAACTCAGTGGCTTAAAACAACACAAATGATGATCTTTCGGTTCATAAGTCCGAGACCGTCGTCATTGGGCCAGAGTCAAGGCCTGGGCGGGGCTGCCTTCCTCTCTGGAGACTCTGGGGGAAATCCAGTCCCTTGCCTTTCCAGCTGCTGGAGGCCACCTGCATTCCTTGGCTCGTGGCCCCTTCCTCTGTCTTCACGCCAGCTGCAGAGCATCTCTCTGACCCTGCTTCTGTCATCCTCACATGTCTTTCTCCAGCTCTGACTCCCTCTCCCTCTCCCTCTCTCTCTCTCTCTCTCTCTCTCTCTCTCACACACACACACACACACACACACACAGACACACACATTTTTAAGGACGCTTGTGGTGACATTGGGACCACCCAGATAACCCAGGATCACCCACCCATCTCCGGGTCACTGATTAGCAACCTTAATTTCATCTGCAACCTTAATCCCCCTTTGGCTTGAAGGTGATTTAGTCAGAGGTTCTGGAGATAAGGACGTGGGCATTTGAGAGCCACGGTTCTGCTGACCACAGACCCCCTGCTCATCTCCTCCTTCCCTCCCCCCGGGAGAGTCTCAGTGAGGATGGCCACCGCTGTAAACTCCATCCCAGAGAAGATGCTCACCGGTGCCTGGGCTCCGTCCTGCCGGGGCTCCAGACTCCATCCTCTGTGGCTGTGTCTACCTTTTTAGGGTTTTATCCCCAGCCATGTTGACCTATGAACCAGCACAGAGCCACGCATACTGCCCCTCAGCTCCCTGGAGGCCAGAGGTGGGACCTGGGGGAGCTTCCCTGGCTCCGGCTCGCAGGTGTGACAGTGTGAGGGATGCAGCTTGCATGCGGCAGGGACAGGCTGTGTGTCTGGCGGGGGAGGAGGGAGGGTAATGGGGGTGTTTGAAGTTGGGGGGGAGGATGACTTCATTTCAGGTGTCTCTTGGTCTGGAGCTCAGGTGGGCCTTGGAGTGGAGAACGGGGTTCAGGGACCCCAGGACTAGGTGACAAACCCCAGTCTAGTGGTTATTTATGAGCGGGCTGTGATCTACAGGATAATGGCCCTTTAAGATGGCCACATCCTAATCCTGGGAACCTGTGACTGTGTTACCTTGTCTGGAAAAGGGGACTTTTAAATATACATATTTTATTTTATTTTTAGAGAGAGAGGAAGGGAGAGGAGAGGGATAGAGAGAAAGAAACATCAATGAGAGAGGAAATCATCAACCAGCTGCCTCCTGCGCGTCCCCCACCGGGGATCAAGCCAGCAACCCCAATGTGCCCTGACCAGGAATCGAACCAGTGACCACTTAGTTCCTGGGTTGACACCCAACCGCTGAGCCACACCGGCTGGGCTGGAAAAGGGGACTTTGTAGATGTGACTAAGGGTACGGTGCTTGAGCTGGGAGATTAGCCTGGATTACCCAGGTGGGACCCACTGTTCCCACAGGAGCCCTCACACGTGGAGACCTTGCTGGCTGTGTTACAGCGGGATGACACGGAGGAGAGGGATGGGCAGGGCTCAACCCACTGTTGCGGGCTTTGCAGGTGGAGGAAGGGGCCCTGAGCCAAGCGAAGGGGGGCCCTGTGGGAGCGCCGAGGAGCTGGGAAAGACCTTCGTGGACAACAAAGAGACGGGGCCTCCGTGTTAACCACTAGGAAATGGATTTTCCCCCAGAGGCAAGGACCAGCCCTGCCCACACCTTGCCTTAGCCTGCTGCGACCTGACCTGGGTGGGTGATCAGGGAGGGTCCTGAGGAGCAGGCATGCCTGAGTGAGGCCTGAAGGATGAGTTGGGGGGTTCTGGACGAGGGGGATGGGGTGGTCAGGAGAACAGTGTGTGCGAGGCTGCTGGAGGGAGGGAGGGTGGGAGTGGGGGTGTAAGTGGGGATGGGAGGAAGGCTGGGGGGCCAGGGGCCAGAAGATGCACAGCCAGGCGAGCCGGGGCCAGGGGCCGGGTCTCCTGGGCCATCGTCAGCACGTTTGTTGGGCTTCATGCCTAGTTGGGTTGAAGCCATCTGAGTGTCTTCCATGGGGGGCGGGGCGGGGAGGGGAGCAGATGTGTGTTTTGAAAAGGTCCCTCTGGCGTCGCACTGTGAGTGGGCTATGGGGGATGGGTGGGTGTGAGGAGACCCTTAGACGGCCACTGTCAAGACCAGGTGGTAGGGAGGTGAGGGAGAGCTGGTGGATTTGAGGGCAGAACTGGACAGGAGGGCCTGGTGGGTAAGAGGCCGTGCAAGACAACCCAGGCTCTAGCACTGCCTGGCTGTGTGACTTTAGGCAAGTTTCTTGACCTCTCCGTGCCTCAGTTTTCCCATCTGTAAAATGGGATAGATAGTAGGTATAGGGCGGGGCCTGGGATTCTGCATTTTGAGCAAGTTCACAAGGGATGCCAGTGCTGCTGGCCCAGGTTCCTCACCTTGCGTAATAGAGGGGAGGGCCCCTCAGGATATATTGGGGTGCACCTCCCAGCTCTGCCCCCTTTGGATATTTTGTGTTTGATTGTCCTCTTCCACCCCTGCGCCCCCTCCCCACTATAGACTCTTAGCTGCTACAGGTGTGGCCCAGCCCCCATTCCTCTCCAAGCTGAGCCAGGTGGGGCTTTCTGAAAGTGATATTTACCAGGTTTTATAGGGAAAACCAAACCGCCCGAAACCAGACAGGCCTAGAAATGGGAAGGTTTCGGCCACTCTCTCGCTATCTTGATGCCACTAAGGTTGAGCCACAGGCCTTTGGTTGCACAGCTCATCACTCTGCGGACACCTCGCTCTGCCTCGAACCTGCCGGGGAACCCCACCCAAAAGCCCCCCTTCCAGGCCCCGGGCTTCCCCCTCCCACTCTCCCCGTTCTGTCCCCGCTTCCCTCCCTGGCCATGGCCAGAGCCCAGCCCCGCTGTGTCTCCCCCTTCCCCTGGGACAGCGGGAGCGGACGGGCTGTCCAGGGGCTGGGCCCATGGCCAGTGGGAACTGGTGGGGCCTTGACATTCAGGAGGCCAGGCTTCCCGGGCCGCCACGGCCGTAGATGCCCAGGCTGCTGCCCTCTCTGCCAGGAGCTGGGGTGGGTGAGGGGCCCCTGTGAGTGGGCAGTGGGAGGCCATGGGGGTGGGGCAGTGGGGAAGATGGGAGAGAAGGCAGAGAGAGTGATGAATGGGCTGGGGTGAGCGCTGTACCTGGGGCATGAGACTGGACCAGGTTTTGGGGACCACAGACAGTGCTGCAAGGGTGAAGCTCAGGTCCCCAGATGCCACCTCTTTCTACTTACGGCCTGGGAATACCCTGGGAAGGTGGGGTGGCCTCCCCACTGGAGCCACAGCTCCTGGAGGGCGCTCGGGGCCCACCCAGCTCTCTGGCGCACAGTAGGTGCTCCACGTGCTTGTGTGGTGGTCAGGAGTCAGCTGACCTGGACTCAGCGCTGACCCACCACAAGGTGTGAGCTTGGGTGGGTCCTTCCCCTCACAGACTAGCTTTCACGGTAACGGTCTCACAGGGCTGTGGGTTCAATAACCGCCTTTGCTACTTCTACACGTGTGCACCGCATTGACCCCATTTTCTGGGTGCCTGTAAAACGATGACATCATAGACAACAACAACAAAAATTCCCCAGTGTCTGCCAGAGGCCAGCCCAGCGGGAGTGGGTGGAGGGTGGGGCTGAGTGGTGCCCCCACCTCAACCCCACCTACATCTCTGGGAATGTCTGGGGGAGCTGGGGTCCAGCACCTCCATAGGTTTAGGGGGGCTAACCCCTTTCCCCATAAGCCCCATATGAAACCCAAGTCCTCTACTCCCTTGGTGCGGCTCTGATGGGCTACAATTGCCCCTCTGGCCAGCAGGAAGACAGCTCCCCCTGGTGGCAAGCCATGGCCTTACACAGATTTATTGTTGAGCGGCTATTTACCTGTGTGGCTTTATACAATTATTTTATTTCTCTCTCTTTATGTATATACATCATCATCATTGTTGTTGTTGTTGTTCTGTTTTACTGAGCCATTTGCAAGTGTGTGGCAGACATTTTGATCCTTCACCCTGATCATATCAGCATCTTCTCCAACAAGGACATCTCTGACGTAAATTCTCGTTCAGGCATTCGACATGGGTAGAACATAATCAGACATAAAGTCCTCATTCACATTTCATCAGCACCTCAATATTCTCCTTTACAGCGATACCTGCCTTCCACCTCGACTCAGGGTCCAACCCAGACATTGCATTCAGTTGTCCCGTCTCTCGTCTTCTTTATTCTGGAACATTCCACAGCTGTTCTTTGTTTCATCGTTGGCATTTTTAAAGAGTCCAGGCTAGTTGTTTTGTAGAAAGGCCTTCAGTTTGGCTTTATCTGAGGTTTCCTCATGATTTGGTTCAGATTATGGACACAGATAGGATAGGCCCTTCTCAGGACGTTTTTATTTAACACTAGAGGCCCGGTGCACAAAATTCATGCAAGGGGCTCGGTCCTTGCAGCCCCAGCTTCATCTGGAAGATCATTCGGAAGGACGTCCGGAAGGTCGTTTGGCTGTCCAGTCTAATTAGCATATTACGCTTTTATTATTATAGACTAGAGGCTCAGTGCATGAAATTCATAAATGGGTAGAGTCCCTAGGCCTGACCGGCGATCAGGGCCAATCTGTGGGGTTACTGGTGGGGCAATCGGGGGGCGCCCCCCAGCTGGCATCCACCTTGGCTGGCTTGGGGCCTGTGGGCTGGGGGCAGCTCCTGCGTTGAGCATCTGCCCCCTGGTGGTCAGTGCCAGTCGTTCTGTCATTCAGTCGATTTGCATATTTGGCTTTTATTATATAGGATAGGATGGGGGAAGCCTGTGACCCAGAGAGGAACTGGGAACACAGAGAAGCTCCAGTCTCCTCTCTGCACTCAGTTGCTGTGTGACTTTGGGTGGGTGACTGCACCCATCAGGTGCAGTTTCCTCACCTGTGACGTGGGGTGGTGATCTGGCCCCGAAGGGCTGGGTGGCGTAAAGGAGATGTGTGACTGGGCAGTGATGCTAGATACAGTGAGTTCCCTGTTCTCTGCCCCGTACAGCCCTCCAATGGCCTGGGGTGTGGCGGCAGGAGGTGAAGGGCAGCCAGGCTCCCCTCCTCTGTCCCCCGGGCCCTGGGGAGCCCAGAGCTGTCGATGAGATGAGCAGGCAGGCCGGTCGGGGAAAACCCAGGCCCAGGACCCAGAAATTTCCCCGCACTCAGCAGGCCCAGCAGGGCTGAACCCTCACCCCGGCCCGGCCACCCACAGGCTTCCACGCTCACTTGGTGGGTGCTTTGGGCCAGGGAGGACCTCGGTGGTCCCGGCAGGTCCCTGCCCCTGGAGAGGCCCAGCAGCCTGGTTTACTGGAGGGAGGAGGCTGGGCGTGCGTGGGCAAAGCTGGTGCCATGTGCCTGGACGTGTGCAAACGTCAGGTTATATTTATTATTTCAGGTTTATGTGGTGATGTTTCAGGTGAGCAAAAAGAGAATGTAATGCACACTCCACGTACCCACCCACCTCCTGTTACACGGGCCTCCTGGCTGCTCTCTGACCTTAACAGAAAAATGTATTCATTTTTCACTCTTCCCTTGAGTGGAGAGAAGAGCAGAGAAGCCCCTTAGGCAGCCAGGCGTCTGGGGTGGGGGTAAATGGCTTCTGCTTTTCTCCCCTGAACCAAGAGGTCCCTACCTCACGCATCCCATAGGTGGCCTCCTCCTGTCTGTCAGGCACCATTGGGGCTGCTGTAGGTATACTGGTGGGACAGGCTCCCTCCCACCTGGTCTTCTCCCCTCCCCCACTTTCCCTTCCTGGAACTCCTGGTTGTGGGTCAACAGAAACCTGCTTCATGCCCCACTTTCATTCTACCAGGAAGGACAAAAGTCCTTCCCCAAAGTCTCAGCAAGACTTTCCTCTCTCTCTTTTTTAAAATCTATTTTTATTTATTTTGGAGAGGAAGGGAGAGGGAGAGAGATAGAAACATCAATAATAAGAGAGGATCATTGATCGGCTGCCTCCTGCTTGCCCCACACTGGGGATTGAGCTGGTAACCCTGGCAGGGGCTCTGACCAGGAATCGAACTGTGATCTCCTGGTTCATAAGTTGAAGCTCAACCAGGGAGTCTTGAGCTATGGAGGCTGGAGTTCGAGGAGATGGGAGATCAGGTGCTTCCGTCCTGATTTCTCTTTGGTAACGTGAGGCTTGGTCGCAGGCCTGGCCTTGACAGTGAGTGGAGACCTGGCCTCCTGGGACCTGAGGGTCTGGAGGGAAGATGGGTGTCTGGGACCCACCGGGCCTCACCAGTTTTTCTTACGCTCCAGGGTCGAGCCCCCACGGACCCCTGTGCTGGAGACCCCAACCGCTACTATGACAAGGCTGCCGGGAGGTGCTGTTACCGCTGCCCTGTGGGTGAGTGGGGTGCTGGGGCTGGGGGGAGGGGGGATTGGGGTGTGGGGAAGATGGGAGCCAACGTCGTCACTGTCATGTTGGCTATCGGTTCTGAAGGCCATCCCGCCATGAGTTCTTATTTATTTATTTATTTTAAAAAAATATATACGGTATATCTATCTATCTATATATATATAAAAGCATAATATGCAAATCGACCAGACGGAGGAACAACCGGTTGCTATGACGTGCACTGACCACAGGGGGCTGCCCTCAGCCCACAGGCCCCGATCGCCCAACGGGAAATGGGGAACTGGGGGTGTGGCCAGCTGCAGGGGAAGATTGGCCCTGATTGCAAGCCAGGCCTAGGGACCCTACCCATGCATGAATTTCATGCGCCAGGCCTCTAGTATCTATCTATATCTATATCTATATCTATATCTATATCTATATCTATATCTATATCTATATCATGTTTTCAGAGAGGAAGGGAGAGGGAGAAAGAGATAGAAACACCAATGATGAGAGAGAATCATTGATTGGCTGCCTCCTGCACATCCCACACTGGGGATTGAGTCTGCAACCCGGGCATATGCCATGACTGGGAATCGAACCATGACCTTCTGGTTCATAGGTCGACGCTCAACCACTGAGCCATGCCGGCTGGGCTGTGAATTCTTGTTTTTGATTGACAGCTGCCCCTCATAGAACATGTGCTATATGTGCACTAGGTTGAGACCTTCACATGCACTGCTTCGTCTCATCAGATCCTCACCATTATCCGTTAGGATTCCCGTTTTGCAGATGAGGCTATGGGGGTGCTGCAAGGTTAAGTAACTTGCCCAAGGTCACGAACTGGGAAATGGAAGAACTGGCTGGGCTGGCGTCAGGGTTCTGTGACCCCAGAGTCAAGCTGTCAATATCCCCTGACCCCCCTTCATTTCCGGGCCTGGATGCACATCCTCTAGGCCTCCAAGTGTTGCCATCTGGCGGGTGACAGGCCACAGTGCACAGATCGCTGGGGGTCTATGGCCTGAGCTGGGCAGGAAGCCTGGTCATCTGTTCCCAGACCACGAGGGCCAAAGGAGCCCATGCTCAGGCAACGGAGGGCCGAGAAGCATTTAGGGAAAGAATTTGGTATTTTCTATTTCCAGAAATTGCTGTCATGATAGGGAAAAAATAGCCTTTCTTGCCTTTATTTTGTGGGTTAGTGTTGGTTTTGAAGTAGATGTCAGGTGGTCCCCGTGCTTGTCTGTTTTTAGTGTTTGTGGCCGCAGTGCCTAACTGGCTGGCCACCACCCACCCATGTTCCTGCCCGTCCACTCATGCATCTTTTCACCCACTCATAGCTCACCCACTGGCCCTCCCCCCCCTCCCATCCCTCTTCCCATCCCCTATCCATCTAGCCGTCTGTCTCAGTTTGCTCAAGCTGCCATAGCAAAACACCAGAGTCTGGGAGCTTAAGTCACAGACATTTATTTTCTCGCAGTTCTGGAGGATACAAGTCCAAGATCAAGGTGCTAGTAGGATTTGGTTTCTGGTGAGAAATCTCTTCTTGGCTTTCAGACAGCTGCCTTCTCATGGCTGAGGGCGGCGGGGCGGGGGGGGGGGGGAAGGAGAGAGAGAGAGGAGAGATCTCTTTCTCTTCTAATAAGGCCACCAATCCTGTTGGATCAGGGCCCCATCCTTATGACCCCATTTAACCTTAATGACCTCCCAAAAGCCCTGTCTCCAAATACAGTCACATTGGTGGTTAGGGCGTCAACATATGAATTTGGAGGGGACACAGTTCAGTCCATAGGGCCACCCCTCCCCCTCCATCCATCCCCATCACCTCCCCACCCCCTTTCCATCCACTCGTCCATGCAGCCATCAGACATTGTTTATGGCTCCTCCTCACAGTGAGGCCACTGGTTACCTTTCTGCAGGAGCTGCTGTGCTTGGTGTCCTCTGGACCTACTGTGAGCTTTCCCCTCTCTGGGCCTCTGTCCAAGCCTGTGGGCACCCTCCCCCACTGCCACCCCCCCCCCCCCACCCGCAGTCCTGCACCCCTTCCTCCAGGAAGCCAGCCCTCACCAGCCTGCGCTGTGTGGCTGGTCGCACCCTGCCTCTCCCGGGCCGACTGCAGCCAGAGCTCTGGAGCGTGGCCCACAGGTCCCCCTGCTGTCTCTCAGATCCCCCTTCCCCCCTCCCATCCTTCTTCCCATTCTTCTGGCCACCCACCCCCTATCTGCTACAGAGAGAGGCAGACACTTCCCACATCCTCCGGCTCCCTTGACCCCAGCCTGTGAGGCCTTGCCAGAGAGGGGTGGGGAGGGAGTGACATCGGTCCCAGCCTCCCTCCACTTAGACACTCTGACTTGGGAGCGGGGGCGGCCTTTCCCCCACGCCCTGCAGTGACTGGGGGTGGCCGAGCACCTCATGCCGCTGTGGTGGGAGGGGCATTTTGGTGGAGTTTTATTGACCTTGTGCTTCCGGGCAGACAAGAGAGGAAAAATGAAAAACCCGCAAAAACCCCTTCCTCGGTGTCTTGGGGAAATTTCTGACATTTTGCCGCCCTCCCCTCCGCCATCAGCGCTCAGCTGTGGGGCAGGGCGCGGGGGCGGGCTGGTGGAGGAAGGAAACAGGGGACCTTTGAAATTGAGAAGTCAGATGTCACCGAACCCCTCCTCTGGCCCAGGCCTCTAAAGCCCTTTCCAGCATCCTTGACAGCTGATCCCCAGCCCTCTGCTTACACACCCCTGGTGACGGGGAGCTCACTCACTGTTCCTAACAGTGGCCGTGATTGACATTGATGGAGCATGCTCCTGCCAGCCACTGTGCTGAGCCCTTTGCCTACATATTCGCTCACTGAACCGGATGGGAAACACGGTGCCTTTCGGGGATTTGGCCATGGTCATGGGCCAGTAAGTGGCTCGGGTGGGGCTCACAGGTGGCCGTCTAACTCGGAACCCCAAGCCCTTCCGTCTTATTTGGTGCTGACCCCATGGCATTGCATTTGGGAGGCAGCAGAGCATATCCGAGAAGAGCCCAAACCCCCCACTTATTCTGCACCCTGCTTCCTGGATCAGCCCCCTGCTTGGGCCCAGAGCCGCTGCCCACAGGGAGGGGCCCCCCTGGCCAGATGTGGGGGGACCGTGTGAAGCCAGGCCTGGTGCTAGCTGGAGAGCACGCTGTGATTGGGCCAAGGCAGTGGGTCCCACCGTGTGCAGGGAGCCGAGGGTTTCTCCCAGGCGGTGAGCAGGGAGGAGGGGAGGCCTGGCTGGCCCACAGTCCAGGGAAACAGGAGAAACACCAGGCAAGCATCTTTCACCCCCAATTCCAAAGCCAAGGACAAAGCATCTGAGGGCTCAGATGAGTCCAGATGTTCACCTCCACTCAGGTCCCGGAGCCAGGACTGCCCTGGGCCACTGCAGGGGGGGGGGTGGGGCGGGGGGGTGGTTCCCCAAGAAGGGCGGCCTATGGGTTGGGAAGCCCTTCCAACAGGCTGTTAGCATCTAGGGCGGTGCTGCCGGGAGTTGTGGGAACACGCTCCTGGGGGACCTGGCCTGGCTGGAATATTCAGGGGGGCTTCCTCGAGGGGCCGGCATCTGGAGTCCTGAGGGTGAGCCGGGCGGTGCCAGGCCGAGGTGGGAGGAGGAGTGCTCTGATCAGAGGGCACGGAGGATGCCAAGGCCTGGAGTGAGGGGGGGGAGGGGGAGGGGGCGGGGGGGGGCGCCACTCAAGGACGGGGTGGGGTTCCATGTGGCTGAAGCACAGGGCCTGAAGGGGAGGGGGAGGGGAGGGAAGGGGAGAGGGGCCTGCGGCCCAGACTCTGTGCGGGCAGTTTCTGGGGCCAGACCAGCTGGGGTTGCCTGACCACCCCAAAGCTGAGCCAGCGGCGAGCGCAGTGACGGAAACGTCCGGACAAACAGAGCCTTGGGAGTCAGAGCCGCTGATCAGAGGCCGGAGCAGATGTGGAGGAGGCGGGTGGGGACAGAGGCCACTTGGGAACCAGTTCTGAGAGCAACGCCGCAATCGCAGCCTCTGAACCACCGTTGTGTCTGATGGTGAAAGGGATGGCGGGGGAGACCTCCGTGGGATCCGGGAAAGAAGAGAGAGAAATGAGTCAACCCTCATCCTCCTTAGGCTCCATGGCTCCCGCCCCTGCGGCCTCTGCTCTCTGCTCGGCCAGCGGGGCCTCCCTGGGGCCTCTGCCCGCCCAGTGCCCGCTGCCCGGAACCTCTCCGCAGCCCCTTCGTCCGGTGGGCCGGGTGAGGCCACAGACCTGGGCTCCCTCTCCATCCCCGCGGCCCCCCCCTCCTGCTCCTGCTGTCCTCTCTTCAGTTTGTATCCACGTTGGAAGCGGACGAGCTGATTTCCACGTGACTTGCTGCCCTCTGTCCCTGGGCTGGGGGTGCGCTCCCGGGAGCAGGTCCTCGTCTTCAGTCTCTCAATCGGGCCCGCAGCGTGAGTTGAGCGGGAAATCCCACCCGAAATGAGTCACTCGGCCTCGAATTCTGTGCACTGAAAACGTCCTTCTGAGCAGCGTCCACAGGCGCCCCCAGAGTGACTGCGGGGCGCAGGGAATGCGGAGAACCCCTGGTCTAGGGCCTTTGCGTTGTACCTAGCAGAAGCCCAACTCAGGCCCAAACAAGACGGAAGAGAAACAATGGGCTCAATAACAGAAATCATGGCGCCACGAATTCGGGTCTGAATGACGTCATCAGGAGTCCATTTCTCTGCGTCCGTGGCCTCTGAGTCACCTCCTCCTCTGGTGGACCCAGCCCCAGGACAGGGCAGCTCGGGGCCTAAATTGCCCTTTGAACCAGGAAACAGTAAAGAGGGGGCTCCTTTCCGGTAACTTTTGTGAAACTCAGAGATGGGCTCATTGGCTGGCATGGGTCCCATGAACCAATCACAGTGTTGAAGAAGATGCATTCTGATTGGTCTGCCTGGGTCACGTGCCAATTTTGAAGGATGATGTATTCTGATTAGTCTGCCTGGGCCATGTGTCCATCCTGAAGGATCAAGCATTCTGATTGGCCTGCCTGGACCATGTGCCCATCCTGAAGGCTGAAGCATTCTGATTGGCCTGCCTGGGTCACGTGCTCAATTAGAAGGGCTGTGGGAGACATCCTGGCTAGACCTCGCAGACATAAAGGGGGCCAGGACAGGTGAACACCCTGTGGCCATCCAGGACTTCCCCAACCCATTTGCCCCGTGCATTCGGTCTCAGCATCATGCCTCTCCCATCAGGGACTGCTGGGTGCTTTGCCAGCCTCTCAGTCAGGCTGGATTAGGCTCCTCGTGGTCTGAGGACTACGGCTCCCCAGTTCCCACAATGCAGGGGACCCCGGGGATAGTAAGAACAGTGCTCCTGCCCAGCCAGCGTGGCTCAGTGGTTGAGTGTCAGCCTATGAACCAGGAGGTCATGGTTCGATTCCCAGTCGGTGCACATGCCCGGGTTGTGGGCTTGATCCCCAGTGTGGGTGTGCAGGAGGCAGCCAATCAATGATTCTCTCTCATCATTGATGTTTCTCTCTCTCCCTCTCTCTTCCTCTCTGAAATCAATAAAAATATAGTAAAAAACAAAACAAAAACAAAATCCCAAACAGTGCTGGTCCAGTGCCTGCTGTGTGCCTGCACTGCTGTGGGACTTGACGCATGCTTGTCTTCACAATCCCTTTAATCCTTTCAATGATGCTATTATTAACGTAGTACCCCTGCAGTCTCTGTGACTTGCCCAAGGCTACCCCCTCAGCATGTGGCAGCCCTGGAGTCCCAGGCCCCGCTCTTCTCCCTAACCCGGGCTGTGCTGCCTGCCAGGCCACCAGAGGCAAGGTCTGCCCTCTTGGGCATCAGAGCCTCCATCATGAGTTGCGCTGACATGTTGGGGGGTTTAGGAGTGTTGCTGGGAAGGGCTTCAGGGATGAGAGTGGAAGGGGTGCCCCTGAGAGTTTGCCAAGGTGGCCTGGCCTGGAGCTTCTCCGCTTCTTTTCCAGGGTCATCCCCACAGCACCTGTGCCCGCAGGGGCCATCCGCCTGCAGGAAGCAGTGCCAGCGGGACCACTACCTGGACAGGGCCAACCGGTGCACAGCCTGTGTGAGCTGCAAAGGTAAGAGCCGTCCTCCCCTCCACGGCTCCTTCCAGCGAAGCAGGGGTAGAGGGTCGGGGGGACCCTTTGGGGAGAGACAGAACCTAGAAGGTGGGGAGCATCGAGATTTGGTGACTGCACTCTGACCTGGCCCCCTGGTGCCTCAGTTACCCCTCTGGATTTGTGAATTGATACCAGCCATGACCTTTTGCGCCCATACTTTTTGGAGAGACTTAGTTAACGTTTCCTCAAGGGAGGGACTCACATGTATTGAGTTTAATGTTTGCAGGACCCGTAGGGGAAGAGTCTTTCCTTCTCCCTGCTTTACAGTGAGGACAGGGAGGCTTAGGGAGGTACTTTCCTAAGTCACACGACTCTGGTGAGGGCCCCCCAGGGGTGTGAACTGAAGGTCTGACACAAGAGCTTCCAGCAGAACTCTCTCAATAAGCACCTTGTTGTGAATTGCTTGTTTTATTTTATATTTTTAATTGATTTTTTACAGAGAGGAAGGGAGAGGGATAGAGAGTTAGAAACATCGATGAGAGAGAAACATCGATCAGCTGCCTCCTGCACACCTCCTACTAGGGATGTGCCCGCAACCAAGGTACATGCCCTTGACCGGAATCGAACCTGGGACCCTTCAGTCCGCAGGCCAACGCTCTATCCACTGAGCCAAACCGGTTAGGGCAGGTTGTGAATTTCTTATGATGAATGTGGTTTGTGTGCTACCTGGTGTGTGTTTTACTTTTGTGTGGGTTTTTTGGGAGGTGGTGGTGGGGAATGTGTTGCAATTTCTTGGCCTAATGAATATTTCTTGGCCTAATGAATATTTCTTAGCATGCTTAGTGTATTTGAAAAAAATGTATATTCTGTTTGTTCCATACAGAATTCTACACATACCTATTAGATCAAGTTTATTCATTGTATTATGTAAACAATACACATTCTTATTTAGTTTTGTCACCTTCACAAAGGTTGATTTCTGAGGTAGATGTGTTAAAATCTATCTTCTGCCTGACCAGTGTGGCTCAGAGGTTGAGCGTCATCCTGTGAACCAGGAGGTCACAGTTTGATTCTGGTCAGGGTACAAGTCCAGATTTCAGGCTCGATCCCCAGTAGGGGGCATGCAGGAGGCAGCCGATCAATGATTCTCTCTCATCCTGGATGCTTCTATCTCTCTCTCCCTCTCTGAAATCAATAAAAATATATTTTAAAAAAATCTATCTCCCAATATGCTTGTTTTTCGTCAGATTTTCCTTGTGTTCTGTTTCTGCTTTATATAGGTCAAAGCTGTGTCATTAGGTATAATGTTCATGAACATTATGTTTTTTTGGCAAGTTGGACCTTTTATCAACACGAAGGCTACTTCTTTGTTCCCTTATAATGTGTTGGCCTGGATTCCATTTTTGTTTGATACTAGCATTGCCATTCTTTATTTATGTGAGCTTTTCTCTGGTAGAGCTTTCAAGTTTTAAAATGAATGAATGACTGCATTTGATTAAGTGAAAGTTATATGTGTTCTCTACCCCAAATTCAACCAATAGAGAAGTGTAAGGAAGAAAGCCTACTCTGCCCCTCCCCCATCACTGGATGATTGATGCTTCTCTGTGTAGAGAGAAGAATGGGTAGGCTAGTAGCTAGACTACACATACATAGAAAGAAGGAATTTTTAAGAGGATAAGATAATACTATCTATGGCATTAAAGTGATTACATTTATTTATTTATTAATATTTATTGATTTTTTAGAGAGAGAGAGAGATAGGTTTGTTGTTTCACTTATTTATGCATTCATTGGCTGATTCTTTTATGTGCCCTGACCGGGGATGGGACCTGCAACCTTGGTGTATTGGGAGGATGCTCTAACCAATTGAGCTACCTGGCCAGGACTGGAACTTTGTCATCTTACCCAACTGAGACTCTGTCCCCATTAAACATTAGCTCCTCAGCTTCCCCTATCCCCGTCCTCCACCCTTTGGCAACTACCATTCTGCTCTCTATGAATGGACTACTCTAGGAAGTTCATGTATGTGTGATTATGCAATTTTATCCTTCTGTGGCTGGCTTATTTCACTCAGCATAATATCCTCACGGTGCATGACGTGGTAGCATCTGTCAGAATGTCCTTCCTTCTTAAGGCTGAACAACAGTCCATTGTATGTTTATTTACCCACTAGAGGCCCGATGCACGAAGATTCGTGCAAGAATGGCCCTTCCTTCCCCTGGCTGCCGGCACTGCCTTGGCTCTGGCCCAGAGCCGCCTTTCCGCCTTCCCACACTGCCCAGAGGCCCAGAGCTGCTGGGGCAGGGCAGAACACCTGCGTCCCACCCTGCCCCCGGCTGCTTGGCGCCTGCATATGCAAATCAACCCACCACCTTTGTTGGGTTAATTTGCATACTCACTCCTGATTGGCTGGTGGGCGTTGCGTAGGTACAGTCAATTTGCATCTTTCTCTTTTATTAGTGTAGATGTCAATGGACACTGGGTTGTTCCACCTTCTAACTATCGTGACTATTGCTGCCGTGAACATAGGAGTCACGTATCTTTTTGAATTAGTGTCTTGGATTTCTTCAAACAAATACCCAGAAGTGGAATTTCTGGGTTATAAGGTAGTTTTATTTTCAAATACTGTTTTCCATAGTGGCTGCACCAATTTACGATCCCACCGACCGGGCGTGAGGGTGGGCAGGGGAGTCCCTTTCATATCTGTTTTCTCTGAGAGTATTAATTGCACTGACTCTAAAGGCTGTTTTCCCTTGTGTCTGCTTCCTCAAGCTTAGTGTATGTTTGAGTTCGGGGCTCTTTCGTCTTCTTGCTGGTTTCCTCTCAGGTTTGGTTTTAGTTTTGCACGTCGGATCTCGAGACTCAGGGGCTTGTGGAACCCACTCCAGTGGCCGTGGGGGAGGCGGGTGGGGCAGGGTCTGCCAGTGGCTGGTCTTCTGAGTCTGAGGGTCCTTTCCTCCCAGGTCTGACCAGCCCCAGGGCACCACCCAGTTCCCTCCCCCCAGAACCTCCTTGGGGAGATGCTTGGCTTCCAGCTCTGTGGCATCAGCGGATGAGGAATCTGGGGACACTGACCCGCCTGGATGCTCCTGTCCTGTTCCCTGGGGCCCGTCCCTGCTGGGCCCCCACGCAGAGACTGGAGCACCCCGGGGCCTCTCCCAGCACTGTCCTCTTGGACATGTTTTGGGCTGTGGCCTCCTTCTTCCATCAATCCCATCTGCCTCCCACGTTGGGGGGAGTCTATCATTTTTGGTTGGCCAACGAAGCCCCTTACTGTTTTCCAGGGATGTTTGCATTCACTCATTCATTACTTTTACCAGTGACTTTTCTATTTGAGATGAAATTCACCATTAACCATTTTTTAAATAATGCATTAGGTATGGTTGGTATTTTTATTTATTTTTAAAAATATATTTTTATTGATTTTAGAGAGGAAGGGAGAGGGAGCGAGAGATAGAAACATCAATTGATTGGCTGCCTCCTGCACACGGCCCACTGGGAATTGAGCCCGCAACCCAGGCATGTGCCCTGACCGGGAATTGAACCGCGACCTCCGGGTTCATGGGTCGATGCCCAACCACTGAGCCATGCTGACTGGGCCTGTTTGGTATTTTTAAATGCTTATAAGTGCTTAATTCAGCAAATTCTCAGGTCACCACAAAACCAAAGTCTATGAGATTTCAAAACATGGTCAGACTGCAAGCATGGAGAAGAAAAGTCAGTCATTGCTGTGGCTTGCTTTGTGCTCTCTATAATGACTAACTACCAGAAATTATTAATAGAAAAAAGTAAACGTTCTTTATTTGTGTCCTTTGTGCCCTGTAGGTTTAGCACATAATTATTAAAAAGATGAATAGTAATTAGTGATCCTAATAGAAGTTAGCAATGCATAGTTGCTAACATTGCTCTGTGTAGCAGTATTTAGTGACCTTCTTAATATATGTGCTTTAGGTAACAATAAAATGAGTTTGCATACCCGGGCCTCACGTGCAGACCTCCTAATACTTATCGCCTTGTTTATTTATTAATTTTTTTTAATTTATTGATTTCAGAGAGGAAGAGAGAGGGAGAGACAGATAGAAACATCAATGATGAGAGAGAATCATTGATCGGCTGCGTCCTGCACGCGCCCCACTGGGGATCGAGCCCGCAACCTGGGCATGTGCACTTGGGACACTTTAGTCCGCAGGCCAACGCTCTATCCACTGAGCCAAACCGACTTAGGGCAGCGCCTTATTTTTAACATAATTGGGATATTGTTTGTAAAATTCATTTAGTTTGTAAAATTCACTATTTTAGAATATTTTATTGATTGATTTTGAGAGAGAGAGAGAGAGAGAGTAAGAAAGAGAGAGAAAGAGAGAGAGAGACATCAATTTGTTGTTCCACTTATTTATGCATTCACTGGTTGATTCTTGTATGTGCCCTGACTGGGGATCAAACCCATAACCTTGGAGTAGCAGGATGATTCTCTAACCAACTGAGCTATCCAGCCAGGGCTGAAACTCACCATTTTAAAGTGTACAGTGCAGTGATTTTACTATACTGGACCCACCCTGTGCCACCACCACCACCATCAAATTCCAGAACATTCTACCTCCCCCCAAAGAAACCCATGACCTCCCAAGTCTTTCCTCCTCCCATCCCACCCCACCCACTTTCCGTCTCTGTGGACTCGCCTACCTTGGACATTTCATGGAAGTGGAATCCCAGGCTATGTGGCTTAGTGTCTGGCTTCCTTAACTTAGAGTGTTTTCGAGGCTGATCCGTGCGGTAACAGGTGTCACACTTCACGCCTTTTCACGGCTGAACGTGATTGCATTGCGTAGATGGGCCACGCTTTGTCTGTGATGTCGGCGGACACTTGGGTATCTCTACTTTGTGGCTGTTACGAATAGAGCTGCTCTGATCATGTGTGAGTGTTTGTGCAGACATATGTTTTCAGTTCTCTCGGTAGATATGTAGGAGTGGGATTGAGGATCATAGGTAAATCTATGTCTGGCCCTGGCTGGGCAGCTCAGTTGGTTAGAGAGTTGTCCCAATATGCCAAGGTTGTGGGTTCGATCCCTAGTTAGGGCATATACGAAGACTCAACCAATGAATGCATAAATCAGTGGAACAATAAATCTCTCTCTCTCTCTCTCTCTGCCTCCCTCTCCCTTCCTTTCTCTCTCTCAAATCAATAAGTAAAATTTAAAACAATAAATCTATGTTTAATTTTTGAGGAACCACCAAACTGGTTTCTACAGCACAATCTAATTGCTGTCCCCGCTAGCATGGTGTGAGCATTCCCGACTCTCCACACTCTCGCCAACACTTGCTGTTGTCTGTCTTTGTGACTGCAGCCATCCTGGTGGGTGTGAAGTGGTATCTCATTGTGCTTTTGGTTTGCATTTTCCTAAGGACTAATGATGTTGAGCATCTTTTCTTGTGCTGACTGGCCATTTGTATATCTTCTCTGGAAAAACATTTTCTTAAATCCTTGGCTCACTAAAAAAAAAAAACTTAATAGATCTTTATTTGTTAAAAGGTAGAACAGCCATTTAAAAATATGTATATATTTATTGATTTCAGAGAAAAACAGAGAGGGAGAGATAGAAATATCCATGATGAGAGAGAATCATTGATTGGCTGCCTCCTGCACGCCCCCCTATTGGGGATCGAGCCTGCAACCGGGGCATATGCCCTTGACAGGGGAATCGAACCCGGGACTCTTCAGTCCGCAGGCCGATGCTCTACCCACTGAGCCAAACCAACCAGGGCCTTAATAGATCTTTTAAAAGAACAGTTTTCAATTTATAGAAAAATTGAGCAGAAAGTACTGAGAGTTCCCGTATGGCCCCATAGTCTCTCCTATTGTAAACACCTTGCATGGGTGTGGTGTGTTGTTACAGCTGATGAACCAGTACCTGTACGTGACTAATTAAAGTTCATAGTTCACTTTAAGGTTCACTCTTTGTGTTCGAAGTTCTATGGCTCTTGACAAACGTGTCATGTCCCGTATCCACGGTTGCAGTATTTACAGGGTAGTCTCAGCCCCTACGTCCTCTGTGCTCCCCCACCCTTTACCTGGACCCTGGCAACACTGGTCTTCTTACTGTCTCCATAGTTTCGTCTTTTCCAGAATGCCATAGAGTTGGAGTCAGCCTTTACAGATTGGTCTAGTTGGTTTCTTTCACTTAGAAATAGGTGTTTAATGTCCTGCCATGTCCTTTTTGCCCATTTTATTTTAAAAAAATTAATTTTTATTGATTTCAGAGAGGAAGGGAAAGGGAGAGGGAGATGGAAACATCAATGATGAGAGAGAATCATTGATCGGATGCCTCCTGCACGCCCCCTACCGGGGATTGAGCCCGCAGCCTAGGCATGTGCCCTGACTGGAAATCGAACCATGACCTCCTGGTTCATAGGTTGACATTTAACCACTGATCCATGCCGGCCGGGTGCCCTATTTTAAAATTGGGACATTGATTTATTTTTAATACCAGTTTAGTGGTCTCCGGGGTCGTGGGCTGGGAGGTGACGGCCTCAGGACCCTGCCTGCCCAGGGAAGGCCACAGCAGCCCTCTCTCGCGTGCACACTGTCCCTGGCGGGTCCTCGGGTTCCCTCCCTCGCCCTCCCTCTGTCCTCTGTGACCCTCCTCTGTGTCCTTTAGACGGCCTTGTGGAGAAGAAGCCATGTTCGCAGAACTCCCCCCGCATCTGTGAATGCCGGGCCGGCATGTACTGTACCACGTCAGCCTCCAATTCCTGTGCCCGCTGCTCCCCCCACTCCATCTGCCCCCCAGGGATGATGGTCAAGTTCCCCGGTAAGTACCCCACCCCCAGCCCAGGCCTGAGATCTGTGCCCACACCACACCAGCCCTGCCGACCTCACCTCCCACGGCCTCCCTGGGGGGCAGGTCACAGCTCCTTTTGCAATGATGCCATCAGTGCGCCAGGCGCCAGGGCCCCTGTGCCCCTGTGCCCCCCCCCCCCCCCCCCGTGTCCCAGGCTCAGAGAGACCCTGGGGGCCCCAGGCACAGGCCTGGCTGGAAGAGGTCTTGGGATGGTTTGAGGCTCGGGGCAAAGTTTCTCTGAGGCAAGAAAGAAACCTTACGTCTCTGTCCTGGGAAATTCCTGGGAGTCAGAGGCGCAAGAGACTGGGCACCAGGCTCAAGACTGAGAAACTTTGGCTTTCTTTTCCCACTTGCTGTGTGACCTCAGGCAACTTCCTTGTCTTCTCTGGGCTTCTGGTTTTCTGACAGGGAGGGCCAGGTGGCCAGAGAGGAGATAAGGGCCACAGGTCCTGGGTGGGCGGCACGGAGAGGGCCTGTCAGAGGGAGGCCCGGGGAGCGGGTGGGTGTTGGACCACAGCCCAGAAGGGGTGCCACGGCCACAGGGGCTCAGAGGGAGCCATGTCTTCTGGGGATGGGAGTGTCCGTGACCTGGTCCTTCTCCACGGCCCATCCCACCCCCTCTCCTCCACCCTCCTCCCTTCCCTCCCTGTCCTCCCAGCCGGCCCAGCCACCATTCCCACAGGTTTTCCCTCCCAATTCTCTCTCCTGCCCCCACCCCAATCTCTCCCCCTGGCAGGCAGCCACAACCTCCCTTGCAAAGCCACATCGTATTTTGTGTGTGTCTCCTTCACATGCCTGTCTAAAAATAATACAATATATTTTCATGTAGATATATTTAATATAAAATATTTACTTATATTAAAAACATATTTTAAACATATTTTTATTGATTTCGGAGAGGAAGGGGGAGGGAGAGAGAGAGAGAAACATCAGTGATAAGAGAGATTCATTGATCGCCTGCCTCCTGCACATCCCACTCTGGGGATCCTGACCAGGAGCTGAGCCACTGAGCCCCGCGGGCCGGGCTAGGGGACTCTTGTCTGGAAGCCTGTGTACGTGGGCACTTCTGGTTGCTGGTTTGTTGGGCTCCAAGCCTGAGATGTGAAGCAAAGAGAAGGCCAGGGGACGCTCCTCCGGCCTCACGGCCCCGGGCCCGTCTGCCGTCCCCTTTCCCGTTCAGTCATTCAGGGCCTCGTGGGAGGAGGCAGGGAAAGCACACCCACTCCGCAGGGTCTCCAGCATGCGGTTTGCACCAGGACCCCCCGTGGTGCGGCCCCCTCCTTCCTCCAGCCCAGCGTTCAGCACCAGCCCTCGCTATCTGGGCCCCACCTGGTCTGTCTCCTTTCAGTTCCGGGGACGGGCAGGACTTTCCCCTTCTACCAGGCCTTTGCATATGCTGTTCCCTCAGTCTAGGACACCCTTCCCACCCCATTCACTAAGTTCACTCCTACTCAGCCTTGAGCTGGGCCACACAAAACACTCTGCTAAGGGACCCGCAGAAGCCCGCCACCTGCAAGCAGGGGCAGGGCGGTGCGGGGGAAAGCGCTCCGGACTGAGCATCAGATGCCTGGGATTTCATAGAGCTCTGCGTCTGTGGGGTATGTTCCCAACGCTCTCTGGGCCTCAGTGTCCCCATCTGTCAAATGCCTGGAGTTCAGTTGTTCCAACTAGGGCGTGTGGACCAGTGGTTTTCCTGTGATTGCCACATGGTGGCGCCAGAGTCCCCTCTTTGCTGCCCCTAGACCCACCCTGCCTGAGGCGATACCAGGGGCTGGCCACATGTGGTCATTGAGCACCTGTGATGTGTCCAGGGGCACTGAGATATGCTATCAGCATAGAATATGCACGGATTTCAAATACTTAGTATAAGTATTTTACATTTGAGAATGTAAAACATCTCAATTATTATTTTTTAAAAATATTTTTATTGACTTCAGAGAGGAAGGGAGAGGGAGAGAGAGACAGAAACATCAATGATGAGAGAGAATCATTGATTGGCTGCCTCCTGCATGCCCCCCACGGGGGACCGAGCCCGAAACCCGGGAATGTGCCCTTGGCTGTAATCGAACCCGGGACCCTTCAGTCTGAGGCTGACGCTCTATCCACTGAACCAAACCAGCTAGGGTTCATAATTATTTTTTATGTTGATTACCTGCTCACACAATATTTTAGATCCATTGAGTTAAATAAATATATTTAAATTAATTTCACATGTTTCTTTTTACTTTTTAAAAAAATATATATTTTTATTGATTTCAGAGAGGAAGGGAGAGGGGGAGAGAGAAAGAAACATCCATGATGAGAGGGAATCATTGATCGGCTGCCTCCTGCGTGCCCCACAATGGGGATTGAGCCTGCAACCCAGGCATGTGCCCTTGACTGGCTCGAACCCAGGACCCTTCAGTCCTCAGGCCGATGCTCTATCCACTGAGCCAAACCAGCTAGGGCTCTTTTTACTTTTTTTTTTTAAAATATATTTTATTGATTTTTTACAGAGAGGAAGAGAGAGGGATAGAGAGTCAGAAACATCGATGAGAGAGAAACATCAATCAGCTGCCTCCTGCACACCCCCCACTGGGGATGTGCCCGCAACCAAGGTACATGCCCGCAACCAAGGTACATGCCCTTGACCGGAATCGAACCTGGGACCCTTGAGTCCACAGGCCGATGCTCTATCCACTGAGCCAAACCAGTTTCGGCCTCTTTTTACTTTTTTTTTTTTTAAAATAGATTTTTATTGATTTTTTACAGAGAGGAAGAGAGAGTGATAGAGAGTTAGAAACATCGATGAGAGAGAAACATCGATCAGCTGCCTCCTGCACACCCCCCACTGGGGATGTGCCCGCAACCAAGGTACATGCCCTTGACCGGAATCGAACCTGGGACCCTTGAGTCTGCAGGCCGACGCTCTATCCACTGAGCCAAACCGGTTTCGGCTCTTTTTACTTTTTAAAAATATTTTTTAGCCCCAGCTGGTTTGGCTCAGTGGATAAGAGTGTCAGTCTGCGGACTGAAGGGTTCCAGGTTCGATTTCAGCCAAGGGCACATGCCTAGGTTATGGGCTCGATCCCCAGTAAGGGGCGAGCAGGAGGCAGCTGATCAATGATTCTCTCTCATCATTGATGTTTCTATCTCTCTATCCTCTCCCTTCCTCGCTGAAATCAAATCAATAAAAATATATTTAAAAAATATTTTTTTAAATTGATTTTTAGAGAGAGAGAGGAAGGGAGAGGGAGAGAGAAATAGAAACATTGATGAGAAAGAAACATCGATTGCTTGCCCCCTTCCAGGGATCGAGCCTGCAACCCGGGCGTGTGCCCTGACTGGGAATTGAACCAGCAACCTTTTGGTGCACGGGACGATGCCCAAGCAACTGAGCCACCCTGGCCAGGGCTGTACTGTTTTAATGTAGCTACTAGAAGATTTAAATGACCTGTGTGATCTCATCCTATTTCTATGGGACAGTGGCGCTTTGGGAGGGCTCAGCCTTTGGCTGCCAAACCCTGGCTAACTTCTAGGTCCCCCTGTGGGCTCTCCCATGGGGCAACATCTCTCCAACTGTAAAACGGAAAGTAGTTTCTGGGTCAGGTTCAGCTCTCGCTAAGCCCCAGCTAAGAGCTTGCACAGGCTCCCGTTCCTGAAATTCACAAAATCCCACGAGGCAGACTGCATCAGCTCCATCGTGCAGCGAGGAAATTGAGGTCCAGGTGGCAGGCACATGGCTCAGGATCACCGAGCAGAGAACATGGCGCGAGGGTTTGAAGGTCACCCCCAGGTCCTTTCTCAGCGACGGGACAGGGGTCCAGATGAGGAAAGGGACATGGTATTCACTGGGCACTTGCTGTGTGTCCCACCGTGTGATAGGCACACGGGTGAACGCTCTGTCCCGACAGCAGCCTGGGAAGACCGTGTTATTATTATAATCCTTTGCCTTGTCTGGCGCGGCTAGGACACGATAGAGGTGACAGGCACACCCAGGCCCACTTGATGGCAAGCGCTGTGAGTTTTCCTCTCCACTCGGCTTCCACCCAGTTAGTCTTCAGGATTCTTTGGGTTGCAAGTGGCAAAATCTTAAATTTGTGGCTCATGTAGCTAAAAAGTCTGGGGACAGCTCTGGGTAGCTTCAGGCATGGCTGGATCCAGGCGCCCTGTCTTTCCCTACCTCTCAGCTCTATCCCCTATGCTTAGGTGTCTGTAAGATGCCTCCCAGCAGCTCCAGGCTTGCTTCCTACCCAACCCCAGTGGAGAGACAGCTTCTTCGTCCTACATTTCCAAGAACCAAAAACAAAATCTTGACATTGCTTCTCAGACAGGCGTGGCTTAGGTCACGTGCCCATCCCTGAGCCAGTCCATCTTGGCCAGGGGAAGGGAAGAAATGGAATAATTTGATTGGTCCATCCTGGCCCCATGGCTACTCCTGGAAGGGAGGGGAAGGGGGAGGGGAGGAAATCAGCCCTAAAAACAGATACGGAGATTGGGGAGAGTGGTTTCCCGGGGAAATCAGGCTGCTTACCCCCAGGGGGAAGGGAGGCTGGGCAGGTGCGAACACCAGGTGGCCACTGCGTTTGCCAGGTGCCCATCCGGGACCGACTCTGGTTTGCGGTGGTAAGAGTCTATTCCTGGAGTCTTCGGACTCCTCCCTACCAAGTCTGAAGGCATTGTGTCCCCTGCAGGCACAGCGCAGAGGGACACCGTCTGTGAGGCCCCCTCCCCGGGGGCCAGCCCTGACTGCGGCGCCGGCCGGGAGGACTGCAGGGCGCCCGCCAGGTGACTACGGCCCTTCCCATCCAGCTGGCCTGAGTGTGGGGCTGTCTCCCCCACAGGATGCCTGGACCACAGCTGGGCGGTGGGGGGGAAGGGGGACGGGGGGGTGTCAGCACGGGGTGCCTGGGCTCCAGTGCATAGTAGTGAGCGTGGAGAGAGGCCATCCCTGCAAGTCATTTGAGGCCCTACTGTGTGCCCTGCCTGCCCCGATTGCACAGGAGGCCCAGGAGGCCCAGAAGGCGTAGAAAACACATCCCTGGATCCCTGACAGGGGGCCCGCCAGAGACTGTGGGCAGGAGGTCTGGGGCCCCCTGCTCCATAGAAATGGCTCTCCCCGAGCACAGGCCTCCCCTGCCCCGTCAGCAGAATCGTCCGTCCCATCTCTGGCTTTTTCCCCAGCGGCACCACCCCCCGGGCCAAGCCCACCCTGACCTCAGCCAGCTCCGAAGCCAGGACCCCGCTTCTTGAAGGGGACACTCCCCTCACCCCCGAAGCGGATTCCAAAATGATAAGGGCTCCCAGCTCTCTGTCCTCCGTGGGGAAGCCCCGTCTGGATCCAGGTAATTTCTCCAGAGGCGCTGGAGGCTGTTTCCCATGGCAACGCTGTCTGGTTGGCGGGCGGCCTGTGCGTGGTGGTCCGGGCAGGCAGGCCCTGAGCGGTGGTCTTTCCCAGTGTGGGGCGGAGAGGCTAGAGGCACTGAGAGCCGGCGTAGACAGTGGGGGCACCCACGCATTTAACAGCAGTTTGGGGTGCCTCCCGAGTGCCGGACTCTCGGGGCGCTGCTGCTGCTTGCAACAGAGCAGGTGAGCCTCAGCAGGTGTCGGTTTGATGCCCTCCTGGTTCCCATGGCGACGGGTTGGGGCCCCCAGTTCTCCCCTGCTTATTACTTAATAGCCTCCCATTGTAGAGGTACGCCTCCCTGCTTATTTAGATAGATATTTGGGTTGTTTCCGCTTTTGGGCTATAATGAATAATGAAAAATCTTGGTGCGAATGTATTTGTTCATTTCTCTTGTTGCTTTTTTAAAAATTCATGTGTAGGACTTCTTATAATTCTGGGTTGTGTCCTACAGTTGTGCTCAAATATGTCCTCCCACCCCGTGGCTTGCCTTCTCATTCTCTTTACGGAGCCTTCCCTGAAGAGATGTTCTTAATTTTAATGCAGTCGGGTCGATCCATCTTTTCCTTTGTGGCGAGTGCTTCCTATGTTCTGCCTTGTAAGACTTTCCCTCCTCTGAGCTCTCAGAGACAGCCTGCATTCGCCTTCCATGTTTAGCTCTGCCCTCTACCCTGGTTTGTGTGTATGGCATGAGGCAGCGGTCATGTTAAAAGTGTTCAGTTGAACCAACACCATCTCATATAATAAAAGAGTAATATGCAAATTGACCGTCACTCCAACACACAAGATGGCTGCCCCCATGTGGTCAAAGATGGCTGCCCCCATGTGGACACAAGATGGCCGCCACAAGATGGCCAGCAGGGAAGGGCAGTTGGGAGGGACCAGGCCTGCAAGGGAGGGCAGTTGGGGGCAATCAAGCCTGCAGGGGAGGGCAGTTAGGGGTGACCAGGCTGGCAGAGGAGGGAAGTTGGGGGTGACTGGGCCTGCAGGGAAGGGCAGTTGGGAGGGACCCAGGCCTGCAGTGGAGGGCAGTTAGGGGGCACCAGGCCTGCAGGGGAGGGCAGTTAGGGGTGACCAGGCCTGAAGGGGAGGGCAGTTAGGGGTGACCAGGCCTGCAGGGGAGGGCAGTTAGGGCAATCAGGCTGGCAGGGGAGCAGTTAGGCATCAATCAGGCTGGCAGGGGAGTGGTTAGGGGGTGATCAGGCTGGCAGGCAGAAGCGGTTAGGGCAGTGGTCAGCAAACTCATTAGTCAACAGAGCCAGATATCAACAGTACAACAATTGAAATTTCTTTTGAGAGCCAAAATTTTTTAAACTTAAACTTCTTCTAATGCCACTTCTTCAAAATAGACTTGCCCAGGCCGTGGTATTTTGCAAAAGAGCCAACTCAAGGGGCCAAAGAGCTGCATGTGGCTTGCGAGCCGCAGTTTGCCTACCACAAGGTTAGGGGCAATCAGGAAGGCAGGCAGGCGAGCAGTTGGGAGCCAGCAGTTCTGGATTGTGAGAGGGCAGTTGGACATTCCTCGCGGGGTCCCAGATTGGAGAGGGTGCAGGCTGGGCTGAGGAACACCCCCCCGCCCTGGTGCACGAATTTCGTGCACCGAGCCTCTAGTTTACCAAATAAACGGTCCTTCTCCCACAGTTTTGCAGGCCAGCTTTGCTGTACGTCCAAAGCCCATGTCTGTGTGGGTGTGACTCTGGACTTTGTCTCCTGTTCCACGAGTCTTCTTGTCTGTTGTGTGAACACCACACTGTCTTAATTCCTGTAGTTTTTCGGTCAGTCTTCATGGATGGATGAGCAACTTCTTCAGCTCAGTTCTTCTAGTATTGGCTATTCCAGTAATTTGCATTTCCACGTACATTTTTAAAGTTCGTTTTTGATGTTTTTTAAGTTGATTTCAGAGAGAGGAAGGGAGAGTCAGAAACATCAATGATGAGAGAGAATCATCGATCGGCTGCCTCCTGCATACCCCCTACTGGGGATCGAGCCCGCAGCCCCAGCATGTGCCCTGACCAGGAATTGAACTGTGACCTCCTGGTTCATGGGTCAATGCTCAACCACTGCACAACACCGGCTGGGTTCCACATACATTTTAGAATAAGCTTTTCAAATTCCACAGAATGTCCTATTGAGGTTCTGATGCGGGTTGCCTTGAAGCTGAAGATCAGTTTAGAGAGAATCCACTGTTGCAGTGTTGAGTACACGGCATAGCCCTACATTTATTTAGGCCTTCTTTAAATTCTCCCGGTAATGCTTTATTATTTTTTCTATGTAGAGATGTTCACATGTTTTTCTTAGAGTTCTAGGTATTTCATATTTCTGATGATGATCCTACGGTATCTTTTTCAATACATCATGTTCCAATTCTTTTTGAACCGTGTGAAATGCCAATATTTGACTGGCTGACCTATCAAAACAGCATTTTCATATGGGTTCAACCCACATATACAGACACTTGATTGACTCAGATATCGTAATATTGTATCCAACTACCTTGCTCATTCACTTATTAGTTCTAATAATGCATCTGCAGGTTCTTTGGGATCATCTGTGTACTCAGATGGCTATCTTCCTTTCTAAAAATTGTCACTTTTATTTCTTTTTCTTCCCTTATTGCATTGCCTAGGACCCCTGTACCCTGCTTGAATAGAGGTTGTGAGAGTAGAGCTCCTTGTCTCATTGCTGATCTCAAAGGGAAAGTGGCTGTCGAAGTTTTGAGGAGTGAGCATGGAGCGAGGGCCCTGGCATAGTGGAAATGGTGGATCGTTGTTGTTGGTGGTGGTGGTGGGGGGGGACCAAAGGTATAGGGGGGCTCAGAGCTCATCTCCTGTGTGGCCTTAGACACAGTCCTTCCCTCTCTGAGCCTCATGACCCGCTCTGGGGATGGATCTGACATGTGTGGGGTTTGGAGCTGGCCACGGAGCTGAGGGGAGCTTTAGTGATTGTGGGGCAGTGAGGCCTCTGCCAGGGTGGCCTGACCCGGACTGTCTCTGCTTCCGTCCCCAGGGGTGTCCCCGCAGCACCCGTGCCCTCTGGGGTCTGCCGACTGCAGGAAGCAGTGTGACCGGGACTACTACCTGGACAGGGACGGCCGCTGCACAGCCTGCGTGAGCTGCTCAGGAGGTAGGGGCCCGTCTTTCCACCAGGGGCGCCTTCCAGGGCCTGGGGGTGGGGGTCTTGCAGAAGAGACCGAGACGTTGGGGGTGGGGAGCCCTGAGTTTGGTCTTGGGCAGGGCCTGGTTCAGCTCTCCGGTGTTCTGAGCTGACAGCGTCTAGTGACTCCCACTCATGGTTGTGGGTTTTGATGGCAGCGACCCCTTTTCAGAGACCTTCCATGTACGCACTCTCTCCTGCAAGGGGACCTTTGTCAATCGCCTCCCTGTTCCAAACTCGTCTCATTACTTTCCTAACTATCATATGGTGCACAGGTTGCGATTGTCCCCATTTTACAGAAGAGGAAACCGAGGCTTTGGGAAGTCAAGGGACCTCAAAGGCCATCGTGGCAGGGATGGAGTCTGAACGTAGGGTGTGTGCCCCCGGTTCTGGGCTCTGGTCCCCGCACTGCGCTGCCTCTTGGAGCAGACACTTAGGGGGTGGCCGCTGGGTGCATAGCCTCGTAGCAGCACCAACCACCCTGTGCCGTCCAGGAGGGCCCCACGGGGCAGGGAAGTGGCCCAGGACTCAGGCCTCTTTGGTTGTTGGCATCCCGGCTCATCACAAAGGCCATCGCAGGAATGAGTGATTCTGTCTCCTTGTCTGGGGTTTCTTTCATGCTCGACCCCAACCAGAGTCGAGGGAGACCCGACAGGAAAGAGCAGTCTGTCACGGGGTGGGGTCACAGTTCCAGGAAAGGCAGCGTGGCAAATTTTCTCAAAACTTAGTACGAAAGCCGAGCCACTCATTGTCCTCGTGGATTCTGGGGGTCAGAGTTCAGACAGGACATTGGGGGACCGCTGGTCTCTGCTCCACGATTCTGGAGGCTCAGCTGGAAAACTCGGAGGCTGGAGGCTGGAAGCATCTGGACGCTTATTCGTTGCGTTTCTGGGGGCCGATGCCGGTCGCCATGTGGGGCCTCAGGGCCTCTCCGCATCGGCCTGTGTGGCTCACGCTGGGCTTTCTCACGGCCTGGTGGCTGGATCCCAGGAACGGGGGCGGGGAGGACTGGAGAAGCCACATCGCTTCCTATGACCGTGCCTTGGAATCACGCGGCGTGACTTCCACCACCTTCTCCCTGTTGAGGTGGTCACAGACCCCACGTGAGTCCAGGGAGGGGGAGCATCGAGCCTCTTGGTGTGTGAGTGCCCGAGCCCTGGAAGAGCAGACAGGCCCAATTGTTGCTCTGGCCATCGTCAGGTGGAGAAACAAGAGGCGGCTCTGGCCCAAGAACTCCTTTAACTCGTCATGGCAGCCTGAGGGGCCGCGAGGGGCTAAGAGCACAGGTTCTGGAGCCCAAGTGCCAGGGTTCAGATCTGGGCTCTACCACTTGGTAGCATAGCAACTCCAGCAAGCTTCCAAACCTCCCTGTGCCTCAGTTTCCTTGTAACTATTTTCTCTCTTTTCCGCATCCAGCGAGGCTAGAGAGCGGGTCCAGTTCCTGAGTAGAGGCGGCTGGGGACTGAGAAATAAAAGAAAGAGACAAGACACAGAGATAGAAAGAAAAGCTGGGGCCGGGTGGACCGCTGCCCTCTTCTGACAGAGAGACAGTGACCCAGAGCCGATGCAGCGTGTTTATTTTATACCCCCAAATACCAGGAAGTTCCACCAAAAGGCCAAGGCAGAAGGAGATTATTTGCATTCTTGAGTAGGCCCTGAGCATTCCTGGTGCTAGGCTGGATTTAGATATCAAAACCTGCTTCCCCACACACCATGGGCTGAAAGGAAGGTCAAGCTGACAACACCCTTGCCCTTTTGGCAAGGCGTGTTCCTAGGGTGTGGCTTTGCCGATGCCACTGGGTTCAGCTGACAATAATTAAAGAATGCCCATGTGCCTTCCCAGGGGGCCCTCTACCTCTCCCCCGTTTTTCATTTTTAAATGGGCATACTAATAGTGCTATCTCAGAGAGTTGTGGGACGAAATAGATCAAACTGAATTAATCAGGTAGAGTGTTAAGAATACTGCCTCGCACACACACAGGATTATATCAATAGCCATAGTGGTGATCATAGCTGCTATCATCCCAAGTCATCTCGCTCATGGCCGAGCCCACTCTTGCCCTTTGCACAAACTCCCCCAGCGCCCGCCAGCGCCCGCTCTCTCCGGAGGTGCTACCCTCGCCTTTATCGTGCGAGGCCTCTAAGTAACGGCCCAGAAGAAGGGTTCTTGCTGAGCAAGTCACGTTGGTCTCATCTGAGGCAGCCACTCTGTTTTCACATAAACAGAGCATGCAAAACATCTCCAAACATATGTAAGTGCATGATTATACCTTTTCTTTTAGAAAAGCTCTAACCTTTTATTTTTTTTGTTTTTGGAAAAGAAATTTCTTATCATTGACAATTTCAAACCTGTTCAGAAGTAGAGGGGACCGGGAATGGGATGGACGGTCACCAGTTTCAAAGCATCGGGGTCAGTCTGGTGCATCTATCCCCATGCCCAGTCACCCTGCCCTCTGGGTGCCTTTAACAGCTTTATTGAGATACTAGAGGCCCGATGCACGGAATTCGTGCAAGGGGCTCGGCCCTCGCAGCCCTGGTGGAAAGGGAGAGGGAGAGGGAGAGGGAGAAAGGGAAAGGGGAGAGGGGGAGAGGGAGAGGGAGAGGGAGAGGGAGAAGGCGAGGGGGAGGGGGAAGGGGAGGGGGAGGGGGAGAGGGAGAGGTCGTTCTGGAAGGTCGTTCTGCCGTCTGGTCTAATTAGCATATTAGCTCTGTATTATGTAGGATAGTTGATGTCTAATAAAACACACGTGTTTAAAGTGTGCAATTTGGTACGTTTTGACATATGTATGCGCCTGTGAAACCACCACCACAGTGAAGGTAATAAACCACCCATCGCCCCCCAAGCTTCCTCATGCCCCTCATCTTCCCTCCCACACTCCGACCCCCACCCATGCCCAGGCAGTCCTTCTGCTTTCTCATACGGAATAAGCTGCACTTTCTAGCACTTTCTGTCAGCGGGAGTGTGTAGGATATGCTCCTTTCTCGTGTGTCTTCTTTTGCTCAGCGTCATTGTTTTGAGCGGGCCAAAGACCAGCTCGATGGGAAAGTCAGGTGAATAATTGCTCCTGGGCGAATGCACCCCTACCCTCCGGGGTCCCCTGCACCCACTGTCCTTGCCGTCCCCCATCCTCCCTTTCTCTGTGCCCCTCAGATTACCTCGTGGAGAAGACACCTTGCACGTGGAACTCCTCCCGCGTCTGTGAATGTCGACCTGGCATGATCTGTGGCACGTCCGCCATCAACTCCTGTGCCCGCTGCATCGCCCGCCCTGTCGTCCCACCCAAGGTGGTCACCGCACGCCAGGGTAAGCAGCGCACCCCCGACCGGGGGGCTGAGGTCTGTGCCCAGCAGCCGGCGGCCGTATCTCTCCCACCCCGACGGGGCCAAGGGCCTTCAACCCCAGCTGTGAACTAGGTCAGGTCTGGGCTTTGTTTTTTCTTTGAATAATTAGATCCCGTGAGTGTCATGAAATCCACATTGGTCATTTTGGTAAGAATTTCTGATGATGATTTAAAAAAAAACATTCTTCTTCCTGAAATTGTTGGGCTGGTGAAATCTTGACTTATTGGCAAGGCCATTTTACTGACTCAAGATAGACAAACGGAAAGAGGCCTCCAAGGCAAGCCGGGGGACGCTGGCCAGATTGCAGAAGAGTCGGAACTCGGACTGAAGAGAAATCAAAGCTGGCTCAGCAGCAGCGGAGAGGTTCCAACACATCCCTCGAAAGCAGAGAAGAGAGGAAAGGAGGGTGACGAGCGGAACCCAGGGGAGGGAAGCTCACCCCAGAATTCACTTAGGAGGGCGGGGGGACGGTGAGAGGTGACTTGCTCATCAGCCCCCCCAGGGAGGCCCTGGGCTCAGAGCAGGCAAACAAATCGAATGATGGGAGTGAAATGGAGAATTGCTAAGTGTAACTTCATCTTTAAAATAAAATTTAAAAAAAATCTATATCAATGGTGACCATGGACACGGAGCAGTCTGAGCAGGTGGTGCCTGGGATTTTATCTCCTGATGAAATGATCCGCTTTTTGGCGAAAGACCCTGAAGGGGTCTCTGTGGGAAGCCAGGCTCGCCGAGCGGTGCTGCCGCTTCGGGGTACCCCCCTCGCCGTGTGTTTTGGAGCACGCCCCGCGTACGGGCTGTCGCTGCTCTGTCACTGAGGGAGGATGCCAGCCCACGTGCCCCACCCGCGGGCCAGGGGGCCAGGCAGACCACCGGCTCTGGGAAGAGACCCATTGAAAAGGACACACTGACACCACAGCACAGGAACCCCACCAGCTCCCGGAACGTCCGGTCGTCCTTTGTAAGTAACACGAGCGAGCTGTGCAGGCGTTCAGGCCTCAGGGAAAACCAGAGAATAGCAAGAGACACGAACAGGAAAGCTTCCTACAGCTGACGCAACGATGAACCCAGGAATAGCCGGGAACTTAAAAGATTCAAACGGCTCTAGCTGGTTTGGCTCAGTGGATAGAGCGTCGGCCTGCAGACTGAAGGGTCCCGGGTTCGATTTTGGTCAAAGGCACATGCCCGGGGTTGCGGGCTTGATCCCCAGTGTGGGGCTTGCAGGAGGCAGCCGATCAATGGTTCTCTCTCATCAGTGATGTTTCTATCGCTCTCCCTCTCCCTTCCTCTCTGAAATCAATAAAAAAATATAAAAAAATATTTAAAGGTGTCCACAGAAAAATTCAGGAAGCTGTTACACCCACACAGTGAGGACAGAATGCTGTGGAGAAGGAACAGCAAAAGAACAGCGGGCAAGAGGGGGCTTCTAGAAGGTGTGCTTGTTACCCACCGATTGCCTCTCAGCTCCCAGTTCCCTTCAGGGCCTGCTCTGCTGTCGAGGATTGGACTCTGACTCTTGAAGCATTTCTCCTTTTGAGCATGATGTTAAGCTTTGCCAGTAGAGGGCACTGGTTCTTTATCCATTTATGTATGGACTAGAGACCCGGTGCACAAAATTTGTGCACGGGGGAGGGGGATCCCCCTCAGCCTAGCCTGCACCCTCTCCAATCCGGGACATCCCTCTCACAATCCAGGACCGCTGGCTCCTAACTGCTCACCTGCCTGCCAGCCTGATTGCCCCTAACTGCCCCCCCTGCTGGCCTGGTCAACCCCAACTGCCCCCCTCTGCTGACCTGGTCACCCCTAACTGCTCCCTCCCCCACTGGCCTGGTTGCCCCTTACTGCCCCCCCTGCTGGCCTGGTTGCCCCTTACTGCCCCCCCTGCTGGCCTGGTTGCCCCCAACTGCCCCCCCCCCCCCTGCCAGCCTGGTTGCCCCACGCAGCCTGCTGTTCAGTTGTTTGGTTGTCCCTCACTAACCCCCCTGCCGGACTGGTCACCCCACGCAGCCTGCTGTTCAGTCATTTGGTTGCCCCTCACTAACCCCCCACACAGCCTGCTGTTTGGTCCTTACTGTTACTGTGACAGCATCCTGGACAATTTGCATATTCCTCTATTATTAGTATAGATGGACACAGGTTGCTTCCCTGGCTTGGCTATTGTAAACACTGCTGCAATGAACGTAGGGGTGCATGTGTTTTCGAAGTAGTGTTTTGGGTTTCTTAGGGTCAACACCCAGAAGTGGTGTTGCTGGATCATATGGTCGTTCTATTTTTAATTTTTGGAAGAACCTCTGTATGGTTTTCCAGAGTGTCTGCACCAATTTATAATCCCACCAGCAGTGCATAAGAGCTCCCTTTTCTCTGCATCTTCATCAACACTTGTTGTTCATTGATTTATTAGTGATAGCCATCTGATAGGCGTGAGGCGGTATCTCACTGTAATTTAATCTGCATTTCCCTGATTAATGATGTTGAGCGTCTTTTCACATGTCTGTTGGACATCTGTAGGTCCTCTTTGGAGAAATATCTATTAAGGTCCTCTGTCCATTTTTTCATTGGATTGTTTGTCTTTTAGGTGGTAAGGTATATGAGTTCCTTATATATTTTGGATATTAACCCCTTTTTGGATATATCACTGGTGAATGTCTTCTCCCATTCAGTAGGTTAGGTTTTTTTTGTTGATGGTTTCCTTCTCTGCACGAAAGCTTTTTAGTTTGATGCAGTCCTATTTGTTTATTTTTTCTCTTGTTTTCCTTACCTAAGGAGACATATCTAAAAAATATGACTTCCCAGCTGGTGCAGAGTCATGTGGAGAAGGGTGTTGATGTGGGGCAGGGTGGGAGTTGGACCTACACTCTCCCCTCACTAATTAAAATCATTGCTTTGGCCCAGCAGGCGTGGCTCAGTGGTTGAGTATCAACCAATGAACCAGGAGGTCACGGTTCGATTCCTGGTCAGGGCACATGCCTGGGTGGCAGGCTCGATCCCCGGTGTGAGGCGTGCAGGAGGCAGCTAATCAATGACTCTCATCATTAATGTTTCTATCTCCCTTCCTCTCTGAAATCAATAAAAACCTATTTTAAAAAATCATTGCTTTGGGGAGAAAGACTTTATTTTTATTTATCTTTTTCTTTATTTTTATTGTTGACACTATTACAGATGTCTCCACTTAAGACTTGATTTTTAAAAATAGCTTTATTGAGATATAATTCCTCTGCCATAAAATTTATTCACTTTAAGTGTACAATTCTATGATTTCTAAGAAACTTACAGCCCCGTCGGCATGACTCAGTGGTTAAGCGTTGACCTGTGAACCAGGAGTCGCTTCTCAGTCAGGGCTCATGCCTGCATTGTGGGCTTGATCCCCAGTGGTGGGCATGCAGGAGGCGGCCAATCCATGATTCTCTCTCATCATTGATGTTTCTATCTCTCTCCTTCCTTCCTCTCTGAAATAAATAAAAAATAAATTTTTTAAAAAAGAAACTTACAGCCGAAACTGGTTTGGCTCAGTGGATAGAGCCTCGACCTGCGGACTGAAGGGTCCCAGGTTCGATTCCGGTCAAGGGCATGTACCTTGGTTGCGGGCACATCCCCAATAGGGGGCGTGCAGGAGGCAGCTGATGGATGTTTCTCTCACATCGATGTTTCTGACTCTCTATCTCTCCCTTCCTGTCTGTAAAAAATTGATAAAATATATTTAAAAAAATAAAAAAGAAACTTACAAAGTTATGAAACTATCACCACTTAAAAAATTAGTAACTATAAACAGAGCCACTTTAAAATGGTGTCAGAGCCGAAACCGGTTTGGATCAGTGGATAGAGCGTCAGCCTGCAGACTCAAAGGTCCTGGGTTCAATTCCGGTCAAGGGCATGTACCTTGGTTGCGGGCACATCCCCAGTAGGGGGTGTGCAAGAGGCAGCTGATCGATGTTTCTCTCTCATCGATGTTTCTAACTCTCTATCCCTCTCTCTTCCTCTCTGTAAAAAATCAATAAAATATATTAAAAAAATAAAATAAAATAAAATAAAATGGTGTCAGAGCCGCGTCCTATGCCTCAAACCTTCGGAATGTTAGAACTGGGCAAATGAACTTTTGGACGGGGACTAAACAACCTTGCGTTCCAAAGAACTGTTTGCCAAGTTAACAAGAAAGCAGATAGGAGGAATACCGGACAGGTGACCACAGGACTGAAAAGGAAACCGTCCTTTAGGATTGACATCATGAAGTTATTTTATCTGCACCTATAGAAATGCCTCCCCTTTGCTGACGTGATTAACATTCTATTGATGTAATATTCCTTCTACTGATGTAACTGCCCCCCTTCCCTTTCTCGAAAGGACCCTCATCGGAACACCATTTGGGTTTCTGTCTGCATCAGGGCTTCCCCAATAGCTATTGTTTTGGACCTCAGATAAACCCTGGTTGCCTCTCACTTTGGCCTTTTACTCTTAGGTTAACACCATGAGTAACCGCGTGCCCGTTCATAGAAACCTCGTGCCCATTCATAGCCACCCCACCCCCACCCCCAGCTCGGAGACCGCTGATCTACTTCCTGTCCCTCTAGGCTAGACCCTTTGAGACATTTTCAGAATGTCTTCTTCTGTGTCAGCTGCTTTCACCGGACATGCCACACGTGGGGTTCAGCCGTGCTGTCGCATGCGTTAATACTTTGTTCCTTTTATTTTTGTGTTCGTTAATCCTCACCCGGGGATATTTCTCCACTGATTTTTTAGAGAGAGTGGAAGGGAGGGAGGAAGGGGGCTAGAGAAACATTGGTGTGAGAGAGACACATTGATGGGTTGCCTCCCACACCCGCCTCAAACCGGGTCTGGGGATCAAACTCACAACCCAGTGCGTGCCCTTGACCAGGAATTGAACCTGAGACCCCTTGATGTGCGGGCCAGCACTCTAACCACTGAGCACACTGCCCAGGGCGCTTTGTTCCGTTTATTGCCAAACAATATTCCGGTGAACAGATACACTCCGTTTTGCTGACCCATTTACCAGCAGATGGACATCTAAGCTGTTCCCTTTGACTGCGGTGAAGAATGCTCTGAACAAGGGTGTGCACCAGACCTGCCTGGATTGCTGTGGCCTCACCCAGCCGCTCTGGCCTCCCTCCAGCCGCTCCACCGTGCCCTCCTCTCTCCCGCCCTGGGCCTCCCACCTTCTGCTCCCTCTGCTGATACCCCCAGGCGGACTCACATCCCAGCCCCCCACCCCCCTCCTTGGGGAAGCTTCCCCGTTCAGGAGAGGTTGAGTCCCTCGTTTTGGGTGTCATGCTCTGTGTCACACCTGAGTCACACTCACCTGCGAGTCCCCGACGGGGGGATCTTGTGTATTGAACTCGTTGCTCTATCCCAGCTCCCAGCACAGCCCCCCCCCCCCATCACAGTAGGTGCTCAATAAAGAATTGTTGCGCGGAAGGAAAGGAGGAGGGAGGGGTGGGTAGGCGGAGGGAGGAGGCAGAGCCCGAACACAAACCTGCCCAGCTGCAATGTCCTCGGGGCCTCGCTGTGCGGTCTCCTGGAGGCCACCAGGCCCTGCTGGCTAAGCTCCTGGCACTGATTCTTAAGACCACTCTTTGCAGGTAAAGCTGAGAGGGACACCACCCATGAGCCGCCTCACCTGGGGACCCACCTTAACCGCAGCACCAACCCAGAGGACAGCGAGGTGCCGGCCAGGTGACTCTGTGGCTCCTTCTGGGGAACTGGACTGGAAGTGGAGGGGGAGGGGGTCCAGGCTGGAGCTCTGTGCTAAGCCCAAAAGTCACTTGGGAGAATGTGTGCCCAGCTCTGTGCTGGCACCACGCCAGAAAGCCTGGAAGTGCAGCCCCTGCCGTCGGGTGACCTCCAGGGAAAGGGAAGCATTCCTGTGAGACCCCCTCTTCCCGCTGCGTCCTCAGCCTCACCTCTGGCTTCTCTGCCTGCAGCACCAGCGCCTCCCAGACCTCCTTCCCCGACTCCCAGGCCAGTAAGGGGCACGGAGGAGGCGCCACCCACACCCAGGAGGACGCCTCCCTCTCCACAAGTGCTCCCATCTCTTTCTCCTCCGCGGGGAGACCCATCCTGGTTTCAGGTAATGATCACCCCCAGGAGGCAGGGCCGGTCTACAGTATCCACTGGGTTGGGGGCGGGGGGCGCCAAGGTGGACCCCGGGTTTCCAGCTTCCTGGGCTGTGGGTCTGCCACTTGCTACCAATTAATGCTTGTGGGTCGGGATTTCATTCATAGCTTCCTCCCCATGGCCCTTACTTGCTACTCAGGAAGTATTTGGTGAATGATTTTATGACCTCGACTAGTTGCTTAATGCCCTTGAAGCCCCAGTTTTCTCCCGTGTAAAGCTGCGATAGCATGCACCATGCAGGGGAGTAGGTAGCTACCCTGTCCAGACCTTCCGGGTCGCATCACCCATTTGCTTTAAGTGCAGTTCATTCTAGGACTTGCAGTCCCAGCATTGCACACCAGGGGGCGGTGGTCCCCAGGCCAGCGGTTCTCAGCGTGGTCCTGAACTCACAGCAGCAGCAACTTGTTAGAAAAACAGATGATGGCCCCACCCAGCCCTACAGAATCCGGTCCCCCCGGAGATTCCTCCGCAAGTTAAAGTTTGAGAAGCATTTATGTGGCACAAACTACTTTTTTAGCATCTAAACATGCACTAAAAGCAGTAGCTAGTGACGCGATCGTCATAAGCGACAAAAGAAAGGAGACAAGTTAAATGCTCAGATGTAAAGAGATACACCCAGATAGCGGTTCAGCGCGTGGGCACTGGAGTCCCCCTGGCCTGTCTGGAGCCGAGATTCTGCCATTTACCCTCAGGGTGACCTTGACCCAGTAACGTCGCCTTTGAGAGCCTCAGTTTCCCTTGTTTGTAATGGCACCTGCGGCGCAGGGCTGAGTGTGCTTAGGTGAGAAGTAGACGCCACGCCTGCTTCATGGCGCTTCCAGTCCAGAGGGGACGCCCGTCACACGTGCCTCCTCCGCAGGCCCCTCACTTTGTCCTTTTGTGCCGCCTCCCGGCCCCCTGACTCCTCGATTGCCCACCCTCTAGAGATGGGTGCTCTTTTCCCCACTGTTAACCCAGCCTGACCGGCTTCCCGGAGCGGGTGAGGGCGGGCAGGTGGGTGAGCGCTGGACCAGGTGCCGTGTCTGGTTTCAGCCCTGGCAGCCTCGTGGAGACAGCAGGGCTGTCGGGGGTGGGGGAGGGTAGGTGTGTGTGTTTGGGGGGGGTGGTAAGCAGGGCCCCCGGCTCAGCTCCGGGAAGTGGGCTCCGGGGCGGAGAGTGCAGACCCCCCTCTGTGTTGCAGGCCCCGTGCTCCTCTGGCTGCTGGCGCTGCTGGCGGGGGTCGTCAGCGCGGGCTCCTTCCTCCTGTGCCACCGCAGGGCCTGCTGGAAGTGGATGCAGCAGAGTGAGTGATGTGCCCGCGGGGCCTGGGGAGGCGGGCGCTCTGTGCTAGCCTGGCCCCTGCCCTGCCCTGCCCTGCCCGCCGAGGCTCTCTCGGAGGCTGGCATCTCCAATGACCTCCTGATGTCATTCCAGAGCTCCACCTGTGCTACCCGGCCCAGACCTTCCGGCCCAGGCCCGAGCCTGCGGGTAAGTGGCCAGGTGTCGGGAGGGGCTGCTTGGGCGGCCGGGACACACAGCAGGCCGGGCCCTGGGCCTGGGGCTCCCTCTCCATGGCTTCGCACAAGCTGCTCCTCTCTCTGTGACCTCATCGGCAATGGGAATACAATGTGGCGGAAACTGTGCCCGTCTGGCACGGTGTTTGAATAGCGGGCTGGCAGGAAGCTTGCTTTGTGTGCGGCTAAGGCTTTCTTTCTTTCTTTTTAAAAAATATATATTTTTATTGATTTCAGAGAGGAAGGGAGAGGGAGAGAGAGAGAAACATCAATGATGAGAGAGACTCATTGATCGGCTGCCTCCTGCACGCCCCACACTGGGGATTGAGCCTGCAACCTGGGCATGTGACCTGACCGGGAATTGAACCATGACCTCCTGGTTCATAGGTCATCACTCAACCACTGAGCCACGCCAGTTGGCCTGCTAAGCTTTCCATTCCTTTCTTTCCTGTGCCCCCAGAAGAGGCATTCCTGAATGCCCCCCTCCTCTTTTCCTCTTCCCCAGCCCCCCTATTCTTTCCTCTCTCCCCATTCTTCCCCCTCCCCGCCTCTGGCAGCCGAGGGCCATGGGGGTCAGCAGGGCAGGCAGAGAGGGCTGGGTGCCTGGTTCTGCCACTTACAAGCTACACCTTGGGAGGTTACTTAATTCCTCTGTCTTAGTTCCCTCATCCGTAAAATGGGGACAGTGGGACCTAGTCCGAGGGCGGGCGTGCGGGTGGATGGCGCTGGGCCTGTGCAGAGCGCCTGCAGGCGTCGTGTGCAGTGAACAGCGGCTGCAGTCTGCTGACCTGCCTGTGCCCGGGCCTTGTTCCTCACCAGGAATCCCAGGCCTTCCTCAGTGCTAGATTGTTCTGAACCCTTCCCTGGTCCTTGTCTCTGATCCCTGCCCAGGCTCCAGGCCAACTCCTCCAGGCAGCCTTCCGGAGCCCCGGTCCTCCCCACGCATCCAGGCAGCAGGCTCTTCCAGCGCCCACCTGGTGGGGGTCTTGTGCCCAGCGCCCTGAAAGGGCTGTCCAGGTCTTCTGCGCCCTCTGTGCTGGGCCCTGACCACAGAGGAAGCAGCGAACATGAGTGGTCCGAGCGTCCCTTCTGGTTTCGGGGCAGGCTCCCTCCCCTGGCGGGTCTCCCAGGAGCCCCAGGGGAGATGGCTGATGACCTTTAAGGAGGCGGAGATCTGGTCCAGGGCCACACCTCCTAGTAAGTGCCCTTCTGGCTCCAGCGCTGGTCCTTGAGGTTGCTGCTCTGAGTGTAGACGGCCCGTGGCCCGTCCTGTCCCCTCTGCCTTCCGCCCCCCCAAGCCTTGTCCACCCCCTGCCCACCCAGAGCCCAGTGGTCGGCCCCAGGCCAAGTCATGGCCCCCTTGTCTCCCCCCACTCCCCCCGGCCCCTTGGAGAGCCTTGCTGTAGCCCCACTTTTGACTTGGGCACGAAAACAGTCCACCGAGGTTGTTTTGAATTTGATGAGTTTCACAAGCAGGTGCTAGTGTTCCCTCCGCAGGGGGTTTTCGTGTTTTGATGGTTTCAAGCCTTTTTCCATGAGCTGTCAGGCTCCGTGTCTCATTGAAACCGGGTTTGCTTTCTTGACATTTTTCTAGTATTAGAATTTCCATTGCCGTCAGTTTATTTTTTTTCTTCGAACCTTTGCGATAGCAGGTTGGTCTCACACAGAAAAAGAGAGAGAGAAAAGCACCTTCCCTTAAGAAGCCAGACCTGCAAGGAACCCCGAGCCCTGAGACTCAGGGGTGGCCAGGCCTGGCCCTCTGGCTTCCGGTGGGTGCCTGGGGGTCCCCCGGCTGAGAGGGAAGGGAGGGGCGGCCAGGGTCAGCCCGCAGGGCACAGGATGAGCACGGATGGAGCCGGCGATGCCTGTTCCCTGCGGAGGGAGCTGCGGTGTGCAGCAGCGGAGGAGCGTCCACGCATTTCTTCGCTCCCTCCGATGCTCCAGCCGTGTCATTGCGGGATTCCGAGTGGCTCTGTGCTGGGCACAGAGGCTTCCCTGGCTCTCCTGGGCTTTGAGACCCGTGTCAGTGGCTCAAACGGGCGGAAGGCTAGCAGGAAGGGAGTGAACGTCCAGTCCGCCCCCTCCGGGAGCTGCAGGGCTGGGGGAGGGGGGGGAGCTGGTGCCTGGCGGAGCACATTGGAGATCCAGGCAGGTGCCCAGTCGATGCTCCCCCATCAGCCCTTGAATTGATTTGACTTTGCGCCGTGTGTCCTTGGCGGCAGGCATTTGCAAAGCACATACCCGATCTCATTTGACCCCTCTCAGCATCCTTGCGGGGCAGCCACTGCTGTTACCCCATTTCACAGAGGAGGGACAGAGGCACAGGAAGGCGGGGGCCTGTGTAAGGCCGCGTGGTTAGAAGCAGTCTGCCCGGGGGTCTCGTTGTTTCTGTTGGTGGTGAGGCTTTTGTGGAAAGGGTCTCACCCCCTCAGCTATTGACATTCGCGACTGGCTGTCCCGTGCATTGCAGGGTGCTGGCCAGCTCCTTGGTCTCCAGACCCACCGGGCACGAGCAGCACCTCCCCGTGTGGCCACCAAACCTGTCACCGGACATGGCCAGGTGTCCCCTGTGGGGGGGGGGGGGGAATCACTCCTGGCCGGGAAACACTGTTAAAATTCTTTTAACCCTTCATTTTGATGGACACGGAAGTCATTCCTTTCTCAGTTCACTCAGGCAGGTTTGCTTTGGAAAAAATTGCGTGCCGTCGTTCGGAAATAAGTTCGAACTCACAGGGAAGTCACAAGTACGGTACCAAGAACTCCTTTTCCCCCGACCATCTAAGTCACTGACGTAATGCCTGTCGTCTCTGACACGTGTGTGTGTGTGTGTGTGTGTGTGTGTGTGTATTTCATACGAATAAGGCGTGTTTTTACACAACCGGAGTAAAACCGTCTAAACCAGAGGATCTGCCTGGACGCGTTACCGCCAGTGAGTTCTCAGACCCCAGTCAGGTTTCCCCATTCCCCCCAGTAACGTCCCCTGTGGCAAAAGAATGCCGTCCAGAACCTCGGGCTGCGTTTGGCTGTCGTGTCCCGGTGATTCTGGTCAGTGCCTGTCTCGCCCTTCACCTTCCTGACCCGGCCGCTTGGGAGGGTCCCACGTGGTGTTGTAGGCGTCCCTGACCTCGGCTTGGCCTGATGTTTCCCTGCGACTGGATTCGGGTGGCGCGTCTTTGGTGGGGAGAGCCCAGGAGCGACGCTGAGCGCTCCTTGGCAGCCCCCGTCCCCCCGGTTCCTTTGGTCCCGTTGCTGGTGGGGTCACATTGAGGCCTTGACCAGAGGACCAGGGTGGTGTCTGCCAGGCTCCCCCATGGGAAGCTGCTCTTTTCTCCGTGGTAATGGCTCGGTCTTTGCGGGGCGCTACGTGGAGGCTGTGAATAACCTGCTCCTCTGTCAGACCTTTCCTGCTCTTCATTCATGTGGTTACATCCGGCTTGTGCATGCCTAGTTTATTCTGCTGCCGTTGGCATTTAGCTCGAGGTTCAACTTGCCCCTGGTTAGGCCAAAGGGGGCCACTTGCAGCTGGCTCCCCTTCCCTTTTGTTCCCACCGTTTTGTGTGGGGAGCACTCCTTAAAGGGTTTCCCAGCTTAGCTTGTACTTTCCTGCCCTGCCCTGGGGTCCGCCAGCTCTCCAGGGAGCCCAGGTCTGGAATCGGGGAGCCGGTGCCAGAGCCTGGCTGAACCTCTGGGCCAAACCCTCTCCTCGGGTCTGCTCTGCTTCCCACAGCAGCTGGGACCTCGGCCGGAGAGGCGATGGGACCGAAAGGGAGAGTAAGGAGGATGGAAGGGACGATGACTTGGGAGTCAGAGTGCAGGGCTCAGCGAGGCGGCCACCGGGCATCCCCAGGACACCGGGCACTGTCGCAGCGGGGCCACCGATGCCCAGTGTCCCTGGACTCACGTCCTGGGGTGCCGGACGCGGTTACGGGAAGACCATAGTTATTCCAAAAGCAGTGAAACCAATCAGTGAAAACAGTGGACTGAAGCAACGTTTTTAGGGGAAAAGCTCTGATGAAATCCGACCTCTGTACTTGGCACAGTTTGTTCTGAGTCTTTATCGAAGTACGCACGTGGGCTGTACCGCGGCGGGAGGCAGATGTTGGCACCTGCTGGATCCCGCCTTTTGTGCCTCTTCTCGAGACTCAGTGTCAAATGCTGACTTTCTCTCTGTTGTGATGGAGTGCCAGCGTCCTGGGGCCCGCTGCGTGCCAGGCAGTGTCCTGGGCACCTCCCCTTTTGAATGCCAACACATTTTAAGTAGACGTTATTCTTTAGAGCAGATTTACAGAAAGTCTGAGACGATAATAGAGTCCCCATGTATCCCCACCTGTTATTAGCATCTTACATTAGAAGGATTCATACATCACAGTGAACAAACAACATCGAAACAGGGCTGTTAAGTAAAGCCCATCCTCTAGTCACATCACCTTCATTTTTTAAAATTTATTTTTAAAATGTATTTTTGTTGATTTCAGAGAGAGAGGGAGAGATAGAAACATCAATGATGAGAGAGAATAATTGATCAACTGCCTCCTGCACGCCCCCCACTGGAGATTGCGCCCAAAACCCAGGCATGTGCCTTGACCGGGAATTGAACCGTGACCTCCTGGTTCATAGGTCAACGCTCAACCACGGCGCCACGCCGGCCGGGCAGATCCGGGAGCCCACCCAGGACACCATGTGACACTGAGTCGTCAGGTGTCCTCAGGCTCCTCCGGGCTGTGATGTTTCTGACCTTCGTTGTTTCCGATGACCTTGGCAGGTTTGAGGGGGACTGCTCAGTTGTGTTGTAGGAGGCCCTTCTATTGGAACCTGCCAAGCGCTTCTATCCTGATTCGATTGGGGTATAGGTTTAGGGTAGAGGACGGACCGGGGGCATCAGATCCAGGGGGCATACTCTCAGCCTGATCGGTCACTGGCCCCTTCACTTCCGAGATCCCCTTTAATCTTCATAAAAACCCTCCCAAGTTGGCGCGATCCATCCCATTTTGCAGCTAAGACAGAGGCCGGGCGAGGTGGCGTCCTGTGCTGGGTCTCACTGCCAGGAGGCCTCCTCTCCAGGACCGTGGCATCTGGCCCGCTCCCAGCGGTCGGTTCTTTCAAATACCAGGCTGTGCACAGCCTCGTTATCTTTCAGGTTATTTCCTGAGGGTGTGCCCTGAAGAGGGATTACTGGGGCAAAGGGTGTGAGACTTCCATGGCCAGCTGGCTCTCGAGAAACATTCACAGGAAACGTTCACAGGACGTGTTTACCCACGGCCCCTCCAAGACTGAGTTTTATCGTTTTTATTTATTTTGTCTTGTTACTGTGTCAACCCCCCCCCCTCCCCCCTAAAGCCCAGTGACTTGGCACTGAGCTCAGTTGGCTGGTTGCAAAACTCAGAATCACTCTCCAAGGAGGGGGGTTCAGCGTCACTGACATCATTTAAAAGAATGTCCCTCCGGCCAGAGAGGGCGCCCAGGGCTGGCTCGGGCAGCGGCCAGTGGCCACCTGGTGGGAGTGAGCCCGGCCTCCCAAGGTTGACCACTGTGCTGGGAGCAGCAGGTACCAGAGGCAGTGAGTGCGACACGTTTGTTAAATCCGGGACCAGGGTCTGGGTCCCTGTGCACATGGGCTGCTTTGCATCGCTGTTCTGGTCTACTTCCCCGTTGGGCTCCTTCTGCCCGTTGATGGGCATCGCGTGGCCACACGGCTCAGCGGCCCCTCTTACTTGTTACCGTGGTCGGTGGGCCTCCCGTGAGTTTCCAGCTGGGATTCGGGGCTGGTGGTACCCCAGAGCTGCTGGAATCAGGGGGAATGTTCTGGAGGTGACTCAGCTGATTTCTCCGGTCGGGGGTGCACACCTAACAGCAACGGATCCCGAGTCTCCGCAGGCGGCCTCCTGGACTCCGAGAAGGCTGTGCGTCCCTGAAGCGAGGTCTGCACCAGGGAGCTGGTTTGCTCTAAGATAGACCAGGTGCCTGGGCCACGGTTAAATGTCCACTTACACTTGGCCGTGACCTGGCACCCGACTCAATATGCGAAAACAATTGGCGTGGAGGAGAGGGTAAAGGTCGTGCCCTAAGAATCATGGCGTCAGCACCTCCTGAGCCCACCGAGGGTGTGGTTGCAGGAGGGGGAGGACTGTGAGCAGCTGTCCTCCTCGAAGGCGGTCACATGGGCTTTTAAAAGCACAGGTCACAGAAAATCAAACTCAGGGCCCGAGCCAGAAGCGCTCCAGGATCATCTGGCTTCAGGCTCGCCTGGCACACGACTCAGGAGCGTCCTCTGGGCCGCCATCCCCTCTGTCACCTGCCTTGAGGTCCTCCGTGCGCTTCGCACAGGGACTGGGGAGCTCTGGGCTCTTCAGGCCCCCGGTGCTGCGAGGTGGTGGCAATTTCTGAGTCAGTGGGAGCCTCCTTGGCTCCAGCCGAGCGCATGCCTCCCCTGAACTGTGTGTGTGTGTGTGTGTGTGTGTGTGTGTGTGTGTGTGGAGGGGGGGAGGTGGACTGGGGAGGGGTCCAGGGGCCAGAGGAGAGATGAGTCCCCTGCTCTCTGACAGCGCTGGAGAAGTGAGCACTGGGGAGGGAGCCCCTGTGGCCCGGCCTGGGAGTAGGCCCGGACCCTGAAACCTGCCCTCTGCTCTCCAGACAGAGGCCCCAGTGGAGCATCAGCTCCCACTGGGGAGCCAGCGGGCAGCCTCTGCCCACGTGTGGGGCGGGCAGGGCCCAGGGCTGCCAGACCCCCCTTGGTGAAGTTGTCCCTTCTTTTCTCTTTGCAGATTCCAGGCCCCCGAGGAACCAGACAGTAAGTAGCCGTGTCCCAGCTTGGTGCCCCTAAGTCTGACTCCTGGGCAGACCTGCTGCTGCTGAGAGCCGCCTGGTCCCCTGCCAGCTCCTGCTGGGTCTGCGGGGATGGGGGGGGGGGGGGGGGGCGGGCGTTGGGACAGAGGGGGCAGGGAGCTCTGAGCCACGCCCTGGCCCAGGATGCTGTCCCTCCCTCCACCCTCAGCGGCCTGGCTCCTGGCTCGTCTCGCCGGGGACTTCCAGAAAGGCCCGCCAGACCGCGGGCTTGGCTCTGGCTGCTTTGGGTGCCAGGTGTGGTCCGGTCACGAGGAAGCCTGGGTTTGCTTCCCTTTTCTCCCTCACTCCTCCGAGTCCTGCCCGCGCACTGGGGAGGCAGATCAGCAGCAAGAATTTTAGAAACGTGGCTGTCACCTGCCGAGCACTTACCTGGAGCAGGCACCTCGCTCTGTGCACTCTCAACGTCATCTCAGGTGGTCCTCACGGCCCGCGGAGGTCGGCCTGCGGTCCCGCTTTATAAAAGGGGAAACTGAGGCCCAGCGGGGAAGGTGGCTCCGCAGCGGGGAGCAGACCTACTAGGGTTTGAGCCCCTGTTTGTGACTCCAACGCCAGTGCTCTGACCCGCTGCCCTGAGCTGCCTCCCCGGAGACCAGCTTCATCCGCCCGGTTAGGGAGCGCTGGCTGTGCGCAGGCGCGGGGCCAGGGTCCGCGCAGATGTGACTGCTGATCACAGGGCCACCCAGCACGGGGCCCATCCACCGGGTTCTCGCTGGGCTTTTCCTTGCGTCTGCTCTGTGCCCAGCAGCACCCCCCCCCCCCCCCCCATTGGCAGCGCCCACGGTGGGAGCTGGGGCAATGCCCCCCCGGAGCTGAGGGAGGGGCAGGGCCAAGCTCTCCATATGGCCGGGTCTCGGGCATGTATGGTTCACCCACTTCATTCCCCTCACTGATCAAATCTTTCACTCCTTCCTTTTAGCTCAGACATTGGTCCATGGGAGATGTGCCGTCTCCATGTCATACTAGCTAAATGGCACGGCTTTGGCATGTACACGGGCTCCCCCCACCCTTTTCAGCATCCGTTCGCTACTGAGCTTTGCAAACTGGCTTTGAAATATTACAACACTGTTTTGTTGCACCAGTTTTATAAACTTGTGCAATACGTGTTATTTTTCAGAGACTAACCAAAGGTTAATTTCTCAGGGTTCTTGCTGCCTGCTTTACTGGTATTTGATGGAGGATCCTTTACATACACTTGTAATAGTTGAAAAATAAACCAGATTGAAGACCTTTCTTTCTTTCTTTCTTTCTTTCTTTCTTTCTTTCTTTCTTTCTTTCTTTCTTTCTTCCTTCCTTCCTTCCTTCCTTCCTTCCTTCCTTCCTTCCTTTCTTTCTTTCTTTCTTTCTTTCTTTCTTTCTTTCTTTCTTTCCTCTCTCCCTCCCTCCCTCCCTCCCTCCCTCCCTCCCTCCCTCCCTCCCTCCCTTCCTTCCTTCCTTCCTTCCTTCCTTCCTTCCTTTCTTTCTAATGGTTAAACCATGTACCAAGTTTTTGGTCTAAATCATGTAGAATAAGTTAAACTTAAATTGCATTCTATTAACCAATGTGAGTATATTTCTCTAAGCATAGTTAGGTTGAAATAAAGTCTTAAAAAGCAAAAAAAACCAAAAACCCACAATAAAACCCATTTATACATGGAGAAAGGTTTCCACCTTTTAGCTTTTTAAAATATGTTTTTATTGATTTCAGAGAGAGGGAGGGAGGGAGAGAGAGAGATATCAATAATGAGAGAGAATCATTGATCAGCCGCCTCCTGCACACTCCCTACCGGGGATCGAGCCCACAACCCAGGCATGTGCCCTGACTGGGAATTGAATTGTGATCTCCTGATTCATAGGTTGACACTCAACCACTGAGCCACACCATCTGGGCTCCATCCTTTAATTTTTAAACATAATACGCAGAACCACAATATGAGTTCAATTTAAAATTATGGGAGATCGCATTCAAATACACTTGGGTCAGACAAGTTGCTGTTATAACACCGAGACATTTATGAAAAAGATATTCGGTGATTTGTAAGAGAATCAAATATCTTTTAGCTACTCGAGCTAACACCTTAATAGTAAATTGTTTTAAAATGCTGTCTTTTGGACTTCCAATGGTTATAAAGGAATTTTCAGGATCATGTAGCTATACTTTCTGAATTACTCAAACTCATTCCACCCTGAAGGCAGCAGGTAAATGCTATGGCCTAGAACCGTGGTCGGCAAACTGTGGCTCACGAGCCACATGCGGCTCTTTGGCCCCTTGAGTGTGGCTCTTCCACAAAATACCACGGCCTGGGCGAGTCTATTTTGAAGAAGTGGCGTTAGAAGAAGTTTAAGCTTAAAAAATTTGGCTCTCAAAAGAAATTTCAGTCGTTGTACTGTTAATATTTGGCTCTGTTGACGAATGAGTTTGCCGACCACGGGCCTAGAATATTCCATGAGACTGCTTCTCCTTTGCACTTACCTATCAAAGTCAAAAACTAGCCAACACTTTCCTGAAAACATAGCACTTTTTAGAATACATTATTGTAGTCATAACCGACTGCTGTCCCAGGCGGTCAGGGCTGGGCAGGAGGAGAGGCCTGGAGCCACGATGTATAGACCGGCCTTTACGCATGGATCCTAGAGCCAGATGCCAGGGTTCAAGTACTGGCCTGGACACTTACTAACCCTGAGCAAGCCACTTGACTCTGTGCCTCAGTCTCCTGATCTGTAAAATGGAGAGAGTGCTAATATAAGTCACCTCATGGGGTGGCTGTGAGGATTAACATGTGTCACGGAGTACACACGTGTGATGTTGGCCACGATCCTTATTGTTTAGTACACGCTAACAGCAGCACGCTTCTCCCGGAACTGACTGCGCAGGTGCGCCAGGCCGTCGAGGCTGGGAGGCCCGGTGGCTGGCTGGGGCGAATAGAGATAAAGAAACGGGGCTTCGCAGTTTGAGGACGGGGGGCGGGGGGCGGGCACCCAGCATCAGCGCTGCCTCCTCTGTGCCCACAGGAGCTGAAGAGCCTGTTGGTGACAGAGCCCCGCACAGAAAAGTTGGGGTTAATGAGCCCCCCGGCTGTGGAGCCCTGCACCCATGTGGGGTCAGCCTGCCTGGAGAGCCTGCCGCTGGTGGGTGCCAGTCCAGCCGGGAGCCCCTCAGCCCCCAGGGACCTTCCCGAGCCCCGGGTGACCGCGGAACATACCAACAACAGGATCGGTGAGTCGGCTGGTGTGGGGGTCCCTAGCGTGGTCAGGGTTAAGAGGGCAGTGGGGAGATGGGTGCTGGGCCCCGGGCCCCCACCTGGACCTGGAGACCCTGTGAGTGGGAGGTGCTTTTGGTGAGAGTGTTAGATGTGTTGGGAGACAGCGGCTGTGGTCCTGACTTCTTAGGGCCGGTGGGAGGGTTCCTGGAATAATCGCGTGGCGTTGTCTTGTGGGGTGGGGTGGAGGGAAGGGGCGCCCCCTGCCTGGCGCCCTCTATCACTAAAGAGAAAAGTGCGCGGTGCCCCCAGCCCCCAACAGAGAGCCCCTGAGGGGCACCGGGAAGACACACAGTGACGTAAGAGCTGCCATGGTCTGAGCATTCCGGGCACTGGGCAAGCGTCACCTCACGGTCACTCCGCCTCTGAGGTGGTGTCTTCCCCTTTCGCAATTGGGGAAACTGCGGATGGGGCGGGGGGTGACACGATCTTCCCCGGCACACGGCTGTGAAGTGTCCGGAACCGCTGGTCTGTCTACACCACCAGCCCTTGTGGCCGTGCGGGCACCACGGCCAGCACTTCCCAAATGACAGCTGCCCTCCGGCTCCAACACACCCTCCCCTTTGGCCTCGCCCAGGCCTCATGCCTCCTCTGTGTCTTCCCTCCCACCTGCTACCGCCAGAACGTTTCTCCCAAATTGTGTACCCCTGTCTATTACACCCTGCTTAAAGCCCTCCGGGGTCCCTGCTACCGCTGGATGACTTCCGGGGTTCTTATCCCGGCATTCGAGGCTGGTCACGAGCTGCCTTCGCTCCACCAGGCGCACCTGCCTCCTGTCTCTCCCCGCCACCCCCCACCGCTCAACAGCAGTTTCCTAAGTTTACCGAGCCCTTGCTCACTTCTAAGCTTCTCTGTGGGAGCTGCTTCCTCACCTGGGACAGCCAGCGCCACCCACTTGAAGACCCTGTTTATTCCCTCCTCCTCCAGGAAGCCTTCCTTGCTCTTCCCGCTCTCCTGTCTAGACCAGATGCGCCTCTGCTGTGCTCCCCCCGACTCCAGGCCTCCCACCCAGTGTCCTCAGCCCTGGGCAGTGTGGCTGTGTTTGTGGCCTTCTCCTGCCCCTCACCTGTCTGGGAGCCCCCCGGGGCCAGGGCCTCAGTGGGCCCCCTCCCCGTCTTCTCTGGAGGGTTAACCACCACTTGGATGACACCAAAGAGGCATTTGCAGTCATAGCACACATTTCTATGGCAGGCGTGGTGGATAGAACTCTTTTTTTTTTTTTAATATATATTTTATTGATTTTTTTACAGAGAGGAAGGGAGAGGGATAGAGAGTTAGAAACATCGATGAGAGAGAAACATCAATCAGCTGCCTCCTGCACACCTCCTGCTGGGGATGTGCCCACAACCAACGTACATGCCCTTGACCAGAATCGAACCTGGGACCTTTCAGTCCACGGGCCGATGCTCTATCCACTGAACCAAACCGGTCAGGGCTGGATAGAGTTCTTTAGGGCAGAGTCTTTTGTATCAAACGGAAACTTTGGGAGCTGCAGCTTTTGGCTTTTTTTTTTTTTTAATGAGTTTTGGGAAATATCGCCAAAGGCATCTCCTTCAAATTTCCGAAGAAGCCCTAATTTGGAGTTTGGAGCCTGTGCTGAGTTCAGTGCCTGGAACTGCGAGGGTGGGGCCTGGAGTGTTTGACGGGGTGGCCGAGGCAGGTACCAGACTCCCAGGGCAGCTGGGGCGTGGGCAGCGGCGTGGGCAGCGGCACGGGCAGCCTGCCCAGAGCCAAGCCCGCCTGCAGGCCTTGCTGGGCGTGGGGTGGTGGGGACGGAAAGCCTTGGAGGCTATCTTGGGATACCCAAGGGACGGTGAGCCCCTTGTCCCTCTGATGCTAGCTCAGAGGGGCACCCCCTTGTTCCATTCCCAAGGGGACCAAACTCTTGTCTGAGCTTCATCACTCCCCTCGACCGTAGCACCAGGCGGGCAGCCCCTTGCCCCCACCCCACCCCACCCCACCCCACCCCACTTAGACAGCTTCCCTGGATTCCGGAGCCCTGGGTGAGTCAGGAATTCCAGTAGCTTCTGGAAGACCCTCCCCCTGCAGACTGGGGGCTGGGCAGCTCTGTGATGGGGTCCGAGCCAGAGGACTCAGGACCCAGGAATGTGAGGGGAATGATAGTCTGGCCCCCAGCTTTGGTGTCTTCAGCTTGTACAACCCACCCCTGCTCCTCTCTGTCTGTCTCTGTCTCTGTCTGTCTCTCTCTCACCTCCTCTAGCCCTGTCTGGCTCCCTCTGTGCCCTCTCTCTCTCACCTCCCGGGGCAAGGGGCCTGCAGGTCTTGGTGAAGATGTGTGTGGCTGAGGCCTGAGGCCCTCTTCTCTCTTTTGGGGTTTAGGGGGTCCCAGCCCACAGCTTCTCTCTCTCTTTCTTCCTTCTCTTTAGTTCCTGCTGCTATTTTGAACACTTCTCTCTTTCCTGGGGGTGTTATAGCCAAAACAGAAGCGCCGGCATTATGTAATGGAATTGAGGGTGCAGGGGCCCCAAGAATATTTTGGGGGTTCCTGAATCAGAGGGGTGTAACCGGTTACCCAGAGAAGCAGGGATCCCGAGCCCCCTGCCCCACCCCAGCTCTCAAGTTCCCTCCTGGGCTTCCTTCCCCATCCAGCCTCCAGAACCCAGGGCTGAGCAGCTGGGAGCTGGGACCCTGCCCTGAGCCTGAGCCACCGGAAGAAGCCGGGCTGGTGCTTGAAGTCAGCTGACCTGGCTGCAGGCCGGGCTCCCCACTTCCCAGCTTCTTTGGCAGCTTCCTTAACTCCCCCGAGCCTCCTTCGAAGCCCCCAAAGGAAGGAAATGGTGTTGAGGGCCCGGGGAATCACACCTCTAATGGGCTGGGCGGGTCTTTCATCCAAGTGGCATACATAAGCAGTCCTACTGTGTGCTAGGCAGGCACAGCCATGAGGCCTGGGGTGGGGGGGAGGGCGCGGGGGGGGGGGGGGAGGGGGCGCGGGGGGGGGGGGAGATAAGCGCTCAACACTGAAATATGCCGCCCCTCCCAAAGCTGCCCGAATCTCAGGCTGCTGGTTACTCACGGCTGCGGGTTCTGCAGGGATGGCAGCTGCCTGCTTTGCTGGGTTGAACTTGCACGGCGAACTCCAGAGCATCCCGGGCGAACCGGGCCACGTCGGTTTCTGCTTTAGGCCCACGGAAAGGAGTGGAGCGGGCAGCGGGGCAGGAGTTGCTTTGGGGTTTGTGCTAACCACCTGGTGACCTTGGGCGGGTCATTGAACCTCTTTGGGCTCCAGGTCCTTGACCTGTAACTGGGGATCAGAATAGACTGTTTACCTGGCAGGAGGGATGTGAGGATGCAGGAGCTCAGGTGTGGAAGGTGAACCTCTACTCGAGCTCCCTGGCGCTGTTATTATTACTTTAGTCTTATTTCTCCATTCCCGTGGACATTTGCAGGAGCCAAGGTGATTGGTTTTACTTGCTTCCTCCCCACGCCGTGCTTTCTCTCCTAGCCCCGTTCCCTCCTTCCCCGCCCCATCCTGGCAGAAGTGCCCGAGAAAATCACAGGCATCACCCGCAGGGAGCAAGTGGGCCAGTGGCTAACGCCTCGGCACACAGTTCCTAGCTGTACGGTTGGCAGGGCTTACCGCGCACCAGAGAGGTTGTGCCGCCTGCCTGAGCCACACAGCGGGGGTGGCTGAGCTGGACTGGGACCCTCCTCCGCCTCCTCGCTCACCCTCTGGGCTCTGGGCTCTCACCGCACCTCTCCTTCTGCTTCGCAGAGAAAATCTACATCATGAAGGCCGACACCGTGATCGTGGGGACCGTGAAGACCGAGGCGCCTGAGGGCCGGGGCCTGGCGGGGCCGGCGGGGCCGGCGGGGCCGGAGCTCGAGGAGGACCTGGAGGTGGACCATGCCCCGCACTACCCGGAGCAGGAGACAGAACCGCCTCTGGGCAGCTGCGGGGACGTCATGTTCTCGGTGGAGGAGGAAGGGAAGGAGGACTCCTTGCCCGAGACGGCGTCTGGGAAGTGAGGCCTGGCTGGGGCTCAGAGAGCCGCTGGGTGGCCCTGGGAACCGGGCGGCACGGTGGACCACGCTGGTGCAGAGGCCCATCTGCTGATCTGACTTTCCAGCACCCAGTGGTCCATGCAGGAGGGGCCTGGGGGGGTCTCTACCTGCATCCCCAGCCAGCTGCCCCCCACCCTGACCCTAGGGCAGGGGGCTGTGCAGTAGAGACAACCAAGGTGCTGGATTTGAATGGCGATGTTTGCTGGGGCAACAGAAAGATAGACAGTAGAGACTGGACACTTGGCCTCTGCTGCTACTGAGAAGATACCCCAGATTCCTGGCATGGGGCCCCCCACCCTCCAGGGTGGAGCCCACCTGAGGCAGAGGCCATGAGGCCCACACCCCGTGCCTTCTCCCCTCGCCTGGGCCCCTGGAGAGATCCCCACTGGGCCTTGCTACCAGGCCAACAACCCGCAGTTACTGTAAACTCGGCTCCCAGTGGCCCCGAGCCAGCGCCTGTGGTTTCTCCTCGGGCAGAAGGGAAACAGAGAGATCGGGGGCCAGCTGGCCCATCTCAGCCACTGCGGCCATGCTGTGCTCTGTGCCCTATGCCCGGTGGTGCCCAGCCCTGCGTGGGCCGAGGGGGACCCTCCTGGTGTTGCCCCTTCCCCGTTCTGTGGCCCCACGGTGGGCTCCCCGCCTAGGATCAACTCGCTCATCTCAGAACGTCCTACCAGTCCCAGTGACTGTGGGCCCTTCTGGTCCTTGCCTGCTCGGTGGGCACCGCCCGCTCTGTCCTGGGAAATGAAGATGCCCTTCCCCGGATCTGCCGCCCACATGGATCCCGATGGCACCAGGCCTGCCTCTTGCAGCAGCGGCTCCGCACCCGTGTTGGGACATGGACGTCAAAAGCCGCGCCTGCCTTATCCTGGGCTTGCGGGGAAAGCGCTGCGTAGCTCAGTCTGGGGTCAGGATGTTTGCATCGCACACTAAGGAATAACCCGTCGGCTGGCCTGCTCTCCCAGGGCTTTCAGACTTGTGTACGCAGGCGCGTGACCGTGGAAAGGGACCCGTGGGCCGATGACAGGGGCGGCAGGACAGGCACGTAGTTGCGGGTCGCCGCAGGCTCCTGGAATTACCCGCTGAAGCCAGGCCTGAAAGCTGCTGTTTACGCACCAGCCGCTCATCGCTGGAGGAAGTCGGGGCCGGGTCAGGAATCGCAGGGGCAGTTTCTGAAACCTCTCCGATATTTTGGGGAAAGTTGGAGAGGCGGGGACACCGTGAGAGGCCGTGACACCAGAACCTGGAGAAGTTCATGTGGGATGGCTGATCTTTGCCCAAATGCCTGTGTGGGCAGCTCTGCACCCAAGCCTCCGTGCCCGAGGTCAGCACGCACCCAGCACCCCGTGGGCAGGGCTCAGGCTGCCCGTGGCGGGACGCGGACATCTGCTTAATGAAATGACGCACTCCCTCGCCCAAGAGCCCTTCACAGAACGTGAACTTTAAAAAGTCACAAAGTTCCTTACCAATGACCGTAAGGCTAAGGAATCTCTCATGGAGACTGAGAGTCTTGGAGGAGCTCTGAGGACGGGGATCCCCCACCCCGCTGCCCGGCCTCTGGAGGGTCTCCTCCCTGTACCTCCCGCGCCTGCGCCCGGGCCCAGGCCTGCCTGGAGGACACTCCGAATAAAGCTGCTCTGCACCAGGCTCCCTGTGGGTGTTTGCAGAAGGGACTGTGGGGAGAGGGCATCACAGAAGCAGCGCCCATGCCCCACCTGGGGGTCACAGGGAGGGGACTGAGGGGTCGATGGGAGCCTAGGGCTTCATGAGGGAGCTGGAAGGGCCCACCCCTCGCAGGACTCCAGGCCCCACCCGGTGGTCAGTGGGGGCCCGGGGCGACTATCGCTGCCCTCCGGTGACAGGGCCTTCTTAGCCTCTGCTGTTCAGATGGGCTTAGGGTGCCAGTTCCCAGGGTGCTGGAACCTCACACATGCGCACACCCCCTTCCTGAACGGCTGCAGTCAGGAATGAGTGATAAGTGTCCTGCGGAGGCTGTCGCATTCGGAGAAACCCCGCTGTCCCCCAGGGCAGTCTCGGAGGTGGGAGACGGCTCTAGGTGCTTAAGGCCAGGCCTGTCCCTCAGATGGAGCAGGAGACTCAGTCTCCCCTGTCTCCATCCTCCCGCCCCTCCCGTCCCGGTCATTGCTGTCCCACAGCCCCAGGACCGCTCTGCTGGGCTGAACAGAAATGACTGTGCAGAGGCGAGAGGCCGCCCTCCAGCTGAAGTTTCTTGGGGGGCTTCTCACCTCCACCCCTTCCTTGGTCCTCCCTGTCCTCGTGGGGGGCAGGGAGGGGCTGGGGACAGATGGGTGGGGCAGGGACCGGATTCACTCACAGGCCCTTGACCTCGTCAGTTCTGTTTGACCGGAAGCCAAGGTGAGAACATTAAACACTTCAAGGATGGCTACTCCAGCCCAAGGAGAAGCTGGCCAAGCCCACCTGGGGCTCCTGCACCCTCCCCAGGCCCCAGGCCCCTGGCCCTGGGCCAGCACCCATGCTGGGCGCACACCTAGGACCCTGCGGGGCGCCCCAGAGGAACAGGTCTGCAGCGCAAGTGACCGAGGTGCAGGCAGACAGTGTGTGGCAGGGACTGGGATTCAGGCCCAGCTCTGCCGCTTAGTGGGGCTGTCGAGGTTAGGTGCCTTGATCTCCCTAGAGCTCAGTTTCCTGCTCTGTGAAATGGGCCAGGGTTGTGGGGTCCCCTTAAACGCCACCTGACATGGGGCTGGCGTTTGCTGTGTGGCAGCCTCTGTCCTCGGTCCAGCCCAGCGACCACTTGCCAAGTGTGAGCCCCTCCCTGGCCTGCAGAATTCAGCCCCTCCACCAACTTACCAACAGGGAATCTCCAAGAGGCACTGGGCTGAGAACCTTCTCCCAGAAAAACCACATTAAAGCCGGTGGCTGGTTCCGGGCTGGCATCAGCTTCGGTTCGCTGACGGGGCTCCCAGGCTCCCGTGGGGCCTGGCCTCCCTTGGGGTGTGTTGCTGTGGGAACCCCACAGTGGACAGACTGCTTCTTGCTCTGTGGGGGACCCAGAGGGCCCCTCATGTCACAGTCACAGGAGTGGCTGCTGGTTGGATGCCTGTAACTCTGTGCATTTGTGAAGTGTTGCAGGTCCCTCTGCAGGGACGTCCTGCTCGTGGTTCCAGGGCGTTCCAGGCGGCACCGCATTGATTGCCGTTCAAAATCTCCTTTCCTCCCCTTCCCTCCCCCCTCCCTTCCAAACACACCTGTGATGAGCCAGGACCGGTCCAGCTGCAGAGGATGCGCTGCGCTCCGCCCGTCTCTCGTGGGTCCTGTGTCCAGTGGCTGAGACCCACGATGGCACAGAAGCGAACCTGTGAACAAGTCATTCCGGAGACGACGGGGTGATGTGCTGGGAGCGCCCCAGTCAGGGGACCATGCCGTGCCTGGAGGGCAGGGTCGGCTCTAGCCAGGTGGCCCAGGAGGTGCCCTTTGAGCTCCACCTGAGTGACATGATGCGTGGGCGAGGGGAGGACCTGGGGGCCCAGCGATCTGGGGAGTCATGAACCACAGCTGCAAAGGCCCCGAGGTGGGGATGCTCCTGGCCTTGGGACTCGAGGAGCACTAGTGGGAGCACTGGGGCCGGGCGGAGAGAAGGTGAGCAGCAGGCCGACAGCCAGGTCATGGAGGGCCTCGTGGGCCATTGCAGGTGCTCAGATTTGATCGTCAAATGGATGGAGACTTGCCTTGGGGTGGGGAACACAGTACAGTGTACCAATGATGTGTTGTGGAATTGTGCACCTGAAACCTGTGTAATTTTGTCACCCTAATAAATTCAATAAAAAAAAGGGGGGGGGGAATAAACATGAAAGAAGAGAAGTGAAAAAGAAAAGACTACATTTATTTCTATTTCCCTCCCGTCAGAACAACAAACATCCTGCTATTCTCTCAGCAGTGGGCGGGAAAGGCCAGCAAAGGTGGTTTCAGCCGATTTCAGACAAAGGCTGAGGCTGCTGGTAGCCGGGAAACAGTTGGCTGTTTCTCAGAAAGGCCGGCAGGAAGGCTGCTCCGGGCGAATTAACAAGTAGCAGCTCCGGGGCCAGGCGGCTGTCGCCGAGGGCGGCTGGCTGGCTGGCAGGCAGGCAGTCTGTCTAGGTTCCTCTTTCTTTGGGTGTCTTCCAGAAGAGTAAAAACCAAACCAAGAAATCCTGGGGAGGCCACAGGCCTTTGTGTGTGTTTGGTGTGGGGCCCGCACTCTCCTCCCGTGTCCCGTTTCATTAGGGCTCCTGGAGTCAGGGGAGGAAGGAGGAAGGAGCCTTCGGGTCTCAACCTCCAGCTCAAGGAGTTCCCAGCTGCAGGGCCTCAAGCGAAGCCCTTAAGCGCTTTCAACTTTGGTTTCCTGATCTGCAACCCGTGCGTGCGTGATAATGACTGTGCGGTAGGTGGCTGGAGGTACAATGGGTGAGGTCTTGGCCTGGTGCCTGGCATGTTCCCTGTTCAGAAAACCATGGCCACCACCAGCAGCCCCTAGTCAGAAAGAGCTTTCAGGTTTGTCCCAGGCTTTCTGCATTCTTCATGCACGTGGGCTTCAGAATCACAGCTGGAAGTAGGTAGGCTGAGTATCAGCACTCCCCTTTACAGCCTGAGGCTCAGAGAGGTGAAGCAACCAGCCCAGGTCACACAGCCAGGAAGTGCCAGAGCTGGAGTTCAATCCCCCAACTCTGTGGTTCCAAGTCCCCCTCTGCCCATGCGCTCCCCCGCCGCAACCCCCCCCCCCCCCCCCACCACCATTCCCCCTGTGGCCGCGCTGTGTTTACATCACAGTTATCAGCACACGCTATGCCCTCTGGACAGGTTTCCTTTCTCCTCCAGGTCACCACAGCTGGGAGGTAGGGAGGAGGTTGATTTGATTCCTCGTTTTATGCAAGAGGCTAGGCAACTTGCCTGAGATCCAGCGGCAACCCAGCTGTGATTTCTTTCTGATCCTTCTGCCGCAGAGCTAACCCAGCCAGAGCCTCGCTCCTCCAAGCGGCTTTCCTTGAAGGTGGCCTGATTCTGAGACAGGGAGACCCAGGCCTGGGAGGACAGATGGACAGAGAACCTCCGCGGGAGGACTGGCCAACCACCGGATCGCCTTTCACATTCTCAGAACGCATACCCCGCTCTCTGCCCCACGCCAGGGTCCAAGGTCAAGAACAAGCCTCCCCATTTACCGGACGGGGAGACTGCGCGCCGTGGCGGTAAGGTGGTTTGCCTAAAGTGCCCGCTTGGTAAGTTTGGTCCCTTGCTGTGTAAGTTGGGACTGGGGCGGGGAAATGGCCATCTAGCCCGAGTGAACAGTAAAGATGATTTGCTGATTCTCAATCTTCCTTAAAAAACCACCCACAACTTGGTGTTAAAGTAAAAGCACCTGTGGTGAGAGCTTTGGGTGCGTGTTTATAAGACAGCTTGGCAAGAGCCAAGTGGTCCCCACAGTCAGACAGACAAGCACAGACGGGAAGCAGGACTCCCGCCGCCTCCTGGCCCTCTGGCCCGTGCCGTCCCGCAGGTCCCTGCCTAGAAGGCCGAGCCTGGTTCACACTCTGCCGTCGCCGTCTGGAAAATGACCGATACACACTGAACGAGGCGCTCTGTGTTTTCATCTTCCCTGGGTCCCTCACGTGATGTAGCCCAGTGGTCGGCAAACTGCGGCTCGCGAGCCACATGCGGCTCTTTGGCCCCTTGAGTGTGGCTCTTCCACAAAAGACCACGGCCTGGGCGAGTCTACTTTGAAGAAGTGGCGTTAGAAGAAGTTTAAGTTTAAAAAATTTGGCTCTCAAAAGAAATCTCAATCGTTGTACTGTTGATATCTGGCTCTGTTGACTAATGAGTTTGCCAACCACTGATGTAGCCGATCCCGCACCAGGGTCAGGGGACTTGTCTGTTAGGAACTTAATGTCAGGGCCCTTCATTTGCATCCCCGTTTGACCTCCCAGTAACCATGGTTACAGGTGAGCACATGGCTTCCCAGGTCTCCAAGTGATGACTGGCTGGTGACTGACCTTAACTGTCCCAAGTGGTCTCTTGTCACCTCAAAACTTAGTGGCTTAAAGCAACACTAGTCATTTATTTCGCTCACACATCTGCGGTTGGGCCCGGCTGGTTGGGGAAGGCTCATCTCTGTTCACGGTGCCAGCTGGCACCGGGCACTGCACTGCTGAGGCGGCTGGCAAGCTGTGGCGTGCTTTGGGTTGCTCGCAGCACGGCGGCCGGGTTCCTAGAGCGAATGACCCAGGGTAGGAAGTGGGAGCCGCCAGGTTCTGAATACCTGGGCCCAGAGACGGGCGCGGTATCACCTTAGTCACAGTCCATTGGTCCAGCAGTCACCGCACCCAGATGCACAGGGAGGGGATGTAGAGCGGCAAAGACCCTGAGAGCTTCTGTGTCAGGCACTGCCCTGAGCACTTCAGCTGCCTCATCTCATTCTCCTGATCATCTGATGCTCAGTGTTCCCAGAGTTGCCTCAAGGAAGCGAGATAACCTGTCTGAGGTCGCCTGGCTGCAATTTGAATCCAACTTTGTCTGTCTCCGGAGTGTGAGCTCGGGACCCGGGGGCTGACCTGTGTCTCTGTCTCCCCCCCCCCCCCCCTCCCCCCGCAGTCAGCACCAGGCGGGGCCAGAATTCAAACCTGCACCCGTCTGATTTGAGAACATTGAGGCTTTCAAAATAATCAGCTCCAAAGCTCTCGTTTTCCAGCTGGGGAAACTGAGGCTCCGACAGGTCTTGTTGGGCCTCCTCGGAGAAGGAGGGCAGGGCTCGGCACCTTCCAGGGCAGGAGGGGCCCCCTCCCCCGGGCTACCCGGAGCCTGGTCAGGAAGCCGCAGAGCGCTGTGGGCAGGTTATGCAAGAGCAGGCTGTCGCGAGGACCTTGTTTTTCACTGCGATTACACTTCACTCAGGAAATACCCACAGCCTCGGCGGGGGGCGAGGGAGGGCACCTCACCTCGGGCTGAAGACCCCCCCAAACACTGGGCACTCCTGAGCGGGGCCAGCGTCCCCTGGGTCACATCCATTCATCGAAAGTTTCCCGAGAACCACTGTGCCTCCTGGAGCCGGGCTCTACCCAAAGCGATGTGAAGGCCTCCGCTGGGCCGTCCGGGAAGTCACACGTCGGGTAGAATGGCATACGAACTCTCCCTTGTTGAGGCTTTTTGTGCGAACTCCTTCAAACCTCACAGTGCCCCAGGCAGTGGTTGCAGTCATTACCCCTATGTTACCGGCCAGGAAACCGAGGTACAGGCTAGTGAAGTTCCTGCCCAAGGTCACCCAGCAGCTAAGAGGTGTAGGCAGGATTCAAACCTGGGCATCTGGCTGCAGTCCGAGCTCCCCACCATTTGGCCTGCTGTTCCATTGCGGCGCAGGTTGAGGTCATCGCTGTGCTGTGGCCCCAATCCTGAGTCTTGGGCCCTTCGGAACACTGCAGGCACCCCCAGGGCCCGGGGGGATGTATAGGGAGTACGTCCTGGCTGCCATCTACCCTTTCCTCCCAAAGCCCGGGTCTGACCAGGCCACTCCCTCACGGAGCCTTCCGTAGTTCCCCAGTACCTGCCGGCCAAAGTTTGCCAAGCCAGCCCTACCAGGCATGTCCTGCTCCCTCCCACAGCTCCTGTATTCAAATCCCCAGTGAAGCCCAACTGTGACCCTCCCCGCCATCGCTGAACACTGTTCAGTGCCCCAATCCCAGACCTCCATCCTCATCTTCCCTTCCTCCTCCAGGAAGCCTTCCAGGACCACCTGGGACCAGGACTTTTGTGTCCACCGAGTTCCCACAGCACTGACTGTTCCAAAAGCCTCGCAAAAAATATCTGTATGAAAAGATGAATTTGTTTATTTTTTTTTCAGTCGTTCGAGCAACAGATCTGTATAGAGCACCTACTGTGTGTCAGGAACTGTGCTGGGGAACATGGCGGGGGTAGGTGGGGACAGGGCTGTAGCGCCCACTGTGTGCCATCTAGCCCAGATGGTGTGCCTCCACTCCCGCCCCTGTAACATGGATTCAATGAGAATACCTATTCCAAAGCGAGGGTGCGAGGATGAGGTCCATTCATTCATGCAGAGGGGCAGTAAGGAGCATGGGCGATAACCTCAGCCAGGGGTCACGGCAGAGGTGTGTGGGGCCCTGAGTGTGGGTCAGGGGGGCAGCCAGGGCTTGGGAATTTGGCACATGTCACAAAGGTCCGGGGGGATGGAGAAATTCGGGGCATGTGGGGGCCAGTGGGCAGCTGTGGTCGGTGTGTCAACAACAAGAGCGTTGCCCAATCGGTGTGGCTCAGTGGTTGAGCGTTGACCTATGAACCAGGAGGTCACGGTTTGGGTTCCCCGTCAGGGATCATGCCTGAGTTTCGGGCTCAATCCCCAGTGTAAAGCATGCAGGGGGCAGCTGATCATTGTCACCATTGATGTTTCTCTCTCTCTCCCTTTCCCTTCCTCTCTGAAATCAATAAAAATATATTTAAAGCAAGAAACGAGAGCGTTTGTGAGTCTGGGGTGATGCATTCCCTAGGTCTCTAGGGAAGATGATGGAGGTGGTTCCGCAGTGGGCATTGTTCTGCAGGAGCTGGGAGGGAGACTGGACAGGCTGGGCTGGGTGGTTGGTGGGAAGTTGCACCCGCCTTAGGAGCGTTGGAGAACTACAGGGGAATTGGGGACCCATGGGGGTTTCCTTTGAGTGTGACTGAGGCTGAGCACTGGGGGAACTTCACAGGGAAACCTTCCCTGAACCTCGGGGGATGCCGGGCTCCATTGCGGGGTATGTGTGTGTGTGGGGGGGGGGGCGGGGGGGGGGACGCGGGGAGAATATTTGGCTGCATTTATTGAGCACATACCATGGGCCAGGCACTGTGGACTCCTAAACTCTGGTCCTTATAGCATCCCGGCAAAGGGTACTTATTCCTCCCCATTCTATAGATGAGGAAATGGAGGCTCATGGAGGTGAAGTGATTTGTCCAAGGTCAAGATCAAGGTCACATGCTGGTAAAGGGCCTGACCTAGGCCTTGAACGCAGGTCTTGGGGGTAGCAAAGTTGATGCCTTTCTGGTGCTTGAAATTCCACCATTCGTTCCTAGAATTAAAGGTTCCTGGGAGCTTGTTTGGGCACATGGTTGGGGCAGGGTCTCAGTGACCTGTGGGTGAAGGGGCAGGAGTGTTCTGCCCAGCACACAGTAGGTGCTCAATAAGTAGTGAGTGATCTGCAGGACAGCCAGGACAAGCCTGCCTGGGAGGTGAGTGGCTCTGACTCTCTGGCAATGAGGTCAGGTAGACAGACTTCACCGGGGAGAGGAGCTAGAGGTGAGCAAGTCATGTCACCTATTCGCGAAGCCCCCAGGCTCCTGAGCTGGGTCTCTCTGTCCCTCCAGCTCAGTTCTCTGCCTCCCATCTCCTGTGTCTCCTGCGTCCCCTGCCGGGGGTGTGCCTGAATCAATCCCATCCAGCCCTGCCCAGTTCTGGCTGGCAGACGTGTCCTCGTAACCATCTGAATGAGTGAAGATTGGGAAACTGTTCGGGGGAAAAATTACTAACTTTTTCCTGTTTTTGAATTGGGGAAGGGACGGCCAGCCAGGGAAATGAGGTCAGTGACTTGACTTTGCGTCTCCTTGCTGGTGAGCTGGGACTCAGGGCCTCCTGTCCTGTGTGCCTGAAGGGCTGGGTATCATGTCAGGGAAACTGGCCAGAGCCACCCACATCCAGCTGGTGGGGGACTGCCCCAGGCCCTCTCACTGCCTCCTCATTCCCTGGCTGCCCCCTGGTTGTTCCCGCTCTGAGCCAAGGTCTCGAGGTTTCACTAAGGAGAAAACTGTGCTGATTCCTGTTGCTTCAGGCCATCTGGCTGTTGGGATGCCTGGGAGAGGGGCTGAGGAACATGAGGGATTCCACTCTAGACCTCATAGTCCCACAGATGGGGAAACTGAGGCTTGGAGAGGTGAGAGCTGTGCCCAAGGTTGCACAGAGAATCAGTGGCTCTCAGGACTAGAACGCAGGTGCTGGTGCTTTAAAAATTTAAACAAAGCCGGGCTGGCAGCGTGGCTCAGTGGTTGAATGTGGACATATGAACCAGAAGGTCACGGTTCGATTTCCGGTCAGGGATCATGCCTGGGTTGCGGGCTCCATCCCCAGTGTGAGGCGTGCAGGAGGCAGCCGGTCAATGATTCTCTCGCATCATTGATGTTTCTATCTCTCTCTGGCTCTTTCTTCCTCTCTGAAATCAATAAAAAAATGTACTTTTTTAAAAAAGTAAATAAAAATTTAAACAAAAAAGAAAACCTTTATAAAAAGAGAGCTAACCCTAAGTTTTGAAAAAGAACACTAATAAAAACAGAAAAAAGTATAGTGAAAATAATAGAAATTATGCACGATCTCATCACCCATTCTAACCCTTTAAACATTTTGGTTTCTTGCCTTTCTTCTAAAAAATTCTTTTCAGTGATTTATTAACAAAACAAAATCTCTCCACTTATGGGTGTAATTGCTATGGGTGTTGGTTCACAGCCACCTCACACTGTTACAGTCCTCTCCCTCCTACAATGACATGTTGTTGGAAGTCCATGCCTTTGGCTGTCAGCATGGATCCTGGAGGGAACTTTTAGGGGACTCCTGCTTTGAGTTCTTGTTCATTTTACGTACAAAGCCTGCTTTTTCTTAACACAGCTCAGTCTGTGCTGTGTGAGGGAATCACTTTGCCTACTTCAGATTTTAAATTACGCACATCATTCCACAGAGCCAGGATCACTGATCCAGACAGTGGGATTTAAGGGTTCTGGGGATGTGCCTGGCTGGTGTAGCTCAGTGGTTGAGCATTGACCTATGAACCAAGAGCTCACAGTTTGATTTCCCATCAGAGCATATGTCTGGGTTGCGGGCTCAATCCCCAGTGTGGGGCACTGGGGCATGCTGGAGGCCGCCGATCAATGATTCTCTTTCATCATTGATGTTTCTCTCTCTCTCTCCCTCTCCCTTCCTCTATGAAATCAATAGACATTTATATTTTTAAAATCACCTATAAAATAGGACTGTAGGGCCCTGCCCTTCAGCTCACCTGGAGTCACTACAAATATGAAGGGGAGCCCACGTGCAGAAGAGGTGAGTACCCCGGCTGCACCCAGCCAAGGAAACACTCAAAGGATCAGAAGACCCAGGAGAAGCTCTGAACAGATGAAGGGCGTCCCATGTTCATGGATGGGTGCTGCAGTGATGTCTCTTCTCCCCCACATCACCTATCAATTCAGTGCCCTCTGTGTTGGCATCATAGCTGGAACTTGGGGAACTTCAATATACTCTAAAATGAGCACAGAAGAATGAAGAACCACATAGAATTAAAATGATGTTGACAGAGAAGAGCAAGGGAGATTCGTCCTCCCAGATACTGAACATTCTACAAACTCTGCTAATGAAAGCCATGTGGGACTAGCCTAGGATCAAGGCCAGGGGAACAGCATGGACCATTCAGTGATAGACCCATGCAATTATGATCGATGATGAAAGGGTGGACTGTTTGGCCAGTGATGTGGGAAAGACTGGCTCACACTACGAAGAAAAATGAAGTTGGTGGGGGGTTTTTCCCCCTAGGTCTTCCACACCACACATAATCTGGTTGTACTAAAGACCTAGATATGAAATGTAAAATCATAAAGCTAATGAAAGAAAATAAAGAAAAATCTATTTCACAATGGGGGTGGGTGGGGAAGGAGCTTTTGACTAAGATCCAAGTGGCAAAAAAGAAAAAAAAAAGAATGGGTTTGATTATACTAAAATCAATGATTTTTTTCTGAAAAGCAAAGAATATCATAAACAAGGACATATCAGACAGATGACAAAATGGGGCAAGTATTTGTGATATCTAAAAATGACAAGGGATTAATATCTAGAATATACAAAGAATTATTGCAAAGCTACAAGAAAAAGACAGGAAATGATAGAAATTTGGTCAAAGGATATGAATAGGCAGTTCAGAGAAGGGAAAACCCAAATGACTAACAAGCAATGAAGAGGTGCTCAAACCCACGAATGTTCAGAGAAATAAATGCAAATGAAACAACAGTGGGTTCTACTTCACACCCACCAAGTTGGCCAAAATCAGAAAGTTGGCTAATGATGAGTTTGGGGGAGAGTGTGAAAAAAAATGGGGACCCCTTTGACCCTGTGGTGGGAGGGAGCGTGGCTGGCGTGGTCATCCTGGCGTGGCCCCTGGGAGGGAGCGTGGCTGGCGTGGTCATCCTGGCGTGGCCTCTGGGAGGGAGCGTGGCTGGCGTGGTCTCCTGGAGTGGCCCCTGGGAGGGAGCGTGGCTGGCGTGGTCTCCTGGGGAAGCTCCTGGCAGTGTTAGTGAAATAGGTACACAGGAACTCCAAGACCCAACAGTCCCATCCCAGAGGAATTGAGACACCCACAGACAGCACCATGTGCTTTACAAGGACAGGTGGCCTGAGCGCATGGCGGGGCATCAGGGGGAGCAGGGCTGGGGCAAAAGGAAAGCACAGCAAGCTCCGAGGTGTATGATTCACTGAAACCACCGTATGTCAGGTCCAAGAAGCTAAGAGCGAGAGAGAAGCTATGCAAAAAGATTCCATTCCCGCCAGCCACCAAATTATAAAATGCCCAGGAACAACTTACTAATAAAGGGAGGGGTTGGGGGAGAGGCTAGTTGAGGGGAGTCGTGGTTCCTGCCCAGACCTGTGGCCCAGTGTGTAATGGGGTGGAGACCTCAGAGGAAGGTGGGGAAACTGAGGCCTAGGACAAGGTGGGTCTGGAGAGAGAGCCAGGTGGCAAATGGGGACCAGCTGCTTCTTGGCTCTGCTGGGGCCTGAAGGAGAGACAGTGAGATGGGGTGAGAAGGGTGTTTGGAGAGTGGGATGGTTGGTGGGTGGTAGTTGGGGGTGGAGTTAGCAGGGGTGAGAGGTGGAGAATGAAGGTGGTGGTGGAAGGGTTAGGCTTGGGGCTTGAGAGTTGGAGGAGGGGGTGCTCGCCCTTTAAACGAGAGGAATATTGGCAGGGCTGCGGCGAGGCTGAAGGAGGTAGGAGAATTGAAAGCACTTTGAGAATATGAAACCCACTGATGTGGGCACGTGGGAGTCTCACATGCTGGTGGGAGTGGAAGTGGGTACAGCCCCTTGGGAGAGGAGTTTGGCAGGACCCAGCGAAAATGAAAATGTGCAAACCCCACCGCCTGGCAGGTCTACTTTCTAGGTTTACGGTCCTAGACGAACTCTCCATCCTGTGCTTCAGGGCACAGGTGCAAGACAGCGTGGCAGAGCGTGGACCGAGCAGGTGTGCGAGCACCTGAGCTTCCACTGGTGGGGCTGCGGACACACAGCGCAGGGCAGGCCAGGGGCAGCTCCGCCCAGCAGGCACGAAGAAGCCAGGACCCAGCTCATCAACACGGAAAGTTCTCAGAAACACAGCGGGCTGAGGGGTGGGGATTCATCAAGAGGCAGAGCAGTGCACCTGGTATTCCACTATTTGTACAAATGCACAAGCAGGTATGTAAGATAATACCCCTCGCTGTTCCTTTATATGTGAAGATGGAAAACGGATTCAGTAATAGTTGCCTTTGGGGAGAAAGAGAAGACATTAGAAGGACTTCATGTTTAATCCTATATAATAAAAGGCTAATATGCAAATCGAACGAATGGCAGAATGACCGGTCACTATGATGCTCACTGACCACCAGGGGGAAGACACTCAACGCAGGAGCTGCCCCCCTGGTGGTCAGTGTGCTCCCACAGGGGGAGCACTGCTCAGCCAGAAGCCGGGCTCACAGCTGGCGAGTGCAACAGCCATGGCAGGAGCCACTCCCGCCTCCGTGGCAATGCTAAGGAACCCTCAGGGGATGTCCGCCTGCTGGCTTAGGCCCGCTCCTCCCGGGCTTCCCCGCCCCCCCCAGTGCACGAATGTTGTGCACCGGGCCTCTAGTTATAAAATAAAAGAATTTGAGGCAAAAGATCAAATCAACAAATATTTACTCAGAACCTATTTAAAAAAAAAATCTAGCGATGTTTGCTGGTTTCTAGGTGCTGGGGCCCCTGCAGAGAACAAAACTGACAAGGTCCCTCAACAAGGACATGACCACAACTGCTATGAAGAGGAATAAAGCGGCGGCTTTAGTTAGGAGGGTCAGAGAGGGTGAGCCCCAAGCAGATGACCTTGGAGTCAGGCAGGCCTCTGGAGGAAGGTGATTCGGGTGGAGGGAACTGTGAGAGCGAAGGCCTGGTATGCTGCCCATGCTCAGGCCCAGCCGGGAGGACAGAGGGGTCAAGGTTATGATAGGAGGTCAGAGAGGAATGAGGGCAGCCCTAGTTGTTAGTGTTGGTCAATTCCTGGTACTGGGAACATGGTGTTTCTTATACGAAGCTTTGAATTTTTTTAATTAAAAAAAATCTAAACAAAGCCCACGTACGGTTCAAAGACAGATGGGTGTAAAATACAGCAGCGTGGTTTGCAGTAGAAAGAAGGGAGAACCGTCCATCAGGTAAGGCCCTAGGTGGGATCAGGGCAGTCATTCCCGCAGGGCGGACTCCCCCCACCCCCCACCCCCCACCGCCGTGTGCCATCAAAGGTGCATATTTAGAATCCAGCCCAGGCCCACCTGCTGCATCCGCGTCTCCTCAAATCTCATGAAAGCCGTGGAATCCTTGAACATCAAGGGGCACTCGGTCCTAGTCCAGAGATGTCAGAGGCCAGGTAATCTTCTGTGGCTCACCCACCACCCCCAGCCCGCCACACACATACACACACACTCACACACCTGGCTAGGTGTCACGCATCCTTTCTTGCAGACTCCACATGCAGGCTCAGAATCACCACAGAGCCCCGTGCAGCCACCACCAACGGGGGTTGGCATTTAGGATGAAACCAGCCTGTCTCCTGGATCTAATTCAGCCCCCTCCTATTATAGATCAGGACACTGGCCCAAGGTCACACAGGGAGCGGCTAGAATGGGGACTCCCCTGAGACCCCGCTTGCTGGGTTTAGAAACTAAGAGTCTTCTCCAGAAGGTTTGGGCCTGACTTAGGGGCTGGTTATTGGGAAGAGGCAACCCCGAACAGGGAGGTTTTGGTAGACTGGGGAGAGGGGGAGGCCTGCAGGCTCTCTCAGCTCCCTTCCCTAAGTTGCCTGGGGTCCTCTTTGATGGTGGGGACCGGACCAGGGGTGGGAGAGCTACACTCCCTGGGCCTCCTCTTATTTGGAAGGAAATCCAGGTGGGAGCCAGTGAATGTGTCTCAGTCCAGCGCCCCCAGCCCTCACTTGGTACGGCCAGCTCAGCCCCAGATGTGGCCCCAGGGCAGGTGGGAGGGACAGATGAAGAAGGCAGCTGCAGGGCTGCGGCTAACACCCAGGGCTTCTTCCTGTTCATGATTTTAGGACATGAGTCATCGAGGGGCTGGGTCAGGGCCCTGACTCTGGGCCAAGAAGGGGGTGGATGGGGGGGCGGGGGAGGGTGGTCCTGCTGCCCAAGCAGCCCCTGCAAGACAGGATGCCCCTGGGGCCCCGGGACCAGGTTAGAAGGAGCTGGCTTTGTGGCCGGTTCTGAGACCTCCCTTAGAGTGTGAACTGCCAATCCCAGCACAACCACAGCTATGCCTCCCACACCGCCCTCAGCCACAGCACCTGCTGCAGCTCAACCCTCTGGCAGTGTTTCCCAGAAGGTGCCTGGCAGTCACCCGGGCTCAGGAAAACGCCGGATTGTCAGACAAGGGGGGGAACCCAGGAATCCGCATGTGCAGGACGCCTTTGAGATGATTCTAATGCTGGCTGAAGCTGGAGAGTTCACTAGAATGCCTGGCACACAGGAGGTGCTCAGTAAATATTGGTGGACAGACTGGCTATTATTTGTGATATCTGCTGCTGCTGAGCCTTCATCTACAACTGCTTGCAAAGCACAGTCATCAGCCAGTTGGGTGATGGGGGGCTCTCTGAGGGCGAGGGGGTACCCTGGGAAGTGAGGAAAGGCTCCAGGGGAGCCTGGGCCAAGGTTACAGATACTGTGCATGCAGCCCATGGTCCTAACTGCTAGAAGCCAGCTCGTTATCCATTACTGAGGAGCAAGTGGGCTTTTCCTGCACTGGGGGGCTGGGGTCTAAGACACGCATGATCGTGAGACCAGGTTGAGTGCTTGGGAGCGATTGGACTTGGCTGGATTCCTGGGTCTTCACCCTGACATCCACTCATTCACTCACTCATTTGTTCATGCATTCATTCATTCACTCACTCACCCCTGTATTGTCTCCTGCATACACTAGTCCTACACGAAGTCCTCATGCACTTGAATTTTCTTGAGCCCCTCCCTCTGTCTATCACCCACTCACCAGGGAAATAGAGGGGGCTGTGACCGAGCCCCCACCCTGGAGGACCGCACAGTCCAGCAGCATGAGAGGCAGCTCGGCTGAGGCTTTAAGGCAGCTAAGCTTGGTTTGAATCACCGTGCCTTTTACTAGCCACGTAAACTCACTATAAAGGTTGACCCTGCTGTTCCAACACAACTTCTGCAGTCCTCTGATTTCTGGTATAATTACTAAGAGAGAAGAGGGACAGGTGAAGCGACTAACCAGACCTAGGGGAGTGTATGCCAACCGTCTGTTGAAGTCCCAACCCTGCCTGGGTGGGTGAGGTATGGTTAAGGGCAAGTTTCACAGCTAGAGAACTGGGCTTCAATTTGAAGGACAAAGAGGTGATCACCAAGCAAACAGGAGGGAAAGACATCCCAGGCTTACGAACCTGTGTGGACGAGGCATGGAGGTGGGAACCTGGGGTCCTTTAAGGTGGTTGCAGTGTGGAGTCAGGGGAGATCTGCCTGGTGGGCAGGCTGGGCTGGGGGCAAAGGCCTCCTGCATCTCACTGAAGAGACTGAGCTTAGTCTGAAGGCTGGGGTGAGCCATGTACGAGGGTTTCTCAGCATCTATCAGCCTTTTGGGCTGGATAATTTGTTTTGGGGGAAGTCCTGTGCATTGTAGGATATTTAGCAGCACCCCTAGTCTCTGTGTACCGGATGCCAGTAGCACCTACCCCAAACCCCTGCAAGTGTGACAACCCAAAACACCTCCAGATATTGCCAATGTTCCTCGGGGGCAGGGGTCAAAATCACCCCTTGGTTGAGACTTGGGAGAATAACATGACTATTAGACTTGGGAGAATAACATGACTCACTTATGCTTTTCAGAGCTGGCCCTGAGCACACCATAAAGAACAGATGAGAATGTCAGAGCCTGGAGGCCAGAGGACCAGTTGGGAGGCCACTGGAGCATCGCAAGTGAGAATGGCCAAGGTCAAAGCCAGGGCTGGGCTGAGGGGTAGGAGGAGAGGGGCCACGTGACCTGGACTGTGGCAGCGGGTTAAAGGGCCTCCCCGTGCTACCGCTGAGTTTGACCAGATTCCCCAAGGGCAGGTACAATGTGGTGGGCGCTAAGATCAAACTCCACCTTGAAGAGAGATTCCTGGGCCACCTGTGCAGATCATGCTAAGAGACTCAATGTCAGATGGTTCACCCAGAATTTGCCATTGTCCACCTCCAGCCTAAACAGGATGTGGGGTTTGGAGAAGCCAGAGAAAGGATTTGGGGGAAGGAGTCACCATTGTGCTGGGGGCCCTCTTGGGGGAGCTGGGTGGGGGTGGTGCCAAGCAAGAGGAGCTACAAGGGACCACTCTGGAACTTGATAATGACCAGAGTTTAGGGACCATAAGACTGATGGGGGGTTCTTGTCTGCTTTGCACACACCCCGGGCCTGGCACACAGCAGGTGCTCCACAGAGGTTTCTGACGGAGTTAGAGCTTCGGCTAGAAGGGTCTGAGGCTGCAGAGCTGGAGCGAGACAGGATGCACAGGTATGAGCTGAGCTGCCATGGGAGGGGAGGAGTCAGTGGGACCCAATGGGTTTGGGATGTGTAGGGGACATCCATGGAGAACCAGCTGCCCCTGCCTCCACCAGGTGACACCCCGTTTGTGGCCTTTGGCTCCTCTTATGAATCAGGGAGTCCTCAAAACTGCTCCCAGATGAGACTTGTAAAGGCCAGAAGAAATTGTCACATGAGTTTTAGAGGCTGATGCTGGGAGTTAAAGTTGTGGGCTGGCCGCACCCTCAGCGAGGCCCATCTCCCACAAATGTGTGGGAACCAGGTGATTTCCCAGCCTCCTGATCAGGAGGTGGGATTTTCCATCTCCCAAGAGTCACTTCCCAGTTTCTCACTCAGCATCTAGAAGCACCGTCCTTGCTGTCTCCATCAGGGGCGTTGGTGGCCCAGAGCAGGGGTCCCTGTACCTCTTGGGGCAGCCTGCAGTGAAGGAACAAGGGGACAGAATCCCTCCTGCCCCCCTGCCCCCCCCCCAGCCCCTCAGAAATGTCCTGTGTGCTGGGGACAGGGACTCCCAGGGCTGGGGAGTCAGTTCTGGTCACACAGGGCTGGCCTTGGCATCAGGGTTGGCATTCAAAGCGAAGAGGGTGGAGATGGCAGTTAGTGTGGGTGCTCAGTCATGATGTAAACTCCAGGGGAGCCAGTCCTGATGGCCCTTGGCCTGGCCAGCCCCCCTGTGGGCCCCCACAACTTCCTGGAAGGCTTCTGACCCAGCCACCTGTCAGCCTCCTGGATAAGGGGTTCAAAAAGGAAGGTAGGGCACGGTCTGGCTCACTGGGAACAATACTTAAGGATAGAAGAACAAATGAATAATAGCAATAACAGCTAATAGGTGTACAGAGCGTATTAAGTTACATATATACTTTGCAAGGATAGATACATATAGAATCCATGCTATATTATGTGTTATGTATCTTTTCATCATCATAATAACTCTGTGAAGTCAATGCAGAGATTCAGACCCAGGTGGCCTGGTCCCAGAGTCCCAGTGAGTGAATGATTGAGAACAGCAGTGGTCCCCCAAATTATTAATGTGGAGTTTTGTTTTTTTTTCCAAATTAGGGCCACACCTGAACAGGAGTGGGGGGCTTGTGGGGGAGGGAAGGGTAGGTGGTCATAGGGCAGGTTAAGCGAGAGGCACAGCCCCAGGGCAACTACAAACCTGGTGGGATCTTGTCCCCAATGTGGGTCTCCTGTCCCCACACTGAGAGGGGGTGTCCGGGGAGGGGCCATTAGAGGGTGGTTGAGGGGTCCCAGAGGGCTGGCTGAGTTGCAGAGAGGGCCAGGTTAGGCTCTGAGACAGTGAGGGTCCCGGTGGGAGTGCCTGCCGGGCAGCAGGCCGGGGCGGGGAAGAGGGGGGGAGGAGGAGCAGCGGAGGGAAGCGCCCCGCCCCCTGCTTTCCCTAGCCCCGCCCCCGTCCCTCTAGCCCCGCCCCCACGCCTCTAGCCGGGCGCGTGGTCTTTCGCTTTCAGTGGGAGGCGCGGCAGCGCAGCGGAGCGGAGCGGAGGAAGCCGCGAGGGAGCCTGGGCGACGCCGGCCGGACCCCGCCGCTCGGCCGCCGCCACGCGTCCCATGGCTCCCGCCGCCCTCTGGGCCGTGCTGGCCTTCGGACTGCAGCTCTGGGCCGCGGGCCACGCCGTGCCCGCCAAGGTGGGTGCCTCGCGCGGGCCACGGAGTGCGCCTGCCCCTCACGCCCACCCGGGCTGGCGCCACCCCGGGAAGCGCCGGCCACGAGCTCCCGGGGCGCCGAGACTGGGGTGCGGGGCTCGGGGCGACCGGGAAGCCGCGCGCCCCACCGGGTCAGACACTGCGCGCCGCTGGGGACCCGCTGACGACCTCGGTTTGGCACCGAGGAGGGAGTGTGGGGGGCACCGAACTCTGGCCCCCGGGGTCGGGGGCGCAGTCAGGCCCCTCCGCCAGTACCGGCCAGGGCGTCTGGAGATCCCAACTTCGTTACCCCGTGACTGCCGAGACCAAGCTTTCCTTCCCGTGGGGGAAGGAGGTGGTCTGTTCTGGGGTGCTGCTCCCCCCGAGATGCGGGGCACCCTCCTCAGATGACTTCCCCCTCCTCTGGGTTATGGCTTTCCTCTTTCTTAGAAATACAAGGGCCGCGTGTCTGCAAGGATAGGGCCAGGTGTACAGTAGGCGCCTAATAAGGGCACAGTCGGACCGTGGGCTGATTCCCATGCCCAGACCCCTTCCCAGGAGCCACCTGGTGTGTCCAGCGGCCACTTGAGAGTCTCTTCTCTGGGGGCTGCGGGTAATGAGGAGGAGATAGTGTCCTCAGTTTCCCCTGGGCCCACCTCCCCTTGGGGCCTGCCCTGTGCTTGCGCTCTGGGGACCAAGGAGGGGAGGGAGGACTTGTGGGTGTTTTCAAGGTGGACGGGGTCTCCAGGGGCTCCAGGAAAATGGAGAGGGCTGAAAGCCCACAGCTGTTACTCTAGCTGCGCCCACCAACCAGCAAGGTAGTGGAATGGCTTGTCCTCTGCTTTTGAGGCTGCCTCCATGCTCCGGTGCAATAGAGGGACCCCATTTTACAGAGAAGGAAAACTGAGGCTCAGAGAGCTCCTTGTATTTCATGGAAGGGCGTGGGAGGCAGTCTTCCTCCAAAGGGTCATCTCCTCCTTCCCCCCCATAGCTGGGGAGGGGGTGCGCCTTCCTCCCCCCTCTTGGTCCTTCCCTGATGGACTCGTGGTTTGTACTGAGCCATCTTGGACATCTTGACCAGGAAGGAAGGTGGGGGAGGTGGCATTGGCTCATGTGGCCGTGTGTGGTGACTCACCGGCTAAGGCTGAAATTTCAGAGTCCAGTTCTTGAAGGCAGAGGAGGAGGGGCTGTCGGACCAGAATCGACTCTCACACGGTGGATTGTGGGGGACTGCCCCAGAGGTGGTCCTGGAAACAGGTGGTCCTGGATGGAGAGTCCCAGCTCTGAGAGCTGGCGTGGGTGCTGACGGCTGTGGCCCTCAGCCTGACCTCAGTGGCTCGAGCGGTGTCACCGTGGGGTGGAGGCACAGGTCTCTGTGGCCTACGGGACACCAGGCCCGAGTCCTGGATGGAGTTGAGGGGTTTCCCTTGCATCTCTCACTTCCCTCCCCTCCTGACCGGCTCCGGGTCATCTCGGGTTCCCTCCTCCTGGTACCGTCTCCACAGCCTCCGAGCTGATCTCTTGGCCCTGCGCCCCCTCCCACGGACCCTCCTTGGTGGCATCGCGGGGAGCCCCTCCTCTAGTTGGAGCACCTCTCTCCCCGCCTGAGAAGCCTCTTGTGGCCCCCAGTGGCCAAGGCAGAAACCCCCGACCCCCGTGTCCCAGGGCAGAGGTATCCAGGTTCTTGCTGCCCCCTCTCTGCATCTGTACTTGACACCCCGTGAAACACGTGGACCCCGTGCTGTTCATGGTGCACCCCTTGCCCTGTCCTCAGGGCCTTTGCAAATGCCGCCCCCTGAATTCTTCATTCTTCCGGCTGGATCTGATCCTTTTCCCTTTTACTCCCAGAGCCCTTGTCCCTCTCGAGGACAGGCTACATTCTGCTTTAAAAAAAATAAATTTTTATTTTTATTCATTTCAGAGAGGAAAGGAGAAGGAGAGAGATAGAAACACCAATGATGAGAGAGAATCATTGATCGGCTGCCTCCTAAAGGCCCCACACTGGGGATCAAGCCCGCAACCCAGAAATATGGCCTGGCCGGGGATCGAACCGTGACCTCCTGGTTCATAGGTGGTCGCTCAACCACTGAGCCACGTTTTTAATCAAGTTTTTATCCGCCTCAATAGGTAGAGGGCAGGGACTGAGGGGTCCTCCTCCTTCTCATTATCACCAGCACCATCGCTCCAGTTTCTTGAACATCTCCTGAGAGCCCGTTTTTTTACCACAGAATCCCCCTGGAATTTTCCTTACAGCAACTCCTAAAAAGTGGATGCTGCTGTTCCCATTTAGAGCTGTAGAAACCGGCCCGAGAGGTGATGGCGTTTCCCAGGGTTGCAGAGCTGGGGGCGGGGGGGGGATGGCAGGGATATGAATGCAGGTCTGCCCGATTCCAGAGCTCTTTGCACTATAGCCTTCCCGTGCCCGTATCCCTGTTCCTGCGCTCAGCCGGGTCCCTCGCACACAGTGGATCCTGTGTAATGTTGGCTGTAACTAGACTGAGTCACAGAAAGAGCCCAAGGCGACCTGAGCTGGCTGCAGGGACAGCAGACGCACTGTGTAATCAGGGCGTTTGCCTCCTTTAAAAGCTGTATTTGTTGGCTGGGATGGAATGGATTGGACATTCCTTCATTCATTGGACAAATAAATGCCAGTGAAGTTGGGAGGATAGGTGAGTGCTTGGTGCCCTGTAATGGGGGTGGGCAGGGCCCCAGCCATCTTGCTTTTTGTTATTGTTGGGGAGGAGCTGAGGGGATCCCTACCTGCTGGGTCTGACCTACCTACCCCTGGACATCTCGGGGTGGAGGGGCTGCTGTTTGCCTCCTCAATACCCAGCTCAGGTTACGGAAGAGGTTGGGGCTTCCAGGCTGGCCTGGGGGTGTTGGCCATTGGCGATGGGTGATCCAGGTGTGTGCTGTCCCAGGATGTCCCTTTGCCCCCTCCCTGACAGCCTTGAAGGGCACCTGCGTGCTGCGTGAGGATGTGGCCCAGGCATCATTGCTTCAGAGGGAAGTGGCCAGGTGGCCTGGCACCTTGAGGCTGTGCCATTCATCCATTCATCCCCCCAGCAGTCACAGACACCTACTCCAAGCTCAGCCCAGTGCTGGGCTCTAGGGACCAAGATGACCATGACCCAGCTGCAGCCTTCCAGGAGCCACGCTGTCAGTGGTCACTGACCTAGGCTCTGCCCCTCACTGCCCTTGGCACCCAGGCCAAGGTATGAGCCTCTGCTTTCCATGGACGTGGAAAGTCCTGCCCACCTTGTCTTCCTCTCAGGGCCACCTGGAGCCGATAAGGCTGAGACCTGCCAGCGTTCTGGTGGCCCTCACTCATCCTGTCCCTCGCAGGGCTGGAGACATGTTATGGCCCTGACCATCCAATGCTTCGTGGGCGAGTAGCCGGGAAGGTTGTGGGGTGGGAGGGAGGGGAGGAGGAGGAGTTCGATGCCAGCTGTGCTGTGTGTGCGCGTGTGTTACGTTCAACTCAGCACATCATCTGAGTTCTCAGTTTTGTGCCTCGCTGGCTTTTTTCTGTTCCTCAAACAGGCCCCACCCATGCCTGCCTCCGGGCCTTTGCACTTGCTGTTCCCTTCGCCGTGACTGTTCCTCCTGCTGATATCTCCTGGTGTCCTCCCCTCACTTCCTCTGCTCCAACGAAGGAATCCTCGGAGAGGCCTTCTCCGACCGTCCTGCCTGTAAAAGCTCCCATCGGGTACTCTCACTCCCTGCCCTGCTTTGTCTTCCTGAATAACACTCATGACCTCTCCTGTTTTTTCACTTTTATTTGGGTCTTCCAAGTAGAATGCACGCACGGCGAGGGCAGGGACGTGCCCACCGCTCTAGAGCGGGTTTCTCATCCCAGCACTCTGGACGTTTGGGTGGCTGTTGCGTGGGCTGTCCTGCACGTCAGAGGATATTCAGCAGCATTCCTGGCCTCTGCCCCTTCCGTTGTGATCATTCGAAATGGCTCCAGATGTTGCTAGATGTCCCCTGGGGAAGCCCTGGCCTAGAGCAGTGCCTGGTGTGTAGTAGGTCCGCAGAAAGTGTTGAATAAATGCCCCAAAATGTTCGCCTGACCTGGATAGTGACCCCGTTTTGTGGATGAGACAGAAGAGTTTGAAAAGCCAGTGGTGACAGGACTGGCTTCCAGTCGGTCTCCCTCTCTCTGGACGGTTTTTTCTGGGCTCGTCTCTCTGCTCCATTGAGTCTGCAGAGGCTAGGGGTGCTCTCCTTAAAGGGCTCACCCCTCATTCCCACCCTGGCTCACAGTGGGGCCACTCACTGGCTGTGACTCGGGGTCCTAGTGGGAACGTGACCTGTCCAGAAGCTGGCAGGGAGGGAAGCTGGGGCTCAGGATAGGGAGCGGGGTGCTTAGGACAGGGAGATAGTGGAGATGCTGTGGCTCCCGGTTCTGGCCACTCTGCCGGCCACGGGGAAGCAGCATTGATGACTTAGGCCAGTGGTCGGCAAACTCATTAGTCAACAGAGCCAAATATCAACAGTACAACGATTGAAATTTCCTTTGAGAGCCAAATTTTTTAAACTTAAACTGTATAGGTAGGTACTTTGTTATTAACTTAATTAGGGTCCGTGGAATTTTGTGGAAGAGCCACACTCAAGGGGCCAAAGAGCCGCATGTGGCTCGCGAGCCGCAGTTTGCGGACCACGGACTTAGGGAAAGGGCCCGACCTCAGAATCAGACAGACCTCAGCACAAATCCTTACTCTGCTGTTTACAGACTGGGTGTCCTTGGCATGTCTGGGAGCCTCTGTTCCCATCAGTAAAATGGGAATGATCCCCACCTCACTGGCTGGTTGTCAGGATTAAAAGTGCTTTATGGGTGGCAAAGCCTGTGGGCAGCTCTTTGAGCACTGGTGGCTTTGCAGGTCTGACCTGCCTCTGGCCGTGGGGCCGTGCCAGGCTGAGCGGGGCCGCGGTGGGATCCGGCTCTCCGTCTGAGCCACAGAGCCATGAGGTGTGGGTGGCAGACCTCCAGTTGCCCTGAGCTCCTGCCCAGCAGCCCTGAGGTCAGTCTCTCCTGCCTGGCTGTGCTTCCTTCCCAGATGCCCCCTCGCTGGGCCTCTCACACCCCCTGCCCCGCAGCCTGGCTGTAGGCCCCGGGCAATGTGGCAAAGGCTGTCGGGTCAGGAAATCGCGATCTCGCCCTTCCCCACTCCTTCCAGTGAGTGACAGGTCCTGGGTGTGATCTGAGGAGGAGCAGGGTGACCCCTGTGTGAGGGGGCTGCAGGAGGCCTCCGCTTTCCCATCTGCAGGGTGGGCATGGCTGACTCCAGACTGCTGCCTCTAAATAGTCTCTTCCATCTCGCCCTGGCCGGTTTTGCTCAGTGGATAGAGCATCGGCCTGCAGACGGAAGGGTCCTGGGTTCAATTCCAATCAAGGGCATGTACCTTGGTTGCAGGCTCCTTTCCGGCCTGGACCCTGGTTGGGGCTCATGCCAGAGGCAACGAATTGATGGGCTTATCTCCCATCAGTGTTTCTCTCTGTTTTTCCCTCTCTCTTCCACTCTCTCTAAAAATCAATGGGAAAATGTCCTCGGGTGAGGATTTAAAAAAACAGAACCCGTCTCTTCCATCTCTGACCTCCTAGAGCCTAAAGGTTCTGTTTATGTGTAACCCGGGGAGGCCCTGTGGGTCATGCTGTCCACCCCCCAGCCTTCAAGTGACTTCCAAGGCGGCAGGGCTCCACGGGAGGAGCCCTGGCCTGGGTGTCAGGAGGCCAGCGTCCCCTCGAGCGCTGTCACGGGCTTGCTGGTGACCTCAAGCACCCCTGTCTATACAACCCCACAGCACTGAGCCCAGCACGCTGCCGGAATGTTGGGAACTGTCAGCTTCGCATGTGCTTGACAGGCCACAGACTGGGGTGAGGGGCCTGAAGTTTTTCCGGGAAGGAGAGCCCCGCACACCTCACCTTCCTATCGGTGCTCCCCAGCCGCTCTCCCCGCTGCCCGCAGTCCCAGGGCTTGGGCTGGAATGAGTTCTGGGACTCAGGCCCTGCCCTCGGGCAGAACAGGATCCTGGCCTCTGCCTCCCTGCCGCTTAGAACCCCATTAGCACCTTTTGAAGATCAGCAGCCAGACCCTTTGGGCCCGAGATTGTGGGCAAGTCCATGCTGTGGGCACCCACTGCGGGGCCTGCTGTGTGGAGCCCACAGGCTCAGGGAAGCCTTGAGTAGTGGGGGGCCCGTTTCCTCAAAGAGGCGCTTTGTCACTGGCGATGGGCACACCGGCCTCCCTCCCCCGCCTGAGTCCTGCAGGCCTCCCTCAGCACCCGGGCTCCGGACATTTGTCCCCTTCTGCCACGCTGTGGACTGCGGGGCTGGGACTCTGAAGCTCAGGGCTCACCTCTCTGGGCCCACAGTCATTTTCCACGAGGTGCGTGCTGAGGTCACAGGTGGTGGTGACGTCACTGTGGTTTGGGGGATGCGTGCCCAGGAGGAGGAAGTGTCTGTGTACTGATGGGTCTGGAAGAGTAGCTTTCCCTCTGCCCTGAGGGTAGCGATGCTGGGGGCGGGGGGGGGGGGACGGTGTACAGAAGGGGGCAGTTGTTCAGGAGGCCCCAAGGTCCTTCTCCCCTCTCGTCCCTGCCCTGTTTCCTGTTGCCTGTGACCCACACGGCTCTGCCTCTCTGCAGAGGAGAAGGGGACGAGCTGGCTCCATCGCAGGTGTCACCTGTGTGGTCACTAGACTGTTGCTCCATTGCTGAAACAAGAAGGCCCGTTAGCAGCTCCAGCTCTGTTCACACCAAATGGCAGCGGGGAGGTCGCAGAGCCGCTTCCCCGGCCCCAGGCAGGCCCGCTGCCCCCTGACCTTTGGCAGCAGACACCGTGGGCACGTGGGGAATTGCAGTGTGAATCGCTCTCAGGAGCGCTGGGCCTCAGGAGGCCTGCCGACCCCGTGCTCTGTCCCTGCTTCGGAGCCGGGTCCTGGGCTGACCCGGCCGCTCCGACCAGGGTCGAGGCAGAAATCCCCAGGGGGTTTTGTTTGTTTGGCTTTGCCATCCAGACAGTGGCCCACCGTCTGTCTCAGTCTGAGCCTGGCCTGCAGTGGGTGTGGAAGATGTGGCCACGGGTTCAGGGAATTGAGTGGGCCTGCGGGTGCACGAGCGGGAAGGGTTTGGGGGCAGGCGGGCAGGGCGTCTTCCTGGTCATCGTGGGCGGCCTTCTCAAATGCCGAGCAGGAGAGATGCCCGAGGGCTGGGGGTCTGGGGTCCCAGGCCCCAGCCTGGCTCGGCCTCTGGCTCGGGGGGACTTGGCCACTTTCTTTATCTCTGAGCCTCAGCTGCCCCAGCTGGAAACGGACCAGCAAGGACCTCATCCTCCTCACTTTAGAGGCCTCTGGCCCCCAATGTCTCACCGGGGCAGGTGGTGAGGGGCGCTGGTAGCTATGGGCGGGGTGCTGTGCAGCTCTGGCCTCCCCAGGACCCCGCCCAGAAAGCCAGGCCTGGACTTGACAGTGAGTCTCCAGGGAAGGGCTCCCAGCACTTGCCTTAGTTAGGGGGACCCCTGCCAGAATCCTGGGCACCCCTGCCTGTCCCTCCTCCTGCTGGCCCACAGCCTGGCGTCCGTCTGCCACTCACAGAGGCTCCAGTTCAGCTCCTTCCTGGTGAGCCTGTCGCCTGCGGCTCCAGTCTCCTGGTCCTCTGGATCCACAAGCCCCCAACCCTGCTCCTTCCTGTCCTGTCCTCCCAGCAATATTGAGCCCCCCGCAACCCGCCCCACCTCATGGCATCATCCCCCCGTGTCCTCCCACCCACCCCTCTCCATACCCCATGGCTTCACTCTCTTCCTGGCCTGGCCCCTTGGTCACAGCCATATATATAATCGATTTCAGAGAGGAAGGGAGAAAGAGAGAGAGAGAGAGAGAGAGAGAGAGAGAGAGAGAGAGAGAGAAACATCCATGATGAGAGAGAATCAGATTGGCTGCCTCTTGCATGCCCCCTACTGGGGATCGAGCCTGAAACTGGGGCATATGCCCTGACTGGGAATCAAACCGTGACCTCTTGGTTCATAGGTTGATGTTCAACCACTGAGCCACACTGGCCGGGCTCTTGTCACCTTTTTTACTCTCCTCCCACAACCTGTCCCCCTTCAGGCCCTCTTCCCACAGTGACCACACAGGGGTCGTTCTAAAAGCTGAGCCCTGCGGATGGGCAGGGTTGGCTGAGTGGGTGCCAGGAGGAAGACAGAGGCAGGAATAGCAGGGGACAAGAGCTAAACTGTCCTACTTGGAGCGAAAGGCTAGTTAGGGGCAGTGACGGCACAGGAGGCTATAAGCTTCTCGGGGTCAGTGTGTGGAAGTAGTAATATCAATTATATTTAAAAAATTATACCAACTCTGACTTTTGGAGACTTAACTAAACACTACATGTGTTACCTCATTGATCCTCACTACAGTGAGGTGTGCACTGTTCTCAGTTCCATTCAACAGATGAAAAGGTGGAGGTGTATTAACCTCTTTTATTTAAAAAAACACAGACACAGCTCCTCCGATGCTGCCCGCCAGTAAGGAGGGGGGCGTCTGGATGCGGAGTCAGACATTTTTACTCCAGAGTCCATGCTTTTGGCTCCCACGCTCACCTCCTTTCAGGAGCTGAGGCCGTGGGGAGCCACTGATAGTTTTTGAGCAAGGGAGAGACCAGAACAGAGAATATATTAGGAAGATCACTCTGTCCTCAAGGGCAAGGACAGGCGATTGCAATCGTTTAGGCAAAAGCTCTGGATTGAGGGAGTAGCAGCAGAATGGGAAGGAAGGATGGAAGGCTTCAGGGAGGAGGCGGCCTTTCGACTGGACCAAAGACCTAGGAGGGAGAAGAGGCACCCGGGAGGTAGAGGACGTGCCCCTCTCCACCCATCCTGCAACATGAGGCCCTTCTGGCCTCCGCCCTGCCTCCGCCCAGGCCGGGCGCCCTGATTCTGACCTGTGTCCGCCTCCCGTGTTCCTGGAGCTCCTGGGCCCAGCCCTAGGGGGGCCCGGCCTCGGTCACCCGGCCACTGCTGGCTGCGCATGGCTGGGCAGGGCTAGCCTGCTCATCTTTGGAGTCAGCTGTGATGCACCGCCCGCCTCCCCTCCCCCGGGCAGAGGAGCGGGATCCCTGGGCATCTGTCTGACTGCCGTCACAGCCCCTGGGGACCTCTGGCGCCTGTCTGAGCTTTGGTTCCCCCAATGGTAAGATGGGGATAAAAGTGTACCTCTGTCATGGCCCATGGAGGCTGGGAGACGCTGGGAGAGTGCAGTGAACTGAGGGCTAGGACTGACATCAGGGGTGCTTTGTGGGTGCCAGGCAAGGGTCTAGATGGGGTGGGAGGGACCATCACTGTCCCCATGTGTGGGAGAGGTAGTGAGGCACAGAGGCCACCCAAGATGGTCGGGCTCCAGAGTTCCGTTCTTAAACCACCACCCGGACGTAACGGTGGTCACGGTGGCCTCTGAAAGGTGCCACTCCGTCCCCCCCCCCCCCCACTGGGACACCTCCCCCTCTCTTTATAGCCCATTTCCTGCCCAGTTCTCATGTGAGCCCAACTCATTCAACTGATGGAAATGAAAACTCTTCTATTCAACAATTCCACATCTTGTAGGCACCTGCTATGGGCTGTGCCCTGGGCTGGGCGTGGTGATGAGTCATAAAAACCCTGTGAGCACCGATCACCTTGTCCTGCCAGCCAGCACCGGGCCGAGCGCTTTACATAAGTTGACACAGTGAATCATAACAGCCCTCTGTGGTGGGCACTGTTTTTGTCCCCATTTTATAGATGACAAAACCGAGGCTGGTGAATAAAATGTCCCCATTTTATAGATGACAAAACCGATCCCAGTTCTGACTTTTAAGTCTCCAAAAGTCAGAACTGGGATCACAACCTGGGTGTCTGGCGTAGAAGTCACACTAGCGTGTGCAGAGGGGGTTGTGGTCCCTGCCCTGCGGGGCAGACGCAGGGAAAGAGTCAACCAAAAGTGGTCTTGGGGTTCGGAGAAGGTTTCCTTGAGACGATGGTGGAGGGGACTTTTGAAAGAAGCTGAAGAGTTAGCCCTGCAAAGCGTGGAGGAGAGTGAGGGGCGATGGGAGAAGCTGGCTGGGCGGGGCATTCAGGACTTTGAGCTTGGCCTGCGGGCAGTGGGAACGCTGGGAGTTTTTAATCAGGGCCGGACTTGGATGTAGGAAGGTGGCTTCGGGTCCATTGGGAAAGGCTGGGACCAAGAGTGAGGAGGCTGAGCCGGCAAGAGATGCCGAGGGAGGAGGGGGGAGCCATGGGGAGACTGAGGAGGCGATATTGACAGGCTTTGGTGTGGGGCGGGGTGGGGGGGGCGGGCATGGAAAGGGTTGGGGTGTTCTCTGCAACTAGACTGAGGGTTCCTTGGGGGCAGGCACCACGCCCTGGAACCGGATACCAGCCCGGGCTTCCTGTCTGCCCCCAGCTCACTTCTGAAGGGACATCACAGGCGGCAGGGTGGCAGTGGGATGTGTCACCCCGAGCCACCCCCTGTGATGTGGTTGTCCTTCCTGACGCAGGTGCCGTTCCTCTCCGTGACGGCAGATGAGCCTCCGTAGCCTGGCCCTGGCGTAGTCTCTGTGTCAGCCTGGCCCGATGTGGCTGCACTCACAGTCCACGGGGCTCCCGCAGACCCCCTAAGATGGGGGCCCAGCCGGCTCTGCTGCTGCTCGCCACACCCGGGGGCCCCAGGGACCTGCCATGCAAAGGAAGTGGTTTCTGTATTGCTCGAAGACAGTTGCCACCTGTGTGGGGGGCCCGGGGGCCCTGGGCCCACACCTGTGCCCCTCCCACAGCTTCAGGTCTGCCTCTGGGGCCCTGGAGGCTCTAGCCTGGGAGAGTGGGCACCTGCCCGCACCCTGCTCACTGCGGGTTCTCGGAGGAGCCACTGCCCACCTCTGGGCCTTGGTCTGTAAAATTATCACCAAGAGTCCTAGCTGGTTTGGCCCAGCGGATAGAGCGTTGGCCTGTGGACCAAAGCATCCCAGGTTGCAGGCTCCTCCCTGACCTGGGCCCTAGTCAGGGCTCATGCAAGAGGCAACCAGTCGATGTGTTTCTCTCACATCGATGTTTCTCTCTGTCTTTTCCTCTCCCTTCCTCTCTCCCTAAAAATCAATGGAAAATGTCCTAGGGTGAGGATTAACAACAGTAACAAACGATCACAGAGAAAAAAATTGTCTGAGGCAGGTGCAGCTGTGACCCGCTCCTGTTCGCCGCTTGCTGGCCATGTGGCCTCTGATGTGGTGTTGGTGTTGAATCTCGGGACCCGTCTCCACATCTCTAGAGTGGGGTTCACTAAGCTCGTGGAGTTGGAGGAGGGGTACCATGAGAGAATGCATGTGAGCGTGCCCAGCACCGTGTCTGCGCACAGTAGGCGCTTCTCCTGGGTCTGAACAGTCTCCGGGAGTCTTTCCGGCTCAGTGAAAAGGCCAAACCCGAGAGACGCACTGTCCCCCAAAGCCCGAAGCTCCTCCCTGTGCCTCCTCCCTGCCTCATCCCGGTCCTCTCTGAGCTGGACCCCTGCCCGGAGCGTGACCCCTTCCCCAGGGTGCTGCCATCTAAGGGGAGGCTCCAGACAGTTAACAAGCTGAAGACTCAAAGGTGCTGCGGTAACGGTGGCAGGAAAAGCAGAGGCCCCGCAGCTTAGTGCTTCTAGATGACACTGTCTTGGTGGCGGCCTCTTCCTCCTTCCCCAGGCCTGTCCTCTGTCTTCCTCTCTCTCTCCATCTATTTATAAATAGGGGAAGGGACTGAGGGCCCCCACCGTGGGGTACACGCAGGGTCTTGGTCAGAGAGGAAGTCGGTGAGCTGGTGCAGGGTTGCCCAATTGCCCAGCGAGAGCGGATGCGGACGCTGGGACCAGAGGCCTGCGTGCCCGCCCGCTCTGCCCCTCCCTGGCTAAGGGCCTGGTGCAGGGCCACCTTGAACTAGTCTCCTTGCCCAGGCCCAGCAGCTGGCCGTGGCTTATGATCCTCTGGGGTGACAGTTGGGGGAGTTCGGGAAGGGGGGGAGCAGCGGGCAGGAAAAGTCTTGCCCGACTCACCAGGTAGGTCCTTGTCTGGCTGCAGCTCGGCCTCTGAGGCTCACTTTCCTTCAGGGACTCTCAGCGACATTGCTGTCCCTGATCCTGGACACTGTCCTTTGGCCATTTAATGGACCCCAGGCGCTCACCCAGACTCATTATTTTGGGGTCCCATTACTCCTCCAGGAGTTCCTCTTGATAAAGTCCCTTTGAGACAACCTGAGGCCCATACCCTAGAAATGCACCTCTGGCCTGTGGGACTGTCCCCCACCCCACTGTCAGGGGCTGGCTGGAATAGCCTCCTGATGTTAGGTTTCTGCAGGAACTAGCCTGGGGCCAGCCTGGGGTGACCCCGTAACTCTGAGGGTCACAGGTTAACTTCTCTACACTGTCCCTTCCTCTGCAAGGCTCCCCCGGGCCATCTCGCACCTCGCGAGAACTGCGCAGCTTGCCCGGGTCTTGTCCTCGCCCAGCCCTTCTCAGCTGACACCAGGCAGAAGGAGCCCCGCTCTGATATTCCGTCTGACCCAGGGTACAGCTCAGGGCCTTTGCACACCCTCCCAGCTCCCCCGTGGATTCCCCGAGAGTCTGGGAGAAGGTGATGGACCCGCTGCCTTTGCTGCTGCAGCGACCCCAGGAGGAGGCAGGGCAGAGCGTCTGGCACCGTTTCATGGGTTAACAGTGTTGAGGCTCAGGGAGCAGGTCCCCAGCACGCGTGCCAGATCCTCTGACCTAAGTTGAGTGCTGCTCCTGCGATGCCAGGTGTTAGTGTACCTGGGAGGGCAGCCTTCTCTGCTCTCTCCTCCCAGGCCACCTGCTCAGGGTGCCCTCGCCCTGGGAGAGGGGAGGAGGGGCAGAGGCTGGGGCATGGAAGCCGTACTCCACACCCACTTTCAGCCTGGCCTCCTACCCCAGCCCCCACCTCCCAGCTCATTCAGTTTTTCCACCTCCTGTGGGTGGGCCACCCTCCCACCCAGCACGCCTGTGGTCTCGGGAGGGGTTGAGCTTGTTGACACCCATCTTTAAGAAGCGGAAGCTGGAGAGGGCTTAGAGCACCAGCCAGGCTCCTGCTACCATTTTACAGATGAGAACACTGAGGCGGTTGGTGCCCACAGTAGAGGGGGTGTCTGCGGAGGGGAGGGGAGGTCTTTGGGGTGGGCCTGGGGGTTGAAATCCAGTCTTCTGCGGTGGGGGACACACAGGTGTGTCAGCTTGATGCTGGGGAAGAAAATAAGCCAGAGGTGAGGAGCCTCTTCGAGGCTCAGTTTTCTCATGTGACTTGGAAACAATGGTAAGACCCATGTCCCAGTGCTGGGACGAGGACTCGGAGAGACAGGGAGGCACGTAAATGACACCGCACGGTGCCTGCGTGGAGCCAGCTTCCAGGAGGAGGTGCTGCATGCCTCTGTGTTGTCTCCCAGCGCGCTCGCCCTCGCCCCCGCCTGCTCTGGCCCCGCTGCCCTGGCTTCCTGGCTGCACCGAGCACACCCTCACCTTCTCCCCGTTGCTCCTGGCCCCACCTTGTTTTCCTTTTTCCTGGGCTCCCACTGCCTCCTCACATATTTCTACTGTGTGTGTCTCAGTCTCCCCACTAGAGCTCAGCTCCCCAGGGCAGGGACGTGGACGTGTTCGATGCTGTCTGCCCAGCACCTAGAATAACAGGTGCTCAGTACATATGGATGAATGAATGAATGAATGAATGAATGTTTCCACCTTTGCCCCTGACTTTCTCCACTATTAAAAGGAAAGTCGCTGAAATGTCTTTAAGGTTCCTGAGTGCTGCACCTCAATCCCGCCCCCACTCTGGGCCTCCGCCCCCTTCCTGGCTCCCGGGCATCTTTCTAGCACTTGGCACAGCTGTGGATCAGACTCCTACCTTTGCACCTGTGCCCCGCTCCTGCTGTGGGGCTGCCAGCCGAAGATAGGCCCTCTCAGGCCCTCTCAGGAGCCAGCGCCCCAGTGTCTGCTTGTCACAGAAGTAGATGGCGGGGGCTGGTGCCATTGCAGTGACTCAGGGACGAAGGCGGAGGGTGGATCCCACAGCTGCTTCCTTCAGCTGTCCTGAGGAGGGGACCAAAGATTTCTCCAGTGGGACCGGGGCGAGAGTCACATCCCATTCCCTCCTCCTCCTCCTCCTCCTCCTCCTCCTCCTCCTTCCTGGATGAACTCAGACAAGTGATCTGGCCTCGGCCTCCCTGAGCTGTGAAATCGGCACACGCCCACCGACTTTTGGGGGCGGAAGTGGGATTCTGTGTAGAGCCTGCAGCCTTCCCTGGCACACGGGGAGGTGCTGAAGAAATAGCCCATTGTTTTCCTTCCTCCCTGAAGGGCCACCCCTCAGTGCAGGTGACTCCCGCCCCAGGAGGACGGAGGCCAGTGTTAGAGAGGAAACGGGGCCACAGGCCCTGATGTGAGGCAGCTCTAAGGCCTTTGGTGGGTGAGGGTGGGCCCTGGTGGCCTCATTGTGCACATCCTCCATCAGCCTGCCACCAACCCTGGAATGGCCCCGAGCCTGTGGGAGAGCAGGAGGTGGCTTTGCTTCTTTCTATCTCCATTTCCTCATCTGTGAAATGGGCACAAGCAGACCTGTCTCACAAATTGGGTGTTAGATGGTCCTTCCTTTCGTCCTTCTTTTCCTCCTTCCTTCCTACCCTCCTTTCATCTGTCATCCTTTCATCTGTCATTCCCTGTCAACCAATCTATCTGTGTATCTCTGTATGTATCTATTATCTACCCATCTGTCATCTATCTATCTATCTATCTATCTATCTATCTATCTATCTATCTATCTATCATCATCTCTCTTCTCCAATCCCCCACCCTCACTGGGCCTAACACTCATCAATAATTTCCAAACTTCCTCCTGGGCCCTGTATTTTGAAAGCTTGGATCTGCTAAACATGCTGAGCGAGTCAACTACTATCCACTTAGTTCCTCCTTTTAAAATGTCAGTCAGCACTCCCCTGTGGGTGGGTGGTGCATGGCTCTGAGCCTCCCCAACACCAGCCAAAGAAACTGGAAGCTTCCGTAGCCCCACGTTTCCCAGAGGCTGCTCGCCGCGTTCTGGGGACCTCCAGGGCCCCCCGCCCGTGTGGCCCCTGCGGTGACCTGGCTCAGAGGCTGTGTCGCCTCTGCTCTGGGGCCTGCCGTGCAGGGAGTGACCTTTTGTCCTGCTCGGCCAGGGGCTTTCTGTTCCTCATTGTTTAGCCATGACAGGGCTGTGGGTTTTTTTTCTTTTCTGTTCCAGAGGATAAACAGGCTTAGAAATTGCTCAAGAGAGGACCCACCCCCTTCACACTGAGCAGCGGAAGTGTGGGGAAGGGCAGTCAGAGCAGGATTCTAACAGGCCTGGACCCTGATGGGAGGCTGCCGGGCAGTGGCTGGGGCCGTAGGGGTCCAGCTGCCTGCCTTTGCCCAGGAACCCTTGGCCTGTGGGTGGAGAGAGAGCCCAAACTTGACCAAGGCAGGCCTTTTCCCATCAGGCTCTCTGGGCCTGACCGGAAATCCTCCTCCAGGCTCCCCTGGGCTTCAAGCCTGGAGCCCCTTTGGTCCTGTGGTTCTCTGGCCGCACAGGAATGAGGGGCGCCCCTCGTTACTGCCTGGGTGCTCGTGGGGGTGCAGGGTCCATGAGATCCTTGGGGCCGCCTTGCATGGCCCCTGCCCGCCTAGGGCATGCTCTGAGGCGGGGCACAGCCGCTTCCCCGGGGGAAGCTCCACACAGCAGCAGCCTGCAGGGAAGGCCATGTTGGGGGGCCATGGGGGACAGTCAGGCCCTCTGCTTCAGTGCAGAGGTATGCTCTCTGGTGGGGGGGGGGCTCCCCGTCTTTGATCCCCGGATCTCCTCCGTGTGCCCCTCCCCCAGGTCGTCATGCTGCCTCTGCAGGTGTCAGCTAACCAGGTGTGTTGGGCAGTGGAGCGTCAGAATCATCTGGGAGGTTTTCTTTTTCTCTTTTGGCAGCTTCCTGCGCCCACCCTCGAGCTTCTTATGCCCTCTTTGTCGGGTGGGAGTCGGCATTAGGCCAGGGGCTTTGGACACTGGCAGTGAGCCCCACCCCAGCGTGTGGAGCCTGATATGGGGCCTTGCTTTCCCCTCATTCAGGTGCCTGGCAGCCTGCTCCAGGTCCAGGCGGAGGGAAGGATGGGGATGGAGTGTGTGTGTGTGCGCATGCGTGCGTGCATGCGTGTGCATGCGTGTGCAGCCATGGCATGGGAGCTTACAGTCCAGACAGGAATGGGAGTTACCTTTTAGAAGCCGTGTTGTGCAGAATGGTTCCCACGCCAGTGCCTGCGCCTCTCCCGCCCTCACCAGCGCTGACTACCTGGGTGAGGGCCTGGGCCTGGGCTGAGCGGGGAAAGGGCTTCAGCTGGCAGCGTGCTGGGTGCTCCCGTGTCGGGGCTCCATGTCCTGGTGCAGGGCCGGATCCCTCCGGGAAATGGCATCGTAGTGACGCTGGCTGCGTGGATTAGTGAGCCCTGGGCACCTATGACGCGCCAGGCTCTGGGAGGTAGCAGCGTCACCCCCAGCCTGCAGCCTCAGAGGGCGTCCGTTGAGTGGGTACAGGCCTGTGTGCCAGGACCCTGAGGGAGGAAGGTCAGGACTCGGGGTGCTAGTGATTCTTCAGGGTGGGGTGTGGGCAGGGAAGCCTTGAGGCAGAGGCTGCTGTCAGAAGGGACAGTGGGGATGTGTCAGGGGAAGCAAGAGGCTGTTCCAGGCGGAGGCGACAGCTCAGGCAGGAGCACAGATTGCGGGGCAGCTGGAAACCCCGGCCCCGGGGTGGGGGGTGTCCAGGAGCCAGGACGGGTGTGGGACTGCCCGTCAGGCCGAGCAGGGAGGGAGCTGGGTTTCCGTTCCCAATGCAGAGGCCAGCCAAGGGCCAGCTGCAGCAGGATGGCCGAGGGAGCGGAGCGTGAACACCACAGCAGCCATCCCCCCCCGCCCCGGAGGCCGGGCCACTCTCAGGCAGCACCCTGGCAGCTGGGGGTGGGCGCTCTAGGGGGTCTGCCTCGAGCACCTGCCGCACGTAGACCGACCCCTGGCAACCTGTCAGTGCTCGGGAAATGGTCGCTGTTGTTTCTGTCACCAACAAACGCTCATCTGCTGAGCACCAGCTCTGCCGGGGGCTGCACGCTGGCAGCTGAGGGTCCAGAGGCGGTGGGGCCGTCACTCCTGCCCTGTGTATTGCAGTCATGCGTGTGTGTGGTGTGTGTGCGCACGCACCCATGCAAGATGGGAGGAGAAGTAGGTACCCCATTTCAGCACAAGGAGATGAGTGTTTGGAGGGGCTGTCTCCAGCGTTCAGAGCGAGCCCAGAGGAGGAGGAGCCTGAAGCAGCCTGGGGCGTCAGGGAGGGCTCCCCAGGGGAGGCAGTGGTTGGTTGGAAGGACAAAGGGGCGATTCCCAGGTGTGGGAATGAGGGCGAGGGAGGCATCCCGGGCAGAGGGCCACACTGTGCTGAGCACTGTGGGTCTCCGTGCCTGCGGCCACTGCCTTTGGGGCACTGCCCTGTATAGTGGTGGGGGCCGGCCTCACCCTCCGGCCAGCTGGCTCAGTGTCTCCGCCTGCTGACATGGGTGTGCCACCCTGAGGGAGGAAGAGGGGAGGTGAAAGGAGGCAGGGACTCTCCCTTCTACCTTCCCCTCGCCCCCACCCAAAGGGAGAAGTCCTTCGTCCATCCATCCGTGAGCCCCAGAAGGGACTTGTGGGACACAGGATGGGGATCTGGGTGTCGGGTGTGGCCAAGCTCATGGCTGTCCTCCTTCCCCCTTCCAGGTGGTATTCACCCCCTACGCCCCGGAGCCCGGAAGCTTGTGCCAGCAGAGAGAATACTATGACGAGAGGGTCCAGATGTGCTGCAGCATGTGTCCTCCTGGTGAGGGGCAGCCCTGGAGCCTGGGCCCTCAGGCTGGCTGGGTTCCTGGGGGCTGGTGCCCGGGAGGGAGGGGGTGTATGAGGGTGGCGCGGGCGGGGTCATGGCTCTCAATTCTTCCTGAACTCCTTCCAGTTCCATGAATCAGCCCTGTGGTCCCTCTTGCTTCTGGGGCCTTGCACATGCTGTTCCCTCTTCCCAACTCCTTTTCCCTGGAAACCCCCTACTTATCTGTTAGACCTCAGCTTAGATGGCCCCAGGTGGAGAATTTTAGCCAAATGCAAAGGAGAAAGGAGCCGGCAAACCAGTTCTCACTCAAGTGTGACTGACTAATGGACGGGCAGTTTTGATGGTGGAATTCCAGGCATCTGGAAGGAGCAGAGGGGAGGATATTTCATGATCAGTGGGGGTTCAGAGATGGAGTGACAGCTAGATGTGAGACGAGTCGATGGAGGAGTTGGAACCCCATCAAAGAGCCTTCGCAGCTCCACTACAGAACTCTGGGGTCCTGGGGGACAGTGGATGAGCTCAGGGTCCGGGCAGCAGCCAGCTCCCCTGAGACCCCTGGCCCTTGCTTTCTCAGGCTACCACGTCCAGTCCCACTGCACCAAGACCTCAGATACGGTGTGTGTCCCCTGTGAGGACAGCATGTACACCCAGCTCTGGAACTGGGTGCCCCAGTGCTTGAGCTGTGACTCCCGCTGCAGCTCTGGTGAGTAGGCCCAGAGCGAGGGTGGTCCCCAGCACCCTCCCCTGGGCACCTGCACTCCAGCCCCTTTGGCTGAAAGCTGATGGGGGTTACCCCAGACCTGCTGCTTCCATGGCCCGGGGCATGAGGTTGCGTGGGTACAGCTGTTTGCTGTCTATCCGGGGCATTCTCATCCTGTCTTACCGAATCCCCTTCAGTCGTCCCATGGGGCAGGCTGGCCCAGAGCAGCGGTGGGAGAACTGTGCCCACTGTAGCGATGGGGGAGCTGTGTCTTGCTCATGCCGTGGAGCGGAACGAGACTGCGGGCCTTGGAACTCCGTGGAGAGGGGAGGGACCCATAGCCTGCTGGAGAGCAGAGCTGTCCGTAGGTGGTGGGCTGGCTGGGAGGGCAGAGTGGCATGGCAGTGAGCAGGGCGGGTGGAGGCAGGAATGACCCTGGTCTGCCCTCTCGCCCCTCCAGAGCAGGTAGAAACTCAAGCCTGCACTCGGGAGCAGAACCGCGTGTGCGCCTGCAGGCCAGGCTGGTACTGCATACTGAAGATCCAGCACAGGTGCCGGCAGTGCGCACAGCTGCGCAAGTGCCCCCCTGGCTTCGGCGTGGTCACACCAGGTACGGGGTCAGGCAGCTGGCCTGGGGTCCCCCTTGGGTCTCTCCTTCACGGGCATCAGCTCCTCAGCTCAGCCTGGGAACATCGTCAGTGATGGCCTGCTATCCATTAGGTGCCTGATTAGGTACCTACTGTGTGCTAGGCCCTGGGCATCCAGAGATAGATCAGATTAAGCCCTAAGCTGCTGGAAAATCAGGTGGTGCCCCAGGAAGATGAACCCACGTGACCCCGGAGACCAGGAAGTCACTAGAATTGGTTAAAGGACAAACTCCCAGCTGTGTTTGTGCGTGTGCGCGTGCGCATGCATGTGCGCGTGCGTGTGCATGTGCGTGTGTGTGTGCGTGTGTGTGTGTGTGTGTTCGGAGGTAGAGATGCAGACAGTTCCACGGGTCCTCGGACTTCCCCTAGGGCTTCAGTGCCAAGGCCCCCCTGTCCCACGGAGCATGAGTTGGTGACAGGTCCCAATTTTTCCTTGAAGGAACCGCAACATCAAATGTGGTGTGTGCTGCCTGTGCCCCAGGGACGTTCTCAGACACGGCGTCATCCACAGACACTTGCAGGCCCCATCGGTTGTGAGTGGCTGAGCCCCTTGGTTCTGGGGGAGCCGGGAGGGGCTGCCCCGGGGATGGAGCGTCTAGAACACACGGTGGTGGTGTCATGGTGCCTGGAAGCCCCACTCGCGCCCTTGGGTTGCCGAGACCTGTTCAGTGCCAGAACGGGTTCATCTAGTGGTGGGCGGGTCCCCGGACAGCACGGTGAACAGCAGCCTTGCCCTGGAAGTCAAGACTGAGTGGGGAGCATGGGGACGGGGGTCGGGGGGCAGGTGAGGAGAGGAAGGGGTGGTCCTAAAATATGACAGGGCATGTACTCACTCCCCCATCCACGCTGCTGGGACCCTTGCCCTCGGGGAGCCCAGCCACCCCGAGCCATCCTGTCCTCTGCTGCCCCCTGACCAAGCCGCCTCCTCTCCCAGCTGTGAGTCGACGGCCATCCCTGGCAATGCAAGCAGGGACGCCGTCTGCAAGTCTGTGCTCCCCTCCCTGCGTGTGACCACAAGCTTAGCCCTCGAGCCCCAGGCAGCGTCCACGAAATCCCAACCCATGGAGCCCACGCCAGGACCCAGCACAGCTGCCAGCATGTCTGTCCTGCTCCCTGTGGTCCCAAGTGCCCCGGCCGAAGGGCTCAGCACCGGGAACATCTCTCTTCCAGTTGGTAAGTCACAAGAGGGCCCATTCATCCTTCCTCCCTCCTCCCTCAGACTCACTGAGAGCCCGCTGTGAGCTGGATGCGCGCGTCCTGGGAGGCAGGTGGCAGCGAGACTTGTCTCCTCCAGGACCTGGTCCTGTCACCGAGAGACCCCGAGTCGAGAGAGGCGAGCTTCGCTTTTTTAAAAAATAATATATATTTTTATTGATTTCAGAGAAGAAGGGGGAGAGAGAGAGAGAGAGAGAGAGAGAGAGAGAGAGAGAGAAAGAAACATCAGTGATGAGAGAGATTCATGATTGGCTGCCTCCTGCATGCCCCCCGCTGGGGATCGAGCCCGAAACCCAGGCATGTGCCCTCACTGGGAATTGAACTATGACCTCCTGGTTCATAGGTCGACGCTTAACCACTGAGCCACGCCAGCCAGGCTGGGCTCAGCTTTTATCTCAAAGTGGAGGTGTTCTCCTGGTTGTTGGTTCGGATGAACCATCAGGCTGTGAAGATAGTGGGCTGGGCCACGTCGCCTCATGGGCTGTCCATCTGGGGTAAGGGACTACCCCTGGCTTGAGCTGTCAAGCTGGTGGCCCTCGAGCTTGTTTGGCACACCGTTTTTGGGTTGTTCGTTTTGTAATTGAAGCCAGACCTCCAGACTGGGCTTGCCCCTCACCTGGGACAGCGCTAGCCATCGTTGGTCACCGACTGACCTGCCAGGCCCCTGGGAGAAGCCGGTGTGCTTTTCGCAGCTGGTTTGAGCGTCTCCTTTCCTTCCAGGACTCATTGTCGGTGTGACAGCCTTGGGGCTGCTAATGATAGGGCTGCTGAACTGTGTCATCATGGCCCAGAAGAAAAGTAAGATTCCGTTCCTTTTCCCCCTCTCCGTTTGTTCATTCATCCATTTGTTCAGGAAGCTGGGTGCCTACTGAGAGAGTCAGGGCCCGGGCATAGCCCGAGGGCTCAGACAGAGCCGGATACCGTAGACTCTGTAGGAGCTGAGAGCCTGGGAGAGGGCGCTTCTGCTAATTTAGCTACTGAAAGGCAAGGCTCCATGAGGGCGTCCCAGGGGGAGGAGTCCAGGATTCCTGTGGGGCATCCTGGGGGGAGGCAGGCCTCTGGAGCAGGTGGGGTTGGAGCTGGGTAAGATTCAGTGGGGGGCTGTGTGCAGGAAGGGAAGGGTGTGCTCAGCAGAGGACAGGCGGGAGCCAAGGTGCGGAGTTTGGAAGGCAGTTGGGGGGATCGAAGGGAGTGGAACAATGTCGAGCCAGCTGGAGGGCTGGGTGTGGGGCCTTTGCGTGCCTTGTCTGGTAGATAATTATTTCCCCCTCGGCTGGGTCTACTCCCACCGGTTCTGCTTGGGCCCCACGCTGCCCTCCTAGTTAGAACAGCCGTGGCCCGAGGCAGTCACTGTCCCTGACTTGTCCCCTCTCCCCTTTGCAGAGAAACCCTTCTGCCTGCCTGGAGATGCCAAGGTGAGTGCCCCTCCCTGCTCTCCTTCCAGTGGGGGAGGCGCTCCCGCAGGAAGCGGTGGGTTCTGTAGGTGGGTCTGTCCGGGGCCAGGTGGTGTGCAGAGCCCTGGGAGGCGGAGGAAAGGCCAGCCAGGGCTGATCAAGGAGACCGAGTGCGAGAGGCCACGGCAAGGAGCAGGGGTTAGTGGTGTCCGTGGCAAGCATGTGGTCATGGACCTGTGGTGTGACCTTGGGCAGCTGTGAAATGGCTTGTGGCCCTGTTTCCTCACCATTAAACGGGGACAGTGTTGCTCAGGGGCTGTGCCATCGACTCAGCTGGCAACAATTCTCAGCATCTCTGTGGTGCTTACAAAGCACTTCCTCAAAGAGCAGTGGTTTTCAAACTGAGTGCCAGGGTACCCCGGTGTTCCACGGAGGGGCCTGGGGGTCATCTCTGGGGTTGAGATGGTGGCTAGAGGGCTGGGCTCTGGGTCCCCCCTCTTCAACCAAAGCAGCTCACCTTAGATCTTTTTTATAAAGTAGGGTCTGTGACCAGGTCTCCATCAGGAGGGCATTTGGCCACAAGTAACCGAAAACCTGAGGGTTACTTAAAGCAAGAGGGCTTTATGTTTCTCACATGCCAAGAGGTCGAGGAGTTGATGGCTGCTGGAATAGTTCAACTGCATCCTTCTGAGAGGCAGTAGGACCCCGGGCTCTGCCATCTTTAGTGTGTTGGCTTTTGTTCTATTGCTTGTGGCTTCATGCCATGAGAGGGTGATCACCACTTCCTGTGACCTCAGGTTTGAGGTGGGCAGAAGAGGGGGTCGTGGCCAGCCATTGTGCCTTTTATCAGGAAATCAACGCTCTCCCAAAAGCCCTGGGTAGACTTCTCCTTTGGTCTCATTGGCCTGAATGGTGTCACGTGACCATCCCTAGCTGCAAAGGAGTCTGGGAAACGGGGCACTTTGCTTTCCCAGCCTCTGTGGTGGAGGAAGACAAGGGAGAGGGCTTGGAAATGGTGTCAGGTGAGCCAATACACAATGGCTGTTGCACTCCTGAATCTGGTGGGCAAGGCAGGGTTTATACCTGCTTTTACAGACGAGGAAAGAACTCCCTCCAGGTCCCCCCGTCCTGCTGGGCAGGGTTCCTCAGCCTCGGCACCATCATCCTGTCCTCGGGGGCTGTCCTGTGCTTTGCAGGCTGCTCGGCAATAGCGCTGACCTCTCCCCAGTGGATGGCAGCAGCACTGCCTCCAAGGAGTGACAGCCAACGATGTCTCCAGACATTGCTAATGCCCCCCGGAGGGCAGAGCCACCCCCGGCTGGGAACCACTGTGCTAGGGAGCAGCTCAGCCCTGGGCAGCCCAGTGCCAGAGGCTTTCACAGGACTTGGGACTTGGTCGGGACCAGCGACGGATTTCACGTGCTGATTTTGTGGACAAGCAAAGAGGAGGTGACTTGCCCCAGGTCACACAGCACCGTGTCTCTGGACTCCCGGCTCTGCAGCATTCCCGCAGATGGGAGCACTGGTTTGGGAGTTCAGACACTTTCTCATCCCCCCAGGGTGCGAATGCCACGCCTTCCTTTTTCTGGCTTCCAGGCGGTGACGCTGACAGCCGCTGAGGGGTGGCACAGAGGGCGAGTGTGCCCTCCAGGCTCCTCCCCAGCAGCCCGGCTGCCACGTCTTCTCTCCTTCCCGGCCAAGTGTTTCCCAACACCCCGTGCAGCGAGATGCCCAGGTGTGACCCAGCAGCCTCACTTCCCCTTTCCCCTCACAGAGTTCTGTGTGCTGTGCACTGAGTGTGCGCAGCGCAGCTCCTGTTTTGGAGTGCTGTTGTGTATAGAGCGGTGCGCTGGCAACGGGCCCTCCGAGCAGGGCAAAACCCCCGACCCCTGATTTGTGGTGGTAGCTCATTTCCGTGTCATAAACGCTTCCACCGTCCAATTTCAAGCTGCCCAGTGTGGACCTGGGAAGACTGACGCACAGGTCTGGGCTGGCCCTGCGCACGGCTGCTGAGCCCCGTGTGCCAGGCTCGGTGCCCATGCTGCGGCTCTGACTGCAGCGAGGTGCCCAGTACAGTCACCCCGTTTCACAGATGAGGAAACCGAGATTCAGGGAGGTTCTGTTCCCCATATAAAAGGTCAGGCTGCTAGGGAAGTGACCGAGCCCAGGTTGGAAACTCAGTCTGAATCTGCAGGTTTGGCTAGGCCAGGCATTCAGGGCTGTTCAAGCCCCCCCACCCCCCGGAGGGCTGCCCTCAGAGGCTGGCCACCTTCCCAGATGCCCTTCAGTCCCCAGGCTCCCACTCCCTGGCTTAGCCTGGCCCACTCTGTTCCTGGCTGCTGGCTCTGGTCCCTGCTATGAGGCTGCCTGGTCACCCCCGGTCTAGGCTGCTGGGGCGGAGAGTGACTCAGCTCCGCCCCATCCCTCCTGCTGCGGAAGGAACCCCAAGGCCTGGCGGGACAGTGGCTTCCCCTCTTTTAGGAAAGGTCAGCGTACCCTCCTATGTGCGCTCACCCACAGTCACCCCCACAGACACACTTGTGCACGCTCACATTTAATAACGAGAGTGAGCATTTATGAGGCGCTGAACGTATGCCAGGCACAGTTCTGAGCAGTATTGACTCCCACAGCCGTGCTGCGACACAGGCAGTAAGGTGATTGCTCCAGTTTTACGGCCCAGGTTCAGAGCTATTAGGTAACTTTCCCGAGACCACACAGCTAACGCATGGCCTGGGACACAAACCTAGGCATGCCTCTCTTCACCACCTCCAGCAGACGTGCACACATGTCCCCCATAGACACGTATGTGTGTACACTTCACATACCTTCACACCTGTACACGCAGGTGTTGAACCTCATGGACGCACACTCACACATGCAGACAGACATGGACCCTCGTCCGGAGGACCTAGTGGTGGCTCTGCCAGGGTCTCTGCATCCAGGGCAGGACTGGGCGGGGAGGGGCTGGGAGGTGAGGAGGAGCTGGCTGGCTGGCTGGCTGGGATCCTGGTTTTTTGCATGAACTCCCTCAGCTCCCCCCTTTCTGGGGTCCCAGCCCAAGGAGCAGCACTCAGGGTTTTTCTGCCCCACTCGGAGCCTGTCTGAACTTTGCAACTTGTGGCCTTGGGGGAGGGAGGCAGCTGTGACCTTTGGGGGTTTCTGTTCTGCCGGGCCTTGGCCACCGGCAGAGGAACGTGAAAGCCCCTTCTCTGGGGGTTGAGAGGAGTGACATTTGGATGCGCCTCCTCTCCCCCCCGCCCGCCTGTCCCAGTTCAGGGCAGGGCTGGGAGTGGGCAAGTTCAGCATGAACTAGAAATCTAGAAATGCCCTCCTTCCCTTGTAAACTGGGGGAGGGGTGAGCGAGGGAGTCAGGACACAGTGGCAAGCCACCAGCTTGGGGACACTGTTCTGGGCTGGTCCTGCCCCTCCCATGGACCGGCTGTGTGATTCAGAGCAGGGAACACACCCTCTCTGGGCTACTTTAGAAGGCTCCTCCTTGTAAGAGGCGATGAGCTGGCCTCAGGATATTGAGGGCTCCTCTGGGCTCAGGTGCTGAGAGGTCACAGCCAGTGTGGGCGGGGCTGGGGGCCAGGGCTGCAGTGATTGGCCAGTCCCGGGAGGGATCAGGTATTAAGCCTCTGCTCAGAGCACACCTGGAATCTTGGCTCCTTCTGGAGCAAGGCCTTGGGGTCTCTGTTCCCTGGGAAGGGGGTCTAACGTGCCTGTGTCCCCTACCCCATAGCAAACGCTCACCCTCTGACCCTCACCTCTCTCTACCACGCTAAGATATATCTCACCAACCCTTCACTGGCCTCAGTTCTCATTTTACCCTCATCCTTGGCAGTGGGTGAAAGTGTGGCCCCTGATTTAACAAACCCTTGTATGGAACTTCCTATGTAACAGCTGCTGTTCTGAGCACTTTACCATTTACTCAGCCATTTAGTCTTCACAATAACCCTAGCAGGTAGGTTGTTATTCTCCCTTTATAGATGAAAAATGGAGGCACAGAGAGGCTAAGTCACTTGTTCAAGGTCACACAGCTCGTGAGCGATGAAGTCGTGATTTGCACCCATGCGTCTGGCTCCAGAACCCATGCTCTTGGCTGCTGGGCCGGGCCACCCTGTGCTGAGGGGTGACCTTGGGAGAGTCACTCTCCTTCTCTGGGCCCCACTTCCTAATGCCAAGTGAGGATGACCATCCTGCCCCGCCTCTGAGGGGAGAACGATTGGGGGAACAGGGCCCCCTGAGCCCTGCCCGACGAGGGCTCGCACTCCAGCAGGGCAGGCAGGTGCTAATCACAGAAACCATCGAGGGCACTTAGTGTGGAAAGAGCACGTGCTGTGGGCAGAAGCAAGTAAACGGTGAAGGGCTTGTGACACGGGGCGCAGATGGTGGTGAGAAGGAGGAAGGAGGAGGGAGGGGAGCTGGCTGGAGGCCTGACCGCTGTCCCTCCTCCCTTCCCACCCAGCCTCACCTGCCTGCTGATAAGGCCCAGGTTGCTCCTGGCTCCGAGCAGCAGCACCTGCTGACCACGGCGCCCAGCTCCAGCAGCAGCTCCCTGGAGAGCGCGGCCAGCGCTTCGCACAGGGGGACGCCCACCAGGAACCAGCCGCAGGCACCGGGCAGGGACCAGCCCAGTGGGTCTGGGGAGGCCCAGGCTGGCTCCGGGAGCTCAGGTAAGTGGCGGGGCCCCACCCGGCTTCATCCCCCCTTCGTGATTCTTCCTGGTTTCTGCCTGAGCCCCTGCCTCCTGGGCCCGAGCATCCGGCAGGGCCTGAGAAGCCCTGCACCGTAGCGTGGCTTGCCCTCCAGTGCGACACGGAGCCACCAGGCTCTTTGGGTTCTCTGAACCCCCAGTTCCCTCCCACCTTTGTCCTTGTGGGTTCTTTCACCAGGAACACCCTTCCTTCTAGACAACCCAACTGGTCCTTCGAGTCTGCTATCCAGGCAGGGAATAGCATATCTAACATAAAGTAGTATTACATATTTTTTTTATTTTGGGGGATATTTATTAAAGCTGGGGAGAGGGAAACAAGGAAGGACCTAGGATAACTGGAGAGGGACTGTTTGGGGAAGTGAGCCAGGTGAGCTGCTTTGGCTCACTGAGAAGTCAGAGAAAGGGGCCTTGTGTGCCCACGGCTACCCTGGTGGCACGCCTGGTGGGGTCCCTTAGAGTTTAGGAGACGCGTACTTGTGGGGAAAGGACAAGGGAGGGGCGGCACAGGCATGCTCCTGGGAGGCGGAGTGTATTACATGGTAATGTTATAGTATGTTATTATTATATAATATTGTTTTATAATTATGTAGTAGATTATAATATTAATATTGATTATATGGTATAGTCAAGGAAACTGAGGCCCAGAGAGTTTAAATAGCTGTTCAAGGACACACAGCTCGTAAAGGGAGAGCCGGGCACCCCCTGGGCTTGGGGGCGGGAAGCTACATGAATAGGGGATGCCTCCAGGGCTCCCCCGTGTGGCTTGTTGCCAGTTCTTCGGGCCTGAGGCCCAGGACTGGGTGTGCGTTCTGGAGGGGCATTTTGCCTGGGTTTGGTCTCTGACAGGCATCACAGTGCTCACGTGGAGGGCGCCCCTGCAGGGCCTCCCGGAAGCCTGGAGCTTCCGTGGGTGTGTTTGCTAGTCAGGTCTGCTGGCCTGCGTCTCTCCCGCTCCCCCACAGAATGGCAGTGGACGTGGTCCTTTCTAGATGCCCCCCCAGACGGTGTCTCGGGCATCTGAGGAGACTCCTTAGCCCCACTGAGCCTCAGCCTCCTCACCTCCTCCCTGCAGGGCTGCCACCCCTTCCCTACCTGTCACCCCTCTCGGGTTGCTTCCTCCCCGGGCTGCCCACATCAGCAAGGCACCCCGCTTCTGCTGCTCCTTCATGGCCTGCCCTCCTCATGTGCTGTCTTGTCAGTGCCCCCACCCCAGCCTCGGAGCTCCCGGGGGGCCACTGCGCCAGTGCCCGGAACACAGCAGGTGGCCCTGAACGTTGGTTGAATGAATGAATGAACTGCAAATGTAAACTGTTGGTCTTCATCCAACTTTTGGATTCACCTTTCCGGTCCTTAGCGATACCTCTTCCACGGCCAGCCTGGTGTGGGTTCCTCCTTGCCCCCGTGTGGGCCCCTGACCATGTCTGCCCACCCCTTCCACCCTCTGCCCCTTCGGTTCCCCTCCTGCCTCTCTGGCCTCTGCGATCCCCTTCGGTTCCTTCCACCCACCCAGCACCTCTCGCCAGTGCGGGTTAGGGTGAACCCCCGCACTGCGCCCGTTGTGGTCCCCCTATCCGCCCCCACCGTGTCTCGTTCACAGTGTGCAAAGGCCATGGTGACTTTGGGTGACATTTGGGTGCCGTGCAGACTCAGGGTGGAAATTTCCTTCTGGCCCCGTGAGTTCAGCCCTCCCTTGCCCTGGCCTATTTGGGGTTGTCCTGAGAGAGGAGCTCACAGCTCTGACCTCAGCTCGGACCCCCTGGAGTTGGGGGAGCTGGGCTGGGGAGGCCTGGAGAACAGCCAGTCAGTCCTTGCGCTCTGGGCACCACACCTGCTTGCGCTCAGCAGGTCCCCACAGTCACAGCAGCAGCTGTCACCTTTTGAGAGGCTCTTATGACTCCAATCCCTTATATTCATCTCCTGGCTTATCCATCATTCTGTCCCACGCCGACTAGTTAGGAAACTCAGATGCCCACAGGGAGTGGGTGGGAGGCGGGGTGAGCCTGTGCCCGGAAGCCCTTCCTGCCAGCTGTGTTCAGGTATGGGGGCCCTCCATGGCCAGATCGCCCACATCTGGCTCCGAGGGAAGCCATAAATCAGATTTTAAACACATAAATTCCTGAATTTTATTTCATTTATTTTTTATTTTTAATGGAACCAAAGTTTATTGGGAGAAGCCAGTCCTGGAAAAGGTGCGATTTTATTTTATTTTTAATTCCTGAATTTTAAATGTTGGCAGCCAATTCTCTTAAAAAACACGACCACCAACGGGCCCAGTGTTGTAACCGGCCTCTGGGCGGGGGGCAGGCCATGATGGCCTCCCCACTGAAGACCCCGGCTGACCACCTCTCCTCCTCTGCAGAGTCCCCCCCTGGCGGCCACGGGACCCACGTCAATGTCACCTGCATCGTGAACGTCTGCAGCAGCTCTGACCACGGCTCGCGGTGCTCCTCCCAGGCCAGCTCCACGGCGGGGAATGCGGACTGCAGCCCCTCCGGCTCCCCGAAGGACGAGCACGTCCCCTTCTCCAAGGAGGAGTGCCCTGTGCGGTCCCCGCGCGGGGCCCCCGAGACTCGGCTGCAGAGCCTGGAGGAGAAGCCCCTGAACCTGGGCGTGCCTGACGCCGGCATGAAGCCCAGTTAACCAGGCCAGCAGGGGCCGAGTCGCCGCTGAGTGAGCTGGCCTCGGGGTCTCCCTGGCCCCCACGCCCAGCACTCTGGCTCCTTCCAGACCAAGTTCCTTTAGTGGCCTCCACAACCTGGCAGGCAAGGAGGAGGCAGGGAGAGCCAGAGAACCCCTCCGGTCATGGGCATCCTTCTCCCAAGGCCGGCTGGACATGCTGGGCAGCCCGGCGGGGTCCCTGCCACTCCGAGCTGCCCCCTCGCTGGGCTGTGGCCCTGGCTTCTGAAGCCCTTGTTTCATCCCTGGGCTCTGGCTCCCCGGGAGGTTCCAGCGTCCAGAGAGGCGGTGGGGGAGGAGGGCGCTGTGGGAGTCATCCATGGGGAAGGGCCAGCCCGTCAGCCTGGATGCTGAGCCTGCAGGGGGGCCCAGAGGGGGAGGGGCTGTCATCAGCCAGACGGTTCTGTGCCGGGTGGGGACCCTGGGCTAGCTAAGGACCCTTGGGAAGCACCACCTCAAATCCTTTCCTGCTGGTTCCGCCTCTTGGACGTGGTGTGGAAATCAGACCCCCAGAGGCCCAGCAGGCAGCCTGGATGATGCCCTGCCCCGGGCAAGGCGGCAAACCTCTAACAGGAAATCCAATTTCAATATGTGGCAGTTTAAAAGCACACCAAAAAAACGTAAGCACCATGCAAACAAGCCAGCAGCACCACAAAGCCGAAGTCTCAGAGTGCCTTCTCTGCCTTTGACCTTCACTCCCCCTTACCCAGAGTGCCAGCCCCCCGCCCGCCCTCCCGCGCTGTGTGGTGTGGGCTCCCAGGCCACACCTTCTATCAGGGAATTGCAGGACCTGGAGAGCCAGCTCCTGCAGCCATGTCTCTCCTTCTACCTCAGCCTGGACCTTCTTTTTTGGACTCCCGAGGGGTGCTCCTGTTCCCTCAACCTCCTCCCGCTGCCCCTGGAGTCCCAGGCCCCCGGGGCGCCACGGGACCACTTTAGTACTGTGCCTGTCGCCATCCCAGGTGGATGTGAGATGCCGAGAGCCAGCCTGTGTGTGTGTGTGTGTGTGTGTGTGTGTGTGTGTGTGTTTGCTGTGGGTCCGTGCAGCTGATGTCGGGCTGAACGGCCTTCGTGAAGCAGCTGAAGCCAATAGTTTTGCCAGGGCATTCTTACTTGTTCAAGAGCCTGCCCACTCCCCCCAAACACACTTGTGCACTCCCTGCAGAGGGTGGAAGGAAAGGGACGGGCTCCTTGAGAAGCCATTTGAGTCTGTGGTACTTGGATCTTTGTTGAAAAAGACTTGAACTTTGCAGCTGAACTTTCAGAGAGCAGGAGAGTCCAGCCATTGCCATGGAGACACGAGAGGCTTCCCACCGTGGAATCAAGATGTGCTTACAAACTACCTGGAACCGCCAGGGTCTCTGCCCACGTTGGACCCTGCGCGGTTATGGAGCAGGTCTGCCCCCTGGTGGACAGTTCCGGGAGGCGCTCAAGCCTCCTTTCCATCCCCCCCAGCAGAGCCGGGAAGCCATGAATTAAAAAGAGACCCTTTCAGGATGTAGCCTCGGTTCCCCGGCTTGTGTTGATCCCAAGACTATGAGAGTTTGCACTGTATGCTGGACAGCATTCCTGCTTATAAATAAACCTGTTTGTTTTACACTTGCCTGCCTCTCCTGTCTGCCCTCGGTCCTTGTGCCTCTTCACCTGCTCGCCTGCCATGTGAAGGGATGAATATTTCCTGCGCTTGTAGTTCTAGGTGCTGGGATGCAGCAGCTACTAGGAGAGGCCTGCAGAAGGGGAGAAGGATCTGACACTTGGGGCGGGGGGGGGGGGGGCGGGGGGGGGCGGGGGTGGAGGGGTGCGGGTGCAGCGAGAGGGAAGGGGAGCAGTCAGGTCCTAAGGACTTCCTGCTAGGTGGGCAATGGGAAAGGGATTCTCTGAAAGCTGGAACCGGTGGGGAGATGCCGCCAGATCTGTGTTTTGGAAAGATGTCTCCAGGGGCGGGGGTGGGGGCCGGGCGGAGGGTGGCCCTCGTGGCCTCTACCAGGAGGTGGGGTGGCCCCTTTGGCTACATTGAGCGCTGGCGAGGGAGGGCAGAGGGAAAGAGACCGGCCGTAGTTCCTCTGTCCGCCCAGCTCTGCAGCCCGAGACTGCCCCCTGCAGGCCACATGCCCCGCCCCCGCCCTCAGCCTTCCAGCCGGGTTTGCCCTCAGGAAGGCACCAACAGGAGACTGGGGGTGGGAGGGGAGCGAGGCCGGGTGTATTTCCTCCTCCCCACACCCCCTTCCAGTGGTTTCTACCTGTGACCACCCTTTGCTGTGCTCTGCGGCCCCCACTCCCTCTCCGCCTCCCTGGGACGGTGTCCCCATCTGTATGCTGGGGTAGTCACAGGCGGTTCAGTGCGAGGGGACGGGAAGGAAAACCATCCCTGTGTCTCCTCTCAGCCTTCTGCTTGTGGCACTTCTGATCACCAAATGTGGTTTTCTCTCTACACAGCAAGCAGTTCAATTCCCACGCGACCTACCTGGAGATGAACCCCGACAACCCAGGGGCCCGGGCTGCCTGTCACTACTGGAGCCAATAAAGCAGAGCCAGCAGCGTTGAGTCATGTATGAGCGTTTACTCCAATACTGCCGGCAGCACGGGGGAGCAGCAGGCCATCCACAAACATCTGCTCTGCAGCCCCCATCAGCCAGCTGCTTAATCAGGGCAGGACAAGGATTACGTGGGGAAGTAGGGATTACAGGCATGGGCTGGGGCGCGACTCCATTGTTTGGGCAACAAGGTTGTTCATCTTTCCATGATATTAGGCAGTTCTTGAATGAGAAGGACCGTGTTCCAAGGTTGACTACAAGATCCAAGGTTGACTCCCCAGTCCCGGGGGCGTACAACTCCCAGCCAGGTTAGAATGTCCTTTCTTTAATCAGAACAAGGCAATCACGGTTAATAGAGCATGATTAACATTTCTTATAACGATGGTTCGTCTCCACTATTCTGTTTTTGCCCCTAACAGAGATGGTGTCAGAGCCCACAGGCTGGGGGCTCAGCCCCAAAGGGCTGTCCTCACTTCAGAGGCCAGTCCCAGTCCCGGCTGCACCTGTGCTCCTGCCCATCACCTATAACCCACAGGCTCCACGACCCCCTTCTTGGGTTTGGTCAACTTGCTAGAGCGGCTCCCAGAACTCAGGAAAACAGTTTCCTCACTCGATTACCAGTTATTACCAAGGACACAACCCAGACTCAGGAACAGCCAGAGGGAAGAGATGGTGGGCAAGGTTTCTGTGGGAAGACACCGAGGAGGTAGGTTCGGGCTGGGGGGGAGGGGCGGGGGGTGTCCATGTTCTCTCCGGTGCACCACCCTCCCAGCACCTACATGGAGTCAGTAACTGGGGAGCTCTCATCCTTTTGGGGTTTTTTTGAGGCGTCATTACACAGGCACGATTGATGACATCATTGGCCATTGGTGATGGGTTCCAACTCCAGCTGCTCTCTCTCACCCAGAGGTAGGGGGATGGTTGGCTGAAAGTTCCAACCTTGAATCATGTGGCTGGTTTCCTTGGCAACCAGTCCCCATCCTTAAGGGCTTCGGAAAGTCACCCAGTAACATAAAGTCCGCAGTGATGGGAAGGGCCTTGATGGGAATAACAGACACTGGTTTCCCCGCTGTGGCTCTGGAGCTCTTCCAGAATATGAGGACACAGAACAAAGATGGGGCCCTGGCTGGTTAGAGCGTCGGCCCGAGGACTGAAGGGTTCCAGGTCTGATTCCACGTCAAGAGCAGGTACCTTGGTTGCAGGCTCCATCCCGGGGCGAGTGCGGGGAGGCAAACAATCTCTGTCTTTCCCCCTCCCTTCCACTCTCTCTAAAAATCAATGGGAAAAAAGAATATCCTTGGGCGAGGATTAACAAAACAAAACAAAACAAATATTAGATCAAAATATGAGTGATAAGACACTCCCAGTGAGGTGACCGTACTTATACAGCATACCTCAGAGCCACTGCAGGTTGCTTCCAGACCACTGCAGTAAAGCGAGTCGTCATATTGTTGCTGGTGGAGGGTCTTGATTTCAATTTATAAAAAATGCAACATCCATGCCGAAACCGGTTTGGCTCAGTGAATAGAGCGTTGGCCTGCGGACTGAAGGGTCCCAGGTTCGATTCCGGTCAAGGGCATGTACCTCGGTTGCGGGCACGTCCCCAGTAGGGGGTGTGCAAGAGGCAGCTGATCGATGTTTCTCTCTCATAGATGTTTCTAACTCTCTATCCCTCTCTCTTCCTCTCTGTAAAAAATCAATAAAATATATTTAAAAAATGACAACAGCCAACACAACAATACCCGTCCCGGGTGAATGAATAAAGAAATTACACCTATTTAAAAAAAAAAAAAAAAGCAACATCCAGAAGCACAGTGGGGAGGAGCGCAATAGGACGAGGTGTGCCTGCATACACCGCAATACCACACGGGGTCAATTTGAAGCAACCGAAGACGGCCACTTGTCTGTTGGGGTGACCAGTCAAATGGGCCCGGTGAGCCCCTCCTGCCTCTTTCTTTCCTTGAGCTATCCAGGAGCAAGTGGTGTCTCTAAGGCAGGGCCAGCGTGGGTGGGGAGCGAGCAGCATGTTTATTCCTCTTTACCTAGTTTTCGTTCACTCGTTGTCAAGATGGAGCACAGTAGTGGATGGACTAGCACAGGGCTCTCACATCTCACCTGCCCAGGGGTGAGCCCTGGCTCTACCACTTCCTGTCTGTGTGACCTCAGGCTGGTTAATGAACTTCTCTGTGCCTCACTCTCCTTATCAGTGAAAATGGGATTAAAATAGTACCTCCCTTAGAGTAAGGGATCACATGAATTACTACATGTAAAATGCTTGGAACACTGCCTGGCACATAGCAAGTGCTCAATAAATATTAGTTGTTATTTTGTGTGTGTGTGTGCTGAGGGTGCAACAGAGTTCAGGACAGACCAGGTCGCTGCTGAAGCTGACACGCGAGGAGGGGCTATGAATAGAAATACCTGTAGGCTATGCCAGGGGGTGGTAAGTGCTCAGAAGGAAAATAAAGTAACATAAGGCAGTGGTCGGCAAACTCATTAGTCAACAGAGCTAAATATCAACAGTACGACGATTGAAATTGCTTTTGAGAGCCAAATTTTTAAAACTTAAACTATATAGGTAGGTACATTGTTATTAACTTAATTAGGGTCCGTGGTATTTTGTGGAAGAGCCACACTCAAGGGGCCAAAGAGCCGCATGTGGCTCGCGAGCCGCGGTTTGCCGACCACTGACATGAGGGGACAGAGAAGGGTGGAGGGGCTGCTAGTTTGCAAGGTGAGTTGATGAAGGCTTTTCTGAGGAGCTGGCCTCTGCACGGCCTTGGGGAAGGGAGGGCTGGCCACCCTTGGGACCTGGGGGTAAGACAGAACTCGAGGTTGGGGAGGGTGGCGTCAGAAGCCACGGCAAGGGTGGAGGGCACGGCTTCATTTTCAGCACGATGGGAGGAGTCCCAGCCCCGGAGTGTGAGAAGACCTGTGGCTTTGCCAGTCTGAGTTGGGAAATTGAACTCCAGTTATTTTATCTGCATAATTGCCCTGAGAGATAGGGAAGTACCCATTATCCCCGCTCTGCAGAGGAGGAATCGTAGGGGAGGGCTGGCTGGGCTTGATACTTATCGAAGGAGTCAAGTAGGATGAGCAATCTGGTTACTATGGGGGACTCTTGATAACCAGCTCCATAGAATTTCACAAGCAAGTCAAAGGGGACTTCTCTTTCATTTTAAATTAATTATTTTTATTGGCTTCAGAGAGGAAGGGAGGGGGAGAGAGAGGTAGAAACATCAATGATGAGAGCGAATCATCGATCGGCTGCCTCCTGCACGCCCCCTACTGGGGATCGAGCCACAACCCATGCATGTGCCCTTGACCTGGAATCCAACCGTGACCTCCTGGTTCATAGGTTGAAGCTCAATCACTGAGCCACGCCAGCCCGGCTTGAGGAATAATTTACAGAAAAAAACAATTTGCCAATTTTAAGTGAACACTTCAAGGAATTTTGAGAACGGTGGACACAACAATCCAGATCTGGACCAGTTCCATCATTCCGAAAAGTTCCCTCATGCCCCTGCCTCAGCAATCCCCTCCCACCACCTCTGACCATTGGCCACCACTGATGTGCTGGTGCCATTCTAGTTTGGTCTCTTCTAGAATGTCATAGAAATGGAATCATTACAGTATGTCATTTTTTGTGGTCTGGCTCCCCCCCTCCCCTGCCACACACACACACACGCACACACGCGCACGCGCGCACACACACACACACACACACACACACACACACAGCTAATACTTTGAGGTTCCTCCAAGCTGGTGCCTGCATCAGTACTTTGTTCCTTTTCATTGCTGAGTAGTATTCCACGGTGTGGGTAAATTGTTATCTGTTTATGCCTTCTCCTGTTGATGGACATTTTGATTACTTCCAGTTTTGGGCTATCCTATATAATAAAGCAGTAATATGCAAATTAACCATCACACCATCACAAGATGGCTGTGCCCACAGTGGAGGCAGGGTTCCTGTAACAAGCAAGCAGAAGGGACCTGAGGCTGTGTGGAGCCGGGCCGGGGTGGGGGACCAGCGGGGCTTGACTGGGGACCTCAGGCCATGCCCCCCGTCCTGGCACCGGGCCAGGGGACCTGAGGGTTCACCGGGGGACCTGAAGCTGCAACCCCACCAAGCGGGGTTTGACGGGGGACCTGAGGCTGTGCCCCCTGCCCAGCAGGGCTTGATGGGGGGGCTGGCCAGGTCTTGATCTCCCCCAATGGGAGTGGGACCAGCTGGGTCTGGATCTCCCCCAATGGGGGTGGGGCCGGCCGGGTCTGGGTCTTGTGTGATTTTGAGGCACACTTGGGTGGGCGGGGACTTGACTCTGGGTCCCACAGCACGCCCCAGACTCTGACAGGAGGAAGATTTTCATATACATTTTACTAATTTTCTTCCATCTCTAACACTTCTATTATAGAGAAAGAGCAAATAGCAATATTAAAATATTTCCTCTAATTAATTCCCTTTTAATGTGCATGAATTTCGTGCACCGGGCCACTAGTTATGAATAAAGCTGCTATGAACACCTGTGTATAAGTCTGTGCATGCATGTGCTTTCATTTCTCTTGGTTAAATACCTGGTGTGGGATTGCTGTGTGATAAATGTACTAGCATGTTTAGATTGATAAGAAACTGAGGGCACAGACACTTTAAGTAATACTGGTTGAATGAATGGTGCCCTGGCACCTGCATTTTTAAAAAATGTTTTTATTGATTTCAGAGAGAGGAAGGGAGAGGGAGAGAGAGATAGAAACATCAATGATGAAAGAGAATCATCAATCGGCTGCATCCTGCACGCCCCCTACTGGGGATCGAGCGCACACCCAGGCATGTGCCCTGACTGGGAGTAGAACAGTGATCTGGTTCACGGGTCGATGCTCAACCACTGAGCACGCCGGCCGGGCCGGCACCTGCATTTTAAATAAACTCCTCCGGTACAGCCAGGTGTTGGCTCCCCTCCTTCTGCTTTTCATCTGTGGAGTCCAGGGATTTTACACCCAAACCTCAGCCCTGAGGGGACCCAGTGTTGAGGTTCTGATAGGTGGATGCCACTTCAGAGGAATGCCTCAGCCCATGAGCTTAGCATTATGATGGCTGGTATTTATTTGGTAAATATACTATTGCCACCTGGCCGTCCTGTGGCCTGCATTTCCTGACTTTTTATGAGCCTGTAGTGTTCTTCCTGTTCTTCTGGGGACGATGCAAAATGAAGTGTCCATTTGCTCATTCATTCATTTTAGCACCTTTATTGAGTCTTGTCTGTGCTAGGCAATGTCTAGGTGAAGAAACCTCTGTGAAAAGAAAATCTCTGCTTTCAGCGAATGTTCAGGATGGGGAAGGATACCATGTAAGAGCAAATAAATAAGATAATCTCAGGTAGCATTGCATTCTGTGAGGAAATACAATAGGGTAGCAGATGAGGGGACCTTAAGGTAGGGTAACAGGGAAATCCTCTTGGAGTGGGAACTTTTAAAAAAATATATTTTTATTGACTTCAGAGAGGAAGGGAGAGGGAGAGAGAGAGATAGAAACATCAATGATATAAGAGAGAATCATTGATTGGCTGCCTCCTGCACACCCCCTACAGGGGATTGAGCCCGCAACTGGGCATGTGCCCTTGACCAGAATCGAACCCGGGACCCTTTAGTCCGCAGCTCTATCCACTGAGCCAAACCGGCTAGGGTGGAGTGGGAACATTTGAAGCAAGAGGATTCAGCTTTCTAGCTGCTCTGGAGCCATATAAGTTTATTGAGCACTTGAAATGTGGCCAGTTAGAACTCAGGTGTGATTTAAGTGTAAAATACACACTAGATTTCAAAGCTTACTATAAAAACCCCTATGGTATCTCACTGATATTTTTTCTGTTAGATACAGGTTGAGATAATAATATTTCAGGACATATTGGATTAAATAAAGTGCATTATCCATTTCACTTTTCTTTTTAAAAAATGTGCCAACTCAGTACATTTAAAAGTGCTATGTGGTTTGCATTATCTTTCTATTGGGCAGCAGTGGTCCGGGGGTGGGGGTGGGGGTGGGGGGGTGGAGGGAGAGCACCCCAAGTGGTGAGAACGGCAAAGGAAAGGTGAGGCGGCACTGGAGGATGCTGTGGCCGAGTGGGCCAGGGAGAGAGGGGCCGAAACAGGAATGGGCCAAAGCCAACAGGATTTTGGTGTCAACTCAAGTGAAGAAGTGGGTTTTACGTCTAATGGGGGAAGCCGTTTTAGGCAGGGAAGCGGCGTGGTCTGAATTAGGTTTTAACAGACCCCTGAGGCTGCTCAGCAGAGATCTGTCTGGGTGGGTGAGATGGCAGAAGGAAGAACCCTGGGTTTCCCTACGGTCTGCGCCAGATTCCCTTGTGGCCCGCGCTGCGCTGCAGGAGCGGCCGCTCCCGCCAGGGGGCGCCTCCTCGATGACTCGGCGCTCGGCTGCCCAGGCGCCGGCGCGTCGGCCGCTCGATTGGTCGGGTCTGGGCGGGCCGGAGCGCCGCCTCAGCGCCATTGAGGAGCGGCGGGGAGGAAGCAGCGCGCAGTGCCGAGCTCGGGCGGGCGCCGGGACCCCGACAGGTACGGGCCGAGGCGGGGAGGCGCCGGGCTGAGCGGGGGCCGCGGGGCGGGCGTGGGCTGGCGGTCGGCCGCTCCGGCTTCGCTACAGACCTGGGGGTCGGGGTCCGCCCGCGGGGAGCGCGGCGCCCGGAGCCGGGACCCGGCGTCCGGCCCTCAGACGGTCGGAAATCCTCCGGGAGCCCTGGAGCCTCCGACGGCGCGGAGCTGCCGCCCTCGCGGGGACCTTTGCGTCCGAGTCCCCGCAGGCACCGTCGCCTGGGGCTCGGGCTGCCTGAGCCTCCTGGGACCCCGGCGTCCGGGCGCTGGGGGAGTCCGAGCCCCCGCCGGACCCGGCACCCGCTCCGGGGTCCCGGCACCTGCCACCCCGGAACTGGGGCGGTGTCAGCCCACCTCTTCTCCCCTGACCCTCGGTCTCCGTGCGGGACCCCAGTGTGCGAGCCCCTCCATCTGACACCCAGGGATGGGGCGCCAGTCAGTTCTCCAGGGGGTCCTGACCACCCCCCTCACCAGCCTTCTGGGGTCACGCTCTGCAGGTGGGACCTCAGGCCTCCAATCTGCCGTCGCGCCTCGCCTCCCGGGGTCACGCCCTGGTTGAGCCCCACCTCCCAGGTATGGGGTCCCCGGCGCCGGACCCGCCAGGCTTTCTCCGGGAGGTGGGGTCCCTGCTCCGTAGAGCAGCGCGTAGGGTGGTGAGCGCAGAGGGGGCGGCCGGAGGGCTGTGGGAGCCTCGCCTTGGGGACCCCGGGCCTTGGCATCCGCCCCCCTGTCACCCCCGATCCCGAGCTTCCCGGGGGCGGGTTGCACCGAGCTCGGCCGCTGCTGGGTGGGGCGCCGGGGTCCAGCTGCCAGCCCTTCCTACCCCGGCTCCCGCCGCCCCTCGAGGGAGTGGCCTGGCTCAAGGTCACTGCCGGGCGCCTCGTCTGCCCGTGGGCGCCGCGCTGATCCCCCGGGGTCACCTGCCCCACCGATTCGGGGAGGCCCGCCGGGGGTTAGCGCTCGGCAGCTGCCTAGAATCCGTGAGGGACCTGAGTGTAAACACTTGGGGTGCGGGCCAGGCTGGCGGCCCGGCCTGACACCGGACTCCGGACGGGAATGCGCGAAGTGGCCTCCCGCCTGGGCTGGATGCTTCGCCGAGCTGATCATGCTCCCTGGCCTGGGGCTCAGGGTACTGACCAGGGCATTTGACAGGGCGCCTTGCCCCATCTTTCAATCCGTGCTTTGCATTCTTGCACCTTCAGGGTGGAAGTCGGGGAGGGCCCGGTCTTGTGTACGAGCCCACAGGGGTGTCCGTTTACCGGGAGAGCGTTTGTCGTTGGTACTTGAGAGTTTGTTGGCAGGTAGGGCCGACCTCAGTGGAAGGAACTCCAAAAATAAAGAGTACTCGGACTCTGGCGCTTTGCCTAAGTGTGTTTGGAGCCCGCACAAATCAGACTAGGCTAGTCAGGTTCACATTTTGTTTTCTCGGATTTGCTTGTTTAAAGTTAAAATAAAGAAATGTTTCTTTTACTCGGACCGTTAAACATTTCTTATTTTAAAAGCATGTCCTCGGGTGAGGATTAAAAAAAAACACACTCTGAAAAACCTGTTCTTTAAGTGAATGCATCCAGTAATCTTTAGCAGATTCCCCGTTTTACACAAAATGTAGCTTTAAAAAGAAATCTTTGGAAGGAAATTAGTACTTCACCAAATGCCATTTATTTACTTGTTAATTTGTACTGTCATTGTTGACAAACAGAAGTTAGGCTTGTGTGGAAGTGCAAGACGATGCTGACAAGTCTTTCCGGAGGTTAACTCTTCCAGGGCCTTGTTTTGGGGCTCTGTTGGGTGTGGCAGCCCTTCCGTTGGGATCAGTGTATCTTCTGGCTCGAAGATGAATCGCTGGAGGAGGGGCAGAGTGCTTGGAAAGGATCCCGAAAGGGCTGGCTCCCAGTGGGATGCCTGCCATAGCAAATCCGGTGTCCCGCGATTTGGAACTCACAGTTCTCATTGGGACCTGCTAGTTGAGCGATCTGGGGACCCGTTTAAACGGTGTCGCAAGTTCCCAAATATTAACTTCTTTAAAAAACCGATTTCAGAGAGGAAGGGAGAGGGAGAGAGAAATAGAAACATCAATGATGAGAATCATTGATTGGCTGCATGCCCCCTGCTAGGGGGTGAGGCTGCCACCCGGGCATGTGCTCTGACCGGGAATCGAACCATGACCTGGTTCATAGGTCAGTGATCAACCACTGAGCCATGCCGGTCTGGCTTGAATATTAACATTTTGTAATACTAAAAATCTATATGTACTTTTGTAATACTAATAAATACCTGCTATTATTAATAATGATAGGCAGTAGTGATTTAGTGCTGAAGGTAAATACTGTAGCCAGAACCAGATGTTCTCTGGGGTGTGTAATTACTGACTAAGATAGTTCATTGTATCAGCATCAGGCCCCAGTAATGTATCTTCAGGACATTTAAGAACTGTGAATAACGACTGCCTTCTCCCTTCCTTTTATATTATTTTACAAAAGATCCCAATGAACAAATTGGCAAAATTGAATTAGGGGAGCCTTAAAGAGGGTCACTGCAGAATAAGAAGTTCATTGATACAGTCTCTTAGTGCAATTTTGCTTTAATCTAAAACAGGATTTCAGTCTCAGCACTGTTGACATTCTGGCTAGATAATTCTTTGCTGTGGGGTGTTACGTACGCATTGTAGGATGTTTAACAGCATCCATGGTTTCTACCCACAAGGTATCAGTAGCACTTCCCACTCTTCACAATCAAAAATGTCTCTAGACATTGCCAAATCATACCTGGAGGAGAACCTTTGGTCAGGACAGTCTAGTCCCAAGGTGAGTCACTAAAAGCAAGCAGTTCAATGATGGGTTACACTGAAAAGACATGCAACTTTGCGTTGTAGGTGATATTTGGTAAATTTCTAAGTGACTATTCCTTGCAGCTGCATCAGAATGTCGATGTGTTGGTTTGGTCCTCCATTTACTAATGGGGCATCTTACAGTGCTTCTCACCCCGTGTTTTCTTAAACCTGTGCTTTGCGTTCCTCCACCTTTAGGTAGAATAGGAAAAATCAGCTTAACAAATCATCTGGTTTTTCTGTTGATTTCCTTTTTTTCTTTTCTTTCAGATTCCTCTGTGATCATGAGAGAGAGAAATGAAGAATGATCCGTGATTTTTAAACACCTTGTCTTGGGGATCTAGTCATGTTGGAAGGGCTTGTAGCCTGGGTTCTCAATACCTATCTGGGGAAATACGTCAATAACCTGAACACTGACCAGCTCTCTGTTGCGCTTCTGAAAGGTGAGTGCATGTATCCCTTTTTGGTAAAGAATTGCCTTTGCAGACGGCACTTCTTTCTATGTTCTCTTTGCTGGATTGAGAATGATAAAACATGGTGCTCAGATGGCTTTTTTATTAGATATGTGTAAAAGGAAATTTTTCCTCCCATATGACACTGATTATTATTGTAGGGTAACTTAAACATGTAGCTGTATTGCTGTAGATTTTAGGGAGTTATTAATTTTTTTAAAAACTATACTACTGGTGGCTGTGCTTTACCCCAGTTAACGTTTTAGCCTCATGACGGGTTATGGAGGCAGCCATGATGTACTGATAGTGGCATTGGCTTTGGCTTTAAATCCCGCTGTGTTACTTGTTAGCTATAGAAACAAGTCATTGAAATTTGGAGCCTCAGTTTCTTTAGAAAACGAGGCTGACACATTCTCCAGGGTTGCTGTGAAGATCAGATGGAGAGACAGTTGAAGCTCCTCTGCTGGCGTGTCATAGACACCCGGTCAAGGTTTTCCATTATGTTCCCTTGAGGTGTCCCAGAACTTACTGAGGGTCTTGTCTTGCTTAGTAGTCGAGTCCCGAAAGCTTGAGACATTATAGCCTGTATAGGTCTCTACTCGGTAAATGCAGTCCCGTGGTTTGGTGGGGGGATTGGAAAACTGCTTTTTTTTCTCCTTCTCCATGTTTTAATTTAAGTTCTCTTTGCTCATCTCAAAATGTAACCCTTTACTAAATCCCGAGAAAGGAGATAAAGTCAGTCCGCAAGCATGTGGGATCCTAGAGCGTGGACAGGAGGCCTCCAGTACGGTCAGACCTCAGCTTCCTGGAGCGTGACTTTTGGCAAGTGGGTCAGGACAGGTAGTGGCGATAGCAGTGATGCAGATGATGGTGCAGTCTGAGCATAGGGTGCCAGTCAGTGGGTGCCCTTCCCCAGAGGTGCTGCTTTCCGGGTCTTTCTGACCCATCCACACCGGTGAAAGGATTGTGGCAGCCATAGGCTGTGGGGAGCTATCACGGTCACACCTCCACTTCCTTCCCGTCATTGGAAACACAAACGGTTCTTTCCCAATCCCCTCCTGCTGCTTGTCCTCCCATCATTGGAAGGAGCTGCTGAAATGCAAAGTGAAAGTGACCAGCCTGTCCGGGAAGAGGCTATGTTCAAAGTTCAGTAGTCGTGCCACCTTCACCTCTTTGGCCACGTACTGAAGTTCTCATCCACGCTGTGAAGCTCACCAAGTTGTAAGGGCAGGTACAGGGCCTGGAAAGAGCACGGCACACTGGCCTTCTGATAACAGAGCTGGCTCTCAGCGGGGACAGTGAGAGGATGTTTGCCGAAGAAATGAATAAATAGAAATTTGTGTGGCATATGATGTATCATGGAATCTATACTAATAACAGATTTCTAATCAGCAGTTTCAGACAGAATATATCTTGTAACAACTGTGTATCTCTCTGATGCTTTAAACTGCTTTTCTATACTTACTTTCTTTAAAAAATATTCTCTATGGCTTTTAACGAACCTGTGGAGTCTGAGGAATATTTCCCTGAAAAATTGAAAGTTGCTTTTTCTTTCATTACCTCTGTTAGTATGCTGCCCATCCTTATGGATCCAAGCACACCCAGTGCTTGGCGGAGAGTGTTGGGGTGTCACAGGGTACTGAGAAGGGCTTTGTAAAGAAGTTGAGGGTTTTTGTTGATCTTGAAGACACAGTTATAGTTTTGCAGTGTTTAGGGGTGGAGGACACTAGATGTTATTTTAATCTGTCTGCCCATATTTACTGTCTGCATGGAGACTGAAGTAGTGGTCAAAAGTATGGATTTTATAGTCAGACTGGGTTTGAATTCCAGTTCCTCCATTTACTAGTAACTCGGGCAAGTTACTAAAATTCTTCATGTTTCAGTTTCACTTTCTTTAAGCTGGAGATAATAGTAACCATCTCATAAGGTTCTGAGGGCTAAACACATTAACCTAAGTCAACGGTTCTTGGCATATAGTGAACCCCCTCAACGGGTTATCATCATCCACCATCATGATCATTAATATAGGATTGGCTGGTGGGTTGGACTTGAAAGGCGAATTGTGCATACATGTTAGAAGCAATAAAAATGCAAAGTTAGCATATGAGTGGTTGAAGGACAGAGGTAGCATTGTGTAAGATTTCACTCATTCAGTCATTCAACAAACATTCGATGAACACCTGCCTTGGGTACGGCTCTGTGTTATGGAATGATACAGAAAGGGGAGACAGTAGAAGATACTAAGAGCTCAGGCGTAGGAGCTAACCCTGGTTTCACCATTTGAAAGCTGTTTGTGACTAAGTTACTTAAGCCTCTCCTTCACCCCCTCTTCCTCTTGCCACCTGAGATCAACAGATCTGGTATGAACTCTAGCACTACCCCTACGGGGTCTGTGGGTTTTAAGCAAGCTGCTTGTCCTCTAAGCTTCATTTTTCTTGTCTCAAAAATGGAGCAGGCCTAGCTGATTTGACTCAGTGAATGGAGCATCGGCCTGTGGACTGAAGGGTCCCGGGTTCGATTCCAGTCAAGGGCTCGTGCCTGGGTTGTGGGCTTGGTCCCCAGTTGGGGCGTGCAGGAGGCAGCCAATCAATGATTTTCTGTCATCATTGATGTTTCTATCTCTCCCTCCCTCTCTGAAATCAATAAACATATTTAAAAAATGGAGCAGATAATAGTATTTCCTCATACCATTGTGAGGATTAAATGAGATCATGCATATGGCACATAGTGAGTCCTCACTAAATGATGGCTGTTACTACTACTCCAAAAACGACTGTTACTTATCCACCTCCATCTCTAGTCCTTGTCCTTGGAGAGCTCGCTGATAATCTGTTGGGGAGACAGAAGTTACTTGGTAATCCAAGGGGGTATATATTACATTGTTATTACTAGACGTCTAGGCATAATGCAATGGGGTACAAAGCAGGGGAGCCGTTCCTCCTGTCTGTGGGGCTCTGGGAAAGCTGGTATATGGAGGTAGCTTTAGAGTGGATCTTAGCAGGGTTTTGATAGGGATGTGGGTGGGTCACCAGGCTCCAAGGAGAGTGAAGCGTGTGAGTGGAGGCAGAAGGCTGAAAGCTTGCAGGGTGAAAACTTGCAGGGCATGTTTGGAGCCAGAAGGTAGTGGCTGCCAGTGCCATGCCAAGGAGTCTGAACTTTGGGCTGTGGGCAGATCTGTGTATCTGTAACCCAAAACTTAGATTCCCCTCCTTTTTCTTTCTATAAGCTCTGAATCTCAAATTGGCCCCGATTAATGACCTAGAGCCGAGGGAAGAGGATTCAGTAGTCATTAGCAATTACTGAGAAATGATCCATCTCTAAACTCACCCCAGTTCTAGTGACTAGATTTGCTGCTAATCTGAGATGAGACCTTTTTGGATGAGAGAGACATCCATGAATATGCCTGCATATTATTTACCTGTAAATAAATGAACATCATTATCATTTATAAAGTACTTGCCTACACTTGGAGGGACCTCTTCCAGCAGGGTCGGCTGTGGGTGCCTGTTTGAGTGAGTGGGGAAGCAGGAGGCCTTTGGTCTTGAACCACGCATGGCTGCTGCGGTTTTGCCTTGGTCCTCAGTTCTTCTCACCCTTCCTTCTGTTTCCGCTCCTTTCCAGGTCACCCCCTTCATTCTCTGGGCTGCAGCTTCTTTAATTTTTCATGGTGTGGATTGCCTACCATTTGTTCCACTTCTCCAGGCTATACAGCAGCCAAGGAAACGTAGGGCCGTCAGCCTCGTTTGGGTATTGACAAATAGGGCAAATGATTCAGATTGCAAATGTTGCTCTTCAAAAGAAGAAACTACATGCTTTCCTCCCTTTAAGTCACTTTCAACTGATAAGGAACATGTTTGATGATATTTTTCCCCCCTTAAGATTATTTTCTCCCCAAATGTGGAAATACGGTTTGTCCGGGCTCTCTGGGGTTATTAACTGCTCCTTTTGGTTAGTCTTAAGGTATGTGGATCCCCCATATGGACAGATGTTCCCGCAAAAGTCTGAGAAATAAATTGGCTACATTTGCTCAGAATCTGCCAAATTGCTAGATTTGATTACTTAGAAGCCAAGTATGCACTGGTCTTGAACAATCATTTAGAGGGAAAAGTAATCAAGTTTCTGGCATTAATTGTCTTTGGAGGAAAACTCTTGCTTGTCTTTTTTCTGGATTCCCTTACCAGTTAAGGGTTGCTGGGTGGTTGCTGTCTGTACTGCTTGTTCTTGAAAATACTGTATCTCAGACAGATTTCAGTGACTCAGAAATTGCCTTGTGTGGTGCAAACAGTTTTGTAAAATGATAGCTGTTTCCTGAGCTCTTTGAGGATGGAAATCCTGCCTTCTTTTTTTGTAATCCCGGTGGTTAGTATCGTGTCTGGTAAGGACAGGGATTCGGATATGTGTGTGAATGAATGACTTCCATAGTCGAGGGTGGGGAGGGTGAGAGATCTAGACTATTCCTTGGAGGCATCTTGTACTTTGGGGTTTAAGTCATTGTCAGAGCTGGTCTGAAAAGGTCTTCAGTGGGGGTCCTGCTTGTTCCTTTGCCTTCTGCTTGGTTATTACACCTGCAAGCGGAAGTGCGGAGGAGGACCTGTGGAGCTGGTCCCTCCAGAAGAGAGAGTCTAATTCCTTTTCATGACCAACTTTGTTTAACGCTCCCAGGCTCCCAGATGTTGTGTGCAATACACCTGTTTTTGGGGGTGTGTGTGTGTTGGTAAGGAGAGTTTGTTAAAATTTGCAAATTTCTGTGTTTCAATCCCAGAGACGTCTGGCAGGGGGCCCAGGAGCCTGCATTTCATCCCAGGAGATTCGGATGTTAATGGTCCTCTAGTGAACATTACCCTAAACTAGGGGCTTGCAAACTGGCCAACTGGCCAGATTCCCACCTGTGAGCTGAATGAAAATGGCTTCTACATTTTTAAAGGCTTATGAAAAGAACAAAACAAAAGGAAAATATACAACAGACATCATAAAGCCTGAAATATTTACTCTCTGGTTCCTTACTTCATGTGCTGTAAACCTCAGCTGTTATTTACATGTCAGAGTGGGAGCCAGGGAATTAGTATTGATTAAGCACATAGGCTGGTGGTGGTGCCTCCGTTGGCTTTTTGTCGCTCCGGTCTAGTTGTAAAACTTTCCCTTTAACCTTCAATGATTTGTACAGAGTAGGCATCTGCCGCATTTGTTGGATGAACAACAATATCATTTCATAATATTATTTTATTTATGTAATTATTTTTATTTTATTTTTCAATTACAGTTGGCATTCCATATTATTTTGTATTAGTTTCAGGTGTACAGCATAGTGGCTAGCCAGCCATATACTTTATTGGTACAGACTGATCCCCTGATATTGACAATATTCCCTATGCTTCACTTTATGTCCCCGGGCTGTTTCATAACTGCCAATTTATAGTTCTTAATCTCTTCACCTTTTTCACCCAGTCTCCCAAACCCCCTCTCCTCTGGCAACCACATGATGTTGTTTTTATTTTTTAGGTGCAGTTGAATTAGAAAACTTGCCATTAAAGAAGGATGCCTTGAAAGAACTGGAATTACCATTTGAAGTCAAAGCTGGTACGTGGAGCTAAGGAGAGGGAGGCAGTGTTGAGTGTTCATTGTTTGGGACTTGAAATTGAGAGTCCTTGACTTGGGCTCTCCGTGACCAGGAAGAGGCAGGGTAGGAAGTACAGAGTTTAGATCCATCTTAAAATGTGGTCTCTAGGCCACTAGTATCAGGATGACCTTGGGGTGGTGGAGGAGGTCACATGGCCTCCGACCTACTGAATTAGAATCTCCAAGGATGTGTCATTCAACTTGTATTAAAAAAAAATATATATATATATATATCGATTTTTTAGAGAGGAAGGGAGAGGGAGAGAGAGAGATAAAAACATCAATCATGAGAGAGAAGCATTGATTGGCTGCCTCCTGTACACCCCTCACTGGAGATTGAGCCCACAACCTGGGTATGTACCCTTGACTGGAATTGAACCTGGGATCCTTCAGTCCTCAGGCTGACTCCACTGAGCAATACCACCTAGGGCTCAGCTTGCAGTTTTAATAAACATTTCTGGTGATTCTTACGTTTACTGGAGTATGAAACCTTCTGTTCTAGGTAAAGGGGTTTTTATTTTCAGATAATTTATTATAAATATTACTGAGAGAGTTTATTGCATGAAAGTGGGCTCTGGAACAGTATGCCTGGGTTTATATTCTAAATCTGCCATTTTCTGGCTGTGTGACTTTGGGTAAGTTTCCTAACAACTCTGTGTGCCTCCTCATCTTTAAGATGGGATGATAATAGTACCTACATCAAAGGGGAATACCTGAGTTAATACATTAAAATTACTCAGGACGATGCCTGACACACTCAATAGATGTTTGCAACTATATAGGAGTTCTGCAGTTGTGAGGTTTGGTGAGGAAGCAAGAATTGTTCTGGAATAAAATACTCTCCATTGAATGATCACTTATAAAATTGGTCTCTATTTAGGCAACCCTCATCATTCAACAGTAGCCTGTTGATATCAGTCAGTCTTTCCTTTATTTTGGAGAACTTACATTACAATAAAATGCAAGTACAATGCAAATCAAAAACCTTGCAGAAGATTTAGGCTTTCTTGAAATCAATTCAAGTGATGGGTGATCTGCCAGTCAGAAGCAGAGGCACTGACTCATTAGAATCTGAAGGAAAACTCTCAAGATGATCACACTTTTGAAAGAGTTATTGAAAACTCTTGGGAAAGGTTGATGTTTTCTGATATTTTTGCAAAAATGATCATTTTTATGCTTGTTTTGCAAAAATTAAAACCTAACAATTTATATTTTAGTCATATAGTTATTAGAATATTACGTATTCTCTCCCCAATTAATTTTGGTTAGAATTGCAACTGTGCACTAATTATTGTTAAAATTCTTTGCTGTGAAAAGTGGTATGTTTCAGTTTTAATATAAATTTTATTAAATATAAGAAACTTATTTTTATTGTTTTAGATAAAATCCAAATTAAAATGTGTGTTCTTTTAATTATTGTAGATATCTGAATTTGGTACTGGATTGCACAGTTGATCACTTGGTGTCATCATTAAAAATGCCATTGTTAATGATATTCTTTTATGTTAAATACAGGGGTGGGCACAAGTAGGTTTACAGTTGTGAGTACGTGAAACAGTTTATTCTTGTGTTATTGCTTATTATTAACCTACTTTTGCCCACCCCTGTATAACTGATCTAAGTACCATTTGAATTTTAGATCTTATAGGGTAATCAGAGGCCCAGTGCACGAAATTCGTGCTCTCAGTGGGGGTGGGGGGGGGGGAGGATGGGGAGGACCTCAGCCCGGCCTGCTCCCTCTCGCAGTCTGGGAGCCCTCGGGGGATGTCTGACTGACAGCTTAGGCCCGCTCCCTACAGGGGAGCCAGCAGTTGGACATCCTTAGTGCTGCCACGGAGGTGGGAGGTGGGAGAGGCTCCCGCCACTGCTGCTGCACTCGCCAGCCATGAGCCCGGCTTCTGGCGCACTGACCACCATGGGGCAGCTCCTGTGTTGAGTGTCTGCCCCCTGGTGATCAGTGCGTGTCAAAGCAACGGTCGTTTTGCTGTTATGTGGATTTGCATATTAGCCTTTTATTATATAGGGTGATCGCCCCCTGACAACTGTGCTGCTTTCAGAGGTTGGGCTTTCAGAGGTGGATCTTTGAGAGATCCATGAGGACAGGCCAGATATTCTTATGCATTATTCCTCAGTGGTGACTTACCTCTAATTAATTGAATTTAAAGAAGGCTTGAGTTCTAGGAGGCTTGGCTAAAAATGGTAGAACTTGGGAAATAAACATCACAATTCTCCCAGGCTCTTTAGCTCTCCCATGAGGCCAAGTTCTCATAAAGAATCAATTCTTCCTCGATAGAGTGCCACTGCAGCATCTCCGACGTGTCAGGGGGTATGTGCAAGATTGGGCATACTGTAGATCTGATAACTCCCAATAAGTACTTATCAGCCAGCAGGTTAATAATGAACAGGAAATGAGGTTTGTGCCCATGGGCTTGTGCAGGTGCCGTGGGAAGAAAGACACCCCAGAGAAATTTAAGATGTAGTCCAGCTGGGGGACAGGTAGTTTCCAGGAGAGAGCTCTTGCATTTGCTATGGTCAAGTCACACTGAACTTTTCCCAGCTTCCAGTTTATTGTGCCTAATTATTACTGATCTCAGCCTACTAACGTTTGCTTCCCAAGTACGAGGACCTGTTGCCTGTTTTCTTAAATTAAAAAAAGGCAAAAATAATAATGCTCCCTCAAGAAAACTAGAAGAATACAGAAAAATAGAAGGAATTAAAAATACGTAAAGACATTTAACAAGATTTTCTTTTTCCTAGGTTTAATTGGGAAAGTAACCCTTCAGATTCCCTTTTATCGCCCCCATGTGGACCCTTGGGTGATCTCCATCTCCAGCCTTCACTTAATTGGAGCCCCTGAAAAAATACAAAATTTCAATGATGAAAAGGAGAAACTGTTGGAAAGGGAACGCAAGAAAGCTCTTCTTCAAGCCCTGGAGGAGAAATGGAAGGCAAGGCAGAAATCCTTTGATCCAGAAGAGCATCGTGGTGAGACACGTGACGTGAGCAAAGCACTAGCTCCGGCTAACACTGGCTCTTTTCTTTGTAGAATGAACGCCAGCAGAAAGGGGAATCCTATTGGTATTCCGTCACTGCCTCCGTAGTTACGAGAATTGTGGAGAATATTGAAGTAAGTCCTACTGACGTTTATAAAGTAGAAACAGGAGAGGGGTTTATTTCTCAGGCTTAAATGTATTTACTTCTGAGCTGTTTGTTTCTCATGGGTCTCGCTGATACAGGGTGTACTCTGTAGATAGGATGACTGTGCAGGTGTGCCCTTTTCCAGGCGGTGCCAAGGGAAAACCTGAAAAGCAAGTCCCACGTCTAGGCTGTGGGCCCAGGCTTTGCTTGCTTCGGTTAGTGTGAGGAGGAGTTTTCGTTTCACTTACATTTCACTTCACTTTCTGTTTGAATGTTGGAGTCCCCTTGCTAAAGGATTTAGCCACGTCACCTGCTAGTAAGCTTTCATGACTTTTGTTTCAGGGTAAATCACATAACCTCTCTGATCTCAGTTTCTTCATCTGGAGAGAGGTCGGATGCACCGTTTCTAGTTGATTAGATAGTGAATTGTGAACAGCTCACTAAGATATTTAATCTCTCACTGATGTATCTGGTGGCAATTTGATGAGTATCAGTGTTAGGGCTATTGGCCACCTTTTCCACTTTAATTACAAATTTGTTTTGTCCTCAAAAAACTAGATCAGAGGCCATTTTCCTCAGCCCATACTTACTATCTCCAGGGTTTTCTTGCAATGCCCGGTATATCACTTACCCCCAAAATAGTCTGAGGTTGTTGGTTTCATAATTTTGATGAAAAGGTTGCTACATTTGAGGTGACTGCTTTGAATTCTGTTTCAGGAAGTTACTTTTTTTTTTTTTAAGCTGTCATTGATTTTTAAAAATTCATCAATTTATTTTATTATTTTTTAAAAATGTATTTTTATTGATTTCAGAGAGGAAGGGAGAGGGAGATAGAAACATCAATGATGAGAGAGAATCATTGATTGGCTGTCTCCTGCATGCCCCCTACTGGGGATTGAGCCCACAACCCAGGCATGTGCTCTCACCTGGAATTGAACCAGCCACCATGGATCGGCGCCCAACTACTGAGCATGATGATCGCATTTCAAAGGAATGGCTTTCAGGTCCTTGAGTTGTAGGAGATTACACACACACACACACACACACACACACACACACTTCAAAGGGATGGAGAAAGGATTAACAATTTTAAGCCCTTAGAGCAATTATAAATGTTCTAAGAAAGGGAGGTCAGAGCTGATTGTCAGGTGTTGGCTAGAACAAACGAACAGCCCTGAGTTTTCTGGAGAGGAACTCAGAGAGGGGCTGGATTGTCCCAGGGACACAGCTTTAGGCTGCAGGAAGCCACATCAAAATTAGGTCAAGTTCTTAGGGCAGGGGCTTGAACAGAATGTTCTTGCGAGAGTTTTTGCAGTTCTCAGGATGTACCACACTTTGTTTATCCATTCATCAGTTGATGGACATTGGGTGTTTCCAGTTTTTGGCTACTGTGAATAGTGATGCTGTGAACATTCGTGTATAGGGTTTTGTGTGAATGTATGTTTTCAGTTCTCCTGAGTATTATATACCTAGGAGTGGAGTTGGTGAGTCATATGGTAACTATATGTTTAATTTTTGGGGGGAACTAGCAAACTGTTTTCCAAAGTGGCTGCACTGTTTTACAATTGTACCCAATAATGTATGAGCATTTCAATTTTTCCTCATCCTCATCTGCACTTGTTATTATCTCTCTTTTGATTATAGCCACACTAGTGGATATGAAGTGGTTTCTCACTGTTTTTTTTTTTTTTATAATATATATTTTTATTGATCTCAGGAAAGGAGAGGAGGAGAGAGATAGAAACATCAGTGATGAGAGAGAATCTTTGATTGGCTGCCTCCTGCATGCGGCACATTGGGAATCGAGCCCAAAATCCAGGCATGATCCCTGACTGGGAATCAAACTATGATTTCCTGGTTCATAGGTTAATGTTCAACCACTGAGCCGCTGGCCGGGCTCACTGTGGTTTTGATTTGCATTTCCTTGGCTAACGATATGACTATTGTTTCATATGCTTATTGGTCATTTATATGTCCTGTTTGGGGAAATGTCTATCCAAATTCTTTGCCCATTTAGAACTTGGTTTATTGTTTTCTTTTTAATTATTAAGTTGTAAGTGTATTTTTAGTATCTAATTCTAGTCCATTATGAGACATATGATTTGTAAATATTTTTTCCCATTTTGTGGGTTGTGTTTTCACTTTCTATTATTATTTTTTAATTCATTGAAGCAGCATGCCTTTTCGCTAGCTTGCATTCATGGCAGAGGGAAGTAAAGAAATAAATAGGTACAAAGTGTATATGTCCCGCTGATTTCCTATGTCTAGGTGTGGGGACACAGGCAACTCTGTCATAGAAGAGGGAGGGCCAGTTATCTGGGCACAGCGGTATTCCTTTCTTCTAGTGTGTCTTTATGTGTCTTCTGAGTTGACTTAGTGGAAGTATTGTAGCTCTCTTCTGTGTGTGTCCAGTTTGTGATTCTAACACCGAGGAGCTTGAGGAGCATTGGCTCTGTGATGTGTGTATAAAATGCCAGCTCTGAGTTACTTAATGTGGCTCAGGGCAGTGTGACTCCTACCGCTAGTATTCCACCCGTAGCAGATGCCTAAATGTGCTTTTATTTTTCTCCCCTTTGCAGTTAAAAATTCAAGATGTTCATTTGCGCTTCGAAGATGGTATTACCAATCCTTCTCATCCTTTTGCCTTTGGCATCTGCATTAAGAATGTGTCCATGCAAAATGCTGTGAATGAGCCTGTGAGTATGAAATATGACTGAGCCAGGAAGAAAGCAGTAGTTGTGGGGAGTTTGGGGCTCTGCCTCATGTCATTTTGCCTCATGTGAATGAGGTTGCATTCTTTTCCACTGTGGTCTTTCCCTGGCATGTGTGTCTCTTGCCTGTATGTAATACATCTAATTTGCTGAAATAGGGAAACAGTTAATTTTCTCTGACCTTTTGTTATGTCACTCATCCTTTAAATGTTGGTGCAGCCCCTTTCATTTTATCCACGAAGGAATCAAGGTATGGAGAGGCTTTCATCTTTGGTGTTCTTCTCATACCATGTGCACTCCCAGGTAAACTCATCTGTTTCATTGTTTCAGTTACCACCTGGGAATATTTGCTGATGGATTCCACTTGAACTCCATTCTCCCCCTCCTGACTGACCTTTATATTCATATCCATCTACCTGTGGATACAGACACCTCTAGGGCATTTAGGCTTGTCATAACCAAAACGATCCCATTATTTCCCATCTGTCCAATTTGCTCCCCTGAAACCAACTTTTTCCCTTTATTTTCTAACATGTTACTGAAGATCCAAACAAGCAAATGAAAACTAGCATCTTACGAACGCTTTTATGTGTGAGACACTGTTCTTTGTGCTTTGCACGATTGCTCATTGAATTCTCCGTGCTTTTTGCCACCACTGTTGTCCTCCTGGTATGGCTGAGGATGCTAATGTGCAGAGCGCTGAGGGGAGGGTGGGTCAGCTCTACATCTGGGGTTGGCAGATTGGTCCCCCACCTGTTTTTGTAAACAAAGATTTATTGGATCACGGCCGTGCCCTTTGTGTGTATTGTCTAAGGCTGCTTTTGTGCTACAGTGGCAGAGGTGAGTCGTTACAACAGAGACTGTAGGTTCTACAAAGCCTTAATATGCACACGCTGGCCCTTTTCAGAAAACGTTTGCCATCCCTGCTCCAGATCATGTGTTCTTACCCACTCCCCTAATCTTTAGAAGCTCCGTGCTCATCCTTCCACTTCTCATTCCTCAACATCCATGTCCATTTGATCACAGCGTCCTGCCGATTTTTCCTGCACAGTGTCTCAAATGTGGGTCTTCTCTTAGTCACACTGCAACTGTCTGAGTTCAGGATCCTGTCAACTTCTGCCTGGGCGGGCTGATAAAACATCCTGTTCGGTGACCTCCTTGCTCCCATCCCAGGCTCTTGATTCATTCTGTGCCAACGCTTCCCACCCTTTTCCACGCCACAGCACACAGAAAACAAAGATAGTATTTGTACAGGACACGGGGGCAAAGGATGTGGCTAGCTCAGAGTAACCAAGTATTTCTAAAAAGTAATTTGATCCTATAAACTTGCTCATTATCTTTAAAAAAAAATTTTTTTTATTGATTTTAGAGAGGAAGGGAAAGGGAGAGAGATAGAAACATCAATGATGAGAGATAATCATTAATTGGCTGCCTCCTGCACGCCCCCTACTGGGGATTGAGCTCACAACCCAGGCATGTGCCCTTGACCAGAATTGAACCCGGGACTCTTCAGTCTGCAGACTGACACTCCATCCACTGAGCCAAACCGGCTAGGGCTTGCTCTTTATCTTGACGTGACTCATGGCTCCTTTTCTCTGCACACCACGGGGAGCTCTACTTTGCACTGTTGCCAGAGTTGTGTTTCTAAAACACATACCCGGTCCTGGTGCATACCTGCGTCAGCACCTTCGGGGCTCCCGTCCCTAAAGTATGAGCTCCAAGTCCTTGGTGTGGCATATACGTCCTTTCTTAGTGTGTCAGGGTCCGGGCACAGCCATAACAAATGACCTCAAATAGGTGGCTTCAAACGACAGAACTGTATTCTCTTGTTCTGGCGGGTGGAAATCCAAAATCAAAGGGTTGGCAGAGTGGATTCTTGGAGGCTCTGAGGGAGAAACGTTCCAGGCCTTTCTCTTTGCCTCCGGTGATAGCCTTGGCATCCTGGGCTTGCAGATGCATCTTTCCAATCTCTGCCTCTTTTTTCACATGGCCTTCTCTGTTGTGTCTTCCCCCCCCCCCTTTTTTCTTTAAGGGCACCATAGGGCCCACCCTAATCCAATATGACCTCATTTTAATTTGATTACATCTGCAAAGACCCTGTTTCCAAATAAGGTCCCATTCATAGGTTTTGGGAGGACATGAATATTTTGGGGGAGGAAACTATTCAACCCAGCACACCTAGTAACCTCCGATCTACTTTTCTCAACACCTAACTACCAAATATGTTCACACACATGTATGATTACTGCCCCACAGCACATGAGCCGTGCTCCAGTTACACAAACTCGCTGTCCTCTGAGGTTATCAGGCATTTTGTATCGTTGGCCCTACTCTTTGCAATGCGTCCCAGCCCTTTCCTCTTACCAGCCCTATGCCTGAAACTTACACATCTCTGAGTCATACAGTGCTGTTTTCTCTTTGTTTGCTCATGGCATTTAAATATTCTTCCCCTGCTTAATTAAAATTATTTGCATGTTTGTATTCCCACTTAGCTAGACTTGAACTCTGGGAGAGCAAAACCATACTTTGGTCTAGTTTTGTATCCCCAGCACCTTGCAAAGGTGCCTGATGGATGATTCTTTACAAATGGCTTGTTGAATGAATGAATAAATTATGAATATGGAGTCATCTTGTTTTGTTCCCTGTCTTACCTCAGGTGCAGAAATTAATGCGGAAAAAGCAGTTAGATGTGGCAGAGTTTAGCATCTATTGGGATGTCGATTGCACTTTATTGGGGGATTTGCCTCAGCTGGAGTTGCAGGTATGATTTTGGCAGAGGGCTTTATTGCAACACTACACTGAAGTAAAGTGGTGTAGGGTCACTGTCATAGGTTTTTGTTCTCTGTGTCTCTGATTCCTGTGCCCATCCCCCCTCCATAGGCACCCCTCCCATGTGTGTTGCTTGAGGTATTTGCTCTGTGTGTAACGGAACAATATGTAGTGTTTTGTGTATGTTTTACATTTATATTGCATTTTAGATTTCCTTGTTTTCTTTTTTTCACTTAAGGTTATGTTTTTAAGATGGATCAGTGTTGCTGTTTATTCTTCTAGCTCATTGCATAATCCACCGTATGCATCAAATATATGGTTATCCATTCTTCTAGCCACGATATAGTAGGCATTCAGATTTTCATTGAACAAAGCACCAGATAGGATTCTTAAAGAAGAGCTTTCTTATGTTTATGTTGACACTTCACCTTTGGTGGAATTTCGTTAAGAACTACTTAGAACAGTGGTCGCCAACCGGTGGTCCGCAGACCACTGGTGGTCATTGAGGTCCGAAAGATTGGCGACCACTGACTTAGAAGATCATTATAAATCATTCTATATAATAAAAGGCAAATTGTCCCCTCAACCAGGAGTTCGACCAGGAGATAGACCAGGGGGTGGGGCTGGCCGACCAACCGCCTGCGGCCCTGCCCCCTGGCCGGTCCACCCCAGATCGCCCCCCGCCCCCCCATCGCGGGCAGGCCAGCCGGCCAACCTCCGGAGTCCCCTTCTGCTGGCCTAGCCTGGACCCGATTGGGGCGGGCCAGCCAGATCCCACCTGTGCATGAATTCATGCACCAGGCCTCTAGTTGTATATAAAGTATTACTGTTTGTGAAGGCTTACAAAAAATCTGTTTAATCTTTTTCTAAAGTAATTGTAGTTGATTTAAGTGAAATAGAGAAAAAGGACTCGCTTTTTGTCCCACCCAAGATCTTTGGCTTGCATGCTATTGTACGGAATGGTTTTGTTTTGTTAGTTTGATTAAATAAATACTGTGCTTCTATACAGTACAGCAGTATGCAACTATAAAATAAGGGCAAAGGCCATATATAATGGTCTCTAAGATACAGTATTACGTTTTAAAAAACCAAGGCAAAACAGGATATATACCATTTGTGTAAGAATGGTTACAAAACCAGAAAACTGACAGAGGTTCTTGTGACACTCAGGAGGCCATGGGCAAGAGCATGGAGAGCCGCGATCATCACTACATCTTGGAGCCGGTGTGCGCATCTGCCCTTTTGAGGAGAAACTGCTCCAAAGAGCCTCTGAGGTCTCGGCACACTCCCCGTTTTGAATGCGACATCCAGCTGGAGACCATCCCCTTGAAACTCTCTCAGGTACCCCCGCTTCCCCCAGTGGTCTATGCTCTCACCGTCAGACTTGGAACTGGGGTGAATGAGCATGTCGGTAGAAGGGTCGCAATACTTCGCAGTACCCCAGTAGGAAGGAAAGGACACAGAAAGTTGTGCCCACAGTTGTGGTAGGTGTAGAATCCATCGTCTGTAGTGCGGTCGGATTGGGTGGATCTCAGGTTAGTTCTCAGTTGGTTTTTAAGTGCTGGGCAGAGCACAAGAGCACAGTCACATCAACACTGAACTGTCCGTGTCCTGGGAGAAGTGCTACTTGGTGCTGAAATTTGGTCTTCCGGTTTGCACTGGTTTTCAGTTCAGTGGATTGACTAATATGAATTGTTCTTGTGAGATACATGTCTTAACTGGGTAAAAGCAACAAATCAGTTCTAACCTAGCATCTCTTAATCTCTTATTAAAAGCTGCAATACCGGCAAATCATGGTATTCCTCAAGGAGCTGGAACGGAAGGAGAGGCAGGCGAAGTTTCGAAAATGGAAACCCAAAGTGGCCATCTCTGGGAAGTAAGGACTCGCCAGTTGTTGTATATGAAGTACATTTTTCTTTTCTTTTTTTAATATGGATCAGAAATATCCCTCACTGTTCTTTGCACATGGCTGGAGATAAAAGTAGAGTCGATTTTTCTGGCCTTTAAATGCCATTTCTGTTGTTTATCACTGTTGATATTCTGACCGTCTGTTGATTTGGTGATGTGTTTCACCTTAAGTGGGCGTGGTGGAAGTGAGAAGGGCCTCTTGGTCTTGGTTAGCAGGTAGACTGGGGTTGCTCGGATGGGACCTGATTCTTTGAATCTGCTTCCCTATGTCTTTTCTTCCAGGTTGTTTGGTCGATACTTATGTAGTGTACTTTCTAACTTCTATAGCGAAAAGAAATCTCTTCATGCTGCAGTGATAAAGTGGGCCAATCCAGTGTATTAAAATTCTCTTAGATCCTATGCATTCCCATCTTTTCTGAAGTATTCCACTTAAAATCTTCAGTAGTCAAATCCTTGGTAATTATCTTACGATGGCATTTACCTTCCAGTTACCACTTGACTGTCGGTGGAGGGGGCCGATATGGGTCATTCAAACCAATTGAGGGAAATGATACTATTATATGATGGAAATTTGCTTTCCCCCATGTTGAATTTAGCCCAATATTTTAAAATGAATTTGCAGCAAAAAGTGACGGCTGACAAGGGAAAAGTTGTCTCATAGGAGTGGTGTTCTGTGGGCTGCCCTGGGTTGACAGCATTTTAGTTGCTTTCAATGTAAGAAGTAATGACATTGTTACGAAATATTTCAGCTGCCGAGAATGGTGGTATTTTGCCCTGAATGCTAACCTGCACGAGATCAGAGAGCAGAGGAAGCGCTGTACCTGGGACTTCCTGTTGCACCGCGCCCGCGACGCTGTGTCCTACACCGACAAGTACTTCAGCAAACTGAAAGGAGGCTTGCTGTCTGCAGACGACAAGGTGAGCGGACCGTTGCCTTGTGTTTCTTGTTGTCAGAGGGTAAGAATGCATTTCTCTCAAAGGCTGAGGAAAATGGAATCTGTGAAGGAATCAAGTCCCTTGCTAAGGAATTTCATTTCACGGGTAGAGTGGGTCTTACTAGGGTGAGAGCTTGTTGGAAGGCCACGGCCTCACCTTGACCAGAAGCATCCTACACCTGCTGCTTGAGGAGAGCGGGCCACGGGCTGGGAGGAGGGAAAGGGGCTGTGGTCCAGCCGCGCCTTCGTGCCCACTCCCCGTGCCCATCCCCTCCTCCCTCAGGCTCTGTGCAGGGCTCACAGAGACACTTCAGCTAGTCACCTGCATCTCTTCAAAGCCCATTCTTCGTCATTGATTTTTTCTCTGAGTCTGAAGCTCATCTCTGTAGGCTTTGGCCTAAACTTTCCCTAAACCCAGTCGATTTGCTTGAGGTTTGGAGGTAGAAGCTAGGCAGAGGGGATGAAGTAGGTGGTGAAGGTCAGCTTTTCTTGCTAATTGTAGGGTTAGAGCCTCTTAGAACCACCAGGCCTGGCCTGCTGGCCTGGACCCCAGCCTGCTCTAGTGCGTCTGCCTCTGTCTCCTAGGGGAGGGAGTGGGGATTGCTAATTGCTTTGCTCCTGGATTTGTTTCCGTTTTGTGAGCATCAATTTTTGCAAAGCAATTTAGACTGTTTCTAATGTTTCTTCTCAGATGTTATCTCTTAACTGTTTCTTTAGTAAACCCTTCCAAGCAAAAAGGAATATTACTTTCCCTTTAGCAGCTGTCTTTACTCAGGCTGCTATAACAAAATGCTATAGTCTGGACTTAAAAAACCAGCCATTTATTTCTCACAGTCTGGAGGCTGGGAAGTTCAGGATCCAGGTGCCAGCTTGGTGGGGTTCTGGTGAGATTTCTCCTCCTGGGTGCCTTCTCACTGTGTGTGCACATGGCCTTACCTTAGTGGAGAGAGAAATCTGTCCCCTTTCTCTTAGAAGGGCATTAATCCCATCATGAAATCCCACCCTCACGACCTCATCCAACTTAATTACTTCCCAAGGTCCTATCTCCAAATCCCGTAACATTGGGGGTTAAAGCTTCAGCATATGAACTGAGCGGGGCACAAACATTCCTCCCATAAGAGCATCCCACAGTGTGATAACCACTCAGTGCTGAATCCCTAGGTGTTCTCACCTCTCCCGCTGGCACCCTGAGGCACGACTCACTCACTTTTTCACCAGTGTTAGGCCTGGTTACTGACATGGGAAACTTCTGGAAAGGATGGGGTCAACCAGACATTTTTGTTGTTGTAAATTATGTGAAACACACGTAATTTCCTTTTCCTAATGTTAGGGTATAAGAACAGTTTAGGATAGCTAATTCTGTCTTTTGCACATTTGCATGTAGCTGGTGGCCATTGGTCTTTCCTAACTAGCAAGAAACAAATTAAAATCACTACCTCCTCGCAAATGCGCGTGTGAAACAAAGGAGCTGGAGGCCTGCACACTTCTGGTGTAAACTGGGTCCTCAGTTTCCTCATCTGAAGTGGGAAGAATAATAACTAGTCACCTTCCTCTGTAGTTACCATTGGTCTCAGGGACCAAGTACGGTTGGGGTTATGTGGAAGAGCTGTTTAAACCGGAAGCATAGGAGCCATGGACCTCGCTATTTGTCTTCACTGTTTCTTGGCCTTCAGTGGAGATGTTGGGGACCAGTCCTTGTAGTGAGTGGTTTGCGAGAGTGTCCAGTTCTCTGGAGCTGTAACACCTGTTCTGTTTGTTTGTTTTTGTTTTTACCCAAAAAGGAGGAAATGTGTCGGATTGAAGAGGAACAGAGCTTTGAGGAGTTGAAGATTTTGCGTGAGCTGGTGCACGAACGATTTCACAAGCAAGAGGAGCTGGCAGAGGTAAGGAGCCCTCTGAGAAGACATGCTTGGACCCAGCACTCTGAGCGCTTTGCCTTGGATGTGCTTACGCTTGGGGGGTGGAGGGTGGGCAGCCACAGCTGGTTCTGTCTTTGGGTCCTCATGTTGCTCATTGTTGATTGACACAGAGCCTGCGAGAGCCTCAGTTTGATTCTCCAGGAGACTGTCCCGGAGACCCGGGCAGCGGTGCGGGCAGTGGGATGCTGCAGTATCTTCAGTCCTGGTTTCCTGGCTGGGGCGGCTGGTCTGGGAAGCCAGTCGAGGGGCTGTCAGCAGAGCAGCACGAGCAGTGGACTCCTGAGGAGATCCTGGGTAAGGCGGGCTCCTTCCCGTTAGCCCCCTGGGTGGCGGTGAAGGGAGATGCTGGGTTCATAATAATTTGTCTGTTACTTTTGAAACAATCCATAATATTTTCAAGCAAACAAAAAGAAATAGAGATTGGTAAAACGGTCTGTCTTATTTTCATAGAGGCAGAGAGAGGAGGTTTCATTTGCAACTCTGTTACTAAATTTGAATATTAGCACCTTGTCAGGTAGATCTTAGTGACAGGGATGGTAAGAGAAGTAAATGAGAGCAAGTTCAGAAATTTTAAACTCGTGATGCTCCAATCTCAGTCCAGAGCCACTCTTCAGACCCACACTAGCCCAGTATGGTTTCCATAGCCACACATGACCGTTTAGACTCTAATTAATTAAAATAAAATAAAATAAAACATTCACTTTCTCAGTCACGCTAGCCACATTAGCCACACGTGCCAGGTGTGCCCACTGCCCTGGACAGTGCAGGTGGAGAATGTTTCACTATGTTGGGCAGCACGGCTTTATCCTGTACTTGCCTGTGAACCTGAACGTCCTCCCGGTTGGGAATAAGTTGATAAGAGCCCTAATGAAGCAGTTGGGTCGTTTTAAATTAGCAAATAAAACAGTCACCGGCAACTTTGGAGTTCTTTTCAAAGACAGGGAAAATGGATACACATGTCATCATGACTGATCAGTGTGCCTGGTTTTGCTTCGGAAGTTTTCCCACGTACTTTCTTAACGTTGTTTCTTCCTCATGGGCAGGCACCGAGGACTTTTTTGACCCCGCCGCGGACGCCTCCTGCATGAACACGTACACCAGGCGAGACCACGTCTTCGCCAAGCTGAACTTGCAGCTGCAGCGGGGCACTGTGACTCTGTCGCACCAGGAGCCAGGCACTCCTCAGACCCCGGAAAGTGCTTTCATGCAGCTCGAGTTTTCAGGTACTGCCCCGAGAACCCCCTCCTGGTGGTGATCTCTCAGGGGGCCCGTGTCCATGTGAGCCTCATTATTTGGGTAGTTATGTTCTGGAAAGTGGCCGAGATCATTGTCCCCAGGGGGAAGCACACAGTTAGGTGCCTAGGAGCCTCTGGCTGTAACACCCATTAACCGATCAGTACAGAACCTTGTCTTACGTATGATGCGTTTAAAGACACCTTATCTAATATGTGCTGTTGATTCATTAATGCTGAACTCACGGCCAGCGGTAGTGTAATGCCTGCCTGAGTGAAGCTCATCTAACACGGAGATTTTTCTCTGTAAGACACACCGCAGCCTTTTTGTGCTCAGGGACACTAGACAGCAATGCAGCACTATGCGTGGGGCCATTGTGAGCAGTGAAATCAACAAAAAGCAGGAAAAGGCAAAAACCTTGGCACTTAATGGACCATGAAAGGGCACAGTGTACAGTGTGAGAGCTGGAACAAGAAGGCAGAGCGTGCTTTGTTCAGCCTCAATTGGGAACGCACATTTTTGCTGCCCTGCCCATGTCCTCGAAAGCACCATGAGCATTGATTTGGGGGCGACATATAAATTTTAGTGAGTAGGCACACTCGCAAAGACGGAATTGGCCAATGATGAAGATCAGCTGTGTTTGACTTCTTCTTGTGACTTTGCATTAAAGTTGTATAAATAAATATAGATGTTGGTTTTTACATCTCACAAATACTTTATTTCATTTCATAAAATAGTCACTTACCTGAAGTTTCTAGCATAGCTTAGAGGTAAATGACACCCCTGCCCCCCCCCCACCCAAAAAAAAGCCAGTTTGTTTGACTTTATAATCTTGAGAGTCAGTTAGGATTTCATAAACCTAATATGGACTAGCAGATTGCTTGAATTTAATTGTAAAGTGCTCTCTTAAAAATTAATTCTGCTATGAAGTGTCTGATATTCCTTATATATTTGTATAGGTGGATTTACACACATAGACCTATAGATAAACAGATAGGTTCATGATATCTACTAGTCCTCTGTAAAATATTATACCTAATGCTTATAAAACACTTTAGGCTGTCCTGGCATAGTATCAACTCTTATGTTTATTTTTTTATAGATGTAAAACTTTTGGCAGAATCCCTTCCTCGAAGAAACTCTTCCCTGCTTCTAGTCCGGTTGGGTGGACTGTTTCTTCGAGACCTGGCCACAGAAGGAACCATGTTTCCTCTTCTGGTCTTCCCTAATCCAGTATGTACAGCGGGCGGGGGTGGCGAGTCCATCTGGGTGATGGTGATGCAGGTCTGTTTTAGGCAAGCAATAATTAACATTAACTTGATTCACTTTGACATTTGATCATCTTGAGACAGATGGCCAATTAAAGACAATCTGGAGTTAGGTAAGTTTTTTGTTTTTATTTATTTATCTATTTATTTATTTTAATCCTCACCCAAGGATATTTTTTCCATTGATTTTTAGAGGGAGGGAGGGAGGAAGGGATGGGGGGAGAGAGAGAGAGAGAGAGAAACATGGATGTGAGAAACATTTATTGCCTGCCTTTCACGTGCACCCTGACTGGGCTGGGCATCAAACCTGCAACCCAGGTACGTGCCCTTGACCGGGAATCGAACCTGAGATCCTTTGGTGTGCGGGCTGAAGCTCTAACCATTGAGAACTCTGGCTAGGTCTAGATAAGTTTTTAACATTTGTTAGAGAGCAAATGTTGGTGGGATTTATGGCAATGCCCTCTTCCTTCCCTGAACAGCTTTATAAGTCAGTGTTGTAGCAAACATGGAATAGTTTGCTCTGATTTGGAAGAAAATGCCATTAGCACTGCTGTTTTCTGCATTTCAGGGTTAATGTTTGAATTTCCTCTGTGTCTGACAGACCTTTGTATGCATTCTGACCCTTAGTCACTTGATAGGACCTATTCTCTTCCTAAAGTTCCAAGAAAAACCACCTCAATTTCTATATATATGCTAATTTTTACCTAGAATATTATTTACTAGTTAGATCTTCAGTCTTGATAAATTGTCCAAGATATGGTCAGAATAATTGAATAAACTTAGCCACTTACTCTGCCCATAATTTTTTTTGTTGGGGTGTGTGTGGACTTGTGGAGATAGTGGGAGTGCAGAGTGAGAGTTTGAACAGCAGTACACAGTTAATATTCCTTATTTAGCAGTCATTCATTAAATGCTCGGAATGCCAAGTAGCACTGTCAGTGCAGAAGAAAATGTGTGTTTTCACTAGGTTGGGAAAAAGGTACAGACTTGAGGGATTGTTCTGCAAGTCGTCTGTGATCTGATGTCAGATGAGTTTTGATTTGATTGTGCTCAGTGAGAGCGATGCCAAAGTTTTGTGCCCTCTCCCGCTGACATTGATGCATTTTGTGTGTTCATAGCAAAAAGAAGTTGGCAGAGTTTCACAGTCTTTTGGTCTCCAAACAACATGTGCAGACAGAAGTGATCACTACCCTGGTAATTTGTAATATGTTCTTAAAACTAATCCTGAAAAATACGCTGATTACAGATCAGTAGTCTTGGTTAGCAGTAAAAGAGGGGGTGTGTCCTGTTGTGTGCCCAGTGCTTTGCTGTCTGGACTCCTGTGTGACTTGGAGGCAGCCTGGTGCTCTCCGGGGCAGCCTCTCAGGTCTTCAAGGTTCTTGGTTTTCTTAATGGGAGCAAATGCAACCACCTTTCTTGAGGAGTCCTGTCATAATTAAGGGTCAGTCCTTATTAAGGGTCATAAAATGTATGTAAATGTGAACTTATTTAGCAGTCATTCATTAAATGCTCGGAATGCCAAGTAGCATTATATGGAAAATAATTTAGGAGATGTCTTTTCTCCAAATGCCTCCTAGGCCCGTTAAGAATTGGGTGGTTGATTTTGCTGTGTTCCGTTTTCTCACTCTGGTTCTTTCCTCCAGCTGCGGACCCGGATGCCCCGGTGTTTGAGATGCTGTATGAAAGAAACCCAGTGCACAGCCATTTCGAGAGGCGGCTGAATGTCAGCACCAGGCCTTTGAACATCATATATAATCCCCAGGCTATTAAAAAAGTAGCTGACTTTTTCTACAAGGGAAAGGTTCATACCTCAGGTTAACTTTTTTGTTTGTTTGCTCTAATGTTCCTTTCTCAAGACATCTTTCCTGTCATTTCTGGCACTCTGGACAAGGCTTATTGCACATTCAGGTGGCCTGGTAGTGGTAGAAAAGGCCTGCAGAGCACGTGGGTGGGGTTGTCTTCGGAAAGTCACTTTTCCAAGAGGAATCAATATCCTTAAATATTGTCTTTTTCTTTGCCTCTATTTAGCAAACATTTTTTAATACTTCCCATTCCATTCAGATGGCGGTTTCGTTGGCTACCCAGGATATTTTCGATCACTTGAACTTAGGAAGCATGTCCAAGGATTTCCTTCTAGATGGCAGATAGGATCAATGTCTGTGTTGCATGCTTGGTGCAACATTAAATACTGCCAAGTTCATCACTGCCCTCTCCCACATCACTGACATTAGTCTTCCTTTGTTTTCTGCAGTAGATGCAGAAAAGGTACTTTTGTTGAAGGGAAATTGATACGACAATATTACTTGGCTAAATGTATCCTCTCCCTCCCTCTTATAATAATTAATGAAGCTGCTTTAGTTTTTGGTCTCTTTTTGAATTCTTTTCGTGTTAATACTAGCCATACATGTCTTGGCTTCATTGCTCCTTCACTGATAGAATATAGAAGGTATTTCCCTCTTAAATTCCATGTCTTCTTTCTTTTTAAAAAAAAAATATATTTTTACTGATTTCAGAGAGGAAGGCAGAGAGAGAGAGAAATATCAATGATGAGAGAGAATCATTGATTGGCTACTTCCTGCACACCTCCTACTGGAGATCGAGCCTGAAACCCGGGCATGTGCCCTTGACCGGAATTGAACCCGGGACCCTCAGTTTGCAGGCCGACGCTCTATCCAAATTGGCCAGAGCCCGTTTCCTCTTTCAGTGTAATGCCATGCTTTTAAGGTTTTGAAATAAAATAGTTTGGACTCTTTCAGACAATAATTCAAGAAATTCTAGTACCTTATTTACCTTCCCTGCCTTTCTCCTCAGGGTTGTCCCTCACCCATCTGTGCCTCGTTCCTGTTACCCTATACAGTGCCAGGCCAGGCCGGAGGAAGGAACTGTTGTCATAGACTGTTTTTTAGTTTTGGTGGAAATTCTTGGTGGGAACAGATGTCGCAGCGCTTTCGACCACCACGCCATTTGGAAGGTCTGATTCTCCTGTCTGTTTCAATCTTGCAGGTTTTGGTTATCAGTCTGAACTTGAGTTGAGAGTGGCTGAAGCTGCCCGGAGGCAGTATAACAAACTGAAGATGCAGACCAAGGCAGAAATCCGACAAACTCTCGATCGTCTGCTAGTGGGTGACTTCATTGTAAGTGGATGTACATCAACACTCTTGCGGGGCTGGGGAAGGGGCAGGTATGCGCTCTGTCAAGTTCTTTACCTGTTTTGGATGGGCATGCTTGTATCAGTTATACTGATTAAATTGAAACTATGAAATCCTTATCAGCTAGCAAAAAAAAAAAAAATCTTGTCTTTTACAGTCAGAGTTTAGTGAATTAAAAAATAAAAAATAAAGATGAATGTCTGTGACCAGATCATGTTTCTTCCTTGTACCAAATTTGGAACATTCTCAAGACTCATCTTTGTTCTATTTTCTAGACCTGATATTTTTCACTTACTGTAACAGAAGAAAAATAACCAGATTTATCCCTCAGTTTCCATTTCAGGATATGATGGTCACTTTTTGATGCTAAGTGACCAGCTGATGCAAGGATGTCATAGACAGGGAGAGCCAAAAACCATCAATCCAGCCAAACTCAGTTTCCTAACACTAGCATGGAGGTGCACTGCCGAGACGTGGCAGTAGATGGCGCAGTTAGAGTGTGGCTTCTTTTGGACAGTGCAGAGCCCGATGGGGTGTAAGGGATGGCAGGAATGTTCTAAGTAAAATGTTTCAGGGTCTGTGCATAGTATGGGATGGAAAATCAGTACTGTTTTCTCTTTTTGTGTGTGAGTTTCAACACAAATTACAATTAGTATCCTATTTTCTTAGACAAAGATTTATTTTTGATAACATACACAGTAGCTTTTACTACATACATGTAATTGAGGCCATTTTAGTTGCAGGGAAGAACAGGTGACACATTCATGAATTCTTCTGTTTTTTTTTAAAAAATATATTTCACATGTCAAAGCTTATGTTTTTCACTAAGGTACTCTAGCTTAAAAGTCCATAGTTACTACTATCTATCCTACATAATAAAAGCCCAATATGCTAAGTGTCCAACCGTTCGACTGTTCAACCAGTTGCTATGATGGGCATTGACCACCAGGGGGCAGATGCTCCAACTGGTAGGTTAGCTTGCTGCTGGGGTCCAGCTGATTGGGACTGGGCGAGACGGCCGGACATGCCCTAGAGCCCTCATGCAGTCCCTCCCCGGCCCTGGTCGTGCACCAGTGGGGTCCCTCGGCCTGGCCTGTGCCCTCTTGCAATCCATGCTTTTAAGGATTGGAGAGCCAGTTTCAGCCTGATCCCTGCAGGCCAGGCTGAGGGACCCCACTGGTGCACGAATCTGTGCACTGGGCCTCTAGTGAATAAATAAAAATGTTTGGATTTTTATGTTTATTTGAGTTCCATCATTTCTGCAATACTTTAGAGTACTAAGTTATGTAGATTTAGGAACAAGATCTTTCTTAAACCATCGGTCATCATATCGGTCATCATAATTAAAGAGCAGATAAACTTCCAAACCAGTAATTTGCTAATTTCCCCCCACTTGACATTGCCTGTGGTAATGTCATAAATTGTCAAGCTTTTGGATCTGCTTTTGTTTTACACTTTGTGTGTAATATCAAAGACCATTAAGTCATGTAGTATCACTAGGAGTGGCCTTCAGAAAGGCTTGAGCCTTGACTTATAAAACTGTTCAGTTTCAGCTATGTAGTTAAAAGTTACTTAATTGTAGTTTGTTTTATTTTTACAGGAGGATAGTAAACGGTGGACTGTACGACTAGATATTTCTGCCCCTCAAGTGATATTTCCCGATGATTTCAAATTCAAGAATCCTGTGTTAGTTGTTGTGGATCTAGGAAGAATGCTACTGACAAATACCCAAGGTATAGTGCGAATGGGGAGTAATGAAAACATAACTTGGTAGGTTAGTCTGTCTATGCTTAACCAAGTAAAGCTTAAAAAAAGGTTTATTAACATTTTAAAACTCCAAAGTTCATTTGTTACTTTAAAAATAACAGCTTTATTGAGATATATTTTAATATATATAATTCATTCGTTTTTGGCATATTGCTAGAATTGTGCGTCTGTCACTGTTACCTAATTCCAGAACATTTTCATCATCTCAAGAAGAAATTCTAAACCCATTAGCAGTCACTCACTCTCCATCACCCCCTCTCCCAGCCCCTGACAACTACCAATCTATCTCTGTGGATTTCTCTGTTCTGAACATTTTTTTTTTTAGCGGCGGTGGGGGGGAGCGGGGAATTTTAGAGGATGTTTTTTAAAGCTGGGGACAATGAGACAAGGAAGGTCTGGGGAAATGAGCCTAGTCTGGTCTGCTTTGGCTCACTAAGAAGTCAGAGAAAAGGGGACCTTGGGGACAGGCTCAGGGGGTTTGCCTGGGATGAACTGCCGCTGCCCTTTGCTGCCCTGGTTGCAAGCCTTATGGGGTCCCTTAGCGTTTAGGAGATGCATGTCTTTGGGGAAAGAAGTGGAGGGGAGGGCGTGGGTATGCTCCTGAGAGACAGAGAGTGCCTGTTCTGAACAGTTTATAAGAATGGAATTATCAATATGCTTTTTATGTCTGGCTTCTTTCACTTAGCATAGTGTTTTCAGGGTTTATCCACATTGTATCATGTATAAGTACTTCATTTCCACTTAATGGCTGAATAATATTCCTTGTATGAACATATCATATTTTACTTTTCCATTCATCAGTTAATGGACATTTGTGTTGTTTCCACTTTTTGTCTATTATGAATAATGCTGCTATGAACATTTATGGGTAGACTTTTGTGTAGACATGTAGTTTCAGTCTCTTGGGTATACTTCAGTGTGGAATTGCTGGGTCATATAGTGACTGTAGTTAAACATTTTGAGGAACTGCCAGATTGTTTCCTAAAATGACTCCACCATTTAACTCTCTTACTAGCCATGTAAGAGAATTTCTCTACATCCTCACCAACACTTGTTATTATCTGTCTTTTGGATTATAGCCATTTTTATGGGTGATATGGTATCTCATTGTGGTTTCTTTTTTTAAAATATTTAAAAAAAATTGATTTCAGAGAGGAAGGGAGAGGGAGAGAGAGATAGAAACATCAGTGACGAGAGAAAATCATTGATCAGCTGCCTCCTGCACACCCCACACTGGGGGTGGAGCCCACAACCTGGACATGTGCCCTGACTGGGAATCCAACCATGACCTCCTGGTTCATAGGTCGACGCTCAACCACTCAGCCATGTTGGCCAGGCCTTTTAAAAATTTATTTATTTTTCTCATTGTGATTTTTATTTGTATTTTTATGTAACATTTTATATTTTAATAAACATTATTTCTCAGCATTTAATTTCAGAAATAGAGATTTAGTCTATTTAGGAATATTAGGGACATATATAAAAAGAGACTCCTGGCCCTGGCCGGTGTAGTTCAGTTGGTTGGAACATTGTCCTGTACACCGAAAGGTCGAGGGTTTGATTCCCAATTAGGGCACCTACCCAGGTTGTGGGTTCGATCCCTGATTGGGGTGCCTAAGGGAGGCAACCAATCGATGTTTCTCTCTCACATTGATGTTTCTCTCTTTTTTCTTCCCTCCCTCTCTTTCTAAAATCAGTAAAAACATGTCCTTGGGTGAGACTTAAAAATAAATAAATAAAAAATAAAGAGAAACTCCTGGAAGGTAATTTCATTGCTATTATAAAATCCCCAATATAGTCATTTTTATGTTGAGATGGGAGGGAAGAAAGAGAGGATTCCTGGCATAAGAGAGATTAAGGAAGTTTATAAAATAATTTTAACCTATCTTCACTGAGAAAACCCTAAAAAAACAGACTAGGGTAGATGAATTTGAGCAGGAGTAGTAAAGTTTGGTGCAAAAGGGAATGTTAAAAGGGGAATTAGATCTGAAGGAAAGGATCACAACCACAAAAAAGAACCCACTTGAATTTATAAGACATCAACATGGAACAGGGACATAGGTGAGCAAACCCAGTGGTTTTTTCCTTTTAAATCCTCACCCGAGGACGTTTTTTCCATTGATTTCTGGAGAGAGTTGAAGGGAGGGAGGAGGGGGGAAAGAGAGAGAAACATTGATGTGAGAGAGACACATCGATTGGTTGCCTCCCGCATGCACTCCCATCAGGGCTGAGGAACCTGCAACTGAGATACGTGTCCTTGACTGGGAATCAAACCCTCAACCCTTTGGTCCTTGGGCCAACGCTCTAATCACTGAGATAAACCGGCCAGGGCCTCAGTGGTCTGTTTTTGTAGTTGTCTCAGCTGTGTTCGGCTGTACAATAGAGTGTGAGCACTGGGGCTAGAACATGACATATTGAGAAATCATTGCTTGCGCAGCACTGATCTAGGTGCTGGGGATATTGTGTTGAGTAAGACAGATGAGGCCTCTGTTCTTTTGGAACATTCTAGCGGGAGGAACAAGATGAACACACAGACAAAAACAGGAAAAAGCAAGCAAAGACTTGTGGAGAGTGATGTAAAAAAGGTTGGTGATAGCAGCTCAGGGCAGTGCAGCTCATGGTGGGGACGCAGTTTGGGGTAGCAGCTTGCTGGTTTGTGCACCCCTATATGTGTCCCTATGTATACAGCAGGTCTCTATGTTTTCTCATGTTCATATACTTTCTCTTTGCGTTTTGATTTCCAAATAATAGGTAAGTTCACACTGAGAAAAATGGTAACTACAGATATCAGCTTCGAGTTTTTGTCCATTTATTTTTATTAAATTGGGGTTGGTTGATTCTCTATTTCTCTTGATCATTACCTTAAAGGAAAGAAGGCAAGAGCAGACATAGACTTTGAATCCTCTTTTTTACCCGCAGATGACTCCGAGAGGAAGAGTGTGGATGAGTCAGCCTCTGAAGAGAATCAGTTTAGTGATGATGAGTATATGACCCCTCTTGCCACACCTCCAAACACCCCACCCCCCGAGACGAGCAGCAGCAATGAGGAGAAAACACCTCCATTTTCTATCAGTGAAGAGCAGCTCCAAGCACATTTATTGAGCACAAAGATGTATGAGAGGTACTCCCTGTCATTTATGGACCTGCAGATCATGGTGGGACGAGTGAAGGACAATTGGAAGCATGTCCAGGACATTGATGTGGGGCCAACCCACGTGGTCGAGAAATTCAATGTTCACCTACAGTTAGAACGTCGATTGATTTATACTTCAGATCCCAAGTACCCCGGAGCCGTGCTCTCAGGTAACCTGCCTGACTTAAAGATCCACATCAATGAAGATAAAATATCTGCCCTAAAGAATTGCTTTGCTCTCCTCACCATGCCAGAAATGAAGACTTCTGACTCTCAGATTAAAGAGAAGATTTTCCCCCAAGAGGGCCAGCGGGGAAGTTTGCAAGACTCTGTAATGAATTTAACCCAGAGCATCGTGATGTTGGAGCAGCACACCCGGGAGGTTCTGGTGGAGTCACAGCTCCTCCTGGCCGAGTTTAAAGTGAACTGTATGCAGCTTGGTGTGGAGAGCAATGGCCAGTACATTTCCGTGCTCAAGGTGTTTGGTACCAACGCTCACTTTGTGAAGAGGCCTTACGATGCCGAAGTCTCCCTAACTGTTCATGGTTTGCTCCTGGTGGACACCATGCAGACATATGGTGCAGATTTTGACCTTTTGATGGCGTCACACAAGAACTTGAGCTTTGATATCCCAACAGGAAGCCTCCGGGCTAGCAGGTCCCAGTCTCCTGTCTCTGTATCCAGTGTGGCCCCCTTCACTAATGTTGTCTCTGTGAGCGACCCATCAGCTGCTAGTGTCTCACTTGACAGGATTCTCACCAAAGAACAGGAGTCCCTCATTAAATTGGAGTATCAGTTTGTGAGTTCAGAGTGCCCATCAATGAATTTGGATAGCACTCTCCAGGTGATTTCATTGCAGGTGAATAACTTGGATATTATTCTAAATCCAGAGACAATTGTGGAGCTGATTGGTTTTCTTCAAAAATCTTTTCCCAAGGAAAAGGATGATTTGAGTCCCCAACCTTTAATGACTGACTTTGAGAGAAGCTTTAGGGAAGAAGAAACTTACCAGGCTACCTATGAACAAAACACCGAGGTTGCAGTGGAGATCCACCGACTTAACTTACTGCTCCTCCGGACAGTGGGAATGGCGAATGGAGAGAAACATGGCAGAAAAATTGCGACGGCTAGTATAGGTGGCACCAAAGTCAACGTCTCAATGGGGAGCACGTTTGACATGAATGGTTCTCTCGGTTGTTTGCAGCTTATGGATTTGACACAAGATAATATTAAGAACCAATATGTTGTCAGTATCGGGAATTCCATGGGCTATGAAAATATCGTCAGCGATATCAGTTACTTTGAATCTGTATTTGTCAGAATGGAAGAGGGAGCCCTCCATGAAGCATTGAGTTTCACATTTGTTGAGAAATCGAAGCAGGAATGTTTTCTCAACCTCAAGATGGCTTCCCTGCATTATAACCACTCTGCTAAATTTTTGAAGGAGTTGACATTGTCCATGGATGAACTAGAGGAGAATTTTCGAAGTATGCTGAAAAGCGCAGCCACCAAAGTCACCACAGTGCTAGCTACCAAGACAGCCGAGTACAGTGAGATGGTATCACTCTTTGAAACTCCAAGGAAGACGCGGGAATCTTTTAGCTTGGAAGACAATGAGATATATGGGTTTAGCCTAGCTGCCTCTCATGCTGACACTGTAAAGCTCATCTTGAACATAAACATTGAATCGCCAGTTGTTTCTATCCCTCGGAAGCCCGGGAGCCCGGAGTTGTTGGTAGGACACTTGGGACAGATATTCATCCAGAATTTTGTGTCAGGAGATGATGAATCCAGAAGTGACCGTCTGCAGGTGGAAATCAAAGACATTAAATTGTACTCTTTGAATTGCACCCAGTTGGCAGGCAGAGAGGGTCCTGGGTCTGACGTAAGCCGGACATCTTGCCCTCCCTCTGGGTCTGCCAGTACCAACAGCCAGGAGGAAGCTCATTTCACCCGACATGATTTCTTTGAATCTTTGCATAGAGGTCAAGGTGAGGAGTATTAATCATGTCTCATTTTATTTAAAGACTAGAGGCCCAGTGCACAAAATTCGTGCATGGTGGTGGTGGTGGGGGGGTCCCCTCAGCCCAGCCTGCACCCTCTCCAATCTGGGACCTCTTGGGGGATGTCGGACTGCCGGTTTAGGCCCGATCCCTGCGACCGGCAGTTGGACATCCCTCTCACAATCCTGGACCGGCAGTTGGATATCCCTCTCACAATCCTGGACCGCTGGCTCCTAATCGCTCACCTGCCTGCCTGCCTGGTCGCCCCTAAGTGCCCCCCCCTGCCGGCTTGGTCGCCCCCAGCTGCCTCCCTGCCAGCCTGGTTGCCCCATGCAGCCTGCGGTTCAGTCGTTTGGTCGTCCCTCACTAACCCCACTGCTGGCCTGGTTATAGGCAGCCATCTTGTGAGGGTGTGAGGGTTAATTTGCATATTACCTCTTTATTATATAGGACTAGAGGCCCGGTGCACGAAATTCGTGCACCGGGGGAGGGGGGCGAGGTGTGTGTCCCTCAGCCCAGCCTGCACCCTCTCCAATCTGGAACCCTCTCATAATCCAGGACTGCTGGCTCCCAACTGCTTGCCTGTCTGCCAGCCTGATCACCCCTAACCACTCCTCTGCCAGCCTGATCAATGCCTAACTGCTCCCCTGCCGGCCCGATTGCCCCTAAATGACCTCCCCTGCCATCCTGGTCACCCCTAACTTCCCTCCCCTGCCAGCCTGGTCACCCCTTACTGTCCTCCCCTGCAGGCCTGGTCGCGCCCAACTGCTCTTCCCTGCTGGCCCGGTAACCCCTAACTGCCCCCCCTTGCCAGCCTGGTTGCCCCTAACTTCCCTCCCCTGCAGGCCTGGTCTCCCCCAACTACCCTCCCCTGCAGGCCTGGTCACCCCCAACTGTCCTCCCCTGCTGGCCTTGTCACCCCCAACTGCCCTCCCCTGCAGTCCTGGTCCCCCCCAACTGCTCTCCCCTGCAGGCCTGGTCTCCCCCAACTGCCCTCCTCTGCTGGCCTGGTCACCCCCAACTGCCTTCCCCTGCAGTCCTGGTCTCCCCCAACTGCCCTCCCCTGCAGGCCATCTTGTGGCGGCCATCTTGTGTCCATATGGGGCAGCCATCTTGTGTGTTGGAGTGATGGTCAATTTGCATATTACTCTTTTATTAGATAGGACTAGAGGCCCGATGCATGAAAATCGTGCAAGAGTAGGCCTTCCTTCCCCTGTCTGCCTGCACCGGCTTCCCTCTGGCACCCGGGACCCGGCTTCCCTCCGGCCACCGGCAGGCACCTGGGATCCCGGCTTCCCTCACAGGCCCAGCTTCGTCCTGAAGGTCGTCTGGTCTAATTAGCATATTATGCGTTTATTATTATAGATTCCAAACCCAGCTCATGTATACTTTGCTTAAAGCAACAACAAAAACCTTTTCTTTTAGAATTATCCCCAGTTACTATTTAAGAAATCACACTGGAATTTTAATAGAATGCTTCAAATTAGGTTGATATGTTTTCAGCTTTTCCATCCAATGCCATATTTGGTGAAATAAGAATTTTTCAAAGTGGCCCCCTTTGAAATTGGTTGAGTACTTATATATAGGGATGTTTCAGGAGTGGATTCTGTTAAAACTACTGTTTAATTTGGTCAAATACATCTGATTTTTTAATTTCTAGTTAAATATTTCCTAGTTAAATATTATAGTCCAAGGCAGCTAGAGGGATTGACATAATAAGAATCTGAAATTTAGTCTGTGGATGTTATGTCCTCTTTTTAGTGTCCAACCCTTTTATAATGGGTTGGTTCAGGGTTCTAGAAATAAGATGCCTGTATTTGTGTTCCCAATCTGATATGCTAAAACCCAACAGTTCAATCTGTTGGTCTTGGCATCCTCAGAAATCAGGTAAGCCCTGGAGCATGGCTTTATTTATTGGTGAAGAAATTAATGCCTTTGAGGAATTCTTCCTCTTTGCTTCTCAGATGTTAATTCACTGATTACTTACATGCTTACCCAACGATTGCTTTCTCTGCTTGGTATAAAGGCTATTCACTTAGAACCTTGTATTGTCCTGATTCTGATTTGGGCCCATTAAGAGGAATCCATCTATGTCTGAAAGCTGGGTATGGATGAGCAATTTGGTTTGAAAAATGCCAGCTTGGAGCTACGAGAAGTTTATTGTAAACCCTGGCCTGGATTCATGTTCACCACATCGTATTTTGAAGCCACCAAATGGAGAATATCATGAAAATATTGTTTCTTTCTGTGTATAAATTGATCTTGTGCCTCTGCTTGCTCTGAGTTTTCGTCTTGGGATAGTCATCAAAGTTTGTATTTAATCATGGACCTCCTGCTCTATTTTCTATATCCTGCTCTTAATCAGTGACAACGCAGTATATAATATTGTTTTCAGACTGTCATTTCTCCTCTCTTATGCCAGCCTTTCACATCCTGAACAACACCACCATTCAGTTTAAATTGGAGAAGATCCCTATAGAGAGAGAATCTGAACTGACTTTCTCCCTTAGTCCAGATGACCTGGGAACTTCTAGCATCATGAAGATTGAAGGGAAGTTTGTTAATCCAGTTCAGGTAAATAAATACCTTGTTGATTTTCATGTCCAGACAGTTAAAGTCACCTGTTTTATATTTAGAAAAATAAATATTTTCATATTACATATAAACTATAGGAAGGAAAATATATAAATTCAAGGAGATATCATTAATGCATATTAGTATTGATAACTTGTTCTAGTCAACATGGAGTCCTTTTATTGTATCCTTTTATCCCTGGGGAATCAGTCTTATCAGCCATTTTCTTGTGGAGGAGGGGTGTGTTTTATAGAGGAAGAGGGTAGATCCTGAATTCCATTGCCATTCAGAAACGAGGAAAATTATTGCTTAAAAAGTCAGTGTCTCTTTCCCAGGAGGACATAATTCTTGTCTCTCTTTGACATACTTGGCCCAGCCTATAAAATAATCTGATTATCTGAGCTGTTGACAGATCCTTTCAAGGGAGAATTAGAATTAGTCTTGCCCGCTTTGAAATGAAATGGGCCTGGATAGGGATTTCGTGTGTGTGTGTGTGTGTGTACATACATTTGTCATCCCTTTTCCTTTAAAAGTGTAATTTTTCCTGCTTTCATAGGGATGAGAGAAAAGAGCATAACATTATAAAACAGCAAGGACAGACAGGATCTTAGGACAGTGGATCCTGGGCTTGGGCAGTAACTGGTCATCAGTGTGTGTCAGGAGTGCTCACAGAATGTGTGTACTTTTTAGTATCAGTGGTTCTTGGATATGAGTCTCTGGGTGATAGAACTGTCCCCAAAGCTTTTCTATGCATTTCCATCTTAAATCTAGCACATAATGTGAATTCTATTGAATTCTATTGACTTATTCTTATGGTTATCATTGATTTACTGTAGTTTTTGATGATATTCTTTATTACAAATTATTTTAAATTATTAAAAATAATTTTAAGTAATGTAAAATATTTTATTATGAAAAACTTTAAACATACACCAAAGTAGAATATCTAATGAACCTTGTGCACCCATCACTCAGATTTTTTTTTCCATCACTCAGATTTTAAGGCAAATTCCAGACCTCATGCCATTTTTATCTATATTTTTGGAATGTATCTCTACAGACTACATACATTTTTGACACACCTACAATAACGTTATCATGTCTGGTGAAATAAATGAGGATTTCTTAGCATCATTAAATTTTAATCCATTTTTCAAAAATGTCTTTTCACTTTAGGCTTGTTCAAATCAGGGTCCAGACAAGGTCTGCACGTTGCATTGTGGGTCTCTATTAATTTAGGTTCCCTCTCATTTTTCCCTCATGCTGTTATTTTGTTGTGAAAACCAGGTCAGTTGCCCTATAGAATGTCCCACATTCTGGATTCGCTGTTTGTTTGTGGTGTTACTTAACTTGTCCCCCCACATTTCCTGTAAACTGTAACTTATCTCTATAGATTTAACTGGATTCAGGTTCATTTTTTGTTTTTTTTGTTTAGGTCAGACACTTCAAAGGTAGTGTGTGGGCTTCATATTGCATTGTGTCAGGAGACATGTAATGTTTGGTTGTCTCTCTCAGTGATGCTAAGATTGGTGATTGTGTTCCGGTGGCAGGAACCTGATCCCTTCATTGCAAAATTCTCCATCAGTCATTCATAGAAGAGCTTATTCTACATGGATGAACTGTGATGGGATAAATTATTTAATTAGGGGTTACAAAATGATTGCCTTCTAATTCTCTCATTTCTATATCTGTTTGGAATTCCTCTGTTAAAAAATTGCTCTTAAGTAAATAAAAAACTTGTTTGAAAATATTTTAGATGAGAAGTTGTAATTAAAAACAAAATAAGGGAGAAAAGAAACATAGGTAATAATAGATCATTACCATTACCATTAAAGAGCACCATCTATTTGTTTACCGTAAACATAGGTGGTTACACCGCTTGGTGATGATCAGAGGTTTTAGAACCAGGGATCTTGTTTCTCAGCCCTATGGTACAACCTCGCTGGACTTTTAGCGGCATTCCCTTCAGTTTCTGCAGTTGTTCTTGTGTGGTTAGAAAGAGTGATTGAGGCCTACAACCAGTTGCACTTATTGAACATTTATTGTGTATAGGTTATTCCATGAGGTACTGGGGGAGGGCCTTTGAATAGACAGGGTCAGAGAGCGGTAAGGACAGAAAAGAAACAAAAGAGAAAGTTCTTGCCATCAACTAATTTATAACCTCTTTGGAAACCCATAAAAGGCAACTTTGGTAATTTTGGGGCAGTGCAGCTGAGTGCAATTAATAATGGTAACAGAATAACTGAATTTTTTCTCTTTGCATACAGGTGGTGTTAGCAAAGCATGTGTATGAGCAGGTTTTACAAACGCTGGACAATCTCGTGTATAGTGAAGACCTGAATAAGTTTCCAGGCAGTGCCGCCTCCTCACCTTGCCCTAATTCTCCTCTGCCTTCCCTCAGTACCTGTGCAGAACCTTCCCTTGAAAGGAAGGAGAATGGATTGTTCAGCCACTCCAGCCTTTCTAACTCTTCTCAGAAGTCCTCGTCTGTGAAGGAGGTCAAATCTTTTACCCAGATTCAAGCCAACTTTTGTATATCAGAGCTTCAAGTTCAGCTCAGTGGAGATCTGACCTTGGGGGCCCAGGGGCTTGTGAGCTTAAAGTTTCAGGATTTTGAGGTGGAATTCAATAAAGACCATCCTCAGACCTTATCCATTCAGATTGCCCTGCGTTCTCTGCTGATGGAAGACTTATTGGAGAAAAATCCGGATTCTAAATACAAGAACCTGATGGTGTCTCGGGGAGCCCCCAAGCCGTCAAGTTTAGCACAAAAAGAATATCTATCTCAGTCTTGCCCTTCGATATCCAATGTGGAGTATCCTGATATGCCTCGCTCTCTCCCTTCCCACATGGAAGAAGCTCCTAATGTCTTTCAGCTGTATCAGAGACCTACCTCGGCATCTAAGAAGAAGCAAAAGGAAGTCCAAGACCAGGACTGCCCCCTGACCCCACCTCCTTCTCCAACAGTAGATGAGCCCAAGACACTTGCTGGAAAGAGTAAATTTGATGATTCCTTGGTCCACATCAATATATTCTTAGTGGATAAGAAGCATCCAGAATTCTCTTCCATTTACAACCGAATTAACCGGAGCATTGATGTTGATTTTAACTGCTTGGATGTGCTCATCACACTGCAAACTTGGGTCGTGATACTAGATTTTTTTGGAATTGGTTCCACTGCAGACAACCATGCAATGAAGGTACCTGCGCCTGAGGATATTCTACAAAACGTGAAGTCAGAAGCCAATGCTCTGCCAGATCCTGAACTTCAGGATCCAGTTAACACCAAGCTGGATCTCAAGGTATCAGCTCCCTTTCACTCCTTGAAGTTCTAAGAATGAATATTAGTTTGTTTATTGAAATTTGATCATCATGCATTTACTCTAGAAAATAGATCCATTGGCAGGGGAGCTATATATATCTGTTACAAAAGGGTAGACAATGGCTTAGAAAAGGTTTGACTGTAAATCCCATCTGGAGGCAGGGAAAGTAAACGGTTTAAAAAACTTTCTTTGGTTGGTATACTTCAGTGGAATTACTTAGTTCCTCCGAGCCTCAGTTTCCTCATCTTCCATCATCTAATTAAGATAACAGATGTAGCTGGTTTCATAAGACAACACGACTGGATAACTGCCCCTCAAAAATTGACTTTTTTAGAATAAGAACTTTTTTAAAAATTTTAATGTGAAGATTTTCAAATATATCACAAACAGAGGAAATCTATACTAATAAAAGCCTAGGTGGTCGTCACGTCCTCATGTTGTCATGCCATCACGCTGTCACAGTCCGTTACCAGGGTGGGCAGGGCTTGACTCTGTGTGCATGACGCGGGGGCGGGTCCCGGCGGCTGCTCCACGTGGCTTCCGCTGGGGGTCCTATGGGTGCGTGCGCTGCGGAGGCAGGACCCCTGGCTCTGGCCTACCTCTTTGGGGTAATCTGTCAAGGACGGGTGGGTGGGTTCTACCTCTTTGGGGTGATCGCGTGGCTCCCACACTATGAGAGGGCACAGGCCAGGCTGGAGGAGAGAGGGTCATGAATTTCGTGCACCGGGCCACTAGTCTATATATATAAAAGGCTAATATGCAAAGTGTCGCCTCGGGAGTTCAACTGGAAGATCAGGAGTTCAATCGCTCACTATGACGTGCACTGACCACCAGGGGGCGGCGTAGAAAGAAGGGAGGCCCCAGCCGGCAGCCGGGGAAGGAAGGCCCTGGCCAGCAGCTGGGGAAAGAAGGCCCGGGCTGACAGCTGGCAGCCAGGGAAGGAAGGCCCTGGCTGGCAGCCAGAAGGCCCCGATCGGCCCTGATCGCCGGCCAGGCCTAGAGACCCTACCCATGTATGAGTTTTGTGCATCGGGCCTCTAATAGTATAATGAACGCCCATGAACCAAACCCTGTGGGAATCATCACATTTACTTGTCTCCTTTTTTCTCTTTGCTGAAGTATTTAAAGCAGATTCTAGATATCATTTCATCTGTACAAACTTCAGTCTTCGTTCCTGAAAAATACAGACTTTTAAAATATAACTACAATGCATTGTCACATCTAACTACCTTAGCAAGAATTCCTTGTTACTATGTATTCCCTGATTGTCTCAAAAATGTTCGTTTACTTGTGCATTGCAGAGGAATGAACGATTTAAAAAGCTTCATGTCTTTCCTTTGAGGTCTACAATTCAGTGGAATACTTTGCTTTTCTGAGCCATAGTTTCCTCATCTACAAAACGAGGAGAATTAAATGACGGGACGTTTGAATTTTTTGAATGGAGATTCAAATAACGTTGCAGTTGTGTCATGTCTCTGAAATCTGTTAATTAAGCCAGTTTTCCTTCTCTTTTATTCCCCCCACCCCCCATGCAGTTGACTTGTAGAAACTGGGTTAGTGTGCTGTAAGGTGTCCCACATCTCGGATTTGCCATTTGATTCTTTTATCTTCTAATTTTAGAAATGGAAGTTAGTTCTAGAGACTTGATCAGACTCAGGTTCGAGTTTTTGGTAAAAACATTTTTTAAGTGGTGCTGAGTGCATCCTATTACATTATGCCAGGACGTATAAGACATCTGGTTGGCCCACTTTTAGTGACGCCCCGATTCATGCTAAGATAAGGGGTTCAGGTGGTGACAGCATAGACAAGCAGCCATAGAGAAGACACTGCACAACCTGGGTTGTAGATTGCCCCGTTGAGTTCCTATCTTATCAGCTCTTGCCTTAGTCCTCAGATTATGGCTGGACTGGCTGAAGAAAGCTGAAATGAAATTGGCATCAATTTGAAGTTTTACCTTTCTGCTTCTTCCTTGACTTTGTTCTGTTGTTCTGTTGAAGGACACCCTCCCCCGTCCTCCCCCACAAGTAACATTTGTCTAACTTTGTCTTCTGTGTGTTTAGGTTCATTCACTCTCTCTCGTGCTGAATAAGACCACCAGTGAGCTTGCTAAAGCAAATGTGTCCAAATTAATGGCACACCTGGAAATGATTGGTAAGTGGAGAAAAATCAAATTTGCAAAATCTGGTAAGAATTTGAACATCTTGCTCACAAATCTAATTGTCTTCACATGCTGAGTAAGGTGTGGCATCAACGGCTTGATTGTGCTTATTGGCCTGGCCATGGTTTATGACAGTGATTCTCAGACACTGCCTTATGGATGAGAATCATCTGGTCATCTTGGTAAAATGCAGGTGTCTGGCACAGTTCCCTCCCTCCCGCCCCCATCTCAGGAATCTGATTCAGGAGGTTGGGATGGGGCCCTAGTGTCTGTGGTTTTAACAAACTATCTGGTGATTATATAATTTTTTTTTGTCTAAACTCGGACATTTTTGAGAGTGAAAGGAGGCATTTTTAATAATTACATCTGGGGAACGATTATTCACTAATTACACTTGGTGTGTAACAGGCTATTTCTGGGAAACTAGGGCATATGTTCGTTCTATCTATTGCAGTAAAGAGGGGGAGCCACCAATAGGGAGTATGATTTTAGGCAGGAAGATATTGTAGCAAACCTGGCATTCTTTTTTTTTTTTAAATCCTCACCTGAGGATATGTTTTTACTGATGAGAGAGAGAGAGAGAGAGAGAGAGAGAGAGAGAGAGAGAGAGAGAGAAACATCGATGTGAGAGAGAAACATCTATCGGTTGCCTCCCGTATGAAACCTTTTGGTGTATGGGATGACGCTCCAACCAATTGAACCACCTGGCCAGGTCCCTGGCATTCTTTCCAGTGGACTCTGTAAGTTGCAATTCTTCTAGAAAAACTGTGATCAGCTACATCAAATTTTAAATAGTAGGGATCTCTAAAGTGAATAAAACACTATTCCTTCCTTAAGGACCAGGTAATGAAATATGGACGACTACAAGGCTCAAATGTTGACCCTGTCTTTAAAAACAAGAATGTCTTTTGGGAGAGGAATGAACTGAACTTGAGGTGTATAAATAAATCAGTGTCTAAAAGCTGCCTAGCAGAGATAGTTCTTTAAAATGGGAGAGGCTCGGGTATTTCTTAGAGGACATTAAGAATAAAAAATTAGTATGTGCTTTTGACTCATTGGGAGCTGAACTAGTAATTGTTTTTATAATGCTAATTATGATGATAAAATTTTATAGAAGCAATAGTTCAGCATATTTCTTCTTACTAACCACCCCCTGGTGAGAATGACTCAATATAGGTTCACTGCTCAGATGCCCGAGTTTCAGCATCCTTTCTGCCCACCTTCCAGGGGCCTCCCTGCGGCAGTGTCAGAGTCTTTAGTGTCTATCTCATTAATACTGCTTTTATTTATTTTTTATTAAATCATACCAAAACCACTTAAGGTTGCTTGAATACCTGACATATGTCTAATACTTCCTTTTTCATTTTTTTAATCCATAGTACAATGAATAGAACTGAGGATATTTCACTAATTCTAATTAGGGGTCTACTCTCAGAATGGATCATGCTCCTATCTGTAGTTGTAAATGCTATTCTCTTTAAATTGTGTTTGCATTTAGTTTAATTCCTCTCCTGTTCTAAACGTTCAAGTGTGATGTTGCTGTGTCATTTCAGTCCCCTGCGGACTTTTGCACTGAGACTACTTGAAGAATTGCATAAAACGGTTTTTTCTGGGTGTGTTGGAATGGGAAAATTTGTTTTTGTCATGTAGTTTGATTAAATGGTGGGAAGTCTGAGGCACGTGTACGTCAGTTTTTGTTTCAGACACATGTAAGGTGTGTGACAAAAAAGGGTATGTAATGTGTTCTAATCTGCCATCCCTAGAAGGAGACCTGGCCTTGCAGGGCAGCATCGGGAGCCTGTCTCTGAGCGACCTCACAGCCCACGGGGAGTTCTACAGGGAGCGGTTCACCACCAGGGGGGAAGAAGCACTCGTCTTCCAGACTTTTAAGTAAAAACCTCGATTTTTCTCACTTGACGTTTTGTCATTGTTGCTGGCTGTTTCAAATTCGTGTTGACTAATCAATGAAGAAAAGACTTAAAAAAATGTACCTTACAGCCGAAACCGGTTTGGCTCAGTGGATAGAGCATCGGTCTGTGGACTGAAAGGTCCCGGGTTCGATTCCGGTCAAGGGCATGTACCTTGGTTGCAGGCACATCCCCAGTAGGGGGTGTGCAGGAGGCAGCTGATCGATGTTTCTCTATCATCGATGTTTCTAACTGTCTATCCCTCTCTCTTCCTCTCTGTAAAAAATCAATAAAATATATTTTAAAAACAAATGTACCTTACATAAAACTGGTATGATCTAGTTGTGAGGAATCCTGATTTCTATTGAAATGGATCTTTGCTGAAGTGAGCTCCTCAGGTTTCATAAACAGATGGGCATGATTGAAATACTTCTGATTACTAAAAACCCGGGGCTCATGCCGCTCTCCCACTAACTGGTTATGTGATCTGAGGCAACTCATTTCATCTCTGTGCATCTGTTTTTCTATCTAAATGTTGAGGGACTAAGATCAGTTTCCATCAAGCCGTAAACATTCTAGAATGATTGCAGCCTGAGAAAGTTGTTGAAGATATAGGTGTTAAATTACATCGTGCATTTTTTTTCCTGTAGAAACAATCTATATTGAATCTTTTCAGTTTTAGAATTTAGAAGGCATCTTTAGGCCTACATAGTTATTAAAAGGCAGAAAGTTTAAAATGGTGGTTTTTCAACCTTTTGGGGAGCTGTTAGAAAATATAAATATCCAGCTATAACCCCTAATATTTTGGTGTAGGGTAATGCTCAATCCTCCCCGCCCCCCAATTTGCCAGAGTGATTCTAATGTTCAACCAGAACTGAGAAAACCTGTTTCTAAAGATATCTGGGAACTTTTTTTTTTTTCATTTTCAGGGGGAGTATGTCATACTGTACTGAACATTTAGATTGATTAGTTTCTATTGTTACCTACCACAGTGGTGTGGTTCTGTAATAAATGAGATAATTAATATAAAACTCTTAATTCTCTGTCACAGAATAGGTACTTAGCTAATGTGAGATCCTCTCCCCAGTGACTGTATCCTGTATATTAATTTATTATTATGACACCATGCTCCATACTCCAGTAAATTCAAAATCATTCGTAAGGTTTTCTAATTTGTCTTGGAATGTAGATGCTAAGCCTCTTTGGCCTATGTTTCACTGGAGTTAAAATAAGACTTCTGCCTCCAGAAGAGTTTTCCCCAGGAACATTGGTTTGGTTGCCCAGTTTTCTTACACATTGTTTCATGGTCTTATTTTTATTATCTTTTAAACCCATATTGTGACAATATGAACAGAGTGAGCAGGAATAATTGCTTTTCCTTAAAGGTCCAGGTGAAAGTTCTGAACCACAGGTGGCTTGTGAGTGAGTTCTGGAATTCGGAGTGAGTTAGTGCCTGGAGCTGCCCACCTGTGTATAGCCCTGGCTGTCTCACACCAGCCTTTTATTTCACATTCTCAGCACTTGCCGAAGCTCAGAAAGGGAGTGATTATTGGAGTTCACTTTGTAAAACTTGATGTGGACTTCCATTTTAATCATTGTGTTCTATAGGGAAACCCCTAGCTCAATCCAAGTTGTCTTCAAATACTAACTTGCATCTTGCTGCCGTTGAGTCACATTTTTGCTGTTGCTAGGTACGGACGGCCCGACCCTCTGCTGCGGAGGGAGCACGACATTCGCGTGAGCCTCCAGATGGCCTCGGTGCAGTACGTGCACACCCAGCGCTTTCAGGCCGAGGTGGTGGCCTTCATTCAGCACTTCACTCAGCTGCAGGACGTCTTAGGGCGCCAGCGGGCCGCGATCGAGGGGCAGACGGTAGGTAGTCTCATTTCTCCAAGTTGCCTTTTCAGTTTGACTGATTAGTGGAACTTTTAAGCTGCTAAAGCTAAACCTGGAAAATGTCACTAAAGGTAATTAGGTAACTTAATGCTTACTAATGTCCTCCATGTAGCTGGTTATCTATAGAAATCTTGCTGTAATCTGAGACTTATATTTCTTATTCATTGTATTGTGTTCTAGTTACCTTTAAAGTTTAGCTTTAACCTTCTCTAAAAATGATTAATGAAATTTATGGATAATACTTAAGACTCTGGCCCTTCTAGGACTTTAGTGAGGATTCTTCAATTGGAAAGTAGTCCTGAAGAACATATATAAAGAGGGTTTTTTTTCGAATAGAAATTCCCAAACTGCTTCTTGCTCCCTTAATGTCTTGGGAACCTTTCCATGGCACATCCTGGGCCAAAAGAAACACCTAATGGCTTCCCATTTACGAAGTAATTAAGACTAAACAATTAAATAAGTACATATGTCCTAACAACTTAGTAGCTGTTTGGAAAATAATAACACATAAGTGAAAGAATAATGTTTTTATTTCATTCTCAAGTAACCACAACTTCTCAAACTTGGAATTGGATTGGACATGGCAGCCCTCATTTCCTGTTCCGCATTTACTTCCTCATGGTTCTTGCTTTTTGTCACAGCAGCTGCTTAAGACCTACGTAGCTTCACAAAGATGAGACATCATTGAAAGGATGTCATATGATTTAGTATTGAATATGAACTAACTCAAGCTAGTTGTTTGCATTATGCGGTGTCTGACAGGTGACATGTTTACCTAAAACTTGAACATGGCCTGGCCGCCCACTTGTGAGTGGGCAGCAGCATCCTGCAGTGTCCTGGTGCAGTTAGGGAACCACAGAAAACAATTATAATGTAGTTCTATTTTTTAAAATATATTTTTATTGATTTCAGAGAGGAAGGGAGAGGGAGAGAGAGCTAGAAACATCAATGATGAGAGAGAATCATTGATTGGTTGCCTCCTGTGCCCCCCCCAACCCCTTCGGATTGACCCTGAAACCGGGCATGAGCCCTGACGAAATTGAACTGTGATCTCCTGATTCATACGTCGATACTCAATCACTGAGCCATACTGGCTGAGCTGTGACTTGCTTTCTTTGTTCACTGTGTTAATAAGATTCATTCAGATTTATTACATGTGATTGCATTTAATTTATTTTCACTGTTATATTTCATTGTGCATAATAAATAACACACATGGTTTATTCACTTTCCTGTTGAGCACTTGGGTTGTTTACAGTGTCTCCCAATGTACATGTACGTGTTAGAGTTTTTCTGAGATACTTAGGAGTGGAATTTTTGGGCCAGAGAGATGCACATATTTCTTTTTATAAGATAATGCCAGGTTGTTTTCAGAAATGGCACCTCCATTACATACTCCCATGGACAATGTGTAAGAATTCCTTTCATTCATATCTTTGCCAACACTTGTATTGTCAACCTTTATGTTTTGGGTCAGTTACTGAGTGTAAAATGGTATTGTGGTCTACATATGCTTTTTAAAAAACCTTTTAAATTGAGGGAAAGCATATAGTTCATATAGGAAAGTACAGAAAGTGTGTTACCTTCATGCATACACTTTGGGAATAACCTTTTTTTCCATTATCTTTTTTCTATCTTGCTTTGCATTTTTCATAGCAATTCTGTTTAATAATAACTATGTAATCCAGCAAGTTAGTTTACTTAACCGTTTTCTTGTAATTCTTCCATGAGTAATTTTGTGCCCATAGTTTATTTTTGAATACTTCTGAATTATAGGTTTGAATCCTGTAAATGGTATTAAATACTTAAGTGGTATTATTTTATAGGATTGAATCCTATAAAACCATGAACATTTTTGTGACTTTCAGTTCAACTTTGCTAAACGTTGTCTGTTAGAATTATGTACATTTAAAACAATTATTTTTACATGTGTTTAAACTGTAATAAGTAATTGTGAAGAACCAGTTGGGTTAGGAAAGTACACACTGCATTACAGAGTAATTGGGTTTAACTTCCTGGGGAGGAAGAAATTAAATAGGTAAGTTTTAAATGATATAGGACAAGCAGAAGGTAAAGGCATATTTTTCTGTTTTGAATAGTGCTAAATGTGTGGCCTTTGAAGAAAAGCCAATCTTTTCAAGGATTTTTAATCTAGCTGTTTGAAATATTTAGATTAACAGAGAGAGCTAAAGACCTACTTTGTTTGTAGATAAGATTAAGAGGTTATTTTGTTTGAAATTTAAATTCCTTTCTCCTAATATTATACTGATGACAGGTGGTATTATCTACCTTTGACTTGTACCTGGATTTCTAGTCATACATTTTCTAATGCCTACAAATACTGATCTGGTGGGACTTTAAATTTGTTTTTAATTAAAAAAAATTATTTTTTTATTGACTTGAGGAAGAGAAAGGACAGGGGAGGGAAGGAGAGAGTGAAGGAGGGAGAAAGAGATTAATCTTGATGCTTGAAATTAGAAGAACATCATTTACCTAAATCATTTACCTAATTTGGGCCAAAGAGAAATTGTTTTCTTTATTTATTTTTTAAAATATATTTTTTATTGATTTCAGAGAGAAAGGGAGAGGGAAAGAGAGATAGAAGCATCAATGATGAGAGAGAATCATTGATTGGCTGCCACCAGCACACCCCACACTGGGGATCGAGCCCACAACCTGAGCATGTGCCCTTAGTGGGAATCTAACTGTGACTTTCTGATTCATAGGTCGACCCTCAGCCTCTGAGCCACGCCAGCTGGGCTCTTTATTTTAATTTAATTTAATTTTTTAATTTAAATTTTTGTTAATCCTCACCTGAGGATATTTTTGCCATTAATTTTTAGAGAGAGGAGAAGAGAAGGAGGAAGGGGAAGAGAGAGAAAGAGAGATGGTGGGGAGGGAGGGAGACAAATACATCCATGTATTTGAGAGACACATGCCTTCCACACATGCCCCACCTGGGGCTGGGGATTGAGCCTGCAACCCAGGTATGTGCCCTTGACTGGGAATCCAATCTGCGACCCTTTGGTTCAAGGGCCAACGCTCTAACCACTAAGCAAAATCGGCCAAAAATACAGCTGTTTCCTTTATTTTTTACCCCAGAAGTATGATATAGGTATCCTGTGTCTTCTACTTTACATGGTGTCTCTTATATTAAACTTCTTTATTCACTGAGGAACTGGAGTACAGAATTTTGGTGGAGTTAAGACATTCACTTTAGAAACCTTGGGACAGGAATCTGGAGTCCGGGCGTTGCCACTATAAGCTGTGTGACCAGCGGCGAGTTATTTTTCTTGCTGTTCTTCTGTTGACTCAGTTGTAGAAGGAAAATGGAGATAGAAAAAATAAGTGTGCTTTACATTCGATTAATAATTATTTATATTAAACGATGCTTTGGAGTTTTCAAAGTACTTTCATATATATTATCTCATTTGATCCTTATGACAACCTTGTTTGTTCATTTCTTCAATTATTTAGTGAATGTTTATTGTGGAATGATGTGTCATACATTGTGCCAGGTGCTGGGAATATAATGGAAAACAAGAAAGACATGGTCATTGACTACATGGAGCTTATATGTTAGTGGGAAGATAGACACATGTAAAGAAGTTAGTTATGATGATAACTGATGAGGCCCTATTAGGTTAGGCAGTGGCTCATCTAATATATAAAAATATTTTCTTAACACTATTTTTTGAAAAGCAGTTTTTCATTTTGATGAAGTCTAATTTATTTACTTTATGGTTAGTGCTATTTGTTTTTTATCAAAGAAACCATTGCCTACCACAAGGTGGCGGAAATTTTCTCCCTTGTCCTCTTTTAGAAGTTTTATAATTTTAGACCTCTTCCATTTTTAGTTGATTTTTGTGTGTTTTTTTTGTGAAGTAAGGGCCGAGAGTCTCCCCCCCGTCCCCCCCCATATACATCCCAAGACTATTCTTTTCCCATTGAAACATCTTGGCACTTTTGTTGGGATTCAATTAACCATATATGTCTATGTGTATTTCTTCATTCTCTATTCTGTTGTACTGATTTAATCATATGCCAGTACTACCTAGTCTTGATTAGACTCTCCAACTTTGTTCTTTTTTTTTTTTCAAAGTTGATTTGGCTATTCTAGGTCCTTTTTTTTCCCTTATACATTTTAGAATCAGCTTGTCTATTTCTACAATAAAGTCACTGAGGATTTTGGTTGAGATTGCATTGAATCTGTGTATCAGGAGAATTGACACCTTAGCAATCTTGAGTCTTTGGATCCTTGAGTATGGTACATCTCTCCATTTAATTAGGTCTTCAATTTCAGCAGTATTTTATAGTTTTGGGTATACTGGTTTTACAATTATTTTGTTATATTTGTCTCTAAGTATTTCCAATTTTGGATGCTATTGTAAATTATATGAATTTTAAAAATCATATTGATATGTTGACCTCATATCCTGTCATTTTAATGAAGTTCCTTATTCTAGTTTCTTTAAATTCTTTAGCTGTAGATCAAGCATGTCAAACTCAAGCTTGCAGTAGATGACTGTTGTCTGAGAATAAGATAATTTTGTTTTTTCCTTTCTAACCTAAATGCCTTTTTGCCCAGACTAGGACTTCCCCTACAACATTGAATAAAAGTGGTCAGAGTGGCTATACTTGCCTTGTTCCTTATTTTAGGGCCGTGATTTTCAACCTTTTTCATCTCTACTGCACACATAAACTAATTACTGAAATTCTGTGGCACACCAAAAAATATGTATTTTGAGGTTCTGGCCAAAAAATAGGTATAATTTTGATTCATTCACACCAGACAAATATTGTACTGGCTGTTGTCATTTTTTTTTATTTGACAATCTAAGGGAAAAGTGGTCAGGGCCCCTGACCAAATAGTCAGGTTTTGCATGTTTTAAAAATTCTTGCGGCATACCTGTTGAAAATTGCTATCTTAGGGGGAAAACATTGTTTTTTACCATTAAATATGATGTTAACTGTAGATAGTTTTTTTTTAAAGGAGTCTGTCCACTTCATCTAAATTGTCAGTTTGCTGGCATGAAATTTTTCATAGGTTTTCTTATCTTTTTAATATTTGCAAATTCTGTAGCAATGTCCCCCACTCCTTCCTTATAGTGGTGGTTTTTGTTTCATTTCTTTCTTTTTATTATTATAAGTAGAGGTTTATCATTTTTCATAAGTCTTTTCAAAGAACCAATTTATTGAAGCCTGGTATAAAGATTAGAACTTAAAAAGAATGTCTATTCTCTGGTTGTTGGTGTAGTGTTCCATGAATGTTTTATTTTTTTCCTATTGTTTGTTTTCGAAATAAGTAATTTCTGTTCTTTATTATGTTCTTTCCTCTACTTAGTTTTATCTTGCTTTTCTTTTTTTTTTTAGCTTCTTAAGATAGAAGCCTTGATAATTGGTCTTAAATCTTTATTTTTAAATATAAAATAAGCACTTACTGAACATTTTTCTTTACTGTTTTAAGCACATCCCATGAATTTTAGCATGCAATGATTTAGTTATCAGTAAGGTCAAAATATTTTTCCATTTCCCTTGTGATTTCTTCTTTGACCCATGGGTTATTTAGAAGTGTGTAGTCTGATTTTCAAATATTTGGGGTTTTTCATTATCTCCTTGTTACTAATTTCTAATTTAACTCCATGGTGGTTATAGGATAATACTAGTACTCTGTATGATTTTAGGTGTTTTAGTTTTATAAATTAATGGAACTTTTTGGAGACCTGAGCTCATTTGATTGTAAAATTAGGGAATTAATTGATCCTCTGAGTCCATTCTCTTTTCTCTTGTAGGTGAGAGATCAAGCCCAGCGCTGCTCACGGGTTCTCCTGGATATCGAGGCTGGTGCTCCTGTTCTCCTTATCCCAGAAAGTTCCAGATCAAACAATCTCATTGTAGCAAATTTGGGGAAGTTGAAAGTCAAGAACAGGTTTCTCTTTGCTGGTTTTCCTGGGACCTTTTCCTTACAAGATAAGGTGAGCAATTAGTACCCGTTCCCTTGTCAGCTGAACTAGCATTTGAACATCAATTGAAAAATTCATGTGTTGCTGTGAGATGTTCCTAACTGCTGTTAGTGTATGTGACTTTGAAGAATTATTATTATTATTATTTAATCCTCACCCAAGGATATTTTCTCCATTGATTTTTTTAGAGTGTAAAAGGGAGGGTGGAGGAGGGGAGAGAGAAAGAAACATTGACTGTCTGCCTCCTGCATGCGCCCCGAGCCTGGGCGGGGAGCAAACCTGCAACCGAAGTATATGTGCCCTTGACTGGGAATCGAACCTGTGACCCTTCAGTCCTTGGGCCGATGCTCTAACCACTGAGCAACTGACTAGGGCTTGAGGATTTATTTTTGACATTTTATTGACATTTTATTAACATTTTAATAGAGATAGTAGAAATTGTAACCTTTTCTAACTGTATGTAGTAAGTAATTTCATCAAACAAACCAACAGAACCAATCTTCCATCTTTATAATGCTTTCCTCACTGTTTGACCTCAAAATAATCAACTTTTTACACTATTTGGCTTTGTCAGGGGACCTGATTTGGCCCAAGGTTTATCTGAAGCCATTAAAAAATATCTTTATAATAAAATCTTATACAGATATTGCTCTGTAGTTTAAAATTATATTAGAACTTATTTATTTCTTACAATAATGTTTGGAGGTAATTGGCATGAGGATTGCTGTTGTTTTCATTTTATATTTGGAAAAAGGGGGACTCATTGAGAATAAATGATAAAAATGGGAGCACCACCCTAGCTGGTTGGCTCAGTGGACTGAAGGGTCCCGGGTTCGATTCTGGTCAAGGACACATACCTTGGTTGCAGGCTTGATCCCCAGCCCCAGTCTGGGCTGGTCCAGGTGCGTGCGGGAGGCAAACAATTGATGTGTCTCTTTTACATTGATGTTTCTCTCTCTCTGTCTATCCCCCTCCCTTCCACTCTCCTTAAAAATCAATGGAAAAGTATCCTTGGGTGAGGATTAACAAAACAAAAAAAAGGAAAAAAAAAAAAAGAGAGAGAGCACCTAGTAATCACAGACTTAGTGCCAAGAAGACATGGAGGTGGTCTGATTAGCCCCTCCCACTCATATTTGCACTGAGGAGACTGGTAACATTGCTGGAACTAGAAGTGTCTTGTTTTATTTTCCCTGTGTGTTTTGATGGCACCTTGTTAGTTTCCACAGCAGTTTTTCAGTCTGTCTGCTTATTCAGTACAAACTCATTTTAGCTTGTCAGAATAGCACTTACTGAAAACCCCAGCTAGTTATGCTCATTTTAGTCTAACAGCTAATAACACTGGGAGAGAGATGGCCTTGAAGGGGGGTGTACATAAAATTTGATTTAATTGTAAGATCTTAGGACTGACAATAATAGCAGTGAGACACTTACTGAATGCTTATTATACATCAGCCTTGCTCTTTACATATTTGTTCACTTTGTTCTCATTAGTAACCTAAGAGGTATCTAGTATTATTAACACCATTTTTCCAGATAAAGAAATTGAGACTTAAAAAGATTAAGCCACCCTACCTGGTTTGGCTCAGTGGTAGAGCATCGGCCTATGGACTGAAGGGTTCCAGGTTCGATTCCGGTCAAGGGCACATGCCTAGGTTTTGGGCTTGATCCCTAGTGGGGGGTGTGCAGGAGGCCACCGATCAATGATTCTCTCTCATCATTTATATTTCTCTCTCTCTCTCTCTCTCTCTCTCTCTCTCTCTCTCTCTCTCTCTCTCTCTCTCTCTTCCTTCCTCTCTGAAATCAATAAAAATATATTAAAAAAAAAGATTAAGCCATTTCTTTTGGACTGTACAGGTAGTAAGGAGGACATGTGGACCTCAGACTTAGATGTGTATGGCTCCCATACTCCACTCTCTTAGCTGTGATTTGATTTTACCTCCCGGGATTAGGATTAGGTTAATGTGGGGAAAATAAGCTGACAAACGCTGTTCCTGTTATGTGTCGTGAGTGGCCCTTACTGCGTAGCTATAACTCTTTGAATTTTCTGAAGGGTGGGGCAGTGAGTTCATTAAAATAACTTAGATGTAAGAACTCCAAAGATTATGACATAAAAGATATGAATGAGCAGTTACTGTTTGCCTCTCTAGGTATAGAAAGAAAAGCAGATGAAAGAGCATGAGTGGGGTGGTAGTCCTTACCAGCATGTTGCCAAGGACCGCAACTCAGTTCAGAAAGTAATAGGAAAATATTATTTGTTGGCAATGCTTAAACTCAAGTAATGTTATGATTTTCAGTTACTATCTCTGTATTTTTTATTTCTTTTACTTTTCACTCATTCATTTACTCACTGTTATTAACGTAAACATCTTGAACCGAAGATATTTGATTCAGTGAGTGGGAATGGGTGGAGGAAGGAGAAGAGTGAAGATGGGACAGTAACAATCATAGGAACCACATCCATGTGTTGTAACCTTGGGCTCTGGACCCAGAGTGGGGGTGTTTGGACAAAGGACTGGAGGTCATGTTGTCCATATATCACCTTAGTTATAGCCACTCGCTCAGATAAACCAGATTTGGTGATCAGAGCAGAGGCTGCGTGTTTAGCGATGCAAGGGAAGGGCAGCACCAGGTTTACCCAGGCTCATAGGCATCCCTTCAGGCAAAGCTGACGACTGAGGCCTGCTGGTCACCTCCTGCGAGAAGCCCTCCTGTTGGAATAACAGGCCTCACTGCCAGAGGCTGCGTTTACTGGGAGAAACAGGCTCCCACTCGTGTATTTTTGTTAGTTTGTTAATCCTCACCTGAGGATATTTTTTCCATTGATTTTTAGAGAGAGTAGAAGGAAGGGAGGGGAAGGGGAGAGAGAGAGAAAAAAATATATCTATTGGTTACCTCTTGCACATGCCTCAACTGGGGCCAGGGATTGAACCTGCAACCCAGGTACTCGCCGTTGACCAGGAATCGAACCCATGACCCTCCAGTGAGTAGGCCGACACTCTAACTGCCAAGCTACATGGGCCAGGGCCACTTATGTGTATTTTTTGCAACAGTAAAAGTGGAATCCACCACCATTGGTCTTTTCACAGTAGGCCTACTAGAGAACTGGTAACCTTGGCCTTAATGAAGTAAATCGGTTTTCATAGTTGAGATATAAGCATTTTGCTGTTTGCTGATTTAAAGAACATAAAAGAAAGGTTCATTCATAAAAGGAAAGATTGGTAACTGCTTCTAAACTTTCTTACTCACTTCTCCTTAGTACGAAGTGTTTATAATTAACACTAGAGGCCAGGTGCACAAAATTCATGCATGGGGGTGGTGGTGTCCCTCAGCCCAGCCTGCACCCTCAATCTGGGATCCCTCTCACAATCCAGGACTGCTGGCTCCCAAAAGTTCGCCTGCCTGCCAGCCTGATCACCCCCTAACCACGCCCCTGCCAGCCCGATTGCCGCTAACTGCCCTCCCCTGCCGGCCTGGTCACCCCTAACTGCCCTCCCCTGCTGGCCTGGTTGCCCCCAACTGCCCTCCCCTGCTGGCCCAGTCACCCCTAACTGCCCTCCCTTGCCAGCTTGGTCACCCCCCAACTGCCCTCCCCTCCAGGCCTGGTTGCCCCCAACTGCCCTCCCCTGCAGGCCTGGTCCCTCCCAACTGCCCTCCCCTGTTGGTCTGATTGCCCACAACTGCAATCCCCTGCTAGCCATCTTGTGGCAGCCATCTTGTGTCCACATGGGGGTGGCCATCTTGTTTGTTGGAGTGATGGTCAATTTGCACATTACCTCTTTATTATATAGGATGAGTAGATTTAAACAAACTTATCAGCACCGGTGTTTGCATACGAACATTGTCCTTATCATCACCTCCAGATATTCCATCTTTGTTCCAGCTCCGCTGTCATTACTGCCCAGGGAGTCCTCCTTGGGAACTGTCTTTTGAGTTTATAGTAAGTTTTTGGGAACATATTTGTTTTGTGGTAAATCTGTGTTTTGAGACCTACATATTTTTAGGAAAAGATCAGTTAGAGCCAGAATGGATAATTAAGTTCAATAAGTACCATTTCTGTTTCTCTACCCTTCCTAAAGTAAAGGACTGATTTTCTCAGATATCCTATATAATAAAAGGCTAATATGCAAATTGTACCCTTGAAAGTTTGACCAACTGGGAGTTCGACCGCTCGCTATGATGTGTGCTGATCACCAGGGCGTGGGTGGCATAGAACAAAGGAAGGCCCCAGCCGGCAGCTGGCTGCAGGGAGAAGGAAGGCCCCAATCAGCCCTGATCGCCGGCCAGGCCTAGGGACCCTACCTGTGCACGCATTTCGTGCATTGGGCCTCTAGTATCTATATATGGGCTCACAAGCTGACACTGAAGTTAGCCTAACAAAGAATTGCCAGACTATCCCAAGAAAGTTTTGTTAAGTAAGCCAGATAACTGTATATAGTTTGCAGCATTTTAATGAAAAAATTTCCCTGTATTTGTTTTTGAGGATTTGATTTTAAGTGGCAGTGCATACAAGGATCGCTTTTTCTTCAAGGTATAATATGCTTTTTTTGCCTCCTGGTTATTCTGAAAAACCTTATGGGATTCAGCAGTCAATTCACACTCTCATGCTTAAAAAAAGAAAAATTTAAAAGTTAACCCTTTAAAGTATCTCATTGGGAAAGTCTGCATATCGTGAGTGTGTGTGTGTGTGTGTGTGTGTGTGTGTGTGTGTGTGTGTCACTTTCCTCCTGTGTAGAGAAGTTCTCAAGGACTATGAAAAGCAATTGCTTTTCTTTTTCTCTCTTTTCTTTTCTTTCCTTTCCTTCTCTTTCTTGCTCTCGCTCTTGCTCTAGGTAGTAAGTTCTTGGTGGTGTATTTTTGTTTCCTTAAACCCTAGAAAAGCCTTATCCTTTTGCATACTAGTGGTTGTTCTGTAGAATTCCATAAGGGCTGCTTGGAGTGTGCTGCCTGTGAAAGTATCTGTCATCAGATAAACATATCTGTGAAGCTTGCCTCCGACGTGTACAGCCAAGCTCAGTGGACCTAGGCCTATATAAAGTGGATAGTTACTTTCCTCACCAAAAATCAGTTTGCATTTCCATTTGCCCTTGAATACATTTGCACGTGTGAGGTTTGTCTAGCATGCATTCCAGTGGTTGAAGAACAGGAAGTAATCCTGCAACCAAAGCTTGCGGAGGGGTTATTTGCCTTTGAGTTTTATGACTCCTGTGTGTTTAGAATTGTTTTACATAAATCCATGTCCTAATGAGTGCAGGTTTGAATTTTTTACATATGCTCTTCCTTTCATTTTTCTCAATCAGAGCTTTTGCTTAAACCATAATTTCTAAGCCAGCCTTTCAAAAGCTTTGAGTTAATCTCCTCAAGCCATTGATTTACTTAGACCAACTACAGCGTGGATGTAGAGATGAGTTAAATGAAAGAGCAACAAATGCTCTCTAGAGTTTAAATAAACTAAGCAAGAGGGAAGGTTTTTAATGTGGAAATACTTAAATAATAGCATTTACCTAGTAATTTGACTTGCAAAATACATTTCGGAAAGGAAGAACTGGTTTCTTTCACTGTTACGTGTAATTACTACCCAAGATAGCCCTGAAGGAGAGCACTGTTATCATCTCCTTCTTGAAGGCTGAGAGGAATAACATGCAAGGCCGCGCTAGTGGAAAACCGCTCTCCCCTCCTGCAATTCGCTCTTGAGAATGGATAGATGAGAACACTGGTGAGACACAAGCCGTAGGGATGCAGGGCTCTGAGGCTTGGGAAAAGCAGTCACGGGAGGTTTTCAAGTCAGTTATTGAATCATTTTGGTGAAAAGATTTATCCCTGTGAGCAATTAACTGAAGGTACTAAGTATGTAAGAGCAGGGTGTAGTATTTTCAGTAGAATTATAGAATTTATTTTACTCTGGATTAGCCCTTAATCTTTATGTCCTTGGACAGAAACATAATAGGAATGGCCAACCGCCTGTGTTTTCCTTTTTTTTCCTCCGTTGACCTACAGTTACTGAGAGAGATAAGAAATGTGAACCCATGAGGAGAGACTTCCAGAAAGTGCAAACACGTTACGTAATTAGTTAATTCCATTGGAACCATACTTGCTGTTAGACACAGTTCTTAGAACAATAAGCCCCTCCCCTCCAGTACAGTGACAATATATCATTTGGCTGAGAGATTAGCTTTTGCTTCATTTTACGTAGATTAAACCACTGGCAATTAGCATCTTAACATTTGCTCTTCAGACAAAAGATAATATCTTCCTGCAAAATTGCCACAATTTTCACCAGGTATTGAATTATATGTAACAATTCTGCAGATAATTACATGTGATGTAAATGTCATGATCCTGTTACCCTTTGCTCATGGGATCAGGTTGTCTTGGGAAGCACCAAGTGACAGGGTCTTTGAAGAGGCCAGGCACTGGCTGGGATTTCCAGGATAGTAAAGAGACCACCCCCATCCTTGCCTTTTAGCTTTATTCTGTTTCTTCCAGGAATCAGTGCCTCCAGCTTCCCCAGTGAGCATTCCCAAACACAGCATGAGGAAAACGACAAGCACGGAGGATCCGAAGGACAGCCACGCGGAGGGGCTGTTCATGCCGCCTCCTGCTGGAGTGAGTGCAGGCGGCCTGAAGAGCGAGCTCATGCCCAGTACCTCGACCAGGCAGCAAGGGCAGCAAGCCACACCCTCTGTCGGCCAGGTTTCCAGTAGCCCAGGTAAAAGAGGAGAAAGGAACTGTGTGATGAAGGTGGGGAATTCGTGAGATGGCTGTAGGTGGGGGTGTGTATGTGTGTGTGTGTTGTGGGGGGAGTGAGAAGAGGAGGCTGCCCCCTGTAAGGGCAGATGCTGGCAAAGCAATAGCATGTCTTCTGTGCTAATCGAATTTTGACATTGCTTTAGTAGGCTTAAGAAATTTGGGATGTAGACTTAGCATTGGGTGATTTCTAAAGTGGGTTAAATTAGCAATACACAGTGTAAATAAAGGTATTTAGATCATTTATTAGGATTTTTTTCTTATAGGTCAAGAGAGTTGCCACCAGATGGTGATATTTATAACTAGAATGATTTCTACATCCTTAGACACACCTATTCAGACACCATCCTTGCCAGTCACTATTCAATTCTAAAAAATAAAACATAACTCTTTTATAAAATGTTAGTGTGAATTAGGTAACAACAGAAATACTTTAAATAAAAATTTGAAAAGACATGGACCATCTAGTCCAGTGATGGCGAACCTATGACACGCGTGTCAGCACTGACACACGTAGCCATTTCTGATGACACGTGGCCGCTGAGGCGGCCGCATGCGAAATAATTTTTTTTCCTCAAAGTGACACACTACCCGAGTTATGCTCAGTTTTTTGGCGAAGTTTGACACACCAAGCTCAAAAGGTTGCCCATCACTGACTAGTCATTGGTTTCCTGCTCTGGAATTTAAGAATGGGTCATCCAGATGAGAACCTGATTTTGGCCTTTTAGTTTTCACATGGGTTCTGGTTGGGCGATGGGTTGGATAAGTGAGATGCTGCTCCAAGGAGCTGAGAGGGAAGCAGGATATGATTAGCCACAAAAACCAGTCCGTCGTGGCTGGTCTTCGGGAGCTATGGGACTCGAGCTGAGGGAGACTGCTGAGCATCTTCTGTTAGATAGATGTGAGGAAGAGCTAACCCCCACAGCGCCTTAGAGCCCTTGAGGTGACAGGAGGGTGGTTACATGGATGATTAGTGGCATTATATGATTATCATAATAGTAGTAGTTGGACACTTACTATGTGGCAGACATTGTGGCACATGCTTTATGTAAATTATCACACACATTTCATCCTCATAACACCCCTACAGAGTTTTATTTTTATCCCCAATTTACAGATGAAGAGATAAAGGCTAAGAGAGAGTAAGTAATTTAACCTGCCCAGTTACATAGATAGTAAATGGTAGCATTGGACTATGAACTTAGGCAGTCTGACTCCAGAACCTGAATTCTTAACCCACGTGGTGTTGCTTATCGATCTATGTATGTGACACATGTGGAGCACAGGGGTGGGTGCACTCCCAGCACCCTCAGCGAATGTTGTCTTCTGTCGCTATGATGACAGTGCTGGCGAGGAATGAGAGCAGCCTTACATATAGGAAGGGATTTGGGATATAGAAAGATCTCTTTTCCACCAATATTTCTCCTGACTTACTTTTTATTTCTGGGATTCCTCTATTTGTGTATAAGATTGGATTAAGGTAGTGGTTTTTATACTTCTTCTATTTATTCCTAGGATTCCACGATGACCCATGGACTCTCTGAAGCCCTTCATTCCCATCCCCTCCCTCCTCCCAAATCAGCTCTACTTTTATCTATTTCACATAGTTTTCAGTATAGTCAAGAAATCAAGTACTAATTTATTTAGTGCCTGCTTAATGCCAGGTGTATGCTGTTAGATATGGTTCCTGCCACCATGTGAATAATGTGGGAATGACATTAAATAAGCTTCTAAATATTGGAAGATTAAGATAAATGTTATAGGAAAGACAGAAGAACAGAGAGGACCCAGGTGAGATGGAGAAGGTAGGGCGGCCCTATAGGTAAGGCTGTTCAGACAGCAAAGAGCTTGGCCTTTGGGGAAATAAAGGCCAGTGAGCCTGAGTCTTCATGAGCAAAGTGGGGAATGGCTTAAGGTGAGGCTGGAAAAGTAGGCAGTGGGCTTATGCAGGGTCTTACAGGGCTTAGGGGAGATTTACAGAAAAATTTGGAATAAACATAGCCATTAAAGTGTGTGAAAGAAGAGAATGTATGTTATGTCTCATTATTTTTTTTTAAGGGATTACACTGGTATTTTGTGGGCAGAATGGTTTTGTGAGAGCCAGGAGGGAATTTGTTGGTATATGGGAGGGGGGTTTATGGTGATCTAAGCAAGAACGAAGGTGGTTTGGATTAGATCAGTGGTGGTGGAAATGGTATATAACGTGGTATAGGTTAGAAAGAGAATTTTGTTGCTGGGAGATTTTGTAACCTTTGGGTAATGTTATCTCTACAGGAGATGCCTGTTGGATGTTCTGGGAGGGATGCATGTTAAGTCAGTTTAATCAGAACCTTTTAATCTCAGTTCATGTCTCTGGACAGTAGTGAGACGCTGAGGGGATGTGGCACAGCCTACACCTGAAGTGGAGGTGGGCAGGCAGGAAGTGGCAGCACGCAGAGCGTTGCGCAGGGAGGTCCTGGTGCCTGAGTGGAGACGTCTGGGCACCTCGTTTCCTGAAGCAGGCAGTTCTCCACGTTTTCCCAAAGACGGAACGAACTTCCTTTGGCTTTTTAGTTTTGCTCAGGACCAGCCTTTTTTGGGTTTCATTTTCTTCATTCTCTCTTTTCTTGGGTTCACGTAGAAGACCATGTCTGCCTGCTGGATTGCATTGTCGTGGATCTGCAAGACATGGACATCTTTGCTGCCGAGAGACGTCCCCGGGAGTATTCTAAGGCCTCAGACGACAGCAGCGGAGATCTGATCTTTCCCTCCTATTTTGTGCGACAGACAGGAGGAAGCCTCTTAACTGAGCCTTGCCGGCTGAAATTGCAGGTGGAAAGGAATTTGGACAAGTGAGTGTTTTATATCTGAATAACTATCACAAGTAGAATGTTAATAAGGTGGAAATCAGTGCTGTTAGATAGGTGTGAAAGATAATAGGTATTCACGTATTTCTTCATATAATAAATGTTCACTGAGTTCTGTGTGCTAGACATGAGGGCTGCTACGAGGAAAGAACAAACGTCTGCCTTCGCAGAGCTTTGCTGAGGGATATAGGAAGGCAAGTAGATGGCTCTAATTTAGTGTTTGAGTCAGTGTTACAGACTGTGCTAGGATTGCAGCAGGTGCCTTAGAAACAGGAAGGGACATACACTTAGCATGGATTTTGGTGTGGGTAGGGAGGTGGTGATGGCAGGGAAAATACTTTCGAAGATGCGACATTTGGATTATATGTTCCAAATACAGTGGGCTCTGGGCCTGGTATTGCTCTTTTCCCTGGAGCTCCATTTAATCAGAATAACTGTTTAGATGCAGTTTTGCCCATTTCACTCTCTTAAGCAATCTGAAAGTACTCCATAAACTCTAGTGAACTGACTTTAATTTACCTTTTCATTGGTCTTTCAAAACACAGGATGCTTCTTTCTGTAGTTTAGAACATTGTTTTAATTGTCATTAGTTCCATGCCTGGCTGGGAAAGGTCTTGAAAATAGGCATTCCCAGAGCCTACCTGAGTCCACCAGAAGCCGACTCTCAGGGCAGAGCCCAGGTGTATATTAGCAAGGTCGTCTGGGGGTGTTGGTGCCCACCTGGGCCTGTGCACGACTGGAGGCTGCTGGCCTCAGTGCGTGAGGCCTTCAGTTTGAGGCACTAGTTTTGGAGAAGCAGCAACATTTGCATCTCAACCTCAGGGAGAGATGAGCAGTGGTGGTAAAGTAACGCTTTGAAAAGCAGTTTCCTTGCTGGTATAGAGTGTGATTTGAGTCCCTCTTTGGCCACACCCTTTGCAGTCCTTGGGTTTGGGCAAGTTCTTTTATGTCACTTTTTCGTTTCTGTCTGGATTAATGCAAGAGTTTAGCTGCTCTCACTGGGATTTTTGCATTTCATTCTTACTTGTTATTCAAGTGCTCCTTGGCTGGTGTTCAGTTATGGTTGGCATGGGCTATATTTGGTTTTACTGGCTTAGCAGACTTAAGAGGAGCTTCATTATTTAGAAATCGAACACTTTGTTTTCTTTTCAAGTAATGCTTCCAAAAAAAAAAGTGCTTTGCTACTCTCCTTATCTAAACGTTACCCACTTTCATCAGTGTTTATGTGCAAATGGTTATACTCTGTTAGCCCAGATAAAAGGTGATAACTGAACATAAGGCATCCTATCCGCTTCTCACTCCACACAAACAGGAACCCAGGAGGGCACTCGGTAATCCCTTCCAGCTTCTCTTGGTTGGTTGCATCACTGGTCCTTTTTCTCTTTATTGCATGTAGGTTTTTCTCTATATACCGCGTAACTTTTTATATTCCCTTTCCACGTGAAATCTGACCCTCTATTTTATGTACTTGGAGCGTGGTGTCTGCAGGACCTATCAGGCCCACTTTGCCCCGAGGAGGGTAGAGAAAAAGGTCTTCCGTGTGGGGAGGAGATGTATTACTCCTCAACCTGGCTTCTTCCACTTTACTCCTGCCCGTCTCATCTGAGACGCGTCACTGACAGACTTTATCCTCATGTCCCGCTGGGCTTGGAATAAAACACTGATTTCATCCTTCAGTTATCACTAAATCTGAAGAGTTAAATGAAGAGCTTGTCATTATTTCTTTATTGCTTTTCCAACTATAATGTTTAAAGTATTTCTGAGTCTCATGAGATTTTTTCCTTATTAATATATTCCTTAGTCAACTCATTAAATGTGGGACTTTGTAAATATATATTTTGGAAGAAAGGGGCTTTTTGTAGTTGAAGCATGACACTCAGTCATACTAACTTGCTTCATTTGGAGCCACATGACATTTTTGTCTTTGGAAGTTAGAAATTAACTGTTCGATAATGTCGGTGGGTACTTTTTAGCTCTTATATTTGGTTGTGAACTATGTCAATGTCAAGTTAGTGACTTGTTTGTAAAATTTGCCCCTTTTCTTTTTTCATAGAGAGATAAGTCATACTGTGCCGGACATATCCATCCATGGCAACCTCTCCTCAGTCCACTGCTCCCTGGATTTGTACAAATACAAGCTGATCCGTGGTTTACTAGAGAACAACCTTGGAGAGCCCATAGAGGAATTTATGCGGCCTTATGATTTACAAGACCCAAGAATTCACGTGAGTGAGACCTCATGTTCTTCTGTAACTCCCATTGCCTCAGCGGATGGTCACCCTGTGCATACATGCCTCAAATCACCCAGGGAAAGAAGATGGAACAATAAGCAAATTAGATTTCTTGCCATCCTCATCCCAGTCCTCATTGGCACCATCATGCGTGGACTGACCAGCGTTTTCTTTTCCAGACGGTCCTGAGTGGAGAGGTGTACACATGCATGTGCTTCCTCATGGACATGGTAAACGTGAGTCTGGAGCTGAAGGATCCAAAAGGAAGGGAAGGTGCCGGGTCCCTAGCGAGGTATGGCTCTCATTAGTACATTGTTTTATAACAACAGTAATACATAACATTAATACCAGTAACCCACATGTTTTGCTTTAGCAGAGAGCAGAGGTTCCGGAGTGCTGGTTCACAGCGGAATGTGGTCTGCAGAGTGCTTTTCAAAAGTTTAAATTCATTGCGTCTACATCCAGATAGCGTAGGCTGCGCTCTGGTAGCAGGCACTGGAAAATACCAGTGACTTAGAACAGGGGAGAGTGTTTCTCCTCCTGCTACATGGGTCTCGGGCGTCTCTGCCCACTACAGTCACCGCGGCTGACAGCAGACAGTCTTGACATGTCAGTGAGAAAAATAAGAGCTCCGGAGGGTCTTACCAGGCAGTTAAATGCCTTGGCAACCCTCATGAGGTAGAACATGGTCCCACACATGCACGGCCGAGTCAGCGTGCAGTCTTCCTGTGTCTGCATAGGGGAGACCCAGGCTGTTTGGTGAGCAGCACTGACGTTTCCCTCACTGCTCAACATTTACAGTTTGGGGGTTTTCACACAAAAAGTTGGGATTTCAGTTTCTTTTGAAGAATTGGAAGCTTTGGCAGTACTGGCCCATGTTTTCATTTGGAAGCCCTAGAAGCTAGCGGCAACTTGGGAAACCTTTCGAAAGGGCATGCGTTTACGCAGCGATTCACTTACTTATATTGTCTGCTTGGTCAGTGTAGACCAGGAATTGATTAGCAGTGGGAACCTTCAAGAACGCATTGTGTTTTCACACTTGATCACCTTTCATGTAGATATCTTGACAGCCATGTAAGGTTGTGCAGACATTACTTTTCTCTGGTTTCCAGATAGAGTTTTTGACTAATGTCAGATTGTATGGCTGGGTAAGTGTTTCAGTGTTTGAAGACCGGACTTCAGCCTAGTGATTTCTTCACAGAAGTACTCTATCTTCTACTTGGTTTTTCCCTTGAAAATCCATCCTGGTCTGTATCTAACTCAGCTGGATTGCATGCTGATTGTTTTGTTGCAATTTTTTTTGATGACTGGCTATGCCCTTAGTTTTCTCCAATATCTGTACAGATTGTTGTGATGGCACTGAGTGATTATGAGTTGTCCATTGCAGCTTTCTCTGTTATTAAAAAAAAGTCAGTCCCAAATGCATTTCCTGTTGGTGGGCGAGTTGCGTTATTTTTCTGTAATGAAGGGTGTTGTTTGTTCTGGTAGTTCCCATTAAGCTATAGTGGTCTGAGGTAAAAATTAAGCAAACTCTGGAGAGAGACTCCTCTAGGCAGGCTAGAAGTTGACAGATGAAGGACTAAAAGGATCCTTGACATCCCGTGGGGATTATCGCATATACAGCGTGGGGCAAAACAGCTTTACAGTTGTGAGTACTGGAAACAGTTTATTCTTGTGTTATTACTTATTACTTAATTATATTATTTTCCATCCGAAAACCTGTAAACCTACTTTTGCCCCAACCTGTATTCAGTCTTCTTAGACTTGAGATGAGAAATTAGATGAAAAATGAACCAAGAATATAATACATATGTGGTATTGCTGTTCCTCATGAGAGTCCTATGGACAAGATCATCTCTTTGGAAATAGAAAGTAAGATACAGAGCATAGTGATACTAAGGAATCTGTTAAAATCAATGAAAGATATCAGAATGAATGTTATCCTTCTTCATAGAACTTAAGCATATTTATTATTTTGTTCTTTTATCTTGAACTTACATAATTTTGTAAAAGGGAAGAGTTTAACATCTTGTCTGATTTCTTCCTTTTAGATTTGACTTTAAGAAATGTAAACTGCTCTTTGAGAGCTTTTCCAACCAAACCAAATCCGTTAACTTGGTTTCCCATTCCATGATGGCTTTTGACACCCGCTATGCTGGGCAGAAGGCCAGTCCTGGCATGACCAACGTCTTCAGCTGCATCTTTCAGCCCTCCAAGAACAGCAGCACAGCCCAAGGATCCATTCAGATCGAGTTGCATTTCAGGTAGTACATCCAGACCCTGGTCTGCCTTTCGTTATTGAGGTATTTCCTTTTGTGGCCATGGCCATGTTGGCTGTAGAGCAGCAAAGGACCAAGGAATCACTGAAAAGATAAATAGATAATGGCCCATCAGTGTGCAATGTAATGTGTATTGGCTCAGTATTCCTATAACCTTGCAGCTTCATTTATTGGCCAAAAGGTGTCTCTGTTGTTTAAAAAAAGTAGTTTAGAGTTAAGCCAGATTCTTGAAATCAATCTGCCTGTAAGCTGTAGGCCAAGGATGTCAAACTCGAGGCCGGCAGGCCGCATGCCTCGTTTAAATAAACAAGGTGTGTGGCTGTGAGTTTGACATGCTTGCTGTAGGCTGTTTTAATATGTAAAGCAACTTGGGGGGTGGAGGTACTATGCTTGTTTAAGGAAAAAGAAAAACTTTTGTCTATAGAGATAACAGAAGGGAAGGTGTTTCTTTGTGTGTGTGTGTGTGTGTGTGTGTGTGTTTTAATACTTTATTATTTAAAGTATTACATATGTCTCCTTTTCCCCCATTGACCTCTCCCCGGCCACTCCTACCCCCTAGCACATGCCCTCACCCCCCTAGTGTCTGTGTCCACTGGTTATGCTTATATGTATGCATTCAAGAACTTCGGTTGATCTTTTACTCACCCCCACACACACACCTCTAAGGTTTGACGGTCTGTTCGATGCTTCTCTGTCTCTGGATCTATTTTTGTTCATCAGTTTATGTTGTTCATTATATTCCACAAATGAGTGAGATCATGTGATATTTATCTTTCTCTGATTGGCTTATTTCACTTAGCTTAAAGCTCTCCATGTCCATCCATGCTGTTGTGAATGGTAAGAGTTCTTTCTTTTTACAGCAGCGTAGTATTCCATTGTGTAGATGTACCACAGTTTTCTAATCCACTATCTGCTGATGGGCACTTAGGCTGTTTCCAAATCTTAGCTATTGTAAATTGTGCTGCTACGAACATGGGGGTGCATATATCCTTTCTGATTGGTATTTTTGATTTCTTTTTATATATTCCTAGAAGTGGGATTACTGGGTCAAATGGTAGTTCCATTTTTAGTTTTTTGAGGAAATGCCATACTGTTTTCCACAGTGGCTGCACCAGTCTGCATTCCCACCAGCAGTGCACAAGGGTTCCTTTTTCTCCACATCCTCGCCAGCACTTGTTGTTTGTTGATGGTAGGGGACGGTGGTTTTGTCTTGCATTACTGATTACCTCTGCAAGTCTTGCTGACTCACTTTGTCATTAAAAAGAGCTTTAGCTTTCAAACTAGATTATGTTTTCTTTTTGGTATTATGGGAGGCAGTTGAGTCTGTGGCAAATGTGAATGTTCTGGAATCATACAGATCTGGGGTATGTAAAACTCCATTTACACTTTCTAACTATGTGTCCCTAGAACAAGCTATTTAACCTTTTTGAGCTGCATTTTCCTCTTTTATAAGACAGAAAAGCACAACTGTACCTGCCTGGCATACTGTTTGGTACAGATGGTAGAAGCCATTATTATTCCTGATGTACCTTGTGTTATTTTATGATATACTACAATAAGATTTGATGACTAAGTGAACATTGGCCTGAAAACTGAAAAATTAAATCTGACATAAAGAAATCTCTCCATGCAAATCCAAGAGGAGACCTGTGACAGCAATATAAATTTCATTCTGTTCATGTATAATATCATCAGATAGGTTGTAAATATAGACCAGTAACGAAAAGGCTGGGTTAAGAGAGAAGAAGTAAGTGAAAACTTCTTGGTTAGGCATAAAAAGAAAAAAAAGTCATCAAGATTATCCTTGTATTTATATGTTTAAATATGCATGCCATTTCAGTATGCTGTTCAGTGAATTCCTCAGAGCTGCAATGTTTTTTAGGGAGAGGTTGTGGTCTCTCCATAAGCCTTAGGAAACTAGCAAAGTAGACATTTAAGCTTTTGTATGAACTTTTGAAAAGCTCAGTACTAGGAATGCTAGCTGGCTCTTATTGAGCCTAACACGAGCCAGGCACTTGACCTATCTTTAGTTCCCACGAGTCTGCAAGGTGGGTGACTTCCTTCCCCATTGGACAGATGCAGAACTAGAAGCTTGGAGGGGGTTAAGTAACTCTTCCAGGTCACACAGCTAGTAAGTGAAGTAGTCAGAACTCAAACCTGGGCCCCTGATGTCAAAGTCCATTTCTTTCCTGACGGTCTGCGGGCAGTTGGGCTGATTGTGGTCAGATGACAGGTGGCTGTGCTTTGCAGCACCTTTGTTTGAAGACAATGTTTATTTGAACAGGAAGCTTGCATATATTTGGCTCATCTGCAGCAACAATTTATTTTTTGGTTTGCTTTATTAGTATTGGTCTAATAATGATCTGGCTTCCTAAACTATCAGCCTGCTTTTCAGCCTATCATGTTTTTGATATATAAGCAGCCTTGAAATATTTTTCTATTTATATACTCAAGGTATATGATTTCTTGGAGTCAAATAATGAAGTCTTACCTTGGCTCTTGCTAACAGAGGTGCCATTGTTAGCGAGAGGGTTAACATGTTCTCTTGATTGGAACTTTTGAACGCTTTCTGTGTCTCAAGAAGAATTGCTCTTTTGTTGGGATTTTGTGTGTCAAATATAAATCACTTCACAGTGTTTAAAGGCTTGAAATATTTTCCAGAAAAGGGATCAGACACACTTTGACTTTCCAGTTAGTGCATAGCTCTGACGATCTGTGTTCAAAACGGGGTGGAAAATTTTCACTGAGGGCAACATTTTTTCTCCATTACAAAAGGGTAAAGTGTTTCTGTGAAAAATGCTGTGTCTGTATGAAGGAGACATACATCATTGTGCCTCTTTTCTAGAGGCAGTGAGCCAGGTTTAGGAGAAATATGAGCATAGGGAAGCCAGCCTTCCAAATATCTCCGAATCAGTTTTTCCAGAATAGGAGCTCTGTTAGGGCAGAGAACCAGGTACATGCATTAGCTAGAGCCCCAGAACAAAGTTCAACCCAGAAAACGCTGTAGAGATGTCCCCAGCCCACAGTCCTTCTGTGCTACCCGTCTGCCTACTGTCCCCATGGGCCGGGCCAGGTCTGAGAATCCTCCTTGACTTTTCAACTCAAATGTAGAATTTGGGGTAATGGGACTACAAAACAAGGAACGCCTCCCCCCCCCTCCCCCCCGATTCCACTTCTAGGGTGCTTGGGGGTCATACCCACAATAAACACTATCTTATTTGTCCTCCTGCTCAGGCTCAAAGATCTGGGTTCTCAGGTCAGTTCCCGTAGAGAAACCACCTGGTGCTGGTGTATAAATTCGGTGTCTATAAAGAAGTCATTCTAGACTTCAAGGAAAGAGAGCCTCCTTGATCTCCTTGAAACAGCCTTAGGGAAGGGAACTGACATTTATCAAATACCTGTTCTGTGCCTCAGAGAAGGTAGGCTACTCACCCAAGATAACACATCTTGTTAAGTGACAGGATTTAAGCCTGAACTCTTTTTTCTGTAGCCTCAGCGCTATTGACATTTTTAGGTCAGATAATTCTGTGCATTGTGAAATGTTTAGCACCATCCCTGGCCTTACCCACAAGATGCCAATAGCAACCCCCCTCCCCCAGTTGTGTCAGCCACAAATACCTGCAGACATTGTCAGATGTCTTCTGGAGGACAGTCACCCTTGTTGAGAACCATTGGACTACACTGGACTGTTTTTTATAGCATACTAGTGCCCCAGTGCACAGATTCATGCACATTGAGAGGATATTGATTAGAAGGTGGCCGGCGGGGTGGGACTGGGCAAGATGGCCGGACAAGACCTGGAGCCAACCTCCCGCCGATCCCTCCCCGGCCGGCCGCACCTGGGGTGGCCCAGTGACTCGAAGGGCGTCTGTGGAGTGAGCGGGATCCCTCCAGCAGGTGAGGTCCCTTGGCTTGGCCTGCGGGAATCAGGTTGAAACCAGCTCTCCAACACTCCCCCCCCCCCCAGGGGTCCTGGATTGTGAGAGGGCGGTTCTTGGGTGATGAACCCGAAATCAGGCTCCCTCCTCTCTGGTTCCAGGGTGCGTCACCCGAGAACTGCCGCTGCCAAGTCACTGCAGCTTGGGCGTTGAGCGTCTGCCCGCCTGGTGGTCAGTGTGTGTCATAGCTACCCATCAGAGCATCTGTCCCCTGGTGGTCATTGCGCATTATAGCTACCGGTCGGATGGTCGCTTAGCCTTTTATATTTATAGATTACTTCTTGCTTATTAAAAATATGATTAACTTCTGAAAACATACATTTAATGTTTTATTATAACAGTTTTCAGAGTTTATTGATACAGCTGTCAGTGTAGAAAATACTGGAATACCATCTGCCAAAACTGGGTAATATATTTGTAGGTTAAAGAAATGTCATGTTTTTCCTTTCTGATGTTATTTTTTTGGTCTTCTTTCATATAGATCTACGAAGGATTCCTCCTGTTTTACGGTAGTTCTCAACAATCTCCGAGTGTTTCTCATATTTGACTGGCTGCTGTTAGTCCATGATTTTCTCCACACTCCCAGTGACATTAAGAAACAAGCTAATGTTACCCCTTCTCGCCACCGGAACTCCAGCAGTGAATCTGCTGTAGTTCCCAAAACTGTGAAGAGTGGAGTAGTTACCAGGCGGTCTTCCCTTCCTGTGTCCACTGAAAGGCACTTGGAGGTCAAGGTCAATGTAACAGGTGAGTATTCATAGGTGTGAGTCACTGCTCTGAGTTTAACTGTTAGGTTCAGTGTGTTGCAGGATAACTTTCTATTGCCTTTCATTTTTTGACATGAGCACTTATATATTTGAGTCTTTTATCAACCAACAATAAGCATCGACGTTCCTGACCTCTGTGTGGGTGTGAACTACCTGGCCTGAAGTGAAGGCTTCAGGGTCTCTTGTCTCTTTCCTCTGCTGGCCTAACGCACATCCCAGCTTGAGTACCACCTGGGCAGTGGTCTTTTCCCCACCCAGTGTTAAAAATCTGCTTCAATTTTCTATTGGATCTTTAGGGCCCCAACAGATGTGCCTTACTGAGTTTGGGCAAGTTCGGAATGTGAAAATTTCATTTTATAATAAGTGAGGGGATTGTTTTCTCTTTACAAACAATATTTTCCTTTACAAATAGATTTATTATGGTTTTTATTAACTAGCAAACTACTCTAGTACATCTGTATGTATTTGTGTATTTATTGTTTGTGATATTCCCTATGAACTACTCAATGGGTTGGAAGCAGCTAGCATTTTAAGTGGATTTAGTTTTGAAAGATCACTCTATACATGGTTTTTGATGAAGACACACAGTATATAAAGCAAAGTAAATTTGCCATGTACAAATGAGTAGGAAACTGCAGGTACTAATTTAAAAAATCTCTACACTGGATTGTTCTTCATTCTTTTTATTTTTTTTTATTTTATTGATTTATTACAGTGAGGAAGAGAGAGGGATAGAGAGTTAGAAACATCGATGAGAGAGAAACATCGACCAGCTGCCTCTTGCACACCCCCTACTGGGGATGTGCCCGCAACCAAGGTACATGCCCTTGACCGGAATCGAACCTGGGACTTTTCAGTCCACAGGCCGACGCTCTATCCACTGAGCCAAATCGGTTTCGGCCTGTTCTTCATTCTTTGAAAACAACTTGAACGGCTACATAGATGATATAGTGTCTAATGCTGCCTGCCCAGCATTCCTATCTGAATCTACTTCCTGGGATTTTAAAGCAGGTCATTGGTTGGAGGAGGGATGATTCTCTGAGCTTCTGAATATGTTAGTCCTCCCAGGAGACCTAGCTTAAAAACATGTTCTAAAGAGAGAAACTGCACTGCAGTCCCTTCTGCCTGAGCAGGCTCTGCTGGCTCAGCTGTGTGTGGCCAGACGCAGAGAATTGTTCAGGGTGACCGTGAAGGAGAATGTGGACACCCTGGAGAACAGGTCTGATGGTCAGTCCCTCCTGGTGGCCACATGCTTCCGCGTTTCCAGCAGCCTGGTGCTTCCCAGCTTCCCAGCTTGGGCTTGGTTAACGGTGCTCTCCTTTCAGGTACAGAGTTTGTGGTTGTGGAAGATGTGTCCTGCTTTGATACCAACGCCATTATTCTCAAAGGCACCACAGTGCTTACCTATAAGCCCCGATTTGTGGATCGCCCCTTTTCAGGAAGTTTGTTTGGTATCGAGGTAAGAAGTTTATGAGTTGATCAAAAGACTACATGTTTGGCTCAAGAGAAGAGCAGGTGGAAGAGATGTTTGCCTCCTAAGCATCATTAAGAGAAATAATTAGCAGAACTGGAGGATCCCTGCCCTCTTTGTTTTCTCCTCAAAGCTACCGGCTTACTCTAATGTGTGAATTGAGTCCTCCAGTGTCAGGCCGTGTATGTGTGGAGGGACTTTACCTTCTTCTTACACCCTCCTTCCTCAGAAGGTCAGGCTCCCCGCTACCCGGCCAGGCTCCCTGCTGTGCCCTCTGGTTCTGCAGGCCTAGTCCTTGGCACCTTTGTGAAGGTGGGGAAGTGGCCCTCGTTTCCCCTGCATCCCTTCTCCACAGTGACTGCTTGTCTCTGTGAAGACGAGGGCTTTGTGGTCATGGGAACGTAGTTATTAAAGGTGTTAAGAGTTTTATGTATCATCCCTTTAGGAATATCTGATCTATAAAAGGGCAACTCTGGAGAGTCATGCATTACCTAAAGGAGTGAGTAGTGCTGCCCAGGCCCTGGTTTAATCTCCTAAACGAGATATGCATTGGAGTGGCCTCCGTAGCCTGGAAATTATATGTAAGCCAGGGCTCGTGGAGAGAGAAGGGGAAATGAGGCAGATTATTATCTCTGTCAAAAGTTCTTCGTTCCCTGATCTCCGCTAACATTCCTCTTGTTACAGTGCTATAATACTGGGTCAGAGTTACTCATCATTTCCTTGCCTTTCACGACTGAACTTTCCATGCCCTATTCTTCCCAGTGATATCGTTCAGAAATTGATGAACAAAACTTATTTTCACTGTCAACCGCATATGGTGCTTTTTCCCCCCTCTGGTCAGATATAGCTGATTAAAACATGTAGAAATTTTACTTCTTGACCACTTGTTTCTCTCATGTAAAAAACCTCAGTTTGAGAGGAAGGATTTACATGCTGGTGTGATGTGAGTTGATCATGAAAATGCAATTCATCTGCTTTCTAAGCCACCACAATACCAGCTTTGAATGGACACTCTTGGTGATTGATTAATGAACTGTTAGGTACAATTGGGTTTTGTGTAGCAGAAGCCCCTGAAGAAAAAGGGAAAACGAAACCCTCCTGCTCCAGAGCCTTAGAACAACTGCACGCACACTGTTTGAGCTTCCTGGAAACCGCTTGCCGTCCTGTTCTTCAGGCAGCGTGGTGGAATCTGAGCTGTAAGCCCTCCTTGGTACAGTGTCGAACTTATAAAGAAAGCAAAGTGAGTTAATTTTACATATAGCAAAGGACCTCGGTGTCAAACCTGTTTTTCAGTAGCTCTAAAAAATATAAAAAAAAAAGCGCTGGGGGAAGGAGCAAGGGAAACCAACAGGAATGTACTCTAAGATCAAATTATTCTGCACACTCAGGAAGAGTACAGAAACTCCTCTCTGTACTCTTCCTGAGTGTGCAGAATAATTTGATCTTAGAATAGGAGTCCTCCCTCTCTTCTCTTCTTTCTCCCCATAAATAAAATATATTTATTTTAAAGCTTTTTAATAGAACATTTTAAAAATGTATTGTTTCCTTTGTACATTTTTAATGTACATTTTTCATGTACAAAGGAAACAATAATATAATGGACCACTATGTAGCTGTTACCCAGCTTCAGTAATTCATGTAGTTATTTTTAACTATGAATGTAACAACTATAGTATATAAAATTGGGGCGGGGAGGGAAAAACAGCTATCCCCCATAAATAATCTCTGTTGATATTTCAGTATGTTTCTTCCCTTAAAGTCATGGTGTAATAATTATTTATTGGGCTGCATTTTCACATATCCTATGTTGTGACTGTCTTCCTGTATTCATATGCTTTTTAACTGTCACTTTAAGTGGCTGCAAAATATTCCATTGAGTAGCTATGCGTATTGAGTGATTAAACCTTGATTGCTCTTTTTAAATTTTTTATTATTATTTTTAACCTTGATTGCTCTTAATTGTTTTTATTAACTATTAAGTAATGGTTCAGTGAATTTTTCTATATTTTGCATTGTTTCCTTAGGCTAGTTCCTAGAAAGAAGTGGGGTTTTGTTGGCTTAAAGGGTGTGAGAGTTTTAAGTCTTTTGTTACGTGTTGCTAAACTGCCTTTCACGTGAACCGCTGAACATGCTGTGGGCAGCCGGGGAGTACCAGCCTCACTCTTCACAGTATTTCAGTAGTTGTTATGGGTGTTGCTTCTGAGCTCGTCTCTTTTTCAGCTGATGGTCAGGCTCTTTCTAAATCAGACATTAATTCTTAGCATATTACATTTTATTCTCTAGGTGTTTTCGTGCCGACTGGGGAATGAACACGATACGGCTCTTTCAATTGTTGATCCAGTACAAATTCAGGTGGAGCTGGTGGGGAATTCTTCTTATCAGAACAGCTCAGGACTGATGGATGCGTTCAACAGCACAGACTTCCCACCCATCCTGGAGGTAATGATGAACACCCGTGACACGTTGATGCACTCTCACACACTTTCCTGAGCTGGGACTAGATGCCTCTGCTGGGCCCTACAACATTTTAGGTCCTTCAGCAGCAAAATACAGATAACATCAACTCTGTCCCAAGATCTTGCTGTCTTGTGGAGGATAAAAGACCTTTTAACCCTTTGCACTCGCTTGCTTTTTTCTCGATTCCTTTATTCTACTCGGGATTTAATTTTTTAAATACCCCAGATTTTACAAAGCGTGGCAGTAGAATAAAAAACTGGAGTTTCTTTTCATACAAACTTATTTATTTGGATTTTTTTATATTTCAAATTATTGATACATTCAAAGAGTAATTTTAATCTCGACATCCGAGTGCAAAAGGTTAATTGTCTAGTATAATCTTGAAGTTCTATAAAGGTTTATGGAAAGCAGAACTCCACGCAGGTAGGATGGTTGGTTGTGAGTGGAACTCCAGGTCAGGTGAGTCTGAGTGGAGGGGAGAGTAAATAGGCAGAGAGGGAGAGCATTCCATGTTAGGAAGCCTTGAGGTCAGGGGTGCACATGGCCCAGCAAACGTGAGACAGACAAGAACTAGGAGGCATGTAGGGAACTGAGGAAGAGGAGGATGTATGGTGAAGCAGGGATAGCGAGGCCCGGCAAGGAAGGCCTAAGAATTTGATGTTTTATTTCTTTGGTAGAGGGGGAATAGGATCCTGAAAGAGAGCAAAGCAATTCCGATGTTCAGTCTTTAAAAAAATTAAAAATAAGTAAATAAAGCATCATACACTGACATTTGAACAGTCATCCCATTTTTAAAGTGGGTTGGTATCGTCTGTGTGGCTTTTACTAGTGTTGGCTGTATGGCTAATCTCTGAGGAAGACCAGAGGTTTAGGAAATATTCATGTGGAACTTGATCATTTTAGGTTCTGTTTGAATGAAGAAGAGATACTTTTTTTGGTCATTTTGTTTCAGAGATTTAAAAAAAAATAGATCAAAGCAAAATGGACTAACAAAATGTTGCTAATAGGTGATCTTATCTCCCCTACAGCCAATCTTTGATCCTCTGCTTTAATGATTAATGTTCTTGTATGAAAGTCATCCTACGCCTTACCTCATGGCTATTAGTGCTTAATATAGTGAGCTTTCCCATTTTCAAAATGAGAAATGTAGTGTCTATTGGACTTCTGAAACTTGAATTAGGGAATTGTATCTGAAAGAGGTGTAGATGCAAAACCAAACTTTAAAAACTGCCACCTTTTTCATTTTGACAGATTCAGTTACAAGCCCTGGATATCAGACTCTCCTATAATGATGTTCAGCTGTTTCTTGCCATTGCAAAATCCATCCCTGAGCAAGCTAATGCTGCGGTGCCCGACACAGTGGCCTCGGAGGCCAGTTCCGTTAGCAGTGGCCTTTCTGGTGCGACTCGAGTTGGAGAGGAAATCAGAGAAGGGACAAGACATACCTTAGATCCTGTCTTAGGTAGGTGTTTAACTTTAAACCCACTTAGTCTTTCTAATAACTTTCCTTCTGTTTACTTTTAAGATTTTCTTTTGCACAACTTAATTGTTCAGAGTATAATTGTATGTCATTAAGTATAATTGGGAGCCTAAATATGCTTCTCTATTTTTGAAAAATTTTAACAACCCAAACCATCTGTTCTAGCCTATCTATGTTTCCTTTTACAATTTCCTCTGGAGTTATATGGAAAATGCTAAGGTTTGGTTTTAAGCTTCGAGTTTTCCTCCAAAGTTATGTAGCTAATACTAAGTTTCAGTTTTAAACTTTTAAAAACACAATCAATATACAGAAAAAGGCTCCTACAATTTTCAGGGTACATGTGACAGAAGTCTTTAATTAGGAGCCCATTTTTACCTAGAGAAATGAAGTGTTTTAATCACCAGTTTCTGAATTTTTTCTTTTTCCTTAAATTAGTCTATGGATTAATTAACAAAGATATTAATAAAAACCCTGTACCCCTTTTTCTAGAGTTACAGCTGGCTCGACTGCAGGAGCTGGGATTCAGCATGGACGATTGCCGCAAGGCTCTTTTGGTGTGCCAAGGTAAAGTAATGTGTCTCCATAACTCCTCTTTATCCTTTCTCTTCTTTCCTCTCCTCAACAGATGTCATATAGAGGAAAGATGGCTTCTGGCTTTAGTACATAAGAGGTGTAATAAAATGACTGGAAGACATGCAACAAAGAGGGCCTTGTTATTTGCTTAAAAGCAGAATTCCTGTTATTATGCAATTTTTTCTTTTTTATGTCTAAGAATACAGCTGGATCAACGTTCTCTTGGGTTGTCCAGTAGATCCCCATACACTTTCTCTACTTCCTCTGTGAGTTGCTTGAGTCGCTGTGGGAACTGGTTGAACTGATCCCCTTTTATCTTCGCAGGCCAATTGAAAAAGGCAGCAAGTTGGTTGTTTAAGAATGCTGAACCTCTGAAGTCCCTTTCCCAGGCCCCCAACAGCTCAGAGAGCCAGGGGACCGCGCCAGCTCCGTTGATCTCGGGCGTGGAGATTAAGGCCGAGAGTGTGTGCATCTGCTTCATCGATGACTGCATGGACCGCGACGTTCCTCTTGCCGAGCTCACCTTTTCCCGTGAGTGTTCTCCTGGTTTCCAGACTCATCTTGAAGATTTCCCGTGATGGCTGAATTATTTGGGGCCTTTTTGTGTTATTCTTGCCCTCTACTTAGTAGTATGGATGAATATTTAGATAATGGTTTTACATGTGTTCTTCATTATTTGTATTTTAAAGAAATGTGTATTTATTTGCCATATGTGGCCTTCAGCCTATAGCTGTGGAATAATCGAAATTGTCATTGACAAAATTTCTGTTATATTAACAGCTCTAGCTAAATAATTCCTGATCTCTCCACCTTATTTTTTTATGTATCTGAATGCTGTAGTGATTGTAGTGTTATTAAAAGCATTTAGAATGCTTCTGCTCTATATATCTTTTGAAAATAGAAAACACAGTCCTATTCGAGTCCCCTTCACAGGGCAGGGAAGAGGTGAAGTTTGAACAGGGACTAGGGTAGAAGTGCGTTAGCCTAAGTCGCGCCATTGTAAGCTGTCTTACATACGGCTGCTGCAGAGAGTAAAGGAACCTCTCCCTGCTGTGTTTACTTTTAATTTTCCATTGTTTTGATCTTGCTGGCCTCTAGTCCCTTCAAAGAAAATTGGTTCCGGGGATTTAATTTGACCTTTTGCCCATTGTAGAGGTTTTCCTTTTCCTGTGCTTCTGGGCACTTACAAAGCCCACGTGATTAAAACTAGCAACTGGGACTTGGACTGTTTCCATGAGTCTCTTTTCTGCAGAGCACCATTATTCCTTAGTTTTCTATGGTAATCTTAAAAATGCGAGCTAATATTTATCAGGACATGACTGCTCCTATCACTGTACCTTCTTGTAAGATACTCAGTTAGAAATGTTTTTATGTCCCTACAGGCTTCAAATACACCTGGGTGCTGGGCCTGGGTCTGGTACTGGAGGGAGACAAAGGAGGCATTTACCTCAGTCACAACCTTTAAAGGGTGCCCACAACTCAGTAATGAAGAGAAATGGCATTTTAATGCAGTATTTTAAAAATCAGAAACTATGCAAAGAACTCTGTGATGAACAAAGTATCGGATGTTTATGTGCTTTCTTCTGAGATCATCAGTCTTAGCTGTAACGAACATCCCTTTAAAGGGCTTTGTCTGCAAAAGAAAGTTTTGGTCGTTCCGCCCCAGCTCTGCAGTAAGCTTTGCTTTCATTGCAGGTCTGAATTTTCTTCAGCGTGTAAGAACTAGCCCTGAAGGCTACGCCCACTTCACCCTTTCTGGAGATTATTACAACCGGGCTCTGTCAGGTCAGTTTAAGCATATATTATTGTGGGACTTAACACAAATATTTGCCTGGGCCTATTTCTACATAAATTTTACATGAGGGGAATGGGAGTGGGCTAGGCAGGGAAAGATAAAAAACAAGTGCCTACATAAGCACAAAAGATCAAGGTTTTTCCTTTTTCTAATTCAACTGAGTTATTTAAAAAGGTGTGTGATTAGTTAAGTCTTTTTGACCTTGAAGTTTGGCATATTCTAGAATATGAAATTGCTCAATAGTGAAGGATCATTTGGCTGGCCCTGATAGTAGCTAAATTTCCAAGGAGATTTATGGCCATAATCATTTTAAATTTCAAGCCTCCTCACTCCCTGCTGGACTTGTTTGTTTTATTAGAAGAGTACTGTGTCAGTGATCGTGTCTAATCTGCCATAGCTACTCCCTAAAGTAAAGCATGGTTCATCAGAGCATTCTCTCCTCCCAGAGTCAGAAAGCCCGCATATCCTACAAGGCATTTCCAGGGTCTTTCCTTCCACGGAGAGACCAAGCTAAAGGGCTAGACAGATCGACACTCAGGAATTGTCCTGCACCAGGGCTGAGCGGGTTGGGCTGTGAAGTTCTTTACCTTCAGAGAGTTTTTAGTAGCTGTGGACCAAGTAACAGAGTGGTGCTGTGCAGGCTGAGCTTCGGTGAGGGGTTGCTCCTTTTGCTGTCAATGGAAAATTAAGCCTCAGTGTATTGTGCTGCTGTTGAGTGTTCTAGAGCAGTGGTCACCAACCTTTTGGACCTCATGGACCATCAGTGGTCCATGGGCCACCAATTGGCGACCGCTGCTCCAAAGGTTTCCTTAAACCAGCGGTCACCAACCTTTCGGATCTCACGGACCACCAGTGGTCTGCGGACCACCAGTTGGCGACCACTCTTCTAGAGTCCGTCTCATTTAATTCTCTTTTAGTTAACGTTTTCCTTTCTGTTCCAGATTCACTCAGAGTAACAATCTCATTTCCTAATTGTTCAAAATGTTTTAACTTGAGAACAATGGCCCAAGTCTTGCTATTTGAGAGAAACTCTTACAGGGCACATGGCAGCTATTTTTCTGGGAATCATTTGTATTCTCAGAGTAAATATGGCTTACTTTTAAAATAGTATGAACACAGGTCACTAAGTGTGCTAATGGTTGAATTTGTATTAGTAAATCAGCTCATCTGTGGTTGATTGAGTATATTTAGAACTGTTAAAAATTAACTGGCCTTGAAAAGAATCACAGTGGGATACAATTTTTCTCACCCAACAGCCTGGCAAAAATGAAATGTGACACTATTAAATATTGGTGACGACATGAGCCATAGAACTTTTATTTTCTGCTGCTAGAATTGTAAATTGGTGCAACCGTGTTGGGAAATAATATGTCCTGACCTAATCAACTTGAGTGTAAGCATCCCCAACAGCCCAGGATTATGCTGCCTCTAGGTCTGTGCTCGGGGAGTCTCTTGCCTGTGTGTCCCAGGAAATAGCCCTGGTCTTCCTAACAGCAATGAAACGAGTCCGTGACTATCTTTCAGCGGTAGAACGGATAGATTATACAGCATAGTCCTAAGTGGGTTACAATTCAGTGGTGAGAACAAATGTATCAGCTACACAGCATCAGTATGAGTGAATCTCAAAGATATGTTGTTGAACAAAATAGAAACTTGCAAAAGAATACATGCAGTTGGATTCTATTTAAGTAAAGATCCCAACAGGACAAACTAATCAGTATGTCCTTAAGCAATGCATCCAGGTGTGGTAAAACTGTAACGAAGAGCAAGGAAATGATTAGAAACCCAAGTGCATGGTTACTGGGAGTTGGATGGGAGAGGGTTGGTGAGAAGCGGGACGGAGATGGGGGCCCGGCACTCGGGCTTCAAAGGCACTCGTGATTTTCTAGTTCTTAAAACCGAATAGTGCGTGCATGAGTTTTGCAGTAATTTTATTCTTTAAACTATACATATATGTGGTTTATATGACATTGTACATATGACATTTTAAGTTAAAAAATTGGAAAATCTTAATGGATTTCCAAGTATACCTATTTATTTAACCAATGGTTTCATGATGTAAGCAGGAGAATCAAATTTAATAGTTACATCAGCCACTGATGCTACTTTTCAGAGACTCCGTTTTCATCTTGAGAGGATCAAAAACAGGCTCTGCCTGCCCTTTAAGGGGAGAGGCACATCGCCTTCACCCCTGGAAGACCATGGTCGGCACAGACATGCTTTTCTACTTATAGCCCCTCCATAGCACAGACATCTGTAGGGTGACCTGTGGCTAAAGATGGTGCTTTCATTGTTAAATCAAATTGGAAATAGAAAGCTATTAAGCTACAGTTTGTCCTTGCTGAGCATTTGTGAACAGTGTTCCCTTATAAAGGCTTGGTATCTGCTGAACAGATGTCTTATTTCCTGTGCTCTCTTAGGCTGGGAGCCATTTCTTGAGCCCTGGCCGTGCACTGTATCCTGGCAACAGCAGGCAGCTAGTCGTCTCCATCCTCCTCGGCTGAAGCTGGAAGCCAAGGCCAAAACCCGCTTGGACATCAATATCACTTCAGTACTAATTGGTGAGTGGAAAGTTGTCTTCAGAAGGTTGGTACATTTCTGTACATAAGTCCCTTGTCTGGACGACTATTAATCCTGGTTTAGCAAATGCTTGGGCCCGTACAAGACATCACTTATGCATCGTGGCTCTTTCCTGAAAATCCCTAACCTAGCCTCAATTCTTCTCAACCCAGTGCTCCAGAGTTAGCATCCCAATTAATGCAATCAGTGATCAAACAAGAGCTTAGCCTGCTTGGGAAACATGAATGTTCACGATGAACTTCCTCCTCATCATGCTTGGTCACTGGGGTGTAGAAGTGGCTTTAGATTCACTTCTCTCAGGCAATTCACTGAATAATTCTTAAAAGGTTTAATTTTGACCTTGTCTTTATAGCAGGATAAGTTGCCTGTACTGCCTCCCATCAGGTATCATGTCATTTTGTAAAAGGGTTGCCAAGCTAATGGTGTATGTTCTGAGAGTTTTTTGGACAGCATGGAAATGTACATTCCTGGATTCAGTGTCGTGAATCAGAACCACTCTATGCTTATATATATATCATGTGAAACTCATACATAATTTATCATACAACTTACACTCACTGTTGGAATTACCTAGCGATATGATTTTTGGTGACAACTGTAGTTATCTCTGAGTGATAGATAACACACACATTGTTGCAAATCTGTGAACTTGAGGCTCTCAGAATATCCATTGACTTATTCTACGTCAGTAAGATGGAGAGAATGCTTAGTGAAATAAGACCATAAGTGTAATGATCTTCAAATTTTAAAACCATTGTTTCACATGATCAGATTTCATTCACTAATTTGCCTGGATATTATTACCTATGTAACAGTAAATTGATCTCATGATCCTCCTATACTATTTTATTTCGCTTCCTATGTTATTTCTTTTACTAGAGGCCCGGTGCATGAAATTTGTGCATGGGGGGGGTTAGGGGGTTCCTCAGCCCAGCCTGCACCCTCTCGCAATCCGGGACCACTGGCTTTTAACCACTGGCCTGTCTGCCTGCCTGATCGCCCCTAACCACTCTGCCTGTTCTAGGAGGTATATCTTAATTAGTATAAAAGGTCTTTATTTGGGTGTGGTACATCATTTTGTTAACCTGCCTCCCCATTGTAATTCTCCTCTCAAAAGAGTAAAAACAAAACAAAACACCTTGAGGACTGTCAGGTGGATTTCAGCCTCTTGAATTTAGTGGTTTTCTAACAGCCTCCAATTGGTCTTTTTTAAATTTTATCTCTAAACCCTGTCGCTTAGCATGGGATTCCACGCTCTACACAAACTAAATCATCTTGGCTTTGTCCTTACCCCAGTATGTTGTGCCAAAGTCACGCTGAAGTATTTAATGTTCACTGATTGTACCATGTACTTTCATGTTGAAGCCTTTGCATATGCTGTTTTCTGTGCCTGGAATGTCTGTATCATAATCCCATTGGTAAACTGTAATTTCTACTCATTCTTTTAGACCTAGAACAAAGGTATCCTCCTCCCCCCAAGATTCCCATGTGTGGGCCTCCACTTCTGCCAAAGCAGACGAAATCTTCCCCTGTTCTGTGCTCCCACAGAATTTCATTCTTATCTTTGTTTTAGCTCCTCTCACATTGTGGTATCATTTTGTGGTAATTAATGGTTGTTTTGTTAACATTAATTTCTTCCAGTGGAGAATGAGGTTCTCCAGGGGACACACTTGCTCAGAATCCAGCATGTTGCCCAGCATGTAGTGAGGCATTCCATGGAAGCTTGTTTTGCTGAATTGACATTATCTGACTTGAACCTTTCATATTTTATACTTCTGTTCTAAATGTCTTTGGGGAATATTTTCCAGACCAGTATGTAAGTACCAAGGAATCATGGATGGCAGATTACTGTAAAGAGGACAAGGAAGTAGACTCAACTACAACAGAAGACTGGATGGGCTCTTCAGTGGACCCTCCCTGCTTTGGACAAAGTAAGGGTTTTCTCTACAATTGTCTGTCACTGTTGACCTACAGAGCCATGTTTCATTGAAAACTCCAAAATCATTTTCAGTAGAAAAACCAACAGGAAATTCTGACTGTCTTCTACAGTTCTCTTTTAGTCTTTGTGAGAGACATTTTTCTGGCGCAAAATACTCAACTTTTAATATGAGCTCCAGTCTCACCTTTGTGGGAGAGAGAGGACCTGCAATATACGGGTCCTCAGTTCTGGCAACGTGGCACGGCACTGGTGCCCTGGAAGTGCATCGAGACCAGCCATTGCTCAGTTTGGGTTTACTCAGCCAAACATTCCTGTTGATGGAATTTTTTGACTAGTTTTTTAAAAACATCTTTTCAGTCTTCTAAATCCAGAGATTGGCTATTTTCTTGAAGAGAGGGAGGGCAGGTTATCCCATGTGGAAAAAACTGTTAGGGGGGGCCCTGTATTGTTCATAAAATATAAAAGAATTGAATGCCCAGCCGCTTGAAGAGGGAGGAGTCAGTTTGTTCTCTGTTAACGATGTTTTCTTTCCTTATTTAATGCTTCACCATGGAGCTCTGATTGCCTTGGAGCTGGGGAGATTGTGATGGCCAACTGCATGGTTCTTAGTTGTTCCACAGCCATTGTCATTTAAATTCAGCTCAGCCCCAGCTCTTTGAGTGTGGTTTCTTTGGGAGTCTTGGCTGGGCTTCACATAGCTCATGAGGACTTCACATAGCTCATGCATACATAAATATTCCATCTGGTGTGCAAACGTGTCGCGGGGAGATGGATTTTCCTAGTGTATGAAGTATTTGAACTTGTCCGTCTCTCCTCAGGATGTTTAAATGGACTGTCTATCTGCCTTGTACTTCCAGAATGAGGGACAAGGAAATGTCAGCTCTGCTTGCTCTCTCTTCCCAGGCTGTTGCTTCTGAGACTCAAGGTCATTGCTTCGGAGCCAGGGCTTTTCAGATATCATCAGCTTCAATGTTGGCTCCTCCCCTAACCTTCCCAGTTTCTGTGTCAAGAGAATGTAACACAGAATCCTACCCAGAAGACTAAATACTCTTCTGTAATATGTCTTCTGTCTTAGGGAGTGTGTGTTTCTAAAAGCATTCATACAGGAGGATCTTAAATCCAGTCAGTGCAAACACGAGGAAGGCCCAGTCTTTAGGATTCTAGCAAAAGGTTTTCTGTCCCTCTGCTCCCTGCCCTTTTAAAAAAAGAAAGAAAAAAAGTTCTCCTCTTTCTTTAAAGTTAATAAGCTGCCTTATCTATGTTAAATGCCTCTGTTAAATTAAAGCCGGATTTTATTTACTTATAGATTTTTATGGTTACTTAGGTTTATAAAGGTGTAATATTTCTTCTTAATTAGACGTAACTGAATATACCTAAATTTCCAAACTTCTCTTCTGACTGGAAATTCCTGGGTGGCAGTAAATCAAATGGGATTGTATTCTGTTTTAGACCTACTGAAGTAGTTGTTGGGCATTTGTTCTGAAAATCAGTCGGTTTGAACCTTGCTGAACTGACCACAGACTTTCAGGTCTTATTCATGACTATTTAGTCACATTCCCCCCAGATTTGTACATTTTATTCCAGGCAGTTTCAATGGGAGCCCTTGGAATAATGTGAAATTCAGCCTAAGGGAGCTGCTGATTTCCCCGTTTCTTTAGCAGGGGAAAGAAAACAGCCTCATGTCTGACATAATTGTTGGTTTTGTTCAGTAAGGGCTGAGGTTCTGCAGTTAAACCTGGCTGGCATGGCACCTTATTGAACTGACTAGTTTTGTATTCCAAAGACATTGTATGGAAATATCAAATACAAACATTCTAAACACTTCCATGTTTAATGTAGAATGTAACTAATACTCTGAGGTAACGCCTTAGTAAAGATGGCGAAAACTGAAACACAGACGGGCTCTTCGCCTGGAGTGAGGAGACCCCGAGGAATCGCATCCTGCTGTTGCTGCTGCTGCTTCTGCAAGCGGAGTGAGCACCTCCCCTAGCTGGCAGGGCGTTTTGGTGACTCTTCTATGACCTTTCGGAACATGGTGCTTTAAGTTAAAAATCCTCAAAAGCCTTGTCATTCTGATCAGAAGAATGTTGAATACACTTTCTTTCCCCAACTGAGGAAAAAAAGGCGCTTCTTTGACAATGCCTTGGTAATTAAAGCCGGCGTGGAAACCGCCCTGCTCACTCGGTCAGGCACCTTCATAGCGCTTAGAACTCACTGAGGGGAATGATCGCACAGGTGCATGGTGCTTGCTATCTCTGTAATGTACTCCGTTTGTGCTTACGCTTTGGAGGTGAGTCTTCTTATTCACTGTGTTTATTCTTACTCTCTAACTTTGTCTCTCCTGTCTACCAGGCCTCCCCCTTGTCTACCTTAGAACTAGGAGTACAGCCAGTCTGACTAACCTAGAGCACCAGATCTATGCTAGAGGTACAGTACAGCCAAGCGAGGGCTTGCTTTATTTTCCTGTTTTAAGATCTGCCATGTCCATCCGTTTTCTGTGAATGGGGGCATACCAAGTTTTGAGTACTTTGGTTGAGTAGCAGGAAAGAGAATTCCGACAAATGAACAGGGAGACGCCTTCTATCAGAAGGAAGCGATGTGCTGGCATATGCTGTCTCTTGCATTTGCCTTATCCCTCGGTGGAAACGGGATCAACTCCGCCATGTGGGGTGCAGAAATATCCCGGTCAGTGAGGTGATTTCTCCTACTGAAAGCAAGTAAGAAGAAGAAGCCCGGCCTCCACCGAGCAGTGCTGCCAGTCTGTATCGCACACTCAGTGAACATTTAACCAGAATGCCAGGGGCTCCACTGATCGGGAATAGATCTCAGAAAATACTTCCCTTAGACACAAACCTCAACTTTAGCTGTGACTCGAGCTGCTTAGGAGACAGAAAAGCAAATGTCCTTCTAACTCTGACCATGTAAGGTTCCTTGGGAATTTGGTCAGTAGATATGATAGAATACACCACAAACATGCAGGGATTGGCATCTCAGGACGTGCATGTATGTAATCAGAATGATTTGTGTGTGTACTGGGCTAACAGCAGGCCCTGCCTGGGCCATGACATCTTTTGTAGGAAAAGGTCTTTGCGTTTCCTCTACCAGGAGTTCAGAGCAGGGATAGTACTCCGTGGGTTAGTACTATGGGCTTTTTCGAAAAGTTTCACTGAGGTGGATGTTTAGGAGATGGCTCACAAAGACAACCCATGATTGAGTCTTCATTTATTCAGGGATTTATACCCTAAGCTTTCCTCTGTCTGCGATTTAATGTTTCAGGCTAAGCAGAGTATTATTCCAGTTTAGCTGGTGAGGTCAGAGAGCCTGGGAAAGACTAAATATGGCCTTCACTCACCTGACTAGCTAGTAGCAGGCCTGGGACGTTAATCTATTTCTTGTGATTTACAAAGCAGGTCCTTACTGACAGGCTGAGCTGCTTCTATAGCATGGAAACCTGCACGGTTTATAATGGCCAAATTACTCGGTGAAACGAGTCCAAAGGGGTAGAAATTTCTCAGCTGGAGCCACTTGAGGCCGAAGTCGGACGGGAGGCGCTTCAGGCTCTCGGAGCCCGTGAAGAAGTTAGGTCTGGTAACTGGAGGCAGAGCTTCTGAGGCCACCAGGGAACATGGTGCTCCTTGATGGCCTTGGGGATTTTGCTCTCTGGTGCTGTGCCGAGGCAAACCCATAGCCGATTTGGACCCTAGCGCAGGAGATGTCAGGTGCTGGGTTTGGACTCGTGAGCGCTCCACGAATTCTGTTATCGGCGAAGTCGGTTGCCGACGTCTTGGCCGGTATGTGTAATCAAAACAAGAAGCTTGGGGACCTCAGCAGTGTGCCTTCCCAGGCTATTTAATTCCAAAGTAATATACTTGTGAATATCTTTATGTGGGTTCCCAGCACTTTATTCTGTATTACAGTGTGATCAAAGCCACTTGCCACCTGTTCTTTTAAAATCTAATTTGCAAATGGAAACTTACGGTCTGCCTTGCAGTGGGATATGAAAGCGCAGCTGGCTGCTTTTCCTCCGGGCCCCGTATCTCCTGCAGTAAAGCCGCTCTCGCTGCACTCACGGAGCGGGGCGCCTCTCAAGGTGCCACAGTCGGCACTGTTTACCCTGCAGACAGCTCTTAAAGTTTTTACTCCCCCTCTGCTCTTGTCGGCAGCCTCACAGCTACTCTGTAATTTTCTACTTGGTGAACATTATTTTTTTAAAGCAAACCTTGGGAACTAAGTGAGGCCATTTGGAGGAGAAATGGGAATGTTTTGAGCAGAGAGTATCTTTAGATGCATTTGGAGGGTGTCGCTAAAGACTGTCCATGGAATTGAGGGAATATGTAGTGTACGCTCATTTATTTAGCATGTTGCCATCTCCCAGACTTCCCTGAGCCACTGTTGTTACCAAAGCAGAACTTGCCTTAACCTGACATTGCTTGTCTGCAGTGTTTGTAGTACTAACTCCTGAAAACTTTAGAGGATAAAAAAGGGAAAAAGGAAGTGCTTCCTTTTAAAGGCAGTGATCACTGCTGACAGTGATGCCGCCCCACGCCTTACTCAGGGTCTGGTGCGGTCTGCCTTCCTGTCCTGCTGGCAGGACACACGTGGGCCTGGGAGACGAGTTTAATTTTGCTGTAGTGTCCTCAGTCAGCATTTACAGTCACCCCGAGAAGTCATTTTCTCCACAGCTGCAGGCCATTTGGGTCCCGGTTTTGCTCATACTGTCTTTGTGCTTTAAAGCGGGGCACATAGTAAGACTGGGCTGCACCCCCTTTGTTGCTAGTGTGCGTGTGGCATGAGCACCGCAGCCAGGAGGCGCCAGCGCTGGGTTTGTGGTTCTTGCTGCCCCCTCCGCCTTTCTTCCTGCGGCCCACAGGCGAGACTCAGGCCCTTGGTCAGAGGAGCTGAGGCCCCGCCCTGGGCAGCCTCTGTTCTGTGCCAGACCACCAACACAGGCAGGGGCAGGCAGCCGGACCGGGCAGTGGCCGGGCACTTACAGCCTTTGTCGGCTTTCTGGCCATGGGGTCTCCCACTTCGCTGACTTTTTAAAAGTATTTATTGTCAGGTCAGCTCTTCCTAGAATTTGATTACTTATAGTCTTGTATTGATCAGTGTTTCCAGTTTCCCTGACTAGCAACTATTTTGTGAAAAGAAATCATATTTTGTGCTCCTTTTGTAGACTCTATAGTACTTATGGTGGTGGTATCTGTGCTAGAGATGGGCTAAAAATTTCATTTAAAAAGCTCTGAAATAGTATATTTCTGATCTTTCCAGGAGAAAAATATCCCAACTATTAGTGTAAGAGCATAGGGAAGAATGTTTTTATTTCGTTATAATGTGAATAATATGACTGAAGTGTAACTTTTGCATAAAGGGAGGCTTTGTTACAGCACAGGCATTTTGGACAAAGTTTAATGAAGTAGGTGTGATAAATTTGCTACAGTTTGGGTTACCTATTTAGAATCTATTTATTGGGAGTAGCGAGGGTCCATTTCTCTTTTTCCCTCTTTTGATTCCAACCAAGTTAGGTCCCGATGCCCTCCGTGGAGATGAGGCCCCTAAGAATTGTGGGAGAATTGGGGGCTGGCAGTCACACACCACAGCCATTCGTCAGGGAGGACCGAGTCATCCTGTAGCAGGCAGCGAAGTACATGGAGGTTCCATTCGTCCCCTTTCCCTCCCCCTTCAGCCCCTTTGCCAAGAGACCATTTTTGGCCCCGTCTCCAGGTGGGGTGGGGGGCTCTCCCACACAGATGGAGGGGGTGCTAATAGCCACCTTGTTTGTTCACAGCAGAGGTGAAAACGCCCAAGCGCCGGCAGCCTTTTGTCCCCTTCGCTCTGAGGAATCACACAGGCTGCACTTTGTGGTTCGCCACCCTGACCACCACGCCCACCAGGTAAGGAGCACTTGGTCTGTCACTGAGCCATCTCTGCCACCAAAGGCTCCTGCGTGCCGGCCCAGGGGGCCCCTTCTTGAGGCTCTCAGAGTGTTCGAAGCAATCACGTGCTGTCCTGCTGAGACTTATGGTGGAGGTTCTGGTTCTCTGTGGAATCTGCAGTCAGAGAAATAGGCCCCGAGTTTGAAATGTCCAAATGATGACCCTGATCCCGGTAGACATTACGTTTAAAGTCAGAGTCCGGCAAATTAAGGCTGAGAGTGGGAAGCGTGAAAGAAAAGTCATTCCATCTTTTCTCTCCATCCTCCCATCCCCCCAAGAATTGCTTTCCAACCTAAAGCAAACTTCAATCCAGATGGAATTGGGTGGAGTTTGGAGAACAAGTGAGAATTTACCTAAGCCAAGTGAGAAGGTCCTTCAGCAGCTTTCAGCCTGTTCAGACCTTGGCTGGACTTTCCAAATCCACGCTGATCTCTCCAGCTTAGGAAATGAGAACACGAAACGAGTAACAGCATCAACTGGTTGGAAACCACATTTTCCTGCCTCTGCGAAGTATGATAATGCCTTACAGGAGACGGTTTTTGTTTTTTAAACACAGTTCAGGCCTGTTAAGTTCTTGGTAGTCACTTAAATACGACTTTTAAAAGTCACGACTCACTTTACATAGCACTTATGTAGCAGCTCTACTGCCGAGGCAGGTGACTGTTACTATAGCTTTCAGCTGTTTCTAACGTGTCACATGAGCTGCGTTTGATCATGAAGATACCTTTAGTTACTGACCTTTTAGGTCATCCTTTGGAGCCAGATTATACGGCCTTATTGCTGTGAATCGTGTTCCGGGAGGGTTTCTGTTCCCAGCTCCAGCTCCGTGTGAGGAGGAGCTGGGAGAGAGGCACAGGCTGCTATTGTCTGATTTGGTTCCAGGGCTGCACTGTCTCACAGCGGGAGTCCAGGGGGAGTTCCAGAAGGGGACGGGACATTTCTCGATGACACTCACAATGTCAGCGAGTGGCGGGAAGTCCTCACAGGTGAAGAGATTCCCTTTGAATTTGAAGCACGTGGAAAGTTAAGGCACAGGTAAAGTATGATTCATTCTTTTCCTAAAAAATATTTATGTATGTGATATGATTGTCCCTAGTGTTTCGCCTATTCACCTTCCTTTATTAAAGATTTTAATGATTTATTTTTAAAAGATACTTTTAAAAATTAGTGGTTTCTTTCCTTTTAAAAAATATGACTTTCTTACTATCTTGGAAATAAAGTTTCCCCCCATTAATTATCTTTTTATTTGACATGTGTGTTTCACATAATTTGGTTGAAGCATTGACAGAGCATAACTCTCAAGTTCATTGCCTCCCAGCCTGGTTTTCATGATGCACTGGTGACATGGTACTCCTAAAAGGTTGGCAAACATGTCGATTTCAGTTTTAAGACACATATGTGCCACATAGCACTTGGAGCAAGCAGGTGCTTTCAGGAAGCAGAGCCGTATGAGGAGGTACATGGATGCTGAGGAGGATTAGAAACACTCGTCTAGGGAGACCGCTAGCACTCCCTCTTGACATAGTCCACCAGAGGACTGGAACGAACGCGAGAGAAGCTTGTGGCTTGTTACCGAGAGGTCACAAAATACCTAACAAAGTGTTCTTGTGTTTGCAGACATTGTTAAGTGGAAAGGCTGTCCAGTGAATAGGTTAAGATTACAGCCTCATATCTGTTTGCAAGCTGAGCTGAAGTGTGGGAGACTGGCTTCCGCCTTATGCTTTCATGATGCTCTAAGTCTTTGTGTGCATACCTGCTCCTAAGTCAGATACCTCTTCCCTTTGCACAGCTTTCTACCGGCACACATTTCTCCCTGGGGCAGATGTCTGAACTTGTGGGCCCCAGTGATTGTACAGGAAAAATAGGGTTTAAAAAAATCCCTAAGCTGGGTACATGTACCTAAAAGCCACGTTAGCATTTCCAGGGATGAGTGGTGAGCATTGTCCTGTTCCACAAAGTTCCTGAAGGAGCTAATTATGAACTGTTGGCTGTATGTCTTAATAAGCACTGCCTCTGTTATATCAGAAGGGGTTTGACCTCTCTATCACTTCCGTTTTCGTTTCCATGTTTTGTAACGCATTTCAAGTCCCACTGTTCTGCTTGAATTCATCAAAATAAATGCCTTTTCTGGCTTTTCCCCCTTTGGCACGCTATGCCCACTCCCTGCCTCCCTCCTTCCTGTCAGCCTCAAATCCAGTTCCCCATTTTAGGCTTCTGGCTTGAATTAGGCGAAACCTAAAATAGAATTAAATGTGTAATTTCCTCCTGTTCCTCCTGTTCTGCCCACTGCCTTCTGCTGTTTCAGCCAAGCCTTCAGCCTTAAAACGCCTAACCTGTCTGTGGCCTGTAGGACCGAAGCCAAACAACTGAGTGTGGGTCTAAGAGAAGTAGGGTGTTCAGCAAAAGAACCAAGAGGAAATGTCATGTCATGCATTTCCAAGAGTATGGTTGATGATCAGGTTGCTAGTAGAACATTTTTATTACCCCGCAGAAATGGTTGTAGCTAATGTCACTATTTTGTAAAAGCTTGGGTGGGGTTGGTGGGCCAAGGCCTGGGCTAGAGTGGAGAGTTTGCATGGTTCATACAAAGGGAGGACAAATGCTACTCTTGCCCCAGCTTTATAAATCTTGCAGTTTTAAATGTAAAACCCAGTTAATACGCTCTCTTGATTTCTCTTCCATTAGGTAATCACCAGAAGGCTTGGACAGCTGGGTTTTTATGCCATTAGATAGTAAATCGGGTTTGAGTCTTTGCTTCTGCTTTTCTTTGCTTTTGAAGATTGTGCTTAATGTCTTTTTCCGTGTTCTGCCTGACAGACACACCCATGACCTCCGGATTCACCAACTGCAAGTGAGAGTAAATGGCTGGGAGCAAGTGAGCCCCGTGTCTGTGGACAAAGTTGGGACCTTTTTCCGATACGCAGCGCCAGATAAGAATTCATCTTCCTCTACGGTGTGTGGTGGGGGATGGGTGTGCATTGTGTCCTGGCCGCACTCCTGTAAAGCCAGGCACTCACACAGTGGAATAGCCTTGGTCTAGTAAAGTTTTCTTGTTCTTCATTTACACAAGCTCTAGGAAGATGTAAGATTATATCAAGTCATCATAGGCCATGATAATCAATATTTAGATGAGTCAGCCAATGGATAATTTCAATAAAAAAACAGGACCTAAAAGTGATTTTAATGAAATATAATAAATAAATAAAAGTGACTTTAATGCATGTTACCTCACCTGTGCAGACCCATTTCATACGCAGCTGGCCCACCTGGCAATTTGCTAGTCTGCTGAACATGTGTTGGCTTTACTTCACATACTGTTATGCTTCCTCTATATACTGTCTTCTTTCAATTTCTTACAGTGCTGCTCCTTGATCCTTCTAGTTCCTTTTCTCCAACTTCTCCTCTCTAGCATAAAGACAGATATCCACTGCTGTTTATCTGATCACAGACCCTCTCACACATCCTTGCTCGAACTTGACCCCAGCTCTAGGGCTAGGAGGGACCAGCCTGGGGATGATGTAGGTAGCATCCCTCACTAGAGTATGCAGGTGAGGGCTGGCCTCCCAGCCCATGTGTCCGCCATGGTGCTCTTGCCCAGGACTCGGACATGCTTCCCAGGATGACTCCCTCGTTGTTAGGTAGCCAGTGATGAGTGGGAAAGTGCAGATTTGCAGAGATTGTGGCTTTCGTCATGCTTTCTTCACAGAGAAACCCTGTTCTTTCTACTCTTCCTCTCTTGTGCCCCAAGTTTCTTAGGAAAGGATACTTTCTTTCAAGATTAATTTTCTGCCTAATTTCTTGTCTGATAATGAAAGAACTAATTCCCCCAAGAGATACCTTTCTATTGTATGGGTATGTTCTGGAAATTTGTGTCCCCATATGGCAGGGGTCCTCAAACTTTTTAAACAGGGGCCAGTTCACTGTCCCTCAGACCGTTGGAGGGCCGGACTATAGTTTAAAAAAAAACTATGAACAAATTCCTATGCACACTGCACATACCTTATTTTGAAGTAAAAAAAAAAACCGGCAAAAACACCCGCATGTGGCCCGCGGGCCGTAGTTTGAGGACGCCTGCCATATGGAGTGGTGGTAAAATGAGGGCTGTTTTCCCCATTCCTCCTCCTCCTCTTCTTCCTCCATCATCAGCAAGTGATTGGAATTTATCTTTCCCTTCTCCTCCTCCTTCTCCTCCTCCTTCTCCTCCTCCTTCTAATATATTTTTATTGATTTCAGAGAGGAAGGGAGAGGGAAAGATAGAAACATCAACGATGAGAGAATCGCTAATCGGCTGCCTCCTACACGTCCCCTACTGGGGATTGAGCCCACAACCCGGGCATGTGCCCTTGACCAGAATTGAACCCAGAGCCCTTCAGTCCCCAGGCCAACACTCTATCCACTGAGCCAAACCAGCTAGGGCTTCCCCATACCTTCTAAGTTAAGATGCTTTCTCTTTGTAGTAGACCATACTTTGCTAAGGGTATTTGTAAACACCACTCTTTCAAGCAAATTTCATTGTCATTGAACTTAATGATGCCTATAATCTTAGGTCTGCGCTGACTCTCTGACTTTTGGAATCTTTCTTAGATTGGCAGCCCAAGCAGCAGAACAAATATTATCCATCCCCAGGTTTATGTGAGTATGATTGTCCTATGTCACGGTGTGTATTGAGTGTTGACACTGCACCTGAACCATACGTGGATGTTTATTTCTTAATGATCAGATGACTTTATGACATATAAGTGATTGGAATTTATCTTTCTGCTTTTCTATTGATGGTTACCTCATTTTCTAAAAACTTGCAAGAAAATGTTTTCACCTAATTTGATATGTGAGACTGAATATTACAGGCAACAGAAAGAAAAAACAAATGTTTGGGGCCAATGTCTCCTTTTCTTTCTAAGTTAAAATATAAATTAACCCTTGTATGGCTATACATATTTCATAGATTTGGGATCTATAGGTCGTGAAGGTAAATAAGAATGAAAAATAGTAAGATTCTTTTTTCCTTCCCATTTGGCTTTTGAAACATCATCATAAGATGACACTAAAAAACGATTTTTTTGATTTTTGCTTAAATTTTCTTCTCCCTTAGGGATAGTAAGTTTTGAAATGTGAAATTTGAGGCATTAAGATCAATATTTAAAACAATTGTAATTGGCCTTGGCTGAGCGGGGCTTTGCTAGGCTGGGTCCGTGGACGCCTCTGTGCTGACTGCCTAGGATTGTCTCTGAAAACACTCCAGACAGTTCTAGTTTGCCTTTTCATTGGGCTTCCTGGAAGTCTTGGCTCAAAACATGGAGCTCTTCATTTTATTGTTTATTAGGTTGGTTTCACATACTGTTTGTTTTTAATAAAATAGTTGGCAGTATGAGAAGCTTGGACGTGGTGTCATTTGTTTCTCCAATAAAAAAGCATTGTCAGTATGTTCTGGACACTCATGCTGAGAATAATAGTTTCAGAAACCTTCTCTTTGGTTTACCTGATGTGGGGTTTTAAACTTAAAAAAAAAAAAGAGTTCTGGGGCACACACTGTGTGCTGAATGTGTGAATGAATGTATGGAAAAAGAACGTAGTGGCTGTGACCCAAGACCAAACATAAATTATTTCCCTCCATTATGCTCAGTTTCTGAAACTCAGTGTCCTGTTTATTAAAGAGCGATCATTGACTGGAACTTAGAAAGTTATTATGAAGAAAGAGAACTTTGCTTTTGAAGTTCTTTGAAATACAAATGTTGGCTTTTTTTCTATAGGCATGTCAGCGAATGGTGTATGGGCCTAGAGAGTAATTTTTATGACATTAGGAAAAAAGTTATTGTTCTTGGGAAAGGCATACCAATGTAGACAACTCTTTAATATACACTCTCTGGCTTTTACAAAGACAAGTTATAATCTCAGAAGACTTCCTCCTGCTTTTGTGTATTTTGGACAGTTCCCAACCCATTGTTAGTGTTCAAAGAATGTTTTCTCACTTTAATATTAATCTGGGAGGAAAATACCGCAGAAGGTAAATCACTTAATGTTTTACGAAGTCCTACCTCAGTGCTTCTGAACTTTGCGTTGCTTTGTCGCCGGCAGAGCTGACAGCAAGTCTTGGTCCGTTTCCATGTAAGGGCTGGTGTGCCGGGACCCAGCGACACTGTGCGAGAGGCTAACTTCCAGCACAAGTGTGGGGAGTTTGCTGGGTTGTTACCGATCTCAGGTGAAGTTCTTTATAATGTGTCCAGAGGCCTGAGATGGATTGTTCTTTGTGACACACTTTGTGATGTCACTTCTGAATAGATTAACTACTTTTTAAAAATAGATTTTTATTGATTTCAGAGCGGAAGGGAGAGGGAGAGAGAGATAGAACATCAATGATGAGAGAGAATCATTGATCGGCTACCTCCTGCACACCCCACACTGGGGATCGAGCCTGCAATCCGGGCATGTGCCCTGACAGGGAATCAAGCTGTGTCCTCCTGGTTCATAGGTCAACACTTAACCACTGAGCCACACCAGCTGGGCTGAATATATTAACTATTTTTATAGAAATGTTTAGAATTGGCTCTTTTTTAAGAGTGCATATTTATAGTCTATCATTCCTATTAAAACTGAGTGGTCTAAGGGCTTAATGATTAATTTTACTATCGTAATAATAAGATGCTGTGATTTAGGCATTCTGGTTGGTATGGTTGTATTTTTCTGTGTATTTTCAAAATCACAGCTATGCTCTTTTACTTCCATGTCTCTTTCACAGTTCTCAGCACTCCCACCTGTCCGGGTGGTCTTTGCCGTGACCATGGAAGGCAGTGCTCGCAAAGTGATCACTGTCCGGTCTGCCCTCATTGTGAAGAACAGACTTGAGACACCAATGGAACTAAGACTGGACAGCCCATCAGCTCCGGACAGTAAGTTTTGACATAGTCTGTCCTCCGTTTACTCTGAGAAAGTCAGCTTTGGGGGGAAGACCCTCCCTGAGAACGCTAACGCTTATTTCTGTGGCAGAGCCCGTGGTGCTTCCCGCTGTCATGCCGGGGGACTCCTTTGCTGTGCCTTTACACCTCACTTCTTGGCGGCTGCAGGCCCGGCCCAAAGGGTTGGGCGTATTTTTCTGTAAGGCTCCTATCCACTGGACAAATGTAGTAAAGACGACAGAAGTTAGTAGCAGCAAACGAGAGTGCCATTCCATGGACACGGAGAAAAGCCGATTCTTCAGGTATGCATGGCGCTGCAATGTGTATTTGTGGGTATTTTTTCTTTATTCTTTCTCTAAGGACCCTCAATGATCCAGTTGTGCTTATTTAAAGTTTTTTGTTTTTAAATACTTTTATTGATTTCAGAGAGGAAGAGAAAGGGAAAGAGAGATAGAAACATCAGTGATGAGAGAGAATCATTAATCAGCTGCCTCTTACATGCATCCCATTGGCGATTGAGCCCGCAATTCAGGCTCACGCCCTGACCAGTAATTGAACTGTGACCTCCTGGTTCATAGGTCGAGGTTTAACCACAGAGCCACACTGGACTAACCACAGAGCCACACTGGACGGGCTGTCATTTCCTTTTTATGCAGTTCAAGAACAGGCACAACTAATCTATACAAGTATCAGAGATTGTTGCTTATCTGATGGGGGAGAGGGTTTTGATTGGAAAGGGATATGATGGAATGTTCTGGAGTGAGAGAAATATTCTATCACTGGTTTTGGGTGGTAGCTATAGGATGTATATAATTGTCAAAAACCCACAAAGCGGAACATTTAAAATCTATACATTTTATTCTGACTTAAATTGTAGGTATCTTACTGAATTATTGAACCATTTTAATGCTATGCTTTCTCAGACTCAGCTAAGGAGAAAAAGTTCAAGTTCTTCATTGGTTTTTATACCATTTTGTCTTCATAGGTTTTGTGTGGCCATAAAGAAAGAGAATTATCCAGATTACATGCCCTCAAACATATTTTCTGATAGTGCAAAACAGATTTTCAGGCAGCCGGGGCACACCATATATCTCCTGCCAACTGTGGTAATCTGCAACTTGCTCCCTTGTGAACTGGACTTCTACGTTAAAGGAATGCCCATTAATGGGACTCTGAAACCTGGCAAAGAGGTGGCTCTCCACACCGCTGACACGGCCCAGAACATTGAACTGGGTAAGTGTTTAGTCAAATTATCATTGGTAGCAATTCCATGAAAATATCAGTGAGTATTTTGTGACTATTTGGTAAATATTTTGGAGAAATTATAGCCTATACACTATCTCAGCAAACCAGCTAAAGGATTTATGTAGTTTAAAAAGTGTCAAACTTCTAAGTTAGAAAATTATCAAAAGAAAATAATTGAACAGATTCAAAAGATTTCCAGAGGATGCACTCAATGGAGGCTTTTTTCTTATGTTGCTCACTTGATGTATGACTATAGGAAGTCATTTCATCTTTTCAAACCAGGCTTTTCCCAGCTATAAAAGGAGAAAATCATATGTCTCTCCCTCTCTTTTCAGGAGAGGGAAAAACATTTGCCAAGCATGCACTGTTCTCCAGGCATTATGTCAGGTGCTCCACACACATGATCTCATGTAATCCTTAAGCAATAGTTATTTGTCCCATTCCTGATGAAGAAATTGAATGTTGAATGCATCAAATACGTTCAGTTTTAGGGATGAATGAACTCGAGGTAGAGAATCATTAGAATCATCATCCTATTTGTAGCACTTACAGCAAAGAGGAGCTTCTGGAGTTTGGGCAGGAAGTATGTTTCTTTAATGCTGTTCTAGAAATGCTGAAAAAATGATGCCTTAGATATTCATCTTTTTAAAGTTTTGTATATCTTCTCATTTGATCTTCACAACTGCACGTTTGGGGCAGAGAGACAGCTGCCATCCCCAAACAGATAGGAACCTGAAACTCATTGAAATTGTGTCCCACAGCGATAAACTTACACGTCAACGAGCTTCATTTGGAACACAAAAGTAGTACAGTGCTAGGTGTCCTTCTAAAGAAAAGAGGTCTGTGCTCTGACATTTAAGTACTTCTTCAGCAGATGTCTCTGAGCCCCTGGGTGGAATGGAAACGTCCTCCCACCCACCACCACTCTGTGCACACCACCACTCAATCTTCCCAGTCTGCTCCCCATGGACCACCACTTTCACGGCAACCCTGCGATGGAGATACTGTCGTTATCCCCGTTTGGCAGATGAGGCACAGCGAGGGTAAATCGCTCACCCTGCACCATGCAGCTGGGAAGGCCACGCTGGGACCTGAGGCCAGGCATTCGGCTGCAGAAACCTTGACTCTGACCCTGTCCTTGCCTTTATTGTGGTCTAGGCACCCAGCACAGGGCCTGATGTCTAGTAAGCTCCTAATACTCATAGCTGTTATTGATAGCTTTCTGGTATTTTCATCTTTCTAACTATGCAGTGCAGACTCCCTAGTGTGGCTTCCAGGCCATCTGCTTTGCTTCAAAGGTATTCTCACCCTGGCTAGAGGAAAATGGCCATTCTAATGAGATCTTTTTGCTAGTAAGAGACAGTTACTGATTTTTCCAAAAGGAATCCAATTTCGTTTGACTGCTGGGTATTTTAACAAACTAAAGTGAGAGCTTATAAAGACAATAGCTTATATCTCCTTTAGGGGTATCACTGGAGAATTTTCCACTCTGTAAAGAATTGCTCATTCCACCTGGAACCCAAAACTATATGGTAAGAATGCGTCTCTATGACACCAACCGGCGGCAGCTGAACCTCACCATCCGGATTGTATGTCGAGCAGAAGGCTCCCTAAAGATCTTCATTTCTGCTCCGTATTGGTTGATTAACAAAACAGGTATGTATAGAGGCCGCTCAGTGGGTCTTTGGCTTTGGCCATGGGAATTCAGGTTTTTTGCTCAGCTGACTAAATGGAGCCAATAGAGCAACTCCTTCAACAGTCTGGGCTGCTGGAACTTTCCTGCTTCCATAATTAGTGCTCAATCATGGTCAGAACTGTCCTCTTAGACAATAAAATGAGCCCACTAAATAAATCCAATTTTCACTCTTTTCCCCCTTGATTGTTTTTAAAAATTTTAATTTTACCATTTACGTCTGTCTTGGAGAGTCTGGGTGGGACTGATGTATACTTTTCCCCTCCTTCCTAAAGGGTTACCACTGATCTTCAGACAGGACAACGCAAAGACAGATGCTGCAGGCCAGTTCGAGGAGCATGAGCTGGCCCGGAGCCTGAGCCCCCTCCTATTCTGCTATGCTGACAAAGAGCAGCCAAACCTGTGAGTATAGTTATTTATGGGAAGGGGAAATAAGTTCCTAGGGAAGGGAAAAAATTAGCACAGGCTAGAGTGTATCCGTGTAAGTAGAATTGTACTGTAGATAACAATCCTGACTTGGCAGGGGAGCAGGACCATGACCTAATGGGATTCTTTCGGATCTAATTTCTGTGTTACTTGATAGTGAAAATAAACCATTTGGTTGGTTTATAATGAAAGCTAGTTTTATTTTACGTGTGTTGAAGTAGTTCTATTCATAACTCCACCAATGAAGAGAAACCCACATGCTCTGTGCTCTGCATGGCTCCCTTCTGCTGTCAGCTCAGCACAGGCAGAGGAGTTGGCATGGGGGTGTGTGTGGGGGTGACTGGACCTCTGGTAAAGCCTCTGCCCCATTAATCCAAGCCAGGTCATTTTGTGTAAGGTGCCATTTAAGATCTCAAGCACTCCTTGCACGTTTAAAGGCAGGGAAAAGCAACAATTGTGAGGATTAGAAGACATGTCCTTCTAATGTATGGTATGAGCATTAATTCACTTTTGTTCTTGGTTTTAACATTCTGCCTTTTACAGGAGTCTTAATTTGTAGAAGTAATCCAAATGGGCATAAAATGCCATACCCTGGTATCTGCAGAAGTATGCTTGCTACAAGCTTAAGAGGAAGGTTTAGGGAGCACCACATGCCAGTGTGTGCAGATGCGTCTTCCAGGGAGGGCTGGAGTCTAGGTTGTTGCTGGAGTCAGGAGAGGACTGACTGGGGTCTGCACATGGTGGTTATACAGACGCTTGGCAGTGTCACCTAGCCAGTCTCACTCTTCCTGACATTTGTAACAGTTTATTTTATCCAGGGAATTAGTAGTTCCCAAAGCATTTCCATATAGACCATCTCATTGGATTCTCCCAGCGTCCCAGTGGATTAGGCAGAGCAGGAAATACTGTTTTATTTTAAGATGAGGAAACAGGCTCCAAGAGAGACAGTTACCTGCCCAAGGTTATGTTGCTTGTTAGTGGCAGAACTGGAACACACATTCAGGAATGATGGTTCCAGGGCCCATGATAAGATACTGGCCAACTGAACAGGGCTTTGCTGTTGTAATAGTACCAGACCATGGAGGGAATGTACCATTAGCCACATCTTCTGCACATGCTTGCCTTGGATGTTCAGAATCGTGGGCACACTTTCCTTATATGTTCAGGGTATTTCATGAACCTTTGAAACACCTGAGTCAGGAAAGTATCAGTTTTTCAGAGGAATAATAGATATTGTAGCATTTTCTGTGTGTCTTATGCTTGTAGAATCCTAATGTTTTTTTCTTAAAGTGTTCAGTTGAAGACGTCCATACACTTTACACATTGTTGTACTGTGGCTGCCTGTAAGATAGGGGGTTAACCGCCAGTAATTGCCTCGCTATGTTTGGGAATTACATGAGTGAGGAAGAGGCAACATTAGAGTGCTAATTTTGGGTGTTAGCTATAGCACTGTTTCCTGACTAGAACAGGTGGACGAGACTTGCTTATGGATGAATGTATCAACCTTTGCTTTTCTGCCCCACAGCTGCACGATGAGAATCGGAAGGGGGATTCATCCTGAAGGCATGCCGGGCTGGTGTCAGGGCTTCTCACTGGATGGTGGTAGTGGTGTCCGAGCTTTGAAAGTCATCCAGCACGGAAACCGCCCGGGGCTGATCTATAACATTGGTGGGTTACTGTGGGGCAGCGGGAGACTCCGACCCTTGGCCCGTGAGCTCAGGCTGGGACCATCAGCCGGCCATGCATTTCTGGCTTGGCCGCACGTGCTGACTTTCTCATTTGGCATTGGGTTAGGTATCTTTGCTCTGAATGCTTGATGGCTGTCAGCACAGATCTATTCTAGGGATCTAAGGAGCTACCTAAACACTGCCCCCTTTGAGGTCTGCGGCTCTGTTTAACTTAAAGTATCAGTTTGGCTTAAATCCTTGTTTTTCATGGGGATAATAGGAACACTTAGAATGCTTTTTTCATCCTCCAGGCATTTCCCACGCATTCATTAAAACTTGCAAACCCTAAGAGGGTAAGAAGCATTGTTCTCCTTGAAACTGAAGCAGAGAGGTTAAGTGACTTGCCCAGATGCAAAGGGGAAGTCTGGGTCAGAAGTGGGATTATGATTGCAGTGTGCACATTTGAAGCAGAAAATGCAATAAAATGCACTTGGTGATTATAGTAATTAGAAGCCCACTAAACAAGCTTCGCTTACAGAGGTAGAGGTTGATGAGGGGAGCATACTGTACCTATAAACCTCAGAGCCACCTGGAATTCTCAAAAGGTTTTCTGCGGAGTTAAGATAAATTTGATTATTTAAATAACGCTTCAAGTTTAAGATGTTAGCTGTGTGTCCTTCCTTTAGTGCAGTGGTCGGCAAACTCATTAGTCAACAGAGCCAAATATCAACAGTACAACGATTGAAATTTCTTTTGAGAGCCAAATTTTTTTAAACTTAAACTTCTTCTAACGCCACTTCTTCAAAATAGACTCACCCAGGCCGTGGTATTTTGTGGAAGAGCCACACTCAAGGGGCCAAAGAACCGCATGTGGCTCGCGAGCCGGTTTGCCGACCACGGCTTTAGTGTATAATTTCCAAGGATCCAAGCACCACTCAATGTCGAACGTTGGAAAACCATCTAGGACTGTGCTGTCCGTTGAGCTCTCAGCAATGAGGGAAATGTTCTGGTTTGCCCTGTCCATTGTGGTAGCACTAGCCACGCGTGGCTGCCGAACACTTGGGAGCACGTTACTAAGAAATGTGGCCAGTGTGACCAAGGAATTGAGTTTTTCATTTTATTGAGTGTTAATGGATTTAAATAGCCACATATGCCTAGTGGCTGCATATCGGACAGGGCAGAAATAGTCATGTTGTAGAAGGAGAGCCTGAGGTGGTGTCATTTAGCAATTTGCCCTGGGGCCCACGCAGACTCAAGGACTTAAGTGTTTGAGTTTTTATTAGTAATAGAGTCTCCTCCAAGTATAGTTTGCTTTCCGTGTTGTTTAAACCTGAATTTGTGAGCATTCTCCCTTGTCCTGGGGCTGCCTCCTTTAAAGTTGGCATTAAGATTTTTAACAGAAGAAATAAACTTTAATTTGATCCTCCAGCTGAGGATCATTTTCTTTACTTTTGTTCACATTGTTCACTCCGCCCCTTGAACGGGCAAAGGCTGTTTCATGCTGTGTTTGGTTTTCTTTTGGGGTATCTTGTCCTTGATACACTTTCCAAAGTAAGCTACTGCAGGTTGGCTAGAAACTGTAGTTGGAACAAATTGCGGGATGGGGTGATGGAGCTCTTAGCAGCTGGCGCTAAGGAATCCCAGAATTCTTTCAGGGAGGCAGATTGAGCTGGCCAATCAGAGCTATGCATTGAGTGCATGTGTAAACTTATATGCTAGGACAGTGATTTTCAACCTTCTGCATTGCTTGGCACACAAACTAATTACTAAAATTCTGTCGCACACCAAAATATATATTTTTTGCCAGTAAAAAACAAAGATACAGTTTTGATTGATGTACAAAAAAGAAGAGAAAGAAAAAGTAATTGCCCACCCTTTTTGCTCCAAAGTGACTTAAAAAAAAATCAGGTGCCTATACTTGTATATAAAGATTTCTGGTTCCAAGAATTAACCAATGAGATGCAACCTTATTATGCGGTGTGACCAGTAAGATACAACTCTATTATATGACCTATATATTTATGGTTTAAGACAGGGCATTCACACCGGATGGCTGTTGTGTTGACTGTTGTCATTTTTTTATTTGACAATCTAAGGGAAAAGGGGTCTGTGCCCCTGACTAAATAGTCAGGTGTTGCATGTTTTAGAAATTCTGTGGCACACTATTTGAAAATTGCTGTGTTGGGATCATTCATTAAAACTTATTACATATGTTTTTAGGGACAAGACTATGATTTGAATTTTGTTTTTATACCAAAGAAAGCAATAGATGGGGTGGGCTAAGATAGGACTTTATAATTCTTAAGGTTCATGAAATCTTGGCATGTAATATCAAGGGAATTTGTGGAATCTCTTACTTGAATATTTTTGGAGAGTTCAATAGATAACTAGCTCCCTATCAGGAAAGTTTAAAACACAGTCCCAAGCTCAGGGAGGCCTCACATGTACCTCCAAAAAGAAGGATTTTGTACATTTTTATCTTATCAGCTATTCATTTACTGGGGGGTTGCCAGAGCAATCTAAGATGAAAAGGGAAACAAAAAGCCTACTTTTTTTTCCTCCAAAAATTGAGTCTCGGTACTGTAGATTTTTTTCATAATGTCAAATTAGACACATCTTTTGTGGGCAGACTTTATATTAGTTGAGATCAGCTAGCTATGATAATGTCAGTTTCTGACAATTAATGCTTTTTGTGTGTTACAGAAATATGAGTATGATAGGGAATACCTCGCTGCTCCAGTGTTCCCGAGCATTTCTTAAATACAGTTCCAGAGATGGTTGTTTTTGAGATTCGCTCAGTGTTTTATATTGAAGGCTTACATTGAAGGCACACCCAATTCTTCAAGGCAGCACGAATGAATTACAGAGTGAACAGATTGGAATCTTTATCATTGGGATTATGTTAGGACATCCCGGACACCTAGTTGTCATATCCTAAGGTCTCTTTCCTTTTTATGGTTCTCTTGTTGACTGCTGAGTAGGGTCCGTGTACATGTCCTGTCGTGATGTGAGCAAGGGCTCCTGAGGCAGGCGGCTGTGTGACCTAGGGCAAGTTACCTCGCTTTCCACGCCTTAGTTTCCTCATCTGTAAAATGGAAAGAATGAAAATACCTAACTCATAAGGTTGTTATGAGAATTAAATGTGGAGCCTTTGGTAGAGGGTGTAACTTGTATTAAGAGTTCAATTAATATTATTGTATTCATTATCTGTACTACAAATATTTTTATCCTTGTAGAAACAGAGTCCAGCCCAGTTGCTATATTTATTGTGTGAATGAACAAATAGTTCATCCCACTGAGTTTCATATTTTAAAAAATGATCATATTTTTAAAGCTAATTCAGTGCTGTTTATTTATTTTTTCTTTTCTTTGGGTGTTTTGAGATTTCCTTCTGATTGATTATGACTGTCTTTCCATGCTATGTGTTTTGTTTGCCTTTTTCTCCCTGTACATAGTGGGTGCTAAAAACATGTATTGTATGAATGAATGAATCCTATAATATTTTGCATTTGGTTTTAGCTGGATTCTTGGGCCGAGAGCTAAAAGAAAATACTAGAGAAAAGTCCTTTGAGTTCAGGGTAGTCAGAATCCAATTAAGTAATCTGAAATTTCTACTGTATCCTATAAAAGGGGCAAATTCTCTAGTGGAAATTTTGTGTCCCAGATGTGAGCAGAAATGTAGTCAGCTTCATAAATGGAAACCAAAGGTATCTATGACTGAACACCTGTGTTTTTTAGTTGCTATTATTATGATACACACTTTATGAAGAAGCTAGGAATTATGGGGATATCGATACTGCCACTGAGACTTTTTAAGGCCTAAGTGGGAATAAAGAGTAATACTTTGAGTGTGCTTGCTGTTTTCATTCCATTCTTGGAAGGCTTGACAGCCTCTTTGGGTGATATAATTGTTTTCTTAGAGAAACGAAGTAATTGTGAAGGCTATTTACTTTTGTCAGACCACGGATTATCTTTTTTCTGATTAATTCATGGCAGTGGTTTTTGTTATTTGTAGGTATTGATGTCAAGAAAGGCCGAGGTCGATATATTGACACCTGTATGGTCATCTTTGCCCCCCGTTACCTGTTAGATAATAAGTCATCTCACAAGCTTGCATTTGCACAGAGGGAATTTGCCAGGGGACAGGTAAGCAGTTTGCTTTTGAAGAATTACTAGTGTTTAATAGCACAGGGAGTTTTAATGTCATGGCTTATCTCCCCTTCAACGCTGTAAGTTCTGTGATGTGAGTAACCATTTCCTGCCCTAAATAGCTTTTGGCAGAGGGCCAGGCTCAGAGAAGGTACTTAGTAAACATTTACTGTCTTGACTTGCTGACCAAAGCCAGTGATTCTGTGTGTTTTAGGGAACAGCCAATCCCGAAGGTTACATTTCTACCCTTCCTGGTTCCAGTGTGGTGTTCCATTGGCCTCGGAATGACTATGATCAGTTGTTGTGTGTCAGATTAATGGATGTTCCCAATTGTATTTGGTCTGGAGGCTTTGAGGTCAACAAGAATAATTCTTTCCACATCAATATGAGGTAAGTTCAGAGACTACATTTAGACAAAAAGTAGCTTTGTTTGAGGTGCATTAAATAGTAAGCTATAAATACCATATAAATTTTAAATATTTATAAAGCTATAAATAGTAAGTAGTAAATAGTAATACTACTCTTTATGAAATGGACACACATGTTTCTGGCTCAGACAAAGTTCTTAAAACTAGCAAAGACCAGGTATGTATGAATGAACTTTTTGATGGACTGAGTTAAAGGGAATGTCAGCAGTTTTAACCATTGTGCAACTGCTGTGGTCTCTCAGGTGTCAAGTTGAAGGGGTACACGTCTGAAAACTCTGCATGTAGACGTTAACACTGATTATAAATGTTTTTACCAAATCTTCTCTCGTTTGATGCTGTTTCAGTAATTATCTGCCCTTCTTTGCCAAATCCAGTGACATTCAGGTCCTTGTTAAGAAAAATCAACCAAATTTAGCCTCAACTAGCCCAGGATGACTCTTTTCCTTCCTTCTGCTTTCATCAAATGCTTTTTTAAAAAGTATTATAAGTTTTTAAAAAAAATAGTGGTAAGATACACATACCATATGAGAAAGATAACACAAAGACCCCGAGATTGTTTTGTGGGCTTCAGGTACATAAAATTTACCGCTTTAATAATTTTTAAGTTCACTAGTGTTAAGTATATTCGTATTGTTGTGCAACCAATCTCCAAACTCTATTTATCTTGCAAAACTGAAACTCTATACCCATCAAACAACAACTCCTCATTTCCCTCTTCTCCAGCCCCTGCCATGCTTTTTCTGAATTTGACTACTCTAGGTATCTCAGATAAGTGGAAGCATACACTATTTGTCTTTTTGTGACTGGCTTATTTCACTTAGCATAATGTTCTCAAGGTTCATCAGCATGTGTCAGAATTTCCTTCCTCTTTAAGCTGAATAATATTCCATTGTATGGATATAGCACATTTTGCTTCTCCATTGATTTGTTGAAGGAAACTTGGGGTGCTTCTACCTTTTGGCTGTTGTGAATAGTGCTGCTCTGAACATGGGTGTATAAATATCTCTTTTGAGTCCCTGCTTTTGATTCTTTTGGGTCTATACCCAGAAGTGGAATTACTGTTTTATGTGGTCATTCCAATTTTATTTCTTTGAGGAATTGCCATCGTGTTTTCTATAGCAGCTCCACCATTTTACATTTCAGCCAGCTGTGCACAGAGGTTCCAATTTCTCCACATCTTTGCTAGCACTTGTTATTTTCTACTTTTTTGATAGTAGTCAACCTGATGGGTGAGGTTACATCTCACTGGTTTTGATTCACATTTCCCTAACGATTAGTGATGTTAAGCTTCTTTTCATGTGCTTGCTGGCCATTTGTACTTCCCATTTTTGAATTGGGTTGTTTTTTTGTTGAGTTACAGAAATCTTTTGTATATTCTGGATATTAACCCCCTTTTGAGATATCTGATTTGCATATATTTTTGCCCATTTCTTACAGTGCCTTTTTACTCGGTTGATTGTGTTTTGTATAGAAGTTTTTAATTTTGATGTAGTCCAAATTATCTATTTTAACTTTTATTTTCTGCAGAAGGAGTTCTGCAGCTTTTGGTGTTATAGCCAATAAATCATTGCCAAATCCAATGTCATGAAGCTTTACCCTGTGTTTTCTTCTGAGTGCTTTATAATTTTAGCCTATTTAGGTCTTTGATCCATTTTGAGTTGATATTTGTACACTAGAGGCCTGGTGCACGAAATTTGTGCATGCGTAGGGTCTCTAGGCCTGGCCGGCAATCAGGGCTGATCGCGTCCTTCTCGCTGCCAGCTGGGGCCTCCCTTTCCTGGTTACCAGCTTCCGGCCAAGGCCTCCCTTCTCTGGCTGCTGGCCGGGGCCTTCCTTCGTTCCGCACCGCCTCCCCCCGCCCCCCTTCGCGCTCCCCCTCCCCCCCCCCCCCCCCCCCCCCCCCCCCGTGGTCAGTGCACATCATAGTGAGTGATTGAACTCCCAGTCTCCCAGTCGAACTTCTGAGGGGACACTTTCCATATTAGCTTTATACATATATATAGATGATGTAAGGTAAAAGTTCAACTCTACTTTTTTGTTTCTGGCTATCCCGTTATCTCAAAATTTGTTGAAAAGACTCTCCATGGGATGGTCTTGGCACCATTGTCCAAAATTATTTGACTCTGTATGTGAGGATTTATTTCAAGGCTTTCTGTCTCATTCGTCCATATGTCTGTCTTTATGCCAGTATCACACTGTTTTGATTAGTAGCTTTATAATAAGTTTTGAAATCAGGAAGTGTGAGACCTCTAACTTTGTTCTTTTTCAAGATTATTTTGGCTATTTGGAGTCTCTTGGGATTCCATCTGAATTTTAGGATGAATTTTGTTTTTGTTTTGGGGGGGTGGGGGAAACTTGGGATTTTGATAGGGATTGCATTAAATCTGTAAATCACTTTGGGTAGCATTGATCTTTTAACAATATTAAGTCTTCCGATCCATGACCATGGATGCCTTTCCATTCGTTTGTGTCCTCTTCAGTTTCTTTTATCAAATGCTTTTGAAGCTAAAGACACTGAAATCAGTGCTATTTTAACACATTTAGAGGCAAAATTTAATCTTTTATAGTTATGGCTAGTTCTTCATTGAGAACACTATTGTAAGGGAACAGAAAAATAATAGATGATATACAGCAGTACCTATAGTTGACTTTTAAAAAATGCATTATCTGAGGTTTTATTTTCTTTCATTCCCCCCCCCCCCACACACACACACACCCACACACACACTCATAGAAGTGGAAGTTTATTTAGAAAGTCAGAGTTAGAAAAAGTTAGCCAGCTGGGCTATGTGGGCTCAGAAAACAAGTTACAGAGGCAAAAGAAGGGGCCCTTGGATCTTAGGAGAGGGAGAGTGGGGAAAGGTGCTGGAGTGCTACAGAGAGATGGGGGAGGGAGGCGCATGAGCTAGAGAGGAAAGGCACAGGAGAGAGAGAGAGAGAGAGAGAGAGAGAGAGAGAGAGAGAGAGAGAGAGAGGGAGGGAGGGAGGGGGGGAGGGAGGGAGGGAGAGGGAGAGAGAGCGCGCGCTCTATTTTCTTTCATTTTGTCAATGACCCTTAGTAGAATTAATTACATCTGCTATAGTGGTTTTCAGGCTGTGTTCCTAAGAGTAGTTGGGGAGTCTAAGATGGTGACTTTAGAGGCCCAGGGAGCCAAGTGGGCAGGTCTTCAGTGCCCTCATCCCTTCTTCAATCAGAACTCTTGTCTGTCAATATCATGTGTTTCTCACAAGATTTCAGTGGGGTCCCCAGAGGGGTGGGGGAAGAGAGTTCTGCAGCTAAAGCCACTGTTGGTGTATATACCTCCTAGGAGGAGGCTGTCTAGATCTATCGTGTTAGAAGGGGAAGCCAATTTGAGATTATATAAAACAGCTACTCATGATTACTTTAAAAAAAGAAAAAGAAGGAAAGTAAGTACCAAGTGTGGGGGTGGGGGTGGGGGAAATGACTCTGTACCTTTGTTAACCCTTTTGAAATGTCGCCCTGAAGTACTGAGCATAGACGTATGCCATCTATCTTCTCTACTTTCCCCACATGTCATTGGGAAACAGCTTCAACCTACAGAGAACTTACGAGTTGTACAATGAAGATCCCTACATCTTTTTCCTAGATTTATTACATTTCATCATTTTGCTGTGTTCTTGATTTCTCTCTATACACATACATACATTTTTTTTTTTCTGAACCATTTGAAAGTAAATTGAAATCATCATGGTAATTCAGCCATAAAAACTTCACTCATCACCTAAAGACAAGGACGTTTTACTAAATAAATATACTAACATTACACACTGAATAAATTTAATATTGATTTGTTTTCTAATAAATAATTCTTTAAAATGTCCTTCATAGCAATCCCTTCCTCCTGATCTAGGATTCAGTCAAGGATCATGCATTTTATTTGACCCATATAGTTCATCTCCTTTAATCTAAATGGTCACTTTTCCTTTTTTGTCTTTATTGACATTGACATTTTTAAAGTGTTCAAGCCAGTTTCTTGTAGAATGTCCTATTTCCTGGATTTTCCTGATAGTTTCCTAATATAGTTTTGGGTAAAACCTTTTTGGTAAGAATACTACATATGTGGTATTGTATGTTGCCTGTTGCGTCACATCTGGAGGCCTGGGATGTGACAGCTGTTGTCCCATTATTGATGTTGCTAAATTGGATCATTGCTTGGTAAAGATGGTGTCTAACAGGTTTTTCTTACAGAGTTACCTTTTCTTCTTTGTAAACAAAACAAAACAAAACAATCCATCAGTGGATAATTTGAGACTGTGTGTATATTGTTTCCTAAAAACCTTTCACTCAATGGTTTGATGGTTCTTACCTGAATCAATTATTACATTGGTGGTTGCAAAATGGTGACTTTCTAATTCTCTCATTTCTTTGACATTTATTAACTGATAGTCTTCTGTAAAGAACAGTTTTTCATTCTCACATACAAATACATAAAAATTATGATCACATACTGGTACCTCTATTACATAGCATTCTTCCTCACCTGCCTTTGTCCTATAGTGAGAACCTTGGTTATCAGTAACATCAATAATATTAGTTTGAACCATATGAAATTGCTCTGTGTCCATGTCAAAAGTACTCTAGTATCAACAATTCTATTCAACCAACATTTACTCATTTGTTACACTGACACCATTACCCTCTTGCTGCCCAGTTACAACATGCTAGTCAAACATTGCTTGAATAAATTCTTTTTTATTGTGTGATTATGCTGTCATTTCCTACCTTTTTAATGTGATCAAAGAACACACATCAGCATTGATTGGTGTCCAAGCAGTGTGGTGATTGTGAGAAGTATGAGAGGAAAGTGAACTGTGACTTGTTTTCGCCATTTTATGCAGCCTCTTTCGTTTCCTTTTTCTGCAGAGATACCTTGGGAAAATGCTTCTTCCTGCGCGTGGAAATTACACTCCGAGGAGCTACCTACAGGATCTCCTTTAGCGACACAGATCAGCTGCCCCCTCCTTTCCGAATTGACAACTTTTCTAAGGTATCAAGTGGAGTTGAGAGCCAGTTTGGCTGTTTCATTTGAGGAGGGTGGAGTATGTACTGCCCTTAAGATAATGAAATGCATTTTAAACTTGGGTTTAAAAGAAGCCATACAGGAATCTCTGTGGCTGCACAACCCTATAAATCCTCACCCTTAAGAGGTGGTTTCTGCTGGTTATTTTGCTTGCTGGGCAGCCATACCCAGAAGTGACTTGTCAGTCGCCAGTGCTTATGTGACTAGATTGTTTGGTCAACATGGTGGCCCTGTGGACATTCCACACGGAGAGAGGAGCCTGAGTCAGATCGTCCAGTGACAGTGGAAGGGGCAGCTATACCGTTGCTCAGTTGCAGTGAGCATTTTTATAAATCTTACCAATAAAGCCGAACTGGAAACCATTAGATTCTATTTTTAAATTATGCCTTTGAATAACAGCGTCTTATAATGTGACTTTCTGTAGCTGAATTCCAACATTTTTGTGCTTTTCTGTGTTCAGAGTGTATCACAAGGGTGAGGGAGTCAGAGATGCCACTGAAAGGGGAGAATTGCTTCCCTTGGTACTTGGGTTGCAAAACTTCTTAAAGCCCTTTGTCCAACAGGCGATTACCGGTGTCATTTAATTGGTGGGCTTTTTATAATTTGGAAGATGATTAGAAAGTCAAGAGGCAAGATGGTGAACCTCACTTGTGGTTGTGGTGTGTGTAGTAGGATTCATTTGGGAAGGATCTGGAACTTAAACCTAGGAAGTGCTAAGTCATGTTCCAATAACACCAATCTGAGTGAAAGCCCTGTTCCTCTTGCCATCACTGTAGGTCCCGGTTGTCTTTACTCAGCACGGTGTAGCTGAGCCCAGGCTCCGAACTGAAGTGAAGCCCATGACCTCCTTGGATTACGCCTGGGATGAACCCGCCCTGCCACCGTTTATCACTCTGACTGTTAAAGGAGCAGGCTCCTCTGAGATCAATTGCAACATGAATGATTTCCAGGATAACCGACAGCTTTATTATGAAAATTTCATTTACATTGCTGCTACATACACGTTCTCTGGGTAATTCTGGGTTAAAGTATTATCCTTATAAAGCAGAACACTCTGATTATTAACTGGTTTTAAACTCTAAGCAGTTCTCAGGAAGCCGAAGGATAAAGGAAGATTCCTTTCATTCTTTGCCAAATCCTAGGCTCAAGATCTGTCTTGAGATCTTGAGAAGTCTTTAGTCTAAACCCTTGTCTTCTGCCTAGATTAAACTTTATCCAAAGAGGCAAGAGTCTTCTCTTTCTAAAGATCTCCCCAATAATTCATCCTAGTATTTAATAACTCCTCCATAAGATGTTATTCTTATAGTATCCTAAATTCCTCTTGCTTTTAGGTATTATTTTTATGTGTTTTTAAAACTTATTGCTGCTATTTTTAACTTTGTTTTATTTCTTTCCTCTTTTGAAACGGACTCATTTTCATCATAATTATTCAAATCATCATTTTTACCTCCCTCTCCCATTGAGAATACTGATTAGACAGACACTTCAGGGTCTATCTTAATATTCACTTAAAGCCAAGCAAAGTAGCTTACCTTGGAAGTAGTTCTAATTGCCTTAGGATTATAATCTTCACTGACGCCTGACTAGTTGTATTTAGAAAACTCAGGTGAAGAACAGGGAGTTTATTCTAATTCTCCTGTTAGATTGGTATGTAGATTGGCACATAGAGATTCAAAACATTGGGCTTTCAAAACATCATTGCACCAACCTGTAAATTTTATTGTTGCTGTGCTGGTTACAGGGCCAATTTTAAAGTTTATCTGTGAAGAAACCGGGAAAATTGCTGAATCTTTAGCATTGCAAATATACACCATTGGATCAGTGGGACATGTAAAGTCATGATCCTTTCCGAAATGTTGTGAATAATTTTGCGTATTTATGTATGTGCCTGAGGCCCGTAAAATAATCTCCAGGTCTTGTGATAGTGCTCTCTTCCTCCTAGAGCCCAGATGTGACTGGGAATGGACTGAAGGGCATCTTGGCTTAGCATACTTCTCTTTTCTTTGTTGGTTGCAGTTGGTACTGATGGTCCAGGATGCTTATCTCATTATAGTTCAGTCAGTCATGTTTGTTTGTTTCTTTTTAAAGATTAAGACACTTAACAGTGTGACATGCTTAGGGTTTTAGTGCCTGTAAAACCAGTTCTTAATCTGGTTGCTAATCATGTTTTTCCCTTAATGTTCTTACGTTAAGTTCCAGCAGTGACTAAGCTCTTTCACTGAAGAATCCTAATGGAGGACTATGGGCTGAACAGCTACAGAACAGATGAAAAGAGGATCTTGTTGTGCTAAGGGGCTGAACCATCTTTTGAAGCATGTTAGATTCTATTTCTTTGCATTTTTGAAGAGAACTAATGATGGGGAAGAAGCTAGTTTTGTATGTTAAATTGTGTGAAAGTCACATAACATAAAAGCAACAATTTTATAGTGAGCAGTTCAGTGGCATTTTAGTACCTTTATGATGTTGTGCAGCCAATCTCTCTCTAGTTCCAACAGCTTTTCATCACCCTAAAAAGAAACCCCAGCGCCATTAAGTAGTTGCTCCCTATTACCCTTTTCTCCTAGCCCCTGGCAATCACCAGTCTATTTTCTGCTTCTAATGATTTATCATAAAACTAGAGGCCCGATGCACAAAATTCATGCAAGGGGCTCAGCCCTGGCAGCCCTGGCTGCCTTAGCCCTTGCAGCCCCGGCTTCATCCAGAAGGTCGTCCTGTCCGGTATAATTAGCATATTAGCCCTTTATTATATAGGAGGATGTGTGATCTCTTGTGTGTGGTGGCTCTCACTTAGCATAATGTTTTCAAGGTTCGCTGTAGCAGTACCTCATTCCTATCATGGCTCAGTGATATTCCATTGTGTGGACATACGGCATTTCGTTTATCCACTCACTCATTGATGGATACTGTGTTATCTTACCTCTTGGCTATTGTGAGCAGTGCTGCCGCAATCCACGTGCCTGTTCTTGTATTTGTTTAAGGATTTGTTTTTCAAATTTTGAATGTATTCCTAGGAGTGGAATTGCTGGGTTCTGTGTGGAACTTTTTCAGGACCCGCTATACTATTGTCCACAGGAGCCAAATCATTTTACATTCCCACCAGCTAAGTACAGTGGTTCCAGTTCCTCCTCATCTAAAGCAACTGGTTATTTTCTGTTGTTTTGATTGTAGCCATCCTACTGGTGTAGAGTGGTATCTCATTGTGGTTTGATATGCGTTTCCTCAATAACTAATGATGCTGAGGATCTTTTCATGTGCTTATTGGCTATTTGTATATCTTTGGAAAAATGTCTGTTCAAGCCCTTGCCCATTTAAAATTTTGCCTTTTGCCTTTTAATTGTTAAATTTTAGCCATTCCTTACATAATAAGGATACACATACTATACCAGATATATTATTAGCAAATATTTTCTCCTATTTGTGGGTTGTCATTTTGCTTTAAAAAACACACTTATCTTTATTGTTGAAAGTATTACAGATGTCCACTTTGTTTTATTTTTCCCCATTGACCCCTTCCACCCTGCACCCGCCTCTCCTAGCATTTTACTTTCTTGATGGTGTTCCATGAAAGACAAAAGTTCTTAATTTTGTTGAAATCTAACTTACCTATTTTTTGGTTACTTGTGCTTTTGATGCCATGAAAACTAGTTTTTAACTTTGAATTTATCAGTCCCTTTTTTTATGATAAAGATTAATGGGAGGAGGGGGACAATGTGGGGATAAGGACACATCTGTAATACCTTATTCAATAAAGAAAAATTTTTTAAAAAGGTGAATGGGAACAGGAGAATAATCTCAATACAATCATCGAAATACCCTAAAGTGTAGGTAGGCTGCAATATTCCATAAGCTGGGGATTCTTCAGCCACAGAGAAATGTCACACGATTGAATCGCAGGAGGGTGAGTGTGAGCCCTTTCTTTTCCTTTCCTCCCAGAGGGACTTCGGATTTCTTGCCCAGACCTGGGGACGCTGTGATGCTGGTGTGCTGCCTGGCAAGGAGTAGAGCTCATTCTTGGACCCTTGGAATGTCTGGCTTAGTTTTTTGTCTTTTTGGCCTTCAAAGATACATAGCCATCCTGAATTTTAAGCCACTAAAATTATTAGGAGAGGGGAAATATCAGAGTATGTCTTCTGACAAATGAATCTTAAATTGTACAGGAAAACAACAGAACCTTGGTCTTTCTGCAACTCGAGTCAGACTTTTTCTTCTATGATTTAAAGAGAATTCTCTTTCTTACAATGGAGGTTTTAGGCATTTGCTTATGAGTACTTAAATACATGTGTGAGTATATACATATGTGTGAGTTATATATTATAATTTTTTAAAATTCTAGTTTACAGGAGGGAACAGGAAGGCCTGTGGCTTCCAACAAGGCCGTTACCTGTGCAGAGCTCGTCTTAGATGTCTCGCCAAAGACACAAAGAGTCATTTTAAAGAAGAAGGTAAGAGAGCTTAGAATTTGGAGTTTAGAATAAAAGATTTTTAACGCTGGAAGAAACTCAGTTCTTTTGGTCCAACCCCTCATTTTACAGCTGAGGAAGTGGAGACTTAGGCGGAATGACTTGCTCAAGGCAGGAACATGGAGCCTTGATCTGGTTTATTTCTTCCCACTGTCCCATGACGCCTGCACTAGGAGTCCCAAGCCCTTCCCATCTTTGATGCCCTTTTTGGAAAACTTAATTCTGTTTGTTTTTTTCTAATATGTGATATCATTTTCATTACTCTATTTTTCTGTTGTAGTACTCCCCTAATCTACGTATTCCTAAATGTAATGCAAAAATGATCAAACTGACAATTTTTCCCATTTTTATGCTGACATTATTTTCAAGTCAGTTTAGGGAAATGTTTATGCTAATAGACCTATATATAAAGACAGTAAAATTTGGCTAGAAATATTACAAATGACAGAAGAACTGGTAATAAATAGTTCAACCTTCAAAATAAAAAAAGTTTCAGGACACAGAGTTGCAGAAGTCACTTTAAGAGAAGGGAGCTTGCCCTGGCTGGTATGGCTCAGTTGGAGCATCGTCCCATGCACTGAAAGGTTGTGGGTTCGATTCCTGGCCAGGGCACATACTTAGGTTATGGGTTCAATCCCCGGTCTAGTGTGTACAGGAAGCAACCAATTGATGTTTCTCTTTCTCTCTTGCTTTCTCCCACTCTCTTCCTCTTCCACTGTATAAAAATCGATGGAAAAAATATCCTCGGGTAAAGATTAACCAAAAAAAAACCCCCAAAATTCCCAAGGAGAAAATATTTATAACTAACAGCAATCAACTTACTATGACTTTTGAATACAATCAATTTATAAATTGGAAACTACTAATATAGTATACTTTCATTATAAACATGGTAGGGGAGATGATTTCTGGTATATGAGATTATTAATTATCACATATTGAGAATATCACATATCTATATCTATATATCTATATATATATCTATATATCTATATCTATCTATATATCTATATATCTATATCTATATCTATATCTATATCTATATCTATATCTATATCTATATCTATATCTATATATCAAAGGCTAATATGCTAAGTGTCCGACTGTCTGACCGGTCGCTATGACGCGCGCTGACCACCAGGGGGCAGACGCTCAACGCAGGAGCTGCCATGATGCGCACTGGCCATTTACAGAGAAATGGCAACGCAGATCTGGTGCTCACAGAGCAACACTCGGCTTCCCCCAAGCGGGACACAGGCCCCGCCACCACACCTGAGTGACAGCCCACCAAGTTGCAGCTGACACTGCCAAGACCCCATGACACAAAATGCGGCCCACAGACCAGCCCAGAAATGGTGGCTGTGGGCACCGGGTAATGATGTCACGTAGCAATGCCTGGCTTCCTCTCCCTAGCTACTAGCCTCCTTGCAGTTTCTTCAGCTCAGGAACACAACTTGCTTTATAGCCAGGTGGAAACATTTCACACTGTAACCAAATGTCTGTGAAGCGTTTTCCCATGTCTACTCTCTTTTGATTCTCACAGAAGTTCTGGAGTAGGTAGATAGGAGACTCGGGGGAATCCTATTTTCTTTTTATTAGCCAGAAAACAGAGATTTAGAAAGCTTAGAAACTTGACCTGACTGAAAAGAAGTAAGAAATGGTGGACCTTGAAAATGACTTCAGGTTTTCTCACTGCACAGAATATAGTCAAACACTGTTGCAGTTAAATATTTTACCCTTTGTTCTCCCTGCGTGATCTACAATAATAATCTGCTTCATGTTGATATTTACTGCTATGTTGTTGACAATTACCCGAAAGAGAAGTTAGGGTGTTTCACTGGGCTGGAAAAAGTTTAGCTAAATCAGAAAGCAGGTCTAATTAAACAAGTTTATTCTATATCTATAAAAGGCTAAGTTGACTTGCGCATGCGCTATACATATAAAGCTCTTGCTGGCGCCAGTCGCATGCGTGTGTTTCGATCTGTCATTGTGGATCATGAATTTGGTTGACACTTCTATTATAGAGAAAGGATGAATAGTGATATTAAAATATTTTTTCTAATTAATTTCCTTTCAATGTGCACGAATTTGTGCACTGGGCCACTAATACTTTATATAATTGGATCACTTTTTAAGGTAAGGGCACCCAAGGGTCACCATTTGGAACAGCAGTTAATCAGCAGTATTGCCAGTGGAGGTGATTAGGTTGAACTTCACCTGACTAGTTTGCTCAGAAAATATTTTTTTAATTTACATTATTTGTAATTTTTGGTTGTTTGGTTCAAGAGTGTAGCCCGATTCATCCTAAGTGCAACTAGGGATTAAAACTATGAAAGCTTGAATTTAAGCCTTTATGTGATGTGGAAACGTCTTTTAGTGTACTTGAGAACTTCTCCCTTACACGGAGCTGTGGCTGCACATGACTGCTCTTTCTGGTCTGCCCACAGGAACCAGGGAAGCGTTCTCAGCTGTGGAGGATGACCGGGACCGGCATGCTGGCCCATGAGGGCTCATCAGTGCCTCACAACCCCAACAAGCCCTCAGCAACCCGCTCCACCGAGGGCTCTGCCATCTTAGATATTGCTGGGCTAGCTGCCGTAACTGACAACAGGTAATATTGATTCAAGTTCATTGCTTTCGAATTCACTCAGAGGAATTCTATACCAAAAAGCGAGTCTGTAAATGAAGTAGACTCGCTTTGTTGTTTTCCTCAGTGACAGAAACCTCTTATGTTCCCAAATATGAGCATAGGGCCTTTATTTTATTTTTTTAAGCTATGGAGATGTTTAAAATTAAAACAATAAGGATATATTATAAAAAGTGAACGTTTCTTTCACCCAAACTTCCATTCACCATTACCCCCTAGAAGTGAACAGTTACTTTTTAAAAATCTTTAAAAAAATTATGCTAAATCTTTTGAAAGCAGAAATAAATTATTTAGAGAACAATCAAGGAGTTGTGGCTAACTCCTTGGATTCAAATCAGCTCTTTAGCTTTGACTGAATTCCTTTATTTGCTGTGCCTTAGTGTTTCTGTGAAGTCAGTGTATTTGTTTTCAGGTAATACCTTATTTACTTCCAGAACAACTTTAGATGACCTATAAGTTAAAACCCACTATAAATAAATGTGTTTGGAAATAAAACAGAACAAAGACTACTGAAAATATTTTAAAATGTGTTTGACAACCCTTCTCATACTGCATGATAGCTAGTCCTTGTGAGAATGCAAGAACCTATACTATTGTATATGTAAATAATAAATATTTTATATAAATATATACATATAAAATGAATCCTTAAAGTACTACTGTTACTCCATGTCCCTTTTTGTTGCTTTCCATTTTGTTTTATTCCCCTTTCCTCATTAAGAGATACCAGCTGCCATAGGGTCCAAGCTAACTGCCCATTAGATTTTAAGGGAAGAGGATATTGGAAGGACGAAGAATAAAACTGTGGTCCTAGTATTCCCTTCAGCCTGAACTGTATGACTCAGAGGACTCACTGCATTTCCCTTTATCCCAGGTATGAGCCGCTGATGCTCAGGAAGCCTGATCGCAGGAGAAGCACAACCCAGACCTGGAGTTTCCGTGAAGGAAAACTGACCTGCGGGCTACACGGGCTGGTGGTCCAGGTCTGTAGGTTTTGGCATCCTTAGTGGCAGGGAGCAGTAGTTCAGGCTTCTCTGAAATAAGGTCTCAATGAGGAGATACATGACATGTTCAATGGAGAGAACTAATTACAGAGCAAATGTGTATTATCTCATTTTATCAGGAAAGTCAGGAAACTTTTGTTGTGCCTTTGTGTATTTATATGGGCAATGTTCTTGAAGATGATACATATGAAATATATGAGGAATGGTTGCCTCCAGGGTGATGGGATTTTTTTTTTATTGGCTTATTTGGATTTTTTTCTTTGACATAAATTACTTACGTAATTTTAAGAAGAAGGAAAGAAAAATGTCTACTGAAAAAGCCCACCTCTAAGTGAGATGGGTTGGTTTGAGACCTGTGAAGTTAATATAATAGCTGCAAGAGTCCTTGGTAAAGTGTTCTCAGAGATGGTGAGTAGTCATCATGGGCTCTTGATTCTGTTTATTTCTGCATTCTTAGTGGTGCCCAAATAGCATTTAATTATTATAGCAAAAGTCAGGGTGAAGATTGCTGTGGTCAATTTCCCCTGTCCTCTAGTCAGCCAGTCTGCCCGTGATGAACTCACAAGTGCTTTATAAGCAAATACATTTGGAAAATTACCAGGAGTTTGTATTTTCTTCCCTTGGGCGTCAGGCTGGCAATGAGACCATGGATCTGAGACAGGAAGGTGTCTTGGGGGTTTGGGCTTTAGCAGAACATGTGTGACTGGGCATGCAGATCTGCCTCTGCCTGGGGTTTTACCCAAGAGGTAAACACGAAAACATCAGGCCCTGGCCGGAGAACTCTTAGAGTGTTGTTGCTGGTGGAAACCAGGCTGTCCTTCAGAATGGGAGCTTGTTCTCCAGGGTAGTGAGCAAAACTGCAAGGAGCCTCTGAGTGCTATTTGGTGAGATTTATTTTCTTTATCTCTATTGCCCTTAGCTTTTTTCATCCAAGACAAGCTGCTTACTTACATGAAGCACACATCTGGAATGGATTTGTGATTTTCAATTAGCAATACAATTCAGACTTCTAGAGGCAAAAGGGGGCTTGTTATAATTGTTGGGTTCTGAGTCTGATCCTGAATTTACTTCTGGCTTGTTTCTAAAACCCATGCAATTCTGATTTTCTTAGAGCATTTCCCTCCAAAAAATCCCTTTTGGTGTTTGTTGTTTCTTTTTAAAAAATATCTTTTTATTGATTTCAGAGAGGAAGGGAGAGGGAGCGAGAGATAGAAACATCAATGATGAGAGAGAATCATTGATCCTGCAACCCGAGCATGTGCCCTGACCAGGAATTGTACCATGACCTCCTGGTTCATAGGTCAACGTTCAACTACTGAGCCACGCTGGCTGGGTGTTGTTTGTTGTTTCTTGAATCTATGGTATCATTTCTCCGGTTGTGAATGACCCTGTTATAACAGTGTTCAGCTGAGCAGAATGTGTTTTAAGTAGGGAAATAGCTTGTTTCAATCATATTATTCAGAATAAAGTTTTTATTATAGGCATTTTAATGTTTTATGACACTGCCTTTATAAAGTTGTGTATGACTTTCTTTCTAAATTTACAACAGTCATGAAAGCTTTCTCCATGTTGAAATCTGTCCTATAAACCCAGTTCAAAGTATCCTTTTCATTGCTCAGTATTTAAATATTAACAAAGGGGATATAGAGACTAGCCATTGTCTTCTCTAGCCCTGTATTTGCTCTGCCATAGGCATCATCCTGTAGACTTCCGTTTTACTTGGAGCATATAGCAGGAGGTACAGCCCTTTTCTGCAAAGGCCTGAGTAACCGAGGATCAGACGACATTCCCAGCCTCCTGTTTCAGAAGAGGCCCCATCTTTTAACTCTTTGGATTGGTTGTTCAGTCATAGGCCTGTTTGGGGAGGTTTTCAACTCTAGAATGTGCTTCTTATTGGAAAGCTGAATGATAATGATAATTGCTTTATTTTCAGATTGTCTCAGGTTTTTAAGCAACCCTAATGAGACTACTCAGAGAAACAGGGCTTTTAGTACTTTTTTAAAAAGCTGTTTTTAATGATTAGCAGTTATTACTAAACCAAAATACTCTATTCATGGAAGTCCCTTACTCAGAATTCCCTGAATTCATAGAGCATAACTTTTCATCTTGCCCAAGTAATTCTACTGTTTTACATCATCTATAATGTTGAAAAAAAAATAGGTAATGCTTTACTGTACATTGACCATGACCCTTCAAAAGAAGATTTAAATTTGATAACTTGTTTCAAATGACACGTTAAATTGTCAAAGTCAATGCCTTTACTTTCGTCTTTTCTTACACATCTTTATTGTGTCTTTTAGGCCAAAGGAGGGCTTTCTGGTTTGTTTGATGGAGCTGAAGTCGTTCTTGGTCCTGACACTTCCATGGAGATTTTGGGGCCAGTTCCACCTGAACAACAGTTTATTAACCAAAAACTGAGGCCTGGTTCTGGAGTGTTATCTATCAGAGTCATCCCAGATGGACCAACTAGAGCACTACAGGTGATAATTTATCTTAAAAACTGACATGAAAGAATCCTAGTACCCGCCCCCCCAATGGTTAGTTATTCAACAAATATTTATAAAGATACAGTGTCTTCATTTATAAAGTGAGGATAAGACCAACCTCACAAAGTTGTTAGAAGAATTAAAGTATAAATATAAGAGGATATAAAAAATAAAGTACTAGTATAAGAATTGAAGATAATGCAATGTAACCTGAGATAGTGCATCATAATCCATAGTACCTCTTTAAAAAACATCCTATTTTAGACAAAGGTGAATTGAGGTTTGCATATTTTGACTTGAGCTGTAATTCTGGATCACCTACAGATGCCAGCCCCACTAGAAGAGGGTTTCAGGTCTACATGTAGCTTGGCCTTTGCCATGTAGACGGGAACAAGTTTGTTTCACTGTGACGTAAATCTTACCTTAGCAGTGCTTTGGAAACCATTAAATTCCGTAGGATTATTGACCATGCAGTGAGTTTTGACCGACACAATCTATATGGAATGGGTTTCGCTGTATAAATATAAGCCCTCTTAGTACACTGTTTTATTTGACCTCAGATAACGGATTTCTCTCAACGGAAAAGTGACCGTTCATCATATGAAGTGGATGAACTTCCTGTTACTGAACAAGAGCTACAGAAATTAAAGAATCCAGGCACAGAGCAGGAATTAGAAGTAAGTTTTAAGTATTGCAAATTCATTTCTTTATCATAAATTTGGTTAGAATTTTGCTCCGGGTGTTCTCAATTTAGGCCTCCTCTTTTCTTTCTGCCTCTGTGAACTCTAAATATAGGTGTTGCTTCAGTGTTTAATGTTATCACAACATGAATGTGTTAGTATGTTAGTTAAATGACAGCTAAAGAATGTGACAAATGTTGCTAAATTAAGATGACAGTGAACAAAGCTAAACTACTTGATTTAGACAGGAACGAAGGTGCTCCCCCCCCCCCCCCCCCCAGTTGATTCTGACATGTCCCTTCCCCTCTCTCTGTTTGGATATTGGGAAGAAAGTAAAAAATTGAAAAGGAGCATGAGATGAACACGAAAAAGCACACTTTTTTCAGTGATCTTTAAAAGTCAAATATCTATATGTAAAGCACTGTATTGGATATTAGGCTAGTTCAGTGAATAACTTATAAAGAACTTGCATCCCAAATAGGGAGAAATATTGTAAATAATTATTCCCTTAGAATAAATGCAGAATGTTATCAATACTCTGATAGAGGTATTATCATATCAGACTAGAGTTCTGGATGGGTAGGGAGCTGATGGAACTTAAAGGCATCAAGGTGAATAATATGACTAAGTAAGTGGTTTTCATCTGCTTAGGGATGAAATCCCTCTGTTTTAAGCTGTCAGCATGCCATATTTTGGTTTCCTTTCAGGTGCTTGTGAAGTTAGAAGGTGGAATCGGGTTGTCCTTAATTAATAAAGTGCCAGAAGAACTGGTCTTTGCAAGTCTTACAGGAATCAATGTGCACTATACACAGTTGGCAACCAGTCATATGCTTGAGCTCAGCATACAGGATGTACAGGTAAGGGGCAGGACAGTTTACAGGGGTCCTCAAACTTTTTAAACAGGGGGCCAGTTCACTGTCCCTCAGACCGTTGGAGGGTCGGACTATAGTTTAAAAAAAAACTATGAACAAATTCCTGTGCACACTGCACATATCTTATTTTGAAGTAAAAAAACAAAATGGCAAAAACACCCGCATGTGGCCCGCGGGCCGTAGTTTGAGGACGCCTGGTTTAGAACTTGTTAATCTCCTTGTGTTCTTGCTGAATACCCAACCAGATCCAGTGTTTGGTGTTCTAACAACTTCAGTGCTTTGGCAAAGTACCTTTTTGTGGCCTTCAAAAAGTCATTCTATGAAAGCAATTGTTTCTACCTACATTTGTGTCATTAATGTTTGTATATAGCAGAATTCTGAATATAGCAGCTAGTCTAACAGTAACTTAGATAACTTAGTCAATGTGACATGGAGGAACCCAGGGTTCCCCATCTTGCCAATATTAGAAACAACAGGAAGACATCTATCCATCACTCAGAGGAACTGAAGTTCATCATAGGAAGAAAAGACAAGGGAACTGGACTTGTGCTTCTAGCCAACATGTAGTGACAGGAACCAGATTTACTCTCCTACATGAATCGACCCCTAAATCCAGATAAAACAAAGAGATAACAGGTCCAAGATACTGGACATCAGGCAGCAGTGTGAGAGGTGGGAAACAAAAGAGATGAGCCTTGCAGTTGCTCAGCTTACTGAGAAAGTTTCCCGGCCATGGCACTGGGAGGGGAGGGGGAACTAGAATGGATGAGTTGAACAAACAGAGCTGGAGTCCTAGCACTGAGGCAGCTAGATTTCAGAGGACAGCATACCTGGGAGGAACATGCTTCACAGAAAGAAAACATGGGAGCCCTACAGAGGGGCCCTATGAGTATTCAGCAGAGGACAGATCAGTGATGTGTGTGAGGAAACTGCCATCCGAACCATCCGAAAGGATCTCAGCGCTAGCACCTGCTGCTCCCCAGCGCTGGAGATGGTGCTTCTTCCTCCCAGCCAGACTGGATGTTGGGAGGAGTCCTCCACCAAGTCTTGCCTCCATGCTGAGCTATGATTAGCCCTGGGCTGAGCACTGCTCCAGACCTACCTAACAAATCATAAAAGGAAGGTCTGAAAGGATAGATTTGTTTCCAAGTAACTTAACTGCATCCTGAACATAGCTCAAGATGTAATGGAAAACAAAAATATTCAGCAGCCAAAGTAAAATTCACAATATCTGGCATCCTATCAAAAAGTACCAGGTGTGCAAAGGGGCAGGAAAACACAATATAAAATCAGAATAATCAGTCAAAAGGGACCCAGAGCTAACACAGATGTTCGAATTTTCAGAGGACATTAAAACTATTATGATAACTATTCTACATGTTGAAAAAGTTAAGTAGAAACATGGAAGATATAAAAAACTCAAATTAAACTTCTACAGATTAAAATGAAATGAAAAATACACTGGATTTGATTAATAGCAGATGACACATTGTAGAACAAAAGATTAGTGAACTTGAAGACGTAGCAATAGAAACTGTGTGAATTTAAATAGAAAATAGACATATCTCTTTATTGTACTTCATTATGCTTCACAGTTACTGTGTTTACAAATTGAAGGTTTGTGGCAACCTTGCGTTGAGTGTCTATTGGTGCCATTTTTTATTTTTTTTATTTTTTATTTTTTCTAGAGTTGGTGCCATTTTTTAATAGCATTTGTTCACTTTGTGTCTCTGTCACATTTTGATAATTCTCAATAGTCCAATGTTTTTCAGTATTACTACATTTGTTATGGTGATCTGTGAACAGTGATCTTTGATGTTACTATTGTAGTGGTTTGGGGGTACCATGAGCCACTCCCATATAAGAATGCATACTTCATTAATAAATCTTGTGTGTATTCTGACTGTTCAACCAAATGGCCATTTCCTCGTCTTCCTTTGCTTATTCTGCCACTCGCTTAGACACAACTTGAAATTAGGCCAATTAATCCTATATAATAAAGAGCTAATATGCTAATTAGACTGGATGGCAGAATGACCTTCCAAAACGACCAGTGCGAGGGGGGGGGCGGGGGGGCGGGGGGGGGGGGGCGCGGGGCTGCAAGGCAGCCAGGGCTGCTGCAAGGGCCGAGGCGGCACCTGGGGCTGTGAGGGCCAAGCCCTTTGCATTGGGCCTCTAGTAACTCTATAATGGCCTGTAAGTTTCAAGTGAAAGGAAGAGTTGCATGTCTCTCACTTTAAATCAAATGCTAGAAACGGTTAAGCTTAGTGAGAAAGGTGTGTCAAAAACCAAGACAGGCTGAAAGCTAGGCCTCTTGCACCAGTTAGCCAATTGTGGATGCAAAGAAAAAGGTCCTGAAGGAAATTAAAAGTGCTACTCCAGTGAACATATGAATAATAAGAAAGCAAAACAGCCTTGTGCTGATAAGGGAAAAGTTTAATGATGGGGATAGAAAAAGCAAACCACACTATTCCCTTAAGCCAGAGCCTAATCCAGAGCAAGGACCCAACTCTTTTCAGGTCTCTGAAGGCTGAAAGAGGTGAGGAAGCTGCAGAAGAAAAGTGTGAAGCTAGCAGAGGTTGTTTATGAGGTTTAAGGAAAGAAGCCATTTTCATAATGGAAGTACAAGGTGAATCAGCAAGTGCTGATGTAGAAGCTGCAGCAAGTTATCCAGAAGATCTAGCTAAGATAGTAATTGAAAGTGGTTACACTGAACAAGAGGTATTCAGTGAAGATGAAATAGCCTTCTATTGGAAGAAGATGCCACCTGGGACTTTCATAGTGCAGAGGATAAATCAGTGCCTGGATTCAGAGGACAGCCTGGCTCTCTTGTTAGGGGCTAATGTAGCTGGTGATTTTAAGTTGAAGCCAACTCTTATTTACCATCTGAAAATCCTAGGGCTCTTAAGAATATACTCAATCTATTCTCTCTGTGCTTGATAAATGGACAACAAAACCTGGATGACAATACATCCTTTTACAACATGGTCAACCTAGAATTCTATGCCCAGCAAGTATACCTTTCAAAAAATAAGGGTGAAAGAAAGATGTTTTTATACAAACAAAAGCTAAAAGAACTCATACCAGCAGATCTGCACTATAGACAATGTTAAAGGACATCATTCAGGCAGAAGGAAATGGTACGAGATAGAAATCTGGATCTACACAAAGGAAGGAAGAGTACCTGAAATGATGATAACTTGGGGGTAAATACAATAATTTTCTATTTAAATCTCTTTAAGCGGTAATCAACTTGTTTAGACAAAAATTATTATCACTATATTTTGAGATCTATAACACATTAGAGTAAAATGAATGACAATAATAGCATACTGTCTGGAAGAGGAAAAATGGAACTATATTATTAATTTTTTTATACGTGAAGTATTATGATGTCATTTGAATGTAGGCTGTTAAAGATGAATATCACAAACCTTAAAGCAACTACCAAAAGAGTTACACATAATAATCCAACAAAGGAGATAAAATAGAGTCATAAAAAGTACTTGATTAATCCAAGAAAAGGCACACAAAAGAGGAAAACTCAGAAAAGAGCGGATGGGACAAATAGGAAGATGGTTGATTCATCAAACCTAACTGTATTCAATGTACATGCTCTAAACACCTCCAATTAAAAGACAGAGGTTATCAGATTAGATTAAAAAGCACGACCCAATCATATACTGCCTACAAAAAACACACATTAAAATTAAAGACACAAATAGGTTCAAAACAAAAGAATGGAAAAAGATATACCAGGCTAACACTTGTCATAAGAAAGTGGGAATGGCTAGATTATATCAGACATAATAACTTACAGAGCAAAGAACATTACCAGGTGTTAGAAAGGTAATTTCATAATGATAAAAGAGACAGTCAATCAAGAGGGCATAACATTCCTGAATATGTAGACAGAGCTTTAAAATATACAAAGCAAAAAAACTGAAAGAAGAATATAGACATACACAATTATAGTAGAAGATTTCATTGCCACTCTCTGAATATTTGGTAGAACAAATAAGCAGAAAATCATGAAAGATATACTAGATTTGAACAGCACTACTAACCCACTAGGCCTATTGATATTTATAGAACACTCCACCCAGCAACAGCAGGACACATGTTCTTCTCAAGCGCACATGAACATTTCCAAGATGGACCACATTCTGGACCATAAAACGATTCTCAAAAAATTCAGAAGTATTTAAGTCACACGCAGTGTGCTCTTTGATCACAATGGAATTAAAGTAGATATAATGGAAAAAGAGTTAGGAAAATCCCCCAAATATTTGGAAACTAAATAGTAGACTTCCAAATAACCCATAGATCAAAGAGCAAATCAACGTAGAAATTAGAAAATACTTTGAACTGAAGGAGAATGAAAACACAACATATCAGAATTTGTGGAATGCTGCTAAAGCTGCTAAACATCACCAACAACAAACCCAAAATAAGCAGAAGAAGGGAAATAATAAAGATCTCAGCAGAAATTAATGAAGTAGAAACCAGCAACTACAGTAGAAAAAAATCAAATAAAAAGCTAGTTCTTTGAGATCGATGAGACCAGGACTAAAAAGAGAAGGCACAAATTACCAATATCAGGAAAGGGAGAGGTGCCAGACAAGTAAAACCTCCTCTGGGAATGGAGGTTTTGGGGGAGCTGCATGCCCAGCATGGCCCCTCCTCGGGCTGCCAGGCCCCTGTGTTTTTACTGTGGTTGCAGGGCTGTTGGTTTCCCAGGCCACTGTGGACCTGGGGAGGACGAGGGGAGTGACAATGCCACAGAGCTTCTGTTCTTCTCGAGTTTTAGCTAATTTTCTCGAATAAATGATCCCTGGATAGTTGCAAACCTTTAACTTTCAGAGTTCTGAAAAACTAGATTTTGACAATGTTTGCCAGTTTTGTTGTGACGCTATCAAGACAATTCTCTTTGTAACATCATTCCTGGGATCCTCCTCTCCAGCCTTCACCAAGATTGAAATGCTGCTATTGTGGGTCTTCAGTGAGACTATATTTTTACAGCTGCTGTTTAGACAGAGTCAAATGGCAAGGGTACTTCCTGAGTGGCCTGCATATTGTGAGACCCCAGTCAAAGGTAAAAATGAGAACTGAACCACTTGGCTGTTTTTGTTTTATTTTGCCTTTTCATGTCCCAGGTGGACAATCAGCTCATTGGTACCACTCAGCCCTTCATGCTCTACGTGACGCCTGTGAGCAATGAGAATGAGGTCATTGAGACAGGCCCTGCCGTGCAGGTGAATGCGGTGAAGTTCCCCAGTAAGAGTGCGCTGACCAACATCTACAAGGTAGGCTGGTGGGGTTGAGCTGTGCCAGGTTTGTTCTCTCACAGCCAAGTGTCTGAGCAGCGGAGCAGGGTGTGGATGGAAATAGTCCCGTGGGGCGAAGGCACAGTGGCTTATTAAATTGTGGAAAGGAATTGACAGGAATTCCTCTTAGCACTGTGTTCTCAATTGTGTATGTGATGACCTTGCCCGTGGTAGCTCTGGCTCCATTGGGGGCCAGAGTCTGTGAAGTCTTGGTGGGAAAGCATAGTGTCTTCTAGTCTGATCGGGACCCAGGCATGATCCAGATGTGTTATTAAAATAGAGTAATCCAGAATACTATTGGAAAAGGGGCAGGAGGGGTCTGACCTTGTGACTGACATCCTCCTATGGAAGCTACCACACCATTTGCTAAAAGCGGACCATTCAGAGATAAACTTTCTTTCCTGGAGAATCTGCATGTATAAGCAGGCTATATGGCAGCAAGTCCTGGAAAAGTAGGAGCTGACAAAGAGGTTGCTTCCTATAGTTCTGGTCCTTTGTCACTGGTGTGATGAGGCCAAGCCTCACGTCCATAAGCCCACACTTGCTGCTCCTTAAACTAGCTGCCAGCCATGTGAGCTCAGCACTGTGAAGTTCAGCCACCACCGTGCATCTGAAAGTGTCATGCTGACTAATGAGACCCAGGTGCCCTCAGAACCAAACAATCAGGCGATGAATTATCTAAACATGTGGAATTTGGGGCTAATTGTAACAATGTAGAGAGAGATGAACCAGAAATACTTTGGCAATCTATGTATATAAAAGGCTAATATGCTAAGTGTCTGACCATCCAGGTAATGACATCCCGTAGCAACTCCCAGCTTCCTCTCCCTAGTGATTAGCCTCCTTGCAGTTTCTTCAGCCCAGGAACACGACTTGCTTTATGGCCAGGTGGAAACATTTCACACTGTAACCAAATGTCTGTGAAGCGTTTTCCCATGCCTCATCTCATTTGATCCTCACAGAAGTCCTGGAGTAGGTAGACAGGAGACTCGGTGGAATCCTTTTTTCATTAGCCAGAAAACAGAGATTTAGAAAGCTTAGAAACTTGACCCGACTGAAAAGAAGTAAGAAATGGTGGACCTTGAAAATGACTTCAGGTTTTCTCACTGCACAGAATATAGTCAAACACTGCTGCAGTTAAATATTTTACCCTTTGTTCTCCCTGCGTGATATACAATAATAATCTGCTTCGTGTTGATATTTACTGCTGTGTTGCTGACAATTACCTGAAAGAGAAATTGGCGTGCTCCACTGGGCTGGAAAAAGTTTAGCTAAATCAGAAAGCAGGTCTAATTAAGCAAGTTTATCCTATATAATAAAAGCCTAATATGTTAAGTGTCCAGTCTATTCAACCAATCAAAGCATAACATGCTAATGATATGCTAAGGCCGCTCAACTGCTCCCTATGACATGCACTGACCACCAGGGAGCAGTCAACTGGTTGACCAGTCGCTATGATGTGTACTGACCACCAGGGACCAGACGCTCCAACCAGTAGGTTATCTTGCTGCTGGGGTCTGGCAGATTGGGGCTGAGCAAGGAGTGGGCCTAAGCCGTCAGTCAGACATCCCCTGGGGGCTCCCGGACTGCAAGAGGGTGCAGGCTGAGCTGAGGGACCCCCCGATTGCACGAATTTCATGCACTGGGCCTCTCATCTATATATATAAAGCTCTCACTGGCTCCAGTCGCATGCGTGTGTTTTGATCTGTCATTGTCGATCATGAATTTGGTTGACACTTCTATTATAGAGAAAGTGCAAATAGCGATATTAAAATATTTTTTCTAATTTCCTTTCAATGTGCATTAACTTCCTTTCAATGTGCAACAGGCCACTAGTATGACTATAAAATCACGTGAGTAAAGAATTCATAGCATGTCATTGGGGCCTTTGCAATGGCACAGAAAAACTGAATGGGAGTTTTTTTCTGGGCTTCACGCTGTAAGTCAGAATTCCTTTATCCCTAGCACCTGATGGTCACGGCTCAGAGGTTCACAGTGCAAATTGAAGAGAAGCTGCTCCTCAAGCTGCTGAGTTTCTTTGGCTACGATCAAGCAGAACCAGGTAATGTTGAACGTTCTAGGTTTGTATCTGGGAATTGGCCCAAGAATGGCATTTTTTAGCCTGCTTGTGGAAATAAGGTTTTTGGGTATAAGCTCTCTTTCCACATCGTAGCCTGAACTAGGAAGGTTTGTGTTTCAGTTTTCAGAGTATTGCTTGTTGACAGATTGAAGTACATCTGGGCGTGAAGGAGGCTGCTCGGAGGTGTCCTGGAATGCCCGGCGCTAAGCCTTTGGGAAGCTGTATACTCTTCCTCTTTGTTTTGCGTTTTTGACTCCTCTTCTCTAGGCTGACAGAAATGATGGTAGTTATTTAGCACACCACTTTGTTTCCTAACCTTTGTTTATGAAGCAGACTGAGGGCCAAGAATCAGAAATCCCTTCGGCAGTTCCTTTGGTTTAGTTGAAGAAAAAAAATTGGCTAGCCTCAACACCTTAACTTTTTACATTCATCCCCTTATGCCTTACATAGGTTTTTAATTACTTTACTCTTCTTTGGAGAGGGAAGTAAGATAAGCTGTTGAGAAAACTACGTTTTTCAGCTACAGAAATAATTGAGCTGCTGTCTTTTTGTTTTAGATTCCTCATCGTGGCCTTTGCAAGACTACATACAGCCTAGAGAAAATCAGTGATGCTTAGTCTTTTGAAGACTACAGTAATAGTTGAGACTGGAGAAATGATAAAATAGGAACATGTATGTTTATTGTCCATGTCTGCTAAAGAAAGAAAGGATCCCTGGACATGTGTGCATATGCACATACATACACACCATGCAAGCAAAATATTTTTGCCTTTTTATTCCAGACTTGGAATTTAAGCTTTTCGTGTTTTTGGGATTAAGAGCAAGATGCTGTCTGTTTAGTGCTGTGTTTTCACTTTGGGTTGGAATGCCAGTGTTTATTTGTGCTTAGACAGTCACTTAAGAGCCTGCCTGGCAGGTATCTGTTTTCTTTTGGTAACTTCCTGAGAAGTTTTACTTTAAATTTGATTGGACGTGCTTTTCCTGTAAGTTGCTCTAAATAATTTCCCCTCCCCCACTCCACCAAGCATCGTCTTGTGGATTTAGATTCTGTAAAGGTCTGGCCTGCCTTTCACTGGAGTATCTTCTCTGCTTCCTATTTCTGTGTCCTGATTACAGATAAGCTGGGCTCTGTTGCAATATCTTTTTTTTACCCCTTTTTTTCTATAAATAGAACTATAATAGCTTACAGCATTAATGTATTTGGTAAGTAGATATGTATAATATCTTTGTTGTTATTTCTAAGGCACATGAAGCCAAGTGAAAATACGCCGCCCAAATGGGTATGGGCATAACATTGAGTCAAAGGGCACATTGCTGTGGTTTAGCCCTTAACCTTTCTACTTCATGAGATAATAAGTAAAAAATAGGCCTCGACTCTGCTATTCAAACAGGTGCTCACCGTTTGGGAGAGAGAATGCTGCTGGTTGTGACATCAGTTCTTCATAGCCTGCAGCCTTTTTCTTTCTAAGGCATTATGTTTTGTTCCGATTCGTTATTTATTGGTCATTGTTTATTTTGATTTGGTTAAAATACACTCCAAGTACTTACTTGGATGTCATCTTCTGAAATAAATTCAGAAAATCTAGGTCATCTAATCTAATAATAGACAAATATGCAAATTGACCGCACCTTCACTACGCCCAAGCCACGCCCACCAGCCAAGCCACGCCCACCAACCAATCAGGACGAATATGCAAATTATCCAAACAAAGATGGTGGCTAATTTGCATATCGCGACAGCGTAGAAAGAAGCCAAGAGCTGCAGAAGGGAGCAAAGCTGCAGAGAAGCAAGCAAGCCGGGGGGAGGAGAAGGGAGGAGCGGAGGCGGGGCTGGGGGAGAAGGAAGTTGAGCAGGCGGGGCCGGGGGAGAAGGGGCGGGGCCGGGGGAGAAGGGAGGAGCGGAGGCGGGGCCAGGGGAGAAGGGAGGAGCAGAGGCGGGGCCAGGGGAGAAGGGAGGAGCAGAGGCAGGGCCGGGGGAGAAGGGAGGAGCGGAGGCGGGGCCGGGGGAGAAGGGAGGAGTGGAGGCGGGGCTAGGGGAGAAGGGAAGAGCGGAGGCGGGGCCAGGGAAGAAGGAAGGAGAGCGGGCTGGCAGAGAAGTTAGAAAAGCAGGGGGGCTGGCGAAGAAGGCGGGGCGGGGGAGAAGGAAGGAGCGGAGGCGGGGCCGGGGGAGAAGGAAGTTGAGCAGGCGGGGCCAGGGTAGAAGGGGCGGGGCCGGGGGAGAAGGGAGGAGCGGAGGCGGGGCCGGGGGAGAAGGGAGGAGTGGAGGCGGGGCCAGGGAAGAAAGAAGGAGAGCGGGCTGGCAGAGAAGTTAGAAAAGCAGGGGGGCTGGCGGAGATCGCGGGGCGGGGGACAAGGGAGGAGAGCGGGCAGGGTGGGGTAGAGTGCAGCAGGAAACCCTATTGCAGGATTTTTCCTGCAACGGGAACGCTAGTTTATAATAATAATAATGACAACAGCAACATGGTTTTTAGAAAACTCATTACCAACCAACACACTCATGAGCTCTCACTTCCCCATCCGGATTATTTCCCCAAAAGTGCTCTGCCAGGGGGTACAGAGTCACAAACCAAAGATTAAGCTATTGTGCTTTTTTGGTCAACAGCATGAAACAGATCTGCTTTTACAAGGAAATGCATCAGGATACTGTGCATAATTCTGAACCATGAAAAACTAAGTTTAGAGGGAATTGGTGTTTTCATTTTTCTGTGAGTTTTTAAATATGTGAATCAAGTGTTTGAATCATGAGGCTTCAGGAGATTCATTTAAAAAAAAAAATTCTCTTTGTACCAGAGGTTGAAAAATATGACGAAAACCTCCACGAAAAGACAGATGAGCAAGGTGGAACACCAATTCGCTACTACTTTGAAAATCTCAAGATCAGCATTCCCCAGATCAGGCTGAGCGTGTTCACCTCCAACAAGTTACCCCTGGACCTTAAGGTGAGCTGAGATCTGGATAAGTTTTAAACAATGACTTTTCCTCAGAAAAGAGTGAGTGTGTTTACTCTTTGCTTTTTCTGCCCAGCATCATTTGTAACAGACATTTTTACAGGTTTCCTTCTTTAGGGGGTTTACTGACTCTGTGTGTGTGTGTGTGTGTGTGTGTGTGTGTGTGTGTGTGTGTATACATGTTCATTTTTTAAAAATGTTTAAGTATGACTTTGCTGAAGATTAAGGTGTAACAAAAGAGAAGACAGAGAAGTACATTAGAACTCACCTGCTCTCTGCTTAGCTCTTGGCTCATCTCAATGAGGTAAAAGCCTCATTGCCTAGGACTGCTCCCAGACTCAAGAGGAAAACTACCACCGAGACAGTGTCTTCCTTTTGTGCCCAAGACCTACCTGCCCTCCTGCTTCTCTCCTCCTCTCTTTGTCTTCCTCGTCTTGAATGGGTGACATTAGAAATGCCTGCCACTTCAAGGAGGACGTGGCCACATACCCTCTACTCACAGAGACGTGGCCTTGCCTACCCCCAGACCAGATGCAACACGATCATCTTGATACGCACCTGACGACACAGTCTGAGTAGCTTCTTCATTTTCTGCAATAAAATCTTTATTAGTCTGGTCAACATCAGATCATATTTGGATAAGAACAGGGCCGAGTGGCTGCTTCATGAAGGCAGCAGAGTGGGGCTGAGCTGCTGGGCCTGCTGGTCAGGATCAGGGGACGGGGATTGCTCCTGCAGCGTAGACTGGCAAGGGTGCCCTTTCTGACGCACTGCCCACTGTCCTGTCTGCTTCATTTGCTTTAATTTCATGTTTCCCAGGAGACTGCAGATACTTACAATTAGCATGGGCGTGGGGGAAAACCATGGGAAAACCACTATCTTGCTAATATCCACAAGTATCCACTTGACTTCTGTGACCCTTCGGAATGGGTTTGTTTGATAAAGTGTATATTCCCCCGAGCACTTGGCACTCGCCCAGCGGGCCAATGTTAAGCATTTCCTGAGAGTTAAGGACTTCTTGTTTTTAAAATCATCTTACTAAGAAACACAGACACCTAAATATTCCTTTTAAATTGCTCCCAGCAGAAAACTTGCCCCCAGACTGACAAATGCAGCATGATTTTCTCTGGGGGAGTGGCCCCTGACAGCGTTCCATGGTGGTGCCGCTGCCTGTGTGCTCTGCATACAATAGGCTGGGAATCATTCAGGCCAAAGTTTCACTTGGCACTCTGCTTAGGGAACATTTTAAGGCATTTCTCAAACGATTGTTAAGGAAATTCAGTGGAGTGGCCACATAATGAGGTGTGGGCGGCGGCCACTCTGAGTGGGGTACATCAATGTTTCAAGCAGGGTGCTGGGAATTGTTGGGACTTCAGAGTTAAATTCTCAGCTTGTAGAAGTCACCGTTTTACCGTGTCTTGGTTTCTCCTTGTGGAGCCTGGGACTCATAAAATAATGTCATTTATTCAAAGAGTTTCCTAACAGAGTAATATCCCTTTATTAGCCGCTCTTAGGAAGAGCAGCGTGCTCTTTGTGATGCTATGTAATGGCTGAAAGTATGTGCTTAGGAAATGGAGCCCTGTCCCAGAGCAGGAGTCGCAGGAGTCTGACTAAAAGGTAACCGTGTCTTTGGTGTTGAAGGAATAATTATCTCGATTCCCTTGACTCCAGGCCAGAAGTGAGGCTGTCAGAAATCTCAGAGCGCCGTCTCTTCAGGTTTACACCGAGGGAACGTTATTGCAGATAGTCTGTTCGGAGGGACTCGAAGCAGTTTCACATCTGCTATCTCAATTGGATTCCTTCCTTTGTGATGGGAGAAGGGGGAGGTAATAAGTTTAAGTTCCATTTCACAAACGCAGAGAGGAAAGCACAGCATCCCCACCCCCAGTCTCCCCATTATTCTCCCAGGTCTGCAAGTTAGCGTAGCCGACTAATATGGAGAATGCCAGGTAGCTTATATGTTCTTTCTCTCTCTCTCTCTTTTTTTAAAGATCAAAAGGAGCCAGGAGCCTTTAAAAGGTTTCACAAGGTGGCCTACAGCAGTTCTTTTCCCATTTAGAGCATGGGGGTATTACAAAAGAAGGGCTTTAATTGAGCAATCTAGTTTGGAAGAAAACCCACATTTTAATGGTCAGAGAGCAAGAGGGTGGGGGTGAGGGGGAATTTCAGACAAAGACACTATTTAAAAAGCCTAAAACTGTCTTCTCAAAGGCTTGAAATAATTTGTTGGGAAACTTCAGACCCTTTACTTTTTTCCTCCCCTTCCTAAATAAAAACCAGATTTGTTAAAGGAAAAAAGATCCAGTATTGTTAATTGTATTTCAGAAAGTGCCAGAGAGGGAAAGATCCCTGTAGTTTTAAACACCGTCCCAAGAGGGAAATGGGCAGATACCCTGCTTCACATAAACAGTCTCTATGTACCATAAATAAACCTTTAAAGAATGAATTCCAGACAGTTTTGTTTAGTGCAGGATAAACTAAGAGAGGAAAGGACGTGGCCCAGGGGCTGGCTTGCGATCTGAGACCTTATGGCGTATGGACAGGTATTTCTCCTTTCAGCTCTATAAAGTTTCTGGAAGACTTCAGCAGTTTGTGTCTGGCGGAGGTAGGAGTAGACACTTTCCTACTTTTATTAGGAACTTATGAGCACAGATTGTTTTCCCCAGAATCCATTTTATAACAGGAAACTGCTACTTGAGTAAATGAGCACCAACTTTGTATACTACTGTATGTGACTAGTCCTCTAGTTACTCTAAGGAAAAGTCCAGTTTGGCTCTTTCCCTCTCATCCCTTCTACTTCGACCAGAACAGCCTGAAGGTGGCAGGATTACTCATACCAATAGCTGTGGCAGCTTTTTCCAATACGGGAGGCCCCGGAGCAGTAAATGACAAGGGCAGGTCATTCTATTGAAGGGCCAGAATACTAGTATTTCCTTGCTTCAGACAAAGCACAGCAGCCATTCCGAAAGAGGATAGTGTCTCCGGTGGGTAAGGGTTTGACAACTTAGTACAGGTTTCAGAGTCTTTGCTACTCTGTGTGGTTCCACCTCTTCAATGTTTGGTTGCAATGAGGAAGTTGGGGTAAAAGCTTTTTGCCTTAAGCCTTTGTTTTGATCTCATTTCCTCTTCTCTGAGAAGAAAGCAGTGCTCTGAGCTGTGTTGACAAAACAAACTCTGAGCTGCTGTCAGTACCTGGCTTCGCCAGCATATTTGTTGTGTAGCTCGAAGCAAAACAGTTAAGCCTTCAGGACCTCAGTTTCCCTGTCCAGGAAATGAGGAAGATAATGCCTGCTTATTACTTCATCACCACTCACCCATGGATGGATGAGACGTGCAGGAATGAGCAGCGGAAAGTTTTCCAGGAGAGATAATCTAATCCTCCATTCTGGTCTCTATGCTCTCCACCTAATCCGTAGTTACTGTTGTGAAAATTAGCATGTTCAAGTCTGAGACCTACTAATAACCATCTCCCATCAGTTTTGACCATCCTCTTAGCATTGCTTTAGTTTTACTTAAAACAAAAAGGAGAGTGTTAGTGTGAATTAATTTGAGGATGCTCTTAATCTCTAAAATGTTTTGTTCTCCAATTTTTAGTAAAAGCACCAAATCCAGTGGCTTTTTCCCTTCCTTGTAGGGTCCTCGGCCGACTTTGATGTTGCTGCCTCTTGATACCAGTCCTCTCTGGTTCTCTTCTTACTCTCCTATTTGTTTCTTCTCTGTCTTTTTCACAGTTTTATTTTACTCTACTCTTCCTTTCCTAATTTATATGTTAAAGGCCATTTTTTTTTCTCTGAACTAACCTGTTTGGTTATATCACTAGTCCATTTTTTAAAATCATATGATTGGTCTTTTATCTGACTTTAGAAGCTCTTTATGTAAGTTCTGTATTTGATATAAGTTGCAAGTATATTTTCTTTGGTTTTTCATTTGTTTTTTTACTTTGCTCTTGGTGTTTGTAAATCATACAAAAGCTTTCTATTTTTATATTGTCAAATTTATCAGTCTTTTGCCTCTTTGAATCTGAATTTTGAGTCACAAAGAAGTTTCCCCACTCTCTGGTTTTAGACAGTGTCATCTTCAATTTTGTGGTGTCATTTCAATTATGAACATACTCTTGTTAAAAGAAAATACATGCTAAAAGATTAAAAAAGAAATAAGAAAATAAAATAGAAAGTCCATTAAATTTCACATGAGATTTTACTATAAAGACATGTTAACTCAGTGGGAAATATACAGGTGTTTTAATAAGTGCTATTAGACTATCTAGATAGCCATATAGAAAAACATAAAATTAGATTTATTATTCACATTCTACAAAAGGATAACTTCTAAGTGGATCAGAACTGTACTATTATTAGCATGAGCAAGTGTTTTCACATTCAAAAAACAGAATTTGGGATGCTCTCTAAAATACTTGAAATATCAATCATGTTAAATAAAAATATAAATTGGAAAATAGACTACATCCGAAAATTATTTAATGGTTTATAGCAGACCCAAACCAGCTGAGAACTACAAGAAAAGCTAGATATTTTTAAAAAACATACAAAAAAACAAAGTCTGTTTGAAGGTATTGGAAAGCTACCAAGCCTGCCAGGACTCGAGGGTCCAAGATTTATGAGAGGAGGGAAACTTGATAAGGTGAGCACAACGTTTACTCTGCGTTTATTTTTGAGACATTTCTGATTTGTAAGTGGTGTGGGGAGAAAGGTAGGGAAGTTAGGCAGAAAGCAGCTGCCAACAGGCAGAGAATCCGAGTAAAGCTCTTGGCAGTCTCATGAGGCTGGCAGAGCAAAAGTTGGACTTCATTGCTACTAAGAGAGCTGGTAATTGAGGGGCTAATACGTTACAGAGAAGGGATAGGCACAAAAGAGACCCCAATAACCTGAGCTGCTTTATTTCTTGAGGCAGATGCCAATTTCTAAGTAACCTAGTCGGACAGAAGCCAAGCAAAAAGTGACAGCCAAGAGACTGAAGAGCTAAATAGATCTTTTAGCAGTTTACGGTGCTGGAGAGAGTAAAAATGGAGGAATAGAATTGGTTTTCAGTTTAGATCACTGAAGAACTATACCAGGCCTTTATGAAGACTGAAATCTAGCCTCGATAAAGCACAAATCCTGATTTAAAGAGGCACAAAGCCTCTTTAACTGCCTGCCAGAAGCTAAAGACTCATCCAAAGTCTCTATAAGTTTCCATACAAAATGTTACAGTCAATCACAAATGACCAGGCCTACCAAGAGAAAAAACAGACACTAGAAACAGAGCCACGAAAATCAATTGCATCCTACATGTCAGCACCAATTACTGAGAAAAGGAAAATTCGAAGAATGTATTTATCATAGTGTTAAGAAAATATCAAATACAGAATCATTATCTATTACTGTGTAGTAAATCACCCAAAACTTAGTGGCTTAAGACAACCATTTTTTGTTGTTCATAATTGTGTGGGTCAGCAATTAGGACTGTACTTAGCTGAGTGGTGCTTCTGTTGTACTCGCCTGTGATTTTTCATGTGGCTGAAGTCATCTGGTGGTCAACTGGGACTGAATGTTGTAAGATGACTTAGTCACATGTCAGGTGGTTGATTTTGGCTGTCAACAGAACCACCTTCCACATGGTCACTCATCCTCAAGGAAGCCAGCCTCAGCTTCTTCACATGGCGGCAGCATCACAAAGGGTAGAGCAGAAACTCCACGATCTCTTGAGGCCTAGGCTCAGATGTCACACAATGTTACTTCTTTTGCATCTTGTTGGTTGAAGTAAAGTACAAGGTCAGTGCAGATTCAAGTGGAAGGGAAATAAATTCCACTAATCGCAGCAAATGCAAAGAATTTATGGTCATTTTTAAGAAATATATATTTTTATTGATTTCAGAGAGGAAGAGGGAGAGATAGAAACATCAGTGATGAGAGAGAATCATTGATCGGCTGCCTCCTGCATGCCCCACACTGAGGATCAAGCACGCAACCTGGAAATGTGCCCTTGACCGGAATTGAACCCGGGACCCTTCAGTCTGCAGGCCGACATTCTATCCACTGAGCCAAACTGGCTAGGTGTATGGTCATTTTTAATCTACCACAGATATCTAGGAATAAATCCAACAAAGAGTATACAAGACCTCTACCCAGAAAACAAACATTATTGAAAGAAATTTTAAATAGTTAAAAGGGATATTAGAAGATTCAGTATTGTAAAGTTGTCATTAATCCTAAAAATGATCTTTAGATTTAGTCAATCTTGTTGAAAATTTCAGCAATTTTTATGTGGCAAATTAACAGGCTGATTCTGAAATTTATTTGTAAATAAAAAGTGCAGAGTAACCAAGGTAATACTGAAGAAAAAGAATAAAGTTGGAGAGCCTACACTATTAGATTTCAAAGATTGTTATAAAATTACAGTAATTAGGACAGTGTGGTATTGACAGAAGGCAGGAGAAAATGAATCAGAAAAGAGGAGAAAATGAATCAGAAAAGAGAATACAGAAACAGATACGTAAATACAGTCACTTGACTGAGGCAGAGTTTGCACTGTACTGCAGTAGGGGGAAGGATGATCTTTTCAACAATTATTAGTCAATTAGATTTCCATTTGGAAAAAAATGGATCATGAGCTCTACTTCACACAATATATAAAAATCAAGTCCAGGTAGATTTTTTTTTAATTTAATAAATCTTTATTGTTCAGATTCCAGGTAGATTTTAGATTTAAATGTGAAGAGTAAAATAATAAAAATTCTGTAAGTAAACATATGGGAATACCTTTATGAATTGGTGTGGATAGTAATCCGGACACAAAGATGGATTTCATTAAAACTAAGAATGTCAGATGATTTGAATTGTTATGCTGATGTTCTGTGAAGTGTGACAGGGATAGCATGTTAGAATTCTGATTGCAGTTTCTGTTCAATGAAGTAATCTTATTCCATTCTAATACTTCTAAGTAATAATTTGCTCCTCGTTAAAAAAGAAAAAAGAATGTGTGACCATCACAAAACTATCAAGAGTAATAAGACAAATTACAGAATGGGAGAAGATACTTATAATATATCTATTCAACAGACTATTTGTATACAGAATGTATAAGAAAACTCCTACAAAGCAAAGAAAAAACAGACAACCCACTACAAAAATGAGCAAAAGACTTGAATAGACACTTTTAAAAAAAGGATATCCAAATAGCCAGTGTGCATATTAAAAGATAATTAATCTCATTCCTCAAGAGGAAAATGGAAATTAAAACCACACTGAGATACCATTGCACACCCTTCAGAATATTTGTTTTTTTAAAAGCTTTCTATATCAAGTATTGATGAGGATGTAGAATAAGAAATTTCATAGACTGCAGAAGACAGTGTAAAGCGGTTCAAGTGCTTTGGAAAACTGCATGGTAGTGTATACTAAGGTTGAATGTGTACATTCTTCATTAGGGGGGTATTTTGTTTTTTATATTTTTAAAATTTTTATTGAATTTATTGGGGTGACATCCTAATATATAAAAACTCAGGGTCTGTAATGACCGAAGGCTCAACCGACCGGAAGTCAGTCCTGCAGTCAGTACTGGGTTGCCATGGTGACCCAGCACCGACTGCCGAGGGGGCGGCGGATCAGGCCTGGAAAGAGGTCTGGACAGAGAAGCAGGGTCTGATCCGTAGCCTCCGTGGCAGCTATTGATCAGCCCTTGCCTCTCTCTTTCTCTCCGGGCCTGGCCAGCAACCATGCCTTCTCTTTCTTTCCGGGCCTCTGCAGGGGTTGCTGATCAGCCCTGCCTCTCTGATCAGGCCCAGAGATAGGCCCAGAGACGCTGACTGGCATAGAAACCGACCAATCAGAACCAAATCTGGGTGAAGTGCAAGGAGCCAATGGCTACCTAGGAGGCGGAGCTTTTGACACTGACTGGCATAGAAACCGACCAATCAGAACCTAATCTGGGTGAACTGCAAAGGCAGAACCTAAGGTGGGGGCTGAGGAGGGGTTTTAAGGGCAACAGCTGTTTGGTGTAAGGTGTAAGAAAGCGGTTCAATTTTTTAATGACCGGTTTGGCAGCATAGTGCATATGGCTGGCTATCAGTCCAGATGTATTTTTGTCTGCCAAGAGCATCTCCTCCTGCTGAAAAAGGCTTCCCACCCCCATTTAAGCAATCCTATCCTATATAATCTATCTATACTAATAAAAGGGTAATATGTTAATTAGACCAGGTTGACGGGCCATCTTCCGGATGTCCGACTTCCTTATGGACAAAGCCATGGTGGTGGGGGCTGAGACAGAGAGGGCAGTTGGGGGCAAGATCAGGCCGGCAGGGGAGGGCAGTTGGGGGCAACCATGCCTGCAGGGGAAGGCAGTTGGGGGCAACCAGAGTGGCAGGGGAGGGCAGTTGGGGGCAAGATCAGGCCAGCAGGGGAGGGCTATCTGGGGTGAGATCAGGCCAGCAGGAGAGGGCCGTTGGAGGCAAGATCAGGCCGGCAGGGGAGGGCAGTTAGGGGCGATCAGGCAGGCAGGCAGAAGCAGTTAGGGGCGATCAGGCAGGCAGGCAGAGGCAGTTAGGAGTGATCAGGCAGGCAGGTAGGTGAGCGGTTAGGATCCAGTGGTCCCAGATTGTGAGAGGGATGTCCAACTGCCAGTTTAGGCCCGATCCCACAGGATCGGGAGCATAGATCAGCAGTTAGACACCCCCCAAAGGGTCCCCGATTGGAGAGGGTGCAGGCTGGGCTGAGGTGCACGAATTTTGTGCACCAGGCACTAGTTGGTTAATAAAATTACATAGGCTTCAAGTGTATAATTCTCTAATATATCATCTGTATATTATACTAGTGATCCCACAGGGATCAGGCCTAAACCAGCTGTCAGACATCCCTTTCACAATCTGGGACTGCTGGCCCTAACCGCTCGCCTGCCTGCCTGTCTCATTGGCCCTAACCGCTTCTTCCTGCCAGCCTGATCATCCCCAACTGTCCTCCCCTGCCACGACCCGCCTCTTCCACTGGGACCGGCCTCCTCCCAGGCCTCACCATGGGGAGCAGCCGCCGGGCCCCACCTCTGCTGTGTGTGCGGCCATCTTGTGGCAACATGGCACGCGAGGGCCACCTAGGCTTTTATTGGTATAGATTGTGTGTTCACCACCCCAAGTCATTCTCCTTCTGTCACCATTTATCCCCCTTTTATCCTCTTCTGCTTCCCCCCACCCCTCTTTCCCCCTGGTAATCACCATACTGCTGTCTGTGTCTGATTTTTGTTGTTTGTTTGGTTTTGCTTATTTCCTTCAACTTTTTCACCCAGCCCCCATACCCTTTTCTCTCTAACAGCTATCAGTCTGTTTTCTGTATCTCTGGGTCTGTTTCTGTTTTGTGTGTTTGTTTTATACATTCTTTATGACCCAGCCATTCTGCTCCCAGGTATATATCAAGAAAAATGCATACAAATGTGCCCCAAAAGACATATTCAAGTAGGCTCATAGCAGAATTATTCATAATAGCAAAAAATTTGAGGCAACACAACTGTTCATCAACAGCAATGATTAAATAGTGTTCTATTCATACATTAGAATACAATGCAGAATAAAAATAAAGTGCAGCTATATGTAGCAACCTAGTGAATCTCACAGACTCAATGTTGACTGTGAGAAGCCATATATAACAACTAGTAGCCCGTTTGCACGAAGATTCGTGCAATAGATCTTCATTCACCTGGCTGCCTGCACCAGTTTTCTGCCGGCACCGGGGACCCAGGCCTTGGCTGTGGCCACCGCCTTCTGCCTTCTTTCAGGGTCGGGGCTTGGCCCCGAGCAGTGGCCTTGGGCTCGGCCGCACCCAACATTCCTGCTAAGGATCGCAGGAGCCGACCCCCTGGTCGTTGCCTGCGATCCGTGCAGGCTCCCCGCTGGTGGCTGGTGCCCAAGGCCGGGAAAGCCTCCGCTCCAGGCTTTCCTGGCTTTGGGCTCGGCCGCACCCAGCGTCCCTGCTACGGATTGTAGGAGCCGACCCCCTGGTCGTTGCCTGCGATCCGTGCAGGCTCCCTGCTGGTGCCCAAGGCCGGGAAAGCCTCTGCCCGAGGCTTTCCCGGCCTTGGGCTCCGCCACACCCCAACGTCCCTGCAACGGTTTCCTGGTGGGCGTGGTTGGTGGGCGTGGCTTGGTTGGTGGGCGTGGCTTGTGCATAGCGAAGGTGCGGTCAGTTTGCATATTTGTCTATTATAAGGTAAGATGTACAGACCGATGATTTTATTTATATAAAATTCAGAGCAGGAAAAACTAATCTGCTGTAATAGAAGTCAGATTAGTGGTGACTTAGGGGCAGAGGGAGTAGTGACTGGCAGTCTGTAGATGGGGAGGGGGTGATTCTAGGGTGGAGATAATAACCTGTTTTCTAGTGTGGATGGTTCCACTTTGGGAAAGTCGTTGACCTGTACATTTGATCAGTACACCTTTCTGTATGTTTGGTATACTTCAGTCAAAACGTAAAACATGACAAACATACAGGTACAAAACATCAGAAAGAATTACACTGCAATACATGTTACTTTGGGTGATACATATATATTTTCCCCTCATATTTTACTTTTATAATTATAGGGAAATCCCTTGCTTATAAATATCAGAACCCTATTCCCGTGGGAACATTGACATGACTTTGTAACTCTCATGGAATCCAGAATTAAGTACCCTGGAAGGCCATCATATAGCCTAACTGTGTCCTTTCCTTTCTTCCCTAACTAGGCTCTAAAAAGTACCTTGGGATTTCCATTGATTCGGTTTGAAGATGCTGTGATTAATCTGGATCCATTCACTCGGGTCCATCCCTATGAGACCAAGGAGTTCATCATCAATGACATCCTCAAACATTTCCAGGAGGTGAGCTTTGGAGAGGGGTCTCGTGGCTGGAGCATAAGCAGGATGTTTGTTTTAGTTGTTTGGGAACTTTGGCTACTAAGACCTTCCTATTGAGAACTCACATTTCAGCTGAGATTGTTGAGTTATGGGTCAGGCCCATGAAGCCTGTACACATCATGAAAACCCCGAAACAGCGCATTTGATTTATGAGCCGTGAGTCTGGTCCTTCAGAACTAGTCTCAGGGGCTTCCACGAGATTAGTCACAACTCTCAAGACTTTAACTGATGCTTCGATGATAACACAAAATGCTGTGAACTCTTTATTTACCAGGCATGGGCCTCCTTTCAGCAACCACACCGATGTGATTAGAGCCTGTGAGATCCTGCCCTAGAGTTGAACTTTAAAAAAAATTTTTTTTATCAAGTTGTTCATTTTCCAATTTTACTTATTATCCAGGCTGCAAAGACCAAAACATAAAGCCACGCATACTCCTCAATGAATAGATAGGTCATGGTCGTATCAAATGTATTCCCTGTCAAAGTCAAAGATACCCTCTTCTCGCTTCCTTCCCTCCTCCTCCCCATTTCCCTCCTTTCCTTCTGTTTCCTCCCTTGCTCTTCCTAATTGGTGATAATTCCACTGAGCTGTAAGGAGGTGATAGGGCAGGTGTCCCCGGAACCGGGACCCGGCGGTGGAGGTGCACAGAAAATGGAGGGGTTCTTGATAGGTCTGAACGTGTCCTCTTGGGGCCTGGATCATGAGGGACCCCAGATCTTCCCTCCTCCCTCACTTTTCACATTCTCTCTGCTGCTGATTAATCCCCTATTTGTGGGAACAATGGAAAGGGGAATATCGAGTACATACTAATGTAAATATGTGTAAAGAATCTTTCCTGCTTCAGACCTTTTTTATTCTTCTGAATGGCTTTGAGGACTATTTTTAAGGGAAATGTATGAGCATTGGAGGCAACCCCTGGGATGTGTGCATTTGGGAGAGGTTTAGGTGGGGCTTGTGAAAGGGCAGGAGCTTGTAGTTGGTGAGGATGGAGAGGTGGTTGTTGGTGTTGATGGGCATCGAGCACAAGGCTGATGTCAGCCTCTGCGCCTGGGACACTGTCTGCAGTTTAAACAGGGGCTGCTCTTCTTGTCTCCCTCCTCCCTGTGACAGGAACTCCTCAGCCAGGCAGCGCGGATCCTGGGGTCGGTGGACTTCCTTGGCAATCCCATGGGGCTTTTGAATGACGTTTCTGAAGGGGTCACTGGACTGATAAAGTATGGAAATGTCGGGGGCCTTATCCGAAACGTTACCCATGGAGTGTCTAACTCTGCTGCCAAGGTAAGGAAATAGAGGTGATATTCCATTGTCATCAGCCACGTGAGTCCTCTGCATTTCTGTCATTTCGCGGACAGTACGAGGTTGTGAGAAGTTACATACATGGCCCTTGCTTCCTGTACTCTGTCTTCCCCTCACCTCTGATAACCTGGCACCGGCCACTGCGCGCGCCCCTGAAATATCTCCTGTCCCTTCTCCCCATCACCACTGCCTTCGTCCAGACTCTGGTGTCTTCCCTGGGCCACTGCAGTCCTCCTGCCCCTGGACTTCACTGCATCTTCCAGAGTGAACTTGAAAACATGGGATTTGATTGTGCCATTTCCCTGTCTAGAATCACCCAGTTCCTCCTCCCAGCTTACACGATGAAGTCCAAACTGAAATACGGCCTTCTAGAACGCAACGACCCTTTGAGTTGTCTGCATTCGGCATCAGGACAGCGGGGCAGTCCTCCAAGCCTTGCTGTCTCGGCAGCTCTTCGTTCACTGGCCTCGTGTTTGGTGGACATTTTGCTGTTGCAGTTCCTTTTGGGCAGGAGCTGATTTTACGTGTGAAGCTGGGAAAGGTGCCGGCAGTTGAAAGGGGGTTGCTATTTGACAATAGACAAAAGGCAGTAAAGGTCTCAGTCCTCCTCCCCTTCCTGTCAACTACACAGACTTCTAGAGACTGACCTTTTCACGAGTGAGCAGGTTGAGTGAGCAGGTTGGAGAGCTCCTGGGCCCTCTGCTCATTTATTGTAGAGCGTTTATTGTCGGGAGACCCTAGGTGCCCTTGGCCACCAGGTGTAAAAGTGGCTCCCCCGGAGGAGGCGCTAATGCCACCACATAGGAATTTACCCTGAAGAGCAGGTGAGAAAGTGGAGTTGATGGCATCCCTATATTGCACAGCCTTCTTGGTAATGTGTGGAAGCTGGGAATGTATTCCTGTTTTCCAAACTATTTTCTAGAGCTGATCAGTTTTTTCAATGCTAGAGTTCTATTAAACCAGCCCAAAAGTGTAAAATAGGCAACACTCTGGCTTTCAGAGAATGGGAGAAAGAGATTTTGTAATCAAGTTGGAAATAGACTCGGGTTCAGAGTCGAATGAGCACACGCATCCCAGCCTCGAACCATTTCTTGCGCTGCCCTCGGACCTTCACCTCACGGCAGCACAGAGCTGCTCCGTCGTGGCACACACTCCCACCGACGTGATGTGGACAGGTGCATGTGAATGTTTAGTTGTAAGTGCCAGTTTAAAGATTTTATTTAATTTCATTTAATTCTAATCAGCATAGCAAGTCTCCTTGGTTTTATAATTTCTTTGTATCCCTGGGCTTTGCTTTAATTTGGAAAATAAATGCTGTGGCTTTCTGAGAGGCCTTTCTCAACCTGGAATAGAAATGCACCTTTACTGGCTTTCTGTGAGAATAAAAGGAGATATGATGTCATAAAAAATATAGACTGAACAGGAGAAATGGGCTTCACTTTGAATGTAAAACGTTCAGACTGTAGCCACCAGGAAACTATTAATACCCGTGAAATGAAAGCCAGTACTTTACCGGTTACCGTCTACAGAGGAGGAGGCCTCAGGCACAGAGAGCGGAGATTCACGCTCCATGTGGGCCAGTGTGGCCTTAGGAACCCTCCATAGTTAACCTTTGGATGTGAAGGAAGAAGTTGGAGACTCTCCATAGGTAAGCCCTGTGGGCTTTCCCAGAGTTCCTCCGCTGCATCCTGAGGAAAAAGGTCGGCCCTCTCTTTGTTCTCTCTCGTTTATGGAAGTCTCGTTGGTTTTCTGGTTCTTGTTTCCCCTGGAAACTTTTGAAGCTTAAGAGTCAGCATGAGAATATAACTTAAGCAGAAAGAGAGGGCAGAATACGCCTTACCCTATCTTCACTCCCAAACCTGGCCGAGGGCCTGGTGACAATGGTCATGCATTTTATTGGATTTCATGCTTTGTGTTGTTGGTGGGTTTGCATAAAGGTACTGCTTTCCAGGCCCCAAGGGCTCTCGAATGGGAAGCCGGCCTCCCAGGTGGGTGGGTCCTTCTGCATGTGGTTCTCTTGCCTTTAGTAAGCTAGTCAGTATTGGCGCCACAGGCTGCTACTCAGAGGAATTGCTGTGTAATTTATCTTGATACCAAGATCACTGCAAGTGTTATAAAAATTAGTCCATATATCTCTAAGATAAGAAAGCAAAGAGACTTAAAGTTACTACTTCATATTAGAAATGATAGCTCCAAAAGTCAGGTCCTTCGACTAAATACCAATTCAAGTAATCGATGATTCTGCATGTACCTAGTGTGGCTAAAGATCTCCATTTTCCTGTAGTGTTGTGGGTTGAAATCAGACCTTTAATGTTGCTTTGGGGGAATGTTGTGTTTGCTTTTCTGTGTATACAAGAGGAGTTTAAGGAAGTGCAAATGACCACAATAATCAGCTGTTGGCCTGCGGGAAGTATTCCTTTAAAGAGTGCCTAGGTCGCTGTGATTAAAGAAAGGGGTCAGAGAACACGGGACTGCACCTCACGGAACCCCAGCAGCCAGCCAGCCCCACAGGGCTGCGAAGACCAGAGCGCTCTGACTTTGCTTCCATGGGCTTTGAGTGGAGTGGAGAAACTCATAAACCTCTTGAAATTAATTATATGTGTGTGTGTGTGTGTGTGTGTGTGTGTGTGTGTTTTTTTCCGGAGCAAGGATCTGAAGTTTTTATTAGATTCTCAGAGAGGTTCATTCCTCCCCAAAAATTGTCATTCTTGTAGACATAGGGTTGTGTGTTAAGGGGAGCTTAGGGCTGATGAGTCCCAGTCCCATTCCTCCCTTTAAATCAAGGGTGGGGAACCTTTTTCCTGCCAAGGGCCATTTGGATATTTATAACATCATTCTCGGGCCATACAAAATTATCAACAAAAATTAGGCTGCTATATTTGGTCAAACATTTAATTAACTCACTCCTAATGCCTTTCTTTGTGGGCCTTATAGGCCGGACATTCCCCACCCCTGCTTTAAAGAATCCTTTTCTCTATTAATCTTGAAAGCTATTTTTTAACCTATGAAAAGGTGATGGTTATTTCCCCTGACCCTCTGACCAGAGGAGCAAAAGAGATGAAGTAGGTGAAAATCCAGTGAGAAGTTAAGAGGGAATTCATTCTGCCACTTAAGAAGGTAATAGACCTGCAGGTCTTAGTTATCTTGGATAGATGTTGTGAATTACTCACAGCAAATTTTTAATTTTACTGTCCAGTTGCTTAATTTCAGGTCTCACATAATGAAGACCTCATTGCGTAAACAGTTACTTAATTTATTTAATATTAACCTCAAGGAAATATAACTAGAAAATAATCTGTGCCCTTTATTTCTCTTATCCTTTTCCTTTCATTCCCCAACCCTCAGAAATCAGGTTCAGGATTCCGGCTCGAAGATGATAGGACCAGGGATTAGCCACCATGCTGGGGCCTCTGTCCCACAGCTCGCTTGCCTGGATCTTGGAAAAATGACTCCAACCCTTTGAGTAGAACCTCGAAGATCTGACCCCATTCCTAAGGCCATGGCAAACCCGCCACTCCTGAAATCCTTTCATGGCGTATGACTTACTTAAAGCACAGCATTTCAAACCCTAAAGCCCTGTCAGAGAAACAGCTCCTCTCTGCAGCATGAATTTTCCTAGTTGGGTGTCATGTGACTACCTGCAGGCCCCTCTGACCTCTTTCAAAGCCAGAGAACTGGGGAGACGCCCATGGAACAAATTCCCTCTCTTATATAGACTCCAATTCTCCTTCTGTCTGTGATTATTGTGTAATATTTTCTTATACTTGCAGGAAAATTACATAGTTCTAAAAAAAATACAAGTTCTTTTCAAACTTGGAAAACCTCAGATGTTAACAATAGAGCAAATGATCCCATTCTCTTTGCTGCCCCTGTAGAAACTCAGGGTTTGCTCTCTACAGCTGTCACCTGGTCTTCCTGAGGGAAGAAAGCCAGCAGCGGACTTAATTTCTTCCAGCAAAGGAGAGAAGCACTTTTGATCATCACGGGACCTCTGCTCTGTTCTGTGCTGCTTCCCATTTTCTCTTTGTGTCATTATCAAGGCCATATAGGATGCTTTTGATCCCGGGTACTTTTTTGATCCCAGCTATGTTTTGACTCTGTGCTTATGAATGCAAATATTTTAATAATTTTCCCTATTTTTAACCGAAATCATTTTCATCAAAGTCAATTGTTGAATAGAACTCATGGTTCATTATTCACTGCATGTTCATATTACTGATAATTTTTGCAGTGGTATGGGCAAGGTATGGTAGGTTTATTTCTCTCTTTTGCTTTATGGTATTTATTTCTAATGAGCCCAAATTTCCCAGCTCAAATTCTGCAGATCTAAATTTTTGTCAAGGCAATGTGAGCTTTCTGTTGGTTTTTACTTAATATATTTTATCCTATGTAGTTAATTGTCTTATTGTTTTTAGTAAGTTTTGTTAGTTATGAACTGGATAGAGACCTAATATTTCTTGTTATAAACAGCATTAGTAGGAAAAAGATGAACGAACAGGGCTGAACACCCTTCACTATGGAACACGTACTAAGTTCTAAATATTTATTGAGCACCTGTTTGTCAGCCCTTGTGGTAAATCCGTTACATCCATTCATTGGGTGTAATATGTGTGCTAATGTCGTCTTCAGACCAGGAAGATGAGACTTGGAGAAATTAAATAATTTTGTCAAGATCATACAACTAGAAATGGCAAGATGGATTTGAAACCAAATCTAGCTAATTCTAAAGGCCTTTTCCTCCCTATATAATGTATTTCCTTTGTTTATATAAGGCTTTCTTCCGCGCACTATAGGGAATATAAAAAATTAATTACTGCTAACTTCCCACCAGAAGCTTATGATTTGACATCACTTTGTTAGCTGGCAAGGTGACTGCTACCACATCGTTTGTGTCAAGAAATGGTGGTGATTGTGCTCATTCTTATGTTGGATTGTCTTGACCATCACCATCTCCTTTTAGGCATATAGGTTCTTCCTAGAGCCTTGGTGATTGCAAGCATAGTTTGACTCGTGTGGCATCATTTGGTCATCAAAATTACCTCGTCAGCAGATAGGGTAGGTGGTCTGAGCCCCATTATATAAATGAAAAAACTAAGGCCAGAGAGGTTAGGTGAGCTGCCCAAGGTCAGCCAGGTCACTGCAGAACCAAGACCTGATCTTTTGCACTAGGCTTTAGTTACACTTTAGATACACATTGCTAACTGCTTTGTTTGTTCTAGACAAGTCTCTTTATATTAAAACATAAAAACAACAATAAGAAAAACAAAAAGCAAACAACCAAAGCCCTGCCTGGTCTCACAATGAACTTTCGTAGCTTTTAGGAAAACTGTCTGACGATAAGTACAAGCAAGTTAAGTGTGAAAGAGAAATAGGGAGGGAGAAATTGAGACTGTTTAGATACCTTATTTTCCGGCGTATAAGACGACTGGGCGTATAAGATTTTCCTGGGTTAAAAAGTCGTCTTATACACCGGAAAATACGGTAGTCCAATATATCTAATCCATTATATCTAATCCCATCAATATAGTCCAATATACTGTATTTTCCGGCATATAAAACAACTTTTTAACCCAGGAAAATCTTATACACCCAGTCGTCTTATACGCCGGAAAGTACGGGTAGTCCAGTGGAAAACCTAACTAGGACTTCAGATAATATTTTGTTGTTCGATTGCGTTCGTCTCTGTTTGGGGTACGGTATGCGGGGGAGCTGCCTCCCTTCAGGGAATAGCGGCCATCAGTGGGAACTGACTTCAGTGCCCCTGCCCCGGAGTCTCAGCCAGCCCTGCCATGGGCCAACCTCCTGTCGTGTGCACTGTGACCTTCTTGAGGGCAGAGGGGTCCATCTGCCTTTTGTTTAAGAAACAGCATTTGTTTGTGTTTGTCTTGTAGGGAGTGCATTTATAGGCTCAAACAAGACTAAAAGCCCTGTTTAGTCAAGGCAAAAGTTTTATCTTCGCACAAAAGAATGCACTGAGTGCCTGCCTGCGTGGATTCTGCGGGGAAAAAGGCAATTTATGACTTGTATCTGTTTTTGTCATTATGTATGGCTGCTCGATTTTATAGTTGAGCTGATTATCCCCATAATAGCTTTTCCATGTACCTATAAGCAAGTAATAGGTGAATGCCTTCTTATAAGCATTGGGGTTTTTAGTGTATTTAAGTTGGCACAAAACTTTGTGTTAAATGAAATTCACTTCAGACAGTAATCTATCCCTTAGAGAATGTAGTTTTCTCTTTTCAAAAAGACTTTGATCTTAAATAAGTCACCCAAGGGATGTCTTTTTCCAGCCAAGAGGAGGTGCCTTCGCGTTGTCGTATCTGGAGAAATGACTCAAATTCTTGGCAACAGAATTTCTGTTTTATTTTTCTCTGATAACCTTGAGTACTAAAATGATTCCTTTAGTCTGAGCTCCTTTAGGTTAGAGGCAAGTTTTAGATGCCAAATGACCCATCAGTGACCCATCCTAACTTGGTCATATCTCAGCTATCTGTGGGAAGTGGGAGTGTGCTGGGCGGGGAAGGGAGGGTGGGAGTTGAGTGGTGGCATGAGAATCACATTCGTGACCAGAGTTCCCAGGCTGCCCCACCCACCCTGTGCAGCAGCCTTGCTTCTGAGGATTCAATGGACGGGCTTAGCTTTCCCTTCTTTCCACCCTAATCAGACAGCTCAGCCAGAAGTCAAGGAGCAGGGCCGACACCACCGAAGCTCTATTTTTGAAACAGAAAGCTGGGGAAAATTTAAAACTTTTCTTCACTTCCTAATAGTAGCTCAGTTAAAAATCAGGTCCTTGAGTCATCTTCTTAGACCGAACATCTTGTTTCAGAGGAATTCACTTTATATTCCAAAACTGCACTCTACTTGATGGGAAAGTATGTCCAGTTGCTAAATTGAAAAGACAGGAAATATTTGTGTCCCCCAAAGAGTAGCGGTTCTCTACCCTGGTAAAAACACAGTGAGAAGAACAATCAGTTCAGGCTTTCTTAGGTTGGCTGGTTACCCCAGGGGTGTGGCACCACATCCCTTTTAGGCACTAATATTACTCATAGCAGTACTTGGCCTTTCCTGAAAAACTGTGACCTCCTTAAGGCGAGGTGAACTATAACCCCTTTTTATAAACATCTGAAGGGCAAATCAAACTCTCTTTTGGCAGTGAAACGTCAAAACACTGTTTGGAAGGTCCTTTCTATTTTCCTTTATTTTTTCTTTCCTATAATCTATACTAATAATAAAGGAATATGCAAATTGTCCTGGACACCATCACAGTAACAGTAACGACTGAGCAGCAGGCTGCGTGGGGTGACAAGGCCGGCATGGGGATTAGTGAGGGACGATCAGATAACTGAACAGCAGGCTGCGTGGGGCAACCAGGCCGGCGGGGGGGGGGGGCAGTTGGGGGCGACCAGGCCGGCGGGCGGGGGACAGTTGGGGGTGACCAGGCCAGTAGAGGGGGGCAGTTGGGGGCAACCAGGCGCCAGCGGTCCTGGTTGTGAGAGGGATGTCCGACTGCCGGTTTAGGCCTGATCCCCGGAATCGGGCTTAAACAGACAGTTGGACATCCCCTGAAGGGTCCTGGATTGGAGAGGGTGCAGGCTGGGCTGAGGGGACCCCCACCCCATGCATGAATTTCATGCACTGGGCCTCTAGTTATCTCTATAAGTCTCTTTCCATTTTGAGGAAAAGCTAAATCAAAGTGTTTTCTTAGGAGAGAGAAGGGATTCCTTGGTCGAAAACATGCTTATAAGTCAGGAAGGGCTGTGGATGACAGACCTGGCATCCTTCATGGAGCAGCTGCTCTGTGTCAGGGGTGGACGAGGTGCTTTCCATCTGCCTCATTGTCACATGGACCCTGTGAGAAAGGAGGTGTCAGCTCCATTTTATAGGTGAGAAAAGTGGGACTTGGGATGCCCCGTTACCTTGACCTGAAGTTTAATCATGAGTGAATGTGGGAGCCAGAAATTTTAGAACGAAGTGAGTTTGGGAGTCTGCCTGTATGTCTTCCCCAGCCTCTCAGATGTAGTTCTCCACCAAACCCCCAGCTCTAGAGGCAAAAACAAGCAGTTGGAAACAGCACCGTTTACAAGTACAGCTCAAACAGCTTTCCATTCGTTCCCAGATTCAACTCCTCCGTGCTGGACCTTGCAATTTCCAACTGCTTTTCTAGGCTTTTTGAATCATCTTTATTATGTGGGAATCCCTAGCCTCAAACAGGCAAATGGGAAAGACGGCATCTCGTTTTTTCTTTCCTGTAAATACCAGTGGGAAAGTCCTCCTGTGCCAGTTCTTAGGGAAATGTCCTAGTTGGGCACATGAGGAGGTTGGGATAAGCTCAAAAACTAGGAGCCAAGCTGGGGAAGTCGAGAAAAGGCTGAAGAGAAAGTGGCAGAAAGCTGCCCATCCGGTCACTTCCTGTGTCCCCAGCCATGTGGCTCTCTCGCCCTTTGCTCTTTTGCTCATAATTTTACCTGCGTTTGGAATGCCCTTCTCCCCATCTCTGGCCAGATGGCTCCAAATCTGTAAGGTCTCTAACCCAGATGCCCTGTGAGGTTCTCTCCGCTCTGAATTCCCAGGGCACTTGGTGCTTGCATTAAGGCAGTGACCGCATTTTTCCTTGGAAAGGAACCTTTGTGCACGTCTCAAACAGCCTTCAACCAACCTTTAACAGTGTCACTCACGTGCTAGGCACTGTGGCAGAGGCTTAGGAAAGTAAGGCTTAGATGCTTTTTTGAGGGAGGTGGAACAGGTCAGGCAGACAAGAAGTACTTGTAAGTAGGCGTGGTACAGAGAGAACAAGTGTTGGGGCTGGAATCTGTGTAGAGGTTCCCAGTCCATGAGATAAGGAGCTGTGGGGCCCACAGGAGGAACACTCTATTCTGTTCCTCAGGGAGGCGATGGCCTTGAGCTGAGAGGCACCACACAGCCGTCTGTTTATTCGTCTGTTTATTCATCTGCGTCCCGCAGGAGACCTGAAGCTCCTAGAAGGCAAAGATCTTATCTGTCACCATTTTTATTGGCAATTTCCCCCGTGACTAACCATACATAGTTGTTGTAGGAAAAATTGAAGTGATCCAGGTTGTGCCCGTGTGGACTCTCCTTTATCCAGTATATCATTTTCACATGTTGTACATTCAACAGATAGTTGTTAAATAAGTGAAATACCTGCTGGATTTATCTTTATTGTCTGGCTATGTTATGGCTTTTATGTGAAATAAACAAGATGCTTTTTAAAAGTTCATGACTTTCCTCCCACACGTAAGCTGAATTACATCCAAAATCTCACTATATGTGTAGCAATGCAGAGAGAAAAGGTGGTTGACTTTTAGGTCCCATTTCTTCTCTGCCCCTCCCATCCCTCGGATCTAAGATACTGATGTGGATCGAATGAGGACAGGTGTGCATTATTGGATCGGGCCCGGGCTCTGCTTAAGATATAGGAAGCCTAGGGAAACTGACCCTCCTCCAGTCTTTTCATTCATCTTTTTAAAAAAAATCCTCATCCAAGGATATTTTTCCATTGAATTTTAGAGAGAGTGGAAGAGAGAGGGAAAGACAGAGAAATATCGATGTGAGAGAAACTCATCGATTGGTTGCCTCGGCCAGGGAGGAGCCTGCAACCAAGGTACATGCCCTTGACCAGACTTGAACCCGGGACCCTTCAATCCGCAGGCCAACGCTCTTATCCACTGAACCAAACCAGCTAGGGCAGATCTTTTAATCTGATGAATAAAATAATATTTATGGGAAATATCTGTTTGCTTTATTAGAGGAAGATATTTAAGTAAACATTTCCTGCAAGCTATTGAATTTATATAAGAACACATTGTTTTGGAAGCAATAACTTTCCGTGTTTTCACTGAAATGAAAATTAAGCAGAATGTACTTCCAGAAACAGCCCATTGCTTCAGCTTTATGGCCTTTGTGATGTTTCCCAGCAGGAGACTGTGGCCAGCGGGGTTATTTTTTTTACCAGTAACTTGGACATTGGCAAGGAGGATGCCAGTCGGTTCTGAAAGAAGAGCTCCTGGCAGCTCCTGGGAGCTTTATAGAAATGCAGCCTTGTAGCATGCTCCTGTTGTTGCTTAATTTCCCCCAACTTATGCATTAAAGAATGCAAGTGTTATTAGTTTCACTTGACAGAAGGAGAAATTGAGTCACAGCAAAGGTAACTGACTTATTTAGACCAGGGCGAGGCTCCGGGCTCCTCTCTACCCCGGCTGCCCCATCAACCTCACTGCTGCTCTAGAAAGCACCCATTTTCCCTCAGGAATTAAATAAAAAATTGTTTTACCTTGCAGCATCCCCATGGAGCCAGCAGGGCAGGTGTGATAATCACTTCCTGTTTCGTGGTGGGACATTCAGTCACACGAGTTGAATAGTTTTGCCAAAATCATGCAGTGGGGGCTGGCTCCCAGGCCTCCCAGCTAAGCCCACTGCTTTCCCTGCCAGACAACGTCCGCTCAGAGGAGCTTCCTGCTGGGGCAAAGTCTTCCTTCCGAGAGAGGGCCTCACTGTCCTGGCCGCGAGCAAGGTGCATGAGAGGTCGGCTGGACGACCTCAGGGGACCTGCAGACCTCCAGGCTCCCGGTCCCTGAGAAATGAAGCCGGGGGCAGCCGGACGGATGCTGTCTGCCTGCCTCGGGGCCTGCCGCCACCTGCGTGGGCTCTGTGTCCCTCCCAGCAGCAAGGCAAGTTCGCAGGATTGCCACAGTTCCCAGTCAGTTGGCAAGACAAGTCAAGGTCTCTTTCTGAGTGAGCTATGTGGAGAGAGAAAAATTTCAGATCAAACACAAGGAGGAATTTGCCACTATTTTTCTTTAAAAGATAGAACACAATAGTGAACAGTGTCTAACTGAAGTTTTATTTAAAAAAAAAAAAAGAGTTCTGTGAGAAACCTTGCTTTAATAACATTTAATATGGTATCTTAACTCTCTAATCTGTCTTTCCATTGAAACCCATCTTGAGTTCTTCCCAAGGGAGGTCCCAACCCTAATACCCTTCCCACTCGTTCCAGCCGCGTGTGGCAGCCACTCGCCCCAGGTCTGGGCCCTCAGCACCGTCGGGTACTTTAGTGGAAACTCGGGACACAGATCTAGGAAGGAACTTGGAGATCAGCTTTTCGCCCTCTCAGGTTGCAGATGGAGAAACTGAGGCCCAGTAAGGTTCTCACAGCTCACTAGCCTCAGGGCCAGCACGAGAACTCAGGCCTCTGGCTACAGGCCAGCAGCTGTGGGTACCTGCTTCTCGTCCTTTTAGGGGTGAGGGAGAAGAAAGTCGTGGCCACAGCCCTGACGCAGTTAGTGTGCCTCCTCTCAGCATCCTTCATGCGAACTTTATCTGTTTATCCGGGTCTTTACACGAGACTGAGCTCCTGAGGACCAGGAGCATGTCCACGTTGGTGGTTTTACCCCAAGCCCTGTGCAGCATACAGCAAGCCCTCGGGGAGCAGACGCTGTGTTTTGTGTGAAGGTTGGCTCCCCTGGATGGGGAGGGAGTGTGCCTCCTCTGAAGCATGTCATCGTCCTTCAGCAGAATCTCCTTCCTGCACTGAATAAACCCAGGCAAGTGCACCCCATCTGAAAACAAGACAGGATCTCCCCCAAATAAGTGGGGAGGCCCTCCAAAATTAGATTTGGAGGGCAGTTGGTGAGATGGGATAGAGGTAAAATTTTGATAGACACAGTCCTTGGTTGATGCCAAAATGAATGTAACTTTGTTGGTTAAATTGAATTTTTTAAATTTCTTCTAATGCTTATATGATTATCTGCATGTTATCCATTATGATTATTGTCACTGGGTTCCTTCTACAGTCTGTGAGTTAAGAGAGAAAAGGAAAAAGTGGACCTTTTACTGATTTTAATCCAGGGAAGAAAAAGCCACTGGCCACCCCTCAGTGAACACTGCAAATTTGGGTATGTTCTGTTGCCCTCTGTCCAGCAAGCTGGAAGGAACTTGATTATAAGAACACTTTGATCTGAACTTGTGCCTTTTCTGAATCGCCCTTCAAAAGGAATTAACTGTGCTGCCTCTGGCTGCCATGAGCAAAATGATTTCCACGCCGGCGCTGCTGGTGATGGGAGTTCGAGCAGCCGCTTTCTTCACGGCCTGGTCACCCTTTTCTCATGCGTGCCCCAGTGGTGTGTGGGCAAAGGGGCGAGCGAGCCAGGGCCTCTGGACATCCCGGCTTCCAGCATGGCGCTGGGGATGGCCTGGCTTCGGGCTGTCACTGTCCTCACTAGAATCGGTGCCTGAAACCTTCACCTTTTTGCCTTTTTACTTTAATCTGAAACACTTTAACAAAGCAGCAGACCAAATGGTGCCTGGCCTGACCCCCCTCCAGGCCGGAATCCTCACCTGGGTTCAAACAGTCAGTCACTCAGCAGAGCCCCTCCGCTTGCCAGAGCAAGATTGCAAAGAGTTAACACTTTTGCTTTTTCGGAAAGTTATCTGTGAAGAGTATTAGTTGTTTAATAAAGCGTGCCTGCCCTCCCGGTGAACCCGCCAGTGACTCTGCAGCTGGGGTCATTTCAAGTTCACGCGGTGGACTTTTGACTGCCTTCTGAGTCTGTGAAAACAGTCTGCAGCTCCTGCGGGGATCATTCATTCAGGCCTGTAACACAAAACTATTGCCAATGGGCACCTGCTGGGGCGGCTTCCCAGGAGGGCTGGGAGGGAAGATACCAAACTCATCAGGCATCTGCAGAGATAAGAGCAGCAGGATCCGCTGGGAGCCGCTAATAGAGCCTGCACTCAGTCCCCACTGCCTGGCCAACAGGCTGTGTCAGAATGGATTAGGGAGCCCTGGTCAGGAGAGGATGTGAGCTAATTAAAGGCCTTTTACAAAGAGGAATAGAGGGAGAAAGAAGTGGAGGGGCGGGGGGTGGGGAGGTTTGGAGCACATGCCCCAAATTTCCAGCACATTCTTTATTCCTCTCTTTATCCCTCAGAAGAGAAGAAAACAAATGGACGCGTCTGACATTTGGTTATTTCTAACCTGAAGTTGTCATTCATTCTGCCTGGTGCTTACATTGCTTTTAGCTACTCCTTTTGTGGAATTACATTTATCATCAAAGACATATTTTGCCACATTTTCCCTGGAGACATCCTGTTCTTGAAATACTAGGTCAGCTGCTTGACTTTTGTCCTCTTTCCCCGCTTTGACACATCTGGGCAATAAGTGTCTGCCTGTGGTGTGTTCAAGGTTTTCCCCTTTTGCTTGGAAAACCCACTTGCCAGCTGTGTGTGGGGGTACTTCTGGGAGGATGAAGTTAATTGATACGCCGTGACGCTCTTCAGTCTTAGCTGCTGAGGTGGGGGTGTCATGGTTTGAAATGTCAGAGCATGCGCCATCTTGAAAATGCTGTGTGGTGGTGGCACATAATTATTCTGACGATCACGCCCACTTCAGAAAAAAGGTCACTTGTGTTTGGTTTACCTGCTCCTTTGTTTATTTAGCCTGAAGATTTCCCACCCCACCCCAACAAGCGCTGAATGAACTTATTTATAGATCCAGGGAACTTCAAATCTATGGCATTTTCTTAATCAGCCTTGTAATGATACATTTCTACATTTCTTGAAAGCAGTTTTGTTCACACACAAACCCAGAGCCCTAACTATATCATTTCTGATACATTTCACATAAACTTAACTGTGTGCAAAGAAACATTTGGGTTAATCTCGTGCTACATGGTAACAATCCTAGGAAATTCCAATCAAGCCAACAGCCTGTTTCCTTCATTCCGGACTGTTGGCTAGCTCGCTGTGTCTGCGTCCTGATAAGGAGTGACCACAATGTTAATTTGTATTTCCTTGCCTGTTGTCTCACAAAATCTGTTGTCCAAGCTGACTAGGAGGCTTCTTCACTGTGCAGTCTGTGAATAGTTACAGCGGAGTAATCAGGTTGGCCTTGTGGAATATGTTTGCTACACTTGCTTGAAGTGTTAAAGATGTTAATTACCCTCATTAGCTTTATTCCTCAGTATTGCTGTATAGAAACAAAGGACTGCACACCAAAGGGCGTTTGCATTCGAGCTAGCAGGAGTGGGATCTTTAAAAATACTCCTAGCTAGTGTTCACTGACTGCTTCCCCATGGCCAGGTACTATTCTAGTCTCACGTGGATCAGCCTGCTTCATCCTCACAGTGACCCTGTGAAGTGTGGTCCCACTTCATATACAAGGACATGGAGGCCCAGAGGAACTGAGTAGCTTGCCAAGGCTACAAAGAGCAGGATAGGAACCTGGGTTGTCTGGGTCAGAGCCTGTCGAGTGGGCTTCATTCTTGGACCCCGTGCGATGTAATGTTCGCAGGAATTCACCATGTGAGGCTGTATTCCAAGAGGCTGCAGAGAATCTGAGTCACAGTTTAGTGTTTTCCTGCAGCATCCTCTGTTGTAGCTCTTTTGTTGATGCTCTACCGCCCTTCCAAGCCACGGTGTGGGCTGAGACCCAGAAATGCTCTTCCCCGCCCCACACACTTAATGGTGGTTTAACGGGGTTCCAGGCCACACGAGAGCTGTCTGAATACAGACCTGTGTGCAGGAACTATAACCTCATATTCCTCTGTTCATGTGTCCACACAATAAGGCCACAACAGCATGTGGACAGTTAAAGGTGCCAGGCTCTGTGCTCGGTGCAGGGCAGCAGAGACAACAAATCAGATCTCCCTCCCCCTTCTCCTCCCTCCTCAGGATCTCTGTCTAGCTCCGGAGAAGGTCCTATAACCAGTGCTTCAGGGAGAAAGTGTCCCAGGCGCCAGGACAGAAGTCTGTGGTTCGGTGGGGCAGACCTCCCTACCCAGGGCAAGGGCGGCCTACACAGAGGAAGGAACCTTGAAGTCCAAGGAGATATTTGCCACGTGGACAGGAAGTGGCGGGGACCAGAGGGCACACGAAGGCAGCCCAGGTGGAGAGGCTCGGTGTGGAGCAGCAGCAGCCCCGGGGCAGAGAGCAGCCTGTGCCTCTGGACCGACTGGTCACTAGGGAGAGGCGGGCCGGTCACTTTACACCCCTGGGTCCCTTTCTCTCCCCTGACCACGTATAAGTGAGTTTCACAGGGAAGAGAGAGACCAAACTGAAGTGTTTATTTTTTAAGTCCAGTGTTGTTGTCATGATACGACCATATCTGCATACATCAAATGTTAGCTGTTAATGTTTTACAGGTATTTTATGTGTATGGGTAGAGCTTACACTTTTCACAGAAGGGGCCAAAACAAAATCAACAGCCCCCTACCCTCTTAGGGGAAAAAAACAAACCTGACTTGCTTCCTATAGAATCAGAGCTAAAACCAAATCATGACCTGTTCACAGCAGGTAGGTTGCAAATGCAGCCCCACGCTTCTTTCTGGCCAGGGCGCCTCCGCCCAGGACTAAGCTGCGGGCTGCCTCCAGTATTCCAATTAAGCTAATAGTGTCTCCATCTAGATAGCGGAAAATCGCCCTCTGAAAAAAAAAAAAAATCGCCCTCCGAGAGCCCAGAGCAAACTGACTCGGGGTTCTGTTAAAGGGGAAGAAGGCGTTGGGTTAGCCCTCTCTTAAACAAGCGGCCTAGCAAGGCAGGAAGAAGGGGGAGGGGTTCTTTCAGCTGTGCATAATTTGCATAATTTGGAGCACAGTAGATGGAATGTTTGCCATTGAGCCCCAAACCACATTTGGGGAAATTAACTTACCTGACCCCATTTGATCAGTCCATCAAACTGTTTTACCATTTTCTTTAGACAAAGCTAACCTAGACATGACCTCAGTTTGAGAGGGAAGAACATATTCTACAGGCATGTGTTCCATGGTTCTTGTACCTCCAGCCCTCCCTTGCCCCATCCTCTCCAAATTGGGAGGTTTTCTCTGGAAATCCCTCCTTTCCTGCTTCCTCTCAAGGCAGGTGACAGTGTTCAAATTTTGAGTCGAATTTTAGTTTTGTGTGAATTCGAAGGGGACATGTATTGTGAGAGGCAGTGGGTACTGTGTCTCACCAGTGTTTAAACAAAGGCTGCGTAGGTTTCCTGTTGGCTCCTTGGAACTTCGAGCCCTCACATTCCCCTACACGCAGAACCTTAGGACAGGGTGGGGACAGCGTGGTCCTTCCACTCTCAAGTCCGCACTTAGGCGGGGCTGCGTGGCAAATGTGTGGCCACCTGCCTCCCACCGCCCCCTGATGCCCGCTGGCCGGGGACGTCGGCTGGTTTATTGAAGCAGCCCTGCCTCCCCCTGGCTTCCCCTTCTCCCCGCAGTGCTCTCAACAGCATTGAGAGCCATCCTGTCAAAACACAACTTGGGTTGTGTCGTTGTTGGGTTTTTTTAGGGAACAATCTCCCAACTTTACTTTCTCCTCTTGTTCCTTTCTGAAGTTCTGAGGCTCGTTTTCAATCCTTATTAGCTTTATTCCTCAATATTGGCTTTATTTCTCACTCCTTCTTTTGCTAACAGGGGAGGTTGTGGCACTTACCTGAGGCTGAAGGAAGCGTCAGGGCAATGAATTCCTGTGTTCCCAGGCCTCTGACCCCTTGGGAGACTTAAGTCGGCAAGGTTCAAGATCCTCTGAGACCTCCTCTGGCCCGTCCGCCAGTCCATTGGCACGCTGGGCGGAGGAGCGATCGCTGTGCCACCCGCCTCGGAGCTCTTCCTGTCTGGCCTCCTCCTTTTCGCCAGGGGCTCTGGGAGGTTGGTTTTCCTCCCTAGATGCTGCTCTCAGGTGCGCCCTGCAGGTCTCTGTCGGCAGCCCAGGAGCAAGTGATGCCTGGGCTCCTGCTTATCTGAGAGGAGCTAAGAAATCTCATCCGCTGCCACTCACTAGCTAGGTTCCTACGCTTCCCGTTACGTCCACACGTCTGGGTATTGAGGGATACCGTTAGGTGTTTTGACGCTTGTCTTGTGTTATTTACTGTGGCACATGCCTTCAGAACCTTCAGTCAATAGAAAGATAGGCATAGGTGGCAATAAATGTAGAACTAAGTTATTTATAAATATACTTTTATTTGTTTCGGAGAGGAAGGGAGAGTGAGAGTGAGATAGAAACATCAATGATGAGAGAGAATCATTGATCACCTGCCTCCTGTATGTCTTGGGATCGAGCCGACAACCCGGGCAATGTGTCCTGACCGGGAATTGAGCTGTGACCTCCTGGGTCATAGCTTGATACTTAACCACTGACCCACTCTGTCTGGGCAACATTACATTTTTGATAACCATCCATATTGATGTGTTTATCTGTAGCTCATGTTTTCACTGCTATTTAGTACTGCATTGTTTGAATGTGTCATAATGTGTCTGTTCTACATTTGGACTGTTTTCCAGCGGTTTGCTATTATGAGCAATGTTGCTGTGACCTTCTTGTTCAAGGTTTTGGAGCACACACACAAGAGTCTCTCCAATATACACTGAGGCGCAGAATTACTGGGTCATTGAGTGTTTATTCGTCCCATTTGTGTGTGTGTGTGTGTGTGTGTGTGTGTGTGTGTGTGTGTGTTAAATGGTCAATATTCATTTAGATTTATACGCATATTTGTCCTGTTATCATTCATTCTTTTCTTTGCGTATCCATATAGGGTCATTATCCACAAAAGAACTTTGTTTTGTGGGTCCTCTGCAATGGGTTTTCTCAGGTTGGTTTCCCCTGGAAAATATATTTATTTCACCCATATTTTTAAAGATAGTTTCACTGAATTTAGAATTCTGGATTGGCAAGTTTCCTTCAGCCCTTTAATGATCCCTTTATTGTTCTATTATTTCTGTTGAAAGAGCTGTCAGTATTATTGTTGCTCCTGTGAAGGTGATATGCCTGTTTCCCTTTGACTGCTTTTAATGTTTATTTTCTGTCTTTAGTTTATAATAATAAATGTGCCTAGATAGGGTTCTCTGGCTTGGGATTTATAAAATATCTTGAATTTGTAGCTTGATTCTTGCTACAAATTCTTGGCTAATGTCACTTCAGATACTGCTTCTGCCCTCTTTCTCTCTTTTCCTTCTGTGACTCCAGTTACCTGGAAGTTGAACTTTTTTTTTTTTTTTTTTTTAACCATGTCCCATATGTCTTTTAAGCTCCTTTCTTTCACCCTCTTGTTTTTATTCATGCCTTGATCTGGATATTTTCTGCCGACTTTTTTTCTCCTTCACTAGTCCTCTTTGATACTGTATCCACTCTGCTCTTTAGCCATCTATTAAAATCCGAATTTCAATTTTCTGGTAAAATTTTTTATCTTTTTTTTATAACTTTTGGAAGATCATTGTATACTATTTTAAACGTTGTATCGAATAGCTCTAATGTCTGGATAACTGCTGAGTGATTTTCTGTTTCTTTTTTTTTCTCTCAGTTTTTAGTCATTTTATTCACTTACATATCTGGTAATTTTTATTGTATGCTGGACATTGTGTAAAAAAAAAAAAAATTGGGCCTCTGACTTACGTTCTTTTTCTCCAGAGAGGATTCGTATTTCTTCTTTCCTTCTGGTGCCCAGTGCTTTGATTTCCTCCCATGTGTACCTCCCCTGCAAAACTTGTTTTCTGAGCTTTTCATTTGCAGTAAAGGGTATATAACAGCAAGAATTTCCCAGCGGGACTTGTATTTCAGTAAGGATCAAAGCCTGGTATTTAAAGGGAAGAATCTTGAGGAAGGATTATTTGTTTCTGGGGAAGGGCAATGGGAAGGGAGCTAGAGAATCAGCCTCAGCTCTTGAAATCATAACAGAGGCCCTTAAGGAAACCTAGTCGTCAAGAATCAGTTCTGTTTAGATCAGAAAATGGGTGAATCATTTTGATAAGCAAGCGTTAATTAGCTCTCTTTTACGTAGGAAGTATATTGAACCAGAGCCCATTTTCTATTCTTTCTAGTAATTGAAGGTTTTCTCTTGAAAGCAACACATCAGAATAGTCCCAGTGAGTCACCTTCAGAAAGGGCAGCTATTGAGCTCAATGAATTGTGTTTTCTTCCTCATTCCAGGACTTGTTTTTAGGCCTGAAATTTATTAACCTAGGAATGGCTAATTCAGCAGTGAATGGCTAATTCTGCTAAAAAACAAACAAACGAAAAAAAACAACACCTCTAGATCTGCAGGAAGTAGATGGGTGTGAATGCTCAGTGTCCTCTCCCAGGTCACCCTTCGTAGGGTTGTAAGATGGCAGAGGTAGGAATACCTACTGAAAGGCCACCAGAGGCCTGGCAGAGACCAGAGGGTTCTGAGGAGCTACTGGGAAACAGAACTAAGCCAATTGCATTTTTATTTTATTTTATTCCACCTGATGGTGTGGAAACACTTTCCATTTAAAAAAGAATCTTCTTTTGGCCTTTCACTTGAGCCTGGGATCAAGCCAAGCTCAGGAGAAATGAGACAGGACTTAAGTACCTAGGATCTGATCTGCCTTCCATTCTCTATTGCCCCCCAAAAAGAGGTTCAACCTCCGTGGTTCTCCCAGATGCTGAAGACCTGGTCCCAGTCTGTGGTCTCATCTAGCATTTGTCACAGTTGCTGAGGCATGGCTTCCCTGAACATGACCAGAATGAAGGGTTGGCCTTTGTGTCTTTAGCTTCCTGCAAATGCAGGCTTGTAGGAACAGCACCTTGGTTTTCCTGGGACCGTTGCATTGCTCCCGGATGGCTGGGTGGTGGTGGGAGAGAGGAGTGGCAGAGATGGAGAGGCGAGGAATGGAGGCTGAACTGGGTGCCCTTCCACGATCGTGTTTTGCGCTAGGAGCCCGGGTGGTTTGTGCTGTTCTCTCCCTGTAGTTTCTGGAGCTAGGTTTGCTTGACCAGACCAGCTCTGACTAATTAAATCTTTCAGTTTTGTGGCTTTGGCACGCCACCTCCCTCAGCAAATCCTCTGCCAGAAGCTGGGGAGGGAGAGCAGACCTCTCCACAGGCAGGAGCTCTGGAAATCACTGGTCTTGGTCCCTGCCCCAGCTGGCCTCCATCTTTCTTCCCAGCCTCACTGGTACATGTGAGTTGTAATTGATCCCCTAATGAACGTTTACAGAACCTCCTCTTTTCCTGGGGCTTTTTCAGGTGGTGACAGTGAGAGCTTGGGGAAGGGAGAGCGGGGAGCCCAGGCTGCATGCCTAAGGGCAAGTCCAGGTGATGGGAGGTGTAAGTGTCTGAGTTGGAGTATTGCTCAAGAAGGGGTCAGAGCCTGGCCCTCTTTCTTGTCCAGGGCTTGCATGTAATTTCTCAGAAACTGGGTCATTTACATACTTCCCTCAGCTACCTTCCTTTGTCACCGCCACTGCTTGGGAAAAGAAAGATACCTTACCTGGTGCCTCTATAAGATTTTTACTGGCGTCAGGAAGGAATTTTCCATGGAGATAATAACAAAAATCATGGTTGGGTTCCCTTGATATATTACCCAGTATCATTTGTGGGTAATACCTAGCAGACTCTGGTTAGAGACAGTCGTGGTCTTTTTACGTTTCATCTGCACAACAGTGATAATAACAGAGCCTACCTCGTAGGTTTGTTGTGAGGATTAAACGAATTAAATGATTTCCCAACTGGTAAGCCCGTAGAACAGTGCCTGAGATGCAGTGTTGCTGACCTCTGTTCACAGTTCCAAAGGTCACACTGTGGTCTTAGCAGTTGGAAGCTTTCCTTTATCAATTTTGCTATTTACTCACCTAAAACTTCTTTTATTTGAACATCCAGTTGCGGAGATTTTTTCCCTGAAAATCTTATCAAGGTATTTCAAACCCTTGAAACATATCTGACTTTTTCAGTAAGAAGTTCAGCTTGTACCGGTGCCTGGCATCTAGGACTGTGCTCCGTGACATCACCCGTCGCCTTTCTCCCCGGCTTTTGGCATTAAAGAGACTATAGCTGTTCACTTGAAATGCCAAGTTCTTTACAGGAATGAAGTCCTTGTGGCTGGGAATGCGATAAGCTTGAGCTTCTTCTCTGTTGTAAAATGTTTGGTTGCATTTCTAAATTTCCGTATTTGGAGCTTTTCTTTTGTTATAATTGACTTCCTGCTCTTTGTTCCAGAATGGGTACAGGTGATGCCTCGGTCACAGGCTGAGACACAGCATTCAGCTGGGGAGGGAGGGGCAGTGGGACACTCAGAAGAACAGACTTTGCGGTAGCCACCCTTGGCCTTTACACATTCTTTGTGTTTTCCCCCAAGTCCTTTTAAAACCAAGGCCTCTCTGGGTTAGCAAGTCTGTGGGCCGCGTACTCCTGTCTTCAGATGAAGACACCAATCCTGAAGAGAGCGTGTGTGTGTGGCTCAAGTTCACCCAGTTGGATCCAGTGACAGAGTCGGGAGTGAGACTCCTGGCCTTTCAAAGCCTGTGTGCTTTCCTGGTGTTGAAATAGTTTATCTGCCGAGTCAGACATTGTGGTGAGACCACCTCACAGGGTTCTTCTTATTTTTTTCTTTCACATCATATTCTATCTCCTGGTTCGGTACTGGGGCGTGGGCTGTTTATGCACAGTGAAAACCTGGTTAGATGGCAAAACTGGAGGTCTCGAGTGGGGTGGGAAGGCGTGCCCCCCTCGTGTAGCCCTAACTGTGCAGAAACCCCCCTCTGACTCTGTCTGGGAGCTTCAGGGACTTTTCCGCAGCCGGTAGGGGAGGCCTGCACCCTCGGCACTGCCCCATCCCCTTCTGCGGAAGGTGCACGAGGCCTCGCTGATGAAGAGCTGAAAGGTGGGGGGACACCATCCCGTCCACAGCTGGGTTTAAAGATTCCTCCTGCACGTGATTCTAATTGACATGGAGGAAACTGGGAAAATAGGACGTGACTAAGCCGTGACACTTGTCTGGTGATGAAAATCAGTCTTCCTGTGGGTGTTCTGCTTATTTCTGTGCTTTTAGCCTCATAGCAAACGCCACCGTTCCTTATTAAAGAAAAAGCAAAACCCTATTCCGAGTGCCTCACACCACTCCAAGCCTCTAGATTAATCTGAAACACATCTGAGTTCACAAGTGGGTCAGAGCAGCAGAGACTTGCCAGTTCAGCAGGCGTGCGTCCTGGCCTCTGAGAAGCAGGGCCATCTTGAGGTCTGACTTTGTTGCTTATGTTTAGACCTTGTGTGCTGAGATAATTCTGGGTGGCTTTGGATGACTTTGTTTCTTAACTGAAAAGGAGTGTCTGTTGCCTGATAAGTGTTTATCCGTGAAATAGCAACATGGTGTATGTCTTAGGGCAGGAGGCCTTTAGGTCTCCAGAGAACACCCGCCTCCCCCTCCCACAAAAGCAAGGTCATTGGCTTAGGCGTGTTGCTAGAGTAGAATGTCAGTCCGAGCTTTAAAATGTCTTGATTGTTCTCATTCAGGGTCTCTTTTCTGGATCCTTTCCCCTTTCTCTGCCTTAAGGGGGCTACATACACAGTCACAACCGAGCAGAACTGAAAACAGACAAACCTGCTCTCCATCTACTGGATAGAGATCTGGGGTCCAAAAATGCCTCTTTCTTGCCAAACCTCAAATTGTTCCATGCCTTTTTTAAATGCCCTTTCCCTGCCCCCTCCGCCGCCTTCACCATTTGGCTGAGTGAGGACTAGATGTTTGGTTTGCCTTGTGTTGGTGACAGATACCCACTGCTCATTGGATCCCATTTTCCTTTAACCCCTCCTGGCTCACAAGTATCACAAGAGGGGTTTTCAACATCAAGGCGAAACTCCCTCTCAGCCTCATTTTGAGCCGTGGCCACGTTGACAACATGAAGCAGAGAAGCGGTGGTATCTTAGCTGCGAGGGACGAGGCCTCCTGACCTGAGGAGGTTTCCTAGCAGTGAGCCAGCCCTGGAGGCCTCGGGGCTGCTGCTCAGAAACTCAGCAACATGACGGCCATGGGTGCCGGCCACCGTGCCAGGCCCTTGGCATCACCTCCTGAACCCCTCACAGCACTCCTCCAGAGGCGAGGCCATCTGTTTGTTTGTTTGTTTGCAGGTGGGTAAACTGAGGTTCAGGGAAGATCAGCAGCTCTCCCCGGGTGCATACTTAGTGAGGGATAGAATAAGAATTTGACTCCGTGGGCCCTGTCTGATTGACTGCAGGGGGGCAGCCCCCTCACAGTTCACGTCCTCCTTACTCACAGACACAGCATGTAGCTAGCTGGGTTTTGCGAATTTGTGTGTTCAGCATAGCTCCTCGTGGGCAACGCCGAGCAGCACTGGAGCTGTGCTGGTGGCTGAGCCTCGCAGCTGGACAGCCTCCCACTTGGAAGAACACAGACTCTCCTCACACTGCAGCGCCTGTCCCTTCTCTTCCTTTTCCTGTTCTACGTGCTCACCGTCTCCCCTGGTGACAAGAAAAGTACCGTCACCGGCAACTCCTCGGTGAGCAAGAATATTAAAGAGGAAATTTCCATTAGGTAAATAACTGTGAAAGAAGAACCCCAGAGAAGGGGGGGAAATTCAAGCCGAGGCTCCTGTTACACTGGCCACATGCCGTTGGCATCCCAGGCTTGCTGCATATCATGAAGGGTCAGGAAAACTGATCGGCCAGAACAGAGGGACACAGTGTGAATATTTTTCTCTTTCACCATTCCAGCATCTACTTGAATGTCAGTTTTGTAAAACCATCTGTTCTGCGCCCAGCCCCAAACCCAGCCTAATTTGTAGTGGCTCCGTTTCTGTGGACAACGGGATTATTTTTGGAAGGTGGGGTATTGACACACACTGTGTGTCGGCGAGGCAGCAGAACTGACATCTTGAAGTTGTTCTGACATTTTTACCCCCTGGCTGAAAATATGGCTTCAGAGAAATCAATGACTTCAGGCTGTGGCCAGAATTCACGAGTGTGGTGTGCTCTGAGCGTCCTCTGGTGAGAGAAGGGGGTGGGGTGCGGAGATCACTGTTGTCTTTGCAAATGTAATAGCAGGTTTTCTGAAGGACATTCTGTTCCTTGGAACCTTTCATTTTAGCAAGGACAGTATTCACTTGCAGCCTTAAGGATTTGTGTGTGTGTGTGTGTGTGGTGCTGTGTTGGGTTTTTTTTGTGGACTTGAAATAGCTACAAAATGAACTATATTGACTTAAGTCTCTGCAAATGGTCCTTCTGGTGTTGAAGTTATGTTTATACCGAGTAGAGTTACAAATTATCTGCAAATTACCTCCTAATTGCTAGTCCTTTCCCAGTGTGCAAGCCTGGCACATGCTCACTGCCCCGGTGCTTTATGCCCCTCCACACTCACAGAGCCACATGCCTCGCGTGCACACCATCGCACTTAGTCTTCACAACAGCCCCGTGGAAACTGATTGTTCCCGTTTTGCACGTGAAGAAATTGACGCTTCTCGCTCCGTGCAAGTACTTTACATGTCTTGTCTAGTGCTTTCCGTGTATATCCTTGTAAGTGGATGGTCTTTCTCCATTTCGAAGAGGAAGAAATGGAGGCTCACAGAGGTTGTTACTTGTCCATGACCTTACAGTTAGTAAATGGCACAGTCAGAATTTGAATTCGGATATGAATGAATGTCTTTCTGTTATGCCACATACATACCTCCAGGCTGAGGTCCTGAAGGCAGGAGGCAGGGACCACGTCTCATTTATGGTTCTCACTTGCTAGCCTGGCAAGCAGTAAGGTTTGGGGTTGGTTGATGCATAGCTGGGTTGAATTTGCTCCTCTCCTGATGATTTCAGCCTTTCCCCCAGTGCCGCCGCGACTAGTTTTCCCTGGGCATGATCTGAATATCTGCATCCAGCCTTCATTTCCCATTTTGATCATCCACGAACATGCCAGAGAGCATCTGCTCTGAAAAAGTTTCGAAATAAATTCGATGGATGTCTTGCACCGTCACTCCCACGGGATGGGGTAGCTCTCATGAGTGTCCCCTGCTCTGTTTTGACGATCATCTTCAAAGTCAAGGACATGGGTGAAATAACACTGCAGCCTCAGGGAAGACAGTGCCAGAGGGCACCATAAAGAGAGCTTACTGGAATCACCTCCCTCTCCAGCCCAAGCTGTCACCCTGTCTTTGAGGGAGAAATAAGATACCGGGTGTGATTTGCTTTCCCACTGAGGTGGGAGTGAGAGATAGAATTAAGGATGACTAAGTGCTCCCACAGCGAGAGAGAAGGCCACAGGCTCTGTGGTGCCCTGGATTCAGCACTCAGAAGCCCAGGCGGCTGGCCCGAGGCCCGGGCTTTAACCACAGGACCCTTCTCCAGGCTGGCTTCAGTTTAGTTCCTATAAAATGGCTCTTTTCGTAAAATCTGATTAGCCTCTCATCAGTCTGGGTTTGGTTGGATCGTAGATTTTAACATCTTCCTATATTTTCTGAGTTCTCAAAGCCACATTTCTAGGGGTGAAGATTTTATCTTTTTAAATATATTTTTTATTCAGAGAGGAAGGGAGAGAGAGGGAGAGATAGAAACAGCGATGAAGAGAATCAATGATTGGCCGCCTCCTGCATGCCCTACACTGGGGAACGAGCACGCAACCCGGGTATATGCCCTGACCAGGAATTGAGCCGTGACCTCCTGGCTCATAGGTCAATGCTCAAACACTGAGCCAAGCCGGCAGGGCATGGGTGAAGATTTTATAATCACTTCCTGTTAGTGTCTTTGTATCCTTTACTTTTACTCACAAGTGACAAAGGACAAGGTTAGCTGGCTTGCATGAGTAATTTCCTTACAGAGGAGTAGGAATTCAGCTGGAAGACATACTAGTAGAGTAAGTTGACTAGATTATAGGCACCTTGCCACGGTCAAGGTGGGCACCTGAGAAGCAAGCACATGGAAGACCCAGCATTTAAGGGAAGAGTGCTCTCTTAGGCCCTCTCATCTCTTCCTCCTGGGGTCAGAGTGGTTTCTGTAGAGAACCCACCACCAGACAGTGCTGGGGGCCGAGGCGGCTGCAGCGGAATCTGTTGGCTATTAGGCTTTTGGCCCAGGCTCACTCATAAACCGTGGGTGTTAGGCTTGCTTTATTGATGGGGGTTGCTGCAGAGGGGCTGGTGTAGGGCAGTTTGCCTAGATTATTCTCCCGTGTTCTCTCTAGGGGGAGGGGGCAGTATATTGGCATTTTTAACTTCTTCCTAGTCAGCTGCTGGAATAGGTAGATGAGCCTTCGCTTCATATCTCTTCCAATGAAACCTCTCTTTTCAAGCAAATTAGGAATTTAAGGAGAATGGGAACAAGACCCTGAGAGGAGCCTGGGTGACTCTTCAGGTGGAGCCCTTCTCTGGCAGCCCTCACCCCACAGTGCACTTCTGAGGACAGCGCTTTCCCTCCACACCCCGCCCCCCCCCCCCCCCCTCACCTCTCCTGAGGCATCCCGGAGGCACTGTTGTCCAAACTCAGAATTCCTGCACGTGGCAGGGCTCTTTGGGCCTTTCCAGAAACAAGGGTCATCGTTCCCCCTCCTTTCGCAGTTCCCGGGTGCTCCCAATTTGCGTCTCCTCTCCTGCTGCTGGCTGTCCACGGGTGGAGCGACGTCTTACCGAGACTGTCCTCTTTGGGACTAGGGCCAGGCTGCCCTCTGTTCCCACCCTCCACCCCGGCAGCACCTAGGCCTGCGCCGGGCCCAGCGTGCGTGCTTGATAAAGACATTCTAGCTTGGATCGGAGATCACACGCTGTCAGCTGGAAAGGGCTTTGGAAACCGCCGAGTCCAGCGCTAATTTTACAGATGGTACCACTCCAGAAGCTCACTCCGGAAAGGGCTGGCTGGTTGCTTTCTCCTTGTTGATGGTAAATGCTAATGTAAATGACCATAATGCTGTCTTTGAAAGGCGTTCTTCAGAGGATGCCGGGTGTTCCTCCTTGGACTAGAGTGACTGCTGAGAACAGTAAGAATGCTGACTCGATGCCGCACCCTGAGCCACGCCACATGGCAGTGTCGGTGCTATCGCTGCTCTGCAGATGCCGAGAGGGGGCCCAGGGTGGGCTCCTCACTCGGGTCATGTAGCCACCGGAATGGTGGAGAGAGGACTAGAATCTGTTTTGGTCAGATGCCCAGGCCCATGGCTCTTAGATGAGGTTCCTGACTAAAAGCCCCACTTAGCGATTCACAGTGCGGGCTTCACAAACACTCCAGGGGGTCCTCATCCTAAAGGAAATTGTAAAATTAATTTCCATTTACTTTAAGTTCTCTAATTAGGGAATGACAGGGAAGGGAAGGCAAAGAGCAACTAATGATAGGGCTCGCCTCTCTAGAAAGGTCCTTAATCACTGCCCTGGGTCATAAAGACATCTGGGCCGAGTGGAGGAAAGGGGTGCTCCCACGTCCTGCTGCAGGGACCACTGCTTCCCGGGGAATTGCTGCTCCTGCCTCCAGTCCCTCTTCTTACCCAGGACGCCCCTTCCCCTGTCGCTGGCATCTGGAAGCCTAGGACTGAGGGCGTCCAGGGCAGATCTGTGTGACCCCCTCTCCCGACCACAACGTGGCAGGCCTCCTGGTGGCCACCCAGCATCAGGGTCTGCGGGGCAGGCTGTTTGCCTCACATCTTGCCACTGCGCTTTGTATCTGAGCAACATTCCTGTGTGTTTTCTAAAAGGTTAGTCCTGGGTCATTGGCACTTAAACCACTTGTTTTGGTAGATCCTTCCCGAGAAGGTTAATTATATATTTGATATCCTTTCCTTTTTATGCCTGAACGATGTGGATAAGTACCCTGTGGTTTATTAACTGTCACTTTAAACCTTTTCAAATTGTCTTGTGACAAAACAGACTTTTATGTCCTTTTTATCCAGCTTTGATGAATGGGACAGCTTCTCTGGTTAAAATAGGCCAGGATAAATAAAATCTCTGTCTGATTGGTGGGGGCGGAGTTTACATGGGAAGCCATGAGTTCAAATGTGCCACTTGAATAAAAGGTGACCTAACCTGTGAACTTTTACATATGCTTCTTTTTCTGCTTTTGACAAATGGTGCCGGCACCTCGGCACTCGGTAATTATTGAATAAGTGAAAGAAAAGGCATTACTTAAGGGCAGTTGATTTCTCTAAAAATTTTGATGCCAAACCCTAAAGCAATAATTTGCCACATTTCCTATTTTGTATCTCACTGATTGTTAGAGCAGAGAGCCTCTGTCCTTTAACATTAGGGAACCCCAAAGCTCACCTCTCCTCCCCCAGGCCATTTTGTTAAACCTTTACTTTTTTGGTAAGTTTGCAGTAGAATCGAGGAAGGTAAATGTCAAGATGGATTGTCAGTGGTTGTTTGCAGGCGTTGTGTCCACCAGTAAGCATCCCATGCTTGAGAACCACTCTCCTGGGACACACAGTATACGTAATTCAGCCGTTTATCTCTCCCTCACTTGGTATTCACTGAATCCCAGTGAGGAGCGAGGAGGGCATTTATTTAAAATAATTAAGTAACAAAAATTCTGCTAAGGGTTTAAAACACTTCTCCTTCTGTTTTTAATTCATTGCAGTTTGCGGGGACCTTATCGGATGGCTTAGGAAAGACGATGGACAACCGGCATCAGTCGGAGCGGGAGTACATCAGATACCACGCAGCCACCAGTGGCGAGCACCTGGTAGCCGGCATCCACGGCCTGGCCCATGGTAAGTCGCCTGCTGTCGGCTGTAGGAGAGTGGCTCTTCTGCCGCAGTCCCTCAGGGATGCCTGTTCAGCCATCCGACTGCCAGCGGGAAAAAGAGAGCTGACAGCAGTGTCGATCCTGGCCTGGCATTGTGGTGCCGGTAGCCATCCAAGCTCTCTTATTTTATTCCCCTTACAACTGCTACCACCTGTGAGAACTCTTCATTCATTTTCAAAGTGTGCCCATGGCCATTCCTTCCTGCGCCCTGGCGGCTTCTGTTCCCAAGGTGTCACAAGGTGTAAGCAACAAAACCCCTTTTTAGAATATGGATCTGCTGCTTCTAGACTTGCCCTCCGCTTACTGAGCTGAGCATTCCTTCCACAGAGAGTGAGATGTGGAACTGGCCGCCAGGTTTGTGGCCCAGATGTTTCTGAGTCTTGTGTAAATACCCATTCTCTGAATTTGTTTGAATTCTGGCTTTTAATGCTTTAATTCAGACTCATTTTCCGTTTGTTGTATTTTTCTCAAAACTTCTTACTTAGCACGGCATTCCTTAAGGCCCTTGGAAATATGAACCCAGCCACCTTTCCCGACTATTGTCCCCAGCCACCCAGGGCCTCTTACTGCTCCTCTGCCTCACTTCATTGCCTCTCAAAATCCTGTTCAGCCTGTAAGTCCCAACTCAAAGGACATTTGCCCCACTCCACTGTCCCCAGTTAGAGTTAATGATGATTAGCGCACACATGGCGGGCGTGGTTGTGTATGTAGCCAGCTGTGTGCATCTTGCTTCCCTGATAGGCTGTGATGGCCAGGAGAGCAGAAGACCACTTTGAAGTCACCTTTGTACTTGCTACCTCACATGATCCCTGGCATGTAGCTCATGCTTAGTAATGGTTACTAAAGTGAACTGCTTATACCAGATTACTAGAAATAGTCTGAAGCTATCAGAAGTCATGTCAAGACTGAGAAGTTTTAATTATCAGCATTTGCAAGAAGAAGGAATATCAATAATAAAAAATCATGTGTCTCTTTGTGTTTAGGAGAGAGTTTTTGTTTATCAACTTTCTAAGGGCGAGGTTTGGATTAAAATGCCTTTCTTTCCCTAAGCCTGCCCAACTGGAACAGGAGCGTTCCCCAAGGAGACATCAAGCTAGAAGTAAAATTTGGCTGAAATTAATCTGTTTATGTGCTTTAAAAGTTGATGGTTGGGCAATCACTTGGGTTTAGAGATTTAATCCTTCTTTCTAGTAACTGCAGTGACAGTGCCTTAGACTAACAGAGGACTGTTTTTTAATGAACATAAAATGCTTTGCTATGCATTATTGCCTCTATTTACCCAGCATCCTTGGGATGCAGAGAGAGCATGGCTGTCCTCACTTTCTTGATGGACACACCAGTGTGGTGAGAAAATAGGGAATCATTTCAAGGTCGCAAACTCCCCTCCAAGCAGGGATCATTAGGTAATATGTACAACATCTTCAGAATACAGGCTGTTCATTCTGAGACGAGGAACCAGTGGCCTCAACCAAGGGGACCCATGAAAGCATAGCTGAGCGTGAGATCCTTCTTTCACGATGAAAAAGCCCTTCACCGATAACAGTCCCTTGGTTTAAAAGCTGGGGTCATGCTCAGTTCTGTCTGTAGGCCCCGCTTGACCAGGTTCCGAAAGAGTCTGTCTCTGCATGAACTTGGTTCAGAGGACGGGAAAGGGCTATTGCCTCACGGCCAATGCACCAGAATCCAGAAGCGCTGTGCATTGTTAGTACATTCTCACCCAAGCAGCTTCCTTTACCAATTTGTCTCACTAGAGCTGAAGCGTCTAGAGAGCTTCCTCACACCCCCATCGCCACCAGGTAAACATCCTGTGAGTGTCCCTGGCACAGGACCTGGAAATGCTCCCTGGACTGGGCCCATTTCCCCTGCAAGGCCACGTCCTCTTCAGCCCCGGCCAACTTCTGGCCACTGTGGAGGCTCTTTAAGGTCATTGCTGTCAACTCTCAAAATGTTTGGAATATCTTTTTGACCTTGATTCATCTTTCAAACTCACTCCCTTGAGGTTACTGCTGGCTCTGGCAGCTTTTTAAGGATGCCCTTCACCAGGCTTTGTCATTACTCTGGTCGCCTACACCTGCTTTCAGCCACGTGTGCCACAGCTTTTACCCCATTTCAAATGTTTGGTGGTGCTGGCAAGTCACATAGTATTCTTTGAAAACTGAGGATCTGTATTTAGTTATCTCTACGCCTTATATTTTATGGAACCCCGCGTCTCCCCAAGAACCCTAGTTTCTTGTCTCTAGATTTAATTCCACTGTCTATATCCTCTCCATAGACCATATGCTGCCCAAGCTCTGGAATTGAAAAGTACCACTTTTAAACTCTTAGCTTTTCTTTGATTTTTAAAACTGGAACATGCTTTACTTCTGACTAATATATAATATACATTCTCTGACTCCAAACTTAAGAGGCAGATCTGCTGGTTCTCCACCTTGAGTTGGCCTGCCTATGGCCTGTCAAGAGATTGAGGAAACACCCCTGAGTTACCTCGCCAGATGCATGGAACTGAGGGGTTTGGCTTTAAATGCTGTTGCTTTTGTTCTTGGCCCGGTTACAAATAGCCCTTGTCTTTTTTGCTAGGTATCATTGGTGGATTGACCAGTGTTATAACCTCAACAGTGGAAGGTGTGAAAACAGAAGGGGGTGTCAGCGGTTTCATATCTGGCCTTGGGAAAGGGCTTGTTGGCACTGTAACCAAGCCAGTGGCAGGCGCCCTGGATTTTGCATCAGAAACAGCCCAGGCGGTGAGAGACACAGCCACACTTAGTGGCCCCAGGTCAGTGGTCGTCGGGGGAGTGGCTTTTGCAATTTCCAGCCCAGGTCTGCTGCCTCTCCTAATCCATCCTGCTATGTTTCACCTGCTTTAATGATATGATTTTTCATTATCTGATTACACACAACTAACATTTCTGACTTGCCTAATATAAATACATGAAAACAAGGCACACAAATCGGGCATGCACTTTTGCAGATCCACGTCTATGTCTGTATCTGTATTTACTGGCTACACACTCACAATGTTGTTTTTCTTCGCTAGAGGGGGTCAGAAAATAGCATTGCATTCTTACAAACCTCCCCTGCTCACCAAACTAACTAGACCCCGGCCTGCCCGTTAAGAAAACTATCTGGCTGTCGGCTGTGTCTTGCTCCTGAGCCCCATGGCGTAGTTCTGGAATCCCTGAAGTTGCAGTTCACCACGTGGGTCTGTCCCTTCCTAGTTCTTCCACTTGAAACTGCCATCTAGTCCCCACCTCATAACGAAACCCCACCTGGCGGGCAGTTCTGCGGAGGGATGCTTTCTTGCCTTGATACCAGCTGAGGCAGGACATCAGCCACAGCCCATAAGGCTCCAAATCCCAAGAACCCGACTACTCTAACTTAGCTATTTATGTGCGTGGCCTACATTAGCCTCCCCTTTTTCAGTGACTAATTGGGGAGCTTATCAACAAAGGCTACACGGTAATGAATGTTACAGCTCTCAGCCAAGCTGGACTCCACTTAAGCCCAGAAGGATTTTGCCGCTGCCTGCTTAATAGATAGCCCCTGAGTGAATTAGTGTGCCCTTTAGAATGCTAGGGCCTGGGCCATGTCCACACCCTCTCGCTTCCTCGTATAGGATTTGAAGGAAAATTGTCCCCAACGAAAATGAGTCCACTTGTCTGTCACCAGGAAACGTTCCCAATGACACATTACTGTGTTCTGCCAGAAGGTCTTCCATCTGGAAGCAGCTGCTCTTTAAAAGGATCTGTAGCGCTTACTTTAGTTAACTTACATTCTATTCTCAGATACAGAGCCCAACCAGTCCTTGAGTATATTTTGAAGCATTTATGAAGTTAGGGGGAGAGGGAGGGGGGATCCTTCAAAAGTATTTCCAGTTACTTTTTCCATGTCTGCTCAAAGCCCAAGAAGTCTACCTCCAGCTTCTCGTTAGGACAATGAGACTAAAGAAGCGTAAGTAAAGTGTTCCAAAGGAACCGTCGTTATTCTTAGAATCCCAAAGCAGTCAAGGAATTGAGTGATTGGTTTCAAAAAGCGTCTGAGGTATACGTGTTAACACTTTAAAAGATTAGTTTGTGATGTTAACTTTAATGACCTGACCAGGAAGAAATCACTTGGCTTTTCTATGATGTGAGTGTGGAAGTCTCGGTAAAATGTTGCATTCTTTTTAGGAGCACAGGAAAGGCACAGTGGTTGCTGCAGACAGGAGGGTGTTCATGGCGCTCTTGCCCGCTGTCCAGCACGGGCATAGAAGGTTCACTTTGGTGCCAGCCAGCATATGCCTGCTGTTCAGGCATGTTCAGTCAGTGAATACTGATTGAAAAGTCCCTAAGGACTCGGGGTTGGGAATACAGCAGAGCTATATAAAGCAAGGCTGTCCTTGGTCTCAAAGGGCTACAGTCAAGGCGGGCAGCAAACATAAACCAGATAACCTGTAAAGAATTATTTGCTAAAGTTAGGATAAATGGCACAGGAGATGTGCAGGGTGCTATGAGACTGTGTGATTGGAGAAGATGAAGGGAAAGAAAGGCTGGCTGTCGGAGCTGTGGTCAGTCAGATCAAGAAAGGCTTTTCTAGGGAAGTGGTGTTTGCGATGAAGCCTGAAGTGTAAGTAGGAGTGGGCCAGGTGGAGAGAGAATCGTGTTCTTGGTAAAGGGGACAGAGAAGCTATGTAGTTTGCCTCAAAGCAAACAGTAACTGGGCAGTCTCACTGACGTTTAACTGGATAGAGCAGCTATCTGCCTAGCTTTTCACTCCTCCTGGAAGCAAAAGCTTCAGTAATAAGTGAGGGGCATCGGTGGTCATGGGCCTGTGGTCCTGGAAGCTAAAAGGAGGGGGAATTAAGCATCGGCATCTCCTCTCTATTCCCAGAGGAGCCAGGAGTGGGAGCACCATGGCTGAAGCTATCAGAGGTGAGTGGGACACGTGCTATACCCATGCTAATCGGGGGCCTCCCAGAAACGTGGCCCTTCACCCTTTATTGCACATGAAAGGCATCACAGAGGCTCCTGAGACACTTTAACCAACTTCCCTCAGTCCGTTTCCCTGGGTCCAAAAGTGGAGTTCATAATGAGGACCCACATGTTAGAGAGAAAAGAACACTTGTCCCAGCCCCCTTCCTTATTAGCTTTGGGCCCTTAATCAAGTCTCCTAGCCTATCTAAGCCTCAGTTTTCATCTATAAATTAGGGATAAATATACCTGTTTGTTTTTTCTGCCTCTTAGAGGTTTGAGGCTTCAGTAACCAGAGTTACTTAATGTGAAACTATAAAGAACTAGAAAAGTCCGGGTGATACTGGTTTTGAAGGTCACAGATTAAAGGAGCAGCGATTCTTGCAGGTGGAGAAATGTTTCAGAGCCTTGAGGGACTGCTCGATGACACTGTGATCTCTTAGGAGCATGCTAGCTCTGCTCCGGGACGCGTCACCCTGGCTTCTTGGAAGTAAGATACAGTCATCCCTGTTGATTGAACAGAGTCCAGGGGTGTTACGCAGGGTTTCCCCCACTGTTTAGACAACAGGGACTAACAAATGATTTGAAGGGATTAGAAGTGAGATGCTGACCGAGCGCTGACCTGAGCCCAGGGACTGAGCCAGGAGTAGAACCCAGGAGTCCAAGAGTTCTGCCTCTGAGTCTGCTCTTGGAATGAACTTGCTGCTTCCTCTGTGATATTTCATCCAAGGAAAGGCTTAGATCTTAGCATCTATGTTTTAAATGACCCAAATTTTAAGCAGATGATAGTAAAGTAAGCCATAAAACTGTGAAGGAATACTCCTTCCAGTAATCCATCTGAAAAGTGGCCTTACAGGAAACATTGGCTCCTTTTGGTGTTTATTGGAACACGGCGTTATTTATAGGGAACCCCCCTCCTTGAGTTCTTTTAGATTAAAATACGTCCGAGTTCCTCTCCTGGTTGGAGCACGCAAGTGTTCCAGAAAGACAGCCCCCTAACTGGTCTCTGAACTTCCCACGCAGTCTACAAGTTCTTGGGAAGGCAGGTGGGGGTGGGGAGAGGAGGGCGGAGGACAGCAGAGCCTTTGGCCTCCACATGAATGTTGTGGACCAGTATCCCCTGCTGCATTTGTTAACTGTACAAGTATGTGTGGTTTGGAACTGAAATAAGAAGCCTTTTCCAAGGCAACGTTCTGCTGGCTCAGGTTGCATCGTCTCGTCTACATGTATTGGGCCACATTTGTCTGTTCCCAAGTAAAGTTTATGAAAATGGCACAGATGCAGCCACTGGTGGTGCCATTGAAGCCGTGGAGAGAAGCCTGTCGCCCTTCAAACAGACCGGGCCAAGCAGGGCACCCACCCGCCGTGCTCAGTTCTGGGCATGTGCACTGGGTTTGGACGGTAGTATTTGCAAAGCCACTTTGGTAGGAAGCTGCAGAGAGCCCGGAGCAGCCATTTCACAATAGAAGGCAAAATACCACTGAAAAGAGAGGAGTGTTCCACGCTGGGCTGTTGATTTGCTTGTTTATTTCTCTAAATACCATCTGTGATAGTGTGATAGGCTTTGGGTGCATGGCATTTCAGGAGAGTAGCACATGAAGATTGATGAAGCTGGGCCCTGAGGTTTCCTCCAAAATATTTCTTCACCTTTTTAGTCAAGACCCAAAACAGGGGGGTGGGTGGGGGGGAGAAGTGTGAGTTGGCAGAACTTGAAATATTTGAACTAATTTAGCAAAGCTCAGGAGTGTTGCAGCTTATCTCAGTATTTAAGTTAGATAAGGAGGAAGGGAGCTTGAAGGGCAGTGATAGATCAGTGTTGGAGAATACAGCCCTCAGGCCCCGACAGAGCGCGGACTCCAGGCCCTGTGCGGTGCACGCATGTGTGCATTCCAGTTGCCTGAGAGCTTTGCAGTAACCTTTGGATGGACTTCCCAGAAAAGATTGATGGTGGGCATATTCCACTTCTTCAGTAAAAACTCTCCTAAGACACCACCCCAAATCTCTTTCCGTTAATGGCCTCTTAGATGTGAAATGGACATGGTGTTTCTCAGGGAAAAGCCCTTTTAGTTCCAGTGTTTGCATCTTACCAGGACTCTCTGGGATAAAAGGGTTAAGACCCTCTTGAGTCACAGAGCCTGAGGCCCGTCAGGTTGGACAGGCCAGAAAGCCGTCAGCAAAGGGAAGTAGGCAGCGCTCCCCCGCTCTGCGTCCTGGTTTGGCAATGCGGCCTTCACTCACCCCACGCTGAAAGCAGCCATGTGCTCTCCTTGGTATTATACATAACACATCAAGCAGAGCTGGCTTGATTTGAGCCATTAGGGAACTTCCAAAGGCAAAAATCTAACCAAAATTAAAATGTTTCTTAGCTACACCAGGGCTCTCAATTTTCCCACCAGTGCCCCACCGGAGGCGGGGGTAGTGCACGGGACCCCGTGTATCCTGGGAAAAGCAAGTCCAACATTTCTTGGGAAGTTTCTGTTTTGTCTTGAAATTGTGAATTAATTTTATCCCACACTTGTTTTAATAAAATGTTTTTAATTGCTACCCAATAAAATTAACCCTTCAGAAAGATAGGCCACGTTCTCCTGTGGCGACTCCCTCGGACTTACTTACGAGTGTAAGGCCCTCCTCCACTCGGGTCCCTGGACGCCGGCAGCGTTGGTATGAAGTTGTGTGTTGGTAAGGGTGAAAAGCCAGAGTCCAGGACCTGTTTGACCCCGAGGCTGTGTTTCTTATCTGTGAGCATAAGTGTCTGTCGGCTTGGTAACTATCTGCTGCTTGGGGCAGCCAATGCACTGGCTGGCATGTCAGCTTCATCATGAGAAGGAATTAGATTTCAGTGAAGCTGGAAAATTGCTGTGTCCAACTGAAGGGAAGGGATTGTTCACGTCACTCTTCTCTTGTCCAGAGGTGACACAGAACTATGGAGGGGCAGCCACTTTATCCTCCCTCTGCTCACCCTGGGGTGCACGTGGGATGAGAGCCATGCATTCTCCCCTCCCGATCTTGCCAGGCCAGCCTTCCCACGGACACACGAAGGTGGAGGGAACATCTCCTCACTCCTGAGAGCCCCCGAGGAACAGCATTCCGAGCTGTGCTCAGAGGATGTCTCAGTCGGGCTGACATTGAGCTGATGAAGTTGCAAGAGAAGTTATTTTTAAGAAACATCTTACCAGTCCTTCTTGCCTTATAAGTTAAAATCCGTCCCAGAGGAACACAAGCAGAGAAATCTTATTTTCTAAGACAGACTTCTTCCCTCTTGCTGAACTCTAAATACTCTATTCCCCTTTCACTCACAGGCCCCAGACAGAGCCGTTCTCATTAGAACATGACTTACGGAAAGTGAAGCTCTGTTGCTGAAAAAGCGGGAGGTGTGTGTGTTCCTACACACACATATTTGAGAAAAGCCTTTCCATTTCTGAAATCCCATGACTCATTTTTATGCAAGATTATCTGTTAGGGAAAAACCACTTTTTTGGTCATGGTACATTATAATCATTTCTAGAAAGGAGAGCGTCTATTTTTTGCCATTTTTGGCATGCAGAGACGACTGGCTTTATGGAAACAGCACAAGCCTGCTTCCAAACGTAAAAATAAATGGATGTTAGGCATGTACACCTTCAAAGCACCGTCCTTATATCTCAGCCAGCAGGTCTTTGCTCAAAGAAAGGAAATGGGTAGTGATTGCTCTCTGATTTTGTTTTCTTCCATTTAAAATTAAATGATCAATCATGCCATTGTGCATCTATAATTCCTTCCTTGTTCAATGATTTGATTTTTTAAAACTCTGGAATGACACCAGTCTTGTGTACATAAGCTACGCCTTTGAGATGTTTGGTTTGAACTTCAAGAGAAACAGAACAGCGTTATGAGAAACAATCTCGTTTCCAGCATTGCCGGAGAATGAAAAGCCATTTGCTGTTTGTGGACTTCTCTGCCGAGGCATTAGGTTGACTGATTCTTAGCTTTCGGTGACTGCCCTGTCTGTCACAGCTTTCCCTCACAGAACCATCCCTCTGTGCCAGGATGGAGCTGGACTCTCCCTTCCAGAGAGGATTTGGGTCTGAGTTCAGATCCCTGCTCTCAGAGAGCTGCAGACTGGGAGATCCTTCTGAGATACACAGAGGACAGTGGGCCGGCAGGGCATTGGACACTGAAGTATTGTATTACAAGCGAAGGCTGTCATCTTTGGGGGAAGAAGAGGTAGGCTTGGGTGTTACAATTAACCCTGTTTCATTGCCCCGTGCCTTCACTTATACTCTTTTTGCCAGACTGCCTCTCAAAGACAGATTCTTACTAAGTTTCTCACTAATTTGTCAAATTGGGCAGGGGTGGGGGTAGGGTAGATATAAGATTGAATTAGTAAGACATTTTAATCACAATATACACTAAAAGAAATAATTTTGTTATATCTGGCTTATATAACTGTAATCCGGTTAGCAAGGTGACTAATCTCCATCTTAGTGGATTTACTTTAATACCTAGAGGAAACTGATTTCTAATGAGCACGGGTTGCATATATGGGTCCTTTTAGAACAGAGGTTCTCAAAATATGGTCTAGGACCCCTGGGCAAATCTTTCAGGGACCCATAAGGTCAAACCTGCTTTTATATGTGAACTCACATATAGTTAGATAACTATTTTACAATATTCTCTAATCAATGCACAGGGGAGTTTTGCAGAAGCTACACAATGTGTGATATTGCACCAGATTGACGTAGGGGCAGATAAGAGAATGCAGCTGTTCTCTGTGAAACGACGTAGAGACTTGCAGAAATGGAAAACAGTGCCACTCTTCGCACCTTCTGTGACTCCACGAATGTGCCACCAGCCACCAGCAACCTGTACCTGGTGAATTTCCTTAACAAGAGGCTCTGAGAATATGGTGATGACCCCTCCTCCTGCTGAGAGGTGGCACATACCGGCCCTGGTGGATTAATGAGGATTAAACTGCGGGAGCCACGGTAACGTGATGCTGCACTTTGGCTTCCTGCCAGCAGTTGTCAGCCCTCCTGGTTTGCTCCTGACTTTTACTGGGTTCCTTGAAGTACCAATTGGAAAGATGTTATCACATATCAGAAAGACTTTTCACAATAATTTGCCTAGTTTAGTCCTTCACCTTCACCTACTGTCCCAATAAATTTTAGCTTCAGCGGCATGGAAAGTGCGGGGCCAATGACTTCAAAGTGCGAGGTCCGTCTTGTCAAAAGCCCACTGGATTGTTCGCTCTGCCCTGAGCCCGTCAGGAAACTGAGAAGGTTTATCTGTGTCAGAGTTTACTTGGCAAAACCTCGGCTTCCTACCCTAGCAAGTTGGTGGGGCAGGACAAGCCTGCAGTACTTGGATAAGCCCTTTGAACTCCTGTGGAAAGCAGTTTTTATGAGGCAGTTGTTCTGTGTTAACACCAGAGCCAGCTCCTAGTAGGTTTTCCCCAAACATACTTTAAACATAGATCATGGCAGAGGTGACCCAGGCCTTTTCATAAAATCCCAGGATGGCAGAAAACTTCAAAGGGGCAAAACTTCCCATTACGAGGCCGATGGGTAACAGGAATCTGGTGAACCTGGTGAGTTAGGTGGTGGGTTATCTCCCGGAGCGCCGTGGGGATGGGCAGGGGTGAGCTTGGACCCTGGACGTCACGGATGGGCTCCGGCAGGAGGGTTAGCGCGGCAGTAACACACCTGCCCACCTCCTAAGGCGCTAAAGGCCAGATTACTGCGTGTAGAGTGCCTTCATACCCCTTGTGAGCAGATGCAAACCTCAAAGAGTTTTTATGTCTTTGTTTGAACTATTGAGGGGCCCCATTGATTCAATTTAGATAATTCTGAACTTGTGATATTTAGATCTAATTGCTTAGTAAGCACACTGGTTCAAGAGCAGGCAAATTGGCAGTAGAAATTCATTAACTGGTTAAGTGTTGACTATTTCCGTATTCCAAACATGTACTAAATAAATAGTAAGTGCTGAGAATATTTAAATACTTGAGAACAAACTGCTTTGAAGAATCTTCTAGATTCTCGAGCATCATCAAACTATTTTAGTCTTACATGTTCAGTAAAGCAAGTTTCCTTTAGCTTTCTTGAAGTAACCCTATGTTAGTGATTTTACTTGCTGTTTGTTCTTGAAAACAACAAAATTGCATGTGTGTGGTGATGTATATTGTGGAGGTTTGGTACATAGAGGCACTTTTTTCCAGTCTTATTACCAGGCCCTTCACAGCTCTTTCAAAACAAATCATTATAGTTTAACTAATCCTATCTAATAAAAGAGTAATATGCAAATTGACCATCACTCCAAGAAACAATATGGCTGCCCCCATGTGGCCAAAGATGGCTTCCCCCATGTGGACACAAGATGGCTGCCACAAGATGGCTGGCAGGGGTGGGCAGTTGTGGGCAGTTGGAGGTGACCAGGCTGGCAGAGGAGGGCAGTTGGGGGAGACCAGGCCAGCAAGGGAGGGCAGTTGGGGGGACCCAGGCCTGCAGGGGAGGGCAGTTGTGGGCAATCAAGCCAGCAGGGAGGGCAGTTAGGGGTGACTGGGCCAGCAGAGGAGGGCAGTTGGGGGGGACCAGGCCTGCAGGGGAGGGCAGTTGAGGGGGACCAGGACAGCAGGGAAGGGCAGTTGGGGGGGACCAGGCCTGCAGGGAGGGCAGTTTGGGAGGACCAGGCCTGCAGTGGAGGACAGTTGGGGGGGACCAGGCCTGCAGGGGAGGGCAGTTGTGGGCGATCAGGCCAGCAGGGAGGGCAGTTAGGGGTGACCAGGTCAGCAGGGGAGGGCAGTTAGGGGTGACTAGGTCAGCAAGGGAGGGCAGTTAGGGGTGACCAGGTCAGCAGGGGAGGGAAGTTAGGGGTGACCAGGCCAGCAGGGGAGGGCAGTTGGGGGCGACCAGGCCTGCAGGGGAGGACAGTTAGGGGTGACCAGACTCGCAGGGGAGAGCAGTTAGGGGTGACCAGGCTGGCAGGGGAGGGCAGTTAGGGGCAATCGGGCCGGCAGAGGAGGGCAGTTGGGGGAGACCAGGTCTGCAGAGGAGGGCAGTTGTGGGCGATCAGGCCAGCAGAGAGGGCAGTTAGGGGTGGGGAGGGCAGTTAGGGGTGACCGGGCCAGCAGGGGAGGGCAGTTGGGGGCGACCAGGCCTGCAGGGGAGGACAGTTAGGGGTGATCAGACTGGCAGGGGAGGGCAGTTAGGGGCAATCGGGCTTGCCGGGGAGCAGTTAGGCGTCGATCAGGCTGGCAGTGGAGTGGTTAGGGGGTGATCAGGTGGCAGGCAGAAGCAGTTAGGGGCAATCAGGCAGAGGCAGGTGAGCATTGGGAGCCAGCAGTCCTGGATTGTGAGAGGGATGTCCCAGATTGGAGGGAGTGCAGGCTGGGCTGAAGGACACCCCCCCCCCACCACCGTGCACGAATTTCGTGCACCGGGCCTCTAGTGGTTTATAATTAGCTAATGATCTCTTGATTATTTTCAATTATTCTTTATACCTTATACATATTTCCTAAATATTATTTAGTATCTACCATTAATAAGGATAGTGTTTTTACTTTATCTCACTATAACAATTTAAAAATATTTTTCAAATTAAATTTTATCAAAATAAATAAATATTCACACTTTTATTTTTTAAATCTTCACCTGAGAACATATTTATTTATTTACTTATAAAGAGAAGAACAGAGAGAGAAAACATCAATGTGAGAGTAACATCGATTGGCTGCCTCCTGCATGTGCCCTGACCAGGGCCAGGGATCGAACCCACAATCTTTTGGTGTACAGGATGAAACTCCAACCAACTGAGCCACCGGCCAGCGAGAGCAGTAACTTCTTGAAAACAAAATTGATTTTTATTTGCCTATTACTAATTTATCCATAAACTCTCCTCTGTGTGTTTAGAAATATCATAATAATAAAAGGCTAATATGCAAATGGTTATCACGACATAACACCATAAGGACCGAACTGCAGGAGGCTGTGTGCGAGGCAGGCGGGGGCGGGGCGCGGGGACTTGCAGCGTTGATGGGCGGGGACTTGCGCCGGCCTGGGATGTGAGGCTGCCTCCCCGCCCAGCACCGGGCCAGGGGACGTGAATAGCAATATTAAAGTATTTCCTCTAATTAATTCCCTTTTAATGTGCATGAATTTCGTGCACCGGGCCACTAGTATTAAATAATTGACCAGTTTCTTGGAAATTCCTTCTCTAGATGGCTCTGGCTCCTCTTTGGACTGGTTGCTTCTAGATCTGTGTAGCTAGTGCCCTAGTCCTCTTGAGTTTCTTTCATTTGTTCATTTGGTCTTTTTCTTTCATGAACAGAGACTGTTCCCAGATGTTTGGTGACTCTTGACTCTCTGTCTACTCCCATGTAAAGATGAGGCACTAACCAGCAGAGTGGGACTTGGGGGAGGTGGAAGGGGCTGGGGACCTTCCTGGGGGTGGGTCAGCTGTGGACGGGTGGATTCTCCTCTCCGGAGGAGGAGCAGGCTGGACGGGGGTGAGAGAGGGACCTGCAGGTCTAACGCTTCTCACACAGGCTTTTCACCACCTCACCCCATCCTCCCTGTTCCTCCCTGTGCCCCAGGCCTTCAGAGTGGCTTGGTGCCTCCATCTTTCTGACATTTAGCGGGTTTTCGTACTAATTAGCTTACTGCTTGTGGCTTCCACTCCCTCAGGCTTACATTTCAGCACCACTTGCCCATCTGCTTTTCAGCTTCTAAAATATTGTTGACACCTTCTCTTTATCCTTCTGGATTGGTGCCATTTGCATCCCTCTGCTTTCCCTGTAGAGGGGTCTCTGGACTCAATCTGTCATATTTAATCACAAGTCCTATAATTTAGACTTTTCACTGATTCATTCAGCCTTTCTTGGTGTCCTTTCCCTTTCACATCCAGCTAGTAACTCTGAATTAATGTGGTTTCGCCGAAATCCGTTATTTCTGCTAAAACAGTCTTGAAGTTTGGTGGTATTAAAAGATAACAACAACATTATTGTTAACGTTTTTAACCCTTGGCTGTGATGCTGGCACTGTCCTGTGTATTTTCCACGTATCATCTCGCTCGGTCGGCACAACCACTTTTGAGCAGTGTGCTTAGCAGTCAGTGGCCTCTTTCCCAGGAAGATTTAGACTGGAGAGAGGTCCCTGCGAGTCCCAACCCAGCTTCACGTCTGGTACTGGTCTTTAATCTCCCATCCTGTGTGTTGTAAAGAAACAGGTTGTAGAAGGCTCTTGTCAGATCCCAGGAACATGAAAGAAGTAGCACACCCCACGGTAGTGACATGGCCCTGTCACCACCCCTCATTGAACCATAAAAGCTATTCCGAGGGGCCGGCAGCTGGGGAGTGACTGTACTTAGATCCTGGGTGCTGATGGGTGTCTGGTAGTTTCCAAGGGAAGTTGCTGAAAGTTTTCTTATCTTGACACTCCAAGGGCAAGAGGTCTTGCTTCAAAGAGCGGCGCTTGTTTCAGAAGGAGACGTGGAAAGAACATAAAATCGCAGGTCTCCCCGTTCTGGGGAGAGGCGGAAGGAGCCTGTGGTGGCCAGTGTGAAAAGCAAGCAGGCATGTGCAGGAATGAGAGGGCGCGCCTACGGCACCGTTTGGTTCCCACGGCTGCGGCAGGAGGGCAGAGGGCAACGAGGAGTCAGACAGCCTGGCTTGAGTCATCACACTGCTGTTTCTTAGCTGTGGCCTGGAGCCGTCCCCTCCCCCACTCGTGTGTGTCTCTGAGGTGAGATGCCTTTGACTCACGTGGAATGGGAATAAGAATGCCTACCTCAGTGGGTGGTGATGTGGATTAAATGATGTATGTGAAGCTCTTAGCCTGACGTGTGGTGTGTAATTAGGGCTCGGGAAATGGCATCTGTGTCAGGATTCTCTCTGAATGTGAGACGTAAGGGAAACAGGGATTGTGTCTTGCTGACCACTTGGTATAGTGCTAAGGCGAGGAGTTCCTACACTTTGCTGGGTTTTGGTCCTTCCCATCCTTTCTTCACACGCAGACAGTTCGATTCAGGCCTGCCAACCTGTGACAGTCACGTGGGTGGCATTGCTGGGTGGAGGAACTCACCTGGGCTGTCCGCCTTTGTGTGTGAGAACCGCACCGGAAAAGGTGTGCAGAGGCCACGAACTTGCCCTGAACCCGCTGGGAAGAGCAGGTGATCCCAAACTATTGTTAGTGTCTGCTGTAAATGATATGCCTCTGGGTTCGAGCAGAGTTCAGCCAAAAGCCCCACATGACATGGAAATCTGTCCCGGAGCCAGGTTTGTCGGGTCAGAGTTATGTCGCGAATGTCTCCAAGCGCTGGCATCTGCAGTCTGCCGCGGGCAGGGCGGCCGAGACTGATGGAGCGCCTGCGGACACGGGCAGGGGCATGTGGCCCTGGAACAGCTGACACGCTGCTGCAGGCCACTGCTGCTCCTCCAGCCCCGCTGATAAACAGTTTAAAAGCATTACGTGGCTTGGAAAGCATTCTTCAAAAACGGTTATGCTTTCCAGACGCATGACAGTCCCTGGTGAGCCCTGGTGGAGGGTTTGACTCGTAGAACCCGACCCCCTTCGGCGGGGCTGCTGGAACCATCCAGGGCTTATCTGTCTGACTCCCGCCAGGACGGGCTCACAACAATGTTATCGTGTAGGTCGGGGTCCCCAATGTCTGTTAAAAAAACACACACAAAAAAAACTGCTCTCAGTTCTGGGCTAGAGTTTAAAGGAAAAACTGTCTTTCATTTGCAGCGAGGTATGATGGGCTCTTTAAAACGCTGCTTTCATCAGCCCTTTAGTTCCTGGGTCTGCAGGATGAAAGTACGATAAGTCGGGATTATTGTCGGCTTTGGGCCTTTGAAAATGAGCTTTCTCTAGATTATAAATGTTCATTTCGTGACTCGTTCCAAAGCTCATCTTCCCATTTGTCCTGTTTCCAGAAATTTAGCTCTGTTGCCTTTTGCACCCCCTAGGAAATTCTCAGTGTCCCTGGGCGAGGGAGGTGGCTCCTGGGGGGAGGCTTCCAGGCGCGGCAACTCCTTTGGGACTTGGACTCATATAGACCCAGGTGATGAGTACAACGTGCTCTAGTGAGAGCTTTTAAAGAAACTGTCGCTGAGGTCTAATAGAGCACAGATTCTTTTTACCTGCAGGGGGAGGATTCGTGGAATTTGATTATTCCCAGAGTGCCGAGGCGGAGCCGACAGAGTAGCACAGAGCATCGTCTGATTTGCTGTGGTGAAGTGACAGCAGTTCACATTCTTCTTTTTTTTATTGGTTTGTTTGTTTTATTGATTGCTTTTTAGAGAAAGAGGAAGGTGTACAGTGATATTTCATTTAGTTTTAATTTGTATTTTCCTGAGAGTGATAGTGCACATTTTTTCATATACTTTTTGGCCCTTTGTATATATTTTTTAAATATATTTTTATTTATTTCAGAGAGAAAGGGGGAGAGAGAGAAAAAAAAATCAATGATGAGAGAGGATCATTTATTGGCTGCCTCCTGCATGCCCCCTACTGGGGATTAAGCCTGCAATCCGGGCACGTGCCCTTGACCGGAATCTAACCTGAGACCCTTCAGTCAGCAGGCCAACGCTCTATCCACGGAGCCAAACCAGCTAGGGCTGTATATTTCTTTTGTGAAGTGTTGCTTGAGAGAGAAAAACATTGATGTGAAAGAGAAACATCGATCAGTTGCCTCCCTTACATGCCCCAACCAGGGATCAAACCCGCAACCTAGGTATTGGCCCTGAGCGGGAATCGAACCTGCAGCCTTTTGGTGCACAGGACGACGCTCCAACCTGCTGAGCCACCTGGCCAGGGCAGCAGTTCACATTCTTTTAAGCTTCCTCCTCAACTCAGGTCTCCGTGGTCACAGTAACCTACCTGGATATTCCCTTTGGTGTCGGAGGCAGCATGAGAAGAGGACTGCAAATGGGGAGACCAGAGCCCTGGATCCAGCCCTGACACTGCTCTTATTTTGTGGCCCTGCGCGAACAGCTTTTTTTCGCCCCCTCAAGTCAGTCTCCCCACTCCAAAGGGCAGAGGGTCCTCCCTCCCCTGGCTGAGGTGACTAACTTGTTGGGTAACTCCCTGGAAGAATGGGGGCGGGGAGGGGGAAGTGGCATTCCTGGGGCTGGCTCCGCATCCGGGAGGAAGCTGGGCATTGAGAAGCAGAAAGCCCAGGCGGGGCATATGAAAGCTCGATAATGTTACCGCAAAGTACAAAGGCGGTGGGCTGATCTGAGGCAGCGCGTACCTCAGATGTTCTAAGCAGCCCTGGCCCTTGCCGAACCTCATCTGGGCTTAGCTCGATTCAAGTTGGTTACATCTGATCTGCCAAGGGGTTGAATCTGTGGCTCTAGCCCTCCCCCTCTGACCTCACCTCTGGGAAAACTAAAGTGGCCCGGATGTGACAGGCTGGGTCACAGGAGGGAGGCTGTGAGGACAGCCTGCACAGCAGACAACATTCAGGCAAGCTGTTGTTGATGGACCACTTCCCACGCTTGGTCATTGTGGAGGTGCTTGAGTGTTCACAGTTCCATTAGCTGACGGCCAAGGAATCAGTGTTAAAAAAAAAAAAAAAAGCCTTGACTGAGGCCATTTTGCACCAAGAAGGGGTGTATATGGTGTGGAAAAGCAGATTCCAAAAAAGTACTTCCTTTTAGTTCTCAAACTCGTATCAAATCAGTCCTCCTCAGCCCTACCCACAGTGCCAGCGTCGAGAGCAGGGCTGGGTGGCTCGTGGAGTGGGCGATCCTGAAAGCACAGGGCGAGGTGGGCAGCAGTGGCTGCTACGCCCTGATGCCAGCAGCCTGGGTTCCCGCCCTTTGGGAGTCTGGCCTCTTGTGACTGTATGTCCTTGGAATGTGGTCATCAGAGTGACCCTGAGATGGAGAACATCCAGCAGGAGTGGGGGCATCCAGGTCACCATTGGTAAGTTCTCCGAGTCTGTCGCATTCTCAGGGATGGGTCCGGTTTTTCAGATCTCAGTGTGTCAGAGAGAGTCGGTGCATCTGGGCGCACGCGTGGGCCCCGCTAAGCCTCCAGGAGCCCTGCCGTTACGCACCAACACCTCACGGAGGCTGGATTCGTTTATGACTGAGTGTAACCCATGTGATAATGTGTGTGCGAGTGCTGTGTAGAGGGTCCCGGGAGATGCGAGGCCTTATTATGACTAAAGATTTAATTGAACCCTGAACTCATATATGAATACCTAGAGACAGATTGAATGGATTACACATTTTTCTAGAGAATTTCCTAAATTGGGCTATCTCACTTTTTCTTGCCTGTTCTTTTCTGACTTAAGAGTGGTTTATTTTTAACAAATGAGAACAAATAGTGTACAAGAACTACCGTAGGAAAGGGGTTCTCAGTAGCAAGCTACAGTTTTCTGTGATCCTTTCATTCCATGGCATCTCCTGGCTACTCCCCAAAAGGTGCCTTAGCCTTTGGAATGACAAATCCATTAGCTCCTATCTGACCATCAGCCCAGGGCATGAGGAAGAGGCAGAACGTGTGCAGCTTCCATTCAGAAACACCCGGTTTAGGAACGGCTTTCCTCTCACCTTCAGGCTGAACCAGGAGTTGATTCAGAACAGACCCCTGGCTTCCCTCGGCTCCACCAGAGAAGCCGGCCTCTCCCGGAATTGGAAAGCCTGCGTGCGTGTTGTTGCTGGTGGGGTTTCTGGTTTTGTTTTCAAGCAGGCCCGGGGCCTGGTCTGGTATTGCCTCACAGTGGCTGAAGGACAGAGCTGGAGGGCGAGCACTTGCGGTCACCATGACTCCCCTCAAAGACCCGGTCCTCTCACCGTGTCCGGTGAGATTTGGTTTGGGGTGCTTTCTCTCTGTTCCTCTCACTTCTTCTTGCGCTGTTAGGCTTGGACTCACCGAGGCACCACAGACACACACGATGGGCCCTGGGTTCACAGCCCCTGGGATCCTGGCCTCTGCTCCGCGATGACGCCGCTCTCTGGCCCTCAGGGCATCCTCTGGGGTGAGCTGCAGGGCACCCCTCACGCCATAAGCCCTGTCCATCAGGCTGCTTCTGAGCCCTTTGTGCACTAGTCGGGTATGAACATCGAGGATGAGAGTGAACGGCAGCGCGGAGGTTCTGATGCATGGGACCCTCTGCTTGATTCCAGGGGACTGAAGCTGCTGTGCATGCTCCCTCCCAGACTCTGTACATGCACACGCGTGTTCCCATGCACTGTCCATGTATCCCACCCTTGGCTTTAGAATGACAAATCCATTAACTCCTATCTGACCATCAGCGCAGTGGATAAGGAAATCTCACCAATGACCTGATGAGAGGGCCTGAGGATCAGTTTAATCTTTTCTCATTAACACGAAAAACACGACCAGCTCCTAGTCGGTGCCTGCACTGCCATCCCCGCGGGGCCTGGGAGGCCGGAAGATGGCCGTAGAGCCACGGAGCCGTTGGTGTATGATGGGCCAGCTCGCCTCCCCGGTACCCCAACCCACGAGTTCACGTGGCAGCGCCATGTGGGAGGACGTGGTGGTTGATTCACAGAAGATTTATCGGCAATCAGCCTGCAGACTGCTTCTGTGAGAACAGTGCAGTCCTACATTCAGGAGCAGCGCGGGGCCAAATGTCGGGGCCCAGGGCCTGCTGGGATGGGGTTTTACACTTGGGCTGTCCTTTTGCCCTTCCCCTGAACTCTTTTCATTTCAGTTGTGAGCAAACAGTCAGTGCCTGAACTAACAACCCTGCAGTCGTCCGAAGCACGGCTCGCTTACAGTACCGAACAAAGGGAGGGAGGGCCGCGTGGGCCGGCCCAGGCCGAGGAATGCGGCTTCAGGGTTCTGCTCCATAAATTTAACCAGCACGACGAAAAGGAGATAATATGAGCCTTCGTGATGATCTGAAAGGGGGAGGTTCTGTGTCCCATTGATTGCGGTCTGGCCCGATGCCAGGCCCAAGCCTGACCGACAGTTGAACCATATCGTTAAGGCGTGTAATACAGCTCGAGTCTTGTACTGCCGCCAATGAGTACATATCCACAGGGCAAAAGTTTATAAAGAGTTGAGGCTGTCCTGTTTAACCCTCTCACACTGCATGTAATAGACCCAGCTGCCATTCAGAGCTCGCCCATCGGAGGTCAGAGAGGAAAGCCTGCCTGTCCCTTCCCTCCAGACAGCTTTTCAGGACTGGGGAGCGGGAAGCAACGCTGCCCGGAGGGTCACGGCTCGTAATGCTTCCCTCCGGAGCAGCCAGGCAGTCTGCCCCCTCCCCCGGCCAGAAACGGGACACCCTCGCGCTTCAGTCGGAGGAGCTCTGTGTTTGCGGTATAATGTTGCCGAAGGAAACGGGGCTGACACAACAGGAAACCTACCCGTCTCCGAGGAGGCTGCGCCCGTGGCAGCGGTGCTGGGATGCCGGCGCCGGAGCGTTGTTGCCGAGCTGCCGCGGCCCGGTGATCCCTCTCCTTTCCTTGCCGTGCAGCCTCCTTGCAGGCGGTGGATGGCCTCGCTGTCTGGCTTCCCACAGCCGAGCTGAAACGCTAGAGCAGGGCGGGTGGAGAGCTGACCCCCGGAGTGGCCTGTCAGCCAGGGTGCTGCCTGTCGGGGCACCGTCCTCACAGGGAGGGCGTGGGGAAGCCGAGGTGCTCACAGTCACCTGCATCGAATAAAGACAGGCACCAGGCTTTGGTGTAAGGCTAGTCAGAGGACCCTGGGGAAAGAGTGGGTGAGGGGTAGTTCTGTCCACCAGCTCGTCTCACCCTTTGCCAGACTGGGGACCTGCCCGTCCTTTGTCCATGCCGCCAGCAAGACCTGGGTTGCTGTCACTTCCATCGAAGGTGGATCCCCATGCTCTAGATGGCGATGCTCCAGACCTGGAGTGCTTACACACGCCACATGCTGTTTTAAGCATTTTACATGAACGACTACTTAATCCTCACAATAGCCCAGTGAGGTGGGTGCTGTATTTTCCCCATTTTACGGATGGGAAAGTTGAGGCACAGAGAAGTTGCATAATTTGTCTAAGATCTCACAGGTAGAGAGGGAACTAGAAACTGAACCCCGGCAGTCGACTGCAGAGCACACACTCCTGACTTCTGTGCCGCCTCTGGGTCATCTCTCCGTCTCTCCCGTCAGAAGCTCCCATGATTTCAATCTTCCTTTTGATTCTCGGATGTGGAGGGTGGGAATCGGATATCTGCCCGTGAACCAGAAGATTTGGGAAAAGATGCTAACGCTTTGGGGGAAAGATACTGTAAACTTTGAACCTCACAGCGTGAAGGGTGCTTGTTGCTGCTTCCCATCCTGCCAGCCTAACCCAGAACCAGTCACTGAGCTTTGTGTCCAGGAGCTGTGCTGTCTGGTCCTCTCTTCTGCATACCACCCCTCCCCCAACGATGAACCACAGCAGCCTTCCGAGTTCAGAGTTTGCCAGATTCACCAAAAAGCGGTCAGACATCCTGGCTCCCAACTTGTCTTTGCTCTGCCGTCCGGCCAGGTCCATCCCACCAGCGGGTCACCTGGGAGCTCCGCCTGATGCACAGGACAGGAAGCCTCAGAAGGAGAAGGTCCCTTTGCTTGCCTTTTTTGGTGGCCAAGAGTGACTGCTGTTTATCTTGTGGGGTGGGGCCTGGAAAAGGCTCTCAGAAGGAGAAGAGACGGAGGGCTGGCCAGCTCTGAGGCTGTCGGCTCCTATTAGTCATGCTTCCAGGGTCAGGATGCTTGAAAAGCCTGGAATAGGCTCAGGTAGCGAGTCCCTGGATGGAGGACTCCAAGCAATGATTGCTCACCCCAAAGTCTAGCAGACCTGGGCTGTCTTTTCATGGGCCACCTGTTTGGGGTTCTCTGTTGGTATTTGAACTCTTTTGGCATCGAGGAGCTATGCTGTGGCTAGTCTTTTGGGATGTGCAGAGAGAAATGCTAAGGGAGTGGTTAAATTGTAGAGGGAAATGCTGCTGCTCTTTTGAATGATTTTTTGTTTAGTTTAATAAGATGCCATGAGGAAACCAGATGATCCACTAACTGGGATTTATAGAAATTCTGTTCTGCAAAAATCTTAAGACAGAAAGGACTAGCAAATTCCAGGGCTTTATGTAACATGCAGAAGGAGATCTGGTCCCAGCTTCTTGTGTCAGTGATTCTTTGGGGAGGGGGCCATGAGGAGCCACGTCGTGCCCTGTGTGACTCACCCTCCGCATCAGTGGTGTCCTAGGACTGTCTGCTTCTCTCCACCCCAAGGAACTTGGTCTTTGAAAAGCCACCTGCCTGCCCTCCGTAACTGCCTCTGCGCCCCATCCAGAGGGGGGAACAAACCCTCGGCTGGCAGAGGCCAGAATAGAGGTCTCGTGTTCACCGTTAACACAGTGGGAAGAGATGCTGTTGCCTCCGCCCTGGACAGACTCCCGGGTGCACCTACCTTTCCCAGAGGCACAGTGAGGTCCAGGTGGAAGGACTGCTCGCAAGTCCGTGTCCCAGTGCCCGGAGGCCAACTGCCAAAAGCACGTGGTGGGCACGAGCAGCAGCTGGCACCAGATGTGGGGGGCCTGGCTATGCCGCCCCCTCTGTGCAGTGGTCTAGTATTTTTCCTCACTGCCTCCTTGGCTCTCAATGAGTTCTAGTACATTTTGAATCCACGTTTTTTCCCTAGTCCTATAGAGGCAAGCCCAAGTCCAGCGATTTAAATGGTTTCAGTCTTATGGGTCCTTGCTTCCGAGGAGGACATGTGCTCTGAAGGTTTGGTGTCAGCTCTGGCCCACGGGGTGCGTCTGATTTTTCTGAAGACATCGAAATGCACCTGAGATGACCCCAAGTCCTTCTCTTTCATTTTTGATTTCTCACCACCTGGACCATTAATTCTGCTGTCAAAGGGGGTGGGGAAAGGAGAACATTTCAAAGCAAAGCTGAGTTGGTCTCTGAACCAGCTTGTCTTCTAGGTTGTACTTCACCCTGAGGACAATCAGAAAGGACAGTCTGTAAGCCCCTGAAATGCAATTTCCAAAGAAACACGAACTTCACTCCAGTGGCTCCGCAGCTGGAGAGCCTCAAAACCAGTTCCAGATGTTCTCCTTGCGTTAGCAGGAAGGGGATTTCGGGCAAGCTGGGGGCAGAGTGCCCTTGCTTTTACCTATTCTTAGTTCCCCTTTGCAGTTCATGTCTCGCCTCACCGGGCTCTTTAGGGAAAGTGCTTTGAGCACCTGGGTCCGTTTTGGCTCTGCATAGCCCCTCCCACCGGTCAGTCAGGACATGCTGCTCTGTGCTGGTCAGTTTCTGCGAGAGAAGCCCTCTCGCCCACTGTTCAGGGTCAAAGAGCAACAGTGCTGGAAAAGTAAGTCAGCCGGGCTGGGGAGGAGCCTCCTACAGAACACCCTCAGGTGAACAAAGCAGCCTCCACAGCCACCTCCATCCAATGCAGCGTGGGGCCGGCCTCCATCTTGGGAGAAGTAGCATCCATAGGAATGGCCCATCCATGGGCTGCCTCTGAAGAGAGCTCCACTGGGACTCTACTGCCCAGAAGAGAGCTATTCCAGGTGAGGCCTGGCCATGCAGGCTCCTCCTTTCCCAGCCTGCACCCCGCCCGTGCTGTACACAGTGTGTGATGGCAGGAGTGTGTCCTCATTCATGCTTTGCTTCTTAAGTGTGCTTGAGACATTTTGGCATTTGTGCCTGACTGCTCCCTGAATCATCTTTTTAAACCGTGTTTCTATTGTTTGAGTTTAAAGATGTGTACACATGGAAACTTTCTGAAAATGTAAACAACATATGAGCATGTACAGTGTAGAGACAGTATTCCAAAGACTTTGTACTAATTATCTCTTTAATTCTTACAGCAAACTGAATAGATTGCTACTATTATTCCCATTTTGAAAAAGAAAATAAGAACTCAAGCCTGGTCAATAATCACCAAAAAGCTAACCTTGGTAATCGTGCCAGGTTATGTGCATTTGTCTATATGTACGCACACCAAAAAAATCCTAATATATAAAAACCTAGGGTCCGTAACGACCAAAGGCTTGACCGAACACCGGAAGTCAGTCCTGCAGTCAGTGCTGAATTGCCGTGGCGGCCCAGCACTGACTGCCGAGGGGGCTGTGGATCAGGCCTGGAGAGAGGCCCAGAGAGAGAGGCAGGGTCTGATCCGCAGCTTCCGTGGCAGCTGTTGATCAGCCCTTGTCTCTCTCTCTCTCTCTTTCTCTCCGGGCTTTGCCAGCAGCTGCGCCTCTTTCTCTCTGGGGGCGAGGGGGGGGGGAGGCTGCTGATCAGCCCCGCCTCTCTGATCAGGCCTGGAGAGAGGCCTGGAGATGCTGACTGGCATAGAAACTGACCAATCAGAACCAAATCTGGGTGAAGTGCAAGGAGCCAATGGCTGCCTAGGAGGCGGAGCTTCTGACGCTGACTGGCATAGAAACCGACCAATCAGAACCAAATCTTGGTGTACTGCGAGGAGCCAATGGCTGCCTAGGAGGCGGAGCTTCTGACGCTGACTGGCATAGAAACCGACCAATCAGAACCTAATCTGGGTGAACTGCAAAGGCAGAACCTAAGGTGGGGACTGAGGAGGGATTTTAAGGGCAACAGCTGTTTGGTGTAAGGTGTAAGAAAGCAATTCAATTTTTTAATGACCGGTTTGGCTGTATAGTGCATATGGCTGGCTATCAGTCCAGATATAGGGATTATGTATTTTTGTCTGCCAAGAGCATCTCCTCCTGCTGAAAAAGACTCCCCCCCAGCCTCACTTAAGCAATCCTATCCTGTATAATCTATCTATACTATTAAAAGGGTAATGTGCTAATTAGATTGGGTCGACTGGCCATCTTCCGGACGTCCGACTTACTTCCAGACAAAACCATGGTGGTGGGGGCCGAGGCAGAAGCAGTCAGGGGCAATCAGGCAGGCAGGCAGTGGCAGTTAGGGGCAATCAGGCAGGCAGGTAGAGGGGTTAGGGGCAATCAGGCAGGCAGGCAGAGGCAGTTAGGGGTGATCAGGGAGGCAGGCAGGTGAGCGGTTAGGAGCCAGCGGTCCCAGATTGCGAGAGGGATGTCTGACTGCTGATCCCACAGGGATCCGGCCTAAACCGGCAGTCGGACATCCCCCAAGGGGTCCCCAATTGGAGAGGGTGCAGGCTGGGCTGAGGGAACCCCCCCCCCATACATGCTATTAACATGGGTAAACCTTGGAAATATTATACTAAGTGAAAGCAGCCAGTCACAAAAGGCCACACATGACTCCAGACGAATTTTGTGCACTGGGCCACTAGTACCTATATATTATTTCACATAAATAGGAGCACGAATATTGATGTCTAACCTTTTTTCACTTACCAGTGACTCAACAACATCTTTCCATCCAAAAAGTGAATCATTTTTAACATTAATATAATAATAAATTACAGCCCTAACTGGTTTGTTTCAGTGGATAGAGCGTCGGCCTGCGGACTGAAGAGTCCCAGGTTCGATTCTGGTCAAGGGCATGTACCTTGATTGCAGGCACATCCCCAGTGGGGGGTGTGCAGGAGGCAGCTGATTGATGTTTCTCTCTTGTCGATGTTTCTAACTCTATCCCTCTCCCTTCCTCTCTGTAAAAAAATCAATAAAATATGTTTCAAAAATAATAATGATAAATTACAATAATATATTTAACTGGTCCTTTATTGCTTTTCTATATTTCGTTATTGTAAACATCTTTACATATATCTTTTCATATGTGTTTAATTCTCCATTTTAAAAATAAAATTGCTGGGTTAGAGGGTGTATACATTTTCTATTTTGAAACACGTCACAAATCTCCTTCTAGGAAGTTGGGAGCAACTTGAACTCCCACCCACAGGCTTGGGAGGCCCGTTTCTGCCAGTCCTGGCTCTTCACTCAGAATCCAGCGGGAGTTTTGTGAAGTGGATACAGTACTAAGAGCAGGGCATTGTCACTCTGCTAAGTCTGCCAATGTGTTGCTGCTTAGATTTCTTTGATAAATAGGAGGATTGAGTCATCTTTTCCTATTTCAGTTGGCATTTGGATTTCTTCTTTTGTGAATTATCTGCATATTCTTCACCCCAATCCTTTTAGCCCCCTTGAGGTCAGAATTTATCTTCCCTTTTAGTGTATTTTTTGTTTATTCTCATCCTGCCTTGGTCCTCTACTTCCAATAGTTGTCATTTCCTCACTTTCTCATCCATATTAGTATATATCTTTTCTCCAGGTATTAATGAAAGTGAGATTAGTCGCCTGGAGTGTTTCACTCGTGTGAGTTAAAGCTGCATCGTGACTAATAAAGGAAAGCTGTCACTGTTCATGGTTCTTCAGCTGGTTGCTTTAGCATCGAGAGTGGGGCTTCAGTACATGTGTGTAGGTTTTATGTGGTGTGGTCTGTTAACTGGCTTTTATCTTGCTATTTGTTTCCTTCTCATTCTTAGTTTTTAACATTCATTCCTGTGAAAACTTGGCAGGTTGGGCCCTGGTCGGTGGCTCAGTGGTTAGAGCATTGGTCCTCACACCAAAGGAGAGGTTCAAGGGTTTGATTCCCAGTCAAGAGCTTGTACCTGGGTTGCAGGTTCATTCCCCAGCCCCGGTCAAGGTGCATGCAGGAGGCAACTAATCGATGTGTCTCTCTCACATCCATGTTTCTCCCTCTCTCTCTTCCCCCTCTCTCCCTGCCCTTCCACTCTATCTGAAAGCAATGGGGAAATATCATCGGGGAAGGATTAAAACAACAAAAACTTGGCAGGTTGGTACTGATGCTGTACACTATTTTAGTAATAGAAATCTTGCTCTGTCGTTAGGCGGGGCTCTCCGTGAAGCCGGGCCTTCCCAGGAAGCCCATCCTCCCTCTGGAGTGTGGGTGCCAGACCTCCTCTGCTCTTGCATCACTGGGACAGGGTCTAGGTTTCTTCCACAGTCATTGCAAGGATGTAAGTTTCGGCTTCTCAATTGGATTGTAAGCTTTTCGGGGTCACACTAGTGCCTTCTTTGGGGGCCTCCAGCATCTCCAGAATGCTTACTGCAGCGATGGACTCAGAGTTAGATTTTCATCCACATCATGCTGCTAGTAAGTGTGCTGAGTCCAAGAGAAGCAGGAAAACCCAAGACCAGGTTTGTCTTTGCCACTTACCAGCGGAATGGCCTTGGACGAACTTCACAATCTCTCAGGCACGGCTTCCTCCTCCGTGAAACGCAGTGCTAATAACACACTTCCTTATTGAATGCTGTGATGGTCAGTGCCCAGGGCACAGTCAGCTCAGCAGTCACAGCTGGAGAGACACTCGGTGAGCCCTGGTGGCCCCCAGTCTCAGCTCTGCTGTCTCTCCCTAACGTGGATGGGAACATCCAGATCTAGGGGAGCTGGTTGAGGTGGCAGTGCACTGAGTTTTCCCGTGTCCCTGAGGCTCCCGCGCCCTCTGCTTAAAGACCCTGTGGAGTCTGAATCTGGTTTTTTTCCGACACGGAGCCTTCTAATCATTCAGGGGCTTAGCACAGCGCCACAAGTTTAAAGCATGCCAAGTTCCCTCGTAGGCTCTGCCAATGTTTCTTAAATGGGAGTATGCGTGCCTGCATGCGTGCACACACACGTGCATGTATTTGTGAGCGTGTGTGTGCATTTGCGTGTAAAATGTTTGGAAGAAGTAAAGATGGGATCAAATTTTGCCTGGCATCACAACTAACATCTCTGGTAGCCCCTAAGCATTCTGCCAAATGGACTCTAATTGGTTTCCTTTTGTTCTATTTTTATTTTGTAGGCCTTTTAATGTATAGGGAGCCAACCCCTTCAAATGAGACATTTTGTCATTACAACATGTTATTTAGTTTAACCGCCACGGGCCCAGCTCAGCCACATTGAGGACTGGGAAGGAGGTTCTGAGCCGTGGCTGTCCCCAGCCTGACCACAGTGGTGACCCACAGTCTGCCATGCACATGTCCCAGGACTGAGCAGGCCGCTCAGTCTCTGCGGCGTGGGCTCGGCATCTCCCCCGCGTGGTGCAGCGCCGGCCCCTCCTGGGCTGCCTCGGTGGCCCTGCTGTGGCACGTAGCAGGAGAGCCCTTCTGGCCCACGTCACCCTGGTGTGCTGATTAGACAGGAATCAGCAAGTCTGGTGAGCACACATTTAATGTGACACAGATGTGGGACATACTACAGATCTTTCTGCTTTGCGAATTTTCAGCTTTTTGCATTTCATCAGTGTTGCTTATTATTTACAGAATGTAACTCGAGACAGCAGAACAGATTGTAGGTTTTATAAAAGGTTTAGGGGGTGATGGGGCCTCAGGGGATCTGGGAGAAAAAAATCCAGTAGTGCAGAATGTTTGCTGTCCAGACCAAACAAACCAGTTTGCCAAGGGTTGATGGACTGTGGCAATCAGTCCCATTCATGTTCTCACTGGGGCACTTAATTATAAGGCAGCTCGGCCTTCTTATCACCAGGTGAACAATAATCTTTTGTCACCAGGTTGAACGTCATGGCACCGGGCAGAGATGTACCCCACTTAGAGGCACCACAGGGTGCCTCAGCTGCCAGCCTGTGCTCGGCTTCCTTCCTGTCCAAAGGGCAAGGCCGCCCCTGAGCCAGTCCCCATTCAGACACATGGGCGTGCTCCTTGCCTCATTCTTGCTCTGGCTTGATACCCAGGCTCTGTGGCAAGAGCCAGAACAAAGAGAAAGATCAAGATACTCTTGAGGGCATTAGGATGATGGGCCAGAGCCAGGATGACCAAGGTCAAGGAGAAGGTGCCATCTCTTGGTTGTAGAGGGGCCGGTTTGACTAGTGGTGGCTTTGGCATCTTGAGAAAGCTTGGCCAGGTTAAATTTGAAGACAAAGAATGAGAATGCACCAGTTGGCCAAAGGAAGATAAGGAGTAGGTGATTGATTGGTGGACATCTTTGTTTCTAGGTCAAAAAGAACCTAAAAGTTGGGATTAAAAGAATGAGAGCCATACAGTAAAAACCCTTGGGAGAAGTTTGTGGAGTTTGAGCCAGTGCAGAGAATCCCTCATCAGGAGGTTCTGAGCTGCTTACGGGTCAAGGTGGGGTTGGACCCTCCACAGGGAGCCGGACCCCTGGGCCCCACTGCTCTTTCCTCTCCTGGAGAAGTGCCGCCGGGGCGCTGGCCAGTTGTCCCGGGGAACACGACCTAGTTGTGACCTCGGTCAGTAACTTTCTAGTGTCACTCCTCCGTGGAATCTTCAGCATGCTTATGCTCCAGGGGTTCCTGCGTCAGTCCCAACCCCCAGCCTGTCTCGGAGGAGGAGGAGGAGGAGGAGGAGGAAGAGATGGAGGAGGAAGAGGAGAAGGTGGAGGAGGAGGAGAAGGTGGAGGAGGAGGAGGAGGAGGAGGAGGAGGAGGAGGAGGAGGAGCAGGAGCAGCCCACGACAGGCTGCCTTCTCCACTCGCTTGGCTTCAGAGGCGGCCCCTGGGGCTCTCCTGCCCCCAGTTATAACCCAGGCTAGTGGCCGCTGGTCCGTTCCTTTCTCGTGTGTGTGCTGCGTACCCGCTGTGTGCCCAGCACTGCTCCGGGTGCTGGGGCACAACAATGCAGAGAAGAGACTAGAACTCTGGCCTCACGTGGCCTCCATTCCGCTCTCACCAGACTTTCCAGGCCTCGCCCAGGTTCAGAATGGGAGCCCCTCCCTGGGGAAAGTTGGGGCTGGAGAGGGCAGGCCCCTGGCAGGCTCTGTGACCCTCCTCCCAGGGTCTCAGTTTCTCCCTCTCCACCCAAAGGCTGACCTCAGGGCTGACACTGATCCTGTCCACCCCTTGAGTGTGGCGGCTGTGTGCACGCTCTCATTCACGGGGCGGTTGAAGGTTTCAGTGGCCTGGTCCATTTTGAAGTATCTTTTCCTTTTGCATCTCGTTTGTTTGATAGTAAAAGCTTGTGTAAAAAGTCCGGCCTGAATGAACGGGTAGGTGGTCTTGAAAAAGCAACAAATCGCAAAGCAGGCCCCTTGGGGGCTGCAGCACCCCCAGACCTGCTCAGCCTCGGTGCTGAGGGGGGCCCTTCAAGCATTGAGTGTGGAGGCCCCCAGGGCAGGGTGCTGAGGACAGACAACCCAGCCCCTCAGTCAGCAGCTCCACTTTCAGGGTGGATGGATTTAGGTTGCCTTTCAAACTCCACTCAGAGCAGGTGCTCTCCCCGGAAAACCTCTGCGATGGTGAATTTGCTAATGGCGGTATGCTAGAACGCTGGTCATTCCAGGCCTAGGAATTGGGCATTTGGTATCATTTCTCAAGCTGCTAGGCTGCTTAGCTCTGGCTCTTTAAAAAAAGTTGAAGCAAGTAAGCTCTGTTCTGGGTGGGGTAGGCCAAGCGAGTGTGCACCTAAGAAGCGAGGCACTGGCTCCTTAGAAAAGCCCGAGTGTCCAGACACTCGCTGTGTCCTGGCACGGCAGGAAGTCAGGGTCCACAGTGAGCCCTCAGTCTCAAGCTTCACACCTACGTTTTAAGTCTTGCACTTAGGTGTTTTAAATTGACTTGACATACAATGATTGTGAATAAGGGTAGGAGAAAGGGAGACAACGTTTATGATACCTACTGTGTGCACTGTGCTGGGCACTTTTCGTATGTCATCTCAATATGATCAACCAGTAAGTATTATATTCTCATTTATTGATAAGGAAACTGAGGCTGAGAGCAGCTCCGTCAGGATCACTCGGCTAATAAGCGACTGGACTGGGGTTTCCCTCTGTGTCGGTTTCTTTCCAAAGCCTTATGTTCTTCTCTGTATCACACCCTCTTAAACTCTCCTTAAAAAGATCAACTGTTGCTCTGGACAGTGTGGCTCAGTTGGTTGGAGCGTCATCCCATGACCGAAGGGTTGCAGGTTCGATTTCCAGTCAGTGTACATAACCTAGGTACTGGGTTCAATCCCCAGTTGGGGCACCTTCAAAAGGCAACTGATCAATGTTTCTCTCCCTCCTCTCCCTTCCTCTCTCTAAAATCTTTTTTTTTTTTTAAAGAGAGATCAACTTTGGGGGAAGATAGGTAACATAATGATTTTTTTTTAAATTATGTAATCATTTTCTAGAAATTGACCTGCAAATATCTGGCTTATTTAGTCAGTTTGTTATCATTAGAATTTGTACTTAATAGCCACAGAATCAAGTTTACCAGAAATTGTGTATTTTGGCCGATGTGAAGTATCTTCGGATTGGCATTAAAAGTGACAGTTCAGCAGGGAGCTTGGCCATGGCTGAGGGGCTCCTGTACGCATCTGATTCAGAGTGGTGGACTAGAACACAAATGAAGCGTGCTTGCATTTGTAAAATACCTCATTTTTGTGATAGTGTAGAAAGTTGCAAGCCACTTTATCAGTTGTCTGCTTTTTTTTTTTTTTTTTTTTTTAAAGCACAGCGTCCCCAGAATGCATGCAGAAGTGAGGCGTTTGGGAAATCCAGCTCGGGCAGGTGTAACCTCACTGTGATGTCGTCCCCTTGGTTGGAATTCCTTATGAAGCCAGTCTGCTTTGCCCCTCCCCCAGCCCCATGAACAGTTAGTTAACAAGTAGTAGTTTTGTTCTTAGATTTTAAATCCCAGTGGGCATATCTGTGGCATTAGTCCTACCCGCTGTCACAGTTGCAATGTCATGGGGTCCCCAAAATATGTGTTAGGTTATAGGAAGCCTTGACCCCTATAAACAAGTCAGGTGTGAATCCCACTGATGGGAGAAAATTCAGCCCAGGCAATGTCTTCCCCCACCGCAGGATGTCAAATTCCTAAAACGTACAGCGACCGTAATAGAATTTCTAACGATATGATTCAACATCTTTCCCACATTCGCAATTGTGACCATACAATGTGGGAGTTTATGTGTTGTTACACAATGACTTCAGCACTCTAGGGAGAGGTAAGGAGAATGTTGTTAACAAGAAAGCAAGGGGAAGGGGGAATATTTCAGTTTGAAGCCAGTTCCCCAGTAAGAAAACTGTGTTGGACGTTGGACCCAGCCCACCTTGGGCTTCAGCCACCTGGGCTAGGTTAGGTCCTTCTCTTGTACCCAAGGCACCCTCTACAGAGGAGCGTCGTTGCTGTCGTCATCATAGGTAGCATTCTACTGAGTGTTGGCTATGCACCGAGTCCTGTTTGTTATAAACATATACATGTGTTGACTTCTCACAACAATCCCATTATTATCCCCATTTTATAGATGAGGAAACCAAGGCTCCAAGAGGTCACACAACTTGCCGTAGGTCCCAGTTTGTAAATGGGGAAACGGGTTCAGCCCCAGGCCGCCTGGCTCCGGAGCCTGTCCTCTCAGCCCTTGCTGCCTGTTTCTGTTCATCTCCTCCATTAGGTTCCATAAGACCTCTGGCAACGTGGTTCCTGCCTGTCTTCCGAGAGCCTGGCGCTGGCCTGTGCATATGCTCAGGAAGAGTCCACTGCATGGGGTGGGCGCTGGGGCAGAGGCGGCACAAGCCATTCTCAGGCTCTGAGCAGGGTGGTTTTCTGGCTGCTCGGTTTGGATCCTCCGTAGCTTCATTTAGGAGCCAATCTCGACTGCCGTGGGGTTCCCTTCTGCCCAGCCTGGCTTTGTGTTCAAAATCCAAATTGTCGTAGGTATTTGGTAGATTTCTTGATTCAAGATTAAACACAGAGCTCAGTAGTTATTAACCCTATGTGTTCAGTACCATCCCTGGATAGGTTCTAGAAAGTGGGTTTCTGTTTGTCCTGGGCTCCGATGTAAACCGAGCCAAACTCTAGGCTTTATTCCAGGAGAGCGTCGGTGATGCCCTGCGCTGAGAGGAGCGGCATCGGCGTGGAGAAGGGGTGCTTTTCCCCTACGCCGGGGAGGGCCTGCAGGCCAGAGGTCAGAGGTAGCTGGTGACCCGCAGGTTTCTCCGCCTTCCAGCCACTTTCCGCTGGCCGGCAGTGGCGACCAGGGGAAGCTTAACCACCGCGCTCCGTGCCGAGTACTGTTTAGACTATTGAGTTCCTTTAGAGACTGACAAACGCTTGATTGAACCATTCAGTCGAGAATCTTGGTGTCTTAGAACTGTTAGCCATTAGCCATATCTGAAGAGATGGTCTGGGTTGACTTGCTGTTCGCAGCCTACTTATTTGTGCCATCAAACAAGTATAGATAGATAGATAGATAGATAGATAGATAGATAGATGATAGATAGATATAGATATAGATATAGATATAGATATAGATATAGATATAGATATAGATATATCAGTAAGAGATTTAATTACAACAAAAGTCTTAGACGCACACGTGAAGTAGATGCAGGCACAATCCATCACTCTGTGGGGTCAGTACGCGAGCCCCTGAGGAAGATGGCATCGTCAGCAGAATAAACAGTCTGTCGCGCGGGGAAGTCCCCTGTTTGGCACACACTTTCTCCTCCTTTGCGATTGTTTTTGAAACTCACTGGGTTGATAGACATTGGCCATGACAGATTTCTCAACCTACTGATAGCTTAAGCTGTACAGGAGTATGTGTATGTGTGTACAACATCTGTCTTCAACTAATAGAACTATGACATAGTTACTCATCGTGTGAGCGAAGAACAAATAATGGCTGGCCAACTATTGACCCTCAGCTGAAAGGCGAGGTCAGCCAAGTGGGACTGGTTAGGTCTTCCTGCGTCACCTTGTTTGGGTTGTTGTTGCCTAAGGAGGATGACAGGACTGTTTTCATTGCTCTGCTCCTCGGCTGGGGCCTCCAGTGTGTGTCAGAGAGCAGTGGCCAGGCGCAGGCGTGGGCATTGATCTCTCTCGCCGGCAGATATCTGCAGTGTATCAGCCACTGTATCAGCAGCCCTTCCCCGGGGAGACCCGTCCGTGCTGCACAGCCGACTCCCTGACGTGTTCATGGAGTTCAAAGCCCGGGTTGGTTTGGTGCTGACATTTTGGATTAGCTGGTTGACTGGAAGGCCTGCTTCTTTCTATACACTGTGAAATTTGTAAACCGCAGCCGCCGAGGGCTTAAAATGGCCGAGCAGCCCCCAGCTGGCAGCAATTAAGTACACCACAGACCTCTGGCTAAACAAAGGTTTGTGGAGTCAGAGTTGCTGCATATGCACTAGGCAGACTCATGTTGTAAACTACCTTTTATGTCCAGGTTCGTTAGCAAGAGATGCTGTCAGCTGCCGAGAGGTGAGTGGGTGGAGTGTCGCCACCTCTTGTTTAATGATCTGTTATCCGCAGGATGTAGTGCCAGACCTGCCCTGGAAGCAGCCAGTCTGGACAGTAGGGGTGAGGGTGAGGAAAGGAACGGGCCAGCAGGGGAGGCCTGGGCGGGTGAGGGGGGGTCCTTCAGCGGTGGGCCTGAGAACTTGGCAGGGATCTTTCAGTTCTGGTGCCCATGGGCAGTCGCTAGCCACTCCGCTTTTTTATTGGACACCATTACCCTTTAGGTAGAGCAGAGAGGGTGGGAATGAGAGGACAGTAAGGTGCCATTTTATACCCGTTCGTGTAGCAGAAAGCTGGTGGTGATGTGGTGATGAGAGGCACGCTTACTTCCATCGCCCATTGTCCAAGGCTGTGCAAGGTGTGGGCTCCCAGGGCTCGGGTGCAGAGCCCAGCGCCTTTCCTTGGCCTCTCTGGCTCCCCGGGTCCCATCAGAGGAGGTTAGGGCTCCAAGTAAGTTTCCTCTCCTTGGGGGCATGTTTTTCCCACTTCAGTGGAAGATCGTTTCTTGCGAGGGAAGTGCATGTGTCAGCCAGCGGAGGCATAGCTTCATGACTTTGCCCCCAGGCTTCTCCTTTGCTTTGAAGATCAGTGAACGGGACAGACCCACCCCGGCCCTTTCCGTCAGGAGTTGGGATCCTAGCTGGTTTTCATTTTGCCTTGATTTTGTTGACTCTCAGAGCCCAGACTCCAATCTTCTAGCTCTCCACCAATTTGCGTGTGACCTTTCCTTTCTTAGCTCAGTAGTCACAGTGGCCCCTATCCCTGCCCCCACCCACACACACATTCATTTATTTACTCGTCTAAGGTGCATTGCTTCTCCCCCGTGAATCGGGCGCTGTTCTAGTTCCCGGGCTAGCAGGAACCAGACAAAATCCCTCTTCTCATGGCGCTTACATTCCAGGTGGGGTGCCACGCAGGGAGCAAACATTTGATCTAAGTGAGATGTGAAGCAAATGTGTTTTGAGCACGTGACTAATGGTATCTAATTGTATTCTGAAAGGGTCAGCCCCATCGCTATGAGGAGAGTGGGCCGGGTGGCAGTAGAATAAGGTGTAAGGTTATTGTAATAACCCATTACTGATCCAGAGGTCATCGCAGTTGTGACCGAGATGGAGGGATGTTGGATTGGGGATGTAGATGGACATCGAGCTGCAGAGCTCCCGATGGGTTGGGGGAAATGCTGAAAGGTGGTGAGGAACAGGCCCCGTCACATCTCTCTTGGAGAGGCCTCTGAGCTTCTGCCACCATAGCCAGACCTCTTCCAGGAGCTTCCTGGGGACAGAATGGTAGGACCCCGTGGGGAACAGACACTTGGCAGTGTTGGGAGTGGCCGTGGGTGTTTCACTAGGTGGGGACTAGAATGGGGCTCTGCTGCCAGGAAAGCCCCCCTCGCTCCCTCCCTCCGTTTCCTTACGCGCCCTGGTGGCTGCGTCCTCACCAGCAGTTGCCCACCTCTCCGCCGCCCTCCACCCTTCAGTCACAGTTCGCATCTAACCAGCCAACAGGAGGCCTGTTGAAGAAGAAGACATTGAGACTGCGCCTAGTGGGAGTTGGGAGTGTGTGATATAAATATAATTACCGTTTACCCATTCCTTTAGCCCAGGCTGTTGGGACTTCTTTACAGTCCCTTTACATCACCCTGGAAGAGCACAACTAGTAGTTCTTAGGGCACTCTTATTAGTGAGCTTTTAAAAAAATCCTCGCTGGATTTCTGGCTTCCCAGCACAGAGCAAAACAAACACCCCCCAGGTGTGGACTTGGGACGGCCTGGCCTGGTGAGCGGAGTGGAGTGCAGGCCTGTCCAGGAGGATTTGCACTTGCCCCAGGTTTGCAGCTAGCCCATTGCGTGGCCTGTGGCAGCTTGCTGACTCTCTCTGCCCGTATCATGACCCCAGTTGGCCCCCCGGGGCACTCGTCGCCCTTGCAAGGACCTGGTTCTGAAGCGCCGACTCGGGGTGCAAGCCTGTGCCTCTTCTCGATGTGTCTAGAGGGGTGTTGTGCTTTGGTGGAATCCAGGAACAAATAATGAAAAGTACAGCAAGTACAAGGCCGTGGACAGACCCGGCACACTCTTATCAGTCATCTGAAATATGCACAGCCTTTCCAAGACAAATACGGACTCCTGTTCCTAGGAAAACACCAGAAAGCACTTATCAGTTATCCTGTATGTGGTTTGTGGACAGAGACAACATCACTGCCCCGAAAGCCATAGCAAAGCAGATTCCTTCGGGCAGCCGACAGCTGAGTGGCCTGAGTGAGAGCCACTGCAGGACACAGGCTGTGGCCTGGGGCCCGTCCACGGAGCTTTCTTCCCCCACGTGATTCCTGGGCCCCTCACCCTGTCCCCAGCAGCTGAGCTCATCGTAGAAGAAATCCAGCAGCTGGGCACGTGCTTTTAAATGCCCACAGTCCCTCAATCTTCTCCCTGGTCCCTGCAAGTCTGGAGGTGCCCGGGTGGAAGTCCAGTGGTGATGACCACAGCAGGCACGGCTACCGCTGGTGGACAGCCCCATTCTGTCAGGCACAGGCTTGTCGGGCATTATTTTATTTGATCTTCACAGCAGTCCTATGAGGCAGGTGCCAGCATCCATTTTACAGAGAAAACTGGAACCGAGGGTTAAAGAAGTTAAACCTGTCCATTTTCACATAGCCAGGAGATGGCGAAGGCAAGGTTCTAATTCAGAATTGGTGTCTTTAACCCCAGTCTCATTGTGCATCCCAGCGAATACTGTGGTTTGGTTCCAGTCACTAAATGTAGAGTGTGTTGCAGTAAGTAGTGGGTTTGTCTCAGATGAAGCTGGGAAATCATTTTAACACCTAACCTCTGCTTTTTGTCCATTTCCCCGTGTAGGACGCAGGCGCACAGGGTGCGGAAGCCGCGGTGCTGCATGGGGCCCCAGGGGCTGCTCCCCCGCTACTCGGAGAGCCAGGCCGAAGGGCAGGAGCAGCTCTTCAAGCTGACGGACAACATACAGGACGAGTTGTAAGTGAGGATCCGGCGTGTTGGTTCACGAGTTGTCTTTTCTGTCTCTGAGTCTGAGAAGTTCCCATCTGACCCGAGCATCATCATGACTCTTAGACCTTGGAACTGCTCAGAGGCCCAAATGTTTTAGAGGTTCAGATAAGCCTCTTGAAAACAGCCTTTTACTTCAAGCTGTGCTTCTCAAACTGAGTTTCAGAGTGGGGCCTTCATGTTTTATTTCTAGAAAGTGGCAGTTTCTTTCTAGATCAAAGAGAGACGATAATAAAATACTCTCAATTTTAAGGGTTTTTTCCCCTGTAAAATTGTCTTAAACTTTAGTGTTCTAGTGTTTGCTGCTGAAAGCTAGTGAAACAAGGCAGATAAACCAATAATAACTAGTAGCTCAAAATACGGGGAATGCAATTTTCTTACAATTGTTTTGTTACTCTTTGAATGAGGAGCCTTCTATTCCTGGGATCTTGTAGTATTTTAAACTAGTGAAATTATCCCGAGTTGATAGGATAGAACTCAGTATATCACTATTTTAGGGTATTCTCCGGAGACTTTTCGTATAAAATGCTCGCTAGCCTAAGTAAGTGTTAGAGCCACCAGCCCAGAGAAAGAGGTTAGTTTATGCCTGATGAGTAGCAAAATGCTAGTTTACTTTCTTTTATTTTTTATCCTTACCCAGGGATATGTTTATTTGAGAGAGAGAGGAAGAGAGAAACATTGGTCAGTTGCCTCATATAGGTGCCCCAATCAGGGATCAAACCCACAACCTAGGTATGTGCCCTGACCGGGAATAGACCACAGCCTTTTTGGTGTACGGGACGACACTCCAAACAACTGACCCCCGCCCCTCCGACCCCCCCACACACACCCCCGGCCAGCGCTAGTTTAATTTCTTTCAATGCTTATGTATCACTTTAAGATAAAGCAAACGAGGGAAGTTTCTGAGGGCTGTGTCTGCTTTCGGTTGGTGGAGAAGTGTCTGAAGTAGAGGCTAACTCTCAGGATAGGCTTCGGTGTCATTGGTAGAGACAGTGGTAAACTAACCCAATCTCGTATTTCTGTAGCAGCATTTGAGTGGGGGCATCAGCAGGCAAATCCAGAATCCACTTGCTGCCTGCTGGATAGGATGGCGCCTCCCTGGATGTGTTTGGTGTAACCCACACCCTCTGCAGTGTTCCTGAAGGGCTCTTGATGGAGGTGCATTACATTGTCTCAGTCAGCTCCGGCTGCTGTAACAAAACACCATAGACAGAGTGGCTTAAACAACAAAATTTATTTTCTTATACTTTTGGAAGTTGGGGAGTCCAAGGTCAAGGTGATGCCCAATTTAGTTACTGGTGAAGGCTCTCTTCTTGGCTTGCAGGTGGCCACCTTCTTGCCGTGTCCTCACATGGCACAGGAAAGAGAGTGAGATCTCTGTCTGGTGTCTCTCATAAGAACACTAATCCTGAAGGATCAGGGCCTCACCCTTGTGACCTCATTTGACCTTAATTACTTTCATACTCCAAACAGTCACATTGGGGTGAGGGCTTCAACATAGGAATTGAAGGGGGACTTAATTCAGTCCATGGCAGGCGTCATTCGTACGTTCTGTTCTTTTAGTCCAGCTTCAGCCCTGGCCATCACTCCAGTATCCAGAATCCTAATGGGGTCTCACTCCCGGGATGACTATATATTCCTGCTTCCTTTGTTGATGCGACTGCTCTTTATGCCACTTTTTAAAATATACATATTTTTATTGACTTCAGAGAGGAAAGAAGAGAGAGATAGAAACATAAGTCATTGATCAACTGCCTCCTGTACACCCCACACTGGGGATCAAGCCCTCAACCCAGGCATTGTGCCCTGACCAGGAATTGAACCATGACTTCCCGGTTCATAGGTCAGTGCTCAACCACTGAGTCACGCTGGCCGGGCTATGCCACTTTTCTGGTGGGACTTTTGGCCTTTGGCTAGAAGGCCCAGAAATCATCCTTCAGGTTCAGCCTGGAAAGGGCAGAGTCTGCTAGAATGGTGACCCCAGGAGGCCGGGAGCTGTGTCTGCCCCATTCTCGGAAGAGCCCTCAGCACCTAGAACAGTGCCTGGCACGTCATGGGCACTCAGGAAATGTTTGTGTGGCTGCAGTTTGACATTATATTAATGTTCACTTTTCCTTTGGAGCGGTATCAAAGGTTGAGATTATAAATTACTGTACATTGTGCATTTAATTCCATCTCTAGTCCTTGTGAAATTCATTTTCGGTAGAATGACATGTGCCAGAAGCTCAGGGAGAAAGCGAGCCGCACCCCCTGAGAACAGCCGTGGCAAACTGGAAACGGGAATCCGAGTGGAGTTGGTAAAATAGATTTCCTGATACTCTTGAAATTCTTGTGAACTGGGGGAAGAGATTGGCATGAATGAAGTTTGACTAACGATGAAAACCATGTGTCTCCACGCATGTGGGGTAAATCGCGCCGGCGAGTGTGGAAGGAGGCAGGTGCCCACGGCCTTGCTCAGTGTGCGAGGAGGAGTCGCCAGGGACTCAGCGGGGTTCCTCTGATGTGTCCTCAGCTGCCAGGCAGGGTCCTCACAGCGACATGAGCATTAGAATCATCACTTTGCAAGAAAGGGGTTTTCAGGAAAAGCACACGAGTGCCAATTATACCTCTGACTTTTATCCTAGAATTGTAATTAAGAACATGTTTACAGACCTAATTATTTACATATTTTCCTTCAGAGTTAACCCCTTAAAAGGATCTTTAATACCTTGCTCTACTGTTCTAACTAAATGTTTCCACATTTTTTTCCAGTTAGACTCACTGTTTCACTTCTGGAAAATATTGTGTAATTACTTCCTGATGCAGCGAAAACCCCACAAAGTCCCAGTGCCATGGTTACTTCAACTTTGTGCTCCCCGATCAAGTTTCATCCCATTTTTTTTCATGTTATTTAATTAATTAGTATTAAAAAGATAGTTACTGACATGCGACTGAAGGTCTGGCCAGCTGCGGAGGCTTCAGTTTAGAATGAATCGAATATTTCTCTGGTATGTTGCAGAATTACCATTGCTTCCCATTTTTCTCAATTTGGGTTTTGAAATAGGATCCCTCTGGCTTAAGCTGATGTCAAGTCAAAGTAAAATTTGTCCTATCTGATTAAATTGATTTTTCCTTATGACTGGTGTCTATCTGGAGCCAGGAACCTCTTTTCTTTTAAAAAAAATAATAAAAGTAGCTATTTTATTTCTAATTCTTCATTGCAGACCAAGTTACGTACAGAAAAATATAAAAAATAAAACAAACATAGCCTATAGACCCACCAATGAGCTAAGTCCTTTCTCTTTTTGATGAAATAAACTCATGCATGGTTAGCAAGTTCAGAGAGCACAGGAAGAAATAAAACCCAGAGTAAATTTGTCCCTCCTTGCCCCCTTTGTAAACGTAATGTTTATGGTATTTGTGTCTTGCCTGTCCTTCTTGAGACATTGCAGAGAGAGAGAGAGCAAGCAGGAAGATTTGTTTGAGCACAGGTCATAGTGTTGATTCTAATAGCACGTAATTATAAATACAAAGCTCATAGTAAAAACAAGACAGGTCCTTGTGAGGAAGGGATAGCGTTCATGGCTTCCTTTTCTAAACCAGGAAATAATCTGTCATAGCCATTGACCCCCTAGGGAATTGGACATGCTTTGACATGCCACTGAATTAAAACTTTCATGGGCGGCTTTTCCCACTGTCCTGACCAAGGTTAAGGACTTGCTAAGTTTTTAATGCGTAAACTCAGGAGCTCTGAGGGGGTGCTCTACCTTTACTACAGGGTAGACTGCAGCCAGCATGCGAAGTGGCGCGTGCGCTGGCAGATGCCATTGACCTTGCGATGTCATTTCATCGTCATTTTCTGAGACGACCGAGCACGTACATTTACTGAATCCTACTGTGCAAGGACGAGTAGGAATTGGCTGTTTCCTCGACACGTTTACAGTCTAGCAGGGGTAACAGACAATATCACCAACTATCTGTAACACATGATTGCTCTTAAAATAGAAGTGTGAGCCATGTGTTCCGGGCCACCGGGAAGTGATTAATTCAGCCTGGAAAGCTGGGGAGGGCTGTGGGCCATCCTGGTCCCGCAGGCTGAGGAGAGAAGGGGGAAGGTCCCGTTGCCCATGTGGCCTGGAGAAGGCGTTCCACCTGCCACCGGGTGCGAGTCCGGCCAGTGTTGGCGATGCCACCGGGGCCGCTGAGAAAGCCCCGAGGTGGCCGTGGGCTGGGGGTTGTCCGGGTGCCCGAGCTCCCAGCCTGCCTTTCTCTGAAGAAACTCTGACACTCTCCCAAGTCAGCGTTCCTCTTTCTCTCCGCACAGGAGCGTTCAAGTAAAACTTTCAACCGAAGTCTAAAAACCTGCTTTGTGTGGGGTCAGTACCTACAGCACCTGAGACAGTTCCGGAACCGGTGGCTCCCGGTGCTCGTGTCTGAGGGATGACCCGGTTCCCAGCTCGGTTTCTGCCACTTGCTTTTATTCCCCGTCCCTCGGGGTCCCCAGCAGATCAGAGACTAGCAGGCTGCACCCAGGCCCACCCGAGACCGGTGGCTGTCGTTCTGTATCAGCCTCGAGGTGTCCCAGCGCCACGCCTCCGTGGGCCGGAGCAGCCTGCGTGACGAAGCGCGGTTACACGGGGACAGCACAGGAAGCCAGTGTCTGACTCAGCAGCCCCTGAGCCCCTCCAGTGGAGCCTGTGGAGCAGGCCCCCGCGGGGGGTGGCCAGGAAGGGCGGGTGCTGGCAGCGGAGCCTGCCCGGAGCTCTACTGGGCCCGGCTTCTCTTACACCCCGACTTTAGGCTCCTTTCTGGCAGTGACGAGTTTGGGGTCGGTCTCCATTACCAGAGAGAAGCCCTCATCTTGAGCTCAGTTTCAATTATTCTTCCATGTGGTTTCCAGATTTTGTAATTTAAAAAATAGTGTGTGTGCATGCATGTATGTGTGTGCATTTGCATGCGCACGCAAGCGTGGGGGGCGGGGCGCTGCCGAGGAAGCAGCAGGAGGAAAATGGAGACTGGTTTGCCAGGTCCATCTCTGGCTTCCTGTGCTAACCGTGGTGGGGATCCTATACCGACCGGGTGGGGATCCTGTGCCAACCGGGTGGGGATCCTGTACCGACCGGGTGGGGATCCTGTGCCGACTGGGTGGGGATCCTGTGCCGACTGTGGTGGGGATCCTGTGCCGACCGGGTGGGGATCCTGTGCCGACCGTGGTGGGGATCCTGTGCCGACCGGGTGGGGATCCTGTGCCGACCGGGTGGGGATCCTGTGCTGATCGGGGTGGGGATCCTGTGCCGACCGGGTGGGGATCCTGTGCTGATCGGGGTGGGGATCCTGTGCTGACCGTGGTGGGGATCCTGTGCTGACTGGGGTGGGGATCCTGTGCCGACCAGGTGGGGATCCTGTGCCGACCAGGTGGGGATCCTGTGCCGACCGTGGTGGGGATCCTGTGCCGACCGGGTGGGGATCCTGTACCGACTGGGTGGGGATCCTGTACCGACTGGGTGGGGATCCTGTGCTGACCGAGGTGGGGATCCTGTGCTGATCGGGGTGGGGATCCTGTGCTCCAGCTGCCTGCTGTGGCTCACTGCCTCCCTTCCTGTGAATGGGCCCCTGGACTCGCAGAGTCGAGCTCTGTGCCCTTTACTGCTCCCGTCCCCTCCCCGTTCTGTATGGCCTTGAATTCTTTTGACTTCGCTAAGTTTGTGCTGGAAGCTGGCAGGTAGTATCATCTCTGTCAGATGAAGAAACCGAATCGCAGAGAAGGCAGCTGGCCTGGCGTATCCGCAGCCCGCGGGGTGTCCCTCCGCTGCCTTGAGTGTGCACCATGGGAGGTGCCACCCAGCATGGCCTCCCAGCTCAGGCCGCCCTGCCCGCTGGGGTTCTGGCCTGACCCAGGACTTGTGCCATCTGTGGCATCTTGGAAAGGAGTCTGTTTTAAAGCCTATGAAAGTTCCAGTGGGAAGTGCGCTAATAATGCCAGCCACTCGGCAGGTGTGAGAGCAGCGACCCGCGTGGACGGGAGGCCGGCCCTTCTCAGGGCTGTGCTGTGCACCAAGGTCAGCCGCAGGGGCTGCCAGCTGGGGTGAGCGTGGGGGCAGGGGTGAGGGCACAGAGGGGCCCAGAACAGAAATCATCTCGGTTGGGTTTTTAGTGCACATTCCTGCTCTCACCCCAACTGCACTGGCCAACTTTGGGGGTCTCCTTCGAGAGCCCAGTACAGCCTCAGCAGCCACCTGCCGGCTCACCGGCACTCGGAAGTCATGGCTGTGTTCCTTCTGTACCTGGTTGCCCAGCAAGGCCTGGCTGCCCTGTGGTGCTTCCCGCAGTTGGGAAGCAGTGTTTACCGCTCTGTCTGTCTGTCTGTCTGTCCCTTTCCTTCCCCCTGGACCAGCTATGTAGATCCCATGTAGTTCCATCAAGTGGTCAAGCTGTGTCCCAAGACTGGCAGGGCCCAGGAGGTGGGGATTGTGTGCTGAGCGGCCTGGACCCCAAAGCTGCTGGGTAGTTTTCATTTGAGCATTGAGACTTCACAAGTCTGCATTCTTGGCATTGGCACCAGTTAGAACAGAACAATAAACTCGTTTGTCACGTGAGGCCGTGATTAAATGGCGACTGGAAGCAGGACATCCTTGCTGAGCGAGTACTCAGTGGTGGGGACAGAGAGGGGATGTGGACCCACTGCTCCATCAGCATAGTCAGCGCTGAGTCCTGTCCAGGAAACAGACAGGACACGTGAGTGTCTGGCAGTGCTTTAGAAGGTGAGCAGTTAGGTGTTCAAAAGTGGGGTGGGGTTGGAGTGCTCCATGGGGAAACTCCGAGAGGCTGCGCGCAAGGTTGGGACTTGTGAGACCTCAGGATGGAGGATGGAGGTGGCTAAGAGGAGGATGGAGGTGGGCTGAGGGGAGGATGAAGGTGGGCTGAGGGGGGAGGATGGAGGTGGCTGAGGGGAGGATGGAGGTGGGCTGAGAGGGGAGGATGGAGGTGGCTGAGAGGGGAGGATGGAGGTGGCTGAGAGGGGAGGATGGAGGTGGGCTGAGGGGAGGATGGAGGTGGGCTGAGAGGGAGGATGGAGGTGGCTGAGAGGGGAGGATGGAGGTGGCTGAGAGGGAGGATGGAGGTGGCTGAGAGGAGGATGGCGGTGGCTGAGAGGGGAGGATGGAGGTGGCTGAGAGGGGAGGATGGAGGTGGCTGAGAGGGAGGATGGAGGTGGCTGAGAGGGGAGGATGGAGGTGGCTGAGAGGGGAGGATGGAGGTGGCTGAGAGGGGAAGATGGAGGTGGCTGAGAGGGGAGGATGGAGGTGGCTAAGAGGGGAGGATGGAGGTGGGCTGAGAGGGGAGGATGGAGATGGCTGAGAGGGAGGATGGAGATGGCTGAGAGGGGAGGATGGAGGTGGGCTGAGAGGGGAGGATGGAGATGGCTGAGAGGGGAGGATGGAGGTGGCTGAGAGGGGAGGATGGAGGTGGCTGAGAGGGGAGGATGGAGGTGGCTGAGAGGGGAAGATGGAGGTGGCTGAGAGGGGAGGATGGAGGTGGCTGAGAGGGAGGATGGAGGTGGGCTGAGGGGAGGATGGAGGTGGGCTGAGAGGGGAGGATGGAGGTGGCTGAGAGGGGAGGATGGAGGTGGCTGAGAGGGGAGGATGGAGGTGGCTGAGAGGGGAGGATGGAGGTGGCTGAGAGGGGAGGATGGAGGTGGCTGAGAGGGGAGGATGGAGGTGGGCTGAGAGGGGAGGATGGAGGTGGCTGAGAGGGGAGGATGGAGGTGGCTGAGAGGGGAGGATGGAGGTGGCTGAGAGGGGAGGATGGAGGTGGCTGAGAGGGGAGGATGGAGGTGGGCTGAGAGGGGAGGATGGAGATGGCTGAGAGGGAGGATGGAGATGGCTGAGAGGGGAGGATGGAGGTGGGCTGAGAGGGGAGGATGGAGATGGCTGAGAGGGGAGGATGGAGGTGGCTGAGAGGGGAGGATGGAGGTGGCTGAGAGGGGAGGATGGAGGTGGCTGAGAGGGGAAGATGGAGGTGGCTGAGAGGGGAGGATGGAGGTGGCTGAGAGGGAGGATGGAGGTGGGCTGAGGGGAGGATGGAGGTGGGCTGAGAGGGGAGGATGGAGGTGGCTGAGAGGGGAGGATGGAGGTGGCTGAGAGGGGAGGATGGAGGTGGGCTGAGGGGGGAGGATGGAGGTGGCTGAGAGGGGAGGATGGAGGTGGCTGAGAGGGGAGGATGGAGGTGGCTGAGAGGGGAGGATGGAGGTGGGCTGAGAGGGGAGGATGGAGGTGGCTGAGAGGGGAGGATGGAGGTGGCTGAGAGGGGAGGATGGAGGTGGCTGAGAGGGGAGGATGGAGGTGGCTGAGAGGGGAGGATGGAGGTGGGCTGAGAGGGGAGGATGGAGGTGGGCTGAGAGGGGAGGATGGAGGTGGCTGAGAGGGGAGGATGGAGGTGGCTGAGAGGGGAGGATGGAGGTGGCTGAGAGGGGAGGATGGAGGTGGCTGAGAGGGGAAGATGGAGGTGGCTGAGAGGGGAGGATGGAGGTGGGCTGAGAGGGAGGATGGAGGTGGGCTGAGAGGGGAGGATGGAGGTGGCTGAGAGGGGAGGATGGAGGTGGCTGAGAGGGGAGGATGGAGGTGGGCTGAGAGGGGAGGATGGAGGTGGGCTGAGAGGGAGGATGGAGGTGGGCTGAGAGGGGAGGATGGAGGTGGGCTGAGAGGGGAGGATGGAGGTGGGCTGAGAGGGGAGGATGGAGGTGGGCTGAGAGGGGAGGATGGAGGTGGGCTGAGAGGGGAGGATGGAGGTGGCTGAGAGGGGAGGATGGAGGTGGGCTGAGAGGGGAGGATGGAGGTGGGCTGAGAGGGGAGGATGGAGGTGGCTGAGAGGGGAGGATGGAGGTGGCTGAGAGGGGAGGATGGAGGTGGGCTGAGAGGGGAGGATGGAGGTGGGCTGAGAGGGGAGGATCGAGGTGGCTGAGAGGGGAGGATGGAGGTGGCTGAGAGGGGAGGATGGAGGTGGCTGAGAGGGGAGGATGGAGGTGGCTGAGAGGGGAGGATGGAGGTGGCTGAGAGGGGAGGATGGAGGTGGCTGAGAGGGGAGGATGGAGGTGGGCTGAGAGGGAGGATGGAGGTGGCTGAGAGGGGAGGATGGAGGTGGGCTGAGAGGGGAGGATGGAGGTGGGCTGAGAGGGGAGGATGGAGGTGGCTGAGAGGGGAGGATGGAGGTGGGCTGAGAGGGGAGGATGGAGGTGGGCTGAGAGGGGAGGATGGAGGTGGCTGAGAGGGGAGGATGGAGGTGGGCTGAGAGGGAGGATGGAGGTGGGCTGAGAGGGAGGATGGAGGTGGCTGAGAGGGGAGGATGGAGGTGGGCTGAGAGGGGAGGATGGAGGTGGGCTGAGAGGGGAGGATGGAGATGGCTGAGAGGGGAGGATGGCCGTGGGCTGAGGACTGTGTGTTCTGAATGCAGGGTGAGGCTGGGAGCTTCAACCCCGCCCCCTCCCCGGGGGCAGTTGCCTGGCACAGGCTGGGACTGAGAGAAAAGCCTCCTGTCACCAGCAGGCAGGCCTCCTTCCCTGATGTGGAGACAAAGCCGTCCTGGGACCCTGGTCCTCCAGCAGCTCCAGGGGGAGCCTGGGCTCTGAGCAACAGTTTGCAAATTCCTCTCAGGACATCAAGGCCCAGGGGGCACAGCCTGACAGCCAGCCTGCGGTCAGCTCTAAGCCTTCCTGCGGCCGCCCGCCGCTCTCCTTCGCCAGCCCGGTGGCCGCCCGTGGTGGAGGCGTCACAAGATGCGGGAGGCAGCCAGGCCCCGAGCTGCCACGGCGCTCACCCGGGTCACGGCTCTCCATGCGGAGCGGAGCCGAGGCTTACCGTGCATACCTCCCCCTTAATCCGGGAGGGAGAGGAGGGAGGTTTTTCTGAGCTGCCCGAAAGCCCTAAGAGCAATGGCTGAAAGCTAGGAAAATCGGGATTGCAGCTTGACTAGCAAAAGCACCTTCTACCTTGTGGAGTTTCTGGAAATGGAGTGGAGGTCCCACCGGTGCCAGCACTGGAGGTGCTGAGCAGAGGCTGCGCGGCCTCCTCTCAGAACTGAGACCGGAAGGAAGTAGATGTCGGAGTGCGAACGCGGGGCCTCGGGCCCCTTTGGTGACCTGTTTGGTTCCACTTCCTCCGCCCATCTCCATCCCGGCCTGTCTGCCGGCTGGTGGCGGCCTCCCCTGCGCTGAGAACTTCCTTAGCTGCTCCAGTCCACACCTGCACACTGTTTCCTTCCTGCTTTGTCCAGCAAAGCATTGCTCCCGTGTCTCCACGCCTGAAGCTGCCTAAAGGTCTCCCTGGACACGCCCACAGTCACTCTCGGGGTGAAGTGGTCTCTCGTTGGCTGTCACCATGTGCTGACGCTGGTCGAGCCCCCTGAGGAAGGGGCCGCGATGCCAGCCTCACGTTTGTTCCTGATTCATAAACGAGGAAACAGGCTCAAAGGGATTGAGCCACCTGCGGGGAGGGGGGAGGGGAGGAAGGGAGCCTGAACTGGGGTCAGGCCTTAGGACACCAGGGCACCCCCCCTCCCCACCCCCGCTGGCTCAGCGACAGGGAGAGAGCTCCGGGCGCCTTGCTCACGTCCCCTCTGCTTGGCAGCTTCATCGCCGTGGAGAACATCGACAGCTACTGCGTGCTCATCTCCTCCAAGGCCGTCTACTTCCTGAAAAGCGGGGACTACGTAGACCGGGAGGCCATTTTCCTGGAAGTCAAGTACGACGATCTCTACCACTGCCTCGTCTCCAAAGACCACGGGAAGGTGTACGTGCAGGTGACCAAGAAGGCGGTGAACACGAGCAGCGGAGTGTCCATCCCCGGCCCTTCCCAGCAGAAGCCCATGGTGAGTGCACACGGCCACCCCTCCACCCTCCTGAACCACGTGGTCAGAGCGGGAGAGACAGCGAGGCCAAGGGCACCCCGCCTGCTCCCTCTCCTCCTGCGAGCTCTCTGCAGGGCCAGGCTGGGCTGTTACCCAGGGGTGCTGCCTCCCAGTCCCGCACGGAGGAGCTCGCTGCGTGCTCGAGAGGGTGGTGCTGCCTCCCGGCTCCGCCTCCGGGCGCCCGGCACGTGCCAGCACCTGTGCCGCAGGGCTGTGGATGCTAGCAGTGGGGACCCGCTGGCATGATGCGGGGCTTTTCCCACCTGTGACTGGGCGCCCTGGATCCAGGACGGTGTCAGCACACCGGCTTCTCTCGTTTCTCCTGTGTAACAATCAGAAACTAACTTTTTCTGTGCAAAGAAGCAATATCTAGCAGAGGCCTCTACCCAGGGTAAATGCTCCATAAGTCATATTTATACTTTTAAGTATGAAAGGCTAGACGGTATTGCTAAGGCAGGACTTTTAAAAAAGAACGTTGCTATTAATAACCATCACCGTAAGGAGTTGGGGTTCAAAACCAGGTGCTGTGTGACCCCAGACCACGTGGCCATCTCGCTGGGAGGGACAGCTGGCTGGGCGGGAGCACGTGGGAGGAAGCACCGTCCTGGCCGTATTCCGACTCGGTGTCTCCATGAAACCCAGGGCTAGTCCTGCTCCTTCCTCACCCGGAATGCTGGCATTCTCCAGCCGCCTGTGGGAAGGATGCGTCATTAAAATGCTCCTGCTTATCTCTGGGTCTTTCTACAGATCAGAAATAGCAACCAGCCCTGTGGGGCCTCTTTCCCTTGACCTTCTCCTGCCCAGGAATGCACTTGGGTTTGGTTTGGCTTGTGCAGGCTCCCCTGGGGTCATGGGCTTAAGTCAGGGCTGGTAGATTAACAGAGTTAACACCCAAAAGCATGAGTTATTTCCACAAGCTCCTCTCCATGATGGGGAGCCTGGCCGGCTGCATTGCTGCCCCTTTCAAGGCAAATGAGCCGCTCCGTGTTGTGGATAAGAAAGGCCTGGAGGCCTTGTGGGCCGGATGTGGATTTGAATCCCAAAGGTGCAGTCCCTTATTCGCACTCTTAGCCTGCGGGAGCTGAAACTGGTCCCCAGGTACAGGCAGTCCCCAACCTCAGGTGACCTGCGGTTGGCTGCACAGTCACCCGGGGAACTTGTTAAAGACACAGATTCCGTGCCCCCCCGCCCCCACCACCTGAAATCAGCATTAACTGGGAGTAGGCCCTGGAGGCCGTCTCTTAAAAGTGCACGTCCTGGTGTCTACAGCTGGCCCTGTGGCCGTCCCCCCCTCGGGCGGGGCAGGTGCTCACTCCGTTCTGTCCTGCAGGTCCACGTGAAATCGGAGGTCCTCGCTGTCAAGTTATCGCAGGAGATAAACTACGCGAAGAGCCTGTACTATGAACAGCAGCTGATGCTGAGGCTCAGTGAGAATCAGGAGCAGCTGGAGCTGGACTCCTGAGGCGGCGCCTGCGCGGGGCTCGGACCCACCTGTCAATCAGGAGCCTGAGGTAGAGGCCAAGCCTCAGCACGGTTTGGGGGACGATCTCAAGGAACAAGAGGAAGCAAATGCTGACGGGGATACTAATGGAAACCAACCGCGTTGATCTGTGGGCCAGGGGTTACTTTAGATTATGGGGAAGTAATTTTTTAAAGGTATTGGTTGAATAACGGTAAAAAGTGTCTGAGATGAACCTAATTTTTGGACTGCCCTGTATTTTGTTACCATGTATATATGTACAACTGTGTGTTTGTAAATATGTAGGCGTATTTCCCAACAGGGCCTGTGATGTGTGTAAAGGCTTATTGGCTGTAAAGTAATATAAAGTTATATTGGATCTTCTGTTGCACTAACTCCACACGTCTGGTTGGGGACCTCTCTGAAAGGCACTCGAAAGCCGGAGCGTGTCAGGTCTCAGGGCCGGAAACCAGCGGTTCCCAGCGCTGGGGCCTGGGGGGCGGGCGGGCGGTGCTGGGAGAGCCCCCCTCGGGCCTGCGGATCTCGGGCCGGAAGCGGAGCCGGCCCTCGCAGAGGCGGGGAGTGGCCCAGGAACCCATCGTTTATGTCTTTCTCGCCCCCATTTTAAAGGCAGTTGTTAGGTTTGACAGATAGTTTTCCTGCCCATCTCCTTGGCTTAGCCAGGCTTGGAGGGAAATTGGGTGTTGTTCCTGCACTCGCCCAACGAGCTCCGTACGCTTTCCCTGAGTGAGTTATCAGAGAGCCTGTTTGATTTAGAAGGACAAGTCCCGTAGAAATCTTTGTTTTAACAAATCAAAAATCCACACATTTACTGAGGCCCACAGTAAGGATGCTCACAGTAAGGATGCTCTCCTCCTGGGCCGCAGCGGAGAAGGGCCGAGGACTCCTCGGAATGAAGCCGCAGGCACCAGCTCCACGGCCCCACGCAGCCGGCACGGACACAGTTGCGGGGACACGGGGGCAAGCGAGAGGGCGCGTCTTAGGAAAGGGAAGGAAGTGTGAGTATTGAAAGGCTGGGCCACTTTTCATACCAAGATGTGGCCCAGACCTCTCCTGCGCTTGGCTTTCGGTTCAGACGCCACAAGGCCGTGTGAGTGCCTCCCTTCCCGGGCCTCCTGTTTCCCTTTTCTGTGAAGAAGAGACAAGTTGGGGGGGACCTCACGTAGAATGAATGACTCGCCTTGTGATTTAAAATTTTTATTTTCATAAAGCTAATCAGTGTGTGCCACCATGCAGCCGAGATCTGAAACGACTCGGTGGGCCAGTGGTCGTGGAGACGGCTTCGGGGTTTCCAACTCATGACCCAGGTCCTCCCAAGACACAATGACGCTGATCTCTCCCTCCCTCTCCCTCCCACCTGGGTGTGGGCTGTGGGGGTGCGGGGTGTTTTCAAAGAAGCAAGAAGGCCCTTCAGCATAGTGTGCAAGTGCTTCAGCTCAGGGTGTTTGCAAGGGTGGCCTTGCACTCCGAGCTCTGGTGTCACTGAACCCGGATTCCGGGGACCGCAGAGCTGCAGCCTGGTCCTGCAGGGCTGTTGGTTGGTTGGTTGGTTGGCTGGTTTTGCTGGCGGGCAGTCGGGCCGGTCAGCGCACACGCAGTGCTCTGGGGCCTGGCCTCCCTCCCCGCACCCAACTCGTTCGCCTCAGCAGCCCGCCACCTGCCATCAGGACCTCTTCAAGATGAGGCCCTCGGAGGGGCTGTCATCAGCGAGCCTCTGTCACTTTCTGGAATGAAGTCCCTTGAATCTCTGTGCCACAGTAAGGAGCTTAGTGTTACTAAAGAGGACGAGTCTGCCTTCCGCCCACAGCAACGGGATATTCTGGGCTCTGACGGCAGAAAGCCGGCCGGCCGGGCGGGCGGGCGAGGGCCTCCTGCAGGACGGTGCTTCCCGACTCCAGGCCCCCCCATCCTCCTTTCTAATTTAATCAGCCCTTGAAATAGTTGTCCATCTCCCCCGATTGCGCAACTCCTCTGACATTTGCGCCTGAGACTGTTCCAGTGGGATCCAAAGACCAAACGGGGTGGGGCTGGGTGGGGGCAGGTGGGCACCAGCCGAGAGCTCTCTGGGCGCCCTGCCCTCGCTGCCTGCATGCCAGGCGTGGCGAGGAGGCCTCGGGGGCTCCAGGCACAGGTTTCTGGTTTGCCTGAAAGAATCCGAAGCTCTGAGGGAAGCAGCTCTGGCCCTGGCTCCGTGGATGCCCGTTTCCTACAAGCCTTCAGCCAGCGATGCCCGAAGCTCGGGGAGGACCATCTCCACCGCTTCTCGTGCCGCCTCAGCTCACGGTTCCTCTCCGAGGAAAGTGAAGTAAATGGAAGGAGAAATCCAAAGCCTTCCTAACGCCCTGACCCAGCCCAGTTGGCCAAGCCAGGCCGCTGCCCAACCACAGCTGCTTGCTCTGCCCATGGAGAGGCCAGCCAGAGGGCACCCGTGGGCCTGGCCACCCTGGCGGAGCGGGGACAGCAGCCTCCCAGCCCCAGTGTCTTGCTGCTGGGTGGTACCCACCTCCAGCTCAGAAGGTTCCAGGGCCACTTGGTTTTTAAGCAGCATCTGTGCCTCAAAATGCCGTCGTGGCTGGTTGAGGCAACCCCGAGAACAGACACCCGGTTCCGTGTGTAAACACCACCGCAGCCGCCAGTCCGTCCCAGCTCTTCCTTTCGCTTCTCGTGTCGGGGTCGTTCTTGTTTGACCTCGTTCGTTCCTGTGGAATAAAATGCTTTGTTGACTTCCCAGACCTGTGGTTTTCTTCCGGTTTCTTGGTGTTGCAGATTCTAGAACCATCACCAGTGACAAATGCCCGCGTGTGACAGCGCTCACATTCATGCCCCCTCGCCCTTTGCTCCACGGAAGCGCGTCACTTGGGCCAATCCTGCCCCTGAGCCGCACTGGACACTTTCCGTCGCCAGGTCCGGGGCTGGGGCGTCCTGCTGGCTGCTCCTCACCCCACCACACCGAGGTTGCTGGGCTCGGCCTGGCAGCGGGAGGTTGCCACTTACCAAGAAAGGGAGACTCAGGGGGAGCAGGTCTGGGGCTCCCTCAGCACATGCTAAGTTCGGGGTCCTGCTGGTTACCCGCAGGAGAAGCCAGGAAGGCAGTGGCCTGAGAGTCTGGAATTCAGGCGATTGTGTCCAGGCTGGAGGCGCCGGTTGGGAGCCATCCGTGCACCAGTGACAAGAGGACCCTGAATGGAAGCCCCAGAGGACAGTGGGGCAGTGAGGAGAAGAGCCCCAGAGCTGAGCCCCAGGGGCCCCCCAAGTTTAGAGTCAGGCAGATGGGAGAGCAACAGTGAGGGGAACCGAGCAGGACCCTGGGGGACATGCGTGTGAAGCCGGGAGTGTGGGGCCTGGGAGCCGACCAGGATGATTGGAGAGAGCAGGATTAACTAGCAAGTGCTGCTGAGAAGTCGGGTCCCATGAGACCAGCAGTTACTATCGGGTGTACAGCATGCAGGTCCCGGAGACCTTCCTGAGGGTGAAAAGCGATGGCAGTGGTTTCCAGGGGAAAAGAGGAATCGGAGGCGACACTGACTGAGTGATCTGTTCATGGAAGGACAGATGGCCGGCACTTCAGGGGAGAAGGCACGATGAAGGAACGAGGAGGCCGGCGGCAGGTGTGGAAGCGGCAGGAGATTCTCATGTGGTCGCTTCTGTTTCCTGGGAAATCAGCAGACAGAGCAGGGTGGGGGGAGGGGATGTGGAGAGGGGAGAGGGTGTACAGCTGTCAGTCAGGACTGGGAAGGGAGCTAGCTGACCAGGAGCATGAGGGCCCATTTGAGGTTGGGGGTCGTGAATTACAATGAGGCCAGGAAGCCTTGATCAGCACGGATTAGGCAAAGAATTGGATTTAATCAAGGAATGTGACCCCTTGCCTATTCCAACACCCCACCCACTGATGCCCCCAGAACTCAGCAAGAGCCAGTCAGAACCCAATGTCAAACAAACCCTACACTTTCCAAACCAAAGCCCAGCACCTAAACCAAATGCCCCTTCTATGTGGGGGGAGACTGTAGAGGTGTGGCTAATACCCCCAAATGAGAGAGAGCCCACTAGAATATTTCAGGGCAGTTACTGCTGCATTTTCCCCTTTTTGTATCCCCCCAATATCACTCCCTCAAGACTAACAGCCTTGCCCCTTGCCTGTGTGCTCACTACACTCCTGTAGTCTTCACATTCAGGCATGTACACAGATACACACATCTTACCTAATAATAGACAAACATGGAAATTGACCGTACCTCTACTACACCCACAGCCAATCAGAGTGAGTATGCAAATTAGAAGGCCAAAGATGGCAGCCGCCCAGCTGCTCCAGGTGAGGAGTGGCTAGGCGGGGCAGGATGCCTGCTTTGACAGGGAGGGCTAGGGGGGCAAAGGGATCTACAGGAGCAGAGCACCGCAGCGAAGACAAGACTGCAGACTCCGGAGTCTGCGGCGAAGACGAAGATGACAGACCCGGCCTGAGTCTGCAGCGAAGACAAAGATGGCAGACTCTGGCCGGAGCGAAGGCCTGGGTCCCGGGTGCCGGAGGAAAACCAGTGCTGGAAGCCAAGGGAAGGAAGGCCTATTGCACAAGTCTCTTCGTGCAACGGGCCTCTAGTTCACACACAATTTCCCGGCATTTGCTTTTATGAAGTTGGAATCATACATACCCGTTTGCAACTTCTCAGTGTCACCTGTAGGTTGGTGTACCTGTCTTCTCTTCGATGCTGCGTAATATTGATGCAAAAGTTCTGTAATCACTCAACGATTCCTTCCTGTGGGCCTTCCCTTGGCTTTCAGGCCACCCCCCTCCTTCCCCCCAAGAACAGCCTCCCCTGAATGTGCATAGGCACTAATTTTATTTCCGTGCCGATTCCCAGGGGCCAGGGGTTAGAGGGTACGTGCAAGAACACTTTCCCAAATGCTGGTGGGAACGCCGCAGGCGGGAGCCGCCTATCCCAGTGTCTGCCTGCCCGTCAGATAGGTACAAAGTGGTGTCTCAGTTTCCCTAGCATTGGGCCATATTTTCCTTTATAGGAATTTAAGTTCGGGATGGCTGCTGAGTTACATCTGTTATTATGACTGTATTGTTTTTCTCCATTAATTTTTTCAATGTAATATTGTGTTGATAAATTTCCTGATTCCACACCACCCTTACTCCCTGGAATACACCCCACTTGGTCATAATGTGTTCATTTGTCATTCTTTTGATACATTTTCCTGTTCTGTTTGATAATAATTTCGAGTCTTTGCATCTTTAAAATGAGGGAGGTCACCCAGTCCATATGGGTCAGTGGTTGAGCACCGACCTATGAACCAGGAGGTCATAGTTCGATTCCTGGTCAGGGCACGTGCCTGGATTGCATACTTGATCCCCAGTGTGGGGCATGCAGGAGGCAGCCCATCAATGATTCTCTCTCATCGTTGATGTTTCTATCTATCTCTCCCTCTCCCTTCCTCTCTGAAATCAATAAAAATATAATTAAAAAAAATAAAAAAATTAAATGAGGGGGGTCTATAATTTTCTTTTTTCTTTGTATCTTCATCAGATTTTAGAATTAAAATGATGCTGCCTTTATAAGATGGACTGTTTTCGATGTTCCACAGTACTTAAGTGACATTAGAATTCCCTGTTCTAGTTTTTAAAGTTCGATGAAAGTACGCCACAAATCCGTCAGGTTCTGGAATTTTTTCAGTAGTTTCCTTCAGCCATCAGCCCACTGTGCCCTCTGTTAACTGGAATATTCAAGCTTCCCCTCTCTTCATGGGTCTATTTTTGTGGCATATTTGGTTTTTAAAAACCACCCAGTTCTCTTAGGTCTGTTAATTTGTTGCACATGTTCTCATAAGATTATTTTAATACCCTCGATTCCTGGTTATTTTTCCTTTCTCGCTCCTCCGCTTGCATCTTTCTACTCTTTGTTTTTCATAACTCAGTTTTTGAGGATGTTATTGTTCTCTTCCTAGAACAAGTTCAGGATGCGTTTCCGGCCAGTGAAAACAAAGCAATTCTATGGATTGCATCTTCAGTCTTTGTTTATCTCACAAACTTTGGTATTAAGCATTCTTTCATTTTCTTTTTACCTAGTATTTAGTTTTACTTTTGACCTCTTTGGTCCAGGAGCTACCTAAGAATATGTTTGCAATTTCTAAATATTTTTAAAAATTATCTTCCTTAAATTAGTTATTTCACGTATTGGATTATAATCAGTTCATGTAACTTGAAGGTTTCCACATTTGCTTAAAAGTCTGCTGTGGTTTTCTTTTTGCCCAAATACTTGGCCAATTTTTATAAATGTTTCACGAACACATGAAGCAAAACTATTCTCTTTGAGGCATGTAAATATAGGCAGATAGGAAAATTGATAGACGGATGCCTATGTACTTATAGATACAAGTTTATAGGCAACATTATCAAATCCTGCACGATCGGACTTAGCTTTGTGTCTGAGAGAGCTCTGACCTACATCTTCAAGTGGCCAGAGAAGCGGTTTCTCAGTTCCGCTGTTCGCCTCGGAAGCGGCAGTAAGTCCTTGAAGTAGACACAGTGAGAAGAAAGAAGAAAACACAGCAGCTTTCATGAATTCCTTGGGCCTCCTGGGAATGCGGTCGGAGCTGTGGAGCGTTGGATGCTGGAACAATGGCACTAGGAGCTGCCTTCCCTCCCCCCCACGTGTGGCTCCCGGAGGAGCCAGACCACGTTCTCCCACGGGCCTCGCCCACGCAGCGCTCACGGTGTAAATAGTTCCCGAGGGGCAATAAAGCTCGGCACCTCCTGCTTGTTCTGGTCTGACTCAAAAGCACCAAACAGTCCGGCCAGCGTGGCTCAGTGAACCAGGAGCTCAGGGTTCGATTCCCAGTCAGGGCACATGCCTGGATTGCGGGCTCCATCCCCAATAGGGGACGTGCAGGAGGCAGTCGATCAATGGTTCTCTCTCATCATTGATGTTTCTCTCTCTCCCTCTCTGTAGTCAATTAAAAAATATACACTGAGTGGCCAGATTATTATGATCTCTGAATGCATAATAATCTGGCCACTCAGTGTATATCCTATATAATAAAAGGCTAATATGCAAATTGTCCCCTTGACCAGGCAGTTTGGCTGACTGAAAGGTCCCAAGGGCACATGCCCAGGTTGCGGGCTCAATCCCCAGTGTGGGGCGTGCAGGAGGCAGCCGATCAATGATGCTCTCTCATCATTGATGTTTCTATCTCTCCCTCTCCCTTCCTCTCTGAAATCAATAAAAACTATATTTTTAAAAAGAGAGAGAGAAATAAAACCATGTCCACACAAAGACTTGTACACAAACAATAGCCAAACACTGGATTAAACTCAAATGTCCATCAACAGGTGAACGGGTAAGCAGATTGGAGTGTAACGTAAGGATGGAATACTACTCAGCAAAGGACATGAACAAACTACCCACACACAAAACCACATGGATGAGTTCTGACATCGTGCTGAGCTGAAGAAGGGTGGGATCCGCTGTGAGCTTTAAAAAGACAGCGGTGTTAGGGTGTGGAGGAGGGGCTGAATGGGGATGAGCAAGGGAGACGTCCTCCTTAGAGGACTATTGAAATGCGTTGATTGGCGGGTGTGAGAGGGAGGGGAAGGGGCAGGTGCTTCTGAGTTGGAGTGGTGGGCGGGATCCACTGCTGCCCGTCCAGGACATCAGTCCCCACTCCTTCTGGAACTAGACCCTGAATTCCTTTGGGAGAACTACCTTCACGTATATATGTACTTACTCATCTTCCAATAGCCGACCCGTGGGAGCCTGTCCCGGGATGGACATTTGGTCAGTGAGAGTGGATTGAAGCCAGGCACTTGGGCAGACGTTACCAGGAAGAGATGCTCTCTTCCCACTGAGCCTGGCAGATAGGAGCCTGGAGCTGCCAGGAACCAGGGTGAAGCGAAACGGAGAGAGGCCACCTGCGAGGTGAAGGGAGGCCGGGTCCTGAGGACATCACTGAGGCCCTGGGCTAGGGTCCGCCGGTTCCAAGTTCCATTTACTTCCGCAGGTCGCTTGCAACCGGGAGGGCCAACCCCCCAGCTTAAAGGTGCAGAAGCGGGACTGGGCGCAGCGCTGGAGCCGGCTCTGGCCTCTGGCGGAAGGAAGCGGCAGGGGAGAAGGCCCTGCATCCAGCAGCCTCTCCTCCCTGGGCGGCCTCCTGGGCGACCGGGAGGGAGCAAGTGGGCAAGCGAGTTAGTGAGCCTTGTGGGGTGCGGGCATGAGGCGAGGCCGAGCCGCAGCAGCGACACGGGGGACCACACGGGGCACTGGGAGCAGATGCTGCCTTGGTCTCGGCTGGCCGAGCAGGTGGAGCGCTAGGACGACCTGGCCTCCGCCTTGAAGGCGGGGACAGAGCTAACCAACCTCCCTCCTATGAAGAGGGAAACCTCCTCTCCGTGGCCTACAAGACAGCGGTGGTGCCAGGCGGTGCTCCTGGGTCAGCAGCAGCGCTGAGCGGAAAGCCACGGCCGATGGAAACGGAAGAAGCTGGAGAAAGTTAGAGCTCACGGGAGAAGGTTGAGAAGGAGCTGGAAGCCCGTGCGACGACGTCCTGGCCCTGGGGACAAGTTTCTCGTCAAGAACGGCAGTGATTTCCTGGTGGGGAGCAGGTGTTCCACCTGACAATGAACAGCGGTTCTGCGTCACCTGGAGAGTGGGCTCCGGACGGAGACAGTGTGGCCCGAGCTGCCCAGGCGGCCGCACGGAGACTGAAATCAGCAAAGAGCACACGCAGCCCCCGCCCCCCGGGCCGCTGGGCCCAGCCCTCACCTCCGCGGAGTTCTAATGTGAGAAAGCGCCCGGCAGGCCTGCCTCTTAGCCAAACGGGCCTCCGATGACACTGTCACTGAGCCGGACACACTCGCCGAGGATCGGACTCCATGCTCCTCATGCAGCTGCTGCGAGGCAACCTCCCCTCTGGACGAGCGCCCACAGGATGAAGGAGCAGGAGAGGGCAACTGGAGAGCCTGCAGGTTCCGGCCCTTCCTTCACCACCACCCCCACCATCACTGGTTCTTCCTGGCCACGAGCACCAAACAGCTAGTGCTAAACCTGTCTGCATTGGCAGCACCGCCGGTCAGAGCTGCTCCCCCCCCCCCCCCACCCGCCCCTCGCCCCCGGGAAGAAGTTTCAGATCAATCCTCACGGGCATCGCTGGGCTGACGGCTCACACGGGAGCTTTCTTGTGGATTGTGCAGACAAGTGCGTCCTGCATGAGGCATTTTACCATGCCTGTTGGTAGCTGTGAAAGCCAGGTGGAAGCAATGGGGAAGTTTACAAAGGAGAATTAGCCAAAGCAGGCTACAGTGATATTTAAATGCCCCATTTAAAATGAGCTGATAGTGTTTTGTTAATAAGCAGTACATCTTGTGCATGCAAAAAAGAATTCATCCCTGCCCTAGCCGGTTTGGCTCGGTGGATAGAGCGTCGGTCTGCGGACTGAGGGTCCCAGGTTTGATTCAGGTCAAGGGCACAGGCCCGGGTTGTGGGCTCGATCCCTAGTCGGGGGCGTACAGGAGGCAGCCAATCAATGATTCTCTCTCATCATTGATGTTTCTATCTCTCTCTCCCTCTTCCTTCCTCTCTGAAATCAATAAAAATATGTTTTTTAAAAGAAGAGTCCATCCCTTCCGCCTCATCTTTCTTCAGCTGATGGAAAACTGTTAAGGAAAGCTGATATAAAGAGAACGCTTGCTCCTTCCGCCAGCTTTACATAAACTGTTAACGTGAGGTTTCAGTAGCGCCTTGTTGGCCTCTTAAAATTATGATGAGCACAAACCTTCTTTCAAATGCAGTGCATCTCCAGTTTTGATACCTGTAACTTTTTTTTTGGTTGCAATTGTTTAGGAATCATGGATTTACTTTCTGTAACCCTCTGGCTATTGTGTGTATCCTGACAGCGCCACGTGAGTCAGCCCATGTCAATCAAGATGGGTAAGTACTGAAAGGCCAGAATTCTAAATTAAATGTTTTGGAATTCAAAAAAAAAAAAAAGATGGAGAAGCAGGAGAGGATGGGAAGTTGATGAGTTTTATTTTGGACACGTTGAACGTGGGCCCTTTGCAACCTCCAGTTAGCAGGGTTGGAAAGAGAGATTTGGGAGTCAGCCCCATGGCGATGAACGTTTCAATAAGCCACGGAGTCCGAGACGGTGCTCAGAGAGGGTGCAGAGAGGGGACGTGGGCGCAGGTAGGACCCTGGGGAGCTGACGGAGGGTTGGAGAGGAGGAGCTGGGAGGGAGGTGGGTCAGGCGGGGAGAATGGCGAAGGGACTGCTCGGGGAGAAAGGGCTGAGGAGGGCAGGCCGGGCAGGGGTGTAGCTAGACTGAGAAGCTCTTTGGACTTGGAAACTGGCCGTCGGCGGCCTTCTCCCCGGCGGTGCTGGGAGAAGTAGAATCCAAAGGAGAAGAAGTGAACGTAGAAATCTCTTCCAAATTAGACGGCAGCAGAGAAAGAGTGAGGAGGTGTTGTTTTTGCCTTTAGGTGTTTGTAAAACAGCAGGGAGTCGGGCAGGCTATGGGCAGGACAGCCGCAAGGGTGGGAGGGGGGACGGTGGAGGAGAGAGAACAGATCAGGGTGGGTGCAACGAGAGCCCTAGAGGCCTGGGCCGCAGGCCTGACAGCAGAGCGGGCCTCCTGCTTCCGAGGTGGCCAGTTGTACCTGATACATGAACCAGTATTTTGTTGAATGTTCTCAGTTTTGCTTTTTATTCCCAATCAAACTAGACGAAGGTTGGGTATGGATCAAAAGACAAGAACGGGAGAGCCGTCAGGGAACCCAGTTTGAGTTACAGGAGTCAGACTGTCTGCAGTTATGGGAGGAGCTGGGAGATGAGGGCTGAAGGGCATTAGAAGGTCAGATCAAGGTCACTGATCTCTTCCTGTGGATGGATAAGACTGAGGAGGGGACCAGGGTGGGCATCTTTGTGGCTGCTCTGTGTGAGTTTGCAGCAAAGGCTCTGGGGGGCGGCGTGGGGGGGGGTGCAGTGGTCAGTGCTGGTCAGTGAGGCCGCCATCTGGAATAAGCTGGCTGCGGGGCAAGAGCAAGGGAAAACGGAACTGACCGGCGGGTCTATGTCAGTCTCTCACCGTGACCTTCAGGCATAGCGACTGGGCTCACCTTTGCCCCCAAACCTCATGCCCCTTCCCTTTTGGCAGCTCTGCCTTGGGACCGCCAGGAAGGGGTTCTGAGCAGCGTAGCTCTTAGTGCTGCCAAGTCGACCAGCGCTGTCCTGCGGAAATACCACACAAGCCACCCGTGTCATTAAAGCCTCCCGAGTCCCATTTGACGGAAGGGAAAGAAACGGGAATTAATTTCCTTAATGCATTTAACTCAACGGGGCCCAAGTAGGTCCAGGCCGTGTGCCGTCGATGTAGGAATTCTGAGTGCGACGCTCTGCGTTCTTATTTTGAGCCACCTTCCCCAATCGGGTGTGTTTTCCAGGACTGAGCCGTCAGTTCAGACAAGGCACATTCGACAGTCACGTGGAGCCCGTGGCCACCACACTGGACGGGAGGGAAGGGACAGAAGGACAACCCTCTGTTGGCTGGGACGCAGAAACGCAAAAGAAGTGCTTGGGCACGTGTCTGAGTCCGGGCCCTCGGGGAACGCGGGCCGGACGCCTGATGGGGAGAACCTGTTTGTGGGAAGGCTCCCCCACCAGCACCCCCCCGCCCCCATCCTCAGCCATGGCCGTAGGCCACCATGAGGACTCGGCCTCTGAGTAAGGGCTTGGCACTTGGGAGGTTTCTTGGTGGGTGGAGGGCAGGTTCTCACCGGTTTGGGGGTCACAGACTGTTTCGTTTGGGAGCTTGGTGGGAGCACCATCCGCTGAGAGGAGGGTGAGGAACCGTCCAGAAGGGAAGAGAGGCTCCGCAGGAAGAAGGCAAGGCCCAGGCTGTCGGGAGGGACCGGTTCTCACAGCTGGGTGCCCGGTGGGGGCTGGGCTGCCATTTCCCCTGCCCGGGCTCCGGGCGGCCGTGGGGCCCTTCGGCAAGTCGACTTGGCTGTGAGATGCTGGGAGCATCTCCCGGTGCTTCGTGGATCCCCTGGAGCTCCCTGGGGGTCAGAAGAGGCGAGAGGGTCATCTGTTTCTCCTTGTTGGGAGAGCTTTGTTTGCCAAACACCAGGATCAGATTGGGCAACTCTGTAAACAAAACCAAGGCCCCTGGCCCGCTGCCCGGGGTGTTTAAAGGCACAGGCAGGAGATGTGCACGTGGACACCCCGCGTGGGACATAGTCCGGGAAGAGCCAGCCAACCCCAGGCCTCGGTGGCCAGGCCTGACCCACAGCTCCGGGCCCAGCACAGGAGTCAGTGCTTACAAACTCCAGCCCGTTTATTTCATAAGGCAACGCCAATTATGTTCATAAAAGCACAGGTATTGGCGGGGGGAGGCATCTTGCCATCTCACAGCTCACATTCTGGCCCTTGGCTTTGTTCTGTTCATCTAGTTATTGCACCAAGAGGGCCCTCACACGTTCTCTGAAGAGAAGATCTGTGAATATCAGTGTCTTGATTCATAGGGTCGAAAACATGTCAGCAGATGGAAAACAAGAACGGTGGGTGGCTCATCGGTGGTAAACGACCTCTGCTAGTGGTGGAGTGTGGCTTTGTCACCCCAAGCACAGAGTCGGCACTCAGCAAATGTGACCTGTGACTTACCTACAACTCACCTCTTATCTGCGTACCGCCTAGTTTATGGTCAAGTTGTTGGGTTTAAATGTTCTTCAGATTTTCTTGATGGAATGCCTGGAGCATATCTATATAGAAGATAAAACGCAGCCTTTAGAAAGGGAACAGGAAGTGAGTAGCCAATGTTGTGTTAAGTGTTGCCTTCTGTGTTTGTTCTTATTGATGGTTACGTTATCTTTTCTTCCCTCCCACTCCTATCAACCAGTATCCCGTTTCCTGGTTTCCTGTGTATTTTTCCAGAGAGATACACACATACACACACGCACATGCACACACAGACTAGATAGAGATATAAGATATACATGATATAGACATACAGGGTGGGGCAAAAGTAGGTTTACAGTCGTTCGTATGGAAACTAATACAAAAATAAATAAATAACGGTACAAGAATAAACTGTGTGTATCGTGTACTCACCACTGCAAGCCTACTTTTGCCCCACCCTGTATATCTATATGCTTTCCTCCCTCTTAATTTTAATTTTATTTTTTTTTACAAAGTTGTAGCATACGACTTCCTTGCTTTGTTTTTTTTTTTTTTCACCTAATAGTACTTTTTGGAGACTGTTCCATACCAGCACATAAAGAGCTTTCTAGTTTTCTTGGCCAGTAGCATGATTCCCATTGTTCAGATGCACGGTCATTTATGTAACCAATCCCCTACAGACGGTCACTTAGGTTGTTTCCAGTCTCCTTGCTATTCCCAACAAGAATCGCCTTGTACAGACCAGATTGTTTTGATGTCTAAGTTAAATTCTTAGAAGAGGCATTTCTGGATTCTTTGCACATTTGCAATTTTTATAAATATTGCCAAATTACTCCTATAGAGTTCGTATCAATTTATGAGTTGAGAGAAAATAAAAAATAAATAAGAGAATGTAGGAGTTGGAATGAATGAGAGAGCATTTCCCCACACCCTCACCAATATCATGGGTCGGCACCTTTTCAGATGTTTGCCAAGTTGGGGGAAATGAGTCTCTGAGTGCAGTTTTCACGTGTACTTCTCTCTCTCATGAGAAATTATGTTGAAGAGCCGCTTCCTTTTCTGTGAACCGGTGACTGTAGAAACCTTTGCATCTTCCGTGTTGTTTGAGAAGACTGAAACAAAGCCCTCTTCTTTGGGGATCTGCCCCACAATCACCAGCTGTCTTGGCAGGCCTAGACCCTGGACTCTCTTCTCCACCAAGTGGGACCGCGGCTCTCTGCCTCGAACCATTTCCTCTGGGCCCCTCGGCAGAAAGGCAAGTTGAATGTGCAGCTCAGCCTTCAGGCCTCCCTTCTCTCAAGGACCATAGCCTTGCGTTACCTGTGGTTCAATGATAATGGCTGTTGCATGTATTTTGTCCAGTTCTATGTATGACAGGCAGATTCGTCCAATACCAGCTACTCTGCCTTGAGTAGAACCAGAAATGTCTCTTTGTATCCTCTGAGCCCTTTCCAATGAAGCTTCTATCCTCAAACCCTTCTTTCTACTCAAGGTCATCACTGACCTCTGCCCTGGCGACGCTCCTCTTCGCGATAAGGCCTTGTCTAACCTGAGCGGTCAGCAGCCTTCTCCTTTGTCGATCACGCTCTTCTTCCTGAAACACATTTCCTCCCACGTGGCTTCGAGGAAACCATTGTTTCTTGGTTTTCTTCCCGATGCACCGGCAGCTCCCTCCTTAGTCTCCGTTGTCAGGTCTTCGTCCTCCTCTCGGCCTCCGAATACTGGAAAAAGTCAGAACTCACTATCAGATCTTTTCCTTTCTCCATCCACACTCTTCTTGGTTATCTCCTCGAGCCCCCAGGCTTTAGATAACACGGACGTATTCACAATTCTCAGACATCTATCTGCAGCCTGGATCTGTGCCCTGGAACCCAGGCTCGGAGCTCCAACGTCCTTTTCAACATCTCCACTTGGAAGTCTGAGAAGCACCCCAAACTTAGCAGGTCTAGAACAGGACTCATGATCTTTTTCCTTCACACGCCTGTCTCTCCCTTGCTCTTACCCATCTTAATAAGTAACTCCCATCTTCCAGTTCTTCAGGCCAACCATCGTGCACTCATCCTTGAAACTTCTCTTTACTCAAACTCCACATCCAATCCACCGTCAAATCTTAGAAAGATACTCACCATCATCTCTCTTCTGGATTTTTTAATAATTGTTTTTTCATCCTCGCCCAAGGACAAGCTTAGAGAGAGGAAGAAGGAAAGAGGGAAACATTGATATGAGAGAGAAACATCAGTCAGTTGCCTTCCGTATGCACCCCGACCAGGGATTGAACCCACAACCCAGGTCTGTGCCCTGAAGGGGAATCGAACCTGCAACCTTTCGGGGCACAGGACAATACCCAACCCACGGAGCCACTCTGGCCAGGCTCTCCTGGATGTTTGCAGTCGTTCCCTAAATAGCTTCGTTGCTCCCACTCTTGCCTCCTGTGTGAGCCAGGGGCACGGCAGGTGAGACCAGCCTTCCCCACAGAGGTATGGGACACGTGCATGGGCCACCGGGAAGCTCTCTGGCCTGGTGGGACCCTAGCCGACATCACACAGAGCTGAAGATGCACCTGGCTGAGCCAGTCAACACTCAGATTCTAGAGGTAATAAACTGGTTGTTGTCTTTGTTGTTGTTGTTTTTTAAATATATTTTATCGATTTTTTACAGAGAGGAAGGGAGAGGGAGAGTTAGAAACATCGATGAGAGAGAAACATCCATCAGCTGCCTCCTGCACACCCCGACTGGGGATGTGCCCGCAACCAAGGTACATGCCCTTGACCGGAATCGAACCTGGGACCCTTGAGTCCACAGGCCGATGCTCTATCCACTGAGCCAAACCGGTCAGGGCTGGTTGTTGTTCTAAGCCATGGCATTTTGGGGTGATTTGTTACACGGCAGCAGGTAACCGAACAGCAACTCGAGCGGGCCCATGCGAGTGGCCTTTGCTGCCTGGATTCCCAGCCCCCGCCCCCGCCTCTCCGGCTGTAGGAAAACCAAAGGCACTGTTGCAACCAGGCGCTCCGGCCTGGGGTGGGATCCGCCAGGCGCTCTTGGGTGGAGGGAGAAGCCTGGATCCCGTCCCCTTGGTGGCTGGGAGGCTGAGCTCAGTCTGCTCGTCTCCATTCCTCTTCTTGATTGGCACTTTAATGAGGGCAGAAGGGGCTGACCCCCTGCCAGGGGCCCAGTTCATGCCCCGTTTATCTCACAGCTCCAGGCGGACTAGAACAACACGGCGGGCGAGCGGCAGGCCGGGAGCCCCCGCCCTCGGTGATGGATTGAGTGACCGCGGCGAGTTGGCAGCTGAAGTGTGTGGTTGCTGCACCGTCCTGTCAGCGTCAACAAAGGGCCGGGCGGGCCCTGCTGGCCGCTGCTCCTCCAGGGCCTGGGGAAGAATGACAAGCAGCTCCCTCGCAGGGGCCGAGGTCCCTCTGGATGGTCCAGGGGTGGGGCACGGGGGTTGGGGAATTCTGGGCTTGCAGGAAGAGCTGGTGTGGGAAACGTCTTCCCCTGGGCTCCAGCCTCTGGTCCACGCCTGGGCCAGGTTCTCGGCAAACGCCCCTCCTGACTGTGCCGGGCCTTTTGCTTGCTGTGCAACCTTGAGTGAGTCTGACAACCTCTCTGGGCCTGAGAGCCCTCCTCTGTAAGAGGCTAGTACTATGTACATCTCCAGCCCCAGGTTCTTGTGGGGATGAAATGAGACCTGTTGGCAAAGCCTCCCAGCTAGAACGCAGGGTCCTACAAGGGAGGCCTCAGTTTACCGGGTTGTCTACAACCATCTCCCCTGCCCACGGGTTCGAGTCGAATGACTCGCTGAGAGCAGCCAGTGGTGGCAAAGTCCCCTCTCCCCCAACTTCAGCCAGGAACCGTCACCAGGAGCCAAACCGCGGGCCCCACAGCCCCGCAGGGGACGTGAACACACTTGCACGTGGAGAAACTGAGGCCCCAGAGGTGCATCTGCCCGGGGCCCCGCAGAGAGGAGAGACGGATCCGGGATCCTGACCAAAGTTGTCTGGCTCCCAAGTCTGTCTGCAAGGCCTACGTCACGGCTGGAATTTCCCTGGAAGGACAGCGGGGAGCCAGCGGCAGTCCCGGCCCTGCAGAGGGCAGGGGTCCAAGCCTTGATGACGGACACCCTGTGCCCACCCAATGCTCAGGTGGCCGCCCTTACCATCGTCCCGGTGCCACAGGGCGAACTGGAGCTCGGAGCCAGTCCCGGCCCCTCCTGGGGAGCAGGGCACCCCGGGAACCAGCCCCTCTGGCCCAGGGGACTCACAGTGGTCTGGCCCAGCCCCAGGTCCCCAGATCTGGGGTGCCCACTCAGCCCCGGACAGGACGTCACGGGAGCCCCGATGCTTGGTCCTTAGAGCTGGGGAGGGGAGGGGACAGAGCTGGACAACGGCCTCGGCTTTCACGGGCCTCCCCGGAGAGGAAGGCACCAGCCTCCGCTCGGAGGAGGGGAGCGTTACCTCCCCGTGAACTCCCGGAGGCGGAGGCCAGGCCCCAGCAGAGGCAGAGAAAGCAGCAGGGCGGCCACGGGGCGTGGGCTCTGCCCTCGGCTCTCCTGACACCTCTCCTGCCATCAGACAGATGAAGGGCCAGGTGGGCGGAGCCAGGAGAGGGGCGGGGCCCTGCCCTCCAGCCCAGGCCCAGTGCCCCACCCCGGTTCCCAGGACTGTTTCTTCCTGTCTCCAAGGCCTTTGCATGTGCTGTTCCCTTTGTCTGACAGAGTCTTGCCCCTCTTTGCCTGGTTAAGTCCCAGTCAGCCTTCAGGGCTCACCTCCAATGCCACTTCCTCCAGGGAGCCTTCCTAACACACAGCTCTCGCTGCCTCTGGGCCCCGTCAGAACAGTCACACCCCTGTGTCGTAGCCTGCACAGCTCCACCGGCCCGTCCTTCAAGCTCACACGTGCAATATGCCGCCCTCTGTTTATGGGTGTGGTTGTTGGGTTAATGATGGCTCATCTCTGCTCACCCCGGTGTCCCCAGCCCCTAGCAGACAGCCTGGCACACAGTAGATGCTCAATAAAGACTCACTGACTAGTGCTGTTGGCCAGTGTGCGTCTCCCAATAAATTGTGGACTCCGGTGGGTCAGGGACATGTCTGTTTTGTTCACCGCTATATCCCCAAACTCAGCGGCTTTCACAGAGAAGGCTCTCCTTGGATATTTGATGCCGGATTGACTTGGCCACAAAAGAAAAAAGGAAGCAAGAACCAGCACCACCATATCGAGAAAGCTGATCTAGTTTGGGGCAAGAGCCCCTCAGAGCCAGGAGATGCTGAGTCCTTGTTTCAGAAGAATCCTTCTCCACGCTTCAGTGAGCCAACCCCCGGGGAGCCACGGCGTCGGGGAAAGCTGATGAGCCTAAGACAAGATCAACTAAATTACTCCACTGGGAAGCCTCCAGACTCTGCTTCTGCCCACTCCACTTGGACAGGGGAGGGGGTGGGGTGGCTCCAGTGTAGCCCAGGACAGCTCTGGGGAGGAGCAGACGCCCCAACCCACAAACTTCCCAATATTCTGAATGTGGAGACCACCATGAAATGTCAGGAAGCAGTAGATAATGGGAGAGTGGCTACAATATATAAAGAGCATTTTAAATAAACAAGAAAAACATCACGAGTCGATATATATGAGCAAAGAACATGAAAAGCTCGTTTCCATACAAAGAGACCGGCGGGAAGCAGTCAGCGTTCCCTGGGTGTGTACCCTGTGAGAGGTTTACATCTCGTGTCATTATGGCAGGAAGTCCAGCGAGAACGTCCAGCCCAGAAATGGGAAGGTGGTGGCTGTGACCTGCTCCTCGTTTTTTCTTTTTCTTTCTTTTTTTTTAAAAAAATATATTTTTAATTGATTTTTTACAGAGAGGAAGGGAGAGGGATAGAGAGCTAGAAACATCGATGAGAGAGAAACATCGATCAGCTGCCTCCTGCACACCCCCCACTGGGGATGTGCCCGCAACCAAGGTACATGCCCTTGACCGGAATCGAACCTGGGACCCCTCAGTCTGCAGGCCGACGCTCTATCCACTGAGCCACACCGGTTAGGGCATCGTTTTTTTCTTTATTCCCTAAGAGATGCTGTGCTCCTTTCGCTTGTTCCAAGAAGACTCTCACACTGCAGTCTCCGTTCAGTCTCCCGCCGAGAAGGTGTCTGCGCATCCCATCCGCTCCTCCAGGTGTGAAAGGCCGGACGGTAGTTCGTGTTCACAACCCTGCCAACCGTGTCTGGAATAAAATTAATTTACTGCGGAGCTGGTCTGGGTTCTGCAGGTAATGGAATTACTGTTGTATATTCAAGCTACTCTTCACGGACTCACCGAGGGCAGTGCTGAGGAGTAATGGAAACAGGAAAACAGACTGTGAGCTCTTGGGAAGAGACCTTTCCTTTCATATAAACTAGCATATCCTCTGAACGTGCTGCCGGGCCCACGCTCCTACAAACATGCAAATAAAAGGGCAGTGATGGGCTGAGCCAGAAAACAGTGGTCACAGTGATGTCAGGAGGAGGTGGCATTATCCCTTTACGTCTGACCGGCTGGCGATAAAGATTCATGACTGGGCGAGCTCGCCTGCTCGGAGCCTCCACGGGGGAGGGAGGGGGCAGAGGACAGATTTATCCTCACTAACAATCACCGAGAGACTTTTATATTTACCACATGAGCAAAAAAAGCGTTTGTAAGGCCCCGCCCCATGCTGGCAGGAGTGCAGAGGAGGTCTGACCCTCACTCGAAGGCTGGGGACACTGTGGGGGCGGCGCCTTTCGAGAAGAAATAGGACGATGCCCAGAAAAACCAGAGCACCCTATGTTCCTGGTCCCAACGACCCTCCATTAGAATTCACCCCCAGGAGAAGGTTTACAGGACGCAGAAGCCACAGCTGCTAAAACATGTGCAGCTGCCTTGTTGTCAATGGCAGGGAAAAACAAAAAAAATCTGGGTACCACCCATACATCCGTACAGGAAAGCCACTTGAGATGGCCTTTACAGGGAGACTTTTAAAGGTTACGTGGAAATTCGGAGGACAGCTATTAAAGTGCTCAGGGAAAATGCTGCACTGTAAACATCAGTTAAAAAACTGCCGCTTCGGACAAATTTGTGCTGAGCTGGGTCCCAGGACCATCTGCGGGCGGCATTGTCCTTGCGCGGGCAGTCGGTGAATGCCCAGGGGTTGTTTCCTTCTTCTTCTTCGTTTTTTTCTTTCTTGTCACGACACCGTCTTTTTAAGAATACTAAATAAATACTTTACAACAATGAGCACATGGACAGGCCGTCTGCTCTGGGAAGCCCCTGGCCCGGGAGCTGTGGGAAAGACAGGAAGCTGGAAGGTCGCCGCGCCCCAGGGAAACCCCGCTGTGCCAGGCTCGGCCTTGAGGAGACCCTGCTTCTTCGGGGGGCAGGATGCTAATGATCTCGATGACCTCTTCTTGAAGCAGTCAGCTGTCATTAAAGGCTCCTGTACGTGTACCCACTCATTCATTCATTCATTCATTCCCTCCCTCCCTCGTTTAGCCGCGGGACGGGCACTTCCTCGGTGACAGGTCCAGCTGTCCGCGGGTGGTCAGGTGGGCAGCCCTCACACAGACAGAGGGCTCCCGAGACCGCAGTGTGTTTTGCCATTATTTTAATTTTTAAAAATAATGAGCCTAGCCTGGCCGGCGAGGCTCAGTGGTTGAGCATCGACCTATGACCCAGGACAGTGGTCGGCAAACTCATTCGTCCACAGAGCCAAATATCAGCAGTACAACGATTGAAATTTCTTTTGAGAGCCACATTTTTTAAACTTAAACTTCTTCTAACGCCACTTCTTCAAAATAGACTCGCCCAGGCCGTGGTATTTTGTGGAAGAGCTACACTCAAGGGGCCAAAGAGCCGCATGTGGCTCGCGAGCCACAGTTTGCCGACCACGGACCCAGGAGGTCACGATTTGATTCCCGGTCAGGGCACATGCCCGGGTTGTGGCTCGATCCCCAGTGTGGGGTGTGCAGGAGGCAGCTGATCAGTGATTCTCTCTCATCATTGATGTTTCTATCTCTCTCTCCCTCTCTCTCCCTTCCTCTCTGAAATCAATTAAAAATAATGATAATAATAATGAGCCTGTCTTCTTTTTCCAATCAGGAAACAGAGCTAATCTCACGGTAGGAGACCAAAGCAGGGCGATGGTTTATGGAACCCCGGGAAGACTCTGAGATCAGGGCTCTCACTGTAGGAGCACCAAATTCCCTCCCTCCTCCGCCTGGGCCCAAGTCCTGCCTCCGAGGCCCCGGACCAGGGTGACAGGGCGAGGCCCCGGGGTCCATGCCCAGTGGTCCCCGGCCACCGGCTGCCGGGCTCCTGATCCGCAGAAGGACCCGGCGGGAAGAAATGGCGACCCGTGCGGCAGGCCCCCCGTAGGAACACAACTCAAGGGGAACAGGTTCTCGACATTGTTTGGCCTGAAATGAGCAACATTTGTTTGATGGGAAAGGCGGCTCTGGGTCCAGCGAAGGACCCGCAGCTTCTCCACGGAGACTCGGCCTTCGGAGGCGAGCGGGCGGGAGAGACGCTCGCGATGCCCTTCCCATAGACATGGCTTCCCACAGACATGGCTTCCCACAGACATGGCTTCCCACAGACATGGCTTCCCACGGACATGGCTTCCCACAGACATCTCAGCCGCTGGGCCCATGTCTGTGGCCCGAGCAGAGGCCACCTGCTCAGCTTCCCTGCCGGGCTGCGAGCTCAGTGTCTCCTCCCCGTCCCGCCCTGGGGAAGCTTCCTCCCCAAGCCGCTGCCTTCTTCCACTCTCCCTCCAGCCTTGGGAAGGTCAGCGTGAGTTCCCATTTCATAGAAACCTAAACTGAGGCTCCCAGGCTGAAGTCAGGTGCCCAAGTCATGCAGAAGACAAGTGACAGAGCCCAGGCTCCATCCAGACGACAGGGCTCATCTGTTCTCGGCCCCCGGGGTAGGTAGGACCGGGCGGTGGCCCTGTCAGGGAGGCAGGGTGCCTCGAGCAGGCAATGAGACCCTCTACCAGGAGGGTCAAGGTCACATGTGAGGTTGTGACCTTGGCCTGGCCTCTGACACTGCCCGTCACCCTGGGCTTCAGGCCCATCCAGCTCTCCACCTGGCCCACACGACTCCCCGACGAGGTGTCCCCTCCTTATCATTCTGACCTCAGCTCGGATGTCACCTCCTCCGCAGGCCTTCACCGACTGCCCTGTCATGGCTGGTATTGGCCTGTGCTTGGTCTGGGCACCTGTCTGTCTGTCCACGTCTGTCTCCCCTGCCGTCCCTCCCACACCGGGCTCACTGCCCTGTGAGCTCACGGCACCGGGCCTGCTCGCAGCCTGTGTTCCCGGCCCAGGCCCAGCGCTCAGCACGCAACAGGCATCCGTCTGGACGTGCCCGCGATGGAGCGAATACCAGGCGACTCCCAGTGTCCGCCCCCAGGTGTCCTGCGTGTCCCAACTGGACCGCCCGCCCTCCCCTCCTGGCTCGGCTCCCCCAGCCTTCGTTTCGGTCACAGGTTGTCTCCGAGCGCCGCCGTCCTGTACCCAGGCTGGGCCGCCTCCGGTGAACGGGACGGTGGGAGGAGATGGCAGGAGGCGGGGTCTCGGGACTGCCTCCCACTCCTCTGCAGCCCCCCTTCCTGCTGATCCTCCCTGGGGTTGGCCCGGCCCCCACGCCCTCCTTGGCGCCCACCTTCTAGCCTGAGGCCATTCCTGTCCCAGCCCGGCTCAGAGGAGGCTGCGGTGGCCAGAGGGCTCCCTGGAGACAGAGCTGGTTGCTCAAGGGGTTGCTCAGCCCAGAAACAAGCAGAGACGTGGGGCTGGGCGCAGGGTCCTGCAGAGAATCTGCCCGAACCCCCCAGGGCCGACTTCAGGCCCTGTCAAAGGCCGGTGCTGGGTCTGCCAGAATCCCGGGGAGAGGGCTTTACGGGGAAGGTGGGAAGGAGAAAGTCTGAACTTCAGGCTGGGTCAAATCCCAAGTGTCTACCCGAGACCCCGTGACACGGAGCCTGTCCCGAACCCTCCGGCCTCTGCCTCTCCCCTGGGGCGGCAGTGATGGTGCCGGGAAGAGGCAGGTGACACCCCCCAGAGGTGACAGCCAGGCGGGCGCTGCCGCCACCTGAGAGTGGGCGAGGAGCAGGTTCGCTGGGTGAAAAGTTCACCGCGAGGGGAGCTGTCTGTTTCCCTCGCCTAATTTATCCACTATTTGGCTAACCTTGCTCTGAACCCAGGCCCCCAGACCCCTCTCTCTCTCCCCCGCCTCCCCACTGGGCTTCCAGGCCGCCACCGGACCTCCCGCTCGCGCTGAGAGGCGGGGGCCACGCTGGCCTTGAAGAGGCCTCCGGCCCGCGGGCGGCCCCGGGGGAGAGGCGCGCTGCCCCGCCAGGCAGTAATTTATGGCTGGACCTTCCCATCTTTTAACCAAAATAAAGTCCAGTTGCTGGCGAGGTCCAGGCCCCCGAGCCCCAGACATGGGCCGGGCGAGCGCTCAGAAGGCGCCCCACCCGCTGGCCTCCGCCAAACACACAACCGCTCCCGAGACAGTGACCTCTCCTTCGGGGCCATCTGTCATCCTGGCCTGGGCAGGAGCCGGACACATGGGCCAGCGACCCTGAGCTGAGGCTTCCTCCTTCCCTGGCCCCGGGGTGGCCTTGCGTCTGTCCCGGCCTCTCCGGGCTGGTCCCCCAGACTTCCTCATCTTCGCCTCCTTTTTCTGGACACCGGCAGCGGGGAGGAGGGAGGGAGTGTGGGTGGAGGAAGGAAGGCTGGGGAGGGAGAGGGGCGGAGAGGAGAGGACAGCGCCCTGGCCCCTGTGCAAAGCACTTGACAGGCGCGATCTCCCACAATCCTCACGACAGCCCCATTTCATGGCGGAAAGACGGGGCTGGGCCGGGCCGGGTCACCCTCCTCAGGTCTCCTAGGAACAAGGATTCTAGCCCAGGGCGCTCCGACCCAGAGCCAGCTCTCAGCCGCTGCCTTCACGGTTCATTCCTTCATGAAGACCCTTTTCAGAACTGTGAGAGGAACACGTTACAGCGGCCAGTGAAGACACAACGGTGCGTAAAGAATGAATTGTCCCAGCCCTGGCCCGTGTGGCTCAGTTGGTTGAGTGTCATCCGGTGCACAACCGATCGATGTTTCTCTCTCTCACTCCCTCTCCCTTCCTCTCTCTAAAACCACCAAAAACACATTTTTTAAAAAAGAATGAATAGTCCCAGCCCATCCTGCTCCGCATCCCAAGTGACTGTCCCCCACAGACAAGGCGCGCGTGGGTGGGTGTGCGTGCACGGGCGGGCGGTGTGCACACAGGGAATCCCTCTTTGTACACGAACCCGATCCCGCTGCGGACATCCCTCAGCAGCTGCTCACTCACAGCACAGCTCCCCGGCCGTGGGTGCTACATGCAGCCATCCCTCACATCGCCCACATCTCCACATCCGCTTCTCCTGCTCTGGGCCACCTCCTGGTTTCCGCCCATGTCCCCCACGATCGGTCGGTCTGTCTGTCTGTCTCGATCTGGAACGATCTTTCCACGATGAAAACCTGACCACGTCGCTGCTGGTGGTGGAAGGTTCCAGATCCTTGCCAGGCCCACCATGTCCCCCACGATCCGGCCTTACTGACTCTCCAGCCGCTGGGACCGGCTCCATTGCCTGAAACACTCCTTGAGCTGGGCCTTCTCTCCGATCCTCCCAAGGGAGCCTGGCCGGGGTCTCAGTTTCCACATCACTCTCCGGAGGGCCACCCCACACCCCCCCCCCACCCGACACGTGTCACACCGAACACGTCATCACGCGAGTCGGGCCCTCCTCCCTGCTGGGCTGACATCCCAGGGCGTCAGTCGTCTGCCTGCTAAGTTCACTGCCACCCCTCCCTCCAGTGCCTGCCACGGCCGGCCTTTCAGGCCCACTGGTTGGAAGCCGAGTGGCAGCGCGTGAGCAGGATGGTCCCTGAATCCCCGCATTCCGGAGCCACCGTCCTTGGCTCCCCGAGGGCACCGCTGGCCCCGAGCGGCCTCTCGCTCCCCTGGACGGGAGCTCCTGCTACCACTCGGGGACAAAAGGCTTTTCTGAGCGGTGTGGCCAAGAGGGGCAGAGGCTGAGACGATGGCAGGCGGGCCCCCAGCAGATCTCCGTCCCTCCCTCAGGCCAGTCCCACGAGGGATGGCCAGCTAGGCCTGGCCAACTGCCAGGCACTGCACCAGCCAACTGCCCCCCGGGGCACCCACTGCCTGCCAGTCAGGAGGGGCCAGGAGTCAAGAGGAGGGCCGCCAACCGCCTGTCACCATGCTGGCCAACTGTCAGTCACGGAGGCCAGAGTCCCCTTGTGGGAACGCAGGACTGCCCGTCAGGACACGGCCAGCTGTCACTCTGAAAGGCCCCGCGGCAAGGCAGGGAGTCTTCCAACGGCCATTCCGGTGACAGCTGCTTTTGCTACCCAGACTCCTCTCACCCTTCTCCTGGCCAAGGCACCCCACTGGACGTGGGGAACCACCCCCCTCCAACTCGCAGCGGTGTGTTTCAGCGGGGTCCTTCCCTCCCAGGCTGTAAAACAGGCCTCAGGACTCAGGACTGGCCAGTCAGAGCCCTGCATGTCTCCAGCGGCTGCGATTGGTTCGCGTGTGGACATGTGCTTCCAATCAAGCCAATCAGAATGAACTCTGGATGACTGAAAAGAAAGGGCCCTTTTCCCTGCTGTCCTGGAACCTGGGAGGGTGTGAGGCTGGAGCTGAGCAGCCGGTGTGCCCTCATTGCTAGAACAAGGTGCCTGAGGGTGACGCCAACCCAGAGGATGTGGAACTGAAGGGCAAAGGAAGAGAAAGCGGATGCTGAGTCAGGTCCTGGAAGCACTGCTGGAGCCCCTGGATCCAGCCATACCTGCAACCAATGACCACTGGGCTGTCCAGTTCTGCGAATGGATAACTCCTTCCTTTTGCCTGAGCAAGAATTGCTGTGGGTGGGGCCCGCCGTCACTCAGGGGGTCTGCCAGTGTCCTGTGGGGAGCCACCTGCTGGTTGGAGGCTCAGGGTGGTTCCAGGGGAACTCCTGGCGGAAAGCCATTAACCAGCAGGCTCCACGTCTGTTTGCCCTGCTCCTGGCTGCTGGGCAGGGCCTGCCATCCCCATCTCACCAATCAGATGCTCCCCCAGCCTTTGACTCAAACCAGTGACACCGACAAGTGTGTGTGTGTGTGTGGGGGGGGGGGGGTTGTCCTCTTCAGTAGTGGTAGCAGCAGGGAATGTCCAGGGCCACAGGGGCACCCCGGGTCCAGACTGTCCGGTGGTAGGACCGGGGGGCTGTGGTCCAGCTGCATTGCTCAGCCTCTGCCAGTTCCCAAGCCCGGTGTTCGGTCTGCCCGGCCCCTCTGAGCTCCCCCGTCTAGTCCGTGTCTGTTGCTGGGACCCGGACCAAGAAGCTGCCAGCCCCTCATGCCCTCAGAGAGGGGCTGAGACAAGGCGGAGCTGGGAAGAACACAAAGGGAACTCCAGCTCCCGGCTCGGGCCTGGCCGACTCCTGGTCACCACTGCTCACGCCCTCAGCGGGCACCCTGGGAATTAAGTGCTCCTTAAAGCACCTGGCAGGCTGCTGGGCACATTTTAGGGGCTCAGAAATTGGCTAAGGGGAGCAATCTGCACGGGCACCGGCTTTGCGCCAGCCCTGAGGACTGGAAGTGTGTGTGTGTGTGTGTGTGTGTGTGTGTGTGTGTGTGCGCGCGTGTGCGCTCGAGCATGTGTGTCTGAGGATGGGCTGGGCACCGAGGGAGTGGACACTCCCTCCCTCCCGGGCCCACAGTGCAGAGGCAGGGCAACCCCAGCACACTCTGCAAGGAAACCCATCTGGAATACGTCTGGTCACAGTAAGGCCTCAGGTGACTGACTGCCCGAGGCCAGCCTGCCTCGGCCCACCTGCAACCAGGACTGAGCAGTGGCCGCGGGTGTCGGAACCCGGCAGCGCCACGGCCCTGGGTGGGCCGGGAAGAGACCCGGCTGCGTGGCCGATAGCAACGTCGGCGACTAATGACTAGTATCATATTCCCCGCTATTTCCATACGAGGCTTCTTAGCCAAGAATCCATGAGACCCAAGGGGCGGAGCACAAGAGCTTTGCCACTAGACTCGGGTTCAAATCCTGGCTCTGCCAGTTGCCCGCTGTGTGGTAAGCCCTGAGCAGGTGACTGCATCTCTTGCTACCTCTGTTTTCCTGGAAGTGCCGGGGGGGGGGGGGGGGTGTTAATTATTAAACACACATGAAGCACCGAGGGTCTGTCCTGTACCACGTACACAACAACTAACTTACAACTTTGATTAGAAAATAAATGTAACAATATAAATGTATTAATTTATGAATTGCTATTTGTGAATGCCAAGCACACATGCATTAATTTATGGGTGTTACTCCCCTGATTTTCACACAAAAAACTCCCTGGAGGACAAGGCTATGGGTCTCATCCTGCACACGAGGAAACGGAGGCTCAGGGCCCACAGAGCCAGTGTCTGGAACTTCAGCCACAGGTCGGGGACCGAAGTCGAGCCTCTTCCCCATTCTGCTTGCTCCACGTTCCCGGCTGGACGGGTTGAGTGGGCCGCCCCAGGTCCTCCGTCGGTCCTCCACCGCCCCCCTCACCCGAGAAGCCCACCGCCCCGTAGCCCATCCTGGCACTCGGGGGACAGTTGCCTCGTCTCCCTCTCCGCACGCCAGGGGTGTGGCTGTTCACATGCCCACAGCCAGGCTCCGCTCACGGTCCCAGCGTGACCTCCCCAAGCCGGATCCAGTTACAGCTCAGCAGCGGCTAAGGAACGAACGCAGCTTGTGTCTGCCTCCGAGTGCTTATTTCCTTTGTCCCGTGAACATTGAAAAATGAAAGGAATGATAAGGATTCGGGGGCGGGTAGGGGGCAGGCCAGAACACTGCCGTGCTGGCTGAACTCACCAAGAGGGCGGCGTGAGGGAGTTTGAAACTGAGAAAGGGACACTTGGAGGTGACCTGGCAGGCCCGGGGCGGGTCGTCGGGGGCCTCCTGATCTCTGGCCCTGGCTTGGGGGTGAAGGACCCCCTTGGGGGCAGAATCTGCATGTCCCCTCCCCGTGGCCAGGCCACTAACCCTCTCATTGGTCCTCAGACTCCTCTGCTGTTCAAGGCCAAGTCCTCCTGGGGGGTGGTTGTGATGAGAAAGAATAAGAACCTGACCGGTTTGGCTCAGTGGATAGAGCGTCGGCCTGGGGACTGAGGGGTCCCGGGTTCGATTCTGGTCGAGGGCATGTGCCTTGGTTGCGGGCACATCCCCAGTGGGGGGTGTGCAGGAGGCAGCTGATCGATGTTTCTCTCTCATCGATGTTTCTGACTCTCTATCCCTCTCCCTTCCTCTCTGTAAAAATCAATGAAATATATTTAAAAAATACAAAAGAACCTGTGTGTAGGCCAGGGGTTGTCCACCAGGGGCCAGTTAGCTCCGTGGGGGACATTTTTGGAACCATTTTTGTTGTCACAACTAGGAGGGAAAGGCGTCCAATGAGCAGAGACCGGGGATGCCGCCAAGCATCCTCAGGGCACAGCACGGCCCCCACAGTCATCCGGACCGAAACGTCCACAGTGCCTCCGTGGGAAACACACGCAATCCTACACGCATGGCCCTGTGCACGCGCACGGGAAGGTGGAGGGGAGAAGGCCGCACACCGATGTCAGCTGCCTGTGACAGCCGCCAGAGGATCTGTCCCTCTTCATCCCGACAGCAAACATTTGCCCGGTGCCGCCGTGCCCCGCGCGATGCTGGGTGCGAGCACCGCGGGCCGGCCCCTGCGTGCATGGAGTGTGCCGTGTGGGGAGAGGCAGGCGGAACAAGAGCGCAGGAAGTGCCAGTGGCCCAAATGTCCCTCGGGAGGAGGCCTGGGCGAACGCACTGTGGCCGACGCGCAGTGGGAGGCCGTCTGGCCGTGAACAGGAAGAGGCTCCGGTACCTGCAGGTTGAACCCTGACAACATCATGCTTCGCGGATGGCGCCAGACACAGAAGGCCCGCCCTGTACATGTGTTCCCAGAGGTTTGTGGTGACAGCTGTTCGGCCCGGGAATATACGAAGCACATTGCGCTGCACACTCTGGACGGGCGCCTTGGGCGCTGTGTGAATGACATCGCCACGACGCTGTTCTGTGCCAACCTGATCCCCGTGGCAAAGGGTGAGCCCAGCGAGGCGGAAGGCTGGGCTTCGGCCTCAGGTGAGACGCCTGGCAGGTGGGGATGGAGGTGTGGGCTCTCCGCCATGTGAGCACCGGCCAGGGGCATCCAGGCTTCAGGGCCCTGCAGAAATATTCCCACAGCTGCTTCTATCCGGAGAGGTCATGACCCTGGTTGCACAGCTGTGCGTGAGGGTTGGGGGGCTCTCTGAGGGCCCTGCCTCTGAGACTGGCCGTGCACCTGAGAGACCCTGGAGCCGAGCAGCTGCCCAGCAGGGCAGAGGCCGCCCCGCCGCTCCCAGCCGTGACTGCCCAGGGGACTCTGTGTTTATTTTCACCCCGAGCCACCGAGAGACTTGGGCGCAAAGGGCCCCCCGGAGCCAGCGGTGGCCCAGGTGCCAGAGCAACGCCGTAGCCGCCCAGTGTGCGGGAGGACAGCGTCCCCATTCCCCACCCCCTTCGGGCCCTTTCCTCGGCCCTCCTGGGGGCTGCCCCCCGGCTTCCTCCCACTCCAACCAGGACAATTGCAGGTGGGTGGATGGGCGGGTCACCTCCTGGCTTTGCCTGGAGCGAGAGGCATGTGTGAGGACAGTCTCCTGATGAGCAGACCTCTGGGCTTATTCTGATCCCCGCCCTGAACATCAGCGCTGACCCTGAGCCGGAGAAGTCCTGGGGGTGCTGTGGTGGGAGGGAGTGCCCTGACCTGACCCCCGCCCCGGGCACCCCCGTAATTGTTTCCTGCCCTCCCGCTGCTCAGCACTGGGGCGGCGGGTTGGTTTGTTTGTGACCGGCTTCCTCCTTTTGTCCCCATCAGACTGGGACGTCCCCAGGGGCACGGGCTGTCGCCCGTCAGAAGGGCTGGGGGCAGGGCACTGTGGTCACCCAGGCCTTCTGGCCATCAGTGTGGTCTGAGGAGAAGGGAGTCCACTTCTCAGAGCATCTGGCCCTGGGCGGCCCAGTGGCCACGGGACTCCATCCGGAACCCGGCTCAGGCCAGGTAGCCCGGCCGCCTGGGCCCACGTCAGGATAGGGCTTGGGGCCGGCGCCTCCGGGCTTGGGGCCCCCCTCCAATCTGGTTCTGTTCCGCGATGGGGAGGAGCCCCGGGCATGGCAACTGGGTCATTTCCCAGGGCCCGAGCCTTCTTCCCAGAGTTGGCACACCCTGTCCTGCCCCTCGGGGCTCGGGGAGGCGGAGTGCTTGTCACTCTCCTGCGCTTGGCTAGGCCTGGGGACGGAATTAGCTCTCCGCTCCACTCTCCAAGGCTCCACGCTGCCAGACCATCTTGGGGAGGGACCAGGATGGGCCTCCTGGGAACCTGCCCAAGGCTTTTCCCCTGGTTCCTCTGGGAAAAGATCCAGAAAAAGACTGAAAGTGTCCAAGCGGAGAGGGAGGGAGGAGGGGGGGGACCAGGCCCGGCCGGCCGGCCGGCAGGAGAAGCCCCTGGGGTCCTGGGAAGCCGCGAGGTCCCACTGCAGCCACGACCCCGATTCTGCTCTCCCTGGGCCCTGCCTGAGCGGGGCTGGCGGGGCTGGCGTCCTCTTAGACTCCCGGGTCCTCACATTCCCGGCCTGCAGGCCAAGTGCAGCTTCATGGAACCCCGAGAGTCAGATCCTCCCCGAAGGCTGGCCCGGAGCCAGGCTGGGAGCACAGAGCCCGCCTGCCACTCAAGAACGGGTCAGAAAAGTCGGGGCTCAGCCGGCAGGATCCCCACTTCTTCCTGCTCTTCCATCCCAGCACACCGAGACAGGCCTGCCCAGCCTGGCTCCCTGTGAGAACAGCGACAGGCCCCGGGCGGTGGTGGGTCAGCAGCAGGCAGGTCGAGCCCAGGGCGCCCACCGTGTTGTCCAGACACCAAAGATGGGTGATGAGTGGACACTCCAGGCTCAACCTCGCCAGGCCGGCAAGGGTGCCAGGCCGACCCCTTCAGCAACATTCTCCCTGCCCCACCCTCTGGCGACACATGGCCGCAAGGACCACAGTGAAGGTGATGCAGTAGGAGAGGCGGCTGTGGGTTGGATAGAGTCGGGTTCACATTCTGACGTGGGTATTCACCAGCCGCACACACCTGGGCACGCAGTTTCTCTGCTTTGAGCCTGTTTCCTCTCCTGCAAAATGGTCAGTGCCTCTTTGGGCCTCTGCCCAGCACCTGGTGGGCCCCGAGAGGTCACCATGTCATCCCAGCTCAGTGTCATCTGCCTTCAGCAGCCTCTGCCTCCCACAGCCTCTGCCTACAGCTGGGTTTTTCCGTTCTCACGGGCGCCATCTCCCGCTGTGTGGCAGAGGGTATTGTATTTAGAAGTCCTGTCACCGCTCCATGGAGATGGTATACCCAGCTGCCTCCGGGAGGCTTGATCACATGACCGGCTCTGGCCAATGAAATGTGAGCGGAAGTGCCGTGCATTGCTTCCAGGCAGCGTGTCAGAGCCAGTGTGCGGGCGGCCGGGTGAGTCTCCCTCTGTCACAAGAGGACGTCGTCCACGCCCACGAAGGCTCCTTGGTCGGCCAGGGTCCCCGAATGAAGACGATGCAGAGCAGAGCAGCAGCCACCCTCCACGGGCAGATGGCCTGAGACCTGGGGGTCACGTCCTGGCTGATAACACACCGTGGCTGCTGGCAGTCCGGAAGGGGCCCTGGAGAGCTGTTTCCGGTCTTCGGCTGCTGCTGGGGGCTGTGGGTAACCAGCAGTGAGATGCTAGGCCTCGGGACTCGGCAGGCGCTCGGTACACGGTGGGCGCGATTAGGACTTGGCGTTTCTGCACACAGACCAGACCCACCACCACCCAGGCTGCGGGACCAGCCTTCCTCGGCTGTGAGTGCGCTCGGCAGGCTTTAAGCAACCCTCGGGGAAGTCCCTCCATTGAATTTGTGGCTGGTGACCTTCTCCTCACTGCCTGCCCCCCCCCCCCCCCCGCCCCCTGCCCTGAACCCTTTTCCCCGCAGGAGCTGTGTGGACTGGACGGAAGCTACTTAGATGAGACGCCAGGGCCCCCCGTCCCTGTGCCCAAGGTCAGGTTTGTTAAGCTGCTGCAGGAGCGGAGAACGCACACCTGGGAACCCCGGGGCACCTCTGCCCACTCCTCCGGGCTGGCATTTTCCCGATGACTGAGCCCGTGCCCATCTCCCCTGCGGCACAGACCACCCCCCCCTCCTCCTGTGTCAGCTCACTTCTACCCCCTGCAGCCAACGTGGCGCGGGCCCGGTGGTGCTGGTGCCTTCAGGGTTTTGGCTTCTCGGCAACAGTCCCCACTTGGCGCCCAGCACGTGCCCAGTAGACGCCGGCGCTCAATGGAGACTGATCTGCTCTCCTGAGTTGGTGGCTTCGTGGCGGGCGGGGCCGTGGCAGCGCAGGGGTCCGCTCTGCAGCCTAGTTCACGGCTATTCAGGGGAGGGCGTGGGGAAGCAAAGTGCTCCCGAACCCCTGGCGTTGGGAGGGGCCTGGCAGAGTCAGCAAGGACCCTGTACGCCCAGGCCCAGGCTCCAATTCCCTCCCGATCTCTGCCCTCTTCTCCCCCGTTTCACTCCTGTCCGCTGGGGACCCCACACAGACCAGCTCTCTCTCAAAGGATGGGGTGCTGTGGTCGGGGCTGGTGCCTTCCCCACTGCCACCACGGACCAGGGCCAAGGATTTCAACAGAGCAACTCGCAAAAGCCTTCTCTCTTTATTTTTCATTCCTGCCGTTCAACCAGTTTGCAGAAGCTGAGGATGAGTGGGTTTTGGAGGGGAAGGAGGATCATCTGGGCACAGACCCTCCCAGAAATAGTCTTTGCACAACTGCTGAGGCTGGTTAGCTTTGAGAAGCAATTTAACAATAAACTCTACAGAATCAGAAATGTACAAAAGTGTCAAGGCGGCTGCTGGCTGGTTTCTTGCCTCCCCCTGGGGGCCAGAGTTATGCCCGTCAGTCCTGTGCAAAGGTCCTGGGGCTGGCGGGGGGCACCGGATTCTTCCCAGGGAGAGGACAGGCCTGCCCGCCCAGCAGAAGTGTGCCAAGGGGCCGGCGCGTGGGTGTGTGTCCAGGTGCCATGGCCCCAGCAGGCTCCGTGGCTTTCGAGCATGTCTCCGTCCTGCCTCTATGTCCGCCCTTTGAAAGTGTTCATGCAGGTGTAGGTTCCTGAGAATCTGTGGATCTCCTCCAGCGCGGCCTGTGGGAGTATGCTGGGGGCAGCGAGGAGAGAGAAAACAAGATGGTCAGCGGGTGGGGGGCCAGCAGCTGGGCCACTTGTGGCCACACAAGATGGCGCAGTAGAGGGATGCCCCTAAACTCTCCCCACCCCCTCTCGCAAGCCCACACGCCACCCCCCACCCCCCCACCATGGAGGGAGGGCTTTCAAGTCAGTGGATAAACCGCTGCTTACAAGGCAAAGGGTGGGAAATAAACTTCCAAAGCCACATTCTTTGCATTTTAGAGCCCATAGGTATCTCAGAGATCAAGTAACTCCAAATGCCACTTATCCTACAAATATTTACTATGTGGGGCTGAGGCCTTATGGACTAGGTGTCCCCTCCTCCGGGGAAACGCCCCACACTCACGCCCAGGCTCTCCTTGGGCTCCCATGGTGCACTGCTTCCCCAACAAGCCCTGGTGTGGTCCTCACTGTCTACTTGTCAGGCCCAGAGAGTTCACCTCTGCGTCTGGCCCCTAGCACAGGCCCCGGCACGAGAGGGCCTCAGTCCATTTGTTGAATCCAATTGAAGGGCCCTCGCCCACTGTGGTGCAACATGGGAAAGGCCCCCTTCCAGCGAGAGCAATCTGGGAGGCTTCCTGGGGGCGGTGTCGATGGCGTTGAGCCTGTAAAGATTTCTCTTGGGGAAGGTGAAGACGGGGTGTCGTGCGGGGCATGGGGAAGAGGGGGGCCTCTGCTTCCTGTGGGAGGGTAGCAGGAGACAGAACAGAAAATGTAGGCTGGGGGCTTCCTGTGAGCGCACTGAGACGTTCTAGCCTTTTTCTAGAATGTCTGAAAGGCTGCTAACAAGCTCCCGAGGTGGAAGGAGGCAGCCTGCTCTCCTCGGGGCTCATGGAGGCAGCCAAGGAGCATCTCAGAGCAACAGGCAGCACGGCCTGAGGGAGGCCGCGGGATGGCCCAATGCCCTCAGGTGCCCCCAGCCCGGACCCTGCTCCGTGGCTCTGAAAGGGCTTTGGGTTTGAGGAGGAGGGGCTGATGGCCACCTCCTGCGCTGTGAGGTTTCTGTGCCCGCAGTTGGAGCCATGGGACACAGAGCCAGAGGGAAGCTGGGACCTGGGTGCCTCACTTCCCATAAGAGCCTCTGGGGCAGAGGGTGCAGCCAGCCAGGGCTTGGGAGCTGGAGGTGGCGGGGGGCCCAGAGGAGCCAGGAGTCCGTGGCCGTGAAACCTGCGTAGGTGGCATGGAATGGCCCCTGCAGTTTGGGGCTCCATGGGGAGGTTTGCTGCCCAAGGTCTGGAAAGTTCTAGGGAATGGGATGCTGGGCAGGTCCTGGAGGCAGGCCGTCTCCTCGCATCAGCCCACCTCCCAGGTGGTCTGCCCCGGGAAACCCACCTGACCAGCTCTGTGACACTCCTGTGGATCCTGCAGCACCCTAAGCTCTGTCTCCCCCATTAGATTCAACTTCCTGAAGGCTGCGGCCAACGAGTAGGCGCTAGAATAGTGGTTCTCAAAGTGTGGCCCAGGAACCCTTGGGGGTACCTGAGACCTCTTTGGTGGTCTTCGAGGTCAAGCTACTTTTAGAATCAGACTAAGGTGTGATCTGCCTTTTCACACATCCTCTCACAACAGATTAAAATCAGAAGCAGATAGAAAAATCCGGTTGTCTTCAATTACGTTAGACCCGTGGTCAGCAAACGGTGGCTAGAATAGTGGTTCTTTGGCCCCTTGAGTGTGGCTCTTCCACAAAATACCACGGCCTGGGCGAGTCTATTTTGAAGAAGTGGCGTTAGAAGAAGTTTAAGTTTAAAAAATTTGGCTCTCAAAAGAAATTTTAATCGTTGTACTGTTGATATTTGGCTCTGTTGACTAATGAGTTTGCCGACTGCTGCGTTAGACGATAAAGAGCTTTGCAAGAAAGGAAAACAATGCCATTCTCCTCACTACGTTCTTTTTTTTCTTTTGAAAATATACTTACTTTTCATAAGAAATCATTTATGTTAACACGGAATTGATTGAATAAATATTGTGAATATAAACAAGTGTATAAATCTTGTAAAATGTTTTCCCAGTTTTCATTTCTAAGACAGTAAGCAGTAATAATACAGCTCACATAAGCTGACGCTCTTTGGGCACCTCAATCACTTTTAAGGTTGTAGCCCTGGCTGGTTTGGCTCAGTGGATAGAGCATCGGTCTACAGACCAAAAGGTCCCAGGTTCGATTCCCGTCAAGAGCACATGCCTGGGTTGCAAGCTCGGTCCAACATGCAGGAGGCAGCCAATCAATGATTCCCTCTCATCATTGATGTTTCTATCTCTCTCTTCCTCTCTGAAATCAATAAAAATATATTTAAAAAATAATTTTTAAGGTTGTAAAGGGGTCCTGCGACCAGCAAGTTTGAGAACCGTGGCCCCAAATTCAGGACAGGACACCCTTGGCACACAAACCCCCACTGCTCATCCCCACGCCCACAGCAGACATGACTAATCGATCCCGTGTTACTTTCTCCTGCCTGAGGCCTCTTCCCCACGGGGCCCATGGGCGGTTGGCAGGAGCCTGGCCCCGTGCCCGCTCCCCAGCCTCGTACCTTTTCAAGATAATGAGGACGTGCATCGTCCACGGGAGCAGGAGGAGCGCCTGGTTGAGCTGCACGGCCTCCACCGTCCTCCGGGCCACTGTCTCCGGTTTCAGCGGGGGGAAGAGGTTGGGGAACCTGAACGCAGGGAGAGACACAGTGGGTTTCCCCAGGGAAAGTGCCCGCGGCAGACAGGTCTGGGTCATCCCTTCGGCATCTCCTTGAGAAGACTTGCGATTCGGAGACCTGAGACCTGCTGGGAACCTCTCTCCTCTCCCCCGGTCCCCCAGATGTGTCAGAAGATCCTGACTCCCTCCCTCCGCCCACTGAGTCTCCTTTTGAGAATCAAGGACTCGCAGCCCAGCCACCAGGACCCCCCGGCCCCCCCCCCCCCAGGGTCCCCGTGTTCTCTAGAGCCCTGCTCACTCCTGGTGGGCGGCTGCCTGCCGCCTGGCCCCCCTTCCCTCCTGGCCACCAGTCTTTGGTTCCTATCACCGAAGTTCTTTCCTGTCTCAGGGTCTTTTACCAGCTGTGCCATCAGGGAGGCGTCTCGGCTGGTCCACTCGGAGTGGCCTCTGATCTCGGCTCCCCCCACACACACACTAATGTGCTTCGCTGCATTCACCACGCCTGCAATGGCCTGGCCTGCTGGCTTGTTTCTTTATTAACGGCCTGTCTCCCCCACAGGCTGTGCGTTCCCCGAGGGCAGGGGTCTGCTGGGTCTTGCTCCCTGTTGTATCCGCCATGTGCTGTGTCCGCACATAACAGGTGCTCAATAAACGCTTGCTGAACGGTTGGATCAGTGGTCGGCAAACTGCGGCTCGCGAGCTGCGGTTTGCCGCTCTGTTGACTAATGAGTTTGCTGACCACTGGGTTGGATGAATGAGCGACTTGCTCCTCCCCAGATGTGTCCTGCTGACCCTGCCTGGAGGCAGGGACCCTGCGGAGAATGGCCTTGTCTGCCCCGCCTGCTGGGTCACTCACACACGGACGCATTGAAGCCTTCACAGAGTGGCGAATACACGATTGAATAAGCAAACATCGGCTTCTCCTGCCCCGGCCCAGGCTTCCGGCCTGAGACCCATAGACTGATGACGCCCCCGAGTGCCAGGCCTGGTCTAAGTGCTCGCCGGGAATCACTCACCACAATTCACAGAGAGGGAAACTGAGGCTCTGGGGAGCGGGTGGGGGATGAGGCCTGCACAGAGCCCAGGCCCCGCCCCCGCCCTCACTCACTGCCCTGAGGCCCCGCGCGGATGCCTCTGGCTCTGACCTCAATCCCACAAAGGGCTTGTAGCTGCTCTGGCACCAGGAGGATTAAGGCGGATGAGTCACCTGGGTCTGATGTCACCCTGGGCAAAGGGCGACTCCTGGGCCCCCCACGCCGACTGGCTGGCCTCTGAGAGTCCAGGGATCTCACCCCCCCAACCCCCTCCCTGCCGCCCTGGGCGTCCTCAGTGTTTCGCTAAGATCCCGATCCCACACCCTGCCATGGGCAAGACCAGCCTCCAGGGGCCTGCAGAGGTGAAGGCCTGGAGGCAGCTCGCTGGCAGACAGTCTGGCTTTCCATCCTCACCTGGGCCAGTCCTGCTCCCGGGGAGGGGGGGGGGGCAGACAGGGGAGAGACCCAGCTCCGTGGGTCCAGGAAGGGGGGGGGGGGCCCTTCCAGGCAAGGCCCCTGCAGGAGGACCGGAGGGCCCCTCAGTTCACCTCTGTGGGAGGAACCGGCTCCTTCTCTCCGTGGGGGTGGGAGGGGTACACAGCACCAACAGGGCTTTCAACTCCCACGGAGGCAGCACCCACTCTGGAAAAAGCTTGCTCAGCCGATCTCTATCTGTGAGGCCTTGGGCAGAGAGCTTGCTTCTCTGAGCCTCAGTTCTCTCGTCTGTGAAATGGGGAGAGAGCTCACTGGGCGGGGGGGATGGGGGGGAGGCAATGTTTCTAAAGCGTCTGCTGTGGCTGGAACCCAGATCAATCCATGGCAATTAATACATAGCAAGCACCCCCCACCCCCGGCCCCCATAGGGCACTGCTGCTGAAAAACCCATTGATTTTGTCCTAAACACCCGCCTCCCACCCTCCAGCCTGGCTGGGGAGGAAGCCAATGCTTTCCTCCTTTTTTTTTTTCTTTCTTCAGGAAATGAGAGCTTCGTGCTGACCAATCACCCGTTACTCCTCTTCTCCTAGGCCCTCGGGCCTTCCCTGCCCGCCAGGTAGCTAGCCTTCAGCTAGAGCTTGCCCCCTGCCAGGCAGGCTAGTATTCACACACAGGAGCAGGGGACCCATGAAGAGAGGGCACTCTCATCAACCCCTCCTTGCAGAGGAGGAGACCAAGCGCAGAAGGCGAGGGGACTTGCCCAAGGTGGCACGGAGCTGGGATTTGGTCCCAGGCAGTTTGGACCCACACTTGGCACGGCTGTGGGAAAACGCCTGGGGAAAGCCTGGAGTTTCCTTCTCACGGTGATGGAGAGGAAAGTGCTGGAGGGGGAGCTAGATGCAAGGCGAGCTCTGTGCCCAGGGCGCCCAATTAAAGCTGTGACTGCCGCCGCTGCGTTTCCACCCAGCGTGCACTTACGGAGCGCTTCCTGTATGCCCAGATAGAAGGAACCAAACCAAGACCTCATGGGGGGAAGCCAAAACAGGCATGAATCCAGCCTCCTCCACATTCAGAGTCTATGATCATTTGCGTGCAAGTCAGGTGGCTATGTACCCTCCTGTGACACACTGAAGCACTGAAGATAGGGCCTGCCAGGAAGATTCATAGCAGATGCCTGAGGAAGAGGTTTATTGTCAGTGGTGCGCGGGCAGGTGGGCTCAGTGGTTAGAGCATCGCCTCACGCACTGAAGGGTCATGAGTTCGATTCCCGGTCAAGGGCATGTACCTTGGTTGCTGGTTTTTTTGTTTGTTTGTTTTTAAATATATTTTTATTGATTTTTTACAGAGAGGAAGGGAGAGGGATAGAGAGCTAGAAACATCGATGAGAGAGAAACATCGACCAGCTGCCTCCTGCACACCCCACACTGGGGATGTGCCCGCAACCAAGGTACATGCCCTTGACCGGAATCGAACCTGGGACCCTTGAGTCCGCAGACCGACGCTCTATCCACTGAGCCAAACTGGTTTCGGCTCGGTTGCTGGTTTGATACCCAGTCCCCCAATGGGGCACATGAGGGAGGCAACCGATCAATGTGTCTCTCTCACATTGATGTTCCTCTCCCCCTCCCTCCCCCGCTCTCTCCCTTCTACTCTCTCTATAAAGCAATGGGAAAAATATCCCCGGGTGAGGATTAACAACGACAAGAAAGAGCTGTGGTTCGTGACTGAGCCCGGAGCATGCCCCAGGCTTTTCTCTAGATGTTACGTGTGTTGCTTTTAATTCTCCTAATAATCCCACGGAGGAGATAGCATTCCCACGGTTTTACAGACGAAGTCAAGTGAAGTAAAAGCTCAGAAAGGTAACAAAACTGGCTCAACATTTCACAGCCGTCCAGCAGCTGAGGTGTGAAGCAAAACCAGGCGCTTTGATTCCTGATCCCCAAAACCATGCTCAATTACCATCGCAAAGCGGGGGGGGGGGGGTGAGCGACTCCCACATGGCACCCACTCCAGTGGACGCCTATAATTGGCATATAATGAAAGGCATCCAACTTACGTGTGCAGTGGGATTACCTTTTACCTTTGTAACCACCGCCCAGATCAAGAAGAGAGAGCATTTCTAAAAGTCTAGAAGGTTCTCCCGTGCTCCCTGGCAGGCTCTCCCCGCTTCAGGGGTGCCCCGTTTCTGACTTCTATCACCACGGCCCAGTTCTGCCTGCTCCGGAACGTCATGCAGACGGAACCACACAGAGTGCGCTCTTTGCCTCTGACTTCTTTTGCTCAACGTAATGCTTTTCCATCCACCCACGTGCCTCAGTGTCCGCGCTGCTCTCTCACGGTGGGTGATAGTCCACTGCGCACAGTGGGACTTGTAAGAGCTCCCAGCCTGAGAAGCAGGACCCTACACCCCCACAGGGCCCCCCATCTCTCAGAGTCGGGTGCCAGAGCTCAAAGCCAAAGGGAACGGGCTCTGGTGCTTTTTATATTTGTGCTCTCTCTGTGATAAGCCTCCCTCCGGGTCCAACCTGCAGGGGACCTGGCCGGGGGAGAGAGGGGGCCCTGCTCACTGACCTGACCCTCATGCCCTGGAACATCTCGGTGCTGGTGTGGAAGGGCAGCACGGTGGTGGCGCTGACGCCCGGGCAGTCCAGCAGCCCCAGGGTCAGGCTCTCCATGAAGGCGAAGGCCGAGGCCTTGGAGGTGCAGTAGTCGATGGCGCCGGGGATGGCGGACAGCGCCAGCACGGAGTTGAGGCACACGATGTGGCCGTTCTGCAGCTCCAGCATGCGTGGCAGGAAGGCCTTGGTGGTCTGAGGATGGGCAGGGGATCAGTGTGGAGCAGATGTACCTCCCCAAAGCCCCTCTCCCCCTCTCTCAGGGGGAACAGACCACCCTGCACGCACGCACTGCCCAGGGATGGAGCCTCCTGGGACAGCAGGGGCCGGGGCGGCCTGCCCTGCAGCCACAGAGCCGGGAGACGCCTCCTGGGCCCTCGTTCCTCCTGTCCGGCACCTTGTCCTTGGGTATCCCCCTGGGCCTGAGCCCAAGCCCTGGTGAGCCTCCCCTACCTCCCTTACGGCCCCCAGGCCCCCGGAGGGAAGGCGTGTCCCTGCCACGCCCAGGCCTGGGTCTGGGCACAGGAGTCCTCACCCAGAACTGGCCCAGCGTGTTGATGTGCTGCGACTTGAGGAGGGCGTCGTCGTCGCTGTCCATCAGGCTCTTCCCGTGGACCACGGCGGCGTTGTTCACCAGGATGGTGATGTCCCCCACCTGCAGGCGGGAGGGGCCGCAGCTCGGTCAGGGCAGCCCCAGTGCCTGGCCCCCTCCCCCCGGCCATGTGACCTGGGCAGCCACGTCGCCATGCTGAGCACCGGCCTTGATTTGTAAGATGGAGCTCATGACCATACCAGAGAGGTTCTGAGGGTTAGAAATAATTTATGGCGCGTCATATGCCTGGCACAGAGCGCATTCACCACAAATGAGGTTATCTATAATAATAAAAGGGTAATATGCTAATTAGACCGGATGTCATTCCTGAAGACGCCAGGGCCGGAGGGAAGCCAGCTGGGTCCCGGGTGCCTACTGGTGGCTGGAAGAGGGAAGCCTGGGTCCCGGGTGCCATAGGGAAGCCGGTGCCAGCAGCCAGGGAAGGAAGGCCTACTCTTGCATGAATTTTCGTGCATCGGGCCTCTAGTTGTTACATAAAAATGAACATTTACCGTGTGCCAGATGCTTAACAGGTGGTCTTTGCTCTCTGGGAGCTCACCGACTCACTCACAGCCGTCGAAATAGACGGCTGGAGTCAGGAGAAGCCTTTTCCCAAAGGGCAACGGGACATTTGGTCTAAATTCCAAAGGGGACAAGAGATGATTACTCCTGTCATTCATCAACCCATACCCCTCCCTCGTCCCTGCCCCCGCAGCACACACATGCACACTCATACATGCATGCACACACATGTGCATACACCCTCGGGCCAGCTTCACGGGAGAGTCCCCAGAGAGGCTCTGGAAACAGCCGTTCTGCCACCGCAATGCCGGGCCCCAGGCCCCAGGGGCTGTTCCCTTCAGCTGAGCGAGGACAGCCCCCCCGGGTGCTCACCTTCTCCCGCACCGCCTTGGCCGTCTGGTACACCTCCTCTCGGTTGCCCACGTCACAGATGAAGTAGTGGCACTCGGTGCCCATCTGCCGGATCTCCTCCGTCGTCTCCTTCAGGCACTTCTCAGTGCGGCCCCAGAGGACGATCTGGAGGAAAAGGATAAGGCACTGAATGGGGGGTCGCTGAGAAGCCGCCGCGGGGCAAGGCCTGCCCCCAGACATTCCGTATTTACGGAGTCTGCCCAGGGACTGGCCTCCCCGATTCCGTCCAAAGGGAGTATGCAAAGCAAATGAACAAGATGACTTTCTAAAAAGGGATACAGCCCAGCCGGCGTGGCTCCGTGGTTGAGCACCAACCTACGAACCAGGAGGTCACGGCTCGATTCCCGGTCAGGGCACCTGCCCAGGTTTTGGGCTCGATCCCCAGTGTGGAGCCTGCAGGAGGCAGCCGATCAATGATTCTCTCATCATTGATGCTTCTCTCTCTCTCTCTCTCCCTCTCCCTTCCTCTCTGAAATCAATAAAAATATTTTTTTTAAAAACAACCACCTTCTTAAAAGAAAAAAAAAAAACACATAAAAATAAAGGACTCAGCCTAAGCTGCAGCGAGCCAGGAGGTGCTGAGCCCATTTCTGACCTCAGTCATTGACGTGATATTTACAAGACTGAGCCATTCCTTCCAGCAGGTCCCCTCCTGCCAGCCCCGTCCCAGGCATCCCACACAGCTACAGCAAAGCCATCACTGAGCTCTTTCTGCAGCATGTTCCAGAATGTTCTCAGTGGGGAACAAGCTGGCCTTCTCACCAGCGAGGGCTGGAGCCAGGTTTATGGACACGGCGGTTAGGTCGCACCGGGAGGTTCCGGCCGCGAGGCGCCTGTGCTAAGCCGAGCCTCCACCTGGCTGCGGTCACACTTGGTCACACTCGGAAGGAGGGCCAGGCGCAGAGGCAGCCAGGCTCCCGCTGAGAAGGAAACGGCCTCCCGCCCACCACCCCCCCCCCCCCCCGCCCCAGTTAATAAACTCGGGGCTCATCACGCCAGGAGGGGGCCCTGGCAGGACCAGAAGATGGATTCTTAAAGGGGTTGGACAAACTGAGCAATGGCGGGTCATAAAGGCTCAGCAGAGAAGCCTGGCTGTCTCTCAACCTTGACCTAAGCGAGAAGGACACACCTCACGACCTGCCCTTGGGACCAGGGAGGCAGGCCCCTGTTGGCAAAAGGGTCGAGGGCGGGGGGGGGGGGGGGGGGGCGGGGACTGGACCCCAAGGAAGACTCAGCTTAGTCAGCGCAGAGGGAGGGAAGGCGGGGGCTGGAGACCATCGGAGAGAGGAAGAGATGAAGGCTCCTGGGGATTAGTCTAATGGTTTCTCTGTGTGTTTCTTCTCTTGCTTTTTAAAATTACTGATGAAATGCCCCCTTAAAAATAAACCCCATGTGAAAACCCAACGTGTGAAACCAGCACAGAGAACACATTCCGTGTCCGAATCCACATTTTCTCACTCTACCAGCAACGGACGGACGAGGACAGGCAGGCTGTGTGGGAGGCAAACATTGCCAAGGGGGTACAGGTGGAGCGCCGATCAGTCGGACCAAGGCCCCGAGGATTCTGCACTTTGAAACACAGGATAGAAAAGTCCCACCGACAATCAGGTGTTGGAAGTTACACTTTATCAACGGTTCACCTTGAAATCTCAGAACTTTCCCTTCGGTGGAAAGGGCCCCGAATAAGTGTGGCGGGTGGTCTCCAATGGATTTTATTTATTTTTTATTGAGTTTTTAAAACGTCGGAACTAGTTTTAGAAAGAAAATAAAAGTGGTTTCTCAACCGCTTACACGTCTCTGGGAAAGCCCTGTTTGAAAGTCCCCCTTGTCCGACCACTTTATTTATTTTAAAGAAATAAATTTTTCTTGACACCAGGAAGGCCTGGGAGGGGGACTCCCTCAGTGGCTCTGGGGCCAAAGGTGCATCAAGGGCGAACGGACTGCACGGAGGCAGGCTCCCAGGGACACTTCCTTGTCTGTTGACCTAAGAACAGAACTAACCTGTGCTCCCCAGGACAGGCTGGGGAGTCACTGCATGGAGCAGATTAGACCACATCTCTTCTAGGAAGGCAATTCGGTGTAGGCATGCTCCACTCCCCAGGCCACCCTGGCCTGTAGCCACTGTCACCCAAGCTTCCTTCCATCCTTCCTTGTCACTCCACCTGGCTGTCCACCATCATCCATTCCCTCACTCCTTCCTTCCTTCTATCCACTCCAAACTCCATCCATCCATCCATCCCTCATTCCTTCCTTCTACCCACCCTGCCACCATCCATCAATTCATATCCATCCACCCATCCACCCATCCATCCACCCATCCACCCATCCATCCACCCATCCATCCATCCATCCATCCATCCACCCATCCATCCATCCCTCATTCCTTCCTTCTACCCACCCTGCCACCATCCATCAATTCATATCCATCCACCCATCCATCCACCCATCCACCCATCCATCCATCCATCCATCCATCCCTCATTCCTTCCTTCTACCCACCCTGCCACCATCCATCAATTCATATCCATCCACCCATCCACCCATCCATCCATCCATCCATCCATCCATCCATCCATCCATCCCTCATTCCTTCCTTCTACCCACCCTGCCACCATCCATCAATTCATATCCATCCACCCATCCATCCACCCATCCACCCATCCATCCATCCCTCATTCCTTCCTTCTACCCACCCTGCCACCATCCATCAATTCATATCCATCCACCCATCCATCCATATCTATCCATCCATCCATCTTCTGAGTATGTCCGAGTGAGCTTTAGGTAACCCTTGTTCCCCTTTCTCCTGTTCTGGTCCCTGCCTAACCCCATCCCACCTCCAGCTCATAAGAGAAACAGGACCCTGGGGCTTGCGCAGTTCCCTAGGGTCTGGTGAGGCCGCGAGAGGTGCCTCTGGGGACTCAGAGATTTCTGGGGACAGAGAGAGGAAGCTTAAAGTGGGGGAGGGGGGCTTGTTGGGAGGTGTAGGGGGTCTAGATGCCTGGGAGCACAGTGGTCACCTCCGAGGGTCTAGAGCAGCATCCCAGATGGGTGCCCTTCATTCTGGGGACCCTGGGTTCTTCTCAGCACAAACAGGTGTGCAAGGGATTCCTGCAAAAGGGGTGCCGAGGGCCTGGAGGCTGCTGGGCCAGATTAACTCTTCCTGGGCCCCCAAGTTCTCAGGTGTGGCAAGGAGGGCAGGGGTCTAACGCCCCAGTGTGGTCTGTCTGTCCAGGAAACTGGCAGTCGGGGCCCTGGAGGCCAGCCCTGTGCACGTGGCTGGAAGGACCAGCTGGCGATGGAGTCAGGAGGGAAGTGAAGGCTGCGCCCATGCTCCTGGTGGGTGGGGGTGCAGCCCGGTGGGCCCTGAGGTGTGGTCATTTCCTCTCGAGGCTCCGATGAGGAGGCCCTGGTGGCGGGGCCTGGCCTCCTCAGGTCTGTGCTCGGAGCCCCACGGCCCCCGGGGCTGTGTGACAGCTTTGCCTTCCGCCCTCCCACCCAACCCCTCAGGGCGGGGAGCCTGGGTTCTGACTCGTCCGTTTTCGCAGCCCAGTGCCCAGCACGGCCCGTGCTGTTGGTTGAGCGGATGAGTGGAAGTTCAGGATCACAGGTGGGATGGGGTGGGAGGTGGTTAAAGCAGCGGTCGCCCACCTTTCGGACCGCACGGACCACCGGTTGGCGACTGCTGGGTTAAAGGGCCTCCCTAAGCCTGAGACCCCCCCCATCTTCCTCGACTAACACCGGTGCCGGACACTGTACTCTCGGTCCGGAAGACAAGACAGGCTGGGCGCTTAACGTGCTAAAAATCCTACAGGGTCTCAGAACCCGCAACACAGAGTCTACTTAGACCAGTGGTTCTCAACCTTCCTAATGCCGCGACCCTTTCATACAGTTCCTCATGTTGTGGTGACCCCCAACTATAAAATTATTTTCGTTGCTACTTCATACCTGTAATTTTGCTACTGTTATGAATCGTAATATAAATATCTGTGTTGTCCGATGGTCTTAGGCTCTACAGCAGCGGTTCTCAACCTGTGAGTTGCGACCCACAGGTTGAGAACCGCTAGCAGGGTCGCCTAAGACCATCGGACAACACAGATATTTACATTACGATTCATAACAGTAGCAAAATTACAGTTATGAAGTAGCAACGAAAATAATTTTATAGTTGGGGGTCACCACAACATGAGGAACTGTATTAAAGGGTCGCGGCATTAGGAAGGTGGAGAACCACTGACTTAGACCAAGAGCCGGCAAGCCCTGGGGTTTTCCTCCCCCAGTCCGCTGCCCAGGCCCCTGTGGGGGCCCAGAGTCACGGACCAGAAAGCCGGCTGGTACAGCTCAGCTGGCCCACCCGGTGGCCCCTGCCCAGAACCACCTATTGCCTGCCCTGGACAGCTGACAGAAGAGGCCCACCCAGCACCACACGCGGGCAAGGACCAGGCGGGCAGGAGGCAGGTCTTAGAGGAGGTGGGGTAGGCAGGCTGGGGAGGGGACAGATTTATGAGCCCGTGGGACCCAATGCGGCCTCCTCCTGACTGACTCCCACGATGGGGAGCAGCTGGGGAGGGTCAGTGGCCCAGGATTTATGCCTAAGCTGCGTTTACAAATAAGGGCTCAGGGCAGCTCTACACCTCCCGGCGTCCCTCCCCCTGGGGCAGACGGTTAGTTTCTGTCCTCCTCCTCCTGTGACTGGAGAGGGGGTAAGAGGGCAAAGACCTGTGGCCTCCCAGGGGCGGTGGGCCCACACTGGCCACAGCTGCCCTGCCTGGCCAGGGCCTCTGGTCCCCTCATCCCTCCCCCGCGCCCCCCCCGCCCCCCGGCCAGAGCTGCCCTCACCGAGGCAACGGCCCGCCCAAAGTTGAAGGCTGTAATTGTCCACTTTTTATAGGAAATAAAGGCCCAAAGTCACACTCAGTGGGTGGTGGAGGCAGGATTCAAACCCAGAGCCCGTCTTCCACAGAGGCACCCCTGAACCCCGAGACACTGTGGGATATTGTGAGCTTTGAGAGTTCTGCTCCCAAGTGTCGGGTGTCCTCACATCAGCGCTCATTCCCACCCAGTCCTTCCTGAGCTCTGTCTCGCCCCGCGTCCACAGCCACGCGTCCGTCTGTGCGCCAGGACCGCGCCGAGGGCCAGCCGTGGGCCGGGCTGTGCCTGGAGCCTGGCAGCCGGCGGAGAACAGACGTGGTCCCTGTCCCGGAGCCCATGTTCCAGGGGAGGAAGACCCAGAGGAAGGAGAAAACCATTGAACACAAGTTACCGTGAGCAAGATAAAGTATAAACGGGGAACTCGTATTAATAAATGGGGGGCAGGGGGGGGGGTATGGGGTTGCCATATTACATCCTTGTATAATGAGGAAACGGCAGCTCAGAGAGGCTGAGCAACTTGTCTGAAGTCACACAGCAACTGAGTGACAGAGCTGGGCTTGGAATGGAAGTTTTTCACCATCATTCCCTCCCCCAGTGGGAGAAGAGCCATTTCCTCTCTTCAGGCGGTCTCGTGGGGATTAGTGCGCAGAAGCTAAGAGTTCAGTGAGCGCTCTCACTATTGTTCCCCCGGGGGAGGGGGGGAGAGCTGAGAAAAATCACAGAACACACACATACTAGTGCACACACACACAGCACAGCCTCTCAATGTACCCTGCTCTGCAGCCTTAGAACAATGAGGGCTCACAACACAGAGAAACGCTCAGAGATCTAACGTTCAGGGAGAAAGTGCGGCGTTACCCATATAGGGTCCGCTCAACCCCTACAGCTCAGCAGGGTAATGGAAGTCACCAGGCCGCGTAGGCTCAGGGTTGTCTCGGGTGGGATCGTGGCTGGCTCCGTTCGCTTCCTTCTGCTTGTCTGCACAAGAAGTGTCTAAAGGGCAAGTGCCCTTATTTATGACCTTAGGAACGGAAGGCAGAACTAAGCTTCCCCTGCAAATCGGACCCCAACTCGGTGTTTTGCACACGGGTAACTCAGAAGCGCAGGTCCAACCCCTGGTGCTCCCGTCCCCGGCAGTGCCTGTTCGGGGCTCCCATCCGTTGTCCGCAGCTCCCTCCCGTTGCTGAGCGCACGGGTGAGGGAGTGCTGGGCTCGAGTTCCGCTTGGCACCCGCTCCTTACACAGTGCGCTTGGCCCCGTGTGCTGTTGCCGCTGTTTTGAGTCTACATCCTGTCTCCTGGGAGGCAGGGACTAAATCTCACCCATTGTGGGTTCCCTGTGGCCCTACCTCGTGCCCAGCACAGGCTGGGTACCTTTGTTTTAAATGCCAAGTATACTTGCGGACTCCTATTCATCCTGCAGAACCCTGCTAGAATGCCCCTTCAGTTCTGAAGCCTCTCTGGCTGCTCCTTCCATCCTCCCTACAACACTACACCAAGGCTAACCTCTAGGGAGTACTCGCCGCGGGCCAGGTGCTGTGCTGAGTACATCCACGTGCTTTCTTCTCTCATCCTCACAGTCCCACGTGGGGATGGTCACTCTCTCCGTTTTATGGGCGAGGCTCAGACAGATAAAATGACTCACCCAAGTTCACACCGCTCAGAATGAGCAGAGCAGTGTGACTCAGAATTCACGTTCCCTACCGTCAGCCCTGACCCTGGTTTGGACCTCCGCTGGGCACGGCTGCCAGGGGGCTGGGCCTGTTTGTGAGCATCCCTGCCCCCCGAGGTCACGAGGTCCTCCGTGTTGTCCTACTCAGCTGGGAACCTCAGCACCCAGCAGGGCCAGGCGCAGCCAATGCCGCCACATGGCCCTGGCCCGGGAGGACTCTGGAAACATCTGCTGGCCAGAGAACAGGCCCTTCTCCACCCAGCCTCGCCTTCCTCGCCCAGAGGGGCTCACACGGGGGCCTGGACTTGACATTCACGGCTCTCGCTCAGCTGCAGAACACGGCTCCACCAGGGGCGTGAGCCGGGTGGTCTCGGGCGGGTCCCAGGAGGAGCATCTGTTGATAATTGGCAGCTCTGGGACGATCGGGTCCCTGGGCAGGTCCTGGGCAGGCCCGCTCGTGTCCCATGGGCGCCGCGTTTTGGACCGGAGCGCCGCTGAGTTGGCTTCTCAGAAGCAAAGAAAATACCCACCAGAGACCCCAAACCAGGCAGGGGCGGGGGCGGGGTGGAAGGTCACTGTGGAGGGTGCACAGTTTCGTCCGCCCAGCACCTCCAGCAGGAGGATGCTCTAAAAATCCATCCCGTGGCCAGCTGAGAACAAGCAAGCAACAGAGTGAGTGCAAACATCGAGGGCCAGACCAGGGTGCTGGCGGGAAGTGCACGGGTGGGTGCCCGTGTGTGGGCAGGTGGCATCTGAAACGTGGACACGCACACTCTTAGAGGTGCCGCGCGTGTGAGTTAAACATGGAGCTTCCCCTCGTCCCCATCCCCGTCCATTTCCAAAAGGAGATGCCGGCGTGAGTAGCGTGGCCCAGAACTCGGGAGCCGCTGCCTGGGCTCGGTTCTCTGATCGGCCACTTAGAACTCACACGAGCGTGGAAAACCCACTTAGCCGCGCTGTAAATTATGGTTATTAGAGCACCACTCTGAAGGGTGGCTGGCGGGGTGAAAAGAGGACAGGATAAATGTTAGCTATTATTATTATTATTATTATTGTGATTAACTCAGGAACAGAGATAGACCCCCGTTGCTCACAGAAGTTCCCACTGTCCCTCACAGAACGGGAGTCATCGGGGTGACAGATGCCTGGAGGACCCCGCCGGGGCCTCTGCTTCTAGACTCAGCCTTGACTGGGCAGAACCTCTTAGAGGACCGCCCCCCCCCGTCCCCCCCCACCTCACCCCCTTCCTGTCCTTCCCCTGACTGAGCCGACCTCTTCCGCCCACACCCCGGCCCGGGAAGGTGGAGGCCAGCGACAGAACCGCTCCTCTGCAGGGCGGGCGGCATGGGCTGCAGATCACCCATCGAGGGGATTTCTCTGTAGGACAGATTTTCACGCTGAACTCTGGGGGTTCCGCTGAGGACCCCCAGGGGCTGCTGAGAGCTGGGGCCGGGTAGACAGGGACCCGATAACCCAGAGCCTTGCTACCTTTATTAGGCTTCTGGACCAGTCATTTCTACAGAGGTTCTGCGGCTAAAAAAGACTGCGGTTTGGCCCAACCAGCGTGGCTCAGTGGTTGAACGTCGACCTATGAACCAGGAGGTCACAGATTCAATTCCCAGTCAGGGCACACGCTCAGGCTGTGGGCTCGATCCCCAGTGTGGGGCGTGCAGGAGGCAGCTGATCAATGATTCTCTCTCATCACTGATGTTTCTCTCCCTCCCTCTCCCTTCTCCGAAATCATTAAAAATATATATTTTTAAAAAGACTGACGTTTGCCCTAACTGGTTTGGCTCAGTGGATAGAGCGCCGGCCTTCGGACTGAAGGGTCCCAGGTTCGATTCCGGTCAGGGGCATGTACCTTGGTTGTGGGCACATCCCCTGTAGGAGATGTGCAGGAGGCAACTGATCGATGTTTCTCTCTCATCGATGTTTCTAGCTCTCTATCCCTCTCCCTTCCTCTCTGTAAAAAATCAATAAAAAAATGTATTTAAAAAAAAAAAAAAGACTGAAGTTTGCCTGCTGCCTGCTTGTTTTGTTTTGTTTCCCCGGAAGCTGTTTGTTTCTTAGCGCCTCCAGCTCTCACTGGGGGTGCCAACAAGCCTACCAGCCCTGCGTGCGAAGACAGCCCTTCAGAACCGGTGACAGCGGCCGGGTACCCCCCTGAGACCTTTCCGGACTTCCTGACCTTCCCCCTTTCCTCCTGGGAGCCGTCTCCAAACTCCGCCTGCCTCTGCCTGTATCTGCCCTTGGTGCAGCCGCAGGCCCACTGCCTGCGGTCCCCCCGCCCCCCCCCCCCCCCCCCCCCCCGGGAACCAGAGGTGACATCTCCTGGGCCTCTCCGTTAGGCTGCGCACACCCTCCCCTTCCTGTCCCTGCACAGCCGAGCTGCCCACGCCGCAGGCAGGGCTTTCCCACGCAGCCACGCGTGGTAGGCGCGCCCTGGCTTCGTCCCGTGGAGCCTGCTGACGATGTCTGGTGGCCGCTGGCTCGGCTGCTGGAGAGGACTGGGCCGAAGGTCCTCAAATTAGATCTCCTCCCACAGGCCCCTGACCGCAGCCTGGAGCCGGACAGACTTCCTCCCGCGGACATCCAGCCTGGAGCCAGCCCCCGGGGAGCCACAGGAATAACGCCCAGGCCAGCCCGTGCTCTGGGCCGCTGTACTCCACCCACAGGAGCCAGGTGACCCCGTCAGGGGACATGTCCATTCATCGCACAGATAACCACGCGCACGCCAGTGACAAGCACTGGACAGCGAGGCGTCCGACGCCCAGGGACGGAAGGAAGGCCGCCGTCCTGGCCTGGGCCAGTGCGTGGTCTTGCTGACCAAGTGCCTGCTGAATGGTGACCGGGATGACCTTCACCCCATGTGAGGATCCCGGGGTCTTCACAGGCTGACAGTGGGGGTAGGAGGGGAGGCGGGAATGGTGCGGACCACAGATGTCCGGCCCTTTTCTCCCCCTGGACACCCTACTGTTCCCCATGAATTGTTTTCTCTCACCCTCCACCTGACCCGCCGGTTCGACCTCTGGATTCAGAAGCCGACCACTTCCCGCCTCCTCCGCGCTGTCGCTCTGGGCCCAGCCTGTCATCCCGCACCTGGACCACAGCAAAGGCCCACCCGGCTCTCCCTGCTTCACCCCCCGAGCCCCTGCCCCTGCCCAGCCTACTCTCAACACAGCGGCCACAGAGACCCTTCTAGAACGCAACTGTGGCCCTGCTCACAACTCCCAGTGGCTCCCCATTTCACCCGGCGTGAAATCCAGTGTTTACCATCATCGCATGCCCCACCACCTGCCCTCAGCTCTCCCAGTCCCGGCCTGGCTGGCTCGCACATCCCTTCCCAGGGGCCACGTCCCTCAGGGCCTTTGCACCAGCTCCTCTCTGTCCTCCTCCCCCAACCTCTTCCCACAGGTTCTGCTCATGTGCCTTTACCCGAGAGGCCTTCATGCAAAAGCCCCCCTCACCCCCACAGACACTCGCTTCCCAACCCTGTCCTTGCCTTTTGAAAATAATTTTTTATTCACAGACTTTATTTTTCAGAGCGGTTTTAAGGCCACAGCAAAACTGAGTAGAAGGTACGGAGATTCCCCACATGCTAGTAACCCTGGTCCCCACGCAGGCACAGCCTCCCCCACCATCAACACGAGCACCAGATGGTACATTTGTTACAACCGATGGACCTACACCGACATGTCATTATCACCTAAGCCCAGACCTCACGCAGGCCACTCTGGGGGTTGTGCATCCTGTGCGTTTGGACAAATGCGTAATGACATGCGTAATGACGCACTGCAGGATCCTACAGAGCAGTTCACGGCCCTAAAAACCCTGTGTTCTGCCTACTCATCCCTTCTTCCCACAGCCCCTGGCAGCCACTGATCTTTTTATTGTCTCCATAATTCTGCCTTTTCCAGAATGTCATGGAGTTGGAATCACACAGTTTGTAGCCTTTCCGGGTCGGCCTCTTTCACTTAGTCACAGGCATGGACTGAGGTTCCTTCCCTCCAGGTCTTTCCGTGGCCTGATAGCTCATTTTTTTTGAGCACCGAGTGAGTAACACCCCATTGTCTGGAGGCCGCAGTTTATTTAGCCGCTCACCTACGGAAGGGCCACTCGGTGGCAAGTCTGGGCAGTTAGGCAGAGAGCTGCTGGGAACACCCGCAGGCATGTCCCTGCCCTTTGAGGCTCTTCCCGTGGCCGAGGCACAGGCCTCCCTCTGTGTTGGACATGTCATGTCCCCGAGGATAGAGGACGCCCCCCTCAAAACCTCACACCATCATCGCCCGCCAAGAGCAGGTGCTCAGAGCGCAAGTGTGACAACTGGGCTAAGTCGGCACCTCCTCCCCCAGCGTGATTCCTGGGGCTCAGCTTGGTTCTGGGGCGGCTGGGAACAGCCTCCAGGGGGACCTTCTCGAAGGCTGGCTCCCGGGAGAGCAGAGCCAACGTCTCACCTCCGGCCAGGAACCCAGGGGCTGGTGTCTCTTTCCACAAACACCAACTGCCCACGAGACTGGCCCGAGGGCTGTGCCTCCTTCAGACTGCGCTTGGCAAAACACGGGGGTGGAGAAGCTCAGGTCAGAGTTCCTGGCTGATCCCCAGGACCTCTGTCCCAGTTCCCTCCATCTGAGCCCTGGGTGGGAGAAGCCAGGGGAGCGGGAGGTGGGGGGGGTCCCCACAGGGAGAGGAGAGCCAGCGTTTAGACCACTTTCCAGCAGGGGGGCACGCTTTCAGAATTACCATCCTGAGAAATGGGACCATGGTCCAGCCTACGGGTGAGGCTGCGGCAGGAAGGTTCAAGGCAACACTTGAACCTGGACTCCAAAGGCAAGCTCCGTCACTACTCCCTCCCCCGCCCCATTGGCTCACGCACTCACTCACTCACTCACACACTCACGGCACTGCTGGAGGAAATAGCCCACCCCGCCCTCCTGGAGTTTGCTTTCCTGTGTATACGTGGAAGATGTGTGTCGACAAACACACGGGCAGTTGACTATACAGTATAGAAAGGTGGCTCGTGGGGCGGGGAGTGTATTCAGATGGAGGCAGGGACCCGGAACGCCTCTGATAAGGGAGCATTTGGGCAGAGGTCTGAGGGACGTGAAGGAGGCAGCGATGCGGACATTCCAGGCCGAGGGACCGGCCAGTGCAAAGGCCCTGGGGTGGGAATGAGTTTGGGGTGCTGGGGGACAGCAAGGAAGCCAAGTGGCTGAGCCGAGTGGGAGACAGGAGGTGGGAGGCTGTCACCATGGGTGGGGGGCTTGGAATTCTACTCCCAGTGATGGGCAGCCCTTCGGAGGGTTGGGAGCAGAGAAATAACAGCCTCTGCCTGGCATTTTGGAACCAGTCCTGGCTGCTGAAGTGAGGAGGGCCATAGGGGTGGGAACCAGGGGGGTGGAGGGGCCAGTTGGGAGCTGTGTGGCAGGTGACAGATGTGCGGATGGGGGGGGGGCACAATGGGGTGGAGGTGATGGAAAAGGAGCCTCAGGCTGCAGGGCTGGGCTGCCTGAGTGGAGGGCCCCAGGGTGGGGCCTGAGATCAGCAAGAAGGGCACTGAGGCCCGAGCGGCTCTCTAGGGAAGGACTCTGGCAAGCCCCAGGTGGGAGAGAGAGCGAGATCCTGCCTCCTGCCTCAGATCCCAGGTCCCTCCAGCTTCCAGAACACTCGGCTTAACCAGAGGGAGGGGGAGGGGGGCCCTTCGAGGAAGCAGCTCCAGGTGGCCAGGGCGGCCTCCCCAGGCCGAGGTGCCTGGAGGCCCGCCAAGCAGGCCAGCTACCCACCTAGCGCCGCTGGTAAACACACCAGTTTCCAATAACAAAGTGGCCGGCCACCCCAGCCCTGCCCCCGACGGCAATGAGCGGCCATCCGAGCCCTGCCCGCCCCCCAAAGCAATGACTGGCCATCCCAGCCCTGCCCCCGACGGCAAAGAGCCGGCGCCTGCTCAGCCCCGAGCCGGGAGGCGAGCCTGCGCTCACATGATGGGGTGAGGGGGTGGCAGGAGGAGCCAGGGCGAAGCCTCAGCGGGTCTGGCAGGAGGCTCCAGGAAGCCTTTCGGAAAGAGGGCCCAGGGCGGGTGGAGGGCGGGGGCCGCGGGGGTCCCCAGAGGGGCTGGGGCGGGGCTGGGCTGGAGTCCTGGGTGGGGATTGGGCTGGAATCCCATTTGGCGGATGGGAAAGGGATGGAAAGGGTAGGTAGCTGGGAAGAGGTGGGGCGGGGCGTCTGGTGAGGGTGCCGAGGGACCGGGATTGGGCTGTGGGGAGGGATTAGAGGTGGGGAGGAGGCCAGGTCGGGATCTAGACGCAGATGGGGAGGGGAGAAGGGGGGGGAGGAAAGGGCGCTGGTTTAGGGTTGGGGCGCGGATGGGAGGGCCGGGGTTGAGGAGGGGGGACAGGTTGGGGTGGGGGTGAGGACAGGGAAAGTGTCGGGGTTGGGTTGGGCGAGGACGGGCGGGGGGTCGGGCGTGGATGGCGGGGCGGGGCGGGAGGGGGGGGGCGCGGGTGGGGGTGAGCTGTCCCCTCCCGAGCAGGGACCGCCCTCGCTTCCTCCCTCCGGCGGAGCGGTAAACAAACGCGGTGATGTCACGGGCGCCGCTGACCTGCGGCTGAACCCGGAGCTGTAAATGAGATGCAAGGTGCCAGCAGCCCACGGCCCAGCAGCCTGCGAGCCACACACGCTCCTCCGCCGGCCTGAGGTTACCCCAGCTGCACACGCGGACAGGATGCTGCAAACGCCACCAGACATTGCAACACGCAGCCAGTCTGCTGGCCGCGGCGTGAACCGTCCCGCCGCCCTCCTCCGCCGCCCCCCTGGCGGGCACCAGCCCAGCTGGACAGGCCTCCCTCCTCCGGAGCACCCCGGGGGGCTGGCAGCTTCCACCCATCTGGGGTCAGCCTCTCCAAGAGGGACCGGTCCTGGCCCCCCCCCCGCCCCCCAGGAGGCCTCCAAACCCGGGCAGGCCTTCCAGGGGCAGCTTCGGGCTTTCTGCCCACCACACTGGGGAAGTGCCTGGCTTCCCACTCGGCTCTCTGGGAAGCTCGCTTCTCTTCAGAAGCCAATGCCGGAGGCCCTGCCCCCAGGCTTAAGCAGATGCCAAAGTGCCCCACCAGCCACTCCCCCGCCCACCAAGCAGGGGGTCACCCTGTATCCCGGGATCTCCCAGAGCGCTCCTGGACCTCCTGGACCGCACACCCTTGGCAGCCCCCGCGGTATCTGACCTGCCCCTGGGAATGGAGAGCAGCCGGGCTGGAGCCAGGCAGGCCAGCACTCGGCTCTGGAGTTGATTTGCTGTGTGACTTTCGGATGAGTCACTTGGCATCTCTGGGCTCCATCAGCTCCTCCTGGGAAGTGGGGAGAATCGAAAGTGGCCTCCGGATGCTGGTGTGCGGAAGGTCACAAGTGCAAGAAACCCTCACCAGGCTGCGAGGGTGAATCAAAGCCTCCCGTGCGGCCGGCAGTGAGCACACGGAGATGCTCGGAAAAGCGAAGGCAGGCTTTCCGCTCACCTACCTGCCTCCCACACGGGGCCTCTGGGCTCCCTGGGAGAAGCCTGGGGCTGGAGACATAGAGGTAAACAGTCCCCCGGGGCCCTCGGACCCCACACACTGGCTCCTCTACCTGGAACCCACCATCTCAGGTCCTTGTGGGGGTTGGGGGAACCTAGAAATGACCCCAAGTCTTTAAAAAGCGCCCCAGGAATGCAGCAGGCACAGCTTCACACCAGAGCCAATACCAGCTTCCCTTTCACTGAAGTGAATACTTAAATCCCTCTCATCACCCTGTCTTATTGTCTTTGGAGCATGCTGTCACTGTCTGAAATTTTTAGTCATTTGCTTGCTTGTTTCTTGTCTATTCCCCTCCCCCGACACACACCCCTCTAGAAGGAGGCTCTCACCCCAGCACCTGGCTTTGTAATCAGGTTTCTGTGAGTATGGGAACGAATGAATGAAATCATTTTGTCTCCCCTGTGGAACGGGTGATAAGGCCCCTTGACGGGGACCTTGGAAGGGAAAAGTCTGTGGGTCCTCATGTGCAAGGCCCCATGGGGCAAAATGAAGATTTGGGCCCCTGCTTCCAAAATTACTGAGAATTTTTCAAGGCGGCAACAGCAGGGCATTAACAAGCAGGGCGCCTCTGAGCCAGCGTCCCGTGTGACTGCACAGGTCGCGAAGCCAGGACGCCGCCAGCCCGGGCGATGACGCAGAGGGGGCTCCATAGCAATACGCAGCGAGAGCGAATGCCCGGGCATGAGCCTCCACCCCTGTGTGAGGGAGCATTGTAACACACACCCCAAAGGGAGGCTGACCGCAGCTGGCTAAGCAAGGGGTGCCTGCACACACACCCCTGCTACCCCTGCAAAAGGCAAAAGCAGTCAGTACGAAAGCACGATACGGGGAGGGGGAAGGTAATCACAGAGCACTGGTCGCCACGGAATCACTGACTCAGGAGCCTCCCGAGTGCTCCAGAGGACCCACCGCGCCTGCACCTCCCTTCCACAATCCCCCAAACTCCGAAGTCCTTTTGCCCCTTCATTTGACCCATGCATTTAGGCGAGTCCTCAAGGGGCTGTGGACCTGAGCTACGGGTCCATTTTAGAGACGAGACGCTGAGGTCCTGGAAATGTCAAGGGCACAGCCAGGAATCGGCTGAGCCAGGACCGCAGTCCTGGCAACATTTCTGGGAGCTGCGGGCGGGGGTGAGAATTTAGCTGTTGTTTTGGGAGAGGAAAGACAGACTTGCTTTTTATCAGGGTCTCTCTTTCAGCATCCCCATCCTACCCCACCTGAGCTTCGGGGGTCCCTGAGCTGGTGTGTCCCAGGGACACCCTCCACTAATTACGCCCTGGCCTCCCGAGGACAAGCTTCAAATGACTTGCAGGCTGTGCCAGGGTAACTGTCTCTCCTACGGCTATTGATTAGGGATCCTTTTCATCTCTGCTGATGAAGGTCAAACGCCACAGAGTTCCCCTTCTCTCTGGCTGGTGGCTGGCATCCACTATCGGCCTGGGGATCTGGGCCCAGGGGGCTGGGGGGACTCAGGGAAAGCGACTGGGCATCGCAACGGGAAATGGCCTGGTCAGCACATCCTACAAGGGCCGGATGTTGGGAACAAACCTGAATGAGCCTCGGCCCAGGAAGCCAGGTGGGCGGGGTTTCCCTTTGGCACCAGCCCTGCAGAGAGTGGCTTTTAGTGGCCCAGAGACCCAGCCCTGCCCATCGGAGAACCAGGCTTCCCTCCCCTTCCTTTCAGCCGGCCTGGCCATGCGTCCTGTGCAAACCCTGCTGTGGCTCCCTAGTGTTCCCAAATCCAGTCCAAACTTCACGGCCACCAAGCTCTGCGAGGCCGGCCCTGCCCATCTCCAATGCTCCGCACTCACACTCTCCTTCTGGCCAGCCCCAACTCTGGGATCCCTCGAAGGGGTCCACCTCTCCCAACTCTCGTTTTCCAGACACGCTCTTCCCCTCGGCCTGGGGTGTTTTCCTCCTGCATCCACCGCATCCCCGATGCCTCTCCTTCCAGGCGTCCTCAAACTACGGCCCGCGGGCCACATGCGGGTGTTTTTGCCGTTTTGTTTTTTTACTTCAAAATAAGATAGGTGCGGTGTGCATAGGAATTTGTTCATAGTTTTTTTTTTTAAAAACTATAGTCCGGCCCTCCAACGGTCTGAGGGACAGTGAACTGGCCCCCTGTTTAAAAAGTTTGAGGACCCCTGCCTTGGACCCTAGTCCTAGCCATCGCCAGCCTTTCTTCCCCAGAAGCTAGACTGCCTGGATTCAAATCCCATGACTGTGTGTGTGCTGTGTGATGTTGGGCAAGTATTTAACCTCTCTGAGCCTCAGTTTCCTCATTTTTTAAACGGGGTCAGTAGTAGTGCCTGCCTCATAGGGTTGCTCTGAGGACCTAATCAGATTATCCCTGTCAGTCACTTAGTGTGTAGGAAGAATTTTAATAATGATTCAAAGATCGGTGGGGGGGAAGAGGGGGGTCAATGGGGATATCAGGGGAAGTATGTAATACTTTCAACAATAAAGATTTAATAATAAAAGATAAAAGAAACAAAGACCCATTGGAAGCCACGCCCTGTGCTCATACTTTGCCTGGTTTGCTCCATCAAAGCGCCCACCACACCATAGTGTCACGGACGCCCCTGGTCCATCTGCCCAGCGAGAGCGAGGACGGGCCCTGGACCCCGGTGCTTTTCCCTGCCCACCTGGTCCCTGTGCCTAGGAAAGGCCCTCACGCCCTTCCCGCCCCCCCTCCTCTCCCCATTAGGAAGCCTTCCAGCTGACCCAGAGTTCTCCCTTCTCTGAGCAGCTGCCACCCAGCTCGGGGTCAATTAAAGTTTCCCGTTGCTGTTTTGCTCTCCAAGGGCAAACCCTCCCCGATGACGTCCTACTGCCCCAGTCACATTGCCAGATGCTCTGCAGCGGGGACGGGGCATCTTCCATCCCTGGTGACTCAGTCGCACCTGGAACAGAGCTCAGTGTTCAGCTGGTGCTCGGGGCAGATCCACGCAGCGTTTTCTGCGCGGCTGGCCTGCGTGGTCAGCAGTCTCCGGGAATCCTCCGGGGCCCTGGGAGGTGGGACTAGCATTGTCACTTCGGATCCAGGCTCGGAGAGAGTGGCCGGCAGAATAGTGGCCTTCCCCAAGGATGCCCACATCCTAATCCCCAGAACCTGGGAATATGTCACCCGACATGGGAAAGGGGGGTTAAGGTGGCAGGTGGAATTACATTTGCTAATCAGTTGGCTTTAGAAGAGAAAAGTACCCTGGGTTCCCCAGGTGGGCCAGCGTAATCACAAGGGGCCTTAGCGATGGAGGAAGGAGACAGAAGAGGGGGGTTAGAGGGAGACGTGACTGTCGAAGCCGGGTCAGGGTGATGCAGCCTTGCTGGCTTTGAAATGGAGGAAGGGGCCATGAGCCAAGGAATGCGGGCGGCTGACAGAAGGTGGACAAGGCAGGGACACAGATTGTCCTCGAGAGCCTCCAGCACCTGTGACACCTCGGTTTTAGCCCCATGAAACCTGTGTCGGATTCTGACCTCCAGAACAGTAAGAGAATAAATGTGAGCTGTTGTCAGCCACTGAGTCCGTGGTCATGTGTTAGAGCAGCCACAGGAAGCTTATGGGAGAGGTCAGGGGGCTTGTCCAAGGCTTCCAGCCAGAGGAGCTGGGATGAAGACCCAGGCATGGCCCTGGCCTGGTGGCTCGGTTGGTTGGAGCATCGTCCCCGTCCCATCCACCAAAAGGTGGTGGGTTCAATTCCTGCTCAGGGCACATACCTAGGTTTCGGGTTCGATCCGTGGTCGGGGTCCTTACAGGAGGCAACTGATGGATGTTTCTCACAGAGATCTCTCTCTCTCCCCACCCCCGTTCCTTTTTCTCTAAAAAGCAATTAAAAAAAAATATCCTCAAGTGAGGATTAAAAATAAAAATAATGAAAAAGGAACCTACGCTGCTCCAAAGTCCGGGCTCTCAATGGCACAGCAGTCCTCGGTATTTAAAGCGAGCCCTTTCTGTCGTAGAGAAATGCCCCTGAGACTGCCGTAGAAGTGCACGTGGGGGCTGCCGTGGACAGTCAGAGCTGAGCCACAGCCCCACCACCATGGCCAACACGTGCTGAGCACACATTCTGTGCTCAGGGCCTTCCACACATTATCGCATTAGTCCTCATTTTACAGATGAAGAAACAGGCTCAGAGAGGTCTAGTAACTTGCCCTGGGCCACTCAGCAAGTGAATGGAAAAGCCAGCATATGGACTTTGCTGACTCCTGAGCTCAAAATATGAATCATCATTCTATACTGGCTCCTTGAGGAAGACAAAAAACAAAACAACGTGCGCACACATAAACACACCTGTCAACACAAAGACTCAAGAGGTGGGCCCCCCAGATCAAGACAACGGATCTGCCAGCCGAGGGGGCATGAGCCCTCAGAGGGCACACAGCATGCCCAGTCCACGCTGCCCCTGTGCCCCTGGGGGCCTGGAGGACCCCACCCCTCTGCTGCGTGTTCACAGGGAAGTGGCCTGCAGAGGTGAGGGAAGACTCCCCCTCTTTGCCAAGTGAGATGTGAGGACATAGGATGTGGGAGCCAAGGATGGCCTGGCTCCACACGGGAGTGCCTGGCAGGACTGCCTGTCTGCAGGAAGGTCACGCTGCCCCCGGTCACGCCGGCCCCAGCTCCCCATGACCTGCTTCGGGGCCTGTGAGAGGTCAGGGCAGGCTGGGCCAGTGGGCTGGGCTGGACCGTGTCCCCCTGGGTCCGAGGAGCTCTGAGGGACCCAGAGACTTCCTCCCACCTTGGAAGGGCCCTCGGCTCATCTGCCTGCAGCGGGAAAGGAGGGAGAGCCGGCTTCTCACACCCAGGGGACACCACCATGGATGGCGACTTAGCACACTTCCATTCTTTTTCCTCTCCTATCACCGTGGCCTGAAATCTAGACAAAAAGCTGCAAAGGAGGTCTGTTGACAACAGACTAGGCCACTTTGAGTGGCTGCCCATTTTGCCTCTTTGAACTACAAATTTCCTGAGGGCAAGGATGTTTCAGCTCAACTCTGAAAAGTTCATCTCATCTTTTTACCTGTGAGTGTCAGTCAATGACCTGACAAGGTCTGCAGGACTAGACCCGGGAGGACCAGCTCACAGGCAGGCAAGAATCTCCTGGAAGTTCCCCCCTAAGGATTGGATTGGTGCTCCCACAAGAAGGAGGTCTGGACATCTGTTCCCAACCCCCTTGCTCCTGGAACAGCACCCCAATTTTACCCACAAAAGCCTGCCTCCCCACTCTCAAACACAGTGGTTTGGCCGGGGCTGGTACACCCCTGGCTCAGAGACGAGCCTCTGACTCACAGCTGGCCAATCAATCATGGAACCATTACAAGTGACTTCTTCAGGCTGACGCAGTCCCAGCCGGGGAGACTCAATTCCGGGACCCTCTGGAACGGCAGGGCAGAGGACACCAATCTGTCCACGGGAATGGGAGCTGGGGGGATTTAAGGCAGCAGGGACAGAGGTGAGCAGCCCCGTGGCAGAGAGGGCCTGCCGAAAGAGAGACCGAGTCCTGACAGTACCGTGCCCAGAGTGAGACCAGCCAGGGGCCTCCAGCCACATGAGTCAATACACCAGGCTGAGGACACCTCCGGGCCCATCAGAAAGTCTGCAGCTCATGTCGTTTGACCCACTTGGACGGCCTGGCTGCTGAAGGCATGCGCTGCACAGACTCTGCTCGGGGCTGTCAACATGGTCTATTCTGTTCCATAGAATGACCGAGAGGCAACAAAACTCACGGGTTCAAGAGCAGGTGCCCTGGGTTCAAACCCTACTTGGTCACTTACTAGCTGTGTGATCTTAAGTTCGTGACCCCCAGCATCTTGACCAGTGAAACGAGGACGATAACAGTACGCAGTTACTGGGGGAAGTAAACGACTGTCAAGTACTCAGAATGGTCCCTGGCACGTAGTAGGTGCTCACTAAAAAATGGTCTCTAATTAGCCATGATGGATTGGTCATGCATTTTTGCTCAGACAGCAAACGATTATAAAGTGCCTACTGTGTGCCAGAGGCTGTGCCAGGTGCCCAGGACACTCGGTAAGAGGACACGTCCCCTGTCCCTGAGGCTCTTACGATCTCTTGGGGAAGACAACAAGCAGCCACCAAGCGTGGTGAGCTGCCATGGTAACCCATGACTTTGACCTCACCACAGCCCCACCCTGACCAGTTGAGCTACTTGGACGCAGCGATGACAGTGACGAATGCTCACACAGGGGAAGTTGGGAGGTGGTCAGCGGAGTGGGCAGCAGGGACAGAGCAGAGGCCCAGCCCTGGACCGGCCTCCACTCCTCAGCCACAGAAGGACCTGCACTGGGCTGGCCCTGCCCACGAAGAAAGAGGCTGTTCTCACCAGTCACCTCGACAGGCTGTGGCGCTCCCTGAGGGAGACGGATTCCCTCCCGCTGATAGCTAGGGCCAAGAGCCGGCATTCCTGAGGCCTCTGTGGCCCGGGCAGCATTCTCCCTTCCTCCCCGGGGAATCCCAGAAGCGGGGCGAGTCCGGCCAGCGGGTCTTTTGCCTTTTGCCCCTCGTGCCCAGCAGAGCACCTGGTTCAACGAGCAAAAGGCGCAGAGCCAGGGCTGCGGGTATCCACGGCCCCCCTGCCACCCACGGGGCGGAGCCACCATTTCTTGCCAGTGTTCTCGTGCTGACCTAGGAGTTTTACGTTATTTATCTCACTCCAAGTATCAGATGGGGCAAATAAAGCCCAGAGAGATCAAGTTACTTGACCAAGGCCACACAGCAGGTCGCTGGGAGGCCGCCTAGGATTTGTGGGCTCAGGAACTGGTTCCCAGCAGCCCTGACCTGCACAAGGGCATGAGTGCTCTGGCAGGCGGGCTGGGCTCTGCCATTCAACAGAGCGTGGTGGCTGTACCTATAGGCAGCCCCTGGCTTTGGGGCTGGGTGGCCCCGTCACATTTTCCCAAGGCTGGGAGCTGAATATGGGCTGGGCCCCCGTGGGGAGGTTGTCTCAGGCCTGCTTGATAATTAGGGCTCCGCAGTGCTGGCAGAGGGGCCCTGGCTGAGGGCTGAGCAGGGCCTGGGCTTCCGCATGCTTGGGGTGGGAGGGGGGGCCCCCTTCCTGAGGGGCAAAGGTGCAAATTAAGAGGGAGTCACTTCCATCCACCAGCTCCCTCACTTGGAGTAAAGAGTCGAAGGTTAAGAACCCAATGAGACGCCTCAGCAGATCCAAGTAAGGGAGAGGTGTCTGCAGTGATTTGCTAACACAGTGATTTTCCAGCCTATTCTTTCTTCACTTTGAATCCACAGCATTCTTTAAAAACACACACACACGATCTTACATGGAACCTAAGATTACATGGAATGGAAGCCAATCTAGGTCCATGGAGGTGGGGGCCCCTCAGAGCCCCACCTGCAGCCCCTCCCACAGGGTCCACCTTCCTGGAGCCCCTCGGGTGCTCTGGAACCCAGTTTGAAAATGTTGTTTTAAAACATCAGCTGGTGCCCAGCTGGCGTGGCTCAGTGGTTGAGTGTCGACCTATGAACCAAAAGGTCATGGTTCGATTCCCGGGCAGGGCACCTGCCCTGGTTTCTGGCTCGATCCCCAGTGTAGGGTGTGCAGGAGGCAGCCAATCGATGACTCTCTCTCCTCATTGATGTTTCTATCTCTCCCTCTCCCGTCCTCTCTGAAATCAATTAAAATAAATAAATAAATACAAATTAACAGCTGGAGCTGGGGTCTGCCTTGGGGGCTATTGGGGTGTGGATGGCCGAGTCTCTAGAAAGGAGACAGTTATCCTTGAACACCCCCAGGGGTCCCTTTCAGTGTGGACAAAATGACCACATGGTTCATTGATCCAAATGCTTTCTAGCCCCTTCCCTGCAAGGCCACTGAAAGGGAATTCAAGGTCACCTTCCCTAAAGCAGGGGTACAGTGGAGTCAGACAGGCTTGGGCTGGGTGGCCTTTGCTGGCATGAAGCACCACCAGGCCACAGATCTGCAATGTCCACCCCGGGCTTGGTCCTGGCTTCTGGGTTGCAAGACACCAGACAGCCCCCTGCCACTGACGTGAGCTCCAGTCCTGGACCTAGATCCAAACCGGAAGGAGTTAGACGGGTTTTGATCAGATCTAATCCAGGCCTTTTTAACCTGGAGTCTGAGATGGGCATGGGGGTAGGGCTGGGGGGTCCCTTAAAAGTGTAAAAATGTGAATCTTTGTGCATTCTTCTTGGGGCATTTATACTTTCTTCAGATCCTCTAAGGGCTCTATAACCAGCAAAAGATAAAGACTCGCTGTAACCCCCTCAGTTGCCACCTCCTTCAAGAAGCCTTCTAAGGTTTCCCTTAATTTATAATGATCTCTCCCTTCTCTGTCCTATCCCAGCTCTCGGATCACTTCAGAGGCTCCAGCTCAGTGACCTCGGGTCTAGCTGGAAGGAGCAGTGCTCACTCGCTCACTCGTCCCTGGGAGCTGGCTCCTTGCATGTTTGAGGTGCTACACTGTGGTCCAGTGAATGAAACCGGGCTGCTGCTGGTTTTCTGCTTATCAGTTACTTGTTTAAAGCAGAGGCCTGATAACCAATGACTACCTTAATCCCCTGGCAAGTATCCCAGTCATTGTATGCAAATACTGCTACTCAGTGGCTAAAACATTGTTTTTGTAAAAGTAATTTTAACGACATCCTGCGCCATCCTGTTGACTCCGCTACTGCTTATCGGCCCTCTCTGCAGAACCCTCTGTGCGCCAGGCCCCACTGTTCCACAGCTTGTCTCTTGACCTCTCCGTGACCCCGACCGGGGTAGGCGGCCGGCTGAGGTTATTTCTTCTGGCAGGAAAGGCCCTGGTTTTGAAGCTGGCAATCGGGGGTTCAAAGTCTAACGCAGGCCAAGCATCCTGGGCAGCTCACTTCATCTGCGTCTTAGAACTGGGCTGTTGATCGTACCTGCCCTGGGCATGGGCAACACAGTGAACATGTGAAAGCACTTACAGTCCTGTAGTCACATAGAGTACAGTCACATGTCGCACCCCAGTCGACACGGTATCCATCACGTATGGCACCACAGTCACGTGACTACTGTAGCCACGATAGCACTACAGCCACATGGAGTACCACTCGCACTCAGTACTACATACAGTCTCACGTACAATGCTACAGTCCCGTGTAGCACCACAGTCACATAGGCTATGGTTGTCACATACAGGACTAGGGTCACCTATAGTACGAGGAGCTCCAGGATATGTGGGGGACTGCGAGGAGGCCAGTGTGGCAGGAGCACAGAGAATGAGGGGTGAGGAGGGTGTGGTGTGTGAGGGAGCCTGGTGGGGGTGGGGGAGCAGGATAAGGGATGGGGGCAGGGAAGCCGGGGGGGGGGGTGGGGGAGGGAAGGGGGTAGGGCACATTCCTTCCTCAGACACTGGGGATATAGCAGTGAGCAGTGAAGACAAACGTCCCCACCTAGAGCTGACAGTTCAGTGCGGGGCAGACAGATAATAAACAAGACACATAAAATAGCCGGGTGGATCGCAGCAAGTGCGAAGGAGAAAACAAAGGAGGCAAGGCCCACGGATGAGGCCACGTGGGAAAGGAGGGAGCGGGAGTCCAGGAACGGGTCTGCTGAGTGCCTGAATGAGTGCCGGAACCACTGGGGCCTCGCCTGTCCTGTCCGCTCTCTTCCTCAGCCTCCAGACATGCACGTATCTTCGTAACTCACCCTAAGGCCCTCACTGGTCCCCGGCGACAAGCGCACATTTGAGGTTCGCTTTCCTCCTGCTCGTTTGGCTCCAACTGCCTCCTGACCTGTGCGCTTCATCTGAATAGCGTCTCAAACATTCCCTTTCAAGTATCTTACACACGTGGGATATTCTTCCGATGGTGTCTTCTGCAGCCAACAAGGAGAACGCCTTATCACCTTCTAAGTGTGGTCCTGCTTTTGCCCAAAGACAAAGGAGAGGGTGTTGGGTCTGGAGCCCTCCCTGCACGGATGCCCAGAATGATGCTGGATTTGGGCGGCAGCAGGTTGGAACCAGGTCTTCAAGGACAAGTGGCAGTGATTGCAACTGCCAGGTCTCTTTCCAGGATAGAAAAGGAGGGCGAAGCCCAGCTGCATGGCTCAGTGGTTGAGCATTGACCTATGAATCAGGAGGTCACGGTCTGATTCCCGGTTGGGGCATATGTCCGGGTTCTGGGCTCAATCCCCAGTGTGGGCATGCAAAAGGCAGCCGATCAATGGTTCTCTCTCATCCTTGATGTTTCTATCTCTCTCCCCCTCTCCCTTCCTCTCTGAAATCAATAAAAATATATTATAAAAAATAGAAAAGGATAGCTAAGAGCTAACTTCTCATGAATAAGGTCGAGATGGTTTTCTCAGTGGTACCTCAAACAGTAAGAAGATGGAAATGAACCAGAAGTAACCAGCATGCCGAGGAGGTTGGGAGGGCTCTGTGCAGGGGCCCGCAGGGGCCCTGGGCTCAGAAAAGCTGAAAGTTCAGAAGCGCCTGGAGTGGGCTAGCTAGACCAAAGCAGGAACCGTGGCCTCCACCGCTGAGCCACGCCGGCCGGGCCTAAGCAGGACCTCTTGATTCAGGTTCGGTGTTACTGAGCCTAGGGAGCATTCTTCGAAGCCCAAATAGACAATTTGGTGATTTTAGGATAATAAACAGGAAGTTGTGCTCATTGGAAAACTTAGGCCACACATTACCTGGGAAGCTACAGGTTAAAAATATTAACATCTCCTCCAAGAGAAGAAATACATCCATGGCAGATGGCTACCTGGTGGCTGCTGGGGCGGGGGGCGGGGGAAGGGGGGCCTGTCCTACCCACCGAGGGTGTATTTTCTAACCGAGTTGCTTTTTCAATGAGATGAGCAGCCACGAGGACAAACTGCTTTTGCTGGAGTCTCCTCGCAACTCAGGGAGCTTGGCCATCGGTTTCTTTCCTGGGATGGCCGATCCACACAGGAGAATTTTAGAGCGGGCTAGGATCTTAGTGGTCCTTGTATCGCCTCTCACTTCACAGGTGTGTTTCTTAGCTGCAGCCGGAAGCAGGGTCTCAGCGGAGCCCAGTCTAGAACCTTCTGGCCTCTGGCCTCCCAGCCCAGGTGAGCCCGGCAGCAGGGGGCGTGACCCTAGAGGTGGCCGCTTTTGTTCCCCAGGGGAAGGAGGTGGGCAGACAGAGGGAGGTGTTTGTCCCGTTCGGGAGGCAGGCCGAATGGTAAGGCCCGTTGTCTGAAACCTCGGGACCGGATGCCACATGCTAGGAGCTGAAGGGCTTTCCCCAGATGTGGCAGGTAGGACGGGTAGCCCACCTTCCCGGCTGCCAAATGGAAGCCTGGTACTTTTCCCAGAAATTCCCACCAAAGGCTGCATTTGGGGTGCGGATTGGGGAGATGGCACCGCTATCTCCCAAGCCACCCGTGCCCTTGTGACCTTCATCACATGCCAGTTGTTTAGTGCAGCACTTTTGCCCCGATGACTCTGCGTCGTCCCGTAAGATGACCTGTCTGAACCCCTCTCCTCTCTCTCCTTTTTCCTGTTCTCATCAGTACCGGCCTAACGCTGAGTGTGAGGTACGAAGTCCCTGCTGACCTCCCAAGCTCTGCAATAGTTTCCTTCTTTGCCTTCTCCCTCCCTCCCTCCTTCAATTCCAGCCCGGAACGCAGCCTTTGATCGGGTAGTTTCTTGCGCCTGGATTGCCCTTCTCACATCCCTTCTGGTTGACTCTTTAAAAAATATATATATATGTGTTTTTTTTTATTGATTTCAGAAAGGAAGGGAGAGGGAGAGAGAGAGAGATTGAAACATCAGTGATGAGAGAAAGTTGTTGATGGGCTGCCTCCTGCACACCCCACACTGAGATCGAGCCCGCAACCCGAGCATATGCCCTGTCCAGGAATTGAACTGTGACCTTCTGGGTCATAGGTAAGGTGACCAGATCGTCCCACTTTTGGCGGGACAAAACCGATTTTTAACAATTTGTCCTGCGTCCCACGGCGTTTTAAAAAAGTCCCTATTTTAAAAAGATTCTTTCCAAAAATAGGGACTTTTTTAAAATGCCGTGGGACACGGGACACGTTGTTAAAAATCGGGATTGTACCGCCAAAAGCGGGACGATCTGGTCACCTTAGTCATAGGTCAATGCTCAACCACTGAACCACACCGGCTGGGCTGATTGACCTTCTTCGAGGCTCACTCAAATGCCACTTCCTCCATGAAGCTTCCCCTGAGCCAGTTTAACAGCTCCACTGGGCCTCCTCTGTTTTGTGTCCCCTCAAAATTCATGTTTACCTGGAACCTCTGAACATGACCTTATTTGGAAATAGGGTGTTGACCTAGGAAACGTCCAAACCTGTAGAGCATCTTTTTTAAGAGTTTATTTGAGCCAGAAAGCAAAATCTTAACGAATTGAAAAGATGCTCTGGAGAATGGCCGTTTCGCAGCTCATTTTCCATTAGAATCCAAGGAGGAGACTCAGGAGCGTTACCTGAAACCCAATGCTCGTAGGTGAAGGGGGCGGGAGAAAGCCACGGGGAGAGGGAATCCCTGGGATTGGATAAAAAGAAAAATGGAGAAACACGTACTTCTCTGACATTGCTGGGTGCGGGATAGTTAGCAGTTAATATTTACAGCGCACAGAGATGGTGTTCGGGGAACAAGGGAACAGTGAAGGGTCTCTGGTCTCTGCTCTGGTGCTTACACGAGCCCTGAGGGGTCTGAAAAAGGAGATTCCTCTGACAGTTCAAAGGTATGTTATCTTAGATGCAAAAGACAACAGACAGGCTCAGTTAAGGTAAAGACTGATCTTTGTCGAGGAAGCCACAGGCCCAGGATGTGACTACCACAATGACTCACTTTTCGTGAGGAGTTTTCATGTTCCGGTCATCCCGTGTGGTTCCTCTCCGTCTGAGTTCGCAGGGCCTGCCATGCTGGCCTCCCCTGAGCTCGTCAGGGTTAGCAGGTGGCCCCTTTTTCGTCCACTGAGGTCTTTGGAAAGGTAATTGGTTAAGGATCTCCAGGTGAGGTCATACCGAATTTAGTGTGTGCCCTAAACCCCATGAGGGTGTCCTTCTAAGAAGATGAGAGGACACAGAGACACACAGAGCGACAAAGCAGACACCCCCGTGAAGACAGAGGCAGAGACCGGAGAGAGACTGCCACCAGCCGAGGACACCACCCAGGAGCCACGAGGAGTCACCAGGGGCTGGAAGAGGCAAGGAAGGGTTGTCCCCTAGAGTCTCTGGAGGGGGTGGGGCTCTGCCAACACCTTGATTCCAGCTCTGTGGCCCCCAGAGCTGTGAGAGAATGTGTTGCCACTGTTGTAAGCCACCAAGTTCGTGGCAGTCTGTTATGGCGGCCACGGGAAACGAACGCACGCCGTAATCTGGGCCTTGACTGTGAGCACCTGGCCGCGTCTCTCTGTCTTCATTCATCTTTATTGTATCTAGCCCCCAACCTGGACCCAGCGCTGCACCAACGCTGGCAGACACTCGGCAGGCTTTGCTGAGGTCTCGCGAAGGCTGCCGTCCTGGGGCAGATGGGCCTGGGCCTGCCCCAGGGTCAGGAAGGAGAAGAGCATGGGATTTGCTGGATGGATGTGATGGAGAATGGGATTCACACATCTACATCAGAGGCTAGCTCACGGCTGGCTGCTTTAGGAACAGGGCTAGAGGCGCACACACTGTCAATTCCGTGGCAGCAAGGCAGACGCAACTGCGAGCCAGTTCTCACACCACCTCCCTGAGATGGGTCCCCGAGTCCCGGCTCTACCCCTCCTCGATGGGGCGCTCAGGCCCTGGTATGTGGCCCCTGCCTCTGCAAGCCTGCCATCACGGCTCAGGCCTCTGGTCCAGCCACGTCCTCGTACCGGACCCAAGGCTGGAACAGCCACTGCAAATGCTTCCAAACAAACAGTCCACTTCTCCTCCTCCTCCCCCTCCTCCTGTAAAAACCATGTCAAGGTCAAAGACGTTGGAGGCTGGGCCAGCTGACTAGCTGGCCAGGAGCCTTTGGGGGGAAGAGGCATGGGCCCAAGCTCTATAAATGCTTTCATGGGAGGAACCCCAGGAGGACATGGAAAATAAAAAGGAAGAAGAGCCTTCCCCTGAGAGACCCTAACCTTGCCTAGCCCTGCCGTGGCACCCTCGGCACATGGGGGGGACCTCTCTAATTCCTGGAGCCTTTGTGTCCCTTTAAGAAAAGCCCTTATTTGGGTCACCTTTACGGCCTAAGGCACACTACTGTCCACAAATATTGCCAAATCCTGTTTGACTCAAGGTCATTGTGTGAAACTGGATAGGCACTCGCCCCCAAAAGTAAACAGACCTTTCCTGGACCTGCGGGCTGTTGGCAGACTCGGCTCTTCCTCCTTTCTTTCTCTCTGGGGGCCTTTCCCCCCCTGAGTCCACCCCACCCCAAATCCAAGCTGGAAGGGCTCTCAGAGGCAGCCCCTCCTTCCACCAAAGGAGGCACAGCCATCTGCGGTTTGACACTACCACCTGTCTAACCTCGCTGCAGGCTGCAGGGGGCGCTGCCCTCCCAGCTCTCTCCAGCAGCTCCAGGACCTACCCAAGGCCCATGGTTCACATCACCCACCCCGCAGTCTCCTGGGAATCCCCCACTCCACCACACTTGTCCCTTGGTCCCCAAGTCCACTGGGCCCCCAAACACTCCTAGGTCTGGAGATGGTCCCTGGGCCCAGATGGGCTCAGGCAAGATTCCAAATTTCCCACGGCGACAGCGTGACAGAGAGGGGACAGCTCATTCAAAAGTCGCTCCAGTAATTGGCCGGATAATTATGAGTTACAGGGAGCGTTCCTGGTCACCCCAACAGGTCTGGTGACTGAACCTAGGGTGAATGGCACTGGGAGTTTCGGGGGCCCCGTGGATCCTGTTTCTGGGGACCTGGTGCCACTTTAAGATATTTCCCATTGGTCCTGGTTCATTCCCTGGAAGAGAGGGTCCAGCCCGAGTGAGGTGGGGTGCGGCTCCCAGCGTGTGAACTTGCAGGGCCCACTCTGCACGCTCCCCCCCCTCCTCCCCCAATGCCATAGGCTTCTTTCAATTTAGGCTTGTTTATAGTCAGTCAAGTTTTTCCAGATTGACTCAAGGAGTTCTTCGTGTGCCTCCTGCAGCCAGTTACAGGAGCAGCGAGAGACGCAGGACTGGGGCCAGCTGGGAGAGTCAGAAGAACGTTTCTGTGGGATGCAGACAGCTAAGGAATGACAATCACACGCGACGGTCCTCAACTCCACGTCCCCCTGCAAGGACACCCTCATCTGCCCTCCTGAGCCCCTTCCCCGGCGCATCATCCCGAGGAAATGAAACTGCTGAGAACAAGTCTTACTTCTCCTTTTTCTGTGTGTCCAAGGGTTAAAAACACTCCCAAACTCCCCTTCCAACTGCAAGGTCAAGCAGCTGTCCAAACCACCCAAGGAGAAGCGGGAGCCCCGGACAGCAGACCCCGGCTTGCCCGGGCCAGGACGCCCCCGCCGGCCGGCGAGGGAAGAGTTAAATGGTGATCAGCTTTGGCTGATAGCTCAGGCTCCAAAGTTCAGTCCCAGTCCCAGCCACCCCCCCGAGGAATTGTAAATCTCGGGGCAGCATTTAACAAAACAAAAGCAACCTGGAATTACATGCAGGTTTGGTTTTCTACATATTTACTTAATCTCCCAGGTATGTGGCCCCCTGTCAGATCAGCTGGCTTTGCTGGCCCTTTCACCCCCACCCCCCCCCCTGGCTCTCAACAGTTTAAGTTTCAAACGAATTCCCTGTTTTTGCTCTTCCTCTTCACAGGGCTGGGTGAGTCAGCCTGGCTAGGGTTGGAGTTGGGTGACAGCCGGCTCACCCTCCCCGCTCCCCGGCACCAGGTCTGGGGAAACTGGAGAAAGAGGTGCTGGGACTACCAAAAAGTTACAGGCGGCGCTGGGAGGCAGGGATCCCCTCCCAGGCTGTTTTGGGGGGTGGGGGTGCGGGGGGTGGGGACAGGGTTGAAGGTAAGAACAAGGGCTCTTTATCAGCTGCCGGTTCCCGTCCCCCCTCTCTCCAGATTTCCAAACACCTGGGCCTCCCAGCGCCTGTCAAGCCAGGCTAGACCATCAAAGACCACTTCCCCTTTTTTCAAACCCAAACCAAGTATATCCTCTCTCTCGGTGCCTCCAGCGCCGCAGCCGCCCAGGTTGGGGCTGGGAAGCGGGTTGCCAAGGAAAATACGAAGCGCCAGCAAGCAGCCGCTGGCTCCCAGCTCTCCCCAGGAGCGCACACACCCTCCACTCGCCGCGGCGGTGGCGAAGAGGGGAAGCGAGGAGGGGGGGACGCAACACCTTCCCGGGGAGGGAGGAATGTGGGAAATGGGTGGGTCTCCCAAGTTTCGGGGTGGGGGTGAACAGCCAGCCAAGCCACGGATCCTACGGGAGCAGACCAGCTCCGGACCTGCCAAAACAGACAGTCCAGGGCCCGGGAAATTTACAAGGTGAAACTGACTAGCTCAGCGTTCGCGGGTGGCGCAGAGAAGTCGGGCGGCGGGCGACTCTCAGGTCCCGGGCGCGGGTTCGGGCGGCGGCGGCAGGTGGGCGCACGCCCCCCCCCCCAACACACACACACACACACACACACACACACACACACACACACACACACCCCGCCTCCGCTCCCGTGGTCCCAAGCAACTCCGGCCCCCACCCGCGGGACTCGCCTCGCCCCCCATACCTTCCTGGCGCCGCGTTCTGCGAACTCGCGGGCGAGCTGGCGCCCGATGCCTCTGCCGCCGCCGGTGATGAGCACGTTCTCCCGAGACAGGTCCCGCAGCTTGGCGGGCAGCACCAGTCCGACGGCCGCCTTCGCCACCAGATAGATCATCTGGAGAGGGAACACCACCAACGCGCCCAGCCATTTCCACACCATCCTCCGCGCCGCGGAGCCGGGCAGGGCGGGGGGCGAAACTCCCCGAGCCGAACAAAACAGGAATTGAAAAAGAAAACACCTCCAAACAATAATAAATAAACGGAATGAGGGGCAGAGAGGCGTCCCACCTGGCCACTCTGGAAATCACCTCTTCCCAAGTGCAAAGCACCGGGTGAGAAAAAGAAAAAGAAAGAAAGGAAAAAAAAAAAAAAAAGCAAAGATAAATCCTCCTGGGGAGGAGAAAACGAGTCTCCGAAGGTTGGGACAGTAAGAGGGGTGGAGGGGGAGCCGGAGGTGGGAAGTTCTAACAAGAAGTTTCTTGCCCCGGCTGCCGTTTCGGCTGGGGAATTCGCAGGTAATGTTTACAGGCTGACAGAGGAGTTTAGGCAGAGGAAGGGGGGGAAAAGGGCACCAACCACACGCGCGCACCCTGCTACAGTCCCGCGGTTTCAAAGTGCAAGATGAAAAAAAAAAAAAAAAAAAGCTGTTTCCAAATTGTAGCGCTTCCCCACCCCTTCTCCAGGAAGGAAAAAAAAAAAAAAAAAGTGGGGGGAAAAGTGCTGGGAGCTCCCAATTTCAGCCCGCGAAAGGCTCCCGACTCATTGCTATTCTTGGGCTCAGGAAATTGCTTAAACGCGCTCTGATTGCCAGCAACGTGCAGCAGAAGTGGGGGGTCCGGGTGTCAGTTTCTTTACGTGCATGGCTCGCCCTCGCGCGCGCTCGCTCTCTCCGGCTCCCTCCCTCTCTCTTCCAGCCGCGGCTGGGAGTTGCCGCCCGATCCGGCTCCCTTTCTCTCCCTCGTTAGCATTTATTGCCTTCTTTTTGTCCTTTCCAACTTGGAGAGGGCCCGGGTGCGGAGCGCGCGTGGATCGGACACCCGGGTCTGCGCCGCCTTATTCATTCGCTCCTGGGGCGGCAGCGCGCGGAACTAGAGGGCGGCCGTTTTTCCCCCCATTTTTTTTTTTTTTTAATACCCCATTAAGTCTGATTGACAGTTAAAGTTGGTCGGAGGCTTCACTCCCGTTCCTCTGACTGGCTGCCGCGGCTTCCCCTCCCCCTGCGCGGTCGCGGGGCGCGCGCGCGCGCGCGCGGGCGCGCCCCCGGGTTCGCTCCGACGCGAGTCCTCCCGGGGCTGGCTCCCCTATTTGCAAGCCGGGGCTTGCCGGCGGTGCCTCTGAGAGCTCGCAGCTGTAACTCCAACGCGCTGGAACCGACTCCTGCGAACCGGCTCCCTCGTCGAGACATTCCTCCTGGTCCCGGACGCGGTCTCCCGGAGCGGGGGTGCCCCGGGGACCAGGTGACTGCCCCCCGGCGTTCGGGGCAGGCCCGGGGGAGCTCGCGCATGCCTTGATCCAACCAGGTCGCCCAGGGTTTAGGTCGGGCCGTTTGGCCGCCCCCCAGCCTGCAGGTAGGACCAGGAAGCCACTCCCGACCTTTGCCCAGACGTCTTCTGTCTTCACTTAGCGTGCACTTTCCCAAGCTGCGCCGGGAGTCTCGCGCTGATGGGGGAAACAGCTGGGGAGCAGGGTTTTGCTGTGAGGAGAAAAGGTGGGCAGGGTAAGGAACTCTGCCCCCAAGGTGCCAATAAAATCCCCATAAGATTAGGTGGGAGCGTATTTATTGCTCATCGGGGCTCGAATTACCGTGACTGACAGCAATTTCCTTAATAACAAAAGCCTGTAAACAAAACGTCCTGAGCCAGTGCCCCCTGTGCCGCGCTGGCGGCGCCTTCTCTCCGTGGCTCTCCTTGGGCTGCCCTCGCTGGGCACCCACCCTGTAGCCTCCTGTCTTCCCCCCAGGAAGCCCGTCGCCCCTGCTGGAGGGTGGGACCCAGCTCTGCCGAGCTGTCTGTTGCAGGAAGTCTGGGAGGTGACTCACTAAGCAGCAGCCCCAGTTAAAAGTGCTGATGGGACTTGCTTCCTGCTGCCCCCACGGGTCCAGGCCAGGAGGAGTGAGGGGGGAGCCAGGGAGCTGCGCTGCCATCTGGGTCAGCGGCTCTGCAGGCAGGTTTGTTCAGGCCTCCCCGCCCCACGTTCCCGGTGCCACCGCTGGAGTCAGCTCGGCCAATGCTGAGGACCCTTTGAGGAAGTCCTTGTGAGCTAGGCTGATTTGGGGAGAGGTGGCTGGGGTTTACCTCCTCCTCCGCTGCAAAGACCCCCCCCCCCCCCCCCGAGTTCCGGGGAGAAGTTCTGCAGGGGAGGATCTTCCAGGTGAACTGGGAAACTCTTACTCGGGAAGCAGCTGGGAGAGCTTGGGAGTGGGGTTGGATGAGAGACGCTCTGTCCTGCACGGAAAGCATACATGTGGAATCGAATGAACAAAAGAGGTCCAGAGACCTGGAAGCATGGAGCAGACTGACGGATCTCAGAGGGAAGGGGGGAGGGTGGGTGGAAGAGATTCACCAAAGAATTTCTATGCGTGTATGCATAGCTCGTGGACACAGACAGTAGACCAATGAAGGCCTGGGGTGGGGCAGGAGCCAGGTGGAGCGGGGCAAAAGGGTAAAAATGGGGGGGGGGGGCATCTATAATACACTCAATAAAAATAAATTGTAAAAAATGCTTATCTTCTGACTGTATCTCCCACTGACCATGCAATCTCCCACTGACCATTATCCCCATTTGCCAGGTTACCCTGCCAGGAAGTGCAGGAGGGAAGGATCTGAATCTAGACCCGATTTGTCTTCCCCCCCACCCCATTCAGGCAGGAGGGAGGAGAGAGGGGCAGGATGAGGCTCCCTCCGGCCTCCATCCAACCCTCCAGAAGTATGACTGAAAGGCAGGCCGTTGCCTTCATCCAACTCCCAGGCCACGGCTCAAGTCAGCACCTGGTTAGAGTGATTGCCGCCTCCTACCTCGGAGGGAGGTCTGTAAAAGTGGAAAAGGAATCCCAGCCCTGGAGAGACGGGCCCTTCCTACCCGGCCATGCCTGGTGTCTGCCAGGCCTGCCAAGAAGAAGGCTCAGAGAGTCTGGAGCTGGAAGGGGTGCGCTCAGCCTGGTCTCATCTGTTATCCTCGAGGCCACCTAGTGGCCGGGGTGTGATACTGCTCCGGCCTCCCGCCTCCCCCTTTTCTGCTAACCCACCAAGCTATCCTTTTCCTTTCAGGCCTCAAAAGCCTCCTGAAGACCTTAGCCCCAGGTCCCCACACACCCACTGCTTTATGGGGAGACTGAGGCACAGAGGTGTTAAGTAGCCCATACACACAGCAGCGGGCTCCCCTGAGGCCCCTGATCTCCAACCGGTTCGGACGCCAGACCCACCTGGTGACCAGAGTCCTACCTACATTTTCTCTGGGCGTGTGTCTGAGGGAGAAGGAGGTTGAGAACCCAAACTGACTTTAGCCGTATCAGGCCTTGTGCACAGGTTCGCACTTACTCTCCTTAACAGCCCAAGGGGGTGGGTGCCACTGTGCCATTTATGGGGAGGAAACGGAGGCTCAGCAAATCTGAGGAACTCGTGCAAGGCCACGCGGGGTGCGCCTCTTACTTTTCCGACCATCAGGATTGGGGTGAAATCAGAGTAAAAAGCAACGGCAGACAATCCTAAAAGGAACTGGGGTTGGACGGTGGCCGGGAAGCAGACGCCTCATTTCTACTTGTTCCACCTTCAGGGAGTGGGTTTTGTGGGCCTAGTATCCCTGCGAGCCTCAGGCCTCTCCCATCCTCGGTGCCCCAACAAGCGCTGTCACTTCCTCTGAGCTCCCCCCTCCCAGTTCTCAAGGAAGATGAGGGCGAGGGGTGCTGGCTGGGGTGCACAGCTCTCAGCCAGCACAGAGGGTCCCTGGGCTTGGCTTCAGTGAGAACTGCAAGGGACGCGAGCCTACTGCCCTCCCCTCGCACCCTCTCCCCCCCACCCCAGGTCCTTTGCTCCTGGTAGCCCCTCCCCCGCTTAGTTTCCTTTGGGGCAGGGGGTGGGGAACTTAACTCCAGGGTGAAGTTTGAATTTCACATCCCAGCCTGGGGAGAGGGCCCCACAGCCTCCCCCCCCCCCCCCAAAAACGTGAAAGGAGCCTTTGTGGGCCTGAAGGAGGAGGGAGGTGAGGTGCAGCCTGAGGAGCTGTTTCCATGACTCAGCCCTCCCGGCCCAGGGAGGTGTGAGGACTCAGCAGGGCGGGCTGGAGCGCCTTCCAGCCAGGCAGCCAGTTCCAGGATTATAGGTACCCCCTGCCCCCACCCGCCCTGAGAGAGCCACCTGTGACCTGCAGGGAACTTACTGGCCCTGGATGGGCCACCAGGCTGTAACCAGTCACCCCACTCCTCGCACCCCCAGGGCCAAGCCCCATTTTTTTTTTTTTTTTACTTACTATTGCATCCCCAGGGCCAAACACACATGTGAAGCCTTTTAACCAGGCACTTTGCTTATTACCATCTCAGCTGAGAGCTGGAAATAAATGGGTCTCAAGCCTTGCCTTCTACCTTTACTTACCTGAGGCTTAGAGGAGTTAAGAAAGTCCTTCAAGATCTCAGGGCTGAGAGAGGGCGGTGGGAATTGAACCCTGGTCAAATGCTCAGCTCTGGCTGCTTTATCCTTGGGTTGCTCTCAGAACACATAGGACCACCGGGGAGCTTGTCAAAATGCAGGTTCCTGGGCTCCCAGCCTAGACTTCCGGGACTAGCATCCTGGCGGGAGGGGGAGGAGGGGGCAGGGATCCGAGGACAGGCGATTGTTCTGGAACCTCCAGTGCTGCCTCTCCATGGCCCCTCCTTATTTCCAGCCCTGCACACAGGACACATCCTAAGTGCGAAGGAGGGAAGGGCGCATGCGGGGATCAGAGAGGCAAGGAAGCCTTTCCATCAGTCAGTCAGACACCACCATCGCACCCTCACCTGGGCAGCCCCCTAGGGGCTGGGAGGCCATTCCTCACCTGGGCAGCCCCCTAGGGGCTGGGAGGCTAGGCGATGAGGCAGCTGTGTTAGAGAGCACCACATGGGCTAGTTCTGGCTTGGGGTTCCGGCAGCTTTACTTCAAATCCCAGCTTCCTCACTTGTAAAGGGAGGATAATAATGACAATAGGGTTGGCAGAGCTCAGGAAATGCCATTGTGGGCCCTGCAGGCCACGTCCTTTGCGTGTTGCTGGGGAGCTGCCTCCCGCCGACCAGCAGCTACCTGCCACCCCACACCCACCAGCACCCTTTCCCCAGGACCTTGCTCTTTGGCCAAGTAACCCCTGTTCATCTTCCAAGGTTTCCTTTAGCTCGTGGTATCGTTTTCCAGGAAGCTCTTCCCAGCTCCTGCCCCTCCCTTCAGTCCCCAATGTCTCTGTCCCAGGCCTCCCAGGGGTCCCTCCTCTTGGCCCTGACTTCCTTCCCTCCCAGCACAAGCACACTGTCATCGCTGGTTTTCAGACTGGGGCTGGGCGGGTGGGGTGGGGTGAGGTGGGGGGCAGAGGGGTTTGGTGGGTCTGTGGCCCTGCAGTGGGTCCGTGCTCACCTTCTCACAACTGGTGATTTTGTGTTCAACTTGGTTTTCATAAGGGAAGTCGGATCTGTGGTTGCCCCAGTGAAGAAACGGAGTCGCTGAGACAAAGCTTCCGAGCAAAGGCAGTGACATCTTTCAAACGTATCTCCATTCACTCACTCATCATGCATTCACTCACTCACTCATTCATTCATTCCCTCTTTCATTCATTCACCCTTTCATTCATTCGTCACATATTTACTGAGCGGTTGCCGTGTGCCAGGCCCTTTCCGATGTTGGAGAGACAGCAGTGGCAGGGACAGCACAGTTCCTGCCCTCGCGGGGCGGGCATCTCCATTGGCAGGAGGCGCAGAGTGCCAGGTGGGCGCAGAGAGATAGGGTCCCGGGGGGCCAGCGTGATGATATGGGGGCACAGGGTGATGGGGGTGTGTGGGGGACAGAGTGATGGGGGTGGGTTGGGCAGCTGTTAAACCAGGGAAGGCCTCTCTGAGGCGACCTTGGGGCGAGACCTGAATGAAGTGGGGAATGAAACCTGAGGAACTCTGAGCAAAGAGCCCCCGAATGGAGGGGAAGGAAGGACCAGGGCAGGAGGCTGCGTGGTGGGCTGGAGCAGCCAGGCGGGGCTGGAGGGAGCAGGAGGGGGGTGGGCGGGGCCACTCCCAGGGCTTCCAGGCTCCGTGTGGCCCTGGACCAGGGGCATCGGTGTGGTGCTGGACCAGGGGCATCGGTGTGGTGTGGACCAGGGGCATCGGTGTGGCGCTGGACCAGGGGCATCGGTGTGGTGTGGACCAGGGACATCGGTGTGGTGTGGACCAGGGGCATCGGTGTGGTGTGGACCAGGGGCATCGGTGTGGTGTGGACCAGGGGCATCGGTGTGGTGTGGACCAGGGGCATCGGTGTGGTGTGGACCAGGGGCATCGGTGTGGTGTGGACCAGGGGCATCGGTGTGGTGTGGACCAGGGGCATCGGTGTGGTGCGGGGCCAGGGGCATCGGTGTGGTGCGGGGCCAGGGGCATTGGTGTGGTGTGGACCAGGGGCATCATGGCACCAGGCACGCCGTGTGAGACGTGCTGAATCCCAGGCCCAGGCCTCCGGAGTCCGAGTCTGCATTTTATTTTGACAACTCCCCTCCTATGCCCGCCAGGTAGTTCTATGCACACTGAAGTTGGAGGAGTGCTGAGGGAGGGTCCTACAGGCCACGGGGACGACTGTGGGTTTCATTTCCAGTGTGACAGGAGCGGAGGGGAGGTGGGGGGCTCCGTGTTCTAGAAGCCGTGTTCGGCTGCTGGGTCCAGAACAGCCTGTGGGGGGCCAAGGGTGGACGCAGGGACAGAGGTGAGGAAGCGGCCCGGGATGTTCAGGGAGAGATGGCCACAGCTCCCAGGTGCACGGTGGGTGGGCAGGGCACCTGGACACACACACACACACACACACACACACACACACACACACACACACACAGCTTTATGGGACAGCTGGCTACTTTGCCCGGGCAGAACGAGCTGGCAGTGTTGAGTGAGGGGGTTGGATTTGGAGAGCCTCCTGGTCTAGCAGAGAGCAGTGTTCCCTGAAGTTCAAGATGGGCTACCTTACGGGGGGTCGGGTGGGGGGGTGTGGCATCTTTGTGGAGATGGACGCCTGGGGGGGGGGGCATGAGCTGTATGAGACAGCTTCAGACGTGTGGCAAGTGAGTGGGAAACAGCCTTCAGACGTGCGGCAGGTCCCCATGGAGAGGGGACACGGGTCTGCCAAGGTTGGAGACGTTTAAAAACCTCATAAAACACCTTTCCTTTCTAACCCAGAACATTTGCCAGCGGGCCCCTTTTCTCCTTGGTGAGGACATATAGGTTAATAGGATTGGACGAATTTTTTGAAAGACCCAAAGCAGGTAGAATGGCTCCCTTCAGACCATGAAATCCTCCCCCACAGGGGAGCGTTTTCCGTGGAGTCATGTCTCCCGTCCTCTGCAGGCTGCGTGCCGCGCACCCGAGGTTCCCTTCCCATGACTGTCCTGAACCCCAGGCAGGGGCAGCAGGGCGGGGGGCCAGACGTGGCCTGTGGACTGCAGTTTGCCAATTTCTGCCCTGGCACATCACACATCAATCGATCAAGACGAAGAAGTCAGTGAAGCATGAACCCCGGGAAAGCAGCCTCCGTTTCTTGCCTCTTTCTGGAAATGTGTTCACAGGGACCCACCAAGTCACCATCCGCTGTGAGCAACAGAGGGTCCCGGGGGAGACTGAGTCCACTGAGAAGTGGAAAACCGAAAGCAATGGACATGAGAGTCCAACAAGGGATTGAAGTCATCACAATTAGCGAACATTCACTGAGAGCTCACACACTCCGGGTGCTGTTTCTAGCTCCTCAAACATGATAATTTGGTCCTAACAGAGGAGGACATTGAGACGCCCCCGGAGGCCACAGGCTCGTACACACTCAAGCAGGAGGTAAGAACTCTCGGGGTCTGACTTGGGATCCTGGTGTCTCCCCTTCATTGCCTCCCAATAATGGACACCCCTAAATCTATTACATTTCTGCCATTTACTCTAAGGGCTCCCAGAGATGACCAAGAAGGCCCAGTCCATGCCTTCGGGTGCGGACAGACGTGAGGCCCTTAGCTTTGCTCATGCTCCCTGGATCCTCCGGACTCCATTTCCTTGGCCACATCTGACCTCCTGCCCCTCGGGGCCTGTCGGCCCTGGCTCCACTGTTGAAAAGCTCTCCCCTCCCCACCCCCCCGTGGGCAATGATTTCAGTGTCTCATTGCCTATTGCACTCGTCAGTTTACAAAAACAAGTAGGAAATAGATGAGCAGAAGTGTGGATGTTCCTAATATGGAGATTGTCTTTTTTTAAAAATATATTTTTATTGATTTTTTTACAGACAGGAAGGGAGAGGGAGAGAGAGTTAGAAACATCGATGAGAGAGAAATATCAATCAGCTGCCTCTTGCACACCCCCTACTGGGGATGTGCCTGCAACCAAGGTACATGCCCTTGACCGGAATCGAACCTGGGACCCTTGAGTCCACAGGCCGACGCTCTATCCACTGAGCCAAACCAGTTAGGGCTGGAGATTCTGTCTCTTAAATGTAAGAAACTGAATAATAATTGTTATGTTACCTTAGAGTGAGCACTTAGTAGGCATCATGCCTCATGTGGATTATCTCCTGTGGCCATCCCAGCCACCTGCTGAGGGACAACAGGTGTCATCTGAATTTAATGGATGGGGAAGCTGGGGCCCAGAGCGGCGTACCTTGTCCACGCATGCAGTGTTAAGTGGCGTTGCTGGACACGAATGGGGTAATCAGGCCTCCTGGATGTGGTGACGCTGCCCGTTGGGTGCCTGTTGAGCTTCCTCTGGGGCGGTCGATTACAAAGGAAAAGAGCAAGAACAACCCCCCAAACATGTGCACGATATTCACAATATACACCATTCAAAATGTAGGCCACAGAGCGGGGTGCAATTGGGAATGTTATACATTTTTTTTTTTTTTTTTTTAGCTCCTGGGAAAGAGCTCTATTTCCCCACAGTCTTAACAGTAAAACCCTTAAAGTGTTAGGATACAAATTCGTCGAGCCAGTATGATCCCCCTTTTGGAAAGAAAAGAGCTATGGTATATATGCATATTTATTTCATTACCACTTGGCCAGGACTCACTGCGTGTGAGGCAACTCACTAAATGCTTCGGATTCATTTAATTTAATCTCATTTAATCAAAATGGTCCCCTTGAGGTAGGCTCTACATTCCCCATTTAGATCTGTGGACTTGAAGGTCAAGCAGCGTGGCCAAGGTCATGGAGTCACGGAGTGGCAGGTATGGAATTCAAAGTTGGCTCTGTTTTCCTTCAAAGTCCTTTTCTCTGCTTCCTTCTCACCCTGCTCTGGCTCTTTGTCTTTCTCTCTCTGTCACTCCCTCCCCACACACGCACACGCACATGTGTGTACACACAGAAAGAAGACAGAAAAGAAACACGTCAGAGTGTTAGCGGTGGCAGTCTCTGGATGGCAGAAGAGGTGATTTTCATCTTTTTAAAATGCCTTTTTACATATCCCCAACGTTCTAGAGCGAGTTTATATTCAGAGAAACCCACTCAATGATCTTTTTGTCAAGTTTGCTTGTTTTAGAGTCAGCAGGAGGCAGGGGTTCTGGTGTGAGGCCACAGAGCCCCTGACCATGGGCCTCTTTAAAAACCTGCTAAAAAACCAGACAGGGGAGCCAGACCTTTGCGTTTGGAACTGCCTAATCCGTCCTATAATACCTTCCTTTGTAGGCAAGTTCTGCGCGCAAATCCCGTAAAATCCCATATCGGGGAGCTGACGCTGAGCCTGCCCAGAACAAAATCTGCTAATGATCGCTGCTTGCCAGGAGTCTGCAGAAATGATCAGCGTGTCACGGCCCCCACGCCTGCCTCCTGCCTGAGCCGTGCTAATAAGGACTCTTTTCAGGAGTTTATAGAAACACTTTGTTCGGACCACGTTGGGTCTCTATTTCATCTAACTGGAGCGCTGCACGTCTGTGGGGCGGGAAGGGGCTGAGGACCCAGCGGAAACCACGGGTTTGTAAACGCAGCGATAATAACGTACCCACCTCCCCCCGGGGGCTGGACCTTCTCTGGCGCTGCTTTGGGGGCTGGTGGCAAAAATGGGACAGAGTGGGTGGAAAGGTTGGATGCCCTACCTGGAAGCCGGGCCTGGGTGTGGGTGCCCGGAATGACCTTGGGCAAGTTGTTTTCTCTGTGCTTCCATTCCCTAAGATTGAGAACGAGGGTTCTACTAAGGACCTCGCAGGGCTGTTGTAAGACCGAAAGGGCTGCCTGACATTCCTTCCCCGTCCCCACTACAGTGCCCCTGGATGGTTACCTCCTGCCTAGGTTTTCATAGCTCAGTGTTTAAAAGTTTTTACACTCTAGGGCTGAAAAGACTTACAGAAAGGTTGCAAAACTTGAACCAAGAACTGTTGAGCCTCAGAGGGAAGGCCGGGGAGGGTGGGTGGGAAGAGATCAACCAATGAACTTGACTGCATAGATGCATAACCCTTGGACACAGACAATGGGGTGGTGAGGGCCTGGGGGAGGGGGCAGGATGGGAGGGGGCTGGAAGAAGTCAATGGGGGGAAAAAGAGGACCTACTACTGTGTACTACTTTCAACAATAAAGATTTTTTTTAAAAAGTGAAAAAAAATGGAAACAAGAATTTCAGTGTGGTCTTCACTCATGTGTTAGTTAACATGTTACATTTGCTGTGTCTCTCCATCATCTATCTATCTATCTATCTATCTATATCTATCTATCTATCTATCTATCTATTTATCTATCTATCTATCTATCTATCTTTCTTGTTTTGAGGGTACATAGCAGACTGGATTGCTCCATAGTCCCAAACACTTGAGCGTATATGTCTCAAAAACAAGAACTATTACATAACGACAGCACTTTTTTAAGAATCAAAATCAGGAAGCGGACATTGATAGAATACTGTTATGTAATCCACCGGCCTATTCAGATTTTGCCCGTTGTGTCACGATCGTCTTTCATAACAAAAGACAAACACGTTTTTTCTGGTCCGGGATCCAGTCCAGAGGAGCCCGGGGAACCCCGTCGGCGAGCCTCCTTTGACTGCTTTCATCTGGTCGTCTGCCTTCCTTCGTCTCCCGTGACCTTGACATTTCTGAAGAGCACCGGTTGTTATGCTCTTACATCCACACGTGGGAACCCTCATCCCGAACACCCCGGAATTTTATTGTATTTGGTGGCAGGACCTTGAAAAGGGTGATTAAGTCAAAATGAGGCTCTTAGGATGAAGAGACCCCAGGGATGTGCGTGCACAGGGAAACGTCCCTGTGAGGACACGGGCCAAGGAGAGAGGCCTCCGGAGACACCAACCCTTTATCTAGAACCTTCGGCGTCCAGACTGTGAGAACATGCGTTTCTATTGTGTGAGGCGCCCAGGCTATGGCGTGTGGTTATAACAGCGATGGGGGGCCTGGTGCCGCACGCGCACTCACATGCTGGCCTCCCTCACCCGCGAGAGGGCGGGGATGATGTCTGAGCCGTCTTGTCCCCAGCGCCCAGCACAGGGCCTGCACAGTGGAGGTGGGCAGGAGGTCAATGGGGAGGGAATTGATGAATGAATGAATGAAATGACTATTGATTCAACTGAGACAAAGGAGAAGCAGGGTGCCGCTGCATCAGGGAAGTGGGGATTGCTCAGGGCAGGGAAAGGGGGTGGGGATGAAAAGACCACCCAGGCCCCCTGTCCCCAATGCCTAGAGGCCCCAGGCTATGCTGTTGTCCTGTGACCAGGCGTCTTGAGGAGGCAGGTCTTGTGTGTTTCAAGTTCCGCCTGGGGTGGGCCAGAGCTCCTCACTGGGGCTGGCATCCTGGGCACTTGTGCCCCCCGCTCAGCCTTATGCTTTTTCTTTTTTAAAAAATATGTTTTTCTTTAATTGATTTCAGAGAGGAAGGGAGAGAGAGAGAGAGAAACATCAATGATGAGAGAGAATCCTTGATCAGCTGCCTCCTGCACACCCCACACTGGGGATCAAGCCTGCAACCTGGGCAGGTGCCCTGACTGGGAATAGAACTGTGACCTCCTGGCTCATAGGTTGATGCTCAACCACTGAGCCACACCAGCCGGGCCAGCCCAATGCTTTTTAACCACCCTTCTCCCCACCCCCACCCCCGAGGTGGCACTCTGCCTCAGCTCCTTTCAACTAGTGAGTTGAAAGATTAACCCCCCCACCCTTCACTCCAAAATTTATATCTGCATCCTAATCTGGAATGTGATTGAATTTGGGAAAAGGTCTGTACAGATGTGGTTAAGAATCTAGGTCATCTTGGATGATCCCAATAGACTTCCAGTCCAATGACGTGTGTCATTATAAAAGAAGAGAGACACACAGAGATGAGGGTTCGGCCACGTGACCACAGAGGCCGCGCTCTGGGTGACTCGGTCATGGCCGAGGAGCCACCGGAGCCGCCAGAGGCCGGAGGCACGGTCCTCCTTCCCAGCCTCAGCGGGAGCGTGGCAGGCCCGCACCTTCACTGCCGCACCTCTGGCCTCTAGAACTGGGGGGAACGCATTCTGTTGTGTTAAGCCAGATGGGTGGTAAATTTGTCACAGCCGCTGTAGGAAATGAACACACCTGCCTTCCCCCGTACCTGCTGCCGCACCTGGCTCACGTTTCTTCGTGCTCCTGGGCCTTGGCCTCCACACCTGGGCAACAGGGGCATCTGTGGTGTCTACGTCGGGGGTGGGGGGGGGGGTGTGTGAGGACTTAATGAGATGTTGTAGGTAAAGCCTTCAGAGAAAGGCCTGGCCCCCCTACGTGCCCCTCACCTGGCAGAGAGCATGTAAGGTTATGTTAGCCAAGCGTTCTGGCCCTCTGTAGGATGGATTGTCACACCCTCAACAGCGTGGTAGCCTTGTGATGAAGGAATGGCGGGATCTCACTGTGGTCAGACTATGGGAAAGACCCCTCTCCATGTCATCTTTAACACCCCATTAAAGGGAGGGCAGGATCTCGCTGTGTCAGACCACAGCCTCTGGGTCAGGTTCCCTGGGTTTAGATGCCTGCTCTTGTGACTCACTTGCTGTGTGACCTTGAGCAAGTTAATGACCCTCTCTGTGCCTCAGTTTCCTGACCTGTAAATGGGCACAGTGTCCCCCGTGCTACGACTCCTCGGTGTTTGTAAACGCTCAGGCTGGGGCTGGGAAAGCCCCGTGTGGCTGTTCAATCAATGTCAGCCTCAGTAAGGAGGGCGTTCCTTTGACTTTGAAACCCAACCAAGTTTCCACTGGAAGCAAAACTGCCTCTTCGCTGCTTGCCTCCGAAGGCAGCTCACCCCCCATGAGGGTTCTCGGCTGCACGCTGCTCAGGATCTTCCCAGCAGACACTGGGAGGCGAGACAGGTGGATGGGAGCCTCCTCCCTTGCCCGCCCCGCCTCCTCCCCCCCCCCCCCCCCCCCCGTGGGCCTGGGGGTGTGAGCTCTCCCAGGCCAGGCATGGAAACTGCTTTGGCCCAAATAGCAAGTCACTTGTCTGTTTTCTCAAGGGCCCTGCCCCCTGAATGCTTGGAATTCTTGGCTAAGGGAGTGTCCCCAAGGGGTCTGCTCCAGGGCTGGGTCATGGGCTGGACTTTAGCGCAGGGAGCTTGGGCTGCAGCCCAGGGAGTGGGGTGGGAAGGGCGAACCAGGACAAGGATTCCCACTGTCCCGTGAGGCCAGGGCATCCTGGCGGGGCTCAGTCTGCTCCTCATTTTCCCCAGTAGTTGGTGTCCCGGAATTTCTCCTTGTATGGGGGTGCGTGGAGTGGGCACAGGAGCAACCACTGGGCACACCCCAGGGAAGGCTGCCCCACTCCTGAGGGACCAGCCGGGGAAGTAGGGACCCAGGACCCTTCCAAAGGGGAGGGCGTCCCTGGATGGCTGCCCGGGGCCTTAGTGAGATCCGGGCAGGTTTCAGCCTCCCTGACTCCAGTGTTCTCACCCGCAAAACGGGGTTCAAAACATCACCCCCAACACGGCTGGGATTCTAAGCCCCCAGCTTGCTGTGCTGCGAGTCCCCAGGAGACTCGGGGTGTCTTAGGAAACAGGGTGAGGCCCGAGCTGGGCAGGACGTCCTGTCCTCAAGACATAACAGGAGTCCAGCTGGCGTGGCTCAGTGGTTGAGTGTCGACCTATGAACCAGGAGGTCACGGTTTGATTCCCGGTCAGGGCACATGCCCAGATTTCGGGCTCGATCACCAGTGCGGGCGTGCAGGAGGCAGCCAGTCAGTGATTCTCTCTCATCATTGATGTTTCTATCTCCCTCGCCCTTCCTCTCTGCAATCAATAAGCAATAAAATAAAGACACAACAGAGCCTCACTGGCTGGAAGCAGGAAGCATCAACTTACCACCCAGAATGCCCTGGGCTGTTTTTCCCTCCGGTGTCCGTGGTTTGGAACCTGGTTCTGAACCCCACTGTGATCAACGATGCCCCACGGGTCTCCCAGTGTCTAATTCCAGAAAGGCACCCCCTACCCACTACGGTCTGTGGGGCCTGGCCTCCGTCCACCTGTCTGTCTACCGGTTCATCTGTCCTGTCCATCTATCCATCACGGAGCCTGCCCAGTCTAATTAGGGTCCCGTTAGCGCCAATTACCTTCTGCTTTCTGGCTCTGTAAATGTGAGCAGGTTAGGCAACCTGGGCCTTGGGGTCCTCCCCTGTGAAGTGGGGATGACATCCAAACCTACCTCTTGGGGTGATCTCAGGCATAAATAAGCCATGCATGTAAGGCACTGAACAGCTGCGCCTGCCCATAGTAAGCAAGAAACTAAGGTGGGACCTTATTTATTATTGTTGTTGTTGCTGCTGCTATTATTATGTTGCTATGGGAACCTGCATGAAATGAACACACAGCCTCACTCACTTGGAGGAAACCACGTTGTGGTGATCTGGGGAAACTGATACCACCTTGCACCCATCTTGCAGAATCGGTTTCATATTTGTGTGCTCAGCTCCACTGGCTATCGGTAGGACACGGGCTTGGCAGTCCTCAGCAAATGGCAATGAGTTATCCGTTGCATGACTGCCCTGAGCGCCTAGAGTTCTAGCCAGGAGCCACCGCACCTGATGGGCTACAGGACCTGTGCTTCCGTATCTCCTCGGGCTTAGGACATTTCAGGACGACGTCGCACCTGCCCACTGCTGTGCTCACAGCTCCCTGCAGTCTGAAGTCCCACCCAAGCGAAATCCATAGCCTCAGTGAAGCCATATGGGGTGGAGGTCATGGGAAGAGAATGGGCTGGGAGTGAAAACCCCAAAGCTCGGAGCTCTCCTCGTCCTGTTCGTCCTCTGGGCCCCTATATTGGGAGGAAGGAAGAATATTGGTTAAGATTGTGGACTCAGGATCAAACTACTTAAATCAAATCCCTGCCCCAATGCTTAGTCAAGGGCTTCCCTTCTTTGAGACTCAGTTGCTTCATCTGTTCCATGGGGATAACACATACCCTACAGGCTTCTACTGACGTGTAAATAAGATGATATTCTGAGAGCACTTGGCACAGTGCCTGGCACATAGTAAGTGCTCAGCAAATATTCTTATTCTCCAGTAGGTTCAACCTCTTCCCCTTCCTCTCTGGAATACAACATGGCAAAAGGTTTGCTGACCTCTTTGAACCCGGCTCTGTGCACTCTCCATTTCCTGGCTTCTGTGCCCTGGGAGAGCATGCGATCTTTGTCCTGTATTCTATTGATATGGTAGGTATAGTACATGAATTAAATTTCATGCGTTAAACCAACTTTGCATTCCTGGAATAAATCCCAGTTGGTGATGAACCCCTTTTATATGTTGCTAGTCAGTTGACTAGTATTTTATTGAGGATTTTTCTAAGTATATTCATAAGGACCATTGGTCTAAAGTTCTCTTTGGATACCTTTGTCTTTGATATCGGGGTAATACTGGCCTCAGAATGAGTTGGGAAGTGTCCTATTTTTCAGAAGAGTTTATGAAGGATTTGAGTTTGCTGTTCTTTGAGAGAAATTACCAGTGAATCCTCCTCCTTCCGTTGATCACTCTTGGAGTTCCCTGAGCTTCTTGGGTGTGTATAATGTTTTACATCAAATTTAGGTAGTCCTCAGCCATTATTTATTGGACTATTTTCCTGTTTCTTTTTCTCTCCTTTGGTACTCCCATTACACGCATGTCAGGGCGATGTTTCCCTGTCCTTAGAGGCTCTGTTCATTTTTCTTCATACGTTTCCTCTGTGTGCTTTTGATTGCATGATCTCCATCAGGCTAACTTCAAGTTTGCCGATTCTTTCTTCTGCCGGCTCAAATCCACTGTGGAGCCCCTCTTGTGAATATTTTATTTCAGCGTTGTACTTTCCCATTCCATAATTTCACTTTGGTCATTTTTTAAAATATTTTTTTATTGATTTTAGAGAGGAAGGGAGAGAGAGAGAAAGATAAAAAACATCAATGATGAGAGAGAATCATTGATCGGCTGCCTCCTGCACGCCCCCACACTGGGGATCGAGCCCACAACCTGGGCATGTGCCCTGACTGGGAATTGAATCATGACCTCCTGGTCAGCGCTCAACCACTGAGTCACACTGGCCGAGCATCACTTTGGTCATTTTTAAAAATAATTTGTATCACTTTGTTGGTATTCTCTCTTTGAAATATTGTCATCCAATTTTCCTTTCCTTCTTTATGCCAGTCTTTAGCGCTTTGAACATATTTGAAACAACTGCTTGGAAGTCTTTGTTAAGTCTGACATCTGGGTCCTCTCCACGGCAGTTTCTGTTGTCTGTTTTTTCCTCCGTGTGGATCACACTTCCCTGTTGCTTTGTGTGTCTCCTGATTCTTTTGCTGTTGGAAACTGGAGATTTTAGATATTATACTGTCGCAGTTCTGGTTCTCCCCACTCCTCCCTGGGCTTGGTGCTCATTGTTCGCTTAGTGACTTGGAAGGACTATTTTAGTCATGTCTATTTCCCACAATGCAGCTGGCTTCTGATGTCACTCCTGGGGGGTGGGCAGCCTCGGGCGGAGTACAGACAGCCTGGATGACATTGTTTTCATTAGAGCTCTCTGACTTTCCCTGGTCTGTCTGTTAAACTGTCTGTCTCTGTTGGTGTCACACCCAACTGTCAGCCTCCACCAATTGCAGGCTAATTGCTCTATTGTTTTCAATAATGCCCATGGGCTCCCATTGCTCCTCAGGCTTCTCCATTGGGTTTCTGGCATCTGAAGTGTGGGTAGCTGTTCCTGTCTTCAGACCCTGCAGTGTGTGTGGCTTGTCTGGCTCCGAGCTCCTGCAGGGCAGATGGCTTCCCAGGCCTCCCTCCTACAGTCGTTTCTGGCCCAGCCCCCTGCGTAGCTCCATTCCAGGGTGCCTCCAGCAAGATGCCTCCCTGTAGAGAAATGGTTTTACCCAGCACCCAAGAGGGGAGATTTACAGCAAATTCTTTGGTTGTGGGGAAGGGTAGATGCCAACAAGTGCCACCGGGACAACAGCAGAGCAACTTCTTTGCCAGTTCAGTGAGTCACGCTAGGCCCTCTCCAGCAAGCTCTGGCCCTCAGCCCTAGGGGCTGGGAGGTGGTCTTCCTTGGGTGAGCCATCTCAGCCTGAGGGGTAATCGTTGTTCCTCCTACCTGCAATCCCTATATTTCTTTGAGCTCTTTACTTGTTGCTAGCCAGTCTCTTGCGATACCCTTACCCTGTGATAGTTAATAATTCCTTTTATTGTACTTTCCCCCACACACTGCAGAAGCCAGACACTAATGAAGCCACGTGTGCCGAGCCACATGTGCTGAGCCACGAGTGCTACAGGAGCCTACATGTGAGCCCCTGGAACCAGGAAAGCTGAGCCCTTCTCTCCCGCGCTGTCACTCCAGTGCCCTTTCCTGACAGTGCTTCAGTGGCAGGGGCCAACCAAAACTACTGAAAGGTTCCAGCTCCATTTGCACAGAGCAGACCAAAACTATTGAAAGGTTCCAGCTCCATTTGCACAGATCAGATAGAAAGTGAGAGTTTGGTACCAAGAGGCAATCCATTGATAACTGGCAAAACCCCAAACTTACAGAATAATCAGCTGAAGACTAGCTGGAGAGAACCCTGAGAACCAAGGATGGAAAGTAGAGGCGCACAGATACTGGTCTGCCAATTGATGGAGGAAGCTTCTATTAGACACTCCAATGGGATAAGAATTTTAATTATTGCTGAGTCAGCAGCACAGCCACCAAGCACATAGATTATCATGAGCATTGTGCTAAAAATACCCCACTTCCTTTAGCCCCACAACTTTATACTGACAGCACTGATGTGATGATGTACCTGCCAGTCTAACTTTCTCTGTTTTACTGGCAAATTTAGCATGAGCCTCCGCTAAGGCCATTAACAGCACTGGTGTTTTGTGTACTTATCCAAATATGTAAATACTAGAGTCCCGATGCACGAAGATTCGTGCAAGAATGGGCCTTCCTTCCCCTGGCTGCCGGCACCGACTTCACTCTGGCTGGAGCCACCTTTTTGCTCCGGCCTGGAGCCACCTTTCCACCTTCCCACACTGCCCAGAGGCCCGGAGCGGCTGGGGCAGTGCAGAATGCCTGTGTTGTCGCCATGGCGACGATGCAAGCGTCCCGCCCCGCCCCCTGCCACTTGGTGCCTGTGTATGCAAATTAACTCACCATCTTTGTTGGGTTAATTTGCATACTCACTCCTGATTGGATGGTGGACGTCACAAAGTACAGTCAATTTGCATCTTACTCTTTTATTAGTGTAGATGGTCCACACAATAAAACAGCACCAAACGAAAACTGGTGAAAATTCACTGAGAAACAAACAAACAAAACCTCAAGCTCACAGAAGAAGAAACCAAGATACAGAGAACAGATTATAACTTACCTGAGGCCAGGAGGAAAGCAGGATTCTAACCCAGGCCGGCTGGCACCTGAGTGGGTGCTCTCAACATTGGCCATGCTGCCTCTCTCCATGGCCTGGATTGGAGCATTAGAGTGGGGTCAGGGCAGCCGAGGGGAATGAGAGTGATTTGTGCACCAGGACCACACTCCGGTGAGGAAGGCTGGCCACGGGTCTCCTGTCTTATGATGCAAAGATCAGGCCACAGCGGCCTATGCAGCCACAGTGGCCTCTCCCTCGGCTGCCCAGGTGCAGGTGCCTTTGGGCCTGACTTCTGCAGAGCCTTTGGGAAGCACATCTCTCAAGACTCCCCCTGGTGGCAGGATCCGCTTTCCTGGTCTCGCATTTCTTAGGGAAGTACTGGTAGGTCCCCCAGCGCCCACTGGCCTGGTTGGGTTTACACCTAAAAATCCAGGTCCGGCCCTAGCTGGTTTGGCTCAGTGGATAGAGCATCTGGCCTGTGGACTGAAGGGTCCTGGGTTGGATTCTGGTCAAGGGCACAAGCCCAGGTTTCGGGCTCGATCACCAGTAGGGGGTGTGCAGGAGACAGCGGATCAATGATTCTCTCTCATTATTGATCTCTCTCTCTCTCCCTCCCTCTCCCTTCCTCTCTGAAATCAATAAAAAATATTTGTAAAAAACCTGTGCTTGACACTTATTTAAAAAAAAAATCAGGTCAGGTCACGGTTAGTCCAAAAACAGTGGGAGAAGGAAACAGCTCGTATAACCTCCCCAAGTGCTCCTGACACAAGTTCCCAAGCTGCCCCCGCCCCCCGCCCATAGCCACCCGCTCCACTGCAGCCACACTGCACGTCTGTGCTGCAGACACACCAGGCTCCTCCCTCTCTGCATCCTCTGCCCTTGCTGTTCCCTCAGCCTCAAAAGAGGGACCCACATCTCCTCGACTTTGCGAGACTGGCGACCCCTTGTTCATTCTCCCGGTCTGATCTCAAATGGCCCTCCCCAGTGGCCTCCCGAACATCGTATCTGAAGAACCCTCTGCCCACTCTACTCCCCCTCCGGTCCCCCACCTCCAGCCCTGACGTCATCCTTTTAAATCACCTCCATGCCTCTTATCACTCCCCGGACCTATCCTCTTCCTTGATGTGTTTCCTTATTTACCATCTGTCTCCCCCCAACTAGAAATGGAAACTCCGAGGGTGCAGGGAAGACTTCCAATCTGTAGCTGCCGTATCTCCCTGGAGCCTGGCCCGGGCTTCTTATTTTTGAAGGACTGTATGAGTGTGTGAATACATAGATGGGTGACTAATTGGATGAGAGGATGTGTTTATGGACAAATGGATGGATGGATGAATGGATAGGTTGATGGGTGGATGGACTCATGAGAGAAAATTTACCCATGTAAAGAGGTCTGCTTAGTTAGTCCATTACATCATGTCCCCCTGAGATTAGGATGTACTGCCACCTGGTGGTGGAAATAACAACATCTGAATTTGCCTTGGGCTGCTCTCCCTTCTTCAGAAGTTAACTATCTCCCATCTACTGGCCTCACCCTTGTCTGGGATCACTCTTCCCTTTCCGAAGCCCCCCGGGAGCACCCCATTAGTTGGCTGGGACTGTGGCCTTGCCTCTGCAGAGTGATGATGTCATTTCTGAAGTAAAACCAGGGCTTATTCGGTAAACATTTACTGAGCGCCGACTTCGTGTCAGACCGTCTCCCAGGGACAGGGGACGCTGGAGAGCAAGCAGGGTCCCCATGGAGCGGACTCTAAAGAGGAGCCGGACAATGAGAGGAGACGAATAGGCAGGTGGTTTTCCATGGAGGCAGCACGGGGCCGTGGCGTGGAGAATGGCGCAGAGGACTGTACCGTGAACAGTAAGACACGACTGCGTGTTATACCGAAAACTCAGGCCTGCCAAACACCGTGCCTCTTTTTCAGAGTCAGCAGGACGAGGTCCAGCAACTTGTCCTTCACTTGGGAGGGAAAATTTCAATATGTGCCTGGCGGCTGAATGTCCGGGAAGTCTGCGGAGGGCGTCTGAGTGTCCAGGTTTTGGTGGAATGTGTCTCCCGCCTTCTAGTGTGTGTACGTCTGTGCCAGTTACCCAGAGCTGCCCCTCGGCCGAAATGCCGCTTTCCATTGCCCGCTCTCTGACTGCAGAGATGGGCCTTTGGACTGTCTTTCCCTGTCAGCTGGCACGGCTTAAGCTGTGTGAGCGGAAGGCCCCGGCAGGATGGCAGGGGCGGGACCGGTTTCTCTCCCTGGATCCCCGGGGCTCCTCTTGTCTGGATCCTGGGGCTCATGGTTTCTCTGATACCTGTCTCCAGTGGCTTCCTCAGCACCCCTGTGGGCAGGCCATCTTGCCTCAAGTCCAACTCACACAGGGCCCACTGGCCCACAGACTTGGGCATCTGTATTCCTAGTTCCCGAGTGTATCCCTGGAGCAGGTTCTTGGAAACTGGCAGCGTCCTCACATGGGCTCTCTGACCTAAGAGGGGAAGGCCATGGAGCAGAAAGGGCTAACTGGAAGGCCCTGGGCCTTCCCGTCCCTAACAGAGGAAACCAGACGCAGAGAACTGCACCTCCGCCCCACAGGGAACTGCAGAGATTAATGCCACCATCAAAGACGTCCAAGAAGCACCTCGCACACCCCAATTTCACTCACCATTTTGGAATGTGCAAAAGCCGTCCATCTTGCAGAAGGACTGTGAGTCTCTGAGACTTCTGCGGTGCCTCTGAGTGCAGCTGCGGTCCCAGCTGGAGCATCTCCATTGGAGCACGTAAACCCAGCCCTGGCCCTTGGGATGCAGCCACTGGCCTGGCTGAAGTGTTTCCCTCCACGCCACCGTGGAAGCCATCCCAGAGCCACGTGCCTTCATCTGGCAGGGCCAGCGGTACAGCTTTACAGCCTCACCTCGGGGCTTTGTCAATCATGCTTTCTGCCATAATATAGTCCCTAGGGATCTCAATTGTTTTGGCATTCCAGAAAACATCACAATAGTCCACTAGGCTGGTTATGCTATTGAATCTGGCAAGCATGTAGTTTAGAATACCTTAGTAGACATATGCAAAGTGGAGGGTGGTGGATAAACCTTCAAACAATCGAGGGACAACCATCTCAATGAAGTTTCTTGGGGTTCAGCTCCAAGGTAAACGACCAATTGCTGCAGCTGTACCACCTAGCATGAAAAATGCACAATGCTCATCAGGCTATTTTGTAATTTGGAGGCAACATACCCAGCTACAAAATCCCTTATAACATGCTTGCTTGTTGTTGTTTTTTTGTTTGTTTGTTTTTTTAAATATACTTCCATTGATTTCAGAGAGGAAGGGAGAGGGAGAGAGAAATAGAAACATCGATGATGAGAGAGAACCATTGATCGGTTGCCTTCTGCACTCACCCCACTAGGGATCAAACCCACAACCTGGGCATGTGCCCTTGACCGGAATCGAACTGTGATCTGGTTAATAGGTAGACACTCAATTATTGAGCCATGCCGATCCAGCCTGCTTGTTTGTTTTGAGTGAGGACCAGAGCAACAGAAAGCTCTGTAGCCACTGTAAGCTGTGCTATAAGCTGCTCTGCCACGAGGAAGCTCTCCTGCATTCTACCAGCCAGCCAGTGCATTTGCTGTAGGCAAATCTGTGGCCTACGAATGGTGTCTCACTTTGTGAACGTCCAATTGTGAACCACATTTTCTTTTCAGCATTCTTTGGGGGCACTGATAACCTGTGCTCTACAATTGATGTAGGTCACAGTGGGCGAACCCCCAAATTGTAAACCACATTTTCTTTCCATGGGTGCCCTAGGACCGTACTTCCTGAGTGGATGCCATATATTAGCTTGCCTCTCTCCTTTCCAATACAGATGAAAGCCTTGTATATGGTCTGAAAGTATTTAAGAAGCCCTAGATAATTTGGCTCAGTGGATGGAGCGTTGGCCTGTAGACTGAAGGGTCCTGGGTTCAATTCCAGTCAAGGGCACATGCCCAGGTTGTGGGCTTGAGCCCCAGGGGAGGGCGTGCAGGAGGCAGCCAATCAATGATTTCCTCTTATCATTGATGTCTCTCTCTCTCTCTCTCTCTCTCTCTCTCTCTCTCTCTCTCTCTCCTTTTCCTCTGAAATCAATAAAAAGATATTTTAAATAAATAATAAAAAAAAGTATTTAAGGAAACATCACCTTGGACCTGCAATGCATACAGGATACAAACCTCTGTGTGAATCAGTACTGGGGTAGGAAAAACTGAACTGTAATCAACAAATTGCTGGGCTCAGCATGAACAAGACAGTTAAAAACTCCAGAGGGACCTGTCATTGGGAGGCCCCCACACTTAGAAGCATTGGTAAGTTCACACACCGGGGCACAGGCTGACCACAATGCTGAGACCTAATCATAGGGCTGTAGAATGCTTCCACTCTTCCCACACCTGACCACTATATTCATCACTAAAGGTCTCATTACCACAATCCCTTTTCCCAGTACATGTCCACCCTTCAGCAAAATATTACAAGGCATACTGAAAGGCCAGAAACATAGTGCGAAGAGACTGGATAAACATCAGAACTAGAGTCAGATATGGCAGGAATGTGGGAATTATCAGACCAGATATTTAAAAAACTGTGACTGATATGCTGAGAGTAATGGAAAAAGTAGATAATATGCAAGAACAAATGGAAAATGCAGAGAGATAGAAATTCTTAGAAAGAATAAAAAAGAAATGTTACTAAAAATACTATGACCTAAATAAAAAAAAATTCTTTAATGGGCATATTTATAGAGTGGACACAGTTGAGGAAAAACATCTCTAAGCTTGAGGATATGACAATGGATACTTCTAAAGTGGAGAAGCAAAGAGAAAAAATAAACCTGAAAAAAAAAACCAGGTAGAATATCTGAGAATTGTGAAACAACTTTTAAAAGTGTAACATATGCATAACACAGAAGAAGAAAGGAACACAAACAACAATGACTAAAAAATTCCCCCCCAAATATGTCAGACACCAAACTGCAGATCCAAGGAGCACAGAGAATACCAAGTAGGATAAATGCCTCCAAACCTACACCTAACTATATCATATTTGAACTTCAGAAAATCAAAGGTTAAAAAAAAAAAAAAAACATCTTGAAAGAAGCCAGAGGAAAATATACCTTAGCTATAGAGGATCAAAGATAAGAATTACATTTAACCCCTCAGAAGCCAAGCAGGCAAGAGGAGGGTGGAGTGAAATATTTAAAGCTTAAGAAAAAAAAGATAAGCCAACCGAAAATTCTGTACCTTATGAAATTATCCTTCAAAGGTGAAGGAGAAATTAAAACTGTCTCAGACAAAGAAAAATTGAGGGAATACATTGCCTGTAGACCTACCTGCCTTACAAGAAATGTTAAAAGAAGTTCTTTGGACAGAAAAAAATAATAATATAGGTTAGAAGCTCAGATCTATGTAAAGAAAGGAAGAGCATCAGAAAATGAATAAGTAAAGTTAAATAAAAAACTTTAATTTTTCTTATTTTTAACTGATCAAATAAATAACATTAGTTCAAAATAATAGCAGCAACAACATATTTGATCAGGTATTATTATGTATGGGTGAAATGAATGACAAAGGATGAGAGGAAGGCATTAGGAATGTTTTGTTATTATAAGGTATTTGCATGTGAAACACTCACCAAGACAGACCACATTCCTAGGCTCGGCTGTTATGGATCAGTGGTTGAGCATTGATCTATGAACCAGGAGCTCATGGTCTGATTCCCGGTAGGGGCATATGCCTGAGTTGTGGGCTCCATCCCCAGTGTGGGGTGTGCAGGAGGCAACTGATTGATGATTCCCTCTCATCATTGATGTTTCTATTTCTTCCTCTCCCTTCCTCTCTGAAATCAATAAAAAACAAAAACAAAAACAAACCAAAAAACATATCCTAACAAATTGAAAAGAATGGAAATCATACAATCTCTGCCTTTAGACCATGGTGGACTTAAACTAGATTTTAGGAACAATAACAGAAAGATAGCGGAAAAAGTCCTCAAATAATGATGATTATAAAACATACTTCAAAAGAACACATGTGTCAAAGGAGAAATCTCAACAGAAATTATAAAAAACATTTTGAACTAAATGAAAATACGACCTATCAAAAAGAATACAGTGAAAGTAGTGCTTAGAGGGAAATGTATACAATTGAATGCATATATTAGAAAAGAAGAAATCAGTAAATCAAGAATCTTGGCTTTTATCTTAGGAAACTAGAAAAAGAAGAACACATTAAACTCAAAGCAAGCAGGAAAAAGGAAATAATGAAAATTAGAGCATAAGTCACTGAAATTGAAAACAGGTAACGAATAGAGAAAAATTAACAAAACTAAAAGCTAGTTCTTTGGAAAGATCAGTGAAATGGATAAGCCTCTAACTAAGAAAAAAGAAGTAGGATACAAATTACTAGTATCAAAAATGAAAGAGAGGATATCACTATATATTCCATCCAAAGGATAATAAAGGAATTTATGAACAATGTTGTTTTGTCAAACTTGATAACCTAGATGAAATTCCTTTAAAGACACAAGATGCCATGACTCACACAAGAAGAAATAGACATTCTGAATAAGCTCATATCTATTGAAGGAATTGAATCAATAATTAATAATCTCTCAAAATGGACAGCACCAGACCCACGTGGTTTCACTGTGGTCTCTAACAAGGAAGAAATCAAGCCAGTTCTCTGCAATCTCTTACAGAAAATAGAAGCAGAAGGAAGACTTCCTAAGTCATTCTATGAGGCCTACATTACCCTAATACCAAAACCAGACAAAGACATTACAGGAAAAGAAAACCACAGACTATTATTTCTTGTGAAATAGCTGTAAAAATCACCAGCAAAATGCTAGCAAATTGAATCTAACAATGTCTAAGAAAGAATTATACACCACAACCACAAGTAGTGTTTTCCCAAGGTCTGAAAGACTGGTTCAACATTTGAAAGTTGCTTAATGTAGTCCATCATATCAACAGGCTAAAGAAGAAAAACCAGATGATCATATCAATAGAAGCAGAAAAAGCATTTGACAAAATCCATCACCCATTCATGGTAAGAATGCTTGGCATACTTGGAACGCAAGGGAACTTCCTCAACTTGATAAAGAACATTGATAAAAAACCTACAACTGACATCATACGTAATGGTGAGAAACTTGAAGATTTCATGCTAAGATCAGGAATAGGTAAGGATTCCCTTTCTCACTATTGATTTTCAACATTGTAGGAGAAGTCATAACAAATGCAGTAAGATAAGGGAAAAAAAGGTATGCAGACTGGGAAGGAAGAAATAGAATTGTCTTTGTTCACAGATGACATGATCATCTATGTAGTATATTCAAAATAGTCGACAGAACAAAACAAACAAAAACACCAGGAAGCAATTACAGGAAGGTAGCAGGACACAAGATTAATATGAAAAAGACAATTGCTTTCCATGCTTGGTCAGTGTGGCTCCATGGTTGAGTGTCAACCCATGAACCAGGAGGTTACAGCGTGATTCCTGGTCAGAGCACATGAGTGGGTTGTGGGCTTGAGTAGGAGTCATGCAGGAGGCAGCTTCCTATTTACCAACAATGAGCAGGTGGAATTTAAAATTAAAAACAAATTGCCATTTATATCCCCCTCCCCCTCGCAATGAGATACTTAGGTATAAAATCTAACAAAAATATGTACTAGAGCCACATAAGGAAAACCTCAAAACGTTGATGAAAAATATCAAGAAAGAAGTAAATAAATGGAGAGAGAGAGTCCACGTTCATGATTAGGAAGACTCAATGGTTTCAAGATGACATTTCTTCCCAACTTCATCTACAGGTTCAATGCAATCCCAGTCAAAAGGCCAGCGAGTTATTTTGTGGGTGTGGGCAAACTGCTTCTCTAAAGTTGATATGGAGAGGCAAAAGACCCAGAACAGCCAACGCAGTATTGAAGGAGAAGAACGAAGTCAGAACCCCGACACTGCGCATCTTGAAGACTTACAAGAGGGCTACATCACCAACACAGTGTGGAACTGGTGGAAGAAGAGGAAAAATAGATCCATGGAACAGAATAGAGAAGCAGACCCAGGTAAATATATAGTCAACTGGTCGTTGACAAAGGAGCATAGGCAACACAATGCAGAAAGACAGTCTCTTCAACAAATGGTGCTGGAACACCTGGACAGGCATATCCAAAAAAGAAAAAATAATAATCTAGACACAGGCCTTATACCCTTCACCAAGAGTAACTCAAAATGGATCGTAGATATAAAATGCAAAACTAGAACCCTCCTAGAAGATAACAGAGGAGAAAATCTCGGTGACCTTGGGGGAGGTGATGACTTTTTAGATCAACACCAAAGGCAGGATTCATGAAAGAAATAACTGGTAAGTGGGACTTGATTGAAAGTCAGAGTTTCTGCTCTGTGAAGATGTCAACATATGAGAAGATGAGCCACAGACTGGGGAAAATCTTTGCAATGGACACATCTGATAAAGACTGTTATTCAAAATAGAAAAAGAAGTCTTAAACTCAACAATTAAAAAAAAAGAACAATCTGATTTTTAAAATGGCCAAAAGACCTGAACAGACACCTCGCCAAAGAAGATCTACAGATGGCAAATGAGCATGTGAATAGATGTTCAACACAGCATGTCATTAGCAGGAGGCAGCTTGTTTAATTGTTGCCAATTAAAACAACAATGACATATCGCTGCGCACCTGTTAGGGTGGCCCACATCCCAAACCCTGACAACACCAAATGCAGGTGAGGATATGGAGCAACAGGAATTCTCATTCATCGCTGGGGGGAATGCAAAGTGGGACAGCCCCTTGGAAGACAGTTTGGCAGTTCCTTACAAAACTAAACATACTCTTAACATGTGATACAGTAACCGTGCTCCTTAGTATTTACCCAAATAAATTGAAAACTTATGTTCACACAAAAACCAGCACATGGATGTTTATAGCAGCTTTACTCATAATTGCCAAACTTGGAAGCAACCAAGAGGTCCCTTAGTAGGTGAATAGATAAAATGAACGGTGATCCATCCAGATAATAGAATGCTATTCAGAGCTAAAAATAAATGAACTATCAAGCCATGAAAAGACACGTAGGGACCTTCAGTGCATGCTACTTAGTGAAAGAAGCCAATGTAAAAAAGCTATCGACACTAATAAAAGAGAAATATGCAAACTGACCATACCTCTGCGACACCCACCAGCCAATCAGGAGTGAGTATGCAAATTAACCCAACAAAGATGGTGGGTTCATTTGCATACACAGGCACGGAGCAAAGACTGAAGGCTCTGGCCCAAGCGAAGACTGAAGACTGAAGATGACTGAAGACTGAAGACTGAAGAGGCTTGCCGCTGCGGCTGGAGCAGAGAAGCCTCGAGACTTGGCTTCTCCACTGCGGCTGGAGCGAAGGCCTGGGTCCCGGGTGCCGGAGGAAAACCGGTGCTGGCAGCCAGGGGAAGGAAAGCCTATTGCACGAATCTTCGTGTAACGGGCATCTAGTGTACTATATGATTTCAACTCTATGACATTCTGGAAAAGGCAAACCGATGGAGACAGTAAAAGGACTAGCGGATGCCAGGGCTTAGGGAGGAGGGCGGGTGAATAGGCAGAGCACAGAAGATGTTTAGGGCAGTTGTACTATTCTGTAAGATAATGCAATGGTGGATACACGACATTCTACATTTGTCAAAACCCATAGGATGTACCACACGAAGAGCAAATGCAATGTAAACTATGGACTTTGGATGGTAAGAACGTGTAGGTTCATTAATGGTAACAATCTGACTGTAACAAAAGGCACCACCTGGTGCAGGATGCTGATAGTGGGGGGAGGTTGTGTGTGTGTGTGGGGGAGGGGGTGGCAGGGGATTACGGGAATTTTCTGTACTTCATGCTCAATTTTGTTGTGATGCTAAAACTGCTCTAAAAATAAAATTAATTAAGTAATTTTTAAAGCAATGGGAAAGGCCAGGCAAGTTTGCTTCTTTGTAAAAAAATTTAATGCAAACCTACTGTGCGCACCCATCCACCTGGGCTCCTCTGTGTCATTCCATGGGACCTCAGCGACAAGGAGAATCAACGGGAACACGAGGTTCGTTCTGTTTGCTTCATCGCTGAATCTGAGCAAAGCGTCTCATGTTTTCTGACACATATCCATGGAACTGGGGCAGGCTAACGTGTTCGTTGGCAAGCAGGATAAAACCTCAGGCCGAGATTATAGTTTTTGAGACACCCGTTACATGCCTCTACCTCACCTGGGACACTGTGAAGGCTTGTCAGTAAAGGCTGCAGGAGGGTATTGAAAAGGACAGGGTTATCTTCCAGGGTCTGGTGCACTCCCCAGCAATTTGTGGTTCCTCTAGAACCAGACTCCTGTAGCATGAAATTCTCCAGCCCCCGGGTCCTGCAGGGGGTGGCTCCCCGTGCCTGGCTCCTGCCGGACACTGGGCCCGCACACCCAGCGCCCAGAGCTTCCCCTGGCACCACGCAGGCAGGTTGGCAGCAGGTGCCACTAAGTGAGGCCCTTCCTTATGAAGCGCTCCCTTGGAACCCCTTCCCGCGAGTTATGGCCAATGCGTTCGATAGTAAGGGCTTGTCCTAGGAGAAGAGGCTGTTTGTCTGATTGTTGACTCCTTGTTTCTGTGTCCTGGTTGGACCCTGACTAATACAGCATCCAGAGAGCTTGCTGCTTTCTGCTCATCTGACCCCATCAGCACGGTGTCATCGATGCCATGTTTGGTGGAATGCCATGATCATGATCTCTGCACACGTTATACTTCCACGAGCTTTACATGTGTAGATAGCACACTACATGCTTCCTGCAAAAGCATGATTGGCAAAGCCCCGAGGTGAGGCTGTAAAGCTGTGCCGTTGGCCCTGCCAGATGAAGGCACGTGGCTCTGGGATGCCTTCCATGGTGGCGTGGAGGGAAACACTTCAGCCAGGCCGGTGGCTGCATCCCAAGGGCCAGGGCTGGGTTTACGTGCTCCGATGGAGATGCTCCAGCTGGGACAGCAGCTGCATCCAGAGGCACCACCGAAGTCGAGGAGACTCACAGTCCTTCTGCAAGATGGACGGCTTCTGCACATTCCAAAATGGTGAGTGAAATTGGGGTGTGCGAGGTGCTTCTTGGACGTCTTTGATGGTGGCATTAATCTCTGCAGTTCCCTGGCAGGGGCGGGGGAAGAGGCAGGTGTGCAGTTCTCTGTGTCTGGTTTCCTCTGTTAGGGAGGGGAAGGCCCAGGGCCTTCTAGTTAGCCCTTTCTGCTCCATGGCCTTCCCCTCTTAGGTCAGAGAGCCCACGTGGGGACGCTGCCAGTTTCCAAGTACCTGTTCCAGTGATACACTCGGGAAATAGGAGTTCAGATGCCCAAGTCTGTGGGCCGACGGGCCCTCTGTGAGTTGGACTTGAGGCAAGACTTCTTCTGTCACCTGGCCACAGTAATCCCCATTGTGACTGGTGCTGCTGGTCCTGGGATCAGGGTCCATTCATAACCAGTGTCTACACACCTGTCAGAATGGCTATCATCAATAAGTCAACAAACAAGTATTGGAGAAAAGGGAACCCTGTGCATGGGTGGTAGGATTGTGAACACATGCACCCCTATGTTCACTGCAGTGTTATTTACAACTAGAGACCAGGTGCACAAAATTCAGGGAAATTTTGATTTTTGCTTCATCAAATCAATCATTGATCGGCATGGGGGCAGGGGGGGAGTCCCTCAGCCCAGTCTGCACCCTCTCGCAATCTGAGACCCCTTGGGGGACATCCTTCTTGCAATTGGGGACAGCTGGCTCCTAACCACTCACCTGCCTGCCTGATCACCCCTAACCGCCTCTGCCTTGGCCCCCACCGCTGCGGCTTCGTCCAGAAGGTCATCCGGAAGGTCGTTCAGCTGTCCGATCTAATTAGCATATTACACTTTTATTGTTATAGATATGAAAGATATGGGAGCAACTTGTGTCCATCAAAAGACAACTGGCTGAAGAAGTTGTGGTGCATACATACAATGGAATATTACTCAGCCATAAAAAAAGAAGGAAATCTTGCTATTTGCAACAACATGGATGGACCTGGAGGTTATTATGCTAAGTGAAAGAAGTCAGACAGAGAAAGACAAATATCACATGATTTCAATTACATGTGGAATCTAAAAAAGCAAAATAAATGAACAAACAACACAGAAGTAAACTCATTTAACAGAGAACATTTTGATGGTTGCCAGATGGGAGGGGCTCTGGGAAAATGGGTGAAAAAGGAAAAGGGATTAAGACATGCAAATGGCCAATTGTAAAAACAGCCAGGGGGGTGTCAAGTACAGCACAGGGAATAGAGTCAGTAACATTGTAACAATACAGTCAGGTGGGCACTAGACTGACCAGGGTGATCCCTTAGCAAGTTATATAGGTGTGTAATTACTATGTTGTACACCTGAAACTAATATAATATTGCATGTCAACTGTAATTAAGATTTTTTTTTTAATGCCCTAACTGGTTTGGCTCAGTGGATAGAGCGTCGACTTGCGGACTGAAGGGTCCCAGGTTCGATTCCGGTCAAGGGCATGTACCTTGGTTGCGGGCACATCCCCAGTGGGGGCGTGTGCAGGAGGCAGCTGATCGATGTTTCTCTCTCATCGATGTTTCTAACTCTTTATCCCTCTCCCTTCCTCTCTGTAAAAAATCAAGAAAATATATATTTAAAAAAAAAAGAATTTTTTTTTAAAACGCAAAAATAAATGACAAAAACTAACTGTAAGCAGGGGAACCATGTGTGTGGGGGGGTGGTGTCCCGAATGGTCTGTGTTCCTTTCCTCCAGCACAGTCACTCTGGTGAGTGGCTGCAGCGCCTGCAGGGAGGCCTGGGAGGAGGCTTTGTGGGATACAAACACTTGAGGGGAAACGCAGGCTCCTTCCTCGAGGGGACCTGGCCTCCTCTTCGATCCGGGCTCCGGATCTGTGAACTGATTCAGGTTTGGGAACTGGGTGAGAAGCCGCGCTCTCCCTTTGGTGTTGGGCTGCCAGGCCCCTGGGGGAGACCGGGCCGGGCAGGAGGCAGAGGGAGAGCGTTCCCGTGGGAGGAACAGACGAGGCAGGGCACCCGGGCCTGGGGGTGGCTACTTTGAATAATTTCAGGGGCTCCCTGCCATAGGTGCTGTCCCTAGTTGTTTGGAACCCGGCCGTGGGTGGTTACGTCGGGGGAGCGTGGCCTGGAGTGTGGCAGGTGGACGGAGGAGGTGTTTGGAGGTGTGGGCTCTGGATTGCATGTGGAAAGCTCACTCGTGGGGATGCTGTTTTGATTTTTTTATTTGTTGGGTGTTTTTTAAAAAATATTTTTTATTGATTTCAGAGAGGAAGGGAGAGAGAGAGAGAGAAACATCAGTGATGAGAGAGAATCATGGATTGGCTGCCTCCTGCATGCCCCACACTGGGGATGGAGTCCACATCCCGGACATGTGCCTGACCGGGAAGCAAACCATGACCTCTTGGTTCATAGGTCGACGCTCTTTACTATCTCTCGCTAGCCCCTGGCTCACACTGGCAGGGACAGTCCCTTCTGGATCAGCAGGGTCACAGATGTGAAAACATCAGAATGAAAAAAAACATGGTTAACACGAGGAATATAAAGCGGATTCCGTACCCTGAGTAGGTCAGGTCTGTGAATAGAGACAGGAGGGGAGAGAAAGGGGTGGGGTGAATGTCTCCCACCTGAGATTTGTTTTTTCTCACCCGGCTGAATGTGGCACACCGGCCAGCTCTCTCATCTCTGATTTTATAACTGTGACGAGAGCACAGGGCATCCTATGTGATTTTTGCAATCCGAGGAGCCCACCTAGGGTTTGGGCTTATGACTCAAAAGGCCCCGCCCTGCGCCTGTCTCCTGGGGACAGGTGCTGGGGTTCCACTCCTGTAGGGACAGGGCCTCCCCAGGTAGAGCCTCGATGCTTTACATGGGGATGCCCTTGAGCTCTATTGAGTCTTAGCTTTTTTAGCAAAAAATTAAAAAAATAAAATAAATGGCAGGGGGTGGAGATAGTGGCCACCAGGAAGGTTCAATATAGAAATGAAATAAATGAACTGGGATAAATTGTGTGCACACAGTAGCTGTGCAATAAGTTGACGCTACCTGCATTCTTGGTCCAGGCAGTGGGCGATGGCTCATGAGCATTGTTGCAGCGGAAAAATGAGCAAAAACATTCCATTGGAAGAGAGAGGAAGGAGGCCAAGCCAGCTACAGAAACTGACGTGACATTTACGTATGTGTTAATTCCCATTTCAAACTGTGGCTGAAAAGTTGATGCAGCTGAAATGGAGACATTGCCAAACTGGTCACCAGATGAGCCCAAAACCTGCTGGCAGCAGCTGGGTAACTCAGAACAAGTGTCTTAACCTCTCTGGACCTTGGTGCTCTTACTTGTAAAATGGGCTCCCTTTTAGTTTTTTAATTCTCTGACTTGGATAAAACCCAAGCTAGAGCTGATTTCATTTTGCTGTTTACTTTCTGGCTGATTGGAGTCTCCATCTGGGGGCTTTGCAGGCAGGTCAGTGTGGCTAGGACAGGGGGAGCAGGGGACGAGGGACATCGGAGAGGGGTGTGGGGTGGGGAGTCACATAGGGCCTGGAGGATATTCTGAGGCCTTTGGTGTTTCCCTGAAGCCGCATGGAGGGCCCACAGGTATATATATGTAGGCCAAGGAGAGTCAACGCCCCATGCTGCGCCTTTGAGCTGATGATCCTGTTTGCAGAGTAACCGATCGAGCTCCCTCATTCAGTCCCAGCCAAGCCTGGTCATAAAGCTAACCAACTAATTTCTGTGGGATGTTTGTGGCCACCCTGTTCCAGTCGCACCTTTTCCACCCTCAGGGTGCTATTACCACAGGCTTACCTGTGGCCTGTACCCTTGAGCATGGCCTTTGTCCCACTCAGAGACTGACACACTGAGTTCCTGCCGGGCACCTGGCAGATGCTCAAGAAATGGCGGGGAAGGCAGCCAGTCTTTGCAGAGGGCCTCCCTCCCCCGGCTCCACAGAGGAAGCACCCCGATGGCTGTACAGGGTGGTTACTCAACAAGTACCTGTCGGGTGGGTGAAACATTGAATCGACGAACAGTGTCGTCTCCCAGCTTCTCCTCTCCACCACCCGCGGAGTCCGTTCTAGCGGCGCCTCCATGAAATAGGCCACCTGGAGTCATTCAGCAGCAGGTGCAGGCTCCTCACCTTCAGGGCCAGTCCCGGCAGCTGGGAAAACGGAGAGCTGTTTTCATGGCTTGGTGGGCAGCCAGATCTGATCCGAGCCCATTTGTTGGCGCGTTCAGATCGCAGCTGGGATGATGGTAGCTGTTGCCCTTATGTATTTCGCTTATATCAGTGCTCATAGGTTTGCTGCAGAAATCTTCGTGTGTGCACCTTGGAATCTTTCTCCCGCACCTTGCTGGGTTGATGTGTACTCTACCGTCTATGCTCCACGTGCGTTCTCTTGTTACAGCTATTAAAGGACCAGGAACACATAGGGGCCATAATGAGATAGCACCACACTCCCACCAGGTTGGCTAAAATGGAAATTAGTGACCACATAAAGTGTTGGCAAGGATGCGGAGCAAACAGATCACTCCTTCATTGCTGGTGGGAATGTGAAATGGTGCGGCCTCTCTGGCATGTCCAACCATAGAGGAAGGAGCCGATTTCGATGGAGAGACTCCAGGGGAACATGGGGCGGCATACAAGCAGAATGAAGAAGGCAAAGGTCATAGGCAAGTTGCTGGTTCAAGATCAGCCGTGTGTGCTGTGAAACTTTACCCCCGTGCAGGAATAGCCCCAAATACTACCAGGCAAGGAGTTCTGGAGGTCACTGAGCAGGGTCACAGACCAAATTGAGATGGTCTAGTCACAAGGTTTAAGCCCATTTAAAACATAGCAAGAAGCAAGGGGAAAGAGAAAGGTAAGTGGCCCACATTGAATTAGGTGCCAGGGGGTGGCAGATACATACCTGTGTTGTGGAGTGAAGGCGAGTGAACGACCACTGGAGTCCAGACCAAATTAAAATTTAGGTAGCCTTTAATAGCCGGCTGGCGACTGCTCTGTCTTTCTCCATGCAGGGAGTCCAGAGAGCAGCCCCCACCCTTTGTGCAGGTCCACTTTTAAGCCCATTAACCACATCCTGTTTTTGCAGAGCAAGCAACCCAAGACAAAACAGTTTTCTCAAGCAACGTCAGGGTCATGCCATTGATGACCATGTTATTTACAGGGTCATCCTGTTCTTCAGAAAGCTGACAGTGATCTATGAAAGAAGGCCTATGTGCTGGGAAGGGGCCATGAGACCGTATCTCAAGGCCTGGCCTGGTGTCAGCACTGACAACTCTATCTGGAGCATAGTCCACAGCCTCAGTAGTGCTCAAAAATTCCCACTCTCTAACAACCTGCTCCTCCTGGGCACTATTCACAGGTCTTCTCTCGTTGCCACATTCAGCGGGAGCTCTCTCGGTGTGGTTAAGAGCACTGGAGGGGTTCCAATAAATGGAGGTTGCCCGGAACCAGCATACACTAACTCCATCGGAGAGATGCAGGACCGGTACACCTGGCCAGCAGGAGCTCATTCATTGGCTTGCTGAGTAGATGTGAATTTTGTCAGCATTCTTCGGGAAAGACACGTAGGGCCAGAGTGGGGCCATACTGGGTGTTACCAATGGGTGAGCAATTTAGGATGATGTGGCTGTCAATCCAGTCCTGGCATTCTCGTGACTTACCACTCGATCTTTCCGTGTTCTGTGTCTGGACTCTATTGTTAATATGTGGTACAGTTACTATCTTGCTTACTGCCTTTCGCGAACACTTGTGTTATTTCTCCCTGTGTCTCTAAGCTCTGTGTTTACTCACAGTCTATCCCTAACACTCCCTATGTGTTTTATCTGTGCCTCATGGTACCGATTTACTTTCATCTGTGCTTAACACTGAGTTTCCTTCATCCTGTTGTTCTCTCTTTGGAGCAGAATTGGATTTCCTAAATAATAATGCAAACACCCATTACCCCAAGCTTCTGCTTTCATATCTTTACAATGAGTAAGAATTTTTGCCCAAGTCATCTCACAGGAAGGCATTTTCAAGAACCGTATGATGGGAAATCATTAAAATGTGGATGCATCAAAAAGAGAGGAACTCGGTGGTTTCTATAAGCTTTGTGGTAGGTGGACTGTGGTGGGTTGCTGGAAACGGATGCACTTGGCCTTGGAGTCAGATTTGAATTGAGCTGGGTTTGAATCCCAGCGCTGTCTGCCCCTGACTGTGGACAAACTGCTTCATCGAACAGCCTCTGTCTCCTCATCTGTGGAAATGGAACTAAAGGTGTTTCGGGTTCTGGAACTCTCCCTACCCAGCAGTCAAGGGCCCTTGGGGACCTGGGGTAACATGGAGGAGACAGGGGCTGCAGGATCTAAATCTAAAGGAGTCGAAGACGGTTTCAAAAGCCATAAACTTCACACAGATTTCATGTGTGTTGTCTCCAGGCTTTATGCAATTCCACCTCCTCTCACTTCCACCAGCACCCACAATAAACATAACCAAACAGAGAGAGGACCCGAGTTCTCCATGTTGCCCTTTTCCCCAGGTCACGTGACATCATCCATCCGTCCATTCAATGATGATTTATTGGGCACCTATAGTGTGTGCTAGACACTGGGGATGCCGTAGTGAGTGAAATGGACATGGCTCCTTGCTGGAATTGTCATTTCCTTGGGGAGACAGAAAATAAGCAGGGAAAACAAACACATATAATTCCAAATTCTAAAGTGATTGCAAGCCTGGCTGGCGTGGCTCAGTGGTTGAGCCTCGATCTATGAACCAGGAGGTCACGGTTCGATTCTCCAGTCAGGGCACATGCCCAGGTTGCGGGCTCTATCCCCTGTCGGGGGCATGCAGGAGGCAGCCGATCAATGATTCTCTCTAATCATTGATGTTTCTCTCTCTCTCTCTCTCTCTCTCTCTCTCTCTCTCTCCTTTCCTCTCTGAAATCAATAAAAAGATTTTTAAATACAAACAACAGTGTCTATGTATTCATTCCTCCATTCAGTAGACATTTGCTGAGCACCTGCTAAGTACCAAACCTCTGGGGATAAAGCAAGGAACAGAACAAAAATCCCTGTCTCCCCAGAAGTTACATTCTACAGACAGTAAACAAACAAGTGAAGCATGGTATTATGTCAGATGATAATAAAAGACATAATTATAAATTAAGCAGTGTGTGTGTGTGTGTGTGTGTGTGTGTGTGTGTGTGTGTGTGAAATAAGGTGGCCAGGGTGGCCTCCCTCAGGCGACATTAGAATTAGAGCAGAGGCCTGCAGTAGGGGAGGGTTGGCTCGGCTGACAGCTGAGGGAAGAATGTTGCACAGAGCACAAGTGCCAAAGCCCTGAGGCCGCCTGCGCAGACTCGGGAGCAGCAAGAGTGGTCCAAGGGCAGAGATGTCCACGCTGACTTCCTAGAGCAGGGCCCTTTCTCGCCGCAGTGCCAGGATGGAAGCTGGCACCGGGAGCCCCGGTTTCCAGCCGGGCCAGGTTGCACACGCCGCGTTCTCCTTTTCGTGGGCTTTGCAGAGCCAGGTCCTCACTCGAGTCTGTGACTCAACCCGGCCTGGGCGTCAGGGACGTGAGGAGGTGGGGAAGGCAGGTTGTGATATAAGTGTCGGCGATCTGCTGGCTCCACACGGTGTCCTAAGTGGCGTGTGCTGAGCGCGGCCGCTGGTGGCCTCCTCTGTGGTGGAAACGACAGATGGCGATCCTCCTGGCCCTCCTCGGGGCCCCCTGCCTGCTCTTCCTGGGGGTTGGGCTGTGGGTGATCGGCAGCCATTTCTTCACCGTGGACATCCCCGTGGCCATCGGCCACCCTGTGAAGCTGTGGGTCTTGAACTGCGGGTTCCGGCTGCTGGTGGCATGGGTGAGCTTTGAGTCTTATTTGTCCCCTCGTTGGGAAGGTGAAGGAGAGAGTTGGCAAAGCAGAGCAGAAGCTTCTAGTTGAATTAATATCCTGACAGTAGAGGCTGACAGTATATTCTCGAGCCTGAATAGTTCCCATTAGGTAACCAGTGGCTCTCAACCTCTTCCCAGAGTTTCCCAAGCCGAATGGGCTGAGAGCCACAAAATTCAAAGAATGATTCCCGTTCTCATTCTCACTGGCCCTGTCTCCTGTCTCACCTCATTCACAGCGCTCACCGCTCACCACGCTGTGAAGCTATGAGGACAGGAATGCGTTGTTCTGGATCTTTGGGGGACCTCTTACTACCTACCTGCTAGCTAGAACTGGCCAATGACAAAATAAAGAGGCGCGCTAGCAAATTAGCAAATGAGTACAGATGAACAAAACTACAGAAGGTGGCTTTATAGAAACGTATAATTTGCCTCGGAGAGATGGAAGACTGTTCCTATTTCTTTTCCTTCTTTCTTTCTGGGAGACGGAGGGGGAGGGAATAGAGAGACAGACACATCCATGAGAAAGAGGCATCGATCGGCTGCCTCCTGCACGCTCCCTTCTGGGGATCGACCCTGCAATCAGGGCACGTGCCCTGACCGGGAATCGAATTGGGGACCTCTTGGTTCAACCACTGAGCCACATTGGCTGGGCAAGATGGAAGACTGTGTATGGCATTAGATTCTGCTTGCTGTTGTTGGTGTGTGTGGTTTAACGAAATCTGTGTAAGTAGGTCATGGCGAGAATCGTGTTGAGGTTGGCAATAAGGGTTTGCCGTGCTGTTCTGAGGGCTGGCAGAAACAGCAGATAGAAAATCCGTTTCTTAAGTCTCTTATGTAATGACAAGCGATTGCAAACGCCTGTTCTCATGGGAAACCATCGATGCAGAATCACCCAGGTACCACAGGTTTCTTTGCCCAGGGTCAGGTGATCATTCGCTCCTGGCCTCTTCCTGGCCTTGACCTTCATCGTCTACAGTCGGGGTTCCCAAACACAGCGACTCGGTTTCCTCATCTGCAAAACAGGGAAGTAACAGTCCCGACTTCATAGCCTGTTGTGGCGAGGCAGTGAGCTGAGTGTGTGTCTGAAGGCCCAGCACAGAGTGAGCTCTCCATAAATATTAGCCTTAGCACTGTTGGTTGATTTGGTTTTTTCCTACACAGATGTATGTGTTGTGCCACTACTACCTGCCATCCGCCAGCTCTAGCTCTGAGGGTCAGTGATGGCAGTAAAGTCCCAGCTAGAGTCTTCCTGCAGAGTGGGGGAGATTGGGGGATAGGAGGGGTGGGGAAGAGACAGCAACATGCAAACAAAACGATTCACAGAGTGGCAAGTGCTGTGGGGAAGTAAGACAGGGCTTGTTAATGGGGTTCCCCAAGCCCCCAAGGGTGACAGAAGGCAGGGCGTCTGTGAGTTTAGATGGGGTAAAAATCACCCCACTTTCCCTAACCTCTAATGAAAATATACTATTTCTTCCCATTCTAAATGAGGGTGATAACCCAGTGCTGAGACAGCAGAAGCTGTGACTTGGTCACCAGAGGGATCACATATTTTCTGAGCATATTACAGCGGTGGCAGAGTCTGTGAAAGCTCCCATGTCTACCCCATTCCTTTGAGATGGTGATAGTATAAGACCAGGCCCCAGATCTCGCCAGTTAGTGTGCTAATAAGGAAGCCCACATAGTATGACATCACACATTCACTTCAATATTTTGATGATTATATTAAAACTAGAGGCCTGATGCACAAAATTTGTGCACTTGGTGGGGGAAGGGTCCCTTAGTCTGGCCTGCACTCTCTCACAGTCCAGGAGCCTTCAGGGGTTGTCCAACTGCCATGGAGGCGGGAGAGGCTCCCACCACCGCCACTGTGCTCACCAGCCATGTGCCGGCTCAGTGCTTCTGGCTGAGTGGTGCTCCCACTGTGGGAGTGCACTGACCACCAGGGGGCAGCTCCTGCGTTGAGCATCTGCCTTCTGGTGGTCAGTGCATGTCATAGCAACCAGTCGTTCCGCCATCGGTTGATTTGCATATTAGCCTTTTATTATATAGGACTAGTGACCCGGTGCATGGATTCCTGCACATTGAAAGGAAATCAATTGGGGTAGGACTAGGCAATATGGGCCAGACACGCCCTGGAGCCAACCTCCCATGGACCCTCCCCTGCTGGCTGCACCTGGGGTGGCACCATGGCCGGAAGAGCATCTGCAGAGTGAGCGAGGTCCCTCCGGCAGATGGGGTCCCTCGGCCTGGCCTGCGGGGATCGGGCTGAAACCGGCTCTCTGACATCCCCCGAGGGTCCTAGAGTGTGAGAGGGCACTCTGCAAAGTTGCTGTCTTCAAGGTGTGGAACGCAAATATAAGTGTGCAGTAAACCAGATTCGGGCCGACAGTGCCCCAGCAACAACATAACCCATGGCCAAAGGTGGAATTGTGTGGCCCCTCGAGGAATTGGGCACCCTCCTCTCTGGTTTCGGGGTGCGTCACCCGAGAACTGCCACTGCCAAGTCACTGTAGCTCAGCAGCTCCTGCGCTGAGTGTCTGCCCCCTGGTGGTCAGTGTGCATCATAGCCACCAGTCAAAGGGTCAGACACTTAGCATTATTAGCCTTTTATATATATAGATAAAACTGCCTTCCTTTGCAATCCCATGTATGTATTCACAAACATTCTGCCACGAGGTCACAGGCTTCACTACCAGCCCAGAGGCCTTGGCACGGAAAAGGTTAGGAACCCTGGAAAGATGGTGCCCAGGGGCAGACCCCACTTTGTTTTTATTTTTTTATGATGCAAACGTTCAGACATACACCAACAGTAGAAAGAATCCCCACGTCCCCACCCCACAGCTTGAGTGACCCTGGCCCATCTTGCTTCATCTGTGTCCCCAATCTGTCCCTCATTCCCATTTGCTTATGAAGCAAGTCCTGGATATTATATTTAAAAAAATTTTTTTATTGATTTCAATGAGGAAGGAAGAGAGAGAGAGAGAGAGAGAGAGAGAGAGAGAGAGAATCATCAATGATGAGAGAATCATTGATCAGCTGCCTCCTGCACACCCCACACTGGGGATCAAGCCTGCAACCCTGGCATGTGCCCTGACCGGGAATCGAACAGTGACCTTCAGGTTCATAGGTGGATGCTCAACCACTGAGCCACGCTGGCCTGGCTGGATATCGTATTATTTTATCCAAAACTATTTCCATAGGTATCTCTAAAAGGTAAGAACTCCACCCTCCCCTTTTAGAAAAACCACCACAATGCAGTCATTATCTCTTAAAAATAGCAACAACGACTGGGAGGGTCAGGTTGGCTGGGGGAGGGGGTCCGGGTGGGGGAGGTGTCTCTGGAAGGAATGTCAGGTCCAGGCCCAGCTGGAGCAGGGACCCTGTGGAGGTGGGGAACCCTCAGGGGTGGCCAGAGCCTGGTATGCAGGGCTGGGTTGTGCAGGGTCCGGGGATGGGGAGAGGTCTGAGCGCTCTGGTGCAGGGCCAGTGCCGGCCTGGGACCATCTGCTTGGGGGATGGGGGCCACCCCTCTGCGGAGGGCATGTGTGGCCGAGGGGCGGCAGGACTCCCAGGGACACGCCGAAATCCTTCCCACTGCATTTCCTCTTCTCTGGCCAACAGGGGCTGATTCTTGAGAAACTGAGAATCTGTTCGATGCCCCAGTTTATCCAATTCGTGCAAGACCTGCTGCCGTTCAGCAAGGATCCAGATGTGGTGGTCACCGACCTCCGCTACGGGACCGTCCCCGTGAAGCTGTACCAGCCCAGGAGGACCTCCCGCCGACTCCGGCCCGGCATCCTGCTGTTCCACGGCGGGGGGACGATCCTCGGGAGCTTTAGTAAGAGTCCTCCCCTGAGACCCGGCCTGCGGTGTGACAGGCCGAGCAGTGTGGGGGGCACCCGCCTCCCGGCATGAGGCTGCACTCCTGTCATCTTCTGGGGTCTGGACGCCGCCGTGATGACCTGGGAACACCGGGGCAGCTAGCGGGTCCCAGTTCGTTCAGGCAGCGAAGACACAGAATGTATCGATCTCTTTCTGGAAGGAAGAGAGCAACCTATGCCTGTTCAGGTCCCCCCACTCTGTGAAAGTAGGGCGTCCCGAGGACAGCCTTCCTAAGCCGAAATGATGTCAAGCAAAGAAGTAGTTCTCTTAGGACCCAGCTTGCTGGTGGTTGCACAAAATAAGCTGAGATAAAGCCCAGATGCTCAGTTCAGAGCTCTGGGCTGGAGGCTGAGATGAGGCGTGTCCCCGTGAGAGGAGCTTGGCAGGGGCCACTCTCCCTGCTGGGATGGGGGTGGGGTAAGGTGGTGCTGCCTCCATAAGGGCTCTCTGCAAAACAGACGCTGTTGCTTTTCACCTTTTTTTTTTTTCATATATTTTATTGATTTTTTTTACAGAGAGGAAGGGAGAGGGAGAGAGAGTTAGAAACATCAATCAGCCGCCTCCTACACACACCCCACTGGGGATGTGCCTGCAACCAAGGTACATGCCCTTGACTGGAATTGAACCTGGGACCCTTGAGTCCACAGGCCGACGCTCTATCCACTGAGCCAAACCGGTTACAGCTTTTTTTTTTTATATATACTTTTTGCCCCATTGTCATCAGTTCTTAGACTTTATTTTTTATTTTTTATTTTTTTATATATATTTTATTGATTTTTTTACAGAGAGGAAGGGAGAGGGATAGAGAGCTAGAAACATCGATGAGAGAGAATCATCGACCAGCTGCCTCCTGCACACCCCCTACCAGGGATGTGCCCGCAGCCAATGTACATACCCTCGACCGGAATCGAACCTGGGACCTTTCAGTCCGCAGACCAACGCTCTATCCATTGAGCCAAACCGGTTTCGGCTTTTTTTTTTTTTTTTTCTTTGTAAAAGTGAAAATCCACTTGGGACTTCCTTTGGTTAGCCAAAAACAGGTACTAACTAACGTAGGTGTTTCGTAAAAGCAAAGTTTCAAAAAGCGGGGGCTGCGGTCTATCCCTATGAAATTCACACAATGTAAAATTCACCATTTGAAAGTGTACAGTTCAGTGGCATTTAGTACATTCGCAATGTTGTGTGGCCACCGCTTCTACTTAGTTGGAAATAAGGATTTCTAAAACATGAAAATGACTAAAACATATCATTTTGTTTCATATCAGGAGTTCCTTGAGACAAATTCTGGGACAAACAGATGTGAAGCCAACGATTCAAGGAAAATTAATGAGAGGGGAAAAACTCACAATTGAGACAATTTTATTCTCTTAATCTCCCCCTCCCCCAACTGTAGGAATTAGGGGGAGGAGGGGAACACCTTTAGGGTGCTTTCTAGTCTTTGGGATGCCAGGATCTATTGCAGTAGTCTTTGAGAATAGGAGTTGGATGCAGCCATGGTTTGGGTATGGTCCGCCTAATAAATGACAGGAACAGCAAGTATTTATTAATTTTTATCCTCACCTGAAGATATTTTTCATTGATTTGAGAGAGAGAGAGAGGTGAGAAACATTGATCATTTTCCTCCCTACTCACCTCCACCAGGGAATCAAACCCACAACCCTTCAGTGCACAGGATGACACTCCATCAACTGAGCCACCCGGCCAGGGCAACATCGAATTTATTAATTAATATTTACAAATATTAGGATTTACGTGGCAGGCACTGTGGAAGCCCTTTGTGTGCATTATCTCACTGAAAACCCCCACACCCTATGATTATCACTGTCCCCATTTTACAGATGAGAAAATCAAGCCTCAGGGAGAGAAGGGACGTGCCTCACACTGCTTCAACTCAAGTGAAAAGGAGGCAACGTAGCCCTGGCTGGTTTGTCTCAGTGGATAGAGCATCGGCCTGCAGACTGAAGGGCCCTGGGTTCGATTCTGTCAAGGGCACATGCCTGGGTTGTGGGCTCGATCCCCAGTAGGGGGCATGCAGGAGGCAACAAATCGATGATTCTCTGTCATCATTGATGTTTCTCTCTCTTTCTCCCTCTCCCTTCCTCTCTGAAATTAATAAAAAAATATATCTATATATATAAAGGCCAATATGCAAATTGTGCACTTGGGAGTTCCACCGGGAGAGCAGGAGTTGGATTGCTCGCTATGATGTGCACTGACCACCAGGGGGCAGCACAGAACATGGCGGGTGACCAGTGGCGGCAGAGGAGTGCTGAGGGAGCTAGGGAAGGAGGAGGCGGGCAAGCAGGGAGGCCAGGCCTAGGGACCTTACCCTGCATGAAATTCATGCACAGGTGGGGTCTGGCCCACCCGCCCGGATCAGGGCTGATTGGGCCGGGCCAGCCAGGGAGGGGGAGGGGCCACTGGTGGTTGGCGGGCCAGCCCTGCCCCCTGGTCAAACTCCCGGTGGAACTCCTGGTCGAGGGGACAATTTGCATATTGGTATTATATAGGATGTATAGGAGGCAACATAGAGATTCAAACTTGGGTCTGAATCCAGAGTTCATGCACAGAACCACTGTACTGATGGCCAAACAGCTTCTCAGATAGTGTCAATGAACATTCACGTGGTGGGCAGGGGCTGCTGATGATGGGTAAAGGAAGCCCACTAGCTTTCCTAGTGAATTAAGAAAGCCTCTTATTTTCCAGGATTGTACCACAAAATATGCTGTTGTTTGTGCAAGGAGAGTGACTCGGTGGTTTTAATAATTGGGTGAGTAAAGGGGAGGGTGGGGAGGGCCAGGGAAATGATGCTGTGACCTGGAGTGAGGGGGCGGGAGGTGGGGACTCAGACAGCAGCGAGTCGCGGGACACCGGGAGCAAGGACACCAGCAAGGAGGAGAGGAAGGAAGAGGGAGAGACGGAGAGGCAGAGAACAGGCTCTCCTTCCTGTGGGCAGCCCGTGGGGTGGGCATGTTTCAATGGGGTGCTCTGTGCAGGGCATCCTTTGGAAGCTGGGTGGGGGGTGGGCTGCCTTAAGCGGGTCAGCTGCCAAGCTTCAGAGCACAGCACTTTGGGGTGGAATAGTCCTGGTTGAGCAGAACAGCCCAGCACGTCTCTCCACTAAATGCCCACAGTGCTCTGCGCCATCACCAGGGCAACCACAAACACCATCACATCATTTCCAAGTGCTCTCCAGAGGGAGGGCCACCCTGGTGAGATCCAGCAAAGGAAGGGAGAAAAATTAAAAAGCCACTCTCTGTCCTAACTGATCTTGGACAGTCACCCACCCAACCTGGGACGGGGGCGAAGAGGGCTTGGTGGACATGGGGCAGGAGAGACCTGGGCGGACCTCCAACCTGGACAGCCCCCTCCCTGGGCCTCCATGTCAGGCAAACTGGTCACTGTCGTGGTGTGGCCTTGTCCTCCTGCGAGCACGGGGTCCCGCTGGGGCTGGGAGGTGCCCCTGATTGCGCTTCTCCTGCAGTTTTGTTGAAATGCACACTCCGGGAAGAAACACCAATTGCCAAGATCTTGGTGGGGCTCCATTTCCCGGCTTTCGGGGGGCACAGCTGGCTGAGTAGAGTAAAAAAAAAATAGATGCCAGTCCCGGCTCAGGGAGAGAGACCCGGATAGCAGCTCACCTTACAGTTCTTGGCTCCAAGACTGTTTCTGCGGGGAGAATGGGAAACCTTGACCTAATTGTTGGCCCTTACATGTCGTCCTGACCAAGAGATGGTCAGTAAAATATGCCAGCAAATACCTGCAAGGACGTTATGTTGTGACTCCTGGGGAGACAGGGTTTAGGACTCAACACATTGCCGTCCCCGGCGGCTAAGAAGAGGGGGCATCAGAATGGACATGGCTGGCAGAAGCTTTGTGGATCCCATAAAGCACTTCCTAAGTTAGAGGCCAGCATTTAGAATTGTGAAATTTCTCTCCAAATTTGAATTCTGGAATCTCTTGAAAAATGCCAGGCTGGCGAACCCACATGACAGCTGCCCCTGAGTGAAGCCAGGGGCTTGAGTTGGGGTGATTGATCTGAAAGTGGTGCATACTAGTATGTTATCTGCTGGCAATCGGTAGTATCTAAGTCTTCAAGAGGCGAGGCCACAAAGACCTGTGAGCATGGCAGCGTTATTTACTATCTAGATCCAGGCCAGCCTGAGGTTGCTCGTAAAAGAAAAAATCCAAAAAGTAGGGAACGGGTGTGAGCCAGGGCAGATCCAGAGGGAGGGGGCTCCTGACCTGGTGGTGATAGCTAAGCTGTGGACCAATAGGTGGATGGCAGGGCTCTTGAGGTCTCAACCTGTCCCCTAACTTGACATGGAGACCGTGGGACTAGCAGCTGCCACTTACAGAGCCCATGTGCCGGGCACTGAGGATTTTATGTCTATGAGCTCCTTTAAGCCCCATACCTTAACTTTAACTGCTCAGGTTTCAGAAGGAGGAGTTAATGGAAGAACATCGAGCCCAGGATGCCAGACACAGGTGTTTTGGGCTCTCCTGGGGTCATGAGTGTAAACCATGTTCCTTGATTCCCTTTTAGATACCGCCTGGCGCCCCAGCACAGGTTCCCGTCGGCCGTAAGAGACTGCCTCGTGGCCACCATCCACTTCCTGAAGTCCCTAGATATGTATGGGGTGGATCCAGCCCGGGTTGTGGTCTGTGGTGACAGCGTGGGAGGGGGAGCGGCCGTGACAGTTTGTCAAAAATGTATGGCTCGGTCGGATCTGCCCAAGATCCGGGCTCAGATTCTGGTCTATGCCACTCTCCAAGTCCTGGATTACCAGCTGCCGTCCTTCCAGCAGAACAAGAATGTCCCACTGCTCTCTCTGGACTTTGCCTTCCTCTGTATGCATTATTACCTGGACATAAGCCCCCAGTGGAAAAGCGCTATCCTCAAGGGCGCCCATTTGCCTGCCCACCTCTGGGAAAAGTACAGAAAGTGGCTGAGCCCGGAGAACATCCCAGAGAGGTTTAAGAAGACAAGCTACCCCCCGGTGGCCCGTGCGCCCCTGAATGAGGCTGCTTATCTGGAGACAGACCTCCTTCTGGATTTGCTGCACTCGCCCATGCTTGCCGAAGACGAAGTTGTGTCTCGCCTCCCAGAAGCCTGCATCGTGAGCTGTGAGTATGACCTTCTCCGGGACAATTCACTGCTGTACAAGAAGCGACTGGAGGACCTGGGCGTCCCAGTGACTTGGCACCACATGGAGGATGGTTTCCACGGGGTGCTTAACACCTTCGGCATGGGCTGCTTTCAAGTCCCCTGCGCCACGAGGATTCTGAAGGCCATGGTCCAGTTTATAGAGGGCCTGTGAGAGTGTAGGTCCCGCCATCATCCAGTTCCTTATGGGTCTCTCTGTTGCAGGTGATGCTGAGTGGGGCCAGGGAAACTATTGAGATTGCCATCTTCTTCTTTAAAAAAAACACACACCCTGGCTAGTTGAGCTTTGATCTATGACCCAGAAGGTCATGGTTTGACTCTCGGTCAAGGCATATACCCAGGTTGTGGGCTAGATCCCCAGTGTGGGGCATGCAGGGGGCAGCCCATCAATGATTCTCTCTCATCATTGATGTTTCTATCTCCCTCTTCCTCTTCCTTCTTCTCTCTGAAATCAATAAAAATATTTAAAAACAAATATATATTTTTTAATCACACAAAGTATATTTTTGTTTTATTTTATATTTTCGTTAATCTTCACACACACACACACACACACACACACACACACACACACACACACACCTGCCCCCCCTCCCCCCATTGATTTTTAGAGAGAGTGGAAGGGAGGGGGAGAGGCAGAAACAACAATGTGAGACACATCAATTGGTTACCTCCCGCACATGCCCTGACCAGGCTAGGGATCAAGCCTGCAACCAAGGTACATGCCCTTGACTAGAATTGAAACTGAGACCCTTCAGTCTGCGGGCTGATGCTCTAACCACTGAGTCAAACTGGCTAGGGCATCATCTCCTTCTTGCTCCAGGTTCTAGAATCAGAGAGTGCATGTTTCTGCTGTCTGAAGGGAGAGTAGTAGATGTGGCAGGTTTGGGGGAGGGTGGGGCTCTCTGTCTGTGTGCACCGTTGGGAAAAATGGTCTGTAGTGGCCTTTTGTGAGAGGGAATGAGCATGTAAGGGTTGCCCACAACCTCCCTGAGGTGGGGTTCAGACTGCCCAGGCTGATCCAGACTGTGGGGAACATGAGTGACCACTTGGCTGGCCTTGAAAACACCCAGGGCATCATGGGCAATCTCATGGGCTTTTTCCAATCGGGCTGAGAGGGAGGGGCTCTGATGTTCTAGACTTGCAGGTGGAGGAAGAGAAACTGGTCCCACGTTCCTCCTCTGGGTACAGGGTGACATTTTTCCTGCTGTTCCTCTGTCTCTGAGTTCAGAGTCTCAACTGCCTGGGCTGGAAGAGTTAGGACAGAGTGGGTCGGTTTTCCATGGTGGTTGGCAGCTAGCGACAGATGAAGACAGCTCAGAGCCACTGATTAGGGGAGCTCTGGAGCTCTTGGTGTCAAAGTGTCAGAAGAGAGCAGTTGGGCCCTAGCTGGTTGGGCTCAGTGGATAGAGCGTCCACCTGTGGACTGAAGGGTCCTGGGTTCAATTCCAGTCAAGGGCACATGCCCGGGTTGCGGGCTCAATCCCTAGTGGGGGGTGTGCAGGAGACAGCTGATCAATGACTCCTTCTCATCATTGATGTTTCTATCTCTCCCTCCTTCTCCCTTCCTCTCTGAAATCAATAAAAATATATTTAAAAAACCCCCACACAAACAAAAAGAAAACAAAACAAAAAAGAGAAGAGAGCAGTTGAAAAGGTCTGTGTCCCCAGTCAGAGACCCATGAAGACCGAGTCTGACCAAACTCAATCTGACCTACAGTGAGAAATTGAGGAAGAGCCAAAGGCACCGAAGATGTGTAGCAAGGACTATTTCTGTTGTAAGACACAGAACCAACTCAAACTGACCTAAATCAGAGACAATGTATTGGCCCCTGGGATAAATTAGGGTTGGTTTGATGCAGGAACTCAATGCCACCAGCACCTTTTCTTCTTTCCTCTATTCAATGCTTTTCTCTGTTTATTTTACCTTCACTTTTCATGGTGGCCCCGAGCAGCTCCATACTTACGTTCTCCCAGGGTCATTACTATGGATTTACCTCATCATTCTCAGCAGTCGCAGCAGAAATCGCATTGTAACTGGGTGGCTCTATGGGCTTTCGGCATGGTGTGTCCAGTTGCCACAACCAAGGGAATGGAATGTTCTGACTCACCAGACACAAGTCCCATGCCATCCTAGGAGAGGAGAGGAGAGTCAACTCCACCTGGTGCTTGAACTGAGCACAGGGGAGGGAGGGACTACTTCCCTCACACCAATACTTACTCTACTGGGTGGATATCAACACTCACTCTACTACAGAAGCTAAATTGAATCCTGAGTCAAGGTACATGATAGTGGCAAGAGGGGACAAGGACCATGGGCAAGTTGACCACCTGCCCCTTAGGAATAGCAATTCCTTTAAAAGGATGACTCATATCCGGCCATTGTGGCCCAGTGGTTGAGCATCAACCTATGAACCAAGAGGTCATGGTTGGATTCCCTGTCAGGGCACATGCCTGGGTTGTGGGCTTGATCCCCAGTAGGGGGTGTGCAGGAGGCAACTGATCAATGATATTCCTCTCATCATTGATGTTTCTGTATCTCCCTCTCCTTTCCTCTCTGAAATCAATAAAAAAAATATTTCTTAAAAAATGGTCTGGCTGGCATGGCTCAGTGGTTGAGCGTTGATCTATGAACCAAGTGGTCACGGTTCGATTCCTGGTCAGGGCACATGCCTAGGTTGCAGGCTCGATCTGCACACAAGGGCATGCAGGAGGCAGCCCATCAGTGATTCTCTCTCATCATTGATGTTTCCATTTCTCTCTCCTTCTCCTTTCCTCTCTGAAATCAATAAAAAATATATTTTAAAAAATTAATAAACAAGGATGATCCAGGCTCCCATGCTGACCCTACCTAGTCTTCAGGAGACTCTATTCCTGGTTGGCCAGTGGCTTTTATAGACCAAGACCCAAGTTTACAAAACCCCCATGCATTCCTTTAACTGGCTTCCAGTTGAATGTTTGTGCTAAAACATGGGACAGAGAAGAAGCCATTGGGTGGCTTCTCGATCTATTCACAGCAGGCAGACCCGCAGGTGGCTTTGTTGGAGAACTAGAAACCACTCATTGAAAGAACATTGTTTGGTGGCCATTCAGCTGTTGGGGAGCATTGGGATCTGAGAAGCATGGTCCCTTTTGAGACAGACCTCTGAGTTGAGTCTGGTTGGCTTCCCTCCTGGAGTGTGGTCTTTGTTATTTCACTGTTGCCTCTGGAGGCAGGTGGAGAGATATGAGCTGACCTTCTGGAGCGTTGGGTGGTTGGCTCTTCCACTGTGGGGTGCCGAAGAGTGGGATGAGCCACTGGAGGATAGTGCCCAGTGGATGTGAGTGGGCTATACTTTAGGGACTGGAAGCACTGTTAGATGGACCTCCACCCCAACCACCTGATAATAAGTGCTTGCAGCCCTGCTCTTGTCTCCTGCTCGCTCATGACCTGGGCTGTAGGACTGCCTCTCCCCTGGCTCATTGCACCCCTACCCCCTGTTTTGGGGATCTGCAAATAATAAGTCTTGTGACTTCACCTCCTTTGCGTGAATATTGAAACTGCACCTTCAGTCAAAACGACCCTGGGATTTTCACTTCCTCAAAGTGGGAACTTGGATGCTGAGGGAGCTACCTGCAACCCTGTATTGGGGATCGGGGGTATGGGGGCGGGGGGTTGGTGCCTCCTCATTCTGCAGGTCATAATCTGAATGAATTGCACAAAGTGGGTATTCTGAAGCCCATTTTACAGATGAGGAAATTGAGGCCCAGACACATTAATAACAACACTCATTTCCTGTTTCCAGTCAGGCTCAAGGCCAGCTGATTAACTAGTTTGTCCAAGGCCATGTGATTGGCCAGGTGCTGTGCATTGCAACCCCGATCTGTCTAACAATAACCCATTTCTGCTGTGCCCCATGGCCCATTAGCCCTCCATGGCCCATTAGCCCTCTTCTTTCCCATCATTCAGAATGATGACCATAGCGTTACTTGAGTCATTTCCCATCCAAGTAGCTCAGGCGTCCTCAAACTACGGCCCGTGGGCCACATGCGGGTGTTTTTGCCGTTTTGTTTATTTACTTCAAAATAAGATATGTGCAGTGTGCATAGGAATTTGTTCATAGTTTTTTTTAAACTATAGTCCGGCCCTCCAACGGTCTGAGGGACAGTGAACTGGCCCCCTGTTTAAAAAGTTTGAGGACCCCTGAAGTAGGTGTTCGCTGCTGTCTGAGTCAGGTCAACAGAGTCCAGTGTTTTGCCATCTGGTTTCTTTTGTTAACTGGACTGTAGCTTTCTCTAAGTGTGAATGACTTTGGAATTGCTACCTGTAAGTGCCCAGCTAACACAGCTCAGGGGAGATGGACACCCACACACCTTTCAACCCAGACGCCCTGGGAATGTTTTCTCAGTAAATTCCCAGGACTTCCCTGGAAAGATCTGCCAGGTAGCCCAGGGCATGTGCCATCTGCTGAAGGATGATGAGTTGCATCCCAAATTGCTGTCTTGGGTCAGGAGCAGGCAATTTCAGACAAGGTCTGAGGGCAAAGTAAAAAAATTGGCAAAATTAGTCTCTTTCCCCCAGTGTCCTCCTCAGGTGCTCCTCACTCCCACCCAGGACCTCTGCCTTTCTGATCCCAAACCTTGTCTTCCTCTCCCCCCCTCTCCCCCCGCACTCTCTGTTTCAGAATGACTGCTTGGACTCTCTTCTTGCTCCTGAGCTAGTATAGGCTAGTAGAGGTTAGGATCTGCTGCAGTGACAAATGGCCCCACAGTCTTAGTGGCTTATGACAGCCAAAGATGACTTCTTGCTCACGTTACTCATTACCCAGCCCTCACCGGTCGGCGGCAGCTCTGCTCCATGTTTGTCTGTCTGTTCTGAGATCCAGGCTGATGGAGCAGCCTCTATTTGAAACATCTCCAGTCTCATGGCAGAGGGAAAAAGAACCTGGTGGCTCCCAAAGCTTCTGCTCAGAAGTAAGGCTCATGGTTCCTGCTCACCTTTCATTGGCCAGAGCAAGTCACATGGCCAAGCCTGACATTGACAGGACAGAGGGCAGTAGATATTTTTGGACAACATGACAGCTGCCACACTTTGCATCATATTTCCACTTCCATTCTACCTTTTAAAAAGTTAATTTTAAATTACCTAAGTGATACATAAATATTTTTAAATAAAGCCTTCAAATGCTAGAAATAGGGCAAAGTCCTTTTTGATGACTCTCCTGCAACTCTAGTCCCGTTTATCTGTTCCTTTTGGGGGGAGGGGATACTAGGATCTGCCAACACTTCAAAGCCTGTTCCTATGCTTGTACATACTTAGGTATATATGTACCCAAAGAAAATATATAGAGTATTACTTTGTGGGATGTCTGCCATACATTGGTACATAAAATAATTCTTCTATATAAGCAGTGCCACTGGGGTTTTCCCCTTCAATATATCTTAGAAATCTAGCCTAGTAAACAGTAGAGATCTATCTGCCTCATTCTTTTCAGCTACTGCATAATATTCCATGGTATGGCCACATTACAGTTCTTAGCCATTCCCTTCTGGAGGACACATTTGGACTCTTTCCAGCTTTTTACAGACAAACAAGTCAGTAGTGAACATTTCTGCACACTCGTGTGGTTCTATGTGATAGATTCAAGAAGGATTGGTGGCTAGGCACATTATCCTATCTAATAAAAGAGTAATATGCAAATTGACCATCATTCCAACACACAAGATGGCTGCCCCCATGTGGTTAAAGATGGCTGCCCCCATGTGGACACAAGACGGCCACCACAAGATGGCCAGCAGGGGAGGGCAGTTGTGAGGGATCAGGCCAGCAGGGGAGGGCAGTTGGGAGGGACCAGGCCTGCAGGGGAGAGCAGTTAGGGGTGACCAGGCCTGCAGGGGAGGGCAGTTAGGGGCAATCAGGCTGCCAGGGGAGCAGTTAGGCATCAATCAGGCTGGCAGGGTAGTGGTTAGGGGGTGATCAGGCTGGCAGGCAGAAGTGGTTAGGGTCACTCAGGAAGGCAGGCAGGCGAGCAGTTGGGAGCCAGCAGTACTGGATTGTGAGAGGGATGTCTGACTGCCCATTTAGGCCCGATCCCACTGGGACATCCCTCGAGGGGTCCCAGATTGGAGAGGGTGCAGGCTGGGCTGAGGGACACACACCCCCGTGCACGAATTTCGTGCACCGGGCCTCTAGTATATATATATATTAGTTTATGGGCACATTTTTTTAAAAATATATTTTATTGATTTTTACAGAGAGGAAGAGAGAGAGATAGAGAGTTAGAAACATCGATGAGAGAGAAACATCGATCAGCTGCCTCCTGCACACCCCCCACTGGGGATGTGCCCGCAACCAAGGTACATGCCCTTGACCGGAATCGAACCTGGGACCCTTGAGTCCGAAGGCCGACGCTCTATCCACTGAGCCAAACCGGTTTCGGCATATGGGCACATTTTGAAAGTTGCTGGACTCTCCCAAAATGCCTATCCCGTTCCCTTTTATTCAGCAGATCTTAGCTGGGAGGGAAGTAGTTGGGTCATAATCACCAATCCCAAAAGCAGAAAGAAAATGGATTGTCTTGACAAATGGCATGTTTGTATTTTAGAAGGGAAGTTCCTTAGCTCAAATGAAATGCTGCAAGAGTCAGTGAAGGAGTCAGATCAGGCTGCAGTCTTACTGGGTCATTGCCTCTAACATCCTCACCTCAATCTATCAAAAGTGGCTCCTCCTTCCCCAAGGTGGCCATGGCCTGCTCTGTTCCCTGGCCAGCCCATCACTATCCTAATATTGCCGTTGGGTGTCTTGCAAATTGTAGGACAAGGTTGAATATGATAAGGCAGAGCCTGGGGTTCAGTTTCAAAGCATTATTTAGTCATAGGCAAAACCCTTCCATAGCCCATGTCCATCACTATGAAACCATTTCACAGAAGGACAGATGACTTTTAAATTGAAAAGACACATTCTGGGTTTGTTGCTGCTGTGCCACAAGGCTTCCCCCAGGAGGCAGAGGGATGAAGGACTTGTGGTCTAGAGCCAATTAGAGGCCCAAAGTTCACTTCATCTCCAGACCCTCAGTTTTCTTTCCTTGAAATGAGGATAATCATATCAAGTGCATGGGGGTGTTTTATTGAATCTTGAGCCTTGAGCATCTGGTGAGGATAACAAATTGCTTTTGTGTCCAGGAACACTCTATTCAAAAGGAATCTAGAATTACTGCCTTTTGGGATATTGCTGCCCCAATGTCCCAAATACACTCCTGTAATATAGAGGAAGGAATGGATTTTGTTACTAAAATAAACATTGTTCAGGCATGTGGGGAAGAGAGGATGGAACATTTATTGACCCCATAGATGTGACAGGCTTTTTGCAAATGCTTGACCGGTCACTGAATTCTCATAATCTGACGAAGTATGTGCGAGGTATTTACTCCCAATTTATAGATTAGGAAACCACAGTTGACTTGGCCAAGGGCCTGGGTAAGAGGAGCAACTGGAAGTTGAAGCCAAGTGTGTCTGAGTTCCAAGTCCACCGCCCACCATCATTGGGTTCCTTGTGCAACAGCCCCAAGCTGATTGGCCATCTCCAAGAAGTGTTTCCAGGCCACCGTAGACCCGAGAGAAGAAGTCAATGCTTCATTCACCTCTCAGGTCTCATTGTAGGCACTACCTGCTCTGGAGAGCCTCCCTCCCCCGGAGGGTGAAATCCCACTGTGAGTCTTCAGAGCATCCTATAGCTCCTCGAGCTCAGGACTGAGCACACAGAGTTGTGAGCATGCCATGACTGACATGCCTGCCCCTAGACTCCCCTAAAGTGTGGTCCTGTTTCTAATGTCCACGGGTGATTGAAAAAACAAATGGCAGTCATCTCTGGAGGAAGGTAATATCATCCTAGACCTCCCATTATTTTTGCAAATAATTTTTCAGCTACCGGGCATGTGAGAAGAGAAGTATTAGCAGTCAAAACTCACAGAAACAACAGTTAAAAAAAGAAAGAAAAAAGAGCCACAGACTGTAAAATAGCTCTGTTCACTATCTCCAAGGAGATAAAATCTATAGAATATATTTGTAAATATAATCTATTAACCTGCAGGTTTATAATTCCATACATTTGAAAATCTGGAAGGCAAAATGTGATAGGTAGTCTGAAAATTCAGAAGGTTAAAACAAATAGAAATTTGGAACTATGAAAAGTAACATTATATATGTGTGTATATATCATATATACAAATCAAACAGACATTTTAGAATTGAAAAGTGCAACAAATCAAATGAAACATTAAAGATGGGTTTAGTCACATGAGACACACTTGAGAGCAGAGAGGGAACTGGAATATAGGTCAGAAGGGATAATTCAGAATCAAACAAAGAGACGAAAGAATAGAAAATGCAGAAGAGGTGGGCAGGAGTCACGAGGATTCAGTGAGAAGCCACACAAAGATGTAACTGCTGTCCCAGAAAGAAAGGAGGAAGGAGGCAGAAGCAATATTTGAAATATAGTGATGGAAAATTTCCTGGGGATCCCCAAACCTCCTTCAGGGAACCTGCAAGGTCAAATCCACTTTCTTAATAATACTAAGATCTTCTTTATTTGCTTGTTCATTTTTTATTACTCAAGAGAAATACCAATTTAATTTAAGGGATTATAAATAAACTAGGGGCCCAGTGCACAAAATTCATACATGGGGGGAAGGGTCCCTCAGCCCAACCTGCACCCTCTCCAATCTGGGAGCCCTCAGGGGATGTCCTACAGACGACTTAGGCCTGCTCCCCATGGTTCTGTGCTCTCTGCGAACCTGTCTGCTTGATGCCACCACAGGCCCTGGTGTCTGCTCTCTGTGGGGGCCCTGCAGGGGACTGCTTGCCCCTCGCTGCCATGGCCAGGGGCAAGCACGGCCCCACAGTCTGCTGTCTGCTGACTCGCTGCAGGGGACGTTCCCACCCCACCCCTGGCCGCTTGCGCGCACGCTGGCTCGGAGCTCCTGGGTCCCGGGGATGTTCCCACCTCACCCCCAGCCACTTGGCACCTGAGCATGTAGGCCCAGAGTGTCCGGGGCCATTCCTACGCATGGGCCTACAAGCTCAGAGCAGCCTGGCTCCTGAGAACACGTGTCCTCGGGATGCAGGCTGCTTGGCACCAGCGCGTAGCCACCCTGCCCCTGGCTGTTTGGCACCTGCTTGGAGTGGCCAGGGGCATTTTGGGACCCCGGGCGCTCTGGGTCTCTGCACGGGCCTACAGACTCAGAGCGGCCTGGGTCCCAAGGACGCCTGTCCCTGGGACCCAGGCCACTTGGTGCTGGTGCTCGCGCAAGCGGCCAGTTGCCCCCAGCTGCTTGGCGCCTGCTATGCAAATTAACCCGCCATCTTTGTCAGGTTAATTTGCATACTCTCTCCTGATTGTCTGGTGGGTGTCGCAAAGTGATGGTCAATTTTCATCTTTCTCTTTTATTAGTGTAGATATTAATATTTACGTAGTATTATATTTCCAATGATGATATAATGGAATAGCCATTGATATTTTTCCATTTTTTTAAAAATTAAATTTATTAGGATGACATCTATATATTTATAAAAGCCTAAGTGACCGTTATAACCGGTCGACTGAATGACCAGTCGACCAGTAGCTATCATGTACATTGACCACCAGGGGGAAGATGCTCAATGCAGGAGCTGCCCCCTGGTGATCAGTGCGCTCCCACAGGCAACCTCCCACAGTCCCCCTATGCCCCCCCACCCGGCCAGCCCTGATCGGCCCCGGTTGCCAGCCAGACCAAGGGACCCCACCCATGCATGAATTCATGCACGGAGCCTCTAGTTTGTTAAAAAGATTATATATATCTCAAGTGTACAGTTCTATACTACATCATCTGTATTGTGTGCCCATCATCCATACTAAGATCTTATTTGTCCTTTTTCTTTTTTTAAAAAAAAATAGATTTTTATTGATTTCAGAGAGGAAGGGAGAGGGAGAGAGATATAGAAACATCAATGATGAGAGAGAATCATGAATCGGCTGCCTGTTGCACGACCCCTACTGGGGATCAAGCCCACCACCCAGGCATATGCCCTGACCTGGAATTCAACCAGTGACCTTGTGGTTCATGGGTCGATGCTCAAGCCCTGAGCCACACCTGCCGGAACAGGAGAGCATTTATACTCAGTCTATCACCATGGTGACAGTCAACAATACGGAATCCAAGATCAAGTGACCTCTCCCTGGAAGCTGAAAGTGGACTCTCAAGGCCCTTTTATTCTGTGAGGTTGGCAGGCTGTCATCTACAACTCACTCAAAAGGGTGTCAGAGAAGAAAAAAAAAAAGCACCCCAAACTCAGCAACTTCATAATATCCCCACTCCCGAAACCTTAAAACGGTGTCAAGTCAAGGAAACCTGGGGTGAATCCTTATCATGCAGTTTTCGACTGCAGTAAGTCCACAGTCAGTATATACTCCAAGCTGGAAGGTCGAGAGCAAGTATTCAACCAGAGTGCTCACCGGAAACTGGGTGGAAGAGAGGAGGAAGGTAAGGAAAGAGAGAGGGTGGACAGAGGGCTCAGAGGGGAGGTCTGACAGGGAGAGGTAGGAGTGAAGTCATTACTATATTCAAATTAAGGGCCATAGACGGTTGCCTCTTAAGAATATGGCCTGAGGGTGTCTGTGTGTGCTACATCAGGGAGTTACATTCAAGCCATCATTAAGGTCAACCCCCCCCCCCCCCCCCGTAGTTTGAAAATACCATAGCAGATGTGTCAATATAGTTGTGCTTCCCAGAAGTCTTTGCAGCGAAGTGTTTCTAGGCATCTGATGTTTCCCGTTCCTAATTCCTTTGGACCTTGATTTGAAGACTCTCTGCTCTCCCTGGCCTGGCCCTTACCAGAATTGCTACCTGCCGAGGCAGGCTGGACATCCCTGCAGTGATGTCTGGGATGAGCTGCTGTTCTCTGGCACCTGTTCCACAACCTTGCCCTGCCTGTGCATTTCAGGTTGTTGTTTTTTGTTGTTGTTGTTGTTGTTGTTTTAAGTCCTAGAAGAAACCATAGGCACTAAATATATTTTTATTGATTTCAGAGAGGGAGAGAGAGGGAGAGAGAGATAGAAACACCAGCGATGAGAAAGCATCATTGATTGGCTGCCTGTTGCATGCCCCCAACTGGGGACGGAGCCCAAAACCCAGGCATGTACCTGTGATTGGAATCGAACCCGGAACCCTTTGGTCCTCAAGCTGACACTCTACCCACTGAGCCAAACTGGCTAGGGCTACATTTTAATTTTTACTTTCAAAACAGAACAAATGGGTTCATGGTGTTTCCATGTACTTTAAGGGCCATTTCAAAAGATGGTGGTTTGCCTGAATTGGCCTATTTAACCTTTTGCACTTGGATGTCGAAATTAAAATTACTCTTTGAATGTATCAATAATTTGAAATATAAAAAAATCCAAATAAATAAGTTTGTATGAAAAGAAACTCCAGTTTTTTATTCTACTGCCACGCTTTGTAAAATCTGGGGTATTTAAAAAATTAAATCCTGAGTAGAATAAAGGAATCGAGGAAAAAGCAAGCGAGTGCAAAGGGTTAAAGTTGAGTGTCTTCATTTTTGGCAATCAGGACTGGGAGCCACTATGCTAAGTGAAAGAAGCCAGTCACAGAGGTCAAATACTGTATGATTGCACTTACATGAGGTATCTTGAGTAGTCAAATCCATAGAGATGGAAAGTAGAAGAATGGTGGGTGCCAGGGGCTGAGGGGGGTTGGGGAGGGAGTTGTTGAATGGAGACAGAGTTTCAGTTTGAGATGATGAAAAAGTTCTGGAAATGGATGGTGGTGACGGTAGTTGCACAATAATGTGAATGTACTTAATGCCACTGAAGTGTACACTTAAAAATGGTTAAAATAGTAAATTTCATTATGTATATTTTACCACAATGAGTTTTTAAAATACAAACCAGAAAACATAATAGCTCGGCCAGCGTGGCTCAATAGTTGAGCGTTGACCCATGAACCAGGAGGTCACGGTTCGATTCCAGGTCAGGGCACATGCTCAGTTGTGGGCTCGGTCCCCAGTGTGGGGCGTGCAGGAGGCAGCCCATCGATAAGTCCCTCTCATCACTGATGCTTCTGTCCCTCTCTCCCTCTTCCTTCTTCTCTGAAATCAATAAAAAAAATATTTTTTAAAGAACATAATCTAGCAAGGGAGAAAAGAGTGAGTTGGAAAGACTGAGAACAAAGAAGAAAAAGAAAGGGAGGAGGCAAAGAGAGAGGATCTGGGAGGGAGGAGATGAGAGAGCGAACAGATGCTGACCATGGGAAGTGTCAGGTGACACCAATACCAGCTTCCCCTGGGGGTCCTGAGTGGTGGGGTGCACTCTCCTTTCCCAATCCTGGAAGGACAGGGACAAAAGCCTGGGTTCTGCAGGATGCCCTGGAGTCCTAATGTACCCCTTCTCTGCCCAGCGTCCCATGGCCCAGGAGGTGAGGGGTCACAGCAGAAGTTGTCTTGAATATGTGATCTTTTCCAGTTCATTAGAGCCACTGAGAAGACACCCCAGAGCTCCTACAGTAAAGAGTATGTCCCTTTCCCCGGCCACAGACCGGACCAGATCTCCAGGTGGTATGGGAAGAGGAGAATCGAGGTAAGAGGGAGTGGGGGCCCCATGTTCAGGCTGGGCCCCTCCCCAAGGCTCAGAAGACCCCGCCAGCCCAGTTCCCTCTTGCGAACACAGGACTAGGCTCATCAGGACCCTCCCCAGCTCCTCGGCTGCTGGCGGCACTCACCTTTAGGTCCTGGGGAGCAGAGATCCGTCCAACCCGGAGCTGGTAGCATCCCCACCCTGGGTCCCAGCACTTCCCTGGACCACTTCCCCATTCTGCCCCACGTCTCCAACAGGACACGGGCGAAGGATGGAGCAAACAAACAGGCACACATGGTTAATATTGAGTTCAGGTGACTAGAGTGAGGAATCGCATAAGGTACTCCAACACCACGCGGAGGTGATGTGTAGATGACAGCGCTGTGTGTCATCTCAGCCCCAGCTTCCTGTTCTTTTGTGTAAAAAGTCCATGACCATTCAGCACCCTCACTCGCTGGGTGTCTGTGGTATGTTGTGTTCCAGGCCTGCGGAGCGGGGAGCAGGGAACTGTACTCTCAGGGCACCCCCTTCCCATCACCCCTCCCCGACCCTACACCTGCCTGAATGCGTGGCGGGGCAGGAGGCACAGGACATCTGTCGGATGGGGTGCGTTCTGAAGCTGGAAGAGATTGCTGAGCTCAGCACCCTCATTTTCCCATAAAAGGTGCCAGGGGTGGCGAGTGTCTCGTCTGACGCTGTGTAGCTGGTTGGCCAGGGACCATGTAGGTGGCTGCCCTGAGAGAGAAGGAGGAGTGTCCTGAGAGCGCCCTTCATCTGGTGGCTGGAGTTGTCTTCTGCCTTTGGGGATCCGTGTCAGGGTGAAGGGCGCCAGAGTCTCAGCTCTGTGCTGGCACCCCAACCGTGCTGACACCCTCAGACCACGCCGCTGCTCCGGGCTGCCCCCGTTACCATTAGCGTGCACCGGGGACACGCAAATGCATCTCAGAACCCACCAGCTGGGGCTTCCAGACCCCAACCACCAGTGTACACGAGGCACTTAGCCTCGTCCTCCATGCCCACGCCGTGCCCTTCCTTAAAGACCTCTGGACCCATTGCAAACCCTGACGAAGGGCTAACCACACAGACATAGTCGTTAAAATAAAGACCAGTCCCCCTCTCCCAACACACACGCTAAACAGAGCCCAAGTGATCGGACACTCATTCCTACAGACTCTGAACCGGCCTGTTCGGGTGGCGGCTTCCATGCCATCAGCTCTTCTTTCTGCTTCCTTAGGCACCGCCTCCTCCCCCGGGACCGGTCCCTTCCCATCTCCCATCCCAGCTCTTCTCCCTTCTCAGGAAATGCTCATGGCGCTTCAAGTTGACGGGCAGATGAGGTTATGAGGTTACCAGGGAGGACCCCCTTCTTGTGCTTCTCTCCCAGGCAGGCGTATGAATCCATTTCCATTGTTTCTATCTGATGATGCTTTGCTACCATAGGGCCTTGCTAATCCCAGAGAGCTGCCCCACCAGGGCGGGCTAATTCCTAGACATAGTGAACAGCTGGCTATCATCATGCCTTTCAGATAAAAACCAACACTCCAGAGCCCACCCCCCTCCTTTATCTAAACTCGATCTCCAAGACAGTATCTCCCCGCCTTAAATTACTCCAAGGACAGATGCCCCCAACCAGAGGCACACCCGGAGCCCAGAGCCATCTGAAATTATTCAAACTATGCAATCCTAAACAAACAAACAAACGAACAAACAAACAACCTAACAACCTAGGCAATCCTAAACTTCTGAAACTTGCCTACCCTGCCTGGCCCATTCCCTGGGCCATACTCTCTCTTCTCCTGCCGCTGACCGACCTTTCTGCTTTGCGGGGTGGCCCTGTGTGGCATGGCGTGCCCCCTCCTTTGGGGGCCTTAAGCTCTTCTTTCAAAGGCAGTTGTCTCTATGTCTGTCACCTTACCTGCCCTACCTGATGAGGACAAAAGTCCTGGGAACATTATCAAGACAGCAGGGCCGAGCCCCAAACCAAGAGGAACAGCACGAAAATTCGGGGGGGGGGGGGGTTGTGAGAGGGACTCTCTCCTTTCCTCCCCTCGGCCGATGGGAACCTCTTTAACTTGCCTTCCCTGGCATTGGAAACGCTCTGGGCGCCTGGCGATGGAGACCTTGGGAACCCCTGCTCCCCGTCTGTGCCCATCCCCCTGCCTCCCTCTGGCATTGTGATCTGACTTATTTATGGAACCACCACTTGAAATATTGGGTGCAGCCAGCATTTCCAGACCAGAGCAGACACAGGCCTCCCTGTCTGCTCCAGACAAGAGGACGGGCGTGAAAATCAACATTATCCTCCCTGTAAATCAGCCCAGCCCCCCAGGACCCCCGTCCGGGGCCAAGAGGATTTTCTTAGGAAAAGCACCATTTCAGGCAAACGTCCCAGGGCAAGGAGAACATGGCTTTCTTCTCCCTGTAAATTACTCCCCACCAAAGCAACCCCGCCCCAGGTGTCCAGCCATAAATCCTGGGCAGGAGAAAGCCATGCATGAGGCGTCTCTGACTCTTCCCATAGTAACCGAAGGAAATACAAGGTGCATGCGTCAGGCCCCGCCGGGGGTCAGCGTCTTCTTTGGAAATGGGCACTGGGTGGATGAGACTCAGACAAACCACAGGGTCTGCCTTCAGCTCCCAGGGGCAGGCAGCCAGACGGTGCTGGCTCTTCCTAGTCAGCGGGCCTCCTGACTTTCACACGAATATGTCCCCAGAGCTCACGGACTTGGCCGAGGCTGGGGACCACTCCTACGGAGAGCCCACGGCAGCCGAGCTGAGCCCGGTGTTTGAAGGTGAGCCGTATCGGGTCAGGACAGACAAGTGTGTTTCCTGTTCGGCGGCCCCGAGAGCCCACGTAGCCACACTTGCCGGCGCCCGTGGGGGCCCCCTGGCCGTCAGCTCCACGGACCGCCAAGGCAGGCGACTCTGCCTCCGTCCACGGCCAGGTGAGGCCTTGCTCCCTCAGTCACATGCCCGTCGTGTCTGTCCTTCCAGGGGCTCCCGTACAAACACCTGATCACCCACCACCAGGAGCCCTCGCACCGCCACCTGATCAGCACGTACGACGACCATTACAACCGGCACAATTATAACCCGGGCCTGCCCCCGCAGCGCACCTGGAATAGACATAAGTTGCTGTGGCTTCCAGAGAAAAACGACTTCCCCCTTCTGGGTATTTGTCTAATTCGGGATCTCCCCCTGTGTTGGGCTGTAAGGGGTCTGCACCTGCCCAGGACTGAGGTGTGCCCGGCTCACGCCAAAGGACTCTCACGGGGGACCCGGACTCCAGGAGAGCATTAGAATGAGATGATGGGGGCAGGGGGGGGTGGTCCTATTTGCCCCCAGGGCTGCCGTCTCCTCCTCCTCCTCCTCCTCCTCCTCCTCCTCCTCCTCCTCCTCCTCCTCCTTCTTCTCCTCCTCCTCCTCCTCCCCCTCTTCCTCCTCCTCTTCCTTCTTCTCCTCCTCTTCCTCTTCCTTCTCCTCCTCCTCCTCCTCCTCCTCCTCCTCCTCCTCCTCCTCCTCCTCCTCCTCCTCCTCCTCCTCCTCCTTCTTCTTCTTCTTCTTCTTCTTCTTCTTCTTCTTCTTCTTCTTTTCTTTTTAATATATTTTTATTGATTTCAGAGAGGAAGGGAGAGAGAGAGAAAAACATCCATGAGAGAGAATCATTGATCAGCTGCCTCTTGCCTGCTCCCCACTGGGGATCAAGCCGCAACCCGGGCATGCGCCCTGATCGGGGATCAAACCGTGACCTCCTGGTTCATAGGTCAACGCTCAACCACTGAGCCCCGCCGGCCGGGCACACTTCATAAATAGTACCATGTCCGGGTGCCGGCATATGGCAGCATCTGGAGACACAGCCATGACAAACAGGGAGGGACTCCTGCCCTCGGGGACTTGATATTCAGTCAGGACACAGCTGAGACACCTCGAGGGAAAAGGACAGTGAGTGAGCTAGTAAATGAGATAACTTTGGACCGGGACAGGTGCTCCGAAGAAAAGATAGAGAGTGAGGCGGGTCTCCGTGGACCTCCTCTGGGTGGGATGATGAGGGAGGGGCTGTCCAGAGGAGATAATTGAGTTGAGAAGGAGGGAGCCTGTGGGGATTAAGGGGAGGAGCATTCCAGGGTGAGAGTAGCTAGTGAAAAAGATGCAAGACAGGAGGAGAGGACGACCCCACAGGGACCCACGGGCCACAGTAGGTGCGGATTTTGTCCTTCCCACAGTCCCAAGACTCTGGAGGGATTTGCGTAGGAGACTACCCTGCTCTGATGTACCCTTCAAGCTACCCTGGCCCTTAGCATCCACCCCTTTGCAGTCCTACCTTCTATGCAAAGGGACCCCGAGGATATTTTTCCATTGATTTTTTTTTTTGAGAGGGAGAGAGTGGAAGAGAGAGGGAACGACAGAGAAATATCGATGTGAGAGAAACACCTGGATTGGTTGCCTCCTGCACACGCCCTGACCAGGGCCCAGGCCGGGGAGGAGTGCCCTTGATCAGAATCGAACCTGAGGACTCTGTCCACTGAGCCAGACCGGCTGGGGCTGCTCTGTCACTTTGGCAGGGGTTTCTTCATCTCACAAGCCCACGCTGCTCCCGCCCCCCTTGGGTTGGGGTAGTTACCAAAGAGCAGGCAGGGCTGCCCTCAGCCTGGGCACTGGGCAGGCTTTTCTGAGGCCTCCAGCAGTTCGGGTCCCTCCTGAGTACACAGGGAGCAGGCCCCCACCTGCGACTCCTGGGGAGGGGGGTACTGGCGGAGCCAACATTCCGCTGCAGGCCTGCTTTCCCCCTCCCCCCTTCTGGACACTGCCAACTGAATCCCTGATCCCACAGCCTGGGAAGCCTCCGTGTCCCCTCCCCCCTCCCTCTCCCCCCACTGCCTGTGGGGCAGGCCCCATGCTCTGAGCCCTGTCCACCCAAACCCTGTTTCTCTTGCAGTTCCCCCTACAAACTACGGACTCTACGAGCAGCTGAAGCAGAGATGGCTCACCCCCGAGGCTGGCCTGGGAAAGAGCACTTACACTTTGTCCTACCCCAGACCGCTGCCGTGCGCTCTGTCCCGGCGGGAGCATGCCATCCCGGTCCCTCCCCAGCGCCTGCAGCCCATCCCACGCTTCTGAGAACTGCCACCCCACCCACAGCACAGGCAGAACCAACTGGAGACCTACTGTGCGACTGGACCTGCCAGAGAGCAGGCAGCTGCAGATGCACCCCGAGTTTTAAATGCAGCCCGTTGAGGGTCCCTCAGAGTCATGGTCTGTGGTGTGGGGTTCCCCACGTCCTCCACGCCCGCAGGTTCCTTTCTTGTCCAGCCCACAATTAAAGCTCTTTGACACGGCGGAGTGTCACGTATGTGCAGAAGAGAGAACGTTAGGAGAAGGACCCTAAAGTTCCTCTCCCCCAGTTCACGGGAAGGGAAACTGGGCCCCAGAGAGGTCATGTGGCTCCAAGTTCCCACAGTTGGCACATGCCTTCCGGGAGTCTGGTCCAATGGGAGAAACGAATCTGACTAGGGGGTGCATCTGGAAAAGCCCACGGAATAATAGTCCCACGGAGTTACGAGGTGGGCAGCAGGGGAGGTCCAGGGTGCCCATCGCTGCCTGAGCAGAGGAGCACGACCCCCAGGGCTCAGAGGAAGGGAAGGCGCCCAGCAACCCCCTCCACCTCCCAACTCGCAGTGACAAATTGTGAGACATGCTCACCTGTCCGAATTCAGATAACCGACTACGAGGCAGGAGTAGGACGAAAGCGAGACCTTTAATGCGCTCTGGGGAGCGGGTGTCTGTCCGGTTGGACAAGCACACCTGGAGTAGGGACCACAGCCTGTTGATCCCCCTAGGGTGCGCCTCTTACGTCGCCTGGGTCTTACTCTCTCCCATTGGGCCATTAGAAAAATTGGGCTGAGGCCTTTTCTAGTTGCCTCCCCTCCCTCCCCTCCTTCCCCCTCCCTCTCCATCTCCCTTCCCTCTCCCCCTACCTCTCCCCCCTCCCCCATCCTGTGTAGCTGAGGCGGGCACCTTGGGGGTTTCCACTGTGATGCTGGCCACGTCCACAGTTCTTTGCTCTTAAGTCCTCTTCCCTCCTCCCTCCATTCTGTTGGCCCTGGGGAAATCAGTAACCGTTTCCATTAAGAGTTGACTCTGCTGGAGATGAATCACAGGCCCCCTTCCTACACACATGAACGGGGGTGCTGTCCTGGCGCAGGGACCATGTGCTGCCCTGGCCCAGGGCGGAGTCTCCTGAGGCACCTTCTATCACCCATGTGGCGTCCACCTCGGGTTGAGGACAACAGGTCCCTGATCTGCTTCCTCTGAGTGTGGGGATTGGACATGGAGAGTCTTCCTGTGAATGGCCTTTCTCTGCCTTCTGTCACCACCCCAGTTGTTTGCATTCACTACTGTAGAGGCAGCGCTTGGGATAGAGTTGGTGCTTACAATCCTGGGCTGGAAGAATGGACCATTGTCTGTTGGGAACTCCCCAAGGAGCCCCTACCCTGCCACACCCCTGACAGCCACTCTCATTCTCCAGTTTGAGCCTCCATCCAGCTGCTTCCTGTCAACAAAAAAAATGTGCAACCCAGTAGACAATCCTACATAATAAAAGGCTAATATGCAAATTGACTTAACGGCAGAATGACTGGTCACTATGACACGCACTGACCACCAGGGGGCAGACGCTCAATGCAGGAGCTGCCCCCTGGTGGTCAGTGCACTCCAACAGAGGGAGCGCCACTCAGAAGCCGGGCTCAGGGCTGGCAAGCATAGCCCCGGTGGCTGGAGCCTCTCCCACCTCTGTGGCAGTGCTAAGGATGTCTGACTGCCGGCTTGAGAGTGCCTAAGCCAGCAGTCAGACACTCCCGGAAGCAAGATTGCATCAGGCTGAGAAAAATGCTTCCCGGTTTCTGTTCTGCATTTAGATCTGAGGGAATGTAAGGAAGATTACAGGGAGGTGGGAGAGAGCAAAGTGCGGAGATCTCTAATTGGATTACAGGATACTTAACAAGATCATGCCCTCTCCAGAGGGGTCTGAAAAAGGGGCATTTCAAAGGCGAGTTCAGCTAGATCTACAAAAACAATGGAGAGAGGAACCTGCTATAGGCCTTGGGTGTGACTACCCACCACCACCTGCCCGGTTAGAAATTTATGATCAGATCACCCTATGAGGTTACCTTCAGTTAGATTTATTTATTTATTTTAATTTCTTTATTGATTATGGTATCACATAATTGTCCTCATCCCCCCCATTCCCATTCCAAACCCCTCCCCATGTATTCCCCCACCCCCCTGTTGTCCGTGACCACTGGTTAGGCTTATATGCATGCATACAAGTCCTTTGGTTGATCTCTCCCCCTTTCCCCCACCCTCCCCTACCTTCCCTCTGAGGTTTGACAGTCTGATTGATGCTTCCCTGTCTCCGGGTCTGTTCTTGTTCATCAGCTTATGTTGTTCATTATTTCCCCTAGATGCGTGAGATCATGTGATACAAGATTTATTTTTTAAATATATATTTATTTCAGAGAGAGGAAGAGAGGGGGAGAGAGAGAAACATGGAAGAGAGAGAAACTTTGATCAGCTACATACACCCTACTGGGGATAGAGCCCACAACTCAGGAATGCACCTAGACGGGTATTGAACAAGCGACCTCCCAGGGCATGGGACAACACTCAACCAACTGAGCCACACCAGCCAGGGCACAGATTTATTACAGACCCCCCTTTATTGATCCTTAAACCCCTGCCCCAAGATGGACCTCTGTCCCTAGACCCCAACCCTTTCTGATGCCCAAAGACCCATATTCTCCCCAGAGCTCAGCTTCTCCCCTCCTGACTCAGAGGGCGCTGAGCTGCCTCAGCTCTCCCAGCCTCAGAGGGGAACCATCTCTTGACTCTCATCCTCCAAACCTGCCAGCCGCCGCCCGTCTCACATGTTCTGCCACTAAAACAAGCAAACAACAAATAACTGTTGTTTCTTCTGCTTTGTAGGAAAATGAATAGAACTATTCTGTGAATTTTTCTTTTCTTATAGTTTGGTCACTTGCTATCGCATTCTAGCAAGAAAAGGAAAAAAGGAAGAGAAAATAAATTGAGCTGTGGGGGACTAAGAGCCAGGTCAGGGCCTCCCTGGGAAGATCTTCAGTGTCAGCACCACCATCCGCCACAGGTGTCCCAGGTGGGTTCTAACCATCACGCCTGCTCATAGAGGAGGAACAGGCCGGGGGATTGACTGGCCCGAGGTCACACAGGGAGTGAGTCTCTGAGCTAGAATGTGAATCCAGGCAGGGTGCCCTGGGCATGCCTGCTCTGCCCTTGTGCAAAACTGCCACTCCCGCCCTAGCTGGTTTGCCTCAGTGGATAGAGCGTCGGCCTGAGAACTGGAAGGCCCTATGTTCGATTCTGGTCAAGGGCACATGCCAGGGCTGTGGGCTCGATCCCCAGTGGGGGACTTGCAGGAGGCAGCCGATCCATGATTCTCTCTCATCGTGGATGTTTCTATCTCTCCCTCCCTCTTCCTTCTTCTCTGAAATCAATAAAAATATATTTTAAAAAACACATATGTATTATTCCACCTCCATGTATTAAAATGTATACTTGTACAATGTCTAAAAACAAAACTAAACACAAACAAAAAACTGCCTCTCCCTTCCAGGAAAGGCCAGCAGAAGCCCAGTTCAGGTCCCACTGGGCACGTGTGGGTCTACTGTGCCCTTGGCTCATGGGCCCACAGGTGTGTGGTTGCAGGTGTTTTGAGCTGCAGACAAATCCATGATTCCTAGCGGAGGTAGCCTGGGTTTGTTCTGTCCTTTTCCAGGAGAGCTCAGCTACAGGCCTCAGCACTCACTCCGGTGCCTCCTGTCCTCACTCCAGTGGCGCTGTCTTCTCCATGTGACTCAGAGTTCCCCAGAGTCAGAGCGTGGCACACACACTGGGTGCTCAGGGGAGTCTGTGGGGTGAGTGACTGACAGGAGAAGGATGGGGGCCTAGAGGAAGGCTGTGCAGGCCAAGACCTCCCCGTGGCAGCAATGGGCTGGCCACAGCTGGCCTTCCTCACACCGCCAAGGGCCACACATTCATTCCACAGATGTCTAAGGGGCCATGATTGCACTCTGGCCTCCCTGAGCCTCCGGTTCTGCACACCACAAGAATGTCAGACAAACACAGAACAGAGCGATATTGGGGCACAGGCCTACTGAAGTGGGGACTTTGGGGAGTGGTGGTCATAAGAGAGATCATTGGGGGTGTGATGAAGTGAAGGGGTGCCATGAGGGCAGGAATGGGGCCATGGAGACACAGTGTAGTGAAGGAAGGCTTGTGGTATCCACGAAGGGTTCTCTGTGGAAGAACCTCTTCCCTGTGATAAACATCGCCTGGTGGCAGCTGTCATGATGTTGACAGGGTTACATTCTATTGGCCCACATTTTTTTCTGTCCCTGGCTCCACGATCCCAAAGAGCCCATCTCATCCACCCTCAATGCCTTTTGGGCTTGAAAATGTCTAACTCCCTGGGCTGACCCCTTCCCCCTCAGCTCACATTCTTAGATTTAAACTTCTCCACCCAGATTGCTGAGCTAATCCCATCTTTCCCAGAGCAGACCCACCCTTTCCTCCTGGGTGGGACAGAAGATGGAATCTCTCCCTTTGCCCTCTAGGATGGCACTGTCTCCCCTCCAGCTTGTCTCCTTTTAAATCCTGAATTCAGCCAGAAAAGAATCTTTCCATCTCTCTTTTTTCCAAGAAAAACCCCCATTTTTTCCATGGCCCTGGGTCATTCACAGGTTCCATTACGAGGGCCCAGCGCCACCCTGCCCAGCCCTGACCCCTGCTTCTCATGGTCCCTGTGACCTGACCTCCCTCAGAGAAGCCTTGGGGTCTAGGGACAGCCACAACCTCAGTTGCCCACCACTTGCTCCCTGAGGAGCTCATGTTCTGCTATGTCACCTGACATAAAACCGAACTTGGTGCATGGACACATTTCCTTTGTTTTCTTGGGGATGGCACCATTGTCTTCTCCAGGATGTTTTAACTCTGCATTGTTCTGACAACTTTGATGTGGCCAAAGACCCCCAGCAACCATGCTCTCCGGTTTTGTTCTTTCCTATTTAACCTCAGGATCCCATTACACTTTCACTGTCTCACACTGAGGATGAACCTATGGGCCATCAGTCAACCTCAGTCAGTGTCTGTGGAAGGGATCAATGAGCCAGGCCTCCTCCTTGCCCCTCCCTAACTTTCTCTCAATCCATTAATCTGAAGAGAGGCAATAATCCCGTTAGGATTAAGAGATGAAGACTGAGGGTTCTGATTGGATGTTAGCCTTTGAGAAGGTGTCTAAACACCAGGCACCAGAGCAGAGATTCAGAATCCTCCAGCTCTGCAGTGACGTGGTTCTCCACCAGGTCTGAGATCTGAGCCCCAGCCAACCCGGTCACAGGAGGTAAGTTACCGACCTCAGGTAAGGCAGCCGGCCTCATGGTGGCACCGAAGCCTGACATGGCACAGAGAGCTTTCCCTTTTTTTTTTCTTTTTACAGACAAACAGATTGAAGGGATTGATTTTGCCTCTTAGTGTAGTTTTGCCTGAATTTCACACATTTGGATTTGTGCTTTGGTTTATTTATAAATGTGTAACCAAGTTGATTCCCTACGCGCCCCCCCCCCCCTCGCCCCCAATGAAAACATCTTAACTGGTTTTATTTCTGGTAATTTTAAATATTAAGTTTGTGTCCCTAGGTTATTCTGAAATTTCCCCCAAAAAAAGGTGGGGGTCAGCTTTCAGGCCCTTCAGTACCCACTTCCCAGGCAGACTGGAATGAAAGATGTGGGTGCTTCTGAGATGCTTGTTCAGGGGCCTGCAGCGGAGCTATGGCTCTGTGGTCACCTAGCCCAGAATGGGACTCTCTAAACTGAGGCTCTCACCATTGCCAGGCATGGGCTTTGGCCCTGAGTTGATTCCTGTGGAAACGGTGAGTCAGAGGATGGGGCTCAAAGGCTTGGCCTGACAAGGATGCCTTGTTCCCTGGACGTTTCCACAGGATTCCTTCGGAGCACCTTGAGGATGAGTATCAGGACCCCACCCACACTCCTGAAGCTGGCAGGAGAGAGCCTGCTGAGGGACCAGGCCTCAGCCATCGCAGCTCTAGAGTACCTGCCTGCCGAGCTCTTCTGGCTGCTGTTCATCCTGGCCTACCGTAGTAGACACTACTCGTTCCTGAAGGCAATGGCTCAAGCCTGGCCCTACCCTGTCCTCCCTCTGGGGCGCCTGATGCAGCCACCTCGGGTCAAGGTCTTAAAAGCTGTGTTGGATGGGCTTGACATTCTGCTTGCCCAGAAGGTTCGCCCCAGGTAAGGCTGCTCCAGGTGCCTGGTAGAGTCCTGGACATCCCGGAGACAGCGGGCATCAGGGCGTGCGGAGGGCCTAAGGGGGGACCCGAGGTTTCTGACGGTGCTAGTAAGGTTCAGGGAGCCCTGGCACACTGCTGAGCTCACTGGGGCGTGGAGGACTGCCTACTGGGCAGAAGCACCTGCAAAACGTTCCCTGCCTCCTCCCAGTGGTACTTATAGGTGTGAGAAGTGCGGACCAGGAGAGATGGATGGAGATGAGCAAAGTAAACAGAGGGAAGAGGAGAGTAAGGGAGAAGCTGACCTTGGGATTCAAAATAGAATCTCAGGGTTGGAGGGGAGTCTGATTGTTGCCTCAACTCAGATGCTCATTCTTCCCTGCCCTCATTCTGTTCTATTTAATAAAACTTTTATTTTTTTTTTACTGATTTCAGAGAGGAAGGGAGAGATAGAGATAGAAACACCAATGATGAGAGTGAATCATTGATCAGCTGCCTCCTCCCAAAGCTCCCCTCTACACTGGGCATTGATCCTGCAAACCAGGAATATGTCCTGATTGGGAAGCAAATCATGACCTTCTGGTTCATAGGGAGATGCTCAACCACACTGTCCATAAAGCATCTTAGCCAATGCCCTGTTGACCTGAGAGAATCTCTGATAATGGCCTGCTTTCCCCACAGGAGGTGGAAACTGCGGGTGCTGGATTTAAGGGACACGGGTGCCAAGTTCAGGAGAATGTGGTGTGGATGCATGACCCATAAGCGCTTATTGACAGGACGAGTGGCTGTGCACAGGTCCAGCCCCAACATGGAGCACCCCTTAGCTCCCGTGGAGGTGTTCCTAGACCTTAACTTCAATGAAAGGGACAGGGATGAGTTTTTCATGTACGTCATCCAATGGGCCCAGGAGAGGAAAGGGCTGCTACACCTGTGCTGCAAGACGCTGAGGATCGCTGAGGGGCCCTTCCGGAGGGTGAGGAAGGTCCTGGATGCGGTGCAGCTGGACTGCATCCAGGAGGTGGAAGTGAACTGCACCTGGGACCTGCCCACCCTGGGGAAGTTTGCTGTTTATCTGGGTCAGATGAGGAACCTGCAGAGACTCTCTCTCTCCCACATCCACATGTTGAGTGAGGAGGATGAAGAGCAGGAGGACGAGGAGGAGGAGCAGGAGGAAGAGGAAGAGGAGCAGGAGGAGGAGGAGTGGGACAAGGAACAGCAGGAGGAGCAGCAATCCTTTTCCCAATTCCTCTCTCAGATGCTCGGGCTGCAGCACCTCAGGGAGCTCGACATGGATTCCCCCTCCTTCCTCCAAGGCCGTCTGGACCAGATGCTCAGGTGAGCTGTGTAACAGTGGACACAGCCCCTGAATGTCAAGGGAGTGGTCTTAGGTACTTTGAAGGGTGGTATCCTATGAGCACTTTCGGAAGCATGTTTTAAAATCTGCCTGTCAGGATGGGTAACAGAACTGGCACAATGAGAAACACAGTGAGCCTGGGTGTGTGAATTCTTCCTTAGGGAGAGATGTCTAAGTGATGAGGCCTTGGGAAGAGGGGAGCAAGGACGAAAAGCCACATCGGATGGAATATTTCCAGACATAAGCTCTGTGCCCACCAGCCATGTGAACACACATGAGCCTGCCTCAGATTCCCCATCTGTCAGAGGTGGCCCTGGGCCCCAGGAAGGTTATTAGAGAAAGGAAAGGCATGATTCCCCAGCTTAGGGAGCAGGAGTGGAAAGGACTGCAGAGTGAGAGGTGGTCGTAGTGATGTAGGAATGGAAGTCACCTCTGCAGACTGGCCTTCCCAGATGTTGCTGCAGGATCTTGCACAGGTATGCTCTATCGCTCTCTTAAATCCTCACCTGAGGATATTTTTCCCATTGATTTTTAGAGAGTGGAAGAGAGGAGAAGAGAGAGAGAGAAACATCTATGTGAGAGTGACACATGAATTGGTTACTCCCTGCTCATGCCCCAACCAGGGCCAGGGATTGAGCCTACAAATGAGGTGCATGTGCTTTAGTGGTAATCACCTGAGACACGTCAATCCAAGGCCAACACTCTATCCACTGAGTCAGACCAGTTAGTGCCATGTTTGTTTTTTATGTATTACATGAACAAGCGTCATGTGGCCCAGATGTCTGGTGCCTGGAGCCAAGCAGTGGACAGAAGGAAGCCTGAGTTGACAGCATTCTTGTTTTTTTCTCCCAATCATAAGGTGCAAGGCTGCCCACCCTTGACCTAGACTCTGTCAGGCACTCTGAGCACGTCCCCAGGGTTTTTCATATGCCCAGGCACCCTCCAGAGGGCAGTGCTCTGCTTGGCAGCTGAAGAACAAAAGCTCTGAAGATGTGCTGAACTTGACCCAGCCTAAAAGGAGACTGGGCTTCCTGGGTGTTTCCCTTCATCAGATTGTCAGGACAACCCTGGGCCTGGACAAATCGGTCTTCTCCCACATGGAGGCCCCCTCCTCCTGCCACCCTGGTCCCCAGGAACTAACTGCTCTGTGTCTCCCCAGGTGCCTGCAGACCCCCTTGGAAAAACTCACCATAACGCATTGCCAGAGCCTGACCCATTCAGACCTGACACACCTGTTCCAGTGCCCGAACCTCAGGCAGCTGAAGTCCCTGTGGCTGTTTGGCCTCAGTCTCATTGATTTTCATCCTGAGCCGCTCCGAGCTCTGCTGGAAGCAGTGGCACCCACCCTCCAGGAACTGCACCTCGATAAGTGTGCCATGGTGGACTCCCAAGTCGAGGCCATCCTGCCTGTCCTGAGCCTCTGCCACCAGCTCAGGGAGTTCACCATCTCTGAGAACAACTTCTCGGTGGCCACCGTGGGGAAGCTGCTGCGCCACACAGCCGGGCTGCCCCGTTTAGAGCACGAGCTGTACCCCGCCCCCCTGGAGTGTTACACGACCCAGGGGACTGTCAACCAGGACAGACTTGCCCTGGTCCGGGCTGAGCTGACGGGGATACTGAGGGAGTTAGGACAGCCCAGGACCATCTGTCTTGGCAACAAGCACTGTAAGCGATGTGGCATCACTAAATTTTATGACGTGGCGTTTTCATGACTTGTAACCGTGCTGTGTCCCGGTAATGACCCTCTTCAGTGGGAACACTCAGCAAAAGCTTTGTTCTGGGCCCTTGGAAGCTGTAATATAGAACCGGGGTGCATTATGCAGGGGACACGCACATATCAGGTTCATGCTCACTGTGAATGGGGAAAGGAAGGGACCCAGCGCGGGTCCGCAATGACAAGGTCAAATGTTGGGGAGTTCATGGGACCTCAGCGGGTAAGGTCCTAGAATCAGAAACATGAATTTGATTTGCTTGTGGAGGGGGGAGGGGATTTGGGCTCGAGGTCCAGGTGTGGGAGTGAATCCTGGGGTGGATGGTGGGAAAGGAATGATCAGAAATAGAGACAATTTCAAAGTCAACCCTCTGGTCTTCCCTCATGTATTACCTTGTCTTCCCACTTTACACCTTAGGACCCTCCAGTTTCTGATGGAAAAAGGTGGGGAGGGCTCAGGATCAGGACCTGGAACTGCTGGGATGCGGTTCGGCTGCAGGGCTCAGCACCATTTTATCACTCCCTCCAGGTCTTTTCTTCTCTCTGGGCATCTCTGACCTCCTTGTGGCTGCTCAGTGGGTGGATACTATGGGACATGCTAAGTGGCCCACCAACCCCTGAAGTGAAGGGGACCTGGCTGCTGGCTCTGACCCTGGACGTGAGTGTTCCCTATGGTTCTGCAGGTGGACCCACACGTCCCAGGACTTGTGCCATGAGGGGTTCAAGGGCAAGGCAGGGCCCCCAGTTCCAGAAGCGCTAATCCACTCTGCAGAGGCACCGAGCCCCTGGGCCTCCCAGCCCATGCCTGTTAGCCAGGTGCAGAGGAAGTAACCTGCTTATGGCCAGCAAAATCATTCAAAGTCCTTTGAGCAAAATACTACAGCTATTCAGGGGCATAACACTTTTTCTGAGGATTTGCACACCATAACAAATATAACCCGAGGGTGGGGGGCAGGTCATATCCATGGGGGATTGACTTATGTCCATCACACCTCCCATCTCTCTATGGAACAAGACTAGAGAACGTGTTTTGAAACCAGCCTGTCAGGAAGGGGACAGACACACTGCACAAATGAGTGAGCTTCATCCCTGTGCTCGGTCGCTGTATTAGGCAGTGTTCCCCGGAATAGCCAACAGGGACACATGGACGCAGGCAAGAGATTTATAGGGATAGGCTCCCGCCTTCAGTCCCAATACCGGCTCTCTGCAAGCTGGAGAACCTACAAAGCCAATGGTACAACTGAGGCAAAGTCCAAACGCCTGAGAACCTGGGGATCCCATGGCGTAACACCAGTGTCAGGCCATAGGAGTGAGAATAAAGGGCAGCTGGTGCACACCCTGGAGTTTGATGCCCTGACAACCAGGAAACTGTTTAGCTGTTCACCATCAGCTAAAACCAAAGAAGAGAGAATTCATCCTTCCTTCCTCTTTCTAATCCACTCGGGCCCCCAAGAGATTGGAGGAAGCCCACCTGCACTGTAAGATCTCCTTACTGATCTACTGAATCAAAAGCTAACCTTGTCCATTCACATCCAGAATGGCTTTACCAGCTACCTGGGCAATCCATAGTTCAGTCACGTTCAGCATTCGCCATCTGGTGGTCTGTGAGGTCAAAAAGTTGGCGACCTCAGGTCAAGTTGACACATAAGAATAACCCATCACAGTGACTCTAATCAAAGGGCACCCGAATGAAGACTTCAAGGTGAGGACTCAGGGGCTGGTGCTGTTGGCTGCGGGAACTTTAGGAAGAACCTCAGTTCCCCCTGCTCACCCAGCTTAGTGGATGCTTGTAGATCCAAGGAGATGGTGCACATTGAGGGCTTGGCACCAGGCCTGGTGCAGAGGAAGAGCTCAGTACATGGGTTCTTCCTCTTTTCCCTCCCAGCAGAAGCCCCCAGCATTCTTCCCCCTTAGGCTCATGCTCTCCTCCTGAGGACAGGGAAGAGAGCCCAGCACAGGGCGCCCCGTGGGACTCAGCTTCTGCATGGGGCCCCCCTGATCCTGCTTCACCCAAAGCTGAAGCAGTCAGCCCTGGGGTGTGGGTGTGGGTGGGAGTTGGGTGGAGGGGATGGGGTTATAGTGCAAAGTGTGGATTCATCCCTGGTGATTATCAGGAAAAATGGTCAGGCCTCAGGATTCGTGTGCCACCTGCTGGTCAGACCAGGTCACTTGCTAGTGTTGCATGCAGAGCTATGTTGTGGGGTGTTTTTAAAATCTGCTTTTATGTAGATGCTATTTGAGTAGAAATACTGTTGTTGTGAGTTGTGTAAATGTTAATGATATACAATGCCTATTAAAGTGATTAAGGAGAATGCCCGGTGTGCCTCAGTAGTTGAGTATTGAACTATGAACCAGGAGGTCAAGGTTCCATTCCTGGTACACACATGCCTGGGGTTGTGAGCTGGATCACTAGTGGGGGGCATTCAGGAGACAGCCAATAAATTATTCTCTCTCATTATTGATGTTTCTATCACTTTCTCCCTCTACCTCTTCCTGAAATCAATAAAAATATCAAAAGAATAAAATAGAATGATAGTATTTTAAAGACTGCATGGGGATATTATTTATTATATATATATATAATTTTTCAATTTATTGTTTAAAGTATTACATAAGTCTTCTTTTTCCCTCATTGATTTCTCCTTTGCCAACCTCACCCACCAGGCACGTGCCCTCACCCCCTCCTGTCTTTGTCAAACAGTTAAGCTCAAATGTATGCATATAAGTCCTTTGGTTCATCTCTTACCCCCTCACCCCCGCCGTCCTTCATATGTTGGACACTGTGTTTGATGCTTCCATGACTCTGGTTCTGTTTTTGTTCATCAGTTTATGGTGTTCATTAATATTCCACAAATGAGTGAGATCATGTGATATTTCTTTTTCTCTGATTGGTTTATTTCACTTAGCATAATGCTCTCCTGTTCAATCCATGCTGTTGCAAATGGTAAGAATTTCTTCTTTTTACAGCAGCTTAGTATTTCATTGTGTAGATGTATCACTATTTTCTAATCCACTCATCTGCTTAGGGGCACTTAGGCTGTTTCCAAATCTTAGCTATTGTAAATTGTGCTGCTATGAACCTAGGGGTGCATATATCTCCTCTGATTGGTGTTTCTGTTTTCTTGGAATATGTTCGTAGAAGTAGGAGATTTGGGTCAAATGGAAGTTTCATTTTAAACTTTTTGAGGACATGCCATACTGTTTTCCCATGGGATATTTAAAAAAAAAAAGTTTGCCCTAGGTAGTTTGGCTCAGTGGATAGAGTGCCGAATAAAGTTTCCCATTTCAATTCTGTTCAAGGGCACATGCCCGGGTTTGTGGACTCAGTCCCCAGTAGGGGGCTTGCAGGAGGTAGCCAATCAATGATTCTCTCACTTCATTGATGCCTCTCTATCCCTCTCTCTTCCTCTTTGAAATACATTAAAATATTTTGAAAAGTGGATTTTATTTTTTTAGAGCAGATTTAGTTCCCAGCAAAATTGAGCATAAGGTAGAGAGATCCCATACACTTCTGCCCCTCCTCAGTCACAGCCGCTCCACTCTCCACACACCCCTACTGGGCCTGACATTTGTTACAACTGATGGACCTGCACTGACACATCCTTGTCACCCACAGGCGTGTGGTTGCAGGTGTTCTGAACTGCAGACAAATCCCATCATTCCTAGCGGAGGCAGCCTGGGTTTGTTCTGTCCTTTTCCAGGAGAGCTCAGCTACAGGCCTCAGCACTCACTCCGGTGCCTCCTGTCCTCACTCCAGTGTCTGTCCAGTGGCGCTGTCTTCTCCATGTGACTCAGAGTTCCCCAGAGTCAGAGCGTGGCACACACACTGGGTGCTCAGGGGAGTCTGTGGGGTGAGTGACTGACAGGAGAAGGATGGGGGCCTAGAGGAAGGCTGTGCAGGCCAAGAACTCCACTTGGCAGCAATGGGCTGGCCACAGCTGGCCTTCCTCACACCACCAAGGGCCACCTATTCATTTGCAGGTGTTTAAGGACCCATGATTGCTCCCTGGCCAGTGCCTCTCCTTCTGCACACCACAAGGATGTCAGACAAATACAGAACAGAGTGATATTGGGGGTCAGGCTTACGGAAGTGGGGAGTTTAGGGGCTGGTGGTCATAAGAGAGGTCATTGGGGGTGTGGTGAAGTGAAGGGGTGCCATGAGGGCAGGAGTAAAGACATGGAGACACAGTGTAGTGAAGGAAGGCACTTGCTGTCTGGGAAGGGTTCTCTGTGGAAGAAACTCAACTCTTTGATAAACGTCACCTGGTGGCAGCTGCCATGATGTTGACAGGGTTGTATGTGATTGGCCGACTTTTATTTCTGTCTCTGGCTCCAAGATCCCAAAGAGCCCACAGCATCCACCCTCAATGCCTTTTGGGCTTGAAAATGTCTAACTTCCAGGGCTGAGCCCTGCCCCCTCTGCTCACATTCTTAGATTTAAACTTCTCCACCCAGATTGCTGAGCTAATCCCATCTTTCCCAGAGCAGACCCACCCTTTCCTCCTGGGCGGGACAGAAGATGGGATCTCTCCCTTTGCCCTCTAGGATGGCACTGTCTTCCCTCCAGCTTGTCTCCTTTTAGATCTTGAATTCAGCCAGGTAAGAGTCATTCCATCTCTCTTCTTTCCAAGAAAAACCCCCATCTTTTCCATGGCCCTGGGTCATTCACAGGTTCCATTACAATGGCCCAGCGCCACCCTGCCCAGCCCTGACCCCTGCTTCTCATGGTCCTTCTGACCTGACCTCCCTCAGAGAAACCTTGGGGTCTAGGGACAGCCACAACCTCAGTTGCCCACCACTTGCTCCCTGAGGAGCTCATGATCTGCTATGTCACTTGACATAAAACCGAACTTGATACATGGACACATTTCCTTTGTTTTCTTGGGGATGGCACCATTGTCTTCTCCAGGATGTTTTAACTCTGCATTGTTCTGACAACTTTGATGTGGCCAAAGACCCCCAGCAACCATGCTCTCCGGTTTTGCTCTTTCCTATTTAACCTCAGGATCCCATTACACTTTCACTGTCTCTCACTGAGGATGAACCTATGGGCCATCAGTCAACCTCAGTCAGTGTCTGTGGAAGGAATCAATGATCCAGGCCTCCACCTTGCCCCTCCCTAACTTTCTCTCAATCCATTAATCTGAAGAGAGGCAATAAATAATTGCTTTAGGGGTAAGGGTTGGAGACTGAGGGTTCTGATTGGATTCTAGAATTTGAGAAGGCGTATGAAAACCTCAGGCAACAGAGGAGAGATTCAGAGACTTCCAGCTTTGCAGGCCGTGCTGTGGTTCTCCACCAGGTCTGAGATCTGAGCCCCAGCCAACCCGGTCACAGCAGGTAAATTATGGGCTTCAGCTAAGGCAGCTGGCCTCACATTGGCACAGAGAGATTTCCTTGTTTTCTTCTTTTTTTTTTGTTTGTTTGTTTGTTTAACAGACAAACAGATTGAAGGGATTGATTTTGCCTCTTAGTGTAGTTTTGCCTGAATTTCAAACATTTGGATTTGTGCTTTAGTCTATTTATAAATGTCTAACCAAGCAAAATCCCTGATACCTCCTCCCCAACCCCTAAAGAAATCATCTTAACTGTGGTTTTATTTCTGGAAATTTTAAATATTAAGTTTGTGTCCCTAGGTTGGTCTGAAATTTTCCCCAAAAAAGGTGGGGGTCAGCTTTCAGGCCCTTCAGCACCCACTTCCCAGGCAGGCTGGAATGAAAGATGTGGGTGCTTCTGAGATGCTTGTCGTGGGGCCTGCAGGGGATCTATGGCTCTGTGGTCACCTAGTCCAGAATGGGACTCTCTAAACTGAGGCTCTCACCATTGCCAGGCAGGGGCTCTGGCCCTGAGTTGATTCCTGTGAAAATGGGGAGTCAGAGGATGGGGCTCAAAGGCTTGGCCTGACAAGGATGCCTTGTTCCCTGGACGTTTCCACAGGTTTCCTTCGGAGCACTTTGAGGATGAGCATCAGGACCCCACCCACACTCCTGAAGCTGGCAGGAGAGAGCCTGCTGAGGGACCAGGCCTTGGCCATCGCAGCTCTGGAGCACCTGCCTGCTGAGCTCTTCCCGCAGCTGTTCAACCTGGCCTACCGTAGTAGAAGCCACGAGGAGTCCCTGAAGGCAATGGCACAAGCCTGGCCCTATCCCGTCCTCCCTCTGGGAGGCTTGATGAAGCGGCCTCGGGTCAAGGTCTTAAAAGCCGTGTTGGATGGGCTTGACATTCTGCTTGCCCAGAAGGTTCGCCCCAGGTGAGGCTGCTGCAGGTGCCTGGCAGGGTCCTGGACATCCCGGAGACAAAGGCATTCAGGGCATGTGAAAGGCCTAAGGGGGACCCGAGGTTTCTGAAGGTGCCAGTGCGGCTCAGGGAGCCCTGGCACACTGCTGAGCTCACTGGGGATTGGAGGACTGCCTACTGGGCAGAGGCACCTCCAAAACGTGCCCTGTCTCCTCCCAGTGGTAGTTAAAGGTACAGCAAGTGCTGAGCAGGAAGGATGGAAGGAGATGAGAAAAGCAAAGCAGGGGGCAAGGGAGACACTGACCTTGAGAATCAGAGTTAAGGTCAGGGTAGGGATAGAGTGTGGTTGTTGCCTCAACTCAGTTGCTCAGTCTCACTCTGACCTGGCCAGGTTTTGTTAATCTTTTTACAAAACTATTTTTCATTGATTTCAGAAGAGAAGCCAGAGATAGAGATAGAAGCCTCAATGATGAGAGAGAATCATTGATTGGCAGCATCCTGCATGTGCACACACACACACACACACACACACACACACACACACACCACGCAAAGGGCATCGAGCCTGCAACCCAGGCATGTATCCTGACTGGGGATTGAACTGTGACCTCCTGGTTCATAGGTAGATGCTCAACGACTGAGACACTCTGTCCATAAAGCATGTCAGCCAATGCCCTCTTGATCTGAAAGAATCTAGACTAATGGCCTGCTTTCCCCACAGGAGGTGGAAACTGCGGGTGCTGGACTTAAGGGACACGGGTGCCAAGTTCTGGAGAATGTGGTGTGGAGACAGAACCCAAAAGCTCTCACCGATGGGACCAGTGACTGTGCACAGGTCCAGCCCCAACATGGAGCACCCCTTAGCTCCCGTGGAGGTGTTCCTAGACCTTAACTTCAATGAAAGGGACAGGGATGAGTTTTTCATGTACGTCATCCAATGGGCCCAGGAGAGGAAAAGGCTGCTACACCTGTGCTGCAAGACGCTGAGGATCGCTGAGGGGCCCTTCCAGAGGGTGAGGAAGATCCTGGATGCGGTGCAGCTGGACTGCATCCAGGAGGTGGAACTGAAGTGCACCTGGGACCTGCCCACCCTGGGGACGTTTGCTCTTTACCTGGGTCAGATGAGGAACCTGCAGAGACTCTTTCTCTCCCACATCCATGTATTGAGTGAGGAGGAGGAAGGGGAGGAGGAAGAGGAGCAGGAGTGGGTAGATGAAGAGGAGTGGGTGGATGAAGAGGAGTGGGAGGAGCAGGAGGAGCAGGGATCCTTTTCCCAATTCCTCTCTCAGATGCTCAGGCCACAGCACCTCCGCGAGCTGGACCTGGATTCCCCCTCCTTCCTCCGAGGCCGTCTGGACCAGATGCTCAGGTGAGCTGTGTAACAGTGGATGCAGCCCCAGAATGTTAAGGGAGTGGTGTTGTTAGGTGGTTTGAGGGTGATATCCCCTGAGTACCCAGAGGAAGCATGTTTTAAAATCAGCCTGTCGGGATGGGTAACAGAACTGGCTCAATGAGGGACCCATGGAGCCTAGGGACAGATGTCTAAGTGATGAGGCCTTAGGAAGAGGGTTGGGAAGAGGCAAAGCTACATCAGATGGAGCATTTCCAGACATAAGCTCTGTGCTCACCAGCCGTGTGAGCCTGTGTCAGATTCCCCATCTGTCAGAGGTAGTGGTGGGTACCAGGAAGGTCATTAGTAGAAAGGACAGGCATGATTCCTCAGCTAAGGGAGCGGGAGTGGAAAGGATTGCAGAGTGAACAGTGGTTTGTGGTGATGTAGGGATGGAAGTCGCCTCTACACACTGTCCTCTCCAGTTGATGTTGTAGAATCTTCCACTGGTTAACTCTCTCCCACTTTTTTTAATCCTCAAAGGAGGATATTTTTTCCATTGACTTTTAGAGAGTGGACTGGAAGGGGAGAGAGAGCGAGATAAATACATAGTGAGAGAGAGATGATTGGTTGCCCTCAGCACATGCCCCTACCCGGGTCAGGCATTGAACCTGCAAATGAGATCTGTTCCCTTGACCATGAATCAAATCTGAGAACCTAGGGTCCAAAAGGGAAATCTCTATCGACTGATTCAAACCAACTAGGGCCAGGTGTGTTCCTTATGAATTAGATGAATGAGCCTCATGTGGCCCAGATGTCTGGTGCCTGGAGCCAAGCAGTGGACAGAAGGAAGCCCAAGTTGACAGCATTCTTGGTTTTGTCTCCCAATCATAAGGTGCAGGGATGCCCACCCTTGACCTAGACAAGTGGTCGGCAAACTCATTAGTCAACAGAGCCAAATATCAACAGTACAACGATGGAAATTTCTTTTGAGAGCCAAGATTTTTAGACTTAAACTTCTTCTAACGCCACTTCTTCAAAATAGACTCGCCCAGGCCTTGGTATTTTGTGGAAGAGCCACACTCAAGGGACCAAAGAGCCGCATGTGGCTCGCGAGCTGCAGTTTGCCCACCAGGGACCTATAGGCTGTCAGGCTCTGTGAGCAGGTTCCCGGGGTTTTCCTTATGTCCAGGCACCCTCCAGAGGGCAGTGCTCTGCTTGGCAGCTGCGGAAAGGAAGCTCTGGAGAAGTGGTGAACTTGACCCAGCCTAAAGGAGTCTGGGCTTCCTGGGTGTTTCCCTTCATCAGATTGTCAGGACAACCCTGGGCCTGGACAAATCGGTCTTCTCCCACTTGGAGGCCCCCTCCTCCTGCCACCCCGGTCCCCAGGAACTAACCGCTCTGTGTCTCCCCAGGTGCCTGCAGACCCCCTTGGAAAAACTCACCATAACGCATTGCCGGCGCCTGACCCATTCAGACCTGACACACCTGTTCCAGTGCCCGAACCTCAGGCAGCTGAAGTCCCTGCGTCTGTATTGTGCCAGCCTCGCTGATTTTAGTCCTGAGCCCCTCCGAGCTCTCCTGGAGGCAGTGGCACCCACCCTCCAGGAGCTGCGCCTCGATAAGTGTGCCATGGTGGACTCCCATGTCGAGGCCATCCTGCCTGTCCTGAGCCGCTGTCACCAGCTCAGTTCCTTCACCATTTCTGAGAACCACCTCTCTGTGGCCACCGTGGGGAAGTTGCTGCGTCACACAGCCGGGCTGCGAAGCTTAGAGCTGGAGCTGTACCCGGTTCCCCTGGAGTGTTACATGACCCAGGGGACTGTCAACCAGGACAGACTTGCCCTGATCCGGTCTGAGCTGACGGGGATACTGAGGGAGTTAGGACAGCCCAGGAACATCCTGCTTTCCACCAAGCACAGTGGCCACAGGGAGTTTTATGACGTGGCATTTTCATAACTGGGAGCCCGTCTGTGCCCCGGTAATGACCCTGCTCAGTGGGTGCACCTGAGCTTCTTTCTGGGCCTATGGAAGGGGAAACCTCGGACCAGGGTGCATTATACAGGGGCCATCCCTTGTTTCCGGTTCATGCTCAGAGTGAATGGGGAAAGGGAGGGACACAGCCAGGGTACAGGATTGCAGGGGCAAAGGATTGGAAGTTCATGGGACCTCAAAGGCAAAGGGTCCTACAATCAGAAACATGAATCTCATTTGCTTGGGGAGGGAGCAGAATTTGGGCTTGAGCTTCTAGTGTGGGAGTGAATCCTGGGGTGGATGACTGTAAAGGAATGATCAGAAATAAAGACAATTTCAAAGGCAACCTTCTGGTCCTCTTGCATGTATTCACCTGTCTCCCCAGTTGACACCCCAGAACCCTGCAGTTACTGATGAAAAAAAAAAAAAAAAGCTGGGGAGGGCTCAGGATCAGAACCTGGAACTGCTGGGATGCGGTTCGGCTGAAGGGCTCAGCACCATTTTATCCCTCCCTCCAGGTCTTTTCTTCTCTCTGGGCATCTCTGACCTCCTTGTGGCTGCTCAGTGGGTGGATACAATGGGACATGCTAAGTGGCCCACCAACCCCTGAAGTGAAGGGGACCTGGCTGCTGGCTCTGACCCTGGACTCGAGTGTTCCTCACAGGCTTCCAGGTGGATCCACAAGTCTCAGGACTTGTGCAATGAGGAGTTTGTTGGAGACCGGGTGTAAGCTGACAGAGTCCTTGCACCCGAAGGGACTGACAAGAATTAGTCCCTTCCCACGCAGTGTCCCCTGACTTGTTTCGATCTAACTTGTTTTGATGGCACATTCCTATTGTTAGCAGATGAGTAGAATAAGAGAGACCTTTCATAGCTTATCAAAAGTCTGTAAATATTTACTGAGAACTTGGCCTCCTGACTTCTCTTAGAGATTAAGAAGAACAGAGAGTACATTCCTCTTTGTTGACCTCCTATTCAGTATTTGTGTATAAAAGGCATTGCATAGTCAATAAAAGTTGCTGCAGTCTCTCGAAGACCTGCCGTCCTCCCGATCCCAGTGTCCTTTCTTTCTTTCTTTTCTCAATTCCCACCTCCCTACCTCAGCCCCGTTCAACCTGTCAGGCTAGTCCCTGACAGGTTGGGGTTCAGGGACAAAGTAGGGCCATCAGTTCCAGAAGGCCCTCAGTTACACTGCAGAGGAACCCAGCTTCTGGGCCTCCCAGCCCATGCCTGTCAGCCTGGTTTGGAGGAATTAACCTGCTTGTGGCCAGGAAATTCATCCAAATTCCTTTGAGCAAAATAATTAAATTATTCAGGGGCATAACACTTTTTCCTAGTATTTCTACACCACATAAAATAGAACCCGGACGGGGGTGGGGGGGCGTGCGCAGGTCATATCCATGGAGGTTGGCTTATGCCATTACACCTCCCATCTCTATGGAGCAAGCCTAGGGAGCATGTTTTGAAATCAGCCTGTGAGGATGGGGGGCAGACACACTGCACAAATGAGTGAGCCTCTTCCCTGTGATCAGTCCCTGCATTATGCAGAGTTCCTGGGAATAGCCAACAGGGACACATGGACGAAGGTTTATATTGATAGGCTCTGGCCTTCAGTCCCAATATATTGATTTATATTGATAGGCTCCGGCCTTCAGTCCCCATGCCTGCCCTCTGGAAGCCAGAGAACCAACCAAGCCAATTGTGTAACTGAGACCAAGTCCAAAGGCCTGAGAACCAGGGGAGCCCATGGCGGAACCCCCAGTGTGAGGCCATAGGAGTGAGAATAAAGGGCAGCTGGTGCACGCCCTGGAGTTTGATGCCCTGACAACCAGGAGGCAGCCAATCAATGATTCACTCTCATCGGTAATGTTTTTATCTCTATCTCCCTCTCCCTTCCTCTGTGAGATCAATACAAATATTTTAAAAATTAGATTTTATTTTTTAGAGCATATTCAGATTCACAGCTGATTTGAGCAGAAGGTAGAGAGAGCTCCCCCATACCAGTGCTCCTCCACACTCAAATCCTCCCCACTATCCACACCCACGACTGGGTGGTATATTTGTTACAACTGATGGACCTGCACTGACAGAGCCTTGTCACCCAAGTGATGAACGGTGATGGACGGAGACCTGGTGGGGGTGGAGAGCACACTATATGGTGTACAGGTGACGTGTTGTAGATTTGTGCACCTGAAACCTGTATAATTTTGTTAGCCAGTAAATTCAATCAATAAAAATCAATAAATAGGTCAATTCAATAAATACAAAGGGAACAAAGAAAACGGGGCCATTAACAATGTAATGTTCTTATAAAAGACCAAGCACAAATAAAACAAAACTCTCAATTCTACAAATAAAAAAAGCTAATGGAATTTTGATTGGGATTGAATTTATAGGTCTGTGGAAATTGACATCTTAACCATATCAAGCCTTTCAATGTCTCTCCATATATGTAGGTCCTCCTTAACTTCTGTCAGCCTTTTTATAGCTTTTAATATATAGGTCTCGACCACATTTTACTACATTTGTCCCTAAGTATTTCACACTTTTGGATGTCGCTGCAAATGGAATTTTAATTTCAATGTTCAATTCTTTGTTACTCATAGCTGGCATACAAACACAAGGGACTTCGATATATTGACTAGAGACCCAGTGCTTGAAATTCATACACAGGGGTTTCCAGGACCCTCAGGCCGGCCTGCATACTCTTGCAATCCGGGACCACTGGCTCCTATCGCCTCAGCCTGCTTGCCTGCTCACCCCTAACCACTTGCCTGCCTGCCTGATTGTCCCTAACCACCTCTGCCTGCCTGCCTGATCACCTCTAACTGCTCACTTGCTTGCCTAATCACCCCTAACTGTTTGCCTGCCTGCCTGATTGGCCCTAACTGCCCCTGGCTACCTGTCTGATTGCCCCTACCCACTTTGCCTGTCTGCCTGATGCCCCTTACTGATTGCCTATCTACCTGATCACCCCTAACTGCTTGCTTGCCTGCCTGATTGCCCCTAACTGCCTCTGCCTGCCATTCTGAATGCCCCTAACCACTTTTCCTGCCTGCCTGATGCCCCTAACTGATCACCTGCCTGCCAGATCACCCCTAACTGCTCGCCTACCTGATTGCCCTTAACCACCTCTGCCTTGGCCACCACACCCAGAACCCAGCCTTCCCTCCCTCTGGCCAGCCTCAGGTACCCGGGACCTGGGCTGGCTTTGCCCGTGCTGGCTGCAGGCATCCTGGACCCTAGGCGGTGCCGCCAGGGCTCTGGCTCTGTCAGGAAGGACATCCGGAATGACATCTATAAGACCTCTGGTCTGTCTGGTCCAATTAACATATTACCCTTTTATTAGGATAGCTCTTTATGCTGTTACTCTGCTGAATTCACATAGTTCAGGAGGTGTGGGTGTGAATTCTGTAAGCTTTGCTCTAGAGATGTCTATGTTGTTTGCAAATATGGGCAGTTACTTCTTTCTTTCTGATTTGTATGGCTTTCCTTTCTTTGCATTGCCATGTGCCTGATCTAAGGAGAAAGCCTTCCATCCTTGTACAAAGACAGTAGGGTGTGAGGGCATGTGCAAAGGAGAAATCAATGAGGTGGGTGAGGTTGGCAAAGGAGAAATCAATGAGGGAAAAAGAAGACTTATGTAATACTTTAAACAATAAAGAATTGAAAAATTATATATATACTAGAGGCCCAGTGCATGAAATTTGTGCACAGTGGTCCCTCAGCCCAACCTGCACGCTCTACAATCCAGGAGCTCTCAGGGGACATCCTACTGATGGCTTAGGCCCACTCCCGTGGTTCTCTGCTCTCTGCAGGGCCTGGGGGTTTCCCTGCAGCCATGGAGATGAAGCCTCCATGTCCTGCTATCCGCTCTCTGCATGCCACCGCCATGGGCCATGCGAAGGAAGCCCCAATGCCCTGCAGTGTGCTCTGTCTGCCAGGCCTGGGGGCTTCGCCGACACCTACACACTAAGGACGCCCTCATGCCCTGTTGTCCAAACTCTGTATGCGGGGCCTGGGGTGTTCCCGCTGCCACCGCACTAAGGAAGCCCCCAAGCCCTGTTGTCCGGGCTCTGTCTGCTGTGTCTGTGGGCGGATCCAGCCTCACTGTTTGGTCCCCACAAACCTGACAGGCTCAGACGCTACAGCAGGGGTGGAGCAGGGAGCCTGGACCCGCCCTCTCCAGCAGCAGATCCAACCTCGCTGCTGCAGCGAACAGGCCCAGACACTCCAGCAGCGGGGCTGAGGGGACTGGGCGCCACCATCTTGTGGCTATCGGGGCCGCCATTTTCTTGTGGAGTGACCGCATGGACATATATATATATATATATATAATATGTCCATGCAGTCTTTAAAATACTAAATATCCTTTATCATTCTATTTTATTTTTTAAAATATTTTTATTGATTTCAGGAAGGTGTAGAGAGAGAAAGTGACAGAAACATCAATAGTGAGAGAGAATCATTGATTGGCTGCCTCCTGAATACCCCCAACCCCCACTAGGGATCCAGCCCACAACCCCAGGCTTGTGCCTAACTACTGAGCCACACCGGGCTCATATTGTGCAGGAGTGGTTTTAATCACTTTAATAGGCAGTGTATATCATTAACATTTATATAACTCACAACAACAGTATTTATACTCAAATAGAATCTACATAATAGCAGATTTTAAAAACACCCCACAACATAGCTCTGCATACAACACTAGCATGTCACCTGGTCTGACCAGCAGGTGGCACACGAGTCCTGAGGCCTGGCCATTTTTCCTGACAATAACCAGGGATGAATCCACTCTTTGCACTATAACCCCACCCCCACCACCCAACTCCCATCCACACCCACACCCCAGGGCTGACTGCTTCAGCTGTTTGGGTGAAGCAGGATCAGGGGGGCCCCATGCAGAAGCTGAGTCCCACGGGGCGCCCTGTGCTGGGCTCTCTTCCCTGTCCTCAGGAGGAGAGCATGAGCCTGAGGGGGAAGAATGCTGGGGGCTTCTGCTGGGAGGGAAAAGAGGAAGAAACCATGTACTGAGCTCTTCCTCTGCACCAGGCCCGGTGCCAAGCCCTCAACGTGCACCATCTCCTTGGATCTACAAGCATCCACTAAGCTGGGTGAGCACCATGATCCTCATTTTACAGGGGAACTGAGGTTCTTGCCTGAGGTCCCTCCACTCAACAGCACCAACCTCTAAGCTTGGAGTCTTCATTCCGGTGCCCTTATTTAAAAAAATACATATATATATATATATATATATATATATATATATATATATATATTATTGATTTTTTTGCAGAGAGGAAGGGATTCAGATAGAGAGTTAGAAACATCGGTAAGCTGCCTCCTGCACACTCCCTACTGGAGATGTGCCCGCAACTAAGGTACATGCCCTTGACTGGAATCGTACCTGGGACCCTTGATTCCCCAGGCCGATGCTCTATCCACTGAGCCCAACCAGTTAGGGCCATTCGAGAGCCCTTTGATTAGAGTCACCGTGATGGGTTAATTTTATGTGTCAACTTGACCTGAGTTTGTCAAACTTTTGGACCTCATGGACCACCAGTTGGCAACAGCTAAACTTGACGGAGGTACGGGTTGCCCAGGTAGCTGGTAAAACCATTCTGGGTGTGAATGGATGGGGTTAGCTTTTGATTCAGGAGAAGAGTAAGGAGATCTTACAGTGCAGGTGGGCTTCCTCCAATCTCTTGGGGGCCCAAGTGGAATAGAAAGAGGAAGGAAGGATGATTTTCTCTTCTTTGGTTTTAGCTGATGGTGAACATAGGTTCCTGGTTGTCAGGGCATCAGACTCCAGGGTGTGCACCAGCTGCCCTTTATTCTCAGGCTTATGGCCTCACACTGGGGGTTACTCTATGGGCTCCCCTGGTTCTCAGGCCTTCGAACTTGGCCTGAGTTATTCCATTGGCTTTGTAGGTTCTCCAGCTTGCAGAGAGCAGGTATTGGGACTGAAGGCGGGAGCCTATCCCTATAAATCTCCTACCCCCGTCCATGTGTCCCTGTTGGCTATTCTGGGGAACGCTGCCTAATACAGCGACAGAGCACAGGGAAGAAGCTCACTCATTTGTGCAGTGTGTCTGCTCCCCTTCCTGACAGGCTGATTTCAGAACACGCTCTCTAGTCTTGCTCCATAGTGAGACGGGAGGTGTAATGGGCATAAGCCAACCCCCCGTGGATATGACCTGCCCCCGGTTCTATTTTATGTGGTGTAGAAATCCTAAGAAAAAGTGTTATGCCCCTGAATAATTTTAGTATTTTGCTCAAAGGAATTTGCACCAGGTTGACAGGCACGGGCTGGGAGGCCCGGCAGCTCGGTTCCTCTGCAAGGTAGATGAGCCTTTCAGGAACTGAGCGCCCTGCCTTGTCCCTGAACCCCTCCTGGCACAATCCTGAGATTTGTGGGTTCACCTGCAGAACCATGAGAAACACACATGTCTATGGTCAGAGCCAGCAGCGAGGTCCCCTTTACTTCAGGGGTTGGTGGGCCACTTGCATGTCCCATTGTATCCACCCACTGAGCAGCCACAAGGAGGTCAGAGATGCCCAGAGAGAAGAAAAGACCTGGAGGGAGGGATAAAATGGTGCTGAGCCCTGCAGCCAAACCGCATCCCAGCAGTTCCAGGTTCTGATCCTGAGTCCTCCGCATCTTTTTTTTTTTTTTTTTTCATCAGTAACTGCAGGGTTCTGAGGTGTCAACTGGGGAGACAGGTGAATACATGCAAGAGGACCAGAAGGTTGCCTTTGAAATTGTCTTTATTTCTGATCATTCCTTTACAACCATCCATCCCAAGATTCACACTACATTCTCCAGAATTTGGCACCCAGGTTTCTTACATAATTATATGATTGTGATAATTAAATGCCTGAAGTGTAAAAATTTATTTTTGAAGAAAATAAAATGTTGTGTTTTCTCTAATAGTTAGGAATTCAAAATATGTTACTTATTGGTCTAATTAAATAAGAAGGATTAATTATGTGATCCCAACTGACATTTTTAATACTAAAACCAGATTAAATTTAATTGATATCTTAAGATAATTATAAAAAGTATTATAATCTTTAATATATATATATTTCTTTTTTTTTTTAATGGATTTTTTCCAAGTTAAATTTTCAAGGCTATAACCTAGGGATAATTTTAGGACATTTCACGGGCCCTGAAATGTTTTCAAGAAGTTATTCTCTCTTCTTAAAGGAAATATTTTTGAAATTTAACCAATATTATATACTTGAAATTGCATGGTAAGGTTTATCAAATAAAAATTAATAACTATATTTTATTTATAAATGTTATGAAGGTTTTGGCCTCTAAGGAGGGCAAAATATTTCTTAAAATCCAATGGCAAAATTTTACGATGAAATTTAAAAGACAAGAGCCTCTAGCCACCTGCATTTTTAATTAGGTTGGAGCTGGGGTAACGTTTGTGCCTTGTGAATCAGTTTTAAACATTTACTAAATTTGCTCTGCTTTGCCTTTTCAATAAAAGATACCTACTTAAATTACTTAATAAATTACCTTTTTAAATTATAATCAAGGTTTCATATAATTCAGCTAAATGAAAAGGCAATATTTTTATAAACAATTAAATTCTAATAAAGCCACCAGAAACAGCAAGTGAGATTTCTGTTTGTCTGCAATATAATTTTGACTGTCTATCTTTTAGGAATTTTGCTTTGCTCTTCCCTTGTTTATTGTGAGAATAAATAAACCATCTTTTCTGTCAAAGAACATTTTAGAGAGCCACTGTATTGGACTGACTTGGCAGCCACCATGTTGGCCTCATGGCTTGCCGCTCCCATGGGGGCCACCATCTTGGAAGAGCAAAGGCCAACCCCTGATTAAGTCTTCTAAGAAAGCTACTGAGACCTCCCATGATCCCTCTGTATATGCAAATAAGCCAAAAAGGATACTCTTTAAAAATATAATTCTAAATTTAATAGAAAGAAGAAATTTGAAAATTTTTGAAATCTCTTCCCTGAGTATTTACAATGTAAACTGAAGATTGCTAAAGTATTAAATATGACATTAAAATAGTAGTCATCCTTACTGTAAAGTGACTTGTAATATAGCTAGTTGAAGCAACAGCCCTGAAGATTGCTTGGCGTAAAGGAAGACAAAGGTTCTTAAGTGAAACTCTCTGTAGCCTGAAAATTGTTTTGGAAGGAAATAAAGAAAAATTTTCTTCAAACTTCTGAAGAACTGTAATTAGAAGTGCATATATTTGTCTCATAAACTGAAGTAAGTAATTTGGGTTTTTGCCTCCCTGACAAAGTCTATGTTAAGTTACTCAAAGACTAATTACAGAATTTTAATTAATGTCATTTATTGTCCATAAACTAGGACAAATAAATTTTTAAAAATAAGCTTTTTTTTCAAATGATTTGAAATTGGCTAATTGAAATAAATAAATATTCAAGAAAATTTAATTGTATTTTACAAAAAACTGTTCCTGAAGTATTAACTACAATTTTTATTGATAGTTCATCTCATAGTAAAATTGCTTAACATGCAATGAATCCAAAGCAGTGATATTTCTATGCAAAAAATTAAAAGTTATCAAGACTGCATTGTAAAATTTCCAAAAGTGTCCTAATATTTAAATTAAAAGGGGGGCTAGTAGAGTAATATCCTGTAAGTAAATTACATCAAGAAATTTTTACTTTGAAAATGATTTTTCATTTGTAATGCTAATCGCAAGACAACCATGAAAAAATCTCATGGTTTCAAAATAAGAAAAAGGTAAATTGTTTGGGCAAAAAACGAAAAAGGATCCCAAGTCAAATTTCTAGAAAAGATACCTTTATTAAACTTTGGTTGAGAATGTGTTTGTATATTTCTGGAAAACTCTAAGCCCATGTGGATTTCTGCAACAACGGATCCCAGAGAGGAAACGACAGGGTTGTTCCAGCCACAGAAATAGCAATGGCCCCCAAGAAAAGAGGAGAAACAGTCCAGAAATTAAGATGGTGAAGATGCCACCACCATGTATGATAGGCAGAGTTCTCAATGTCACTCCTATTCATAGAGGAGGAAACCGGCCCTGGAGAGTGACTGGCCTGAACTCACACTGCGAATGAGACTCCCAGCTGAGATTTAAACCCAAGCAGGCTGGTCCGTGGACATGCTGGTTCAGACTTGTGCAAACTGCCTCTCCCTTCCAGGAAATGCCAGCAGAAGCCAAGCTCAGTTCCCACAGGACAACTCTGAGTCTAGTGTGTGCTTGGCTCATGTGCCCACATGCGTGTGCTTGGCAGTGATTTCATACTGCAGACAAATTCCATGATCCCTAATGGAGGCAGCCTGGGCTTGTGTTGTCCCTTTCCAGGACACCCGCTGACTCCAGGCATCAGCACTCCCTCTGGGGCCTCCACTCACGCTTCCCTACACTGTCTGTTCAGTGCCACTGTGTTCCCCTCGTGACTCACACTGGATGCTCAGGAATGTCCATGGTATGAGTGACTGACAGTAGAAAGATGGGGGCCTAATGGAGGCTGTGCGGGACAAGAGTTCCACGTGGCAGCAGTTGGCTGGCCATAACTGGCCTCCCTCAGACCACCAAGAGCCACACATTCATTCCACACACGTCTAACGAGCCATGATTACACCCTGGCCTCACAGAGCATTTCATCCAGCAGGCCATAATGATGTTAGACAAAAATAGAACAGAGATATTGGGGTACAGGCTTACTGAAGGGGGGATTTTAGGGGCTGGTTGTCATGAGGGAGGTCATTGGGGGTGTGGTGAAATGAAGATGTGCCATGAGGGCAGCAGTGGGGACAATGGAAACACGGGGTAGTGAGGGAAGGCACTTGCTGTTGGGAAGAGCTCTCTGTGGAAGAACCTCTTCCCTTTGATAAACGTCGCCTGGTGGGGGCTGCCATGATGTTGCCATGACAGGGTTATGTGTTATTGGCCCACGTTTATTTCTGTCCCTGGCTCAAAGATCTCAAAGAGCCCACAACTGTTCCTTTAGTGCCCTTCAGGCTTGAAAATGTCTAACTCCCAGTTTGGACTGCTTTCTCACTAATCACATTCTTACATTCAATAGTCTCCACCCAGTTTGCTGAGCTAATCCCATCTTTTCCAGAGCAGACCCACCCTTTTCCTCCTGGGCGGAACAGAAGATGGAATCTCTCCCTTTGCCCTCTAGGATGGCACTGTCTCCCCTCCAGCTTATCTCCTTTTAGATTCTAAATTCAGCCAGAGAAGAATCTTTCCATCTACCTTCTTTCCAAGAAAAATCCCCCATCTTTTTCATGGCCCTGGGTCATTCACACGGTTCCATTAGGATGGCCCAGCGCCACCCTGCCCAGCCCTGACCCCTGCTTCTCAGGGTCCCTGTGACCTGGCCTTTCTCAGAGAAGCTTGTGGTCTGAAGGACCACCCACATCCTCAGTTGCCCACCACTAGCTCCCTGAGGAGCTTATGGTCTGCTATGTCCCCTGACAGAACACCTGAGTGACAACTAAATGCATGGACACATTTCTTTCTTCCTTGAGGATGCCACCATTGCCTTCTCTGCTGTTTTAACTGTGGATGCATCTGGATTACTTTGATGTGGCCAAAGACCCCAGAGCTACCAGGTTCTCAGGTTGTGTTCTTTCCTGTCTAAAGTCAGGAACCCATTTCACCCTTCACTGTCTCACACCGAGGATGACAACGGTGGGCCATCAGCCAACCTCAGTCAGTGTGTGTGGAAGGAATCAATGAGCCAGGCCTCACCCTTGCCCCTCCCTAACTTTCTCTTTCCTAATCGGATACCTGGGTCCATCAAATAATATGGAGAAGGCAAAAATCCCATCAAGTTGGGGGTGGGGTGGGGTTACACCAGGGGTTCTGATTGGACGTTAGTAATTGAGAAGGTGTATAAAAGCTCAGGCACCAGAGGAGAGATTCAGAGTCCTTCAGCTCTGCCGTCAGAGCAGTGGTTCTCTACCAGGTCTGAGATCTAAGCCCCAGCCAACTTGGACACAGCAGGTAAGGTAATGACCTCAGCTAAGGAGTCAGACTCATGGTGGCAGGAAGCCTAACAGGGAATAGAGAGCTTTCCATATTCTTCCTTCCTTCCGTCCTTTATTTTTTAAAAATGTATTTTATTGATTTCAGAGAGGAAGGGTGAGGGTGATAGAAACAGCAACAATGAGAGACAATAATTGATCAGCTGCCTCCTCAAGCCCTCTACTGGGGATAGGGACCACAACCTGGCCATCTGCCCTTGACCAAAATCAAACCCGGGACCCTTCAGTCCACTGGCTGAACCGGTATCCACTGAGGCAAACCAGCTAGGGCTTTTTCTCTTTCTTTACAGACTAACAGGTTGAAGGCTTTGATTTCACCTCTAAGTGTAGCTTTGCCTGAATTCCAGCCTTTTGCATCTGGGCTACAGTTATTTTTTAAATATCTAAGCGAGCTGATTCCCCGACACCCAACCCCGCCCGCCCCGCCACCCCAGTGAAAACATCTTAACTGTTAACTGTAGGGGGTTTTAGTTTGGGACATCTTAAATATTTAGTTTGTGTCCCTAGATTGATCTGAAACTGTTCTGCCCAAAAAGTTGGGGGTCAGCATTTAGGCCCCTGAGTACCCACTTCCTAGTCAGACTGGAATGAAAGATGTGGGTGCTTCTGAGATGCTTGTCCTGGGGCCTGCAGGGGAGAGCTATGGCTCTGTGGCCACCGAGCCCAGAATGGGACTTACTAAACTGAGACTGTCCCCATTGCCAGGCAGTGGCTTTGACCCTGAGTTCATTCGTCTGAGGCCTTGGAGGCGTGGAAGGCAGTGCCTGGGCCTGACTTCAGCCACGTTGCAGGCGGAACCACAGGAGGCCCCGAAGCGGACCTTGGTCTGGGTCCCCACGCTGGGAAATGGGAGATTGGTTGGAGAGCATTTGGGATTATTGGTCATGGACTGTATGCCGGGAGTTTCCAATATAAGCAAGGAGTTTTTATGAAAGGGATACCGCCTCATGTAAGCCCATCCATGTCACCAGGAAATCAGTCAACATAGAAGGGCCAGTTGAGGTTTAGATCCTCACCATCCTGTCCAGGTACAGAACCCGGTGAAAACGGAATGAGTATCGCCGACTGGGCGGGGAAACATGGATGCTTGAAGCATAGACTGCTGCTACCTGAGTGCTACCTGGGAGCACACGTGACCTAGGATGCCCTTGGTGAAGAATTTGAAAGCTTGATCTTCACAGGAGTTGTCCAGATCATTTCAAATTTTCAAGAGTCTGAGGAAGGCCATAACTGTCTCCGGAGAGTTCCTAAACACACATTTAACGCAATGGGCCTGGGAATGAATATTTAAATATGCTTCTTGGAGGTCTGTGTACTACGTGACGGCCAGAAAATAGCATTTTTTTTTTTTTTACAGAAAAGTCTACGGTTTCTCTCTTCTCCCCCCAGCAACTTCAAAACTGTTCCATGAACATTAATATTCGGGGCTACCAAGGGAAGGTTTATGTAATAAAGGCTTACGTTGGGCCTGATTAAAAAAAAAAAAATAGAACAGAGCGATTCTGGGAAACAGGCTTACCGAAATGGGGACTTTGGGGGAGAGAGGTCATAAGGGAGATCATTGGCCCTGAATTGATTCCTCTAAGGGATGGGGAGACAGACGAAGGGGGTGCAAATGCTTGGCCTGACAAGGATGTCTTGTTCCCTAGACGTTCCTGCAGGACTCCCTTCTGAGCACCTTGAGGATGAGCATGCAGACCCCGCCCACACTCCTGGAGCTGGCAGGAAAGCTCCTGCTGAGGGACCAGGCCTCGGCCATCGCAGCTCTGGAGCACCTGCCCGCCGAGCTCTTCCCGCCTCTGTTCATCCTGGCCTACCATAGCAGACGCCACCAGGAGTCCCTGAAGGCGATGGCCCAAGCCTGGCCCTACCCCGTCCTCCCTCTGGGGGGGCTGATGCAGCGGCCTCGGGTCAAGGTCTTAAAAGCTGTGTTGGATGGGCTTGACGTTCTGCTTGCCCAGAAGGTTCGCCCCAGGTAAGGCTGCTCCTGGTGCCTGGCAGAGTCCTGGACATCCCGGAGACAAAGGGGCATGTGGAGGACCTTAGGGGGACCCGAGGATTCTGAAGGTACCAGTGAGGCTCAGGGAGCACTGGCACACTGCCATGCTCACTGGGGAGTGGAACACTGCCTACTGGGCAGAGGCACCTGCGAAAGGTGCCCTGTCTCCTCCCAGTAGTGGTTAAAGGTACAGGAAGTGATGAGCAGGAGGAATGGAAGGAGATGAGCAAAGCAGAGGGAAGAGGAGGGTAAGGGAGAAGCTGACCTTGAGAATCAAAGTTAAGGTTAGGGTGTGGGTAGAGTCTGGTTGTTGCCTCAACTCAGATGCTTACTCTCATTTTGACCTGCCCTACTTCTGTTGATCGTTTTTAAAAAACATTATTTTTATTCATTTCAGATTGGAAGGGAGAGCTAGACATAAGAAACTTCAATGATGAGAGAGAATCATTGATCGGCTGCCTCCTGCGCGCGCGCACACACACACACACACACACACAAACTGGACATTGAGCCTGCAACCCAGGCACACATCCGGACTGGGGATTGAACTGTGACCTCCTGGTTCATAGGTAGATGCTCAACCTGTGAGACACACTGTCCATAAAGCATGTCAGCCAATGCCCTGTTGACCTGAAAGAATCTAGACTAATGGCCGGCTTTCCCCACGGGAGGTGGAAACTGCGGGTGCCGGCTTTCCCCACTGGGGAGTGGAGGACTGCCTATTGGGCAGAGGCACCTCAAAAGGTGCCCTGTCTCCTCCCAGTAGTAGTTAAAGGTACAGGAAGTTCTGAGCAGGAGGGATGGAAGGAGATGAGCAAAGCAAAGGGAAGAGGAGGGAAAGGGAGTCGCTGACCTTGAGAATCAAAGTTAAGGTCAGGGTGTGGGTGGAGTCTGGCTGTTGCCTCAACTCAGATGCTCAGTCTCATTCTGACCTGCCCTCATTCTGTTGATCATTTAAAAAAAACATTTCTTTATTCATTTCAAATTAGAAGGGAGGGATAGAGACAGAAACCTCAACGATGAGAGAGAATCATTGATTGGCGGCCTCCTGCGCACACACACACACTCACACACACAAACTGGACATTGAGCCTGCAACCCAGGCGCATATCCTGATTGGGGATTGAACTGTGACCTCCTGGTTCATAGGTAGATGCTCAATCACTGAGACACACTGTCCATAAAGCATGTCAGCCAATGCCCTGTTGACCTGAAAGAATGTAGACTAATGGCCTGCTTTCCCCACAGGAGGTGGAAACTGCGGGTGCTGGATTTAAGGAACCTGGGTGCTGACTTCTGGAGAATGTGGTGTGGAGACAGCACCCAGAAGCTCTCACCGATGGGACCAGTGACTGTGCACAGGTCCAGCCCCAACATGGAGCACCCCTTAGCTCCCGTGGAGGTGTTCCTAGACCTTAACTTCAATGAAAGGGACAGGGATGAGTTTCTCATGTACGTCATCCAATGGGCCCAGCAGAGGAAAGGGCTGCTACACCTGTGCTGCAAGACGCTGAGGATCGCTGAGGGGCCCTTCCGGAGGGTGAGGAAGGTCCTGGATGCGGTGCAGCTGGACTGCATCCAGGAGGTGGAAGTGAACTGCATCTGGGACCTGCCCACCCTGGGGACATTTGCTCCTTACCTGGGTCAGATGAGGAACCTGCGGAGACTCTCTCTCTCCCACATCCACGTGTTGAGTGAGGAGGAGGAGGAAGAGGATGATGAGGAGGATGAGGTAGAACTGGAGGAAGAGGTGCAGGAGATGGAGGAGGAAGAGGAGTCAGAGAAGGAAGAGCAGGAGCAAGTGGAAGAGGAGCAGGTGTGGGACGAGGAAGAGGAGAGGCAGAGGGAGGAGCAGGAGGAGCAAGAGGAGCCAGAGGAGCAGGGATCCTTTTCCCAATTCCTCTCTCAGATGCTCAGGCTGCAGCACCTCCGAGAGCTCGACATGGAGTCCCCCTCCTTCCTCCGAGGCCGTCTGGACCAGATGCTCAGGTGAGCTGTGTACCAGTGGATGCAGCCCCAGAATGTAAAGGGAGTGGTGTTGTTAGGTGGTTTGAGGGTGGTATCCTGTGAGCACCCAAAGGAAGCATGTTTTGAAATCAGCCTGTCAGGAGGGGTAACAGAACTGGCTCAATGAGGGACCCAGCGAGCCTGGGAGTGTGAATTCTTCCTTAGGGAGAGATGTCTAAGTGATGAGGCCTTAGGAAGAGGGTTGGGAGGAGGCAAAGCCACATCAGATGGAGCATTTCCAGACATAAGCTCTGTGCTCACCAGCCGTGTGAGCCTGTGTCAGATTCCCCATCTGTCAGAGGTAGTGGTGAGTACCAGGAAGGTCATTAGTAGAAAGGACAGGCATGATTCCTCAGCTAAGGGAGCAGGAGTGGAAAGGATTGTAGAATGACCAGTGGTTTGCGGTGATGTTTGGATGGAAATCGCCTCTGCACACTGGCCTCCCAGTTGATGTTGCAGAATCTTCCTCTGGTAAACTCTCTCCCTTTTCTTTACATTCTCAAAGGAGGATATTTTTTTCCATTGATTTTTAAAGAGTCAAATGGAAGGGAAGAGAGAGAGAGAGAGAGAGAGAGAGAGAGAGAGAGAGAGAGAGAGAGAGAAATGCGATGTGAGAGACAAAGGATTTGTTGCCCTCAGCACATGCCCCAAACCCAGGCTGGGCATTGCACCTTCAATTGAGATCTGTGCCCTTGATCGTGAAGCAAACCTGAGACCCTTGGGTCCAAAAGGGAAAGTTTATCCACTGAGTCAAACAGGCTAGGGCCACTTGAGTTCCCTACGCATTAGAATCTCGTGTCGTCCAGATGTCTGGTGCCTGGAGCCAAGCAGTGGACAGAATGCAGCCTAAGTTGACAGCATTCTTGGGTTTGTCTCCCAATCATAGGATGAAGGGATGCCCACCTTGACCTAGACACTGTCAGGCTCTCTGAGCAGGTTCCCGTGGTTTCCCTTATGTCCAGGCATCCTCCAGAGGGCAGTGCTCTGCTTGGCAGCTGAGGAAAGGAAGCTCTGGAGAAGTGGTGAACTTGACCCCGCCTAAAAGGAGACTGGGCTTCCTGGGTGTTTCCCTTCATCAGATTGTCAGAACAACCCTGGGCCTGGACAAATCGGTCTTCTCCCACATGGAGGCCCCCTCTACCTGCCACCCCGGTCCCCAGGAACTAACCGCTCTGTGTCTCCGCAGGTGCCTGCAGACCCCCTTGGAAAAACTCACCATAACACATTGCGGGCACCTGACCCATTCAGACCTGACACACCTGTTCCAGTGCCCGAACCTCAGGCAGCTGAAGTCCTTTGGTCTGTATTGTGCCAGCCTCGCTGATTTTAGTCCTGAACCCCTCCGAGCTCTCCTGGAGGCAGTGGCACCCACCCTCCAGGAACTGTACCTCGATAAGTGTGCCATGGTGGACTCCCAAGTCGAGGCCATCCTGCCTGTCCTGAGCCGCTGTCACCAGCTCATTTCCATCACCATCTCTGAGAACTGCCTCTCCGTGGCCACCGTGGGGAAGTTGCTGCGCCACACAGCAGGGCTGCGCAGCTTAGAGCTGGAGCTGTACCCTGTCCCCCTGGAGTGTTACACGACCCAAGACACTGTCAACCAGGACAGACTTGCCCTGATCCGAGCTGAGCTGACGGGGATACTGAGGGAGTTAGGACAGCCCAGGACCATCCTGCTTTCCACCAAGCACAGTGGCCACAGGGAGTTTTATGACGTGGCATTTTCATGACCGGGATCCCATGCTGTGCCCCTGTAATGACCCTGCTCAGTTGGTGCAACTGAGCTTCTTTCTGAGCCTTTGGAAGGGGAAACCTCAGACCAGGGTGCATTATACAGGGGCCACGAGTGTGTCGGGTTCAATGCCAGTGTGATTGGGGAAAGGGAGGGACACAGCCAGGGTGCAGGATTTCAGGGGCAAAGGATTGGTAGTTCTTGGGACCTCAAAGGCAAAGGGTCCTACAATCAGAAACATGAATCTCATTTGCTTGGGAGGGGGTCAGAATTTGGGATTGAGCTTCTTGTGTGGGAGTGAATCCTGGGATGGATGACTGTAAAGGAATGATCAGAAATAAAGACAATTTCAAAGGCAACCTTCTGGTCCTCTTGCATGGATTCACCCCAGTTGACACCTCAGGACCCTGCAGTTACTGATTTAAAAAAAAAGGTGGGGAGGGCTCAGGATCAGAACCTGGAACTGCTGGGATGCGGTTCGGCTGCAGGGCTCAACACCATTTTAGCCCTCCCTCCAGGTCTTTTCTTCTCTCTGGGCATCTCTGACCTCCTTGTGGCTGCTCAGTGGGTGGATACCATGGGACATGCTAAGTGGCGCACCAACCCCTGAAGTGAAGGGGACCTCGCTGTTGGCTCTGACCCTGAACGCGAGTGTTCCTCACCGTCCTCTAGGTCGATCCACAAATCTCAGAACTTGTGCCCTGAGGGGTTCAGAGACAAGGCAAGGCCTCTGTTCCAGAAGGGCTTGTCCACACTGCAGAGGCACCGAGCCCCTGGGTCATCCAGCCCATGCCTTGTTAGCCTGGTGCAGAGGAAGTAACCTGCTTATGGCCAGGAATATCATCCAAATTCCTTTGAGCAAAATACTAGTTATTCAGGGACATAACACTTTTTCTGAGGATGTCTACATCACATAAAATATAACCCGGGGAGAGGGGGCAGGTCATACCCATGGGGGATTAGCATATTCCCATTACACCTCCCGTCTCTCTATGGAACAAGACTAGAGAACGTGTTCTGAAACCAGCCTGTCAGGAAGGGGGCAGACACACTGTACAAATGAGTGAGCTTCTTCCCTGTGCTCAGTCACTGTATTAGGCAGTGTTCCCCGGAATAGCCAACAGGGACACATGAACGCAGGTAGGAGATTTATAGGAATAGGCTTCCGCCTTCAGTCCCAATACCTGCCCTCTGCAAGCCAGAGAAACAACCAAGCCAATTGTGTAACTGAGACCAAGTCCAAAGGCCTGAGAACCAGGGGAACCCATGGCGTAACCCCAGTGTGAGGCCATAGGCCTGAGAATAAAGGGCAGCTGGTGCACGCCCTGGAGTTTGATGCCCTGACAACCAGGAACCTATGTTCACCATCAGCTAAAACCAAAGAAGAGAAAATCATCCTTCCTTCCTCTTTCTATTCCACTTGTGCCCCCAAGAGATTGGAGGAAGCCCATCTGCACTGTAAGATCTCCTTGCTCCTGTGCTGAATTAAAAGCTAACCTGGTCCATTCACACCCAGAATGCCTTTACCAACTACTTGATGAACCCTTAGCGCCATCAAGTTCAGCGGTCTCCAACTGGTGGTCCATGAGGTCCGAATGTTTGACGACCTCAGGTCAAGTTGACACATAAAATTAACCCATCACAGTGACCCTAATCAAAGGGCACTCGAATGAAGAGTCCACGCTGAGGTTGGTGCTTTTGGGTGGAGGGACCTCAGGCGAGAACCTCAGTTCGCCTATATAATGAGGATCACGGTGCTCACCCAGCTTAGTAGATGCTTGTAGATCCAAGGAGATGGTGCACGTTGAGGGCTTGGCACCGGGCCTGGTGCAGAGGAAGAGCTCAGTACATGGGTTTTTCCTCTTTTCCCTCCCAGCAGAAGCCCCCAGCATTCTTCCCCCTCAGGCTCATGCTCTCCTCCTGAGGACAGGGAAGAGAGCCCAGCACAGGGCGCCCCGTGGGACTCAGCTTCTGCATGGCCCCCCCCCCTGATCCTGCTTCACCCAAACAGCTGAAGCAGTCAGCCCTGGGGTGTGGGTGTGGGTGGGAGTTGGGTGGTGGGGGTGGGGTTATAGTGTAAAGAGTGGATTCATTTCTGGTGATTATCAGGAAAAATGGTCAGGCCTCAGGATTCGTGTGCCACCTGCTGGTCAGACCAGGTGAAGTGCTAGTGTTGCATGCAGAGCTATGTTGTGGGGTGTTTTTAAAATCTGCTTTTATGTAGATGCTATTTGAGTAGAAATACTGTTGTTGTGAGTTGTGTAAATGTTAATGATATACACTGCCTATTAATGTGATTAAGGAGAATGCCCGGTGTGGCTCAGTAGTTGAGTATTGAACTATGAACCAGGAGGTCAAGGTCCATTCCTGGTTACACACATGCCTGGAGTTGTGGGCTGGATCCCTAGTGGGGGGTGAGGGCATTTGGGAGGCAGCCAATCAATGATTCTCTCTCATTATTGATGTTTCTGTCACTTTCTCCCTCTCCCTCTTCCTGAAATCAATAAAAATATTTAAAAAATAGAATGATAAAGGCAATTTAGTATTTTAAAGACTGCAAAGGGATATTTTATGTATATATATATATTATTTTTCAATTCTTTATTGTTTAATGTATTACATAAGTCTTATTTTTCCCTCATTGATTTCTCCTTTGTAAACCTCACCCGCCAGGCACATGCCCTCACCCCCTACTGTCTTTGTCCAACAGTTATGCTCAAATGTAAGCATAGAAGTCCTTTAGTTCACCTCTTTGCCTTACCCCCGCCTTCCTTCATATGATGGATAGTGTGTTTGATACTTCCATGGCTCTGGATCTATTTTTATTCATCAGTTTATGGTGTTCATTATATTCCACAAATTAGTGAGATCATTTGATATGTCTTTTTTTCTGATTGTTTTATTTTGCTTAGCATAATGCTCTCCTATTCAATCCATGCTGTTGCAAATGGTAAGAATTTCTTCTTTTTACAGCAGCTTAGTATTTCATTGTGTAGATGTATCACCGTTTTCTAATCCACTCATCTGCTGAGGGGCACTTAGGCTGTTTCCAAATCTCAGCTCTTGTAAATTGTGCTGCTATGAACATAGGGGTGCATATATCCCCTCTGATTGGTGTTTCTGTTTTCTCGGAATGTATTCCTAGAAGTAGGAGAATTGGGTCAAATGAAAGTTCCATTTTAAATATTTTGAGGAAATGCCATACTGTTTTCCCTTGGGGATTTTTAAAAAATGTGTTTGCCCTTGGGGGTTTGGCTCAGTGGATAGAGTGCCGAATGAAGTGACCCATGTTTATTTGTGTTCAAGGGCACATGCCTGGGGTTGGGCGCTCAATCCCCAGTGGGAGGCTAGCAGGAGGTAGCCAATCAATGATTCTCTCACTTCATTGATACCTCTCTCTCCCTCTCCCTTCCTCTCTGAAACAAATAAAAATATTTTGAAAAGGGGATTTTATTTTTTAGAGCAGATTTAGGTTCCCAACAAAATTGAGCAGAAGGTAGAGAGTTCCCATACACCTCTGCCCCTCCACACTCACAGCCGCCCCACTCTCCACACCCCCCACCGGGCCAGACATTTGTTACAACTGTTGGACCTGCACTGACACATCCTGTCACCCAAAGTCCATAATTGCCATTAGGGTTCATTCTCATGACTGTGGAGTCCATGGGTTCTGGCAAATGTACAATGACATGCCCCCACCGTGCTTGTATCTGAGAGTCATTGAACTGCTTAAATATCCTCTCTGCCTTCAAGTAGTTTTATCCCACTACCTTTTACATGTACATGTATGATCCAAATCAAGTTCATTTTTATGGGTGGTGCAAGTTTTGACATTTATATTGCTCCCATGTGGATATCCTATTGTTGTGACACCATTTGCTGAAAAGATTTTGATGTCCCCATTGAATCATTTTAAGAATTGAACCGGACACTTCCCAGCGCACGAGATGACACTCAACAAGCTGACCCACAGCAGCCAGGGGACACATTTATTACAGAGCCTCCCACCCCCACTTTTCTATTTTACTCACATTCCTAAAACCCCTGCCCAAAGGTGGACCTCTGTTCCCAGGGCCCCAACCCCTTCTGATGCCCAAAGACCCATATTCACCCTAGAACTTAGCTTCTCCCCTCCTGACCCAGAGGCTGCTGACCTGCCTCAGCTCCCCCAGCCTCAGAGGGAAGTCAGCTCCTGCCTCTCATCCTCCAGAACCTGCCAACAGCACCCGTCTCACATGTTTTGCCACTAAAACAAGCAAACAGCAAATAACTGTTGTTTCTTCTGCTTGGCAGAAAAATGAGTGAATAGAACTTTTCTAATTCATTTTCTTACATTTTTGTCACTTGCTACCACAATATACTAAATATTCAAGCCCTACCTGGTTTGACTCAGTGAGCATCAGCCTGTGGACTAAAAGGATCTGGGTTCCATGCCAGTCAAGGGCACATAAAGTTGCAGACTTGATCCCTGGCCCTGTTCGGGTTGAGTGTATGAGGCAACCAATCAATGTCTCTCACATCCATGTTTCTGACTCTTCCCCTCCCTTCCACTCTCTAAAAATCATTGGCAAAGATTTCTTCCAGAAAGGGTTAACAACAACAAAAATAGTTTTAAAAGAATTTCAAAGACATGAAAATAAATTGAGCTGCGGGGGACTAAGAGCCAGGACACGGCCTCCCTGGGAAGATCTTCAGTGTCAGCACCACCATCCCCCACAGGTGTCCCAGGTGGGTTCTAACCATCACGCCTGCTCATAGAGGAGGAACAGGCCGGGGGATTGACTGGCCCGAGGTCACACAGGGAGTGAGTCTCTGGGCTGGGATTTGAACCCAAGTAGGGTGCCCTGGGCATGCCTGCTCTGCCCTTGTGCAAAACTGCCTCTCCCTTCCAGGAAAGGCCAGCAGAAGCCCAGCTCAGGTCCCACTGGGCACCTCTGGGTCTACTGTGCCCTTGGCTCATGGGCCTGTAGGTGTGTGTTTGCAGGTGTTTTGAACTGCAGACAAATCCCATGATCCCTAGGGGAGGCAGCCTGGGTTTGTTCTGTCCTTTTCCAGGAGAGCTCAGCTACAGGCCTCAGCACTCACTCCGGTGCCTCCTGTCCTCACTCCAGTGTCTGTCCAGTGGCGCTGTCTTCTCCATGTGACTCAGGGTTCCCCAGAGTCAGAGCGTGGCACACACACTGGGTGCTCAGGGGAGTCTGTGGGGTGAGTGACTGACAGGAGAAGGATGGGGGCCTAGAGGAAGGCTGTGCAGGCCAAGAACTCCCTGTGGCAGCAATGGGCTGGCCACAGCTGGCCTTCCTCACACCACCAGGGGCCACCTATTCATTTGCAGGTGTCTAAGGACCCATGATTGCTCCCTGGCCAGTGCCTCTCCTTCTGCACACCACAAGGATGTCAGACAAATACAGAACAGAGCGATATTGGGGGTCAGGCTTACGGAAGTGGGGAGTTTAGGGGCTGGTGGTTATAAGAAAGGTCATTGGGGGTGTGGTGAAGTGAATGGGTGCCATGAGGGCAGGAGTAGGGACATGGAGACACAGTGTAGTGAAGGAAGGCACTTGCTGTCTGGGAAGGGTTCTCTGTGGAAGAAACTCAACTCTTTGATAAATGTTGCCTGGTGGTAGATGCCAAGATGTTGTCCAGCTTACTTGTGATTGGCTGATGTTTATTTCTCTCTCTGGCTCCAAGTTCCCAAAGAGCCCATCTCATCCACCCTCAATGCCTTTTGGGCTTGAAAATGTCTAACTCCCAGGGCTGGCCCCTCCTTCCTCTGCTCACAGTCTTAGATTTAACCTCCTCCACCCAGTTTGCTGAGCTAATCCCATCTTTCCCAGAGAAGACCCACCCTTTTCCTCCTGGGCGGGACAGAAGATGGAATCTCTCCCTTTGCCCTCTAGGATGGCACTGTCTTCCCTCCAGCTTGTCTCCTTTTAGATCCTAAATTCACCCAGAGAAGCGTCTTTCCATCTCTCTTCTTTCCAAGAAAAATCCCCATCTTTTCCATGGCCCTGGGTCATTCACAGGTTCCATTAGGATGGCCCAGCGCCACCCTGCCCAGCCCTGACCCCTGCCTCTCATGTTCTTTTTGACTTGACCTCCTTCAGAGAAGCCTTTGGTCTGAAGGGCCACCCACATCCTCAATCACCCACTCCTTGCTCCCTGAGGAGCTCATGATCTGCTATGTCACCTGACAGAAAACCTGAGTGACAACTAGATGCACGGACACATTTATTTTTCCCTGGGAATGCCACCATTGTCTTCTCTGCTGTTTTAACTGTGGATGCATCTGGATTACTTTGATGTGGCCAAAGACCCCCGGCACCCATGTTCTCAAGTTGTGTTCTTTCCTGTCTAAAATCAGAAACCCATTTCACCCTTCACTGTCTCACACCGAGGATAACTATGGGCCATCAGTCAACCTCTGTCAGTGTGTGGAAGGAATCAATGAGCCAGGCCACACCCTTGCCCCTCTCTAACTTTCTCTTTCCTAATCGGATACCTGGATCAATCTATTAATATGGAGAAGGCAAAAATCCCATCAAGTTGGGGGTGGGGTGGGGTTACACCAGGGGTTCTGATTGGACGTTAGTAATTGAGAAGGTGTATAAAAGCTCAGGCACCAGAGGAGAGATTCAGAGTCCTTCAGCTCTGCTGTCAGAGCAGTGGTTCTCTACCAGGTCTGAGATCTAAGCCCCAGCCAACTTGGACACAGCAGGTAAGGTAATGACCTCAGCTAAGGAGTCAGCCTCAGGGTGGCAGGAAGCCTAACAGGGCACAGAGAGCTTTCCATATTTTTCCTTCCTTCTGTCCTTTATTTTTTTAAAATGTATTTTATTGATTTCAGAGAGGAAGGGTGAGGGAGATAGAAACAGCAACAATGAGAGACAATAATTGATCAGCTGCCTCCTCAAGCCCTCTACTGGGGATAGGGACCACAACCTGGCCATCTGCCCTTGACCAAAATCAAAGCCGGGACCCTTCAGTCCACTGGCTGAACCGGTATCCACTGAGGCAAACCAGCTAGGACTTTTTCTCTTTCTTTACAGACTAACAGGTTGAAGGCTTTGATTTCACCTCTAAGTGTAGATTTGCCTGAATTCCAGCCTTTTGCATCTGGGCTACAGTTATTTTTTAAATATCTAAGCAAGCTGATTCCCCGACACCCAACCCCGCCCGCCCCGCCACCCCAGTGAAAACATCTTAACTGTTAACTGTAGGGGGTTTTAGTTTGGGACATCTTAAATATTTAGTTTGTGTCCCTAGATTGATCTGAAACTGTTCTGCCCAAAAAGTTGGGGGTCAGCATTTAGGCCCCTGAGTACCCACTTCCTAGTCAGACTGGAATGAAAGATGTGGGTGCTTCTGAGATGCTTGTCCTGGGGCCTGCAGGGGAGAGCTATGGCTCTGTGGCCACCGAGCCCAGAATGGGACTTACTAAACTGAGACTGTCCCCATTGCCAGGCAGTGGCTTGGACCCTGAGTTCATTCGTCTGAGGCCTTGTCGGCATGGAAGGCAGTGCCTGGGCCTGACTTCAGCCATGTTGCACGTGGAACCCCAGGAGGCCCCGAAGCAGACCTTGGTCTGGGTCCCCACGCTGGGAAATGGGAGATTGGTTGGAGAGCATTTGGGATTATTGATCATCAACTGTATACCGGGAGTTTCTAATATAAGCAAGAAGTTTTTATGAAAGGGATACCGCCTCATGTAAGCCCATCCATGTCACCAGGAAATCAGTCAACATAGAAGGGCCAGTTAAGGTTTATATCCTGACCGCCCTGTCCAGGTACAGAACCCGGCGAAAATGGGATGAGTATTGCCGACTGGGCGGGGAAACATGGATGCTTGAAGCATAGACTGCTGCTACCTGAGTGCTACCTGGGAACACACGTGACCTAGGATGCCTTTGGTGAAGAATTTGAAAGCTTGATCTTCACAGGAGTTGTCCGGATCATTTCAAATTTTCAAGAGTCTGAGGAAGGCCAAAATTATGTCCGGAAAGTTCCTAAACACACATTTAACGCAATGGGGCTGTGAATGAACATTTAAATATGCTTCTTGGAGGTCTGTGTAGTACGTGACGGCCAGAAAATAGCATTTTTTTTTTTACAGAAAAGTTGAGGGTTTCTCTCTCCTCCCCCAGCAACTTCAAAACTGTTCCATGAACATTAATATTCGGGGCTACCAAGGGAAGGTTTAGGTAATAAAGGCTTATGTTGGGCCTGAAAAAAAAAAATAGAACAGAGCGATACTGGGAAACAGGCTTACCGAAATGGGGACTTTGGGGGAGAGAGGTCATAAGGGAGATCATTGGCCCTGAATTGATTCCTCTGGGGCATGGGGAGACAGACGAAGGGGGTGCAAATGCTTGGCCTGACAAGGATGTCTTGTTCCCTAGACGTTCCTGCAGGACTCCCTTCTGAGCACCTTGAGGATGAGCATGCAGACCCCGCCCACACTCCTGGAGCTGGCAGGAAAGCGCCTGCTGAGGGACCAGGCCTCGGCCATCGCAGCTCTGGAGCACCTGCCCGCCGAGCTCTTCCCGCCTCTGTTCATCCTGGCCTACCATAGCAGACGCCACCAGGAGTCCCTGAAGGCGATGGCCCAAGCCTGGCCCTACCCCGTCCTCCCTCTGGGGGGCCTGATGCAGCGGCCTCGGGTCAAGGTCTTAAAAGCTGTGTTGGATGGGCTTGACGTTCTGCTTGCCCAGAAGGTTCGCCCCAGGTAAGGCTGCTCCCGGTGCCTGGCAGAGTCCTGGACATCCCAGAGACAAAGGGGGTCAGGGCATGTGGAGGACCTTAGGGGGACCCGATGATTCTGAATGTGCCAGTGAGGCTCAGCGAGCCCTGGCACACTGCTGAGCTCACTGGGGAGTGGAGGACTGCCTACTGGGCAGAGGCACCTGCAAAAGGTGCCCTGTCTCCTCCAAGTAGTAGTTAAAGGTACAGGAAGTGCTGAGCAGGAGGGATGGAAGGAGATGAGCAAAGCAGAGGGAAGAGGAGGGAAAGGGAGAAGCTGACCTTAAGAATCAAAGTTAAGGTCAGGGTGTGGGTGGAGTCGTGCTGTTGCCTCAATTCAGATGCTCTGTCTCATTCTGACCTGCCCTCCTTCTGATGATCATTTAAAAAAAAAACATTTCTTTATTTATTTCAAATTAGAAGGGAGGGATAGAGACAGAAACCTCAACGATGAGAGAGAATCATTGATTGGCGGCCTCCTGCGCACACACACACACACTCACACACACAAACTGGACATTGAGCCTGCAACCCAGGCACATATCCTGATTGGGGATTGAACTGTGACCTCCTGGTTCATAGGTAGATGCTCAATCACTGAGACACACTGTCCATAAAGCATGTCAGCCAATGCCCTGTTGACCTGAAAGAATGTAGACTAATGGCCTGCTTTCCCCACAGGAGGTGGAAACTGCGGGTGCTGGATTTAAGGAACCTGGGTGCTGACTTCTGGAGAATGTGGTGTGGAGGCAGAACCCAAAAGCTCTCACCGACGGGACCAGTGGCTGTGCACAGGTCCAGCCCCAACATGGAGCACCCCTTAGCTCCCGTGGAGGTGTTCCTAGACCTTAACTTCAATGAAAGGGACAGGGATGAGTTTCTCATGTACGTCATCCAATGGGCCCAGCAGAGGGAAGGGCTGCTACACCTGTGCTGCAAGACGCTGAGGATCGCTGAGGTGCCCTTCCGGAGGGTGAGGAAGGTCCTGGATGCGGTGCAGCTGGACTGCATCCAGGAGGTGGAAGTGAACTGCACCTGGGACCTGCCCACCCTGGGGACGTTTGCTCCTTACCTGGGTCAGATGAGGAACCTGCGGAGACTCTCTCTCTCCCACATCCACGTGTTGAGTGAGGAGGAGGAGGAAGAGGATAATGAGGAGGATGAGGAAGAACTGGAGGAAGAGGTGCAGGAGATGGAGGAGGAAGAGGAGTCAGAGAAGGAAGAGCAGGAGCAAGTGGAAGAGGAGCAGGTGTGGGACGAGGAAGAGGAGGAGCAGGAAGAGCAGGAGGAGCCAGAGGAGCAGGGATCCTTTTCCCAATTCCTCTCTCAGATGCTCAGGCTGCAGCACCTCCAAGAGCTCGACATGGAGTCCCCCTCCTTCCTCCGAAGCCGTCTGGACCAGATGCTCAGGTGAGCTGTGTAACAGTGGATGCAGCCCCAGAATGTTAAGGGAGTGGTGTTGTTAGGTGGTGTTAGGGTGGTATCCTGTGAGTACCCAAAGGAAGCATGTTTTTAAATCAGCCTGTCAGGAGGGGTAACAGAACTGACTCAGTGAGGGACCCAGCGAGCCTGGGAGTGTGAATTCTTCCTTAGGGAGAGATGTCTAAGTGATGAGGCCTTAGGGAGAGGGTTGGGAAGAGGCAAAGCCACATCAGATGGAGCATTTCCAGACATAAGCTCTGTGACCACCAGCCGTGTGAGCCTGTGTCAGATTCCCCATCTGTCAGAGGTAGTGGTGGGTACCAGGAAGGTCATTAGTAAAAAGGACAGGCATGATTCCACAGTTGTGGGAGTGGAAAGGATTGTAGAATGACCAGTGGTTTGCGGTGATGTTTGGATGGAAATCGCCTCTGCACACTGGCCTCCCAGTTGATGTTGCAGAATCTTCCTCTGGTTAACTCTCTCCCTTTTCTTTAAATCCTCAAAGGAGGATATTTTTTTCCATTGATTTTTAAAGAGTCAAATGGAAGGGAAGAGAGAGAGAGAGAGAGAGAGAAATGCGATGTGAGAGAGACATGATTGGTTGCCCTCAGCACATGCCCCAAACCCGGGCCAGGCATTGCACCTTCAATTGAGATCCTTGCCCTTAATCGTGAAACAAACCTGAGACCCTTGGGTCCAAAAGGGAAAGTTTATCCACTGAGTCAAACAGGCTAGGGCCACTTGAGTTGCCTACGCATTAGAATCTTGTGTCGTCCGGAGGTCTGGTGCCTGGAGCCAAGCAGTGGTCAGAATGAAGCCTAAGTTGACAGCATTCTTGGGTTTGTCTCCCAATCATAGGATGAAGGGATGCCCACCTTGACCTAGACACTGTCAGGCTCTGTGAGCAGGTTCCCGTGGTTTCCCTTATGTCCAGGCACCCTCCAGAGGGCAGTGCTCTGCTTGGCAGCTGCGGAAAGGAAGCTCTGGAGAAGTGGTGAACTTGACTCAGCCTAAAGGAGTCTGGGCTTCCTGGGTGTTTCCCTTCATCAGATTGTCAGGACCACCCTGGGCCTGGACAAATCGGTCTTCTCCCACATGGACGCCCCCTCTACCTGCCACCCCGGTCCCCAGGAACTAACTGCTCTGTGTCTCCCCAGGTGCCTGCAGACCCCCTTGGAAAAACTCACCATAACGCATTGCCAGAGCCTGACCCATTCAGACCTGACACACCTGTTCCAGTGCTCGAACCTCAGGCAGCTGAAGTCCCTGCGTCTGTACTGTGCCAGCCTCGCTGATTTTAGTGCTGAGCCCCTCCGAGCTCTGCTGGAGGCAGTGGCACCCACCCTCCAGGACCTGGGCCTGGATAAGTGTGCCATGGTGGACTCCCAAGTCGAGGCCATCCTGCCTGTCCTGAGCCTCTGCCACCAGCTCAGTTCCTTCACCATTTCTGAGAACCACCTCTCTGTGGCCACCCTGGAGAAGCTGCTGCGTCACACAGTCGGGCTGCGCAGCTTAGAGCTGGAGCTGTACCCTGTCCCCCTGGAGTGTTACACGACCCAAGACACTGTCAACCAGGACAGACTTGCCCTGGTCCGGGCTGAGCTGTCGGGGATACTGAGGGAGTTAGGACAGCCCAGGACCATCCTGCTTTCCACCAAGCACAGTGGCCACAGGGAGTTTTATGACGTGGCATTTTCATGGCCAGGATCCCATGCTGTGCCCCTGTAATGACCCTACTCAGTAGGTGCACCTGAGCTTCTTTCTGGGCCTTTAGAAGCTGAAACCTCGGACCTGGGTGCATTATACAGGGGCCACCAGTGTGTCAGGTTCAATGCCAGTGTGATTGGGGGAAGGGAGGGACACAGCCAGGGTGCAGGATTTCAGGGGCAAAGGATGGGGAGTACATGGGACCTCAAAGGCAAAGCGTCCTACAATCAGAAACATGAATCTCATTTGCTTGGGGAGGGGTCCGAAGCTTCTTGTGTGGGAGTGAATCCTGGGGTGGATGACTGTAAAGGAATGATCAGAAATAAAGACAATTTCAAAGGCAACCTTCTGGTCCTCTTTCATGTATTCACCTATCACCCCAGTTGACACCTCAGGACCCTGCAATTACTGATTAAAAAAAAAAAAAAAAAAAAAGGTGGGGAGGGCTCAGGATCAGAACCTGGAACTGCTGGGATGCGGTTCGGCTGAAGGGCCCAGCACCATTTTATCACTCCCTCCAGGTCTTTACTTCTCTCTGGGCATCTCTGACCTCCTTGTGCCTGCTCAGTAGGTGGATACAGTGGGACATGCTAAGTAGCCCACCAACCCCTGAAGTGAAGGGGACCCCGCTGCTGGCTCTGACCCTGAATGGGAGTGTTCCCTATGGTTCTGCAGGTGGATGCACAAATCTCAGAACTTGTGCTAGGAGGGGTTCAGAGACAAGGCAGGGTCCTCAGTTCCAGAAGGGCTTGTCCACACTGCAGAGGCACCGAGCCCCTGGGCCATCCAGCCCATGCCTGTTAGCCTGGTGCAGAGGAAGTAACCTGCTTATGGCCAGGAATATCATCCAAATTCCTTTGAACAAAATACTATAGTTATTCAGGGACATAACACTTTTTCTGAGGATGTCTACATCACATAAAATATAACCCGGGGGAGGGGAGGCAGGTCATATCCATGGGGGATTAGCATATTCCCATTACACTTCCGGCCTCTCTACGGAGCTAGACTAGAGAACGTGTTTTGAAATCAGCCTGTCAGGAAGGGGAGCAGACACACTGCACAAATGAGTGAGCTTCTTCCCTGTGATCAGTCGCTGTATTAGGCAGCGTTCCCCGGAAGAGTCAACAGGGACACATGGACGCAGGCAAGAGATTTATAGGGACAGGCTCCTGCCTTCAGTCCCAATACCAGTCCTCTGCAAGCCAGAACCAACCAAGCCAATTGTGTAACTGAGACCAAGTCCAAAGGCCTGAGAACTAGGGGAGCCCATGGCGTAACCCCCAGTGTCAGGCCATAGGCCTGAGAATATAGGGCAGCTGGTGCACGCCCTGGAGTTTGATGCTCTGACAACCAGGAACCTATGTTCACCATCAGCTAAAACCAAAGAAGAGAAAATTCTTCCTTCCTCTTTCTATTCCATTGTGCCCCCAGGAAGCCCACCTGCACTGTAAGATCTCCTTACTCTTCTCCTGAATCAAAAGCTAACCCCATCCATTCACATCCAGAATGCCTTTACCAACTACTTGGTCAACCCTTAGCACCATCAAGTTCAGCGGTCGCCAACTGGTGGTCCATGAGGTCCAAAAGTTTGATGACCTCAGGTCAAGTTGACACATAAAATTAACCCATCACAGTGACCCTAATCAAAGGGCACCCGAATGAAGACTCCATGCTGAGGGTGGTGTGGTTGGGTGGAGGGACCTCAGGCAAGAACCTCAGTTCCCCTGTAAAATGAGGATCATGGTGCTCACCCAGCTCAGTGGATGCTTGTAGATCCAAGGAGATGGTGCACGTTGAGGGCTTGGCACCGTGCCTGGTGCAGAGGAAGAGCTCAGTACATGGGGTTTTCCTCTTTTCCCTCCCAGCAGAAGCCCCCAGCATTCTTCCCCCTCAGGCTCATGCTCTCCTCCTGAGGACAGGGAAGAGAGCCCAGCGCAGGGTGCCCCGTGGGACTCAGCTTCTGCATGGGGCCCCCCCTGATCCTGCTTCACCCAAACAGCTGAAGCAGTCAGCCCTGGGGTGTGGGTGTGGGTGGGAGTTGGGTGGTGGGGGTGGGGTTATAGTGAAAAGAGTGGATTCATCCCTGGTGATTATCAGGAAAAATGGCCAGGCCTCAGGATTCGTGTGCCACCTGCTGGTCAGACCAGGTCACTTGCTAGTGTTGCATGCAGAGTTATGTTGTGGGGTGTTTTTAAAATCTGCTTTTATGTAGATGCTATTTGAGTAGAAATACTGTTGTTGTGATTTGTATAAATGTTAATGATATACACTGCCTATTAAAGTGATTAAGGAGAATGCCCGGTGTGGCTCAGTAGTTGAGTACTGAACTATGAACCAGGAGGTCAAGGTTCCATTCCTGGTTTGGCACAAGCCTGGGGTTGTGAGCTGGATCCCTAGTGGGGGGCATTTGGGAGGTAGCCAATCAATGATTCTCCCTCATTATTGATGTTTCTGTCACTTTCTCCCTCTCCCTCTTCCTGAAATCAATAAAAATATTTTAAAAATAGAATGATAAAGGAAATTTAGTATTTTAAAGACTGCATGGGGATATTTTATGTATGTGTATATATATATAATTTTTCAATTCTTTATTGTTTAAAGTATTAGATAAGTCTTCTTTTTCCCTCCTTGATTTCTCCTTTGCCAACCTCACCCACCAGGCACATGCCCTCCTGTCTTTGTCCAACAGTTATGCTCAAATGTATGCATATAAGTCCTTTGGTTCATCTCTTACTCCTCACCCCTGCCTTCCTTCATCGGTTGGACAGTCTGTTTGATGCTTCCATGGCTCTGGTTCTATTTTTGTTTATCAGTTTATGGTGTTCATTATATTCCACAAATGAGTGAGATCATGTGATATTTCTTTTTCAATGATTGCCTTATTTTGCTTAGCATAATGCTCTCCTGTTCAATCCATACTGTTGCAAATGGTAAGACTTCCTTCTTTTTTACAGCAGCATAGTATTCCATTGTGTAGATGTACCACAGTTTTCTAATCCACTCATCTGCTGAGGGGCACTTAGGCTGTTTCCAAATCTCAGTTATTGTAAATTGTGGTGCTATGAACCAGGGGTGCATATATCCCCTCTGATTGGTGTTTCTGTTTTCTTGGAATGTATTCCTAGAAGTGGGAGTACTGGGTCAAATGGAAATTTCATTTTAAATTTTTTTAGGAATTGCCATACTGTTTTCCTATGGGGATTTAAAAAAAATGTTTGCCCTAGGTCTAGATGGTTTGGCTCAGTGGATAGAGTGCTGATTGAAGTGTCCCATGTTTAATTCTGTCAAGGGCACAAGCCTGGTGTTGGGGGCTCAATCCCCAGTGGGAGGCTTGCAGGAGGTAGCCAATCAATTATTCTCTCACATCATTGATGCTTCTATCTCCATCTCCCTTCCTCTCTGAAAGAAATAAAAATATTTTGAAAAGTGGATTTTATTTTTTTATAGCAGATTTAGTTCCCAGCAAAACTGAGCAGAAGGTAGAGAGTTCCCATACACCTCTGTTCCTCCACACACACAGCGTCTCACTCTCCACACCCCACCTGGGCCAGACATTTATTACAACTGTTGGACCTGCACTGACACATCCTGTCACCCACAGGTGTGTGGTTGCAGGTGGTTTGAACTGCAGACAAATCCATGATTTCTAGCGGAGGCAGCCTGGGTTTGTTCTGTCCTTTTCCAGGAGAGCTCAGCTACAGGCCTCAGCACTCACTCCGGTGCCTCCTATCCTCACTCCAGTGTCTGTCCAGTGGTGCTGGCTTCTCCATGTGACTCAGTGTTCCCCAGAGTCAGAGGGGGCACACACACTGGGTGCTCAGGGGAGTCTGGGGTGAGTGACTGACAGGAGAAGGATGGGTTCAAGAGGAAGGCTGTGCGGGCCAAGACCTCCATGTGGCAGCAATGGGCTGGCCACAGCTGGCCTTCCTCACACCGCCAAGGGCCACCTATTCATTCCGCAGATGTCTAAGGACTCATGATTGCTCCCTAGCCTCCCTGTGCCTCCGGTTCTGCACACCACAAGGATGTCAGACAAATACAGAACAGAGCGATATTGGGGGACAGGCCTACTGAAGTGGGGACTTTGGGGAGTGGTGGTCATAAGAGAGATCATTGGGGTTGTGGTGAAGTGAAGGGGTGCCATGAGGGCAGGAATGGGGCCATGGAGACACAGTGTAGTGAAGGAAGGCATGTGGTATCCACGAAGGGTTCTCTGTGGAAGAACCTCTTCCGTGTGATAAACGTCGCCTGGTGGCAGCTGCTATGATGTTGACAGGGTTGCATGTGATTGGCCGACTTTTATTTCTGTCCCTGGCTCCAGGATCCCAAGGAGCCCACAGCATCCACCCACAATGGCTTTTGGGCTTGAAAATGTCTAACTCCCAAGGCTGGCTGCTTCCCTCTCTGCTCACAGTCTTAGATTTAAGCTTCCCCACCCAGTTTGCTGAGCTAATCCCATCTTTCCCAGAGCAGACCCACCCTTTCCTCCTGGGCGGGACAGAAGATGGAATCTCTCCCTTTGCCCTCTTGGATGGCACTGTCTTCCCTACAGCTTGTTTCCTTTTAGATCCCAAATTCACCCAGAGAAGAGTCTTTCCATCTCTCTTCTTTCCAAGACCCCCCCCCCCCGCTCCCCGGCCTTTTTTCCATGGCCCTGGGTCATTCACAGGTTCCATTAGGATGGCCCAGTGCCACCCTGCCCAGCCCTGCCCCCTGCTTCTCATGTTGATTCTGACCTGACCTCCCTCAGAGAAGCCTTGTGGTCTAGGGACAGCCACATCCTCAGTAGCCTGAGGAGCTCATGATCTGCTATGTCACCTGACATAAAACCGAACTTGGTGCATGGACACATTTCCTTTGTTTTCCTGGGTCTGGCACCAGTGTCTTCTGGAGGATGTTTTAACTCTGCAATGTTCTCATGGTTTTGATGTGGCCAAAGACCCCCAGAAACTATGCTCTCAGGTTTTGCTCTTTCCTATTTAACATCAGGAACCCATGACACCTTCACTGTCTCACACTGAGGATGAACCTATGGGCCATCAGCCAACCTCAGTCAGTGTCTGTGGAAGGAATCAAGGAGCCAGGCCTCCACCCTGCCCCTCCCTAACTTTCTCTCAATCCATTAATCTGAAGAGAGGCAATAATCGCGTTAGGAGGAAGGGTTGGAGATTGAGGGTTCTGATTGGATGTTAGCATTTGAGAAGGCGTATAAAAACCTCAGGCAACAGAGGAGAGATTCAGAGACTTCCAGCTTTGCAGTCCGTGCTGTGATTCTCCACCAGGTCTGAGATCTGAGCCCCAGCCAACCCGGTCACAACAGGTAAATTACGGGCCTCACGTTGGCACAGAGCTTTCCCTTTTTCTTCTGTTGTTTATTTAACAGACAGATTGAAGGCATTGATTTTGCCTCAGAGTGTAGTTTTTCCTGAATTTCAAAATTTGGATTTGTGATTTGTTCTATTTTAAATGTGTAACCAAGCTGATTCCCTGACGCCTCTCCTCCCTCCAAGCCCCTAATGAAAATATCTTCACTGTGGTTTTATTACTGGAAATTTTAAATATTAACTTTGTGTCCCTAGGTTGGTCTGAAATTTTCCCCAAAAAAGGTGGAGGTCAGTTTTCAGGCCCCTCAGTACTCACTTCCCAGGCAGACTGGAATGAAAGATGTGGGTGCTTCTGAGATGCTTGTCGTGGGGCCTGCAGGGGAGCTATGGCTCTGTGGTCAACCAGCCCAGAATGGGACTCTCTAAACTGAGGCTCTCACCATTGCCAGGCCTGGGCCTTGGCCCTGAGTTGATTCCCATGAAAATGGGGAGTCAGAGGATGGGGCTCAAAGGCTTGGCCTGACGAGGATGCCTTGTTCCCTGGATGTTTCCACAGGATTCCTTTGGAGCACCTTTAGGATGAGCATCAGGACCCCACCCACACTCCTGAAGCTGGCAGGAGAGAGCCTGCTAAGGGACCAGGCCTTGGCCATCGCAGCTCTGGAGTACCTACCTGCTGAGCTCTTCCCGCAGCTGTTCATCCTGGCCTACAAAAATAGAAGCCACGAGGAGTTCCTGAAGGCCATGGCACAAGCCTGGCCCTTCACCGTCCTCCCTCTGGGGCACCTGATGCAGCCACCTCGGTTCAAGGTCTTAAAAGCTGTGTTGGATGGGCTTGACGTTCTGCTTGCCCAGAAGATTCGCCCCAGGTAAGGCTGCTCCCGGTGCCTGGTAGGGTCCTGGGCATCCCGGAGACAAAGGGGCATGTGGAGGGCCTAAGGGGGACCCGAGGATTCTGAAGGTGCCAGTGAGGCTCAGGGAGCCCTGGCACACTGCTGAGCTCACTGGCAAGTGGAGGACTGCCTACTGGGCAGAGGCACCTGCAAAATGTGCCCTGTCTCCTCCCAGTGATAGTTTAAGGTACTAGAAGTGCTGAGCAGGAGGGATGGAAGGAGATGAGTGAAGCAAAGCTGGGTGCAAGGGAGACGCTGACCTTGAGAATAAAAGTTAAGGTCATGGTAGGGGTAGAGTCTGGTTGTTGCCTCAACTCAGATGCTTAGTCTCATTCTGACCTGCCCTCATTCTGTGGATTTTTTTTAATGTTTTTCTTGATTTCAGAGAGAAAGGGAAAGATAGAGATAGAAGCCTCAATAATGTGAGAGAATCATTGATCGGCAGCCTCCTGCACACACACACACACACACACACACACATATCACACCATGGGCATGAAGCCTGCAACTGAGGCATGTATGCTGACAGGGATTGAACTGCGACCTCCTGGTTCATAGGCAGATGCTCAACCACTGAAACGCACTGTCCATGAAGCATGTCAGACAATGCCATGTTGATCTGAGAGAATGTCGGCTAAAGTTCTGCTTTCCCCACAGGAGGTGCAAACTGCAGGTGCTGGATTTAAGGGACACGGGTGCCAAGTTCTGGAGAATATGGTGTGGAGACAGCACCCAGAAGCACTTACTGATAGTACCAAAGGCTGTGCACAGGTCCAGCCCCAACATGGAGCACCCCTTAGCTCTCGTGGAGGTGTTCCTAGACCTTAACTTCAATGACAGGGACAGGGATGAGTTTCTCATGTACGTCATCCAATGGGCCCAGCAGAGGGAAGGGCTGCTACACCTGTGCTGCAAGACGCTGAGGATCGCTGAGGTGCCCTTCCGGAGGGTGAGGAAGGTCCTGGATGCGGTGCAGCTGGACTGCATCCAGGAGGTACAACTGAACTGCACCTGGGACCTGCCCACCCTGGGGACGTTTGCTGTTTATCTGGGGCAGATGAGGAACCTCCAGAAACTCTTTCTGTCCTACATCCATGTGTTGGGTGAGAAGGAGGTGGACGAGAAAGAGGAGGAAGAACAAGAGGAAGAGGAAAAGAAGGAGCAGGGATTCTTTTCCCAATTCCTCTCTCAGATGCTCAAGCTGCAGCACCTCCGCGAGCTGGTCCTGGAGTCCCCCTCCTTCCTCCGAGGCCGTCTGGACCAGATGCTCAGGTGAGCTGTTTAGCAGTGGACACAACCTTAGAATGTCAAGGGAGTGGTCTTGTTAGGTGCTTTGAGGGTGGTATCCCTGAGCACCCAAAGGAAGCATGTTTTTAAATCAGCCTGTCAAGATGGTAACAGAACTGACTCAATGAGGGACCCAGGGAGCCTGGGTGTGTGAATTCTTCCTCAGGGACACATGTCTAAGTGATGAGGCCTTAGAAAGAGTGGAGTGAGGAGGCAAAGCTACATCAGATGGAGCAATTCCAGACATAAGCTCTGTGCCCACCAGCCATGTGAACACATGTGAGCCTGTCTCAGATTCCCCATCTGTTAGAGATGGTCCTGATTACCAGGAAGGTCATTTGTAGAAGGGACAGGCATGATTCCGCAGCTAAGGGAGCAGGAGTGGAAAGGATTGCAGAGTGACCAGTGGTTTGTGGTGATGTAGGAATGGAAGTCGCCTCTGTACACTGGCCTCCCAGTTGATGTTGAAGAATCTTCCTCTGGTTTACTCTCTTCCTTTTCTTTAGTCCTCAAAGGAGGATATTTTCCCCCATTAACTTTTAGAGAGTGGAATGGAAGGAAAGAGAAAGTGAGAGAAATACATAGTGAGAGAGAGAGATGATTGGCTGCCCTCAGCACATGCCCCAACCGGGGCCAGGCATTGCGTCTGCAAATGAGATCTGTGCCCTTGACCATGAATCAAATCTGAGAACCTTGGGTCTAATAGGGAAAGCTCTATCCACTGATTCAAACCAGCTATGGCCAGGTGTGTTTCTTATGAATTAGATGAATGAGCCTCATGTGGCCCAGATGTCTGGTGCCTGGAGCCAAGCAGTGGACATAAGGAAGCCTGAGTTGACAGCACTCTCGGTTTTGTCTCCCAATCATAAGGTGCAGGGAAGCCCACCCTTGACCTAGACCAGTGGTCGGCAAACTCATTAGTCAACAGAGCTAAATACCAACATTACAGCGATTGAAATTTCTTTTGAGAGCCAAATTTTTTTAAATTTAAACTTCTTCCTATGCCACTTCGTCAAAATATACTCGACCAGGCCTTGGTATTTTGTAGAAGTGCCACTCTCAAGGGGCCAAAGAACCAATGTGGCTCGCGAGCCACAGTTTGCCAACCACAGACCTAGACACTGTCAGGCTCTGTGAGCAGGTTCCCGTGGTTTCCCTTATGTCCAGGCACCCTCCAGAGGGCAGTGCTCTGCTTGGCAGCTGAGGAAAGGAAGCTCTGGAGAAGTGGTGAACTTGACCCAGCCTAAAGGAGTCTGGGCTTCCTGGGTGTTTCCCTTCATCAGAATGTCAGGACAACCCTGGGCCTGGACAAATCGGTCTTCTCCCACATGGAGGCCCCCTCTACCTGCCACCCCGGTCCCCAGGAACTCACCGCTCTGTGTCTCCCCAGGTGCCTGCAGACCCCCTTGGAAAAACTCATCGTAACGTATTGCCAGAGCCTGACCCATTCAGACCTGACACACCTGTTCCAGTGCCCGAAACTCAGGCAGCTGAAGTCCCTGCGTCTGCATTGTGCCAGCCTCGCTGATTTTAGTGCTGAGCCCCTCCGAGCTCTCCTGGAGGCAGTGGCACCCACCCTCCAGGAGCTGTGCCTCGATAACTGTGCCATGGTGGACTCCCATGTCGAGGCCATCCTGCCTGTCCTGAGCCGCTGTCACCAGCTCATTTCCATCACCATCACTGAGAACCGCCTCTCCTTGGCCACCGTGGGGAAGTTGCTGCACCACACAGCTGGGCTGCGCAGCTTAGAGTACGAGGAGTACCCCGTCCCCCTGGAGTGTTACACGACCCAGGGGACTGTCAACCAGGACGGACTTGCCCTGATCCGAGCTGAGCTGACGGGGATACTGAGGGAGTTAGGACAGCCCAGGACCATCCGGCCTGCCACCGAGGACAGTGGCCACAGCGAGTATTATCACGTGGCATTTTCATGACTGGGAGCCCATGCTGTGCCTCTGTAATGACCCTGCTAAGTAGGTGCACCCAGCAAAGGCTTCTTTCTGGGCCTTTGGAAGCTGAAACCTCAGATGAGGGTGCATTATACAGCCCCCCCCTCTCTGTTTCAGGTTCATGCTCAGTGTGAGTGGGAAAAGAGAGGGACACGGCGTGGGTTCAGGATGGCAGGGACAAAGGATGGGGACTTCATGTGACTTCAAAGGCAAAGAGTTCTACAATCAGAAACAGGAATCTCATTTGTTTGGAGAGGGGACAGAATTTGGATTTGAGCTTCTTGTGTGGGAGTGAATCCTGGGGTGGATGACTGTAAAGGAATGATCAGAAATAAAGACAATTTCAAAGGTAACCTTCTAGTCCTCTTGCATGTATTCACCTGTCTCCCCAGTTTATACCTCAGGACCCTGCAGTTACTGATAAAAATAAAAAAAATAAAAAGCTGCGGAGAGTTCAGGATCAGAACCTGGAACTGCTGGGATGTGGTCCGGCTGCAGGACTCAGCACCATTTTATCACTCCCTCCAGGTCCTTTCTTCTCTCTGGGCATCTCTGACCTCCTTGTGGCTGCTCAGTGGGTGGATACAATGGGACATGCTAAGTGGCCCAGCAACCCCTGAAGTGAAGAGGACCTCGCTGTTGGCTCTGACCCTGAACGCGAGTGTTCCTCACCATCCTCTAGGTCGATCCACAAATCTCAGAACTTGTGCCCTGAGGGGTTCAGAGACAAGGCAGGGTCCTCAGTTCCAGAAGGGCTCGTCCAAACTGCAGAGGCACTGAGCCCATGCCTGTTAGCCTGGTGCAGAGGAAGTAACGTGCTTATGGCCAGGAATATCATCCAAATTCCTTTGAGCAAAATACTACAGCTATTTAGGGACATAACACTTTTTCTGAGGATGTCTACATCACATAAAATATAACCCGGGGGAGGGGAGGCAGGTCATATCCATGGGTGATTGGCATATTCCCATTACACTTCCGGCCTCTCTACGGAGCTAGACTAGAGAACATGTTCTGAAATCAGCCTGTCAGGAAGGGGAGCAGACACACTGCACAAATGAGTGAGCTTCTTCCCTGTAATCAGTCGCTGTATTAGGCAGCATTCCCCGGAAGAGTCAACAGGGACTCCTGGATGCAGGTAGATTTACATGGATAGGCTCCCACCTTCAGTCCGAATGCCTGCCCTCTGCAAGCCAGAGAACCAACCAAGCCAATTGTGTAACTGAGACCAAGTCCAAAGGCCTGAGAACCAGGGGAGCCCATGGCGTAACCCCCAGTGTGAGGCCATAGGAGTGAGAATAAAGGGCAGCTGGTGCACGCCCTGGAGTTTGATGCCCTGACAACCAGGAACCTATGTTCACCATCAGCTAAAACCAAAGAAGAGAGAATCATCCTTCCTTCCTCTTTCTATTCCACTTGTGCCCCCAAGAGATTGGAGGAAGCCCATCTGCACTGTAAGATCTCCTTACACTTCTCCTGAATCAAAAGCTAACCCCGTCCATTCACATCCAGAATGGCTTTACCAACTACTTGGTCAACCCTTAGCGCCATCAAGTTCAGCGGTCTCCAACTGGTGGTCCATGAGGTCCAAAAGTTTGACAACCTCAGGTCAAGTTGACACATAAAATTAACCCATCACAGTGACCCTAATCAAAGGGCACTGGAAGGAAGACTCCACACTGAGGGGAGTGTTGTTGGGTGGAGGGACCTCAGGCAAGAACCTCAGTTCCCCTGTATAATGAGGATCATGGTGCTCACCCAGTTTAGTGGATGCTTGTAGATCCAAGGAGATGGTGTAAGTTGAGGGCTTGGCACTGGGCCTGGTGCAGAGGAAGAGCTCAGTACATGGGTTTTTCCTCTTTTCCCTCCCAGCAGAAGTCCCCAACATTCTTCCCGCTCAGGCTCATGCTCTCCTCCTGAGGACAGGGAAGAGAGCCCAGCACAGGGCGCCCCGTGGGACTCAGCTTCTGCATGGGGCCCCCCTGATCCTGCTTCACCCAAACAGCTGAAGCAGTCAGCCCTGGGGTGTGGGTGTGAGTGGGAGTTGGGAGGTGGGGGTGGGGTTATAGTGCAAAGAGTGGATTCATCCCTGGTGATTATCAGGAAAAATGGCCAGGCCTCAGGACTCGTGTGCCACCTGCTGGTCAGACCAGGTGAAGTGCTAGTGACGCATGTAGAGCTATGTTGTGGGGTGTTTTTAAAATCTGCCTTTATGTAGATGCTATTTGAGTAGAAATACTTTTGTTGTTAGTTATGTAAATGTTAATGATATACACTGCCTATTAAAGTGATTAAGGAGAATGCCCATTGTGGCTCAGTAGTTGAGTATTGAACTATGAACCAGGAGGTCAAGGTTCCATTCCTAGTTAGGCACAAGCCTGGGGTTGTGGGCTGGATCCCTAGTGGGGGGTGGGGCATTTAGGAGGCAGCCAGTCAATGATTCTCTCTCATTATTGATGTTTCTGTCACTTTCTCCCTCTCCCTCTTCCTGAAATCAATAAAAATATTTTAAAAATAGAATGATAAAGGAAATTTAGTATTTTTAAGACTGCATGGGGATATTTTGTGTGTGTGTGTGTGTGTGTGTGTGTGTGTGTGTGTGTACTAGAGGCCCGGTGCAGGAAATTCATGCACGGGGGGAGGGGTGTCTCTCAGCCCAGCCTGCACCCTCTCCAATCTGGGACCCCTCGAGGGATGTCCAACAGCTCGTTTAGGCCCAGACATCCTTCTCACAATCCAGGACTGCTGGCTCCCAACTGCTTGCCTGCCTCCCTTCCTGATTGCTCCTAACCACTTGTGCCTGCCAGCATTATCACCACCTAACCAATCCCCTGCCAGCCTGATTGATGCCTAACCGCTCCCCTGCCAGCCTGTTTGCCCCTAACTGCCCTCCCCTGCAGGCCTGGTCACCCCTAACTGCCCTCCCCTGCAGGCTTCATCGCCCCCAACTGCCCTCCCTTGAAGGTCTGGTCCCTCCCAACTGCCCTCCCCTGCTGGCCTGATCACCCACAACTGCCCTCCCCTGTTGGCCATCTTGCGTCCACATGGGGGCAGCCATCTTTGACCACATGGGGGCAGTCATCTTGTGTGTTGTAGTGACAGTCAATTTGCATATTTCTCTCTTATTAGATAGACTAGAGACCTGCTGCATGGTTGGGGGCCAGCTGGTTTGCTCTGAAGGGTGTTCTGGATCAGGGTGGGGGTTCCCTTGGGGCGTGGGGCAGCCTGAGTGAGGGGCCTGTGGTAGTTTGCAGGCCGGCCACGCCCCCCCGCTACCCAAGCGGAGGCCCTGGTATCTGGGATTTATTTATCTTTATAATTGAAATTTTGTAGCCTTGAGCAGAGGCCTGGGCTGGCCAGGGTGAGCAGGAAGTTTGGCTTCCTCCATTGCCAGGGAAACCCAAGCCTCCTGTTCACTCTGTGGTCGCAGCCATCTTGGTTGGATTAATTTGCATACTCACTCCTGATTGGCAGGTGGGCGTGGCTTATGGGTATAGCCGAGGTACGGTCAATTTGCATGTTACACTTTTATTATATATATATATATATATATATATATATATATATATATATATATATATAATTTTTCAATTCTTTATTGTTTAAAGTATTACATAAGTCTTCTTTTTCCCTCCTTGATTTCTCCTTTGCCAACCTCACCCACCAGGCACATGCCCTCACCCCCTACTGTCTTTGTCCAACAGTTATGCTCAAATGTATGCATATAAGTCCTTTGGTTATTCTCTTTTCCCCTTACCCCCACCTTCCTTCATATGTTGGACAGTATGTTTGATGCTTCCATGGCTCTGGTTCTATTTTTGTTCATCAGTTTATAGTGTTCATTATATTCCACAAATGAGTGAGATCATGTGATATTTCTTTTTCAATGATTGCCTTATTTTGCTTAGCATAATGCTCTCCTGTTCAATCCATACTGTTGCAAATGGTAAGACTTCCTTCTTTTTTACAGCAACTTAGTATTCCATTGTGTAGATGTATCACCGTTTCCTAATCCACTCATCTGCTGAGGGGCACTTAGGCTGTTTGCAAATCTCAGCTCTTGTAAATTGTGCTGCTATGAACCTAGGGGTGCATATATCCCCTCTGATTGGTGTTTCTGTTTTCTTGTAATGTATTCCTAGAAGTGGGAGTACTGGGTCAAATGGAAATTTCATTTTAAATTTTTTTAGGAATTGCCATACTGTTTTCCTATGGGGATTTTTTAAAAAAAATGTTTGCCCTAAGTCTAGATGGTTTGGCTCAGTGGATAGAGTGCTGATGGAAGTGTCCCATGTTTAATTCTGTTCAAGGGCACAAGCCTGGTGTTGGGGGCTCGATCCCCAGTGGGAGGTTTGCAGGAGGTAGCCAATCAATTATTCTCTCACATCATTGATGCTTCTATCTCCCTCTCCCTTCCTCTCTGAAATAAATAAAAATATTTTGAAAAGTGGATTTTATTTTTTAGAGCAGATATAGGTTCCCAGCATAATTGAGCAGAAGGTAGAGAGTTCCCATACACCTCTGTCCCTCCACACACACAGCATCTCACTCTCCACACCCCCCACTGGACCAGACATTTGTTACAACTGTTGGACCTGTACTGACACATCCTTGTCACCCACAGGTGTGTGGTTGCAGGTGTTTTGAGCTGCAGACAAATCCATGATTCCTAGCGGAAGCAGCCTGGGTTTGTTCTGTCCTTTTCCAGGAGAGCTCAGCTACAGGCCTCAGCACTCACTCCGATGCCTCCTGTCCTCACTCCAGTGTCTGTCCAGTGGCGCTGTCTTCTCCATGTGACTCAGAGTTCCCCAGAGTCAGAGCGTGGCACACACACTGGGTGCTCAGGGGAGTCTGTGGGGTGAGTGACTGACAGGAGAAGGATAGGGGCCTAGAGGAAGGCTGTGCAGGCCAAGACCTCCCCGTGGCAGCAATGGGCTGGCCACAGCTGGCCTTCCTCACACTGCCAAGGGCCACCAATTCCTTTGCAGATGTCTAAGGACTCATGATTTCTCCCTGGCCAGTGCCTCTCGTTCTGCACACCACAAGGATGTCAGACAAATACAGAACAGAGTGATATTGGAGGTCAGGCTTACTAAAGTGAGGAGTTTAGGGGCTGGTGATCATAAGGGAGATCATTGGGGGTGTGGTGAAGTGAAGGGGTGCCATGAGGGCAGGAATAGGGCCATGGCGACACAGTGTAGTGAAGCATGGCATGTGGTATCCAAGAAGGGTTCTCTGTGGAAGAATCTCTTCCCTGTGATAAACATCGCCTGGTGACAGCTGCCATGATGTTGACAGGGTTGCATGTGATTGGCCGACTTTTATTTCTGTCCCTGGCTCCAAGATCCCAAGGAGCCCACAGCATCCACCCTCAATGCCTTTTGGGCTTGAAAATGTCTAACTCCCAGGGCTGAGCCCTGCCCCCTCTGCTCACAGTCTTAGATTTAAGCTTCTCCACCTAGTTTGCTGAGCTAATCCCATCTTTCCCAGAGCAGACCCACCCTTTTCCTCCTGGGCGGGACAGAAGATGGAATCTCTCCCTTTGCCCTCTAGGATGGCACTGTCTTCCCTCCAGCTTGTCTCCTTTTAGATCCTAAATTCAGCCAGAGAAGAGTCTTTCCATCTCTCTTCTTTCCAAGAAAAACCCCCATCTTTTCCATGGCCCTGGGTCATTCACAGGTTCCATTAGGATAGCCTAGCACTCCCTGCCCCTCCCTGACCCCTGCTTCTCACGGTGATTCTGACCTGACCTCCCTCAGAGAAGCCTTGGGGTCTAGGGACAGCCACATCCTCAGTAGCCCACCACTTGCCCCCTGAGGAGCTCATGATCTGCTATGTCACCTGACACAAAACCGAACTTGGTGCATGGACACATTTTCTTTGTTTTTTGGGGGGATGGCACCAGTGTCTTCTCGAGGATGTTTTAACTCTGCAATGGTCTCATGGTTTTGATGTGGCCAAAGACCCCCAGAAACTATGCTCTCAGGTTTTGCTCTTAGGAAAGAGAAGGTAGAGAGTTCCCATACACCTCTGTCCCTCCACAGGGAACCCATGACACCTTCACTGTCTCACACAGAGGATGAACCTATGGACCATTAGTCAACCTCAGTCAGTGTCTGTGGAAGGAATCAATGAGCCAGGCCTCCACCCTGCCCCTCCCTAACTTTCTCTCAATCCATTAATCTGAAGAGAGGCAATAATCGCGTTAGGAGGAAGGGTTGGAGACTGAGGGTTCTGATTCGATGTTAGCGTTTGAGAAGGCGTATAAAAACCTCAGGCAACAGAGCAGAGATTCAGAGACTTCCAGCTTTGCAGTCCGTGCTGTGTGCTGTGGTTCTCCACCAGGTCTGAGATCTGAGCCCCAGCAGGTAAATTACGGGCCTCAGCTAAGGCATCTGGTCTCACGTTGGCACAGAGCTTTCCCTTTTTCTTCTGTTGTTTTTGTTTTGTTTGTTGTTGTTTGTTTCTTTCTCTTCTCTTTTTCTCTTCTTCTTCTGTTGTTTTTTTGACAGACTGAAGGCATTGATTTTGCCTCAGAGTGTAGTTTATCCTGAATTTCAAAATTTGGATTTGTGATTTGTTCTATTTTAAATGTGTAACCAAGCTGATTCCCTGACGCCCCTCCTCCCTCCAAGCCCCTAATAAAAACATCCTAAGTGTGGTTTTATTTCTGAAAATTTTAAATATTAAGTTTGTGTACCTAGATTGGTCTGAAATTTCCCCCCAAAAAAGGTGGGGGTCAGCTTTCAGGCACCTCAGTACTCACTTCCCAGGCAGACTGGAATGAAAGATGTGGGTGCTTCTGAGATGCTTGTTGTGGGGCCTGCAGGGGAGCTATGGCTCTGTGGTCACTAGTCCAGATTGGGACTCTCTAAACTGAGGCTCTCACCATTGCCAGGCATGGGCTTTGGCCCTGAGTTGATTCCCGTGAAAATCGGGAGTCAGAGGATGGGGCTCAAAGGCTTGGCCTGACGAGGATGCCTTGTTCCCTGGATGTTTCCACAGGATTCCTTTGGAGCACCTTTAGGATGAGCATCAGGACCCCACCCACACTCCTGCAGCTGGCAGGAGAGAGCCTGCTGAGGGACCAGGACTCAGCCATCGCAGCTCTGGAGTACCTACCTGCTGAGCTCTTCCCGCAGCTGTTCATCCTGGCCTACAAAAATAGAAGCCACGAGGAGTTCCTGAAGGCCATGGCACAAGCCTGGCCCTTCACCGTCCTCCCTCTGGGGCACCTGATGCAGCCACCTCGGTTCAAGGTCTTAAAAGCTGTGTTGGATGGGCTTGACGTTCTGCTTGCCCAGAAGGTTCGCCCCAGGTAAGGCTGCTCCCGGTGCCTGGTAGGGTCCTGGGCAACCCGGAGACAAAGGGGCATGTGGAGGGCCTAAGGGGGACCCAAGGATTCTGAAGGTGCCAGTGAGGCTCAGGGAGCCCTGGCACACTGCTGAGCTCACTGGGGAGTGGAGGACTGCCTACTGGGCAGAGGCACCTGCAAAATGTGCCCTGTCTCCTCCCAGTGATAGTTTAAGGTACTAGAAGTGCTGAGCAGGAGGGATGGAAGGAGATGAGTGAAGCAAAGCTGGGTGCAAGGGAGACGCTGACCTTGAGAATAAAAGTTAAGGTCATGGTAGGGGTAGAGTCTGGTTGTTGCCTCAACTCAGATGCTTAGTCTCATTCTGACCTGCCCTCATTCTGTGGATTTTTTTTAATGTTTTTCTTGATTTCAGAGAGAAAGGGAAAGATAGAGATAGAAGCCTCAATAATGTGAGAGAATCATTGATCGGCAGCCTCCTGCACACACACACACACACACACACATATCACACCATGGGCATGAAGCCTGCAACTGAGGCATGTATGCTGACAGGGATTGAACTGCGACTTCCTGGTTCATAGGTAGATGCTCAACCACTGAAACGCACTGTCCATGAAGCATGTCAGACAATGCCATGTTGATCTGAGAGAATGTCGGCTAAAGTTCTGCTTTCCCCACAGGAGGTGCAAACTGCAGGTGCTGGATTTAAGGGACACGGGTGCCAAGTTCTGGAGAATATGGTGTGGAGACAGCACCCAGAAGCACTTACTGATAGTACCAAAGGCTGTGCACAGGTCCAGCCCCAACATGGAGCACCCCTTAGCTCTCGTGGAGGTGTTCCTAGACCTTAACTTCAATGACAGGGACAGGGATGAGTTTCTCATGTACGTCATCCAATGGGCCCAGCAGAGGGAAGGGCTGCTACACCTGTGCTGCAAGACGCTGAGGATCGCTGAGGTGCCCTTCCGGAGGGTGAGGAAGGTCCTGGATGCGGTGCAGCTGGACTGCATCCAGGAGGTACAACTGAACTGCACCTGGGACCTGCCCACCCTGGGGACGTTTGCTGTTTATCTGGGGCAGATGAGGAACCTCCAGAAACTCTTTCTGTCCTACATCCACGTGTTGGGTGAGAAGGAGGCGGACGAGAAAGAGGAGGAAGAACAAGAGGAAGAGGAAAAGAAGGAGCAGGGATTCTTTTCCCAATTCCTCTCTCAGATGCTCAAGCTGCAGCACCTCCGCGAGCTGGTCCTGGAGTCCCCCTCCTTCCTCCGAGGCCGTCTGGACCAGATGCTCAGGTGAGCTGTTTAGCAGTGGACACAACCTTAGAATGTCAAGGGAGTGGTCTTGTTAGGTGCTTTGAGGGTGGTATCCCTGAGCACCCAAAGGAAGCATGTTTTTAAATCAGCCTGTCAAGATGGTAACAGAACTGACTCAATGAGGGACCCAGGGAGCCTGGGTGTGTGAATTCTTCCTCAGGGACACATGTCTAAGTGATGAGGCCTTAGAAAGAGTGGAGTGAGGAGGCAAAGCTACATCAGATGGAGCAATTCCAGACATAAGCTCTGTGCCCACCAGCCATGTGAACACATGTGAGCCTGTCTCAGATTCCCCATCTGTTAGAGATGGTCCTGATTACCAGGAAGGTCATTTGTAGAAGGGACAGGCATGATTCCGCAGCTAAGGGAGCAGGAGTGGAAAGGATTGCAGAGTGACCAGTGGTTTGTGGTGATGTAGGGATGGAAGTCGCCTCTGTACACTGGCCACCCCAGTTGATGTTGAAGAATCTTCCTCTGGTTTACTCTCTTCCTTTTCTTTAGTCCTCAAAGGAGGATATTTTCCCCCATTAACTTTTAGAGAGTGGAATGGAAGGAAAGAGAAAGTGAGAGAAATACATAGTGAGAGAGAGAGATGATTGGCTGCCCTCAGCACATGCCCCAACCGGGGCCAGGCATTGCGTCTGCAAATGAGATCTGTGCCCTTGACCATGAATCAAATCTGAGAACCTTGGGTCCAAAAGGGAAATCTCTATCGACTGATTCAAACCAGCTAGGGCCAGTGTGTTTCTTATGAATTAGATGAATGAGCCTCATGTGGCCCAGATGTCTGGTGCCTGGAGCCAAGCAGTGGACAGAAGGAAGCCTGAGTTGACAGCACTCTCGGTTTTGTCTCCCAATCATAAGGTGCAGGGAAGCCCACCCTTGACCTAGACCAATGGTCGGCAAACTCATTAGTCAACAGAGCCAAATATCAACAGTACAATGATTGAAATTCCTTTTGAGAGTCAAATTTTTTAAACTTAAACTTCTTCTAACGCCACTTCTTCAAAATAGACTCCACCAGGCCGTGGTATTTTGTGGAAGAGCCACACTCAAGGGGCCAAAGAACTGCATGTGGCTCGTGAGCCGCAGTTTGCCAACCACAGACCTAGACACTGTCAGGCTCTGTGAGCAGGTTCCCGGGGTTTTCCTTATGTCCAGGCACCCTCCAGAGGGCAGTGCTCTGCTTGGCAGCTGCGGAAAGGAAGCTCTGGAGAAGTGGTGAACTTGACTCAGCCTAAAAGGAGACTGGGCTTCCTGGGTGTTTCCCTTCATCAGATTGTCAGGACAACCCTGGGCCTGGACAAATCGGTCTTCTCCCACATGGACGCCCCCTCTACCTGCCACCCCGGTCCCCAGGAACTCACCGCTCTGTGTCTCCGCAGGTGCCTGCAGACCCCCTTGGAAAAACTCACCATAACACATTGCGGGCGCCTGACCCATTCAGACCTGACACACCTGTTCCAGTGCCCGAACCTCAGGCAGCTGAAGTCCCTGCGTCTGCATTGTGCCAGCCTCGCTGATTTTAGTCCCGAACCCCTCCGAGCTCTCCTGGAGGCAGTGGCACCCACCCTCCAGGAGCTGTGCCTCGATAACTGTGCCATGGTGGACTCCCATGTCGAAGCCATCCTGCCTGTCCTGAGCCGCTGTCACCAGCTCATTTCCATCACCATCTCTGAGAACCGCCTCTCCTTGGCCACCGTGGGGAAGTTGCTGCACCACACAGCCGGGCTGCGCAGCTTAGAGTACGAGGAGTACCCCGTCCCCCTGGAGTGTTACACGACCCAGGGGACTGTCAACCAGGACGGACTTGCCCTGATCCGAGCTGAGCTGACGGGGATACTGAGGGAGTTAGGACAGCCCAGGACCATCCGGCCTGCCACCGAGGACAGTGGCCACAGCGAGTATTATCACGTGGCATTTTCATGACTGGGAGCCCATGCTGTGCCTCTGTAATGACCCTGCTCAGTGGGTGCACCCAGCAAAGGCTTCTTTCTGGGCCTTTGGAAGCTGAAACCTCAGATGAGGGTGCATTATACAGGGTCCCCCGCCCCCTATGTTTCAGGTTCATGCTCAGTGTGAGTGGGAAAAGAGAGGGACACGGCGTGGGTACAGGATGGCAGGGACAAAGGATGGGGACTTCATGTGACTTCAAAGGCAAAGGGTTCTACAATCAGAAACATGAATCTCATTTGTTTGGAGAGGGGACAGAATTTGGATTTGAGCTTCTTGTGTGGGAGTGAATCCTGGGGTGGATGACTGTAAAGGAATGATCAGAAATAAAGACAATTTCAAAGGTAACCTTCTAGTCCTCTTGCATGTATTCACCTGTCTCCCCAGTTTATACCTCAGGACCCTGTAGTTACTGATAAAAATAATAAAAAAAAAAGCTGCAGAGGGTTCAGGATCAGAACCTGGAACTGCTGGGATGTGGTCCGGCTGCAGGACTCAGCACCATTTTATCCCTCCCTCCAGGTCTTTTCTTCTCTCTGGGCATCTCTGACCTCCTTGTGGCTGCTCAGTGGGTGGATACCATGGGACATGCTAAGTGGCCCAGCAACCCCTGAAGTGAAGAGGACCTCGCGACTGGCTCTGACCCTGAACACGAGTGTTCCTCAAAGTCCTCCAGGTGGATCCACAAATCTCAGAACTTGTGCTAGGAGGGGTTCAGAGACAAGGCAGGGTCCTCAGTTCCAGAAGGGCTCGTCCAAACTGCAGAGGCACTGAGCCCATGCCTATTATCCTGGTGCAGAGGAAGTAACCTGCTTATGGCCAGGAATATCATCCAAATTCCTTTGAGCAAAATACTACAGTTATTTAGGGACATAACACTTTTTCTGAGGATGTCTACACAACATAAAATATAACCCGGGGGAGGGGAGGCAGGTCATATCCATGGGGGATTGGCATATTCCCATTACACCTCCAGCCTCTCTACGTAGCTAGACTAGAGAACGTGTTCTGAAATCAGCCTGTCAGGAAGGCGAGCAGACACACTGCACAAATGAGTGAGCTTCTTCCCTGTGATCAGTCGCTGTATTAGGCAGCGTTCCCCAGAAGAGTCAACAGGGACCCATGGACGCAGGCAAGAGATTTACATGATTAGGCTCCCACCTTCAGTCCCAATACCTGCTCTCTGCTAGCCAGAGAACCAACCAAGCCAATTGTGTAACTGAGACCAAGTCCAAAGGCCTGAGAACTAGGGGAGCCCATGGCATAACCCCCAGTGTCAGGCCATAGGAGTGAGAATAAAGGGCAGCTGGTACACGCCCTGGAGTTTGATGCCCTGACAACCAGGAACCTATGTTCACCATCAGCTAAAACCAAAGAAGAGAAAATTCTTCCTTCCTTCCTATTTCTATTCCACCTGTGCCCCCAAGAGATTGGAGGAAGCCCACCTGCACTGTAACATCTCCTTACTCTTCTCCTGAATCAAAAGCTAACCCCGTCCATTCACATCAAGAATGGCTTTACCAACTACTTGGTCAACCCTTAGCACCATCAAGTTCAGCGGTCACCAACTGGTGGTCCATGAGGTGCAAAAGTTTGACGACCTCAGGTCAAGTTGACACATAAAATTAACCCATCACAGTGACCCTAATCAAAGGGCACTGGAATGAAGACTCCACGCTGAGGTTGGTGTGGTTGGCTGGAGGGACCTCAGGCAAGAACCTCAGTTCCCCCTAAAATGAGGATCATGGTGGTCACCCAGCTTAGTGGATGCTTGTAGATCGAAGGAGATGGTGCACGTTGAGGGCTTGGCACCGGGCCTGGTGCAGAGGAAGAGCTCAGTACATGGGTTTTTCCTCTTTTCCCTCCCAGCAGAAGCCCCCAGCATTCTTCCCCCTCAGGCTCATGCTCTCCTCCTGAGGACAGGGAAGAGAGCCCAGCGCAGGGCGCCCCGTGGGACTCAGCTTCTGCATGGGGCCCCCCTGATCCTGCTTCACCCAAACAGCTGAAGCAGTCAGCCCTGGGGTGTGGGTGTGGGTGGGAGTTGGGTGGTGGGAGTAGACTTACAGTGAAAAGAGTGGATTCATTTCTGGTGATAATGAGGAAAAATGGCCAGGCCTCAGGATTCGTGTGCCACCTGCTGGTCAGACCAGGTCACTTGCTAGTGTTGCATGCAGAGCTATGTTGTGGGGTGTTTTTAAAATCTGCTTTTATGTAGATGCTATTTGAGTAGAAATACTTTTGTTGTGAGTTATATAAATGTTAGTGATATACACTGACTATTAAAGTGATTAAGGAGAATGCCCGGTGTGGCTCAGTAGTTGAGTATTGAACTATGAACCAGGAGGTCAAGTTTCCATTCCTGGTTAGGCACAAGCCTGGGGTTGTGAGCTGGATCCCTAGTGGGGGGCATTTGAGAGGCAGCCAATCAATGATTCTCCCTCATTATTGATGTTTCTGTCACTTTCTCTCTCTCCCTCTTCCTGAAATCAATAAAAATATTTTAAAAATAGAATGATAAAGGAAATTTAGTATTTTAAAGACTGCTTGGGGATATTTTGTGTGTGTGTGTGTGTGTGTGTGTGTGTGTGTGTGTGTGTGTGTGTGTGTAATAATTTATATATAATTTTTCAATTCTTTATTGTTTAAAGTATTAGATAAGTCTTCTTTTTCCCTCCTTGATTTCTCCTTTGCCAACCTCACCCACCAGGCACATGCCCTCACCCCCTCCTGTCTTTGTCCAACAGTTATACTCAAATGTACGCATATAAGTCCTTTGGTTATTCCCTTTTCCCCTTACCCCCGCCTTCCTTCATATGTTGGACAGTCTGTTTGATGCTTCCATGGCCCTGGTTCTATTTTTGTTCATCAGTTTATGGTGTTCATTATATTCCACAAATGAGTGAGATCATGTGATATTTCTTTTTCAATGATTGCCTTATTTTGCTTAGCATAATGCTCTCCTGTTCAATCCATACTGTTGCAAATGGTAAGAATTCCTTCTTTTTCACGGCAGCTTAGTACTCCATTGTGTAGATGTATCACCGTTTTCTAATCCACTCATCTGCTGAGGGGCACTTAGGCTGTTTCCAAATCTCAGCTATTGTAAATTGTACTGCTATGAACCTAGAGGTGCATATATCCCCTCTGATTGGTGTTCCTGTTTTCTTGGAATGTATTCCTAGAAGTGGGAGTACTGGGTCAAATGGAAATTTCATTTTAAATTTTTTTAGGAATTGCCATACTGTTTTCCTATGGGGATTTTAAAAAAATGTTTGCCCTAGGACTAGGTGGTTTGGCTCAGTGGATAGAGTGCTGATTGAAGCGTCCCATGTTTAATTCTGTTCAAGTGCACAAGCCTGGTGTTGGGGGCTCGATCCCCAGTGGGAGGCTTGCAGGAGGTAGCCAATCAATTATTCTCTCACATCATTGATGCTTCTATCTCCCTCTCCCTACCTCTCTGAAATAAATAAAAATATTTTGAAAAGTGGATTTTTTAGAGCAGATTTAGTTTCCAGCAAAACTGAGCAGAAGGTAGAGAGTTCCCATACACCTCTGTTCCTCCACACACACAGCGTCTCACTCTCCACCCCCCCCCCCCACTGGACCAGACATTTGTTACAACTGTTGGACCTGCACTGACACATCCTGTCACCCACAGGTGTGTGGTTGCAGGTGGTTTGAACTGCAGACAAATCCCATCATTCCTAGCGGAGGCAGCCTGGGTTTGTTCTGTCCTTTTCCAGGAGAGCTCAGCTACAGGCCTCAGCACTCACTCCGGTGCCTCCTGTCCTCACTCCAGTGTCTGTCCAGTGGCGCTGTCTTCTCCATGTGACTCAGAGTTCCCCAGAGTCAGAGCGTGGCACACACACTGGGTGCTCAGGGGAGTCTCTGGGGTGAGTGACTGACAGGAGAAGGATGGGGGCCTAGAGGAAGGCTGTGCAGGCCAAGAACTCCCTGTGGCAGCAATGGGCTGGCCACAGCTGGCCTTCCTCACACCGCCAAGGGCCACCTATTCATTTGCAGATGTCTAAGGGGCCATGATTGCTCCCTGGCCTCCCTGAGCCTCCGGTTCTGCACACCACAAGAATGTCAGACAAATACAGAACAGAGCGATATTGGGGGTCAGGCTTACTAAAGTGAGGACTTTAGGGGCTGGTGATCATAAGGGAGATCATTGGGGGTGTGGTGAAGTGAAGGGGTGCCATGAGGGCAGGAATGGGGCCATGGAGACACAGTGTAGTGAAGCATGGCATGTGGTATCCACGAAGGGTTCTCTGTGGAAGAATCTCTTCCCTGTGATAAACATCGCCTGGTGGCAGCTGCCATGATGTTGACAGGGTTGCATGTGACTGGCCGACTTTTATTTCTGTCCCTGGCTCCACGATCCCAAGGAGCCCACAGCATCCACCCTCAATGCCTTTTGGGCTTGAAAATGTCTAACTCCCAGGGCTGAGCCCTGCCCCCTCTGCTCACAGTCTTAGATGTAAGCTTCTCCACCCAGTTTGCTGAGCTAATCCCATCTTTCCCAGAGCAGACCCACCCTTTTCCTCCTGGGCGGGACAGAAGATGGAATCTCTCCCTTTGCCCTCTTGGATGGCACTGTCTTCCCTCCAGCTTGTCTCCTTTTAGATCCTGAATTCAGCCAGAGAAGAGTCTTTCCATCTCTCTTCTTTCCAAGAAAAACCCCCATCTTTTCCATGGCCCTGGGTCATTCACAGGTTCTATTAGGATAGCCCAGCGCTCCCTGCCCCTCCCTGACCCCTGCTTCTCACGGTGATTCTGACCTGACCTCCCTCAGAGAAGCCTTGGGGTCTAGGGACAGCCACATCCTCAGTAGCCCACCACTTGCCCCCTGAGGAGCTCATGATCTGCTATGTCACCTGACACAAAACCGAACTTGGTGCATGGACACATTTTCTTTGTTTTTTGGGGGGATGGCACCAGTGTCTTCTCGAGGATGTTTTAACTCTGCAATGGTCTCATGGTTTTGATGTGGCCAAAGACCCCCAGAAACTATGCTCTCAGGTTTTGCTCTTAGGAAAGAGAAGGTAGAGAGTTCCCATACACCTCTGTCCCTCCACAGGGAACCCATGACACCTTCACTGTCTCACACAGAGGATGAACCTATGGACCATTAGTCAACCTCAGTCAGTGTCTGTGGAAGGAATCAATGAGCCAGGCCTCCACTCTGCCCCTCCCTAACTTTCTCTCAATCCATTAATCTGAAGAGAGGCAATAATCGCGTTAGGAGGAAGGGTTGGAGACTGAGGGTTCTGATTCGATGTTAGCGTTTGAGAAGGCGTATAAAAACCTCAGGCAACAGAGCAGAGATTCAGAGACTTCCAGCTCTGCAGTCCGTGCTGTGTGCTGTGGTTCTCCACCAGGTCTGAGATCTGAGCCCCAGCAGGTAAATTACGGGCCTCAGCTAAGGCATCTGGTCTCACGTTGGCACAGAGCTTTCCCTTTTTCTTCTGTTGTTTTTGTTTTGTTTGTTGTTGTTTGTTTCTTTCTCTTCTCTTTTTCTCTTCTTCTTCTGTTGTTTTTTTGACAGATTGAAGGCATTGATTTTGCCTCAGAGTGTAGTTTATCCTGAATTTCAAAATTTGGATTTGTGATTTGTTCTATTTTAAATGTGTAACCAAGCTGATTCCCTGACGCCCCTCCTCCCTCCAAGCCCCTAATAAAAACATCCTAACTGTGGTTTTATTTCTGAAAATTTTAAATATTAAGTTTGTGTACCTAGATTGGTCTGAAATTTTCCCCAAAAAAGGTGGGGGTCAGCTTTCAGGCACCTCAGTACCCACTTCCCAGGCAGACTGGAATGAAAGATGTGGGTGCTTCTGAGATGCTTGTTGTGGGGCCTGCAGGGGAGCTATGGCTCTGTGGTCACTAGTCCAGAATGGGACTCTCTAAACTGAGGCTCTCACCATTGCCAGGCCTGGGCTTTGGCCCTGAGTTGATTCCCGTGAAAATCGGGAATCAGAGGATGGGGCTCAAAGGCTTGGCCTGACGAGGATGCCTTGTTCCCTGGATGTTTCCACAGGATTCCTTTGGAGCACCTTTAGGATGAGCATCAGGACGCCACCCACACTCCTGAAGCTGGCAGGAGAGAGCCTGCTAAGGGACCAGGCCTTGGCCATCGCAGCTCTGGAGTACCTACCTGCTGAGCTCTTCCCGCAGCTGTTCATCCTGGCTTACAATAATAGAAGCCACGAGGAGTTCCTGAAGGCCATGGCACAAGCCTGGCCCTTCACCGTCCTCCCTCTGGGGATCCTGATGGAGCCACCTCGGGTCAAGGTCTTAAAAGCTGTGTTGGATGGGCTTGATGTTCTGCTTGCCCAGAAGGTTCGCCCCAGGTAAGGCTGCTCCCGGTGCCTGGTAGGGTCCTGGGCATCCCGGAGACAAAGGGGCATGTGGAGGGCCTAAGGGGGACCCGAGGATTCTGAAGGTGCCAGTGAGGCTCAGGGAGCCCTGGCACACTGCTGAGCTCACTGGGGAGTGGAGGACTGCCTACTGGGCAGAGGCACCGGCAAAATGTGCCCTGTCTCCTCCCAGTGATAGTTTAAGGTACTAGAAGTGCTGAGCAGGAGGGATGGAAGGAGATGAGCGAAGCAAAGCTGGGTGCAAGGGAGACGCTGACCTTGAGAATAAAAGTTAAGGTCATGGTGGGGGTAGAGTCTGGTTGTTGCCTCAACTCAGATGCTCAGTCTCACTCTGACCTGCCCTCTATCTGTGGATCTTTTTTAAAAAAAATTTTTTTTCTTGATATCAGAGAGAAAGGGAAAGATAGAGATAGAAGCCTCAAAGATGAGAGAGAATCACTGATTGGCAGCCTCCTGCACACACACACACACACACACACACACACACACACACACACATACACATCACACCCTGGGCATGGAGCCTGCAACTGAGGCATGTATTCTGACCAGGGATTGAACTGTGACCTTCTGGTTCATAGGTAGATGCTCAACCACTGAAACGCACTATCCATAAAGCATGTCAGCCAATGCCATTTTGACCTGAGAGAATCTCGGCTAATGTTCTGCTTTCCCCACAGGAGGTGCAAACTGCGGGTGCTGGATTTAAGGTACTCTGGTTCCGACTTCTGGAGAATATGGTGTGGAGACAGCACCAAGAAGCACCTACTGATGGTACCAGAGGCTATGCACAGGTCCAGCCCCAACATGGAGCACCCCTTAGCTCCCGTGGAGGTGTTCCTAGACCTTAACTTCAATGAAAGGGACAGGGATGAGTTTTTCATGTACGTCATCCAATGGGCCCAGCAGAGGAAAGGGCTGCTACACCTGTGCTGCAAGACGCTGAGGATCGCTGAGGGGCCCTTCCGGAGGGTGAGGAAGGTCCTGGATGCGGTGCAGCTGGACTGCATCCAGGAGGTACAACTGAACTGCACCTGGGACCTGCCCACCCTGGGGAAGTTTGCTGTTTATCTGGGGCAGATGAGGAACCTCCAGAAACTCTCTCTCTCCCACATCCGTGTGTTGAGTGAGGAGGAGGAGGGCGAGGAAGAGGAGGAAGAACAAGATGAAGAGGAGCAGGAGTGGGAGGAGGAAGAGGAGCAGGATTGGGAGGAGGAAGATGAGCAGGAGTGGGAAGAGGAAGAGGAACAGGAGTGGGAGGAGGAAGAGGAGCAGGAGGAAGAGGAACATGAGTGGGAGGAGGAAGAGGAGCAGGAGTTGGAGAGGGAAGAGCAGGAGGAGCAGGGATCCTTTTCCCAATTTCTCTCTCAGATGCTCAGGCTACAGCACCTCCGTGAGCTGGTCCTGGAATCCCCCTCCTTCCTCCGAGGCCGTCTGGACCAGATGCTCAGGTGAGCTGTTTAGCAGTGGACACAACCTTAGAATGTCAAGAGAGTGGTCTTTTTAGGTGCTTTGAGGGTGGTATCCCATGAGCACCCAAAGGAAGCATGTTTTAAAATCAGTCTGTCAAGATGGTAACAGAACTGGCTCAATGAGGGACCCAGGGAACCTGGGTGTGTGAATTCTTCCTCAGGGACACATGTCTAAGTGATGAGGCCTTAGAAATAATGGAGTGAGGAGGCAAAACTACATTAGATGAACCAATTCCAGACATAAACTCTGTGCCGACCAGCCGTGTGAACACATGTGAACCTGTCTCAGATTCCCCATCTGTCAGAGATGGTCCTGGGTACCAGGAAGGTCATTAGTAGAAAGGACAGGCATGATTCCGCAGCTAAGGGAGCAGGAGTGGAAAGGATTGCAGAGTGACCAGTGGTTTGTGGTGATGTAGGGATGGAAGTCGCCTCTGTACACTGGCCACCCCAGTTGATGTTGAAGAATCTTCCTCTGGTTTACTCTCTTCCTTTTCTTTAGTCCTCAAAGGAGGATATTTTTCCCCATTAACTTTTAGAGAGTGGAATGGAAGGAAAGAGAGAGCGAGAGAAATACATAGTGAGAGAGAGATGATTGGTTGCCATCAGCACATGTCCCAACCGGGGCCAGGCATTGCGTCTGCAAATGAGATCTGTGCCCTTGACCATGAATCAAATCTGAGAACCTTGGGTCCAAAAGGGAAATCTCTATCGACTGATTCAAACCAGCTAGGGCCAGTGTGTTTCTTATGAATTAGATGAATGAGCCTCATGTGGCCCAGATGTCTGGTGCCTGGAGCCAAGCAGTGGACAGAAGGAAGCCTGAGTTGACAGCATTCTTGGTTTTGTCTCCCAAACATAAGGTGCAGGGAAGCCCACCCTTGACCTAGACCAGTGGTCGGCAAACTCATTAGTCAACAGAGCCAAATATCAACAGTACAATGATTGAAATTCCTTTTGAGAGCCAAATTTTTTAAACTTAAACTTCTTCTAACGCCACTTCTTCAAAATAGACTCCACCAGGCCGTGGTATTTTGTGGAAGAGCCACACTCAAGGGGCCAAAGAACTGCATGTGGCTCGTGAGCCGCAGTTTGCCAACCACAGACCTAGACACTGTCAGGCTCTGTGAGCAGGTTCCCGGGGTTTCCCTTATGTCCAGGCACCCTCCAGAGGGCAGTGCTCTGCTTGGCAGCTGAGGAAAGGAAGCTCTGGAGAAGTGGTGAACTTGACCCAGCCTAAAGGAGTCTGGGCTTCCTGGGTGTTTCCCTTCGTCAGAATGTCAGGACAACCCTGGGCCTGGACAAATCGGTCTTCTCCCACATGGAGGCCCCCTCCTCCTGCCACCCCGGTCCCCAGGAACTCACCGCTCTGTGTCTCCCCAGGTGCCTGCAGACCCCCTTGGAAAAACTCACCATAACGCATTTCCGGCGCCTGACCCATTCAGACCTGACACACCTGTTCCAGTGCCCGAACCTCAGGCAGCTGAAGTCCCTGCGTCTGTATTGTGCCAGCCTCGCTGATTTTAGTCCTGAGCCCCTCCGAGCTCTGCTGGAGGCAGTGGCACCCACCCTCCAGGAGCTGTGCCTCGATAAGTGTGCCATGGTGGACTCCCATGTCGAGGCCATCCTGCCTGTCCTGAGCTGCTGTCACCAGCTGAGTGAGTTCACCATCACTGAAAACCGCCTCTCCGTGGCCACCGTGGGGAAGTTGCTGCACCACACAGCCGGGCTGCGCAGCTTAGAGTACGAGGAGTACCCCGTCCCCCTGGAGTGTTACACGATCCAGGGGACTGTCAACCAGGACACACTTGCCCTGATCCGAGCTGAGCTGACGGGGATACTGAGGGAGTTAGGACAGCCCAGGACCATCCAGCTTGCTGACGAGCACAGTGGCCACAGCGAGTATTATCACGTGGCATTTTCATGACTGGGAGCCCATGCTGTGCCCCTGTAATGACCCTGCTCAGTGGGTGCACCTAGCAAAGGCTTCTTTCTGGGCCTTTGGAAGCTGAAACCTCGGATGAGGGTGCATTATACAGGGTCCCCCGCCCCCTATGTTTCAGGTACATGCTCAATGTGAATGGGAAAAGGGAGGGACACAGCCAGGGTACAGGATTGCAGGGGCAAAGGATGGGGAGTTCATGGGACCTCAAAGGCAAAGGGTCCTACCATCAGAAACACGAATGTCCTTTGCTTGGGGAGGGGGGCAGAATTTGTGCTTAAGCTTCTTGTGTGGGAGTGAATCCTGCGGTGGATGACTGTAAAGGAATGATCAGAAATAAAGACAATTTCAAAGGTAACCTTCTGGTCCTCTTGCATGTACTCACCTATCACCCCAGTTTACACCTCAGGACCCTGCAATTACTGATTAAAAAAAAAAAGGTGGGGAGGGCTCTGGATCCGAACCTGGAACTGCTGGGATGCAGTTTGGCTGAAGGGCTCAGCACCATTTTATCCCTCCCTCCAGGTCTTTTCTTCTCTCAGGGCATCTCTGACCTCCTTGTGGCTGCTCAGTGGGTGGATACAATGGGACATGCATGTGGCCCACCAACCCCTGAAGTGAAGGGGACCTGGCTGCTGGCTCTGACCCTGGACTCGAATGTTCCTCACAGTCCTCCAGGTGGATCCACAAGTCTCAGGACTTGACGGGTTCAGGGACAAGGCAGGGCCATCAGTTACAGAAGGCCCTCAGTTACACTGCAGAGGAACCTAGCTCCTGGGCCTCCCAGCCCATGCCTGTCAGCTTGGTGTGGAGGAAGTAACCTGCTTGTGGCCAGGAATATCATCCAAATTCCTTATAGCAAAATACTGAAATTATTCAGGGGCATAACACGTTTTCTTAGTATTTCCACACCAGGTAAAATAGAACCCAGGGGCAGGTCATATCCATGGGGGATTGGCTTATTCCCATCACACCTCCCATCTCTCTACGGAGCTAGACTAGAGAACGTGTTTTGAAATCAGCCTGTCAGGAAGGGGGCAGACACACTGCACAAATGAGTGAGCTTCTTCCCTGTGCTCGATCACTGTATTAGGCAGCATTCCCCGGAATAGCCAACAGGGACATATGGATGCAGGTAGATTTATAGGGATAGGCTCCTGCCTTCAGTCCCAATACCTGCTCTCTGCAAGCCAGAGAACCTACAAAGCCAATGGTATAACTGAGACCAAGTCCGAAGGCCTGAGAACCAGGGGAGCCCATGGTGGAACACTCTGTGTGAGGCCATAGGCCTGAGAATAAAGGGCAGCTGGTGCACACCCTGGAGTTTGATGCCCTGACAACCAGGAACCTATGTTCACCATCAGCTAAAACCAAAGAAAAGATATTCATCCTTCCTTCCTCTTTCTATTCCACTTGGGCCCCCAAGAGATTGGAGGAAGCCCACCTGCACTGTAAGATCTCCTTACTCTTCTCCTGAATCAAAAGCTAACCCCATCCATTCACACCCAGAATGGTTTTACCATCTACCTGGGCAACCCTTAGTGCTGTCAAGTTCAGCATTCGCCAACTGGTGGTCCATAAGGTCCAAAAGTTGGCGACCCCAGGTCAAGTTGACACATAAAATTAACCCATCACAGTGACCCTAATCAAAGGGCACCCGAATGAAGACTCCGCACTGAGGAGGGGGTGCTGTTGGGTCGAGGGACCTCAGGCAAGAACCTCAGTTCCCCTGTGTAATGAGGATCATGGTGCTCACCCAGCTTAGTGGATGCTTGTAGATCCAAGGAGATGGTGCACGTTGAGGGCTTGGCACCGGGCCTGGTGCAGAGGAAGAGCTCAGTACATGGGTTTTTCCTCTTTTCCCTCCCAGCAGAAGCCCCCAGCATTCTTCCCCCTCAGGCTCATGCTCTCCTCCTGAGGACAGGGAAGAGAGCCCTGCACAGGGCGCCCCGTGGACTCAGCTTCTGCATGGGGCCCCCCTGATCCTGCTTCACCCAAACAGCTGAAGCAGTCAGCCCTGGGGTGTGGGTGTGGGTGGGAGTTGGGTGGTGGGGGTGGGGTTATAGTGAAAAGAGTGGATTCATCCCTGGTGATTATCAGAAAAAATGGCCAGGCCTCAGGATTTGTGTGCCACCTTCTGGTCAGACCAGGTGACGTGTTAGTGTTCCAAGCAGGTCTATGTTGTGAAGTGTTTTTAAAAATCTGCTTTTATATAGATGCTATTTGAGTATAAATATTTTTGTTGTGAGTTATGTAAATGTTAATGATATACACTGCCTATTAAAGTGATTAAGGAGCATGCCTGCTATGGCTCAAAGGTTGAGTTTGAACTATGAACCAGGAGGTCAAGGTTCCATTACTGGTTAGGCACTTGCCTGGGGTTGTGGGCTGTATCTCTACTAGGGGGCATTCGGGAGGCAGCCAATCAATGATTCTCTCTCATTATTGATATTTCCATCACTTTCTCCCTTTCCCCCTTCCTGAAATCAATAAAATATTTAAAAAAATAAAATAGGATGATAAAGGAAATTTAATATTTTAAAAAGTACATGGGGATATTTTATATATTCTTTCAATTCTTTACTGTTTAAAGTATTACATAAGTCTTCTTTTTCCCTCCTTGATTTCTCATTTTCAACCCTCACCACCCTAATGTCTTTCTCCTGTGCTTATGCTAATATGCATGCATATAAGTCCTTTGGTTGATCGATCTCTTACCTCCTCACCCCCGCCTTCCTTCATAGGTTGGACAGTCTGTTTGATGCTTCTGTGACTCTGATTCTATTTTTTGTTCATCAGTTTACGGTGTTCATTATATTCCACAAATGAGTGAGATCATGTGATATTTCTTTTTCTCTGATTGGCTTATTTCACTTAGCATAATGCTCTCCTGTTCAATCCATGCTGTTGCAAATGGTAAGAATTCCTTCTTTTTTCAGCAGCTTAGTATTTCATTGTATAGATGAATCACCGTTTTCTAATCCACTCATCTGCTGAGGGGCACTTAGGCTGTTTCCAAATCTCAGCTATTGTAATTTGTGCTGCTATGAACCTAGGGCTGCATATATCCCTTCCTACTGGTGTTTCTGTTTTCTTGTAATGTATTCCTAGAAGTGGGAGTACTGGGTCAAATGGAAGTTTCATTTTTAATTTTTTGAAGAAATGCCATATTGTTTTCCCTTGGGGATATTTAAAATAAAAATGTTTGCTCTTGTTGGTTTGGCTCAGTGGATAGAGTGCTGACTGTAGGGTCCCATGTTTGATTCTGGTCAAGGGCACATGCCTGAGTTTGTGGACTCAATCCCCAACGGGGGGTTTGCAGGAGGTAGCCAATCAATGATTCTCTCACATCATTGATGCTTCTCTCTCTCTCCTTCTCCCTTCCTCTCAGAAATAAATAAAAATATTTTGAAAAGTACATTTTATTTTTTAGAGCAGATTTAGGTTCCCAGCAAAATTGAGCAGAAGGTAGAGAGTTCCCATACACCTCTGCCCCTCCACACTCACAGCCGCCCCACTCTCCACATCCCCCACCGGGCCTGACATTTGTTACAACTGTTGGACCTGCACTGACACATCCTGTCACCCAAAGTTCATAATTGCCATTAAGGTTCATTCTCATGACTGTGGAGTCCATGGGTTCTGGCAAATGTACAATGACATGTCCCCACCGTGCTTGTATCTGAGAGTCATTGAACTGCTTAAATATCCTCTCTGCCTCCAAGTAGTTTTATCCCACTGGCTTTTACATGTACATATATGATCCAAATCAAGTTAATTTTTATGTGTGGTGCAAGCTTTGACATTGATTTTGCTCTCATGTGGATATCCTGTTGTTGTGACACCATTTGTTGAAAAGACTTTGATGTCCCCATTGAATCATCTTAAGAATCAAACCAGCGCACGAGATGACCCTCAACAAACTGAGCCACAGCAGCCAGGGGACACATTTATTACAGAGCCCCTCATCCCCACTTTTCTATTTTACTCACATTCCTAAAACCCTCCCCCAAAGTGGACCTCTGTCCCCAGGGCTCCAACCCCTTCTGATGCCCAAAGACCCATATTCACCCCAGAGCTCAGCTTCTCCCCTCCTGACTCAGAGGGCGCTGAGCTGCCTCAGCTCCCCCAGCCTCAGAGGGAAGTCAGCTCCTGCCTCTCATCCTCCAAACCTGCCAGCCGCCGCCCGTCTCACATGTTCTGCCACTAAAAGAAGCAAACAGCAAATAACTGTTGTTTCTTCTGCTTGACAGAAAAATGAGTGAATAGAACTTTTCTAATTCATTTTCGTCACTTGCTACCACAATCTACGAAATAATCAAGCTCTAGCCAGTTTGACTCATTTGACTCGGTGTCAGCCTGTGGACTGAAGGGTTCTGGGTTCCATGCCAGTCAAGGGCACATAAAGTAGCAGCATCCACCCACAATGCCTTTTGGGCTTGAAAATGACTAACTCCCAGGGCTGGCCGCTTCTTTCTCTGCTCACATTCTTAGATTAAACTTCACCCAGTTTGCTGAGCTAATCCCCATCTTTCCCAGAGCAGACCCACCCTTTTCCTCCTGGGCGGGACAGAAGATCAATCTCTCCCTTTGCCCTCTAGGATGGCACTGCTTCCCTCCAGCTCGTCTCCTTTTAGATCCTGAATTCACCCAGAGAAGAGTCTTTCCATCTCTCTCCTTTCCAAGAAAAACCGCCCCATCTTTTCCACTCTAAGTGTAGTTTTGTCTGAATTTCAAAACCAGGGTCATTCACACGGTTCCATTAGGATGTCCCAGCGCCACCCTGCCCAGCCCTGACCCCTGCTTCTCATGGTCCTTTGGACTTGACCTCCTTCAGAGAAGCCTTTGGTCTGAAGGGCCACCCACATCCTCAGTCGCCCACCACTTGCTCCCTGAGGAGCTCATGATCTTCCATGTCACCTGTCGTAACACCTAACTTGATACATGGACACGTTTCGTTTGTTTTCTTGGGGATGGCACCAGTGTCTTCTCGGCTGTTTTAACTGTGGATGCATCTGGATTACTTTGATGTGGCCCAAGACCCCCAGCACCCATGCTCTCAGGTTGTGTTCTTTCCTGTCTAACGTCAGGAACCCATTTCACCCTTCACTGTCTCACACCGGGGATGACAACTATGGCCATCAGCCAACCTCAGTCAGTGTGTGTGGAAGGAATCAATGAGCCAGGCCTCACCCTTGCCCCTCCCTAACTTTCTCTTTCCTAATCGGATTTCTGGGTTAAACCAATTTATATGGAGAGAGGCAAAAATCCCATCAGGTTGGGGGATTTAGACCGGGGGCTCTGATTGGACGTTGGTAAATGAGCAGGCGTATAAAAACCTCAGGCACCAGAGGAGAGATTCAGTCCTTCAGCTCTGCAGCCAGTGCGATGGTTCTCCACCAGGTCTGAGATCTGAGCCCCAGCCAAGCCGGTCACAGCAGGTAAGTAACCAACCTCAGGTAAGGCAGCCGGCCTCAAGGTGGCACAGAGAGCTTCCCTTTTTATCTTCTTTTGTTTTTTTTAACAGACAAACAGATTGAAGGCATTGATTTTGCCTCTAAGTGTCGTTTTGTCTGAATTTCAAACATTTGGATTTGTGCTTTGGTCTATTTATAAATGTGTAACCATGCTGATTTCCTGACACACACACAGGCCCTTAATGAAAAGATCTTAACTGTGGCTTTATTTCTGGACATTGTATTTTATTTTATTTTTTTAATATATTTATTGATTTTTTTTTTTTTTTTTTTTTTTTTTTTTTTTTTTTTTTTTTTTTTTTTTTACAGAGAGTAAAGGGGAGGGATAGAGAGTTTGAAATATGATGAGGGAGAAACATCAATCAGCTGCCTCCTGCAAACCCCTCCTGGGGATGTGCCTATTTCTGGACATTTTAAATATTCAGTTTGTGTCCCTAGGTTGGTCTGAAACTTTTCCCCAAAAAAGGTGGAGGTCAGCTTTCAGGCCCTTCAGCACCCACTTCCCAAGCAGACTGGAATGAAAGATGTGGGTGCTTCTGAGATGCTTGTCGTGGGGCCTGCAGGGGAGCTATGGCTCTGTGGTCACCTAGCCCAGAATGGGCTCTAAACTGAGGCTCTCTAAACTATTGCCAGGCAGTGGCTTTGGCCCTGAGTTGATTCCTGTGAAAATGGGGAGTCAAGAGAATGGGGCTCAAAGGCTTGGCCTGACGAGGATGTCTTATTCCCTGGACGTTTCTACAGGATTCCTTTGGAGCACCTTGAGGATGAGCATCAGGACCCCACCCACACTCCTGCAGCTGGCAGGAGAGATCCTGCTAAGGGAACAGGCGTTGGACATCGCAGCTCTGGAGTACCTGCCCGCCGAACTCTTTCCACCACTGTTCATTCAGGCCTACTATAGTAGATGCCACCAGTCCCTGAAGGCGATCACACAAGCCTGGCCCTTCACTGTCCTCCCTCTGGGCTGCCTGCCACAGCTGTCACTGGACGTGGCCTTAAAAGCCGTGTTGGATGGGCTTGACGTTCTGCTTGCCCAGGAGGTTCGCCCCAGGTAAGGCTGCTCCAGGTGCCTGGTAGGGTCCTGGGCATCCCGGAGACAGCGTGCATCAGGGCGTGTGGAGGGCCTAAGTGGGGACCCAAGTTTTCTGATGTTGCCAGTGAGGCTCAGGGAGCCCTGGCACACTGCTGAGCTCACTGGGGAGTGGAGGACTGCCTACAGGGCAGGGGCACCTGCAAAATGTCCCCTGACTCCTCCCAGTGGTAGTTAAAGGTCCACAAAGTGCTGAGTAGGAGGGATGGAAGGGGATGAGCAAAGTAAAGCAGAGGGAAGAGGACGGTAAGGGAGATGCTGACCTTGGGATTCAAAGTAGAAACTCAGGGTTGGGGTGGAGTCTGGTTGTTGCCTCAAGTCAGATGCTCAGTCTCATTCTGACCTGCCCTCATTCTGTTGATATTTTATTTTTTTAAAATATATTTTATTGATTTTTTTACAGAGATGAAGAGAGAGAGATAGAGAGAGAGAAACATCAATCAGCTGCCTCCTGCACACCCCCTACTGGGGATGTGCCTGTAACTGAGGTACATGCCCTTGACCGGAATCGAACCTGGGACCCTTCAGTTCGTAGGCGTCGGCTCTATCCACTGAGCCAAACCTGTTAGGGTTCTGTTGATATTTTAAAAATATATATTTTTTATTGATTTCAGAGAGAAAGGGAGAGATAGAGATAGAAATAGAAGCAACAATGATGAGAGTGAACATTGATCCGCTGCCTCTTGCACAACCCCCGCCCCAATTCTCCCCTCCAAACACACACACACACACACACACACACACACACACACTGGGCAAGTCAGGCAGGTGTCCTGATTTTGAATCAAACCTTGACCTCCTGGTTCATAGGTAGATGCTCACCAGTGAGATACACTGTCCATAAAGCATGTCAGCCAATGTCCTGTTGTCTGGGAAGAATCTTGGCTAATGGCCTGCTTTCCCCACAGGAGGTGGAAACTGCGGGTGCTGGATTTAAGGAACCTGGGTGCCAAGTTCTGGAGAATGTGGTGTGGAGACAGCACCCTGAAGCGCTCACCAGCAGGACGAGTGGCTGTGCACAGGTCCAGCCCCAACATGGAGCACCCCTTAGCTCCCGTGGAGGTGTTCCTAGACCTTAACTTCAATGACAGGGACAGGGATGAGTTTTTCATGTACGTCATCCAATGGGCCCAGCAGAGGAAAGGGCTGCTACACCTGTGCTGCAAGACGCTGAGGATCGCTGAGGGGCCCTTCCAGAGGGTGAGGAAGGTCCTGGATGCGGTGCAGCTGGACTGCATCCAGGAGGTGGAAGTGAACTGCACCTGGGACCTGCCCACCCTGGGGACGTTTGCTCTTTACCTGGGTCAGATGAGGAACCTGCAGAGACTCTCTCTCTCCTTCATGCACGAGTTGACAGGGGAGGAGGAGGAGGAAGAGGAGCAGGAGCAGGAGGAAGAACAGCAGGATTGGGAGGAGGAAGAGGAGCAGGAGGAAGAAGAGCAGGAGTGGGAGGACGAAGACGAGGAAGAGGAGTGGGACAGGGAACAGCAGGAGGAGCAGGGATCCTTTTCCCAATTCCTCTCTCAGATGCTCAGGCTACAGCACCTCCGAGAGCTCGACATGGAGTCCCCCTCCTTCCTCCGAGGCCGTCTGGACCAGATGCTCAGGTGAGCTGTGTACCAGTGGATGCAGCCCCAGAATGTTAAGGGAGTGGTGTTGTTAGGTGCTTTGAGGGTGGTATCCCCTGAGTACCCAAAGGAAGCATGTTTTAAAATCTGCCTGTCAGGAGGGGTAACAGAACTGGCTCAATGAGGGACCCAGGGAGCCTGGGAGTGTGAATTCTTCCTTAGGGAGAGATGTCTAAGTGATGAGGCCTTAGGAAGAGGGTTGGGAGGAGGCAAAGCCACACCAGATGGAGCATTTCCAGACATAAGCTCTGTGACCACCAGCCATGTGAACACACGTGAGCCTGTCTCAGATTCCCCGTCTGTCAGAGGTAGTGCTGGGTACCAGGAAGGTCATTAGTAGAAAGGACAGGCATGATTCCGTAATAAGGGAGTGGAAGTGAGAAGGATTGCAGAGTCAGAGGTGGTTTGGGCTGATGCAGTGTGTAAGTCTCCCCTGCAGACTGGCCTCCCCAGTTGATTTTGTAGGACCAGGTTTGCTTTCTCTCTCTCTCTCTCTCTCTCTCTCTCTCTCTCTCTCTCTCTCTCTCTGTCTTTCTGTCTCTCTTAAATCCTCACCCGAGGATATCTTTTCTCTTGATTTTTTGAGAGAGAAAGAAATCTATGTGAGAGTGAGAAGATTGCTTGCCCACAGCACATGCCCCCACCAGGGCCAAGGTTGAGCCTGCAAATGAGGTGCATGTGCTTGAGTGGTAATCAAACCTGAGACACGTCAGTCCAAAGGCCAACACTCTATCCACTGAGTCAAACTGGTTAGGGCCATGTTTGTTCCCTATGCAGATGAATGAGCCTCCTGTGGCCCAGATGTCTGGTGCCTGGAGCCAAGCAGTGGACAGAAGGAAGCCTGAGTTGACAGCACTCTTGGTTTTGTCACCCAACCATAAGGTGCAGGGATGCCCACCCTTGACCTAGACACTGTCAGGCTCACTGAGCAGGTTCCCGGGGTATCGCTTATGACCAGACACCCTCCAGAGTGTAGTGTTCTGCTTAGCAGCTGAGAAAGGAAGCTCTGGAGAAGTGGTGAACTTGACCCAGCCTAAAAGGAGTCTGGGCTTCCTGGGTGCTGGACTTCATCAGATTGTCAGGGCAGCTCTGGGCCTGGACAAATCAGTCTTCTCCCACATGGAGGCCCCCTCTACCTGCCACCCCCGTCCCCAGGAACTAACCGCTCTGTGTCTCCCCAGGTGCCTGCAGACCCCCTTGGACAAACTCTCCATAACAAATTGCCCGCAGCTGACTCATTCAGACCTGACACACCTGTTCCAGTGCCCGAACCTCAGGCAGCTGAAGTCCCTGCGTCTGTACTGTGCCAGCCTCGCTGATTTTAGTCCTGAGCCCCTCCGAGCTCTGCTGGAGGCAGTGGCACCCACCCTCCAGGACCTCGGCTTAGATAACTGTGCCATCATGGACTCCCAAGTCGAGGCCATCCTGCCTGTCCTGAGCCTCTGCCACCAGCTCAGATTCTTCACCATCACTGAGAACAACTTCTCCGTGGCCACCGTGGAGAAGCTGCTGCGCCACACAGCCGGGCTGCGCAGCTTAGAGCTGGAGCTGTACCCTGTCCCCCTGGAGTGTTACACGACCCAGGACACTGTCAACCAGGACAGACTTGCCCTGGTCCGGGCTGAGCTGACGGGGATACTGAGGGAGTTAGGACAGCCCAGGACCATCCTGCTTGCCACCAAGCATTGTGGCCACAGTGAGCTTTATGACGTGGCATTTTCATGACCAGGAGCCCGTGCTGTGCCCCGGTAATGACCCTGCTCAGTGGGTGCACCTGAGCTTCTTTCTGGGCCTATGGAAGGGGAAACATCGGACCAGGGTGCATTATACAGGGGCCACCCCATGTTTCAGGTTCATGCTCAGTGTGAATGGGGAAAGGGAGTGACACAGCCAGGGGACAGGATGGCAGGGGCAAATGATGGGGAGTTCATGGGACCTCAAAGGCAAAGGGTCCTACAATCACAAACACGAATTTCATTTGCTTGGGGAGGGGGCAGAATTTGGGCTTGAGCTTCTTGTGTGGGAGTGAATCCTGGGGTGGATGACTGTAAAGGAATGATCAGAAATAAAGACAATTTCAAAGGCAACCTTCTGGTCCTCTTGCATGTATTCACCTGTCTCTCCAGTTTATACCTCAGGACCCTGCAATTACTGATAAAAAAAAAAAAAAGAAAAGGTGGGGAGGGCTCAGGATCAGAACCTGGAACTGCTGGGATGCGGTCCGGCTGCAGGGCTCAGCACCATTTTATCCCTCCCTCCAGGTCCTTTCTTCTCTCTGGGCATCTCTGACCTCCTTGTGGCTTCTCATTGGGTGGATACAATGGGACATGCTAAGTGGCCCACCAACCCCTGAAGTGAAGGGGACCTGGCTGCTGGCTCTGACCCTGGACTCGAGTGTTCCTCACAGTCCTCCAGGTGGACCCACAAGTCTTAGGACTTGTGCCCTGAGGGGTTCAGGAGCAAAGCAGGGACCCCAGTTCTAGAAGGGCTCGTCCACACCGCAGAGGAACCGAGTCCCTGGGCCTCCCAGCTCATGCCTTTCAGCCTGGTGCAGAGGAAGTAACCTGCTTGTGGCCAGGAATATCATCCAAATTCCTTTGAGCAAAATACTGAAATTATTCAGTGGCATAACACGTTTTCTTAGGATTTCTACACCACATAAAATATGACCCGGGGGAGGGGAGGCAGGTCATATCCATGGGGGATTAGCTTATTCCCATTACACCTCCTGTCTCACTATGGAGCAAGACTAGAGAACGTGTTTTGAAATCCGCCTGTCAGGAAGGGGAGCAGACACACTGCACAAATGAGTGAGCTTCTTCCCTGTGCTCGGTCACTGTATTAGGCAGCGTTCCCCAGAATAGCCAACAGGGACACATGGATGCAGGTAGATTTATAGGGATAGGCTCCTGCCTTCAGTCCCAATACCTGCTCTCTGCAAGCTGGAGAACCTACAAAGCCAATGGAATAGCTCAGGCCAAGTCCAAAGGCCTGAGAACTAGGGGAGCCATGGCGGAACCCCCAGTGTGAGGCCATAAGCCTGAGAATAAAGGGCAGCTGGTGCACGCCCTGCAGTTTGATGCCCTGACAACCAGGAACCTATGTTCACCATCAGGTAAAAACAAAGAAGAGAAAATCATCCTTCCTTCCTCTTTCTATTCCACTTGGGCCCCCAAGAGATTGGAGGAAGCCCATCTGCACTATAAGATCTCCTTACTCGTGCACTGAATCAAAAGCTGACATGGTCCATTCACACCCAGAATGGTTTACCAGCTATCTGGGTAACCCTTAGCGCCATCATGTTCAGCTGTCGCCAACTAGTCGTCCATGAGTTCTAAAAGTTTGATAACCCCAGGTCAAGTTGACACATAAAATTAACCCATCACAGTGACCCTAATCAAAGGGCACCCGAATGAAGACTCCGCACTGAGGTGGAGTGCTGTTGGGTCGAGGGACCTCAGGCAAGAACCTCAGTTCCCCTGTATAATGAGGATCATGGTGCTCACCCAGCTTACTGGATGCTTGTAGATCCAAGGAGATGGTGCACGTTGAGGGCTTGGCACCGGGCCTGGTGCAGAGGAAGAGCTCAGTACATGGGTTTTTCCTCTTTTCCCTCCCAGCAGAAGCCCCCAGCATTCTTCCCCCTCAGGCTCATGCTCTCCTCCTGAGGACAGGGAAGAGAGCCCAGCACAGGGCGCCCCGTGGGACTCAGCTTCTGCATGGGGCCCCCCTGATCCTGCTTCACCCAAACAGCTGTGTGGGTCAGCATGGAGGTGGGGAAGTTGAGAGGAGTGGGGATGGGTGGGGTTATAGTGAAAAGATTGGATACATCCCTGGTGATTATCAGGAAAAATGGCCAGGCCTCAGGATTTGTATGCCACCTGCTGGTCAGATCAGGTAACATGTTAGAATTGCAAGCAAGGCTAAGTTATTGAGTGTTTTTAAAATCTGGTAATATGTTGATGCTATTTGAGTATAAATATTTTTGTTGTGATTTATGTAAATGTTATAAACTTCCTTTTAAAATGAAAAAGGAGCCTGGCCGGTGTGGTTCAGTGGTTGAGTATGAAACTATGAACCAGGAGGTCATGGTTCCATTCCTGGTTAGGGCACCTGCCTGGGGTTGCAGGCTGATTCCTAGTCGGGTGCATCCTGGAGGCAGCTAATCAATGATTCTCCCCCATCATTGATGTTTCCATCACTCTCTCACTCTTCCACTTCCTGAAATCATTAAAAATATTATTAAAAAAGAGTTATATAGGAAATTTAGTATTTAAAGATGCATGAGAATCTTTTAAAAAAATGTTTGCCCTATGTGGTTTGGCTCAGTGGATAGAGCATCGGCCTGTGGACCTAATGGTCCCAGGTTCAATTCTGTGCAAGGGTACATGCCCGGGGCTGTCGGCTTGATCCCCAATGGGGCTTGCAGGAGGTAGCCAATCAATGATTCTCTCACATCATTGATACTTCTAGCTCTCTCTCCCTCTTCCTTCCTCTCTGAAATAAATATAAAATATACATATTTTAAAATGTTTAACTGGGCTTGGGGACTCAAAAACAAACTTTAAAACTGATTTTAAAGATCAATGACCAGCCCTCACCCCCCGCAACATTGCAGGGGCCTGAACCCTAGCCCCTTCTGAGGGAGGTCTCCTGCCCCCATGGCTGCTTCGTGCTTCCCAAGCCCAGCTCAGATCAGGACCCAGGTGACCGACAGAGACTTGGCCAACAGCAGCTGCCCTCTCACTCCAACAGGAATTGTTTGAGTTGTCTTGTACCCATGGTGTGGGGAAGTGGGTTTACGATATCTAAATCCAGCCTACCACCAGGAATGCTCAGGACCTACTCAAGAAGGCAAATAATCCCTTCCACTAATATTTACAGGGTAAAATAAGATTGTTGTTAGAGTAATAAATTTGACAGTAAAATAGTAGTCAAGTTTTCAGGCAAATTTAAATTGGCTAGTTGAAACAAGCGAATATTCTAGAAAAATTAATTTTACTGGACAAAAAGGTGTTCTTAAAGTGTTAACTAAAATTTTTATTGGTACTTCATCTCATGATAAAATTGTGCACCATGTAATGAACCTAAAACAGTAATATTATAGTGCAAAAAATTAAAATTTAAAAGCCATCAAGACTACATTATAAAATTTTCAAAAGCCTCCTAACATTTAAATCAAAAAAGGAAGTGATAGTAGAAGAATATCATGTAAGGAAAAATATCCTGTAAGTAAATCACATCTAGAAAATTAATACTTTAGAAAATTAATTGTAAGGCTAAAAGCAAGACACCCATGAAAAACACACAAGGTGTCAAAACAAGCCAGAGGAAAATCATTTGGGCAAAAAATGAAATAGGATCCCAAGTCAAATTTATAGAAAATATTCCTTTATTAACTTTTGGTCGAGAATATGTTTGTATATTTTCAGAAAACAACTCCCGAGACCATGTGGATTCCAGCAACAGAGAGGAATCGACAGGACTACTCCAGCCATGAAGACAGAAGAGAAGCAGTCCAGAGACGGAAGACGCTGATGTGGCCTTCCCATACTAGCAGTTAGCAGCTGTGCATCACTGCAGGTTGCCCAGGACCAAACCAGAGAGAGTCGGACCTGCATTACCACCATTTGTCCACCATCCAGAACTGTAATGTCAGTGCTGACATGTACACATAAGGAACTGTTGGACATTGAAATTGGGTCTCAAAAGGACTGTTGGCCCAGAAAGAAACACATTACAGACTGATTCATTTGCCTGTCACCATAACCATTATTGCTTGTCTCATTTTCGGTTCTTATAAGTGTATTTCTAATAGCACATGATCTAACTCATCTAGGGGAAATAATGAACAACATAGACGGATGAACAAGAACAGACCCAGAAACAAGGAGGCATGGATCAGACTGTCGGGCCTCAGAGGGAGGGCAGGGGAGGGTGGGGGTAAAGGGGAGAGATCAACCAAAGGACTTGTGTGCAAGCATATGAGCCTAACCAGCAGTTAAGGACAACAGGGGTGTCGGGCATGTGTGGGGAGGGGTGTGGGATGGGAATGGGGGGATGAGGACAAATATGTGATACCTTAATCAATAAAGAAATTTAAAAAAAAATCAATGACCAGTAATTGTTTCATCTTTAAAAACTTTTGGAATAATAAAATTTAAGAGCTGAAAGGATTACAGTTACCTTATTAAAAATAGACTTTACACCCCAGCTGGTCTGGCTTAATGGTTGAGCGTTGATTTATGAACCAGGAGATCAAGGTTTAATTTCCAGTCCAGGCATGTGCTCTGGTTGTGGATTCATTCCCTATTGTGAGGTGTGCAGGAGGCATCCAATCAATAATTCTCCCATCATTGATGTTTCTGTCTCTCTCTCCCTCTCCCTTCCTCTCTGAAATAAATAAAAATATTTTGAAAAGTGGATTTTATTTTTTAGAGCAGATTTAGGTTCCCAGCAAAATTGAGCAGAAGGTAGAGAGTTCCCATACACCTCTGCCCTTCCACACTCACAGCCACCCCACTCTCCACATCCCCCACTGGGCCAGACATTTGTTACAACTGATGGACCTGCACTGACACATCCTGTCACCCAAAGTCCATAATTGCCATTAGGGTTCCTTCTCATGACTGTGGAGTCCATGAGTTCTGGCAAATGTACAATGACATGCCCCCACCGTGGTCATAGCATAGAGTTGCTGCATTGCCTTAAAAATCCCCTTTCCCTTCTAGGAGTTTTATCCCACTGGCTTTTACATGTACATGTATGATCCACTTCCAGTTAATTTTTATGTGTGGTGCAAGTTTTGACATTTGTTCCCATGTGGATATCCTATCGTTGTGACACCATTTGTTGAAAAGACTTTCATGTCCCCATTGAATCTCCTTGGCACCTTGTTGAAATTGACCACACACAGAATTCTCTATTCTGTTCCCATAACCTGCAGGCCAACACCACACTGTGTTGTGTAATAAAAGGCTACTATGCAAATCAACCAAACAATGGAATGACCAATTGCTATGATGCACACTGACCACCAGGGGGAAGATGCTCAATGCAGGAGCTGCCCCCTGGTGGTCAGTGTGCGCCCCCAGCGGGAGCGCCACTCAGCCAGAAGCCAGGCTCATGGCTGGGGAGTGCCGCGGCAGTGGCAGGAGCCTCTTTCACCTCCGTGGCAGCGCTAAGGATGTCCAACTGCAGGGAGCGGGCCTAAGCCGGCATTCAGATATCCCCTGATGGCTCTAGAACTGTAAGAGGGCACAGGCTGGGCTGAGGGACCCCCCAAGGGCACGAATTTCGTGCACCCAGCCTCTAATTCTTTTATAAAATTTATTTGAGGCTAAACAAGGTTACTTGCATTTCTGTATAAATTAAAAAATAACTCTGTCAAAGGACAAGGGTTTGGTGATTGCCAGGAGTGGGGTGCGAGGGGGAGGGTCTAGGGTAGATAAATGGTGATGGATGGAGACTTGCCTTGGGGTGGTGAACACACAAGACAGTGTAGAGATGATGTGTTGTAGAATTGTGCACCTGAAATCTGTATTCTTTGTTAACCAGTGTCACACTAATAAATTCAATAACAAAATAAAATGGGGAAAAAAAAGAAAACAGGACGATCAACAATGTAAAATTTTAATAAAAGATCAAGCACAAATAAAATAAGTCTATCAATTCTACCAAAAAATGCTAATGGAATTTTAATTAGAATTGAATCTATAGATTTGGGGAAATTGACTTTTTAACCACATCCAGTCTTTTAATGCATGAATATGATGTCTCTCCATTTATGTAAGTACTCCTTAACTTCTGTCAGCTTGTTTTATAGTCTTTTTAAAAAATATGATTTATTGAATTTCAATATATTTTTATTAATTTCAGAGAGGGAGAGGGAGAGAGAGAGATAGAAACATCAATGATGAGAGAGAATCACTGATTGGTTGCCTCCTGCATGCCCCCCTACTGGAGATCGAGCCAGCAATCCGGGCATGTGCCCTTGCCTAGAATCCAACCCAGGACCTTTTAGTCCACAGGCTGACGCTGTATCCACTTAGCCAAAGCAGCTAGGGCTGTTTTTGTTTTTTGATATGCTTAACTATATTGATTGATTTTCAACCATTAACCCAACCTTGCATTCCTAGGATAAGCCACTCTTGGTAATTAAATAGCAAAGTTTGCAGGCATAGAGCATGCAGCCTATGTTGCTCCTGTTTGTGCACCATTATTATGATACTAGAGGCCCAGTGCACGAAATCGTGCAAGGGGATCAGCCCTCGATGCCTTAGCCATCCCTCACAGCCCCCGCCTCGTCCGGAAGGTCATCGACAGTCTCTTCTGCTGTTCAGTCTAATTAGCATATTAGCTCTTTATTATATAGGATTTGCTGTCAGCTTCCTGAAGCTGCCCTTGACTGATAAATCTCTGAACTGATAAGATTTAATGTTCACCAAACACCTCTGGGGAAGTGACCAGGTCCCGCCAATGCTCTCATAAGACAGGCTTTTCCCTTGGGTATGACACAGGGATCCTGTAATCAAGGCCACTGTGGAGATGTCCCCGGAGCCATTAGGGACTGAGGACCTTCGAGGGTCTGAGTCCACTGACACATCTCCTCCCCAAATGATGCGATCCCTGTCAGGCTGCCCTTTCTTACCTCCCTGAGCTGTTTGGTCTCCCCGACACTGTCCTCAGGAATATCCCATCCTGAGCCACTGAGATGGCATCACTGTGCTGAGCTGACTTAGGAGAAAGGTCACGTAGTCCCATGTAATGACAAAACGTCCTAGATGTTCATCATCAGGCTGCGTGCTCCCAATGCAAAGCCTGTTCTCTGAAGATAATGAGGAGTTGTATCTGTGTGGGTCAGTGTGGCTCTCTCCTGGGCACCTGCATGTCCAGGTATCTTAGCTCGGTTTCCCAAGGAGAGCCTGACACAGGGATGCAGGCACACAAGATGGGTGGGGAGGGGTGTGGGGGGGGGGGCTCTCAGGAGAACAGCCAGAGGGACACAGAGAGGGCAGGGGGAGGAGCCAAGCCAGGATGTGGTCCCAGCTTCCCCCTGACCCCACAGGAGACTCAAGTGTGGAGTGAACCACAGCATAGGTACCCCTGGAGGCCAGGCGGCTGGTTTTATGGGATGCCTGGGGCAGGGCTGACTAGGGGCTTCACTTCCATGGGGGTGATTCGCTACAAGACGTGGGGTCTGGGGGCCATTAGCAATATGCACTCACAGCAGTTGGGGCCGGGTGTGCCCAGTACAGGGGTCTGGACAGGACTCCTTTTTTAATACATATTTTTATTGATTTCAGAGAGGAAGAGAGAAGGGGAGAGAGACAAAACATCAATGATGAAAATCGTTGACCTGCTACCTCCTGCACACGCCACACTGGGGATTGAGCTTGCAACCCGGGCATGTGCCCTGAACAGGAATCGAACCGTGACCTCCTGGTTCATAGGCTGACCTGGTTCATGGCCAGACAGGACTGTTGACTCCATCACACCCAAGCAAACCTGTTTCTAGGTGAAGAAATTGTCCTGTGGGCACGGCTCCGTGACCGAGAGATGGACACCACGTTGGCAGGATGAAAGACTATGACCACAAGGCCAATAGTCCAGTGGCTCTAACAACTCAGGGCCTGGGCACTTCGCGGCAAAGGGCAGAAAGTCAACAGGGTATCAAGGCAACACTTTAAGAACCAGGTGCCGCATGCTGGAGGCAATGGCCTCTCTCTCAAACCGTCTTTTTACATATACGTCTTCATAAGCACCGGGTGAGGTTGTCTGAAAGTTAACTCGCTGCCAAAGCATGGCATTTTTTTTCCTTCCACTGAACACCGTGGCCTGCCTCCACGTCCCCGGCACTGCCACGTACTCCAAAGGCCCGGATGAGAAATAGTCCATTAACTTCCCATCATGGGCTGGGCCGGGCGCCAGCTTCCCATTTGACAGTGAAATCTGTTCGAGCAGCTCCGTGACCCACTTCGAGGTGGTTACCGACGGAGGACTCAACCTCCTTGAGCGTTCAGATCCCTCTCTGGTCCCTGGAGGGAGAAGTTCGCGCTGCGACTCCAGGTCACTGCGGTGACGGCTCCCACCTGCCTCGTCCTCTGAAAAGTGTTCCACCTCAGGCGACCCCTGCTTCCTCGGGAAGGAAAATGACAACGAGGGAACAGGACGTTTTGAAGACCTGCTATGTTTTGTCCCTTTGTTCTTACTGGGCAGACCTGCGTTATTTGTCATCCTTCAGTTAGCACGGAGCGTAACCTACATGTTCACCTTGTCTGGTTGGAATCCTTGATTTCTTTTGGCTGACAGTCTCCGTTCAGGACAAAGGAACAAGTCAGACACCGAGCCAGACCACAAAGGGAGGGAGATGCGATAAAGGGGTTTTTATCTCCCAGCTTCACGCAGGGAACCAAAACAGAAAAAGTTAGCCTCAAGGAAAAATGCCGTTTCCAAGGTCAGAGAGGCCAAAGTTGTAGACACTTGAGAATTTCAGTCTCGCGCTGGGTAAAGCCAGCCTTTATTTTATTTTTTTTTAAATAAAACTTCCTTTTGCCTAATTCAGATACCACTGGAAGTTCAAGTCTATATTCTGGGATAAACAAGGAACACTATTTAAAAAGCTGTTCATGGTGTGGGGTTTTTTTTTAGTGGTATTTTTTGTTGTTGTTTTTGTTTTTTTTAGAGAAGCTCAAAATTGATTTTCCGTGTTGTTACTCCCAGGGGCGGTCTTGAGGAGGATCTGGTCAGGGTGATCACCAAGGTGAGTGAGCCGCCAGCTTGCCCCCTTCCTCCACAGTCCTCCGTGCATGGATTTGACAAACCTTTTCAGTTTCTCAACAATTCTTTTGCGCTAAAATAGTTTCTCCCTTGTGCGGGTTAGCTGCCGCCGGAGGGATGTGCGTGCAGGCTGCCTCGGCTGGATGGCTTCAGGTCTGCTTAGGTGCCGCCCAGCCTCGGACTGGCAGGCGTGTCAGCAGGAGATAAATCAAAGAGCCATCACCTTCCACAGCGGCACATCGCAGGGGACATGAGCTCGCCTCCAAACAAGACAGAGGTGGCCTTCTCTCTACGGGGTAGTGTCCCACTGCTGGGGTGGGGGTTCATGTAGGAGCTGCAATTGGCTGCATAACCTTGGCTCTGGGGGTGGAGGGAGACAGGCAGGAGCCCTCTCCTCTCTGTCTAGAATGTTCTCCTTACACCAACCCCCCTCCCCCATCACTTAAAAAAAACTATATATATATATATATATATATATATATATATATATATAATTGATTTCAGAGATGAAAGGAGAGGGAGAGACATGGAAACATCAATGATGAGAGAGAATCATTGATCAGCTGCCTCCTACACACCCCACAGTGGAGATTGAGCCCAAAACCCGGGCATGTGTCCTGGCCAGGAATCAAACCATGACCTTCTGGTTCACAGGTCGAAGCTCAACCACTGAGCCACGCCAGTTGGACTAGAACATGTCTCTGTAGCCGTTTTACTTGAAGAAAGAATCCAGACTTAGAAGAGATCTAATAAAGGATGTGACTTCCCAATCTGTGACAGCCCCCCCTCCCTCCCCTCCCCCCCTCCCCCGCCAAAGGGAATGGGCTGCCTTGCAAAATGGTGCCGGTGGTGCTCTGATAGGGAACCCCTCCCCCCCCCCCAAATGGCCAGTCTCCTGCGGTCAAGCGCCTCGAGAAGTCAGTGGGCCGGGGCCATTCCCCTGGGAGGCAACAAGGCCTGGAAATACTTAGGATCATTAGCGCCATCGTGTTCTCCGTGAGCCACTGAGGGCCCACAGCGGCTCTGCTTTTGCGTCTATCTCAGTGTTTCCTCCACGTCTTCTTTCCCACACAACGCGGCATAAGCTCCTGCCTTTGCTGTCTGCTGTTTGTATATGTTTCTTCCAATGGCCAAGGTCCGTCTGTTCTTTCGGTCGGGGACTGCTTGGGAAGGGACTCGCTGGCCACCTCCTGGGGCCGAGACGGGAAGGTGCCAGCTGCCGGCTTTGGGTAAAGATGAAGGATGCAGTCCTCCGTGGGGCAGGCAGAGGGGGTGGGGAGACGGCAGAGGGGGTGGGGAGACGGCAGCCATCAATCCTGTTATGTATAACTGTCCGCCTGTCCCGCAGCGGAGCCAGCCCTGTACCAACTGCCGCTCGCAGCTCAGCCCAGGCTCAGCCCCGCGGCCACGGCCCTGCTCACGGTCCCTGAGCCCCTCAGCAGAGGGTGGGGCAGGAAAGGGTGGGAGGGGGTCTCTGGGCTCCTCTGCTCAGCAGAGCCGGAAGCTCGACCTCTCTGAGCATAATTCTCTACTTTGATACCTCCATCCTGGTTTCTGAATTTATCCCAATTCTCTCTCTATCCAGCCTGGCCAGGGGCAAGAGGGAGAACTCACATTGGCCAGCACTGAGTTCAAGCCCACTTGCTGGCTGTGCAATGCTGGGGGAGAGCGCCCAACCTCTCTGAGCTGATTTTTCCTTCTGTCTAATGAGCTTCATGGTTCCCTCCTTTACAGGAGAGTTGTGAGGATTGCCTGAGATGTATGTGTGTAATATGTATGTGTGCATGCGTGTGCAAAGTCAGTTCTTTTTTAAAAATTTTTTTATTGATTTCAAAGAGGAAGGGAGAGGGAGAGAGAGATAGAAACATCAATGAGGAGAGAGAATCTTCAATCGATTTCTCCTGCATACCCCGTAATGGGGATGGAGCCCGCAACACGGGAATGTGCCCTGACCGGGAATCGAACTAGTGACCTCCTGGTTCCTGGGTTGATGCTCAATCACTGAGCCATGCTGGCTGGCTGCACAGTCAGTTCTTGTTCACAGTAGTTGTGTTCCATAAAGTGGCAGAAATGCTGAATTAGCGAATCCTGACCACGGCCCTCTCGCAAAATGCAGAGCTGGGTTCCCGGAGGCTCTGGGAGCAACGTTCTTGTCCACTGACCTTGTTTCATGAATGTTCCTGCTTAAAGACATCGCCTTTCATGTGTATTGTGACAGTGATTTACAACACTGAACTCGCAGCCTGCAGCCCTGTAATCAGCCTGAAGGAAGCTCACTGAACACAGAACAACGTGTCTACTCCATACGGCACATCACAGCCTTCTTCGGCCCAGAAGCACTGGGCGCCACTTCAGCACTACACTTGGGAGCCGTTTAAACAGTCACGTCCCCAACAAAATGCACCGAAATGCAGACAGCGTGGCACTGAATAGGCAGTGCCAAGGCGGTCTGCAGAGTGAGAGCCAAAACAAGGGGCGACTCCAGCTTTGCACTCTGAGCACTGGCGTGACTGTGATCGACAACAAATGTGCCGTGAGTACTGGTTTTGGATTCCAGTACATGTCAGTGAGTGGGTGCGTTAGAAAATACGGATCAACTGCACATACGCACTCCCCGCCAGAGCCCGAGTTCCAGTCACACCTGAGACGAAGGTTGGTGGGGGGAGGAGTTAACAAAGCTGCTGCGATAATCAGAGGCTGCATGTCCTTTTTCCATACGAACAACGGTGAGCCTACTTTGGCCCACCCCTGTGGATGCGATGTCTAGTTGCTCCTCAATACCCATTCTCCAGTTCTTCCCAAGGCAGCAGTTTTTTAACTCATGGCAGAGTAAACTGCTAACAGTCTGCAGCACACCAAATATATGTGTGTGTGTGTGTGTGTGTGTGTATTTAAATATATTTTATTGATTTTTTTACAGAGAGGAAGAGAGAGGGATAGAGAGTTAGAAACATCGATGAGGGAGAAACATCGATCAGTTGCCTCCTGCACACCTCCTATTGGGGATGTGCCCGCAACCAAGGTACATTCTTTTGACCAGTATCGAACCAAACCGGTTAGGGCCAAAAATATATTTTTTTGTCAATCTGACAAGAAACAATAGGTATAATTTCGATTCATTCACACCGCATGGCTATTGTCATGTCGGCATTTTTTTATTTGACAACAGAGATCAGTACCCTGACTAAATAGTCAGGTGCTGCGTGTTTTAAATTCTTGCAGCACACCGGTTGAAATAGCTGCCCCAGAAAGTAAAAGAGCAACATTCTGGTGGTCACATGACCCCCCTTTCCCTCCCCCGCCCCCCAGCTACATGGCTTCATTTCTCAGACCCTCTTACGTGAAGTAGTTAGGGCCTGAGGACCAAGTTCAAACAAATAAGAGATGAGCAAAAGTGTTGTATGGGACTTCTAGAAGTCCCCTCAAAAGGGAGTGGGGGGCGTCCATCTGCCCTGTTCCTCCTTCTGGCTGGCTGGGATGCTGACGTGATGGCTGGAGCTCAAGCAGGCACCGTGGACTATGAGGTTGAAGCCAGGTGTTGCGGATGGCAGAGCCACAGTGAGAAGGAACCTGGGGTGCCTGGGGTTGTGGAGCAGCCACAAAGTCCTTGACGGACCACCTGATCTGAGAAACAAGCCGCTCTCTTGTTCACGCCCCCGTGGCCCAGGTTTTGTTGCTGTTATTTGCTTGTTTGGTATCCTGCATAGCCAAATCCAGTCTTAGGTGCTAGGGAGGCTTCTAATCCTGGTGTGCCATTAACCAGCTCACTACCTTGACTGTGGTCACTTTACCTCTTTATGTCTCAATAGTCACTCCAGCAAATTGGCGGGGAAATAAGTGATTAGTAATTAAACAACGTTCTCGTTCTAAAATCCTCTGATTCTTATTAGTCTGAAATGCATTCCTAAGGTCATTTTCCTAAGAAGGGTGGAAGGCGAGATGTGGTTGTCATGGAGATGCCCTTGGGATGCTATCTAGTGCTAACCAGACCCAGAGAAGATGCTCAACGCATGTGCCATGAAGATCGGACAGAAGGAACCTGGGCCCGGAGGGAGAGCCAGCATGTGGTCAGAAAGGCCAACCAGAAGGACGGCAGCCCGATCCGGTCAGAGGACGCCACTGCTCTTGCCCAGGCTCAGGCACCAGGCAGTGGTGGAAGCAGGTTTCTTAAGCAAGAAAACCAGAGATGGCTCCAACCTACCACAGCGCAGATGTCCAGCAGAGGGCAGTCTAGGACCTCCGGAGAATGGACCTGAGAAGTATAGCCGCCAATGGCCCTGGTCCCAGCAACGGAGGAGGCTTCCTGGCCCCCCAAAGATGGAATCTCAGAGCCAGGTCAGGGCTTCGTGGCCCAGGTGGGCCTCGATGAAGAAGCTGCCATGACCTATAGCGGTCTATTCTGTTTTGAGAGTTCCAGTTACCGTCTTTTCAAAGCCCGGCTGATGTGGCTCAGTGGATTGAGCGTTGTCCCATGGACCAAGAGGTCCCGGGTTCGATTCCCAGTCAGTCAGGGCACATGCCTGGGTTTCGGAATCAACCCCCAATAGGGGGTGTTGCGGGAGGCAGCTGATATATGTGTCCCTCTCATCGATCTTTCTGTCTCTCTCCCTCTCCCTTCCTCTCTATCTAAAAATCAATAAAGAAAAAAAAATTTTTTTTAAACACACCGATGGTTACCCAAGACCGTGAACTCTTCAGAGAGGTAAGCCGCCTGCTGTCTCTACGGCCTCCCATTTCCACACGGGACTGTGGAACCATCTGAAGCGGATTTGAGCTAGGTCCGCCAAGGAGATACAAAGGTGTTCCTCATTTCTCTGTGGTTCCGCCTTTTTCTTTTCTCGATTTCCACCCCCCCACCCCCCACCCCCAACAGTCTTCATTTCTTTTCTAGGGCAGGGGCTGTACCCAATGGTCTATTTTTTAAAAAATATTTTTTTATTGATTTCAGAGAGGAAGGAGAGGGAGAGAGAGAGATAGAAACATTAATGATGAGAGAGAATCATTGATCGGCTGCCTCCTGCACTCCCCCTCCCCCCCAGCTTGGGCCCACAACCCGGGCATGTGCCCTTGACTGGAATCGAACGTGGGACCCTTCAGTTTGAAGGCTGGCGCTCTATCCACTGAGCCAAACCAGCCAGGGCCCACTGGTCTATTTAGAGCAAGGTCAGGGCCAGCCAGACCCAGAGAAGATGCTCAACGCATGTGCCTTGAAGATCGGACAGAAGGAACCTGGGCCCGGAGGGAGAGCCAGCATGCGGTCAGAAAGGCCAGTCAGAAGGACGGTCAGAGCATCTTCTCTGGGTCTGGATCCCAGCCGGAAGGAGGGCGGGGCTGCAGCAAACAGACCCGATTCCCACGGGTCCCTGTGTCTGCAACACCGAAGCGGTATTCTCCTTTCGCGGTAGGTGAAACGCCTTCACAGACATTTAATCGTTTCAAGTGAACCGTTCAGTAGCATTTGGTACGTGCACAAGGTGGTGCCGCCATCACCCCATCAAGTCCCCAAGCCTTCTGTCACCCCAAAAGGAAAGCTCGTGCCCGTCTCGGGGCTGTTCTGTCCTGTGTGCTGGGAGGGGGTGGTGCCAGTGTGAAGGCAGCCCAGTGGGAGGGCGTCAGGTGATGCTGACACCTGGAGCAGCACGGATGGACCTGGAAAACATGCGGAGCGAGGGAAGCCGACCAAAGTCCGCATACTAATGGTTCATATGAAGTATCCAGGATGGGCAAGTCCACAGACACAGGAGATTCGAGGTGGCAGAGGCGGGGGCGGGGGCGGGGGCAGGGGCGGGGTAACGGGCATGGCTGCTCACAGGTAGGGGGTTTCTTCTCCTGGTGATGAAATGTTCTAGAATTAGTGGTGAATATACTAAGACCACGGAGTGTGCGTTAAAGGGTGAGCCTGATGGTGTGTGATGTCTCCACTTTTTTAAATGCGAAAAAAAGGAAGCCAGGGGGCAGCAGCATCCTCTTGGTCCCCAAACCAACCCAGCGGGAGGTGGCAGGACAGCCGAGCACCATCTGGGCAGACTGACCGGGGAGAGGGGCAGGGGCGGCACGGGTGCAGGAGAAACCTCAAGGAGTGCCAGACGCTCTCACTGGGGGGAGCCCCGGTAAAGGGCTAGGACGGCCTGTGCCCCTTTCAATCTCCTGCCCCCTGAGCCCCTTTTGATTTCTCCCTTACACTCTACCTAGAACATTCTCGCCCCACCCCCTTGCCCCATACCCACCCACTGACCCTGGCTGGCTACCGCTCAGCCTTCCAGCTTCAGATTCAATGTCGGTGTGAGGTTTCATAGAACCCAGTGGAAATGGGTGTTATTCAATGACTCCTGATGGTGGGAAAGACCAGGACTCCATTCCCATCGGCACAGAAGTGCTGGGCGTTTCAAAGGGACCGAGTGAGCCTGGGCCCAGGAGGGTCAGAGAAGTGAAAAGTGGCCACGGTTGGGGCAGTGCACCTGCGAGGGGGCCTCTGTGCCCCCAGCTGGCAGCCAGGAAAGTGGGGCTCTATCCTGCCTCGAGCCTGCGAGACACAGGCCCCACCTCCTGACGTTTACATTTCAAAGGTGGGCGGGGCCGCAAGGCCCCTGAGAAAGACACAGCTGAGCTGCAGGAGGTACAGTGCCAGGCCAGGGGGGTAAATAGTTAACCACTGAATGAATGAGTGAGTGAGTGAATGAATGAGTCCCAAGGAAGGAGCGTCTAGGAGAAGGAAGATTTAGGCAGGATGGCTGAGGGAGGTGAGGGGAAAGGGCTGACCACATGGCCTGGGAGCCTGCTACACTCTCCCTGGAACCGGGGGACAGGACCGATGCTGTCCCAGGTGATGCACGGGTGATGGTTTGCGGGACGCGCAGCTGCAGGTGGTTATGCTCTGCCTGGACTCACACACCACAGGCTGGGCTGCTCCGTGCCTGGGAGTCCACATGGAGGCCAGAGACCACTGGGGCTGGAATTCCAGGCCCTCCTGTTACCCCACCACCACCCCTCCTGCTGGCACATTGTTCCTCCCAACAAGCATCCAGACTCCGTAGAAGCTTCAGGATCAGTGAGAGAATGAGCTCTTGCAGGGAACTCCTCACAGTGACATGCTGACCTCCACGAAGAGCAGATCTTTGGAAAAGTGAAAAACGCCAAAGGTGCCCATCTCCTCCCGCTGGAGGTGGTGGGCAAGGACGGGTGAAGGACATCTCCTTCTTGCCGTCCCTGGGATTGTGCAGGGAAAGTCTGTCCAAGTAATTAATGGAAGTAATTAGGGGTCAGATGGTCACGAATGGAAATCACTCAGCACCCAGTCACAGATGCCAAGGCTGGCCGTGCCAAGGAGAGGACACGGGGTGGGGCGGGAGGACTCAGAGAGGAGAGGGGGTTGCCGCACTGCCCAGCAGGACAGAGAGCTGATGGGGCTTGCTCTCGGGGCTCTCCGGTGAAATGCAGGCTATGAAATCTGCATCCCTAATCAGCAGCCCCCACTGGGGCTGAGAGGAGGCTTCTGAGCCACAACAAAATTGGGCAACTGCTGAGGAGGACACACCAGAAGTGGTTCCTGGCATCGCAGCCCGGGGCTCAGAACTGTGCCCTTGCAAGGGAAGAGGCATTTCTTTTCATGCATTCGCTGTATCTTGTAAATCCTTCCCTGCTTGTATCTTCTCACTTCAAGTCCTTGGGAAGGATAGAAAATTTTCCATCTACCCATCCATCCATCCATCCATCCATCCATCCATCTACCTATCCATCCGTCCACCCACTCACCTACTCACTCATCAATCCACCCACTCACCATCCATGAGCCCACCCATCCATCCATCCATCAATCCACCCACCCACCATCCATGAGCCCACCCACCTATCCATCCATCCATCCACCCACCCACCCTCTTCATTTATCCACTTCACAATATTATTTTTTAAAGAGGTGAAGCTAATATTTACTGAGAGACTTCACAATATTTATCAGGCTCCTGGCCAAGCCCACACTAGGTCTAGGCTCTGGGAATACAGGATAAACATGACAAGCATGGGCCCCACTCTCATAGCGTGCAATCTACAGAGGGGGAAACATACACAAGGAAGCCAAAGACACCCAGGAAGCCCACCCAGCCCTGAGTGCTGTGAAAAGAATGAAACAGGTGACGATGCATTAGAGGGTGGCAGGTGAGGGTCTCTTTCGCTGGGATGGGCAGGGCAGACCTCTGAGAAGGTGACCTTTGAGCTGAGACCTGACTGACAAGAAGAAGCAACGGTCTAGGCCAGTGGTCGGCAAACTCATTAGTCAACAGAGCAAAATATCAACAGGACAACGACTGAAATTTCTTTTGAGAGCCAAATTTTTTAAACTTAATCTTCTTCTAACGCCACTTCTTCAAAATAGACTCGCCCGGGCCGTGGTATTTTGTGGAAGAGCCACACTCAAGGGGCCAAAGAGCTGCATGTGGCTTGCGAGCTGCAGTTTGCTGACCACGGGTCTAGGGGAAGAGCATTCCCGGTGGAGGGGACGGCAGGTCAGGGTCCTGCATGGGAGACTGAAGCAGTGCCCAGGGACTGAAGGGCGTGAGTACTGGGGACAGGCACCAGAGCAGGACCACGCACGGCACATCACACGGCCCAAGGGCCGGCCAGGTGAGCAGCACGCCCAGCCCCACTGCCCTCTGAATGCGCAGAAAGGGAATCCGCTGGTGTCTTCTGGAGTGTTTTATTACTCTGCTATTTTTTAAAATATATTTTTATTGATTTCAGAGAGGAAGGGAGAAGGAGAGGGAGATAGAAACATCAATGATAAGAGAGAATCATTGATCTGCTCCTGCATGCCCACAACTGGGGATCAAGCCTGCAACCCGGGCATGTGCCCTGACTGGGAATTGAACCGTGACCTCCTGGTTCATAGGTTGACGCTCAACCACTGAGCCACACCGGCTGGGCTCTCTGCTAGTTTAATTCTCCAGTGACCCCACTCCCAAACACCGTGAGAGCCATTTCAGTGGTTGTGGGTCCACCGCAGTACCCCGGCCTGCATGGACCTCAGCCTGGACTCTGCCTTGCTGCCTCCTTCCCTTGACCTTCCTTCCATAGGGAGGGAGGCCACGTGGTGTGACCCTCTGCGGATGGGGAAGTTTATGTGCTCTGTTCATGCGATAATGGGGTTGTGACAAGTGAGTGTTGTGACAGTTAAGGGCTCCTGTCTGCCAGGCCTGGTCAAGGGGTGGTATTTAGCGATGGTGGCCCACTGGCCCTGACTTCCTGGAGCGTCCTGTCCAAAGGGTATCTCTGGGGACAGAGGATTCCATGGAGATACAGGGGATGGAGGAGACGTCATGGTTCCAGCCTAGAGCTCCACAGGGGGCATGTCCCACCCCTGCGTTTGTCACCCTCTCAGGCAGCTCAGAAGAGTGTGTGGAGCCCACGGCTCCCCCCAGTCTCAGCAGAATTCTGCAGCCTCCCCATCAATGAGGAGGGACCAGAGCTGCTGAATGGCTTCTATGCCCACTTCCTTTCCTGTTCCCCCTGAACCTCGTCCGTGTGGAAGCTGGCTGGTTGCCATGGCTGCAGCAGGTGGCAGCCCTGCCCCAGTGGCTGTGTTTGTTACCAAGCATAATCTGCACACCCCGAATGATATGCAATATGAACTACCTACAAAGTCAAGTTGCTGCCATGATTTTACATCAGTAACACACTGCGTCCTGGCGGGTGAGTGAGGCGGAAAGGAAGGTCACCCTGCAAGGTCACCTCCAGGAATGGCAGCTTGAAATTAAACACCTGGGCAGGGCATGGATGGTTTGGGGAGGGCAGGCCAAGAGCCCCAACAGGGTGGGTGGAGGTCATCACACTGTCCAGGGTCAGGGTGAACCCCAGCAGACATGATGGATGCTCAGTGGGTGCCAGTTCAAAGTGACTTAAAGCCCAAGAGAGACTCCATCCCCAGAAATACAGGTCCCTCTGAACAGTACCAGTCTCAACTATATGGGTCCACAAATATGCGGGTTTTTTTTTCAATAAATATACAGTCAGCCCTCTGTATCCCCAGGTTTTGCATCTGTGGATTCAACCCACCATAAAACTGGACCAAACTGGCTCGGTGGTTGAGTGCTGAACCAGGAAGTCACTGTTCAATTCCCGGTCAGGGTATATCCCCAGGTTGCAGGGGATAGAAAGAAAGGTAGGTAGATGGATAAATGGATGGATGGATGGATGGATAGATGGATAGGTAGGTAGGTAGATAGGTAGGTAGATGGATGGATGGATGGATGGATGGATGGATGGATGGATGGATGGAGAGGTAGATAGAGAGGTAGGTAGATAGATAGATAGATAGATAGATAGATAGATAGATAGATAGATAGATAGATAGATAGATGGATGATAGGATATACATATCTCTTGCTGGTTTTGTTTCTCTAGAGAACCCTCGCTAGTACACCCAACTTCCCACTCTTGAGTGGCTTCTAGCAGTTACTCTGCCACAAGGCCTCACTTATTTCCTTCATGGAACCCATCACTGCTTGCAATTTCAGTTTTGCTCACCTACTTATGTTCCACCCATAACAATACAAGGCCCGCGCGAGCAGGGGCCTGTCTGTCGTATTCAATGCCTGGTGCTTAGCAAACACCCAGGAGACGGAAAGGAGCCATGGAGGAGTCACGTGAGAGTGTATTATGAGACACAATGGAGGCGTGATCCCAGAAACACCCCCGGAGCTTCTCGCGAGCCCCATCGTCAGTCCCCACAAGGCCCAGTGCTGCTCACACGTGTCGCCTCGCATACCCGGCTGGGCCCATGACACTGTTGGTGCCGTACTGTCTCAGAACCAAAGCACTGCATTCCACACGCTGGAAACCACTGCCTGCCCCGGCCTCGGCTCCACAACCACGTCACACACACACACACACACACACACACACACACACACACACACACGGGGGGGGGGGGGAGGTTTTGCAGAGGCTGAGTCCCAGTTCGTTCGTTTCATGACTTTACCATTTTGTGGGTCCGATGCCTCCTGCTTTCTGGAAGCCTGGCCTCCAGGAAGGTTTCAGCGCAAATTCTGGAGCTGGCGGGTCTGGAACGGTGCCAGCAGGGGGGCGGGGGGGGGGGGCCGGCTGGGGAGCGACCCAGGGACAGGGTCTGGGGACGGGGAGGGAAACAACGCCAGAGGGAAGAGTGACTCTGAGCAGAGCCCATCGGACTGTTCAAAGCGACTGTCCTTCCTCTGCGGGCCGCTGCCTCGGGGGTAAGGATCGAGGTTTGGTTTCTGTCCACAAACGTTTTCCCAACCAGAATGGAACAACAAACACCCTCCGGCCGGCTCTTGGCTTTCTCCTCGGTGCCATGTTAGCCAAACCTGGGAGAGGGACCTGAACCCCAACCCCGCACTGTCTGAGCAGCCGCCTCCTGGGAGGAAGGAGGTGCGGCCTGGTGGCCCAGGCCAGGTCGGAGACCTGGATGTCACAAAGTCATCGTTGTGGGAGAGCGCTGCAAGTCTCATGTCCCCTGGGCTGGTTTCCTGCCGGCAGCTGTGAAGCCTGACTCCATCATCTCCCCACGCACCCCCACGCTGGGCGGCAGCCCCTCCTCCAGGAAGCCTTCCTGAGCTCCTCGAGCTGCGGATTATACGCTCTGAGGTCGGAGGTCCCACCCGGTACGCCCCGGGGTCCAAGGCGTCGAGCAGGCGCCACTCTGGGCGGCTCAGGGCACTGACCCCGTGGGTCTCAGCATTTCCCTCTCTCCTCGGAGGGGAGCCACCAGCGTGGGTTCCGGGAAGCGAGGAATGGGAGGGGCGGCTCAGTCGTCCTCATCCTCATCTTCCTCCTCGGCGTCCTTGCTGGGGGTGCACCTCTGGAAGCACTGCACCACGGTGGCCAGGACGAAGCTGGAGATGATGGCGGCGATGGACACGGCCACGCCCGAGAAGATGATGATGAACAGGTCTGTGAGCGAGAGGCTGAACTTGCACTCGCTGAAGCTGGCCTCCGACAGCTGGCGCAGGAACACCCTCCTGTTCTCGGGGGGCAGGGAGCACTGGATTTCATCGAGGCCTGGGCAGGGCGGGCAGGACGAGAGACAGGGTTAGGCTGTAGCACGGGATCGCCTAAAAGTTGGCAAGGCGAGTGCTTGCAAAGTGCAAAACAGAAGCAGCCCCCCAAAAACAAAAGGGGGAGAAGTTGATTGGAATGGAATTTGAGCTTTTCTTTTTTTTTTTTTTAATATATTTTATTGATTTTCTACAGAGAGGAAAGGAGAGGGACAGAGAGCTAGAAACATCGACCAGCTGCCTCTTGCACACCCCCTTCTGGGGATGTGCCCGCAACCAATGTACATGCCCTTGACCGGAATCGAACCTGGGACCTTTCAGTCCACAGGCCAACGCTCTATCCACTGAGCCAAACCGGTTTTGGCAAATTTGAGCTTTTTTAAAAGCCTCAGTGTAACTATGATGGGAGACATGTTTTTAAAATATATATATATATATTTTTAATTAATTTCAGAGAGGAAGGGAGAGGGAGAGAGAGAGAGACACATCAATGATGAGAATCATTGATTGGCTGCCTCCTGCACGCCCCCTACTGGGGATGGAGCCCACAAGCCAGGCATGTGCCCTAACCAGGAATCAAACCCTGACCTCCTGGTTCATAGGTCGATGCTCAATCATTGAGCAACACTAGCCTGGCCATGGTACTCTTCTCATTTTGAGTCACTCAGGATGGTGATGGGAAGGCAGCATAAACTTTTAGGGTTTAGGATCTCTGTAGACCCTAATCCAGACCTGGTAATACCCAGCCTCTGGGAGGGGGAATGGAGGGCAGGGCAGATGCCGTGGGATGGGGGCTGCTAGTGTGTATTACCAAGCATAACCTGTACATCCCGACTGATACACGATATGAACTACATACAAAGTACAGACTTCAGATACAAAAAAATGCATGACATTAAAATGCATAAAGAACTCACATCTTCTGTTTCTTATGTGGAAAAAAAGAGAAAAACAAAATAGTAGTAACTCACCCGCATATTGCACTTGCGAAATACTAACACTGTTCTAGGTGCTACATACATATTAACTTCTAATTCGCACAACCACCTACTGAGGTAGGCGCTGTTATTATGCCAACTATGGATGAGAAAACTGAAGCTCGGAGAGTGTATAGAGCTTGCTTTCAGCAACACAGCTTCTCAGAGATGTAAGAACACCATATGTCATTAAGAACACCTGCCTGTGACTCTGCTTACCTCTGGCTTCCTTTTGTTAGAAATAAGGCGAGCTCCCCAAGTCAGGGGTTCTGGTAGAATACAAAACATACTCAGGAGCCAGGCAGCAAGGCAAACATCTTTACTTCTACGTAGAAGGGTGCACACACATGGTCTGGAAGCGCGTGCACACCGAGCAGGCAGGATGCTCGGCTTTATAATCCCTGACGCATGTGACCTGTCCCTTGCTCTTGACTGGAGCTCAGGCGCACAGTCTTTCGAGATTGGCTAATTGAAAGGGAGGGGCTGGCCTTTGCTGTTTCAAGATGGTGGCCCCTAGGGGAGCTGTAAGCCATGTGGCCAACATGGCGGCTGCCAAGTCATGCAGTTCAAAATGGCAGCTGTCTAAACTGTTCTTTGACAGAAAAGATGATTTGTTTATTCTCACACTTTCAACCTCGGGAAAACCTTCCATTGCTCACTTTTTCAGCGCTTCCTGAATTCAAAAGCTGACCCTCAACCCATCTCCAGCATTACCTGAAAGTAGATGATTTCTTCGCACCACGCTAATTAACTGGTTTCTGTCTTGCAAAGAGTGGCCCCGCTAATTGCACAGCAAACCTGCAACCACCCTTTGGGGTCTTTATTTGCATATATTTCCTTCTCCAAATCAGAAACAGAAGAGGAATGAAGAGTGACTGAGCTTCCTCCTTTCTTCTGTCCTGGCCCATCTTTCATGTGTCAATAGCCAATCTATGATGCTCTCCTCCCCATAGGAACCATTGCCTAGCAACCAGATTCACAGTCCCTCCTCCCAGACTCAGTGCCTACCTTCTATACCCAAGGAATTAACTGGACCAGAGCTCTGCAGTTTTCTCCAGCTTCCACTTGACTACAGTTTATGACTGTTTCCTTTTTTTTGAAGAAGAAGAAGCCAAACTTTTATTTATTTCTTTTGAGCATTTTAAATGCCTTTGAACAGAACAGGAGAGCTTTAAGACAGTGTTATATTGGGATTTCCTTGTGGACACTTTTCTTCAATGGAAAAGTAGAAAAATCAATTGATCTGCCTCCTCTTTTCTTTTTAAGGCATATATTTTTTAATTGATTTTTGAGAGAGAGAAACATCAATGTGAGAGAAAACCATTGATTGGTTGCCTCTCATATGAGCCCCAAGCGGGGATCAAGCCCACAACCTTTTGGTATACAGGATGATGCGCCAACCAACTGAGCCACCTATCCAGGGCTTGACCCACCTCCTCTTAACATCCACCCCACCCCCAGCCCAAGGTGTTATGATAATAAACAATACGGACACCAATAAGCGGTATGAAGCACAGGCAATTTCTAAAGCCAAGATACCATTTGCCAAGATAGCATTCAAGCCGTAAGAGGTGATCGTTACCCAGAGAAACGCTGTGCAATTCCTTGTTCAATGGGCTGCATTAACTGAGCAGACACAGAGCATAGGGCTGCATTAACCGGAAAGCAAACACAACAAAACACCACCAGCTACAGAGCCCGCCCCGACTCCTCACGCCAATTCCGCTTTCCACAATGTTCTTTGTGCCTTGAGATTAGTTTGGCATTTGTACAGAGTGACGCTTTGAGGAAATGTCACCTCACATGTCTCTGTGGCTAGAAGAGACAGACCTGTTTAAAAACCGCCGCACACGAGCCCAGCCGGGGCGGGAGACCCCAGAACACGCTCGAAGGCGCTTTCACGATAAGATCCACCGGCTTGATGTGCTTCCACAGCTCACAGAGGGCCGGGAAGTAAGAAGAGTCGGACAAAGAGTCAGCCGGGCCTGCAGAGGGGGCAGAGCGTCGCTGCCAGGCCTTCCAAAGACGCATTCAAGGCCGGCTGCAGACTCTGGAGTTGGGGTCACCTCACTTTGGGGTTCCCTCTTCTCTCCTGCAGGATCCTACTTTAGACCAGAATTTCTCAGTCTCAGCGCTATTGACAATTGGGACTGGATAACCCTATAACATGGGGGCAGGCCTACGCACTGAAGGATGCTTATCATTGTCCCTGCCCTCTGCCTGCTAGAGGCCGGTAGCATGTCCCCTCCCATTGTGACAATCAGAAATGTCTCCAGCCCAGCCGTCATGGCTCAGTGGTTGAGCATCAACCTATGAACCAGGAGGTCACGGTTCCATTCCCGGTCAGGGCACATGCCTGGGTTGTGGGTTTGATCCCCAGTGTGGGGCATGCAGGAGGCAACCAATCAATGATTCTCTTTCATCACTGATTTTTTTCTCTCTCTCTCTCCCTCTCCCTTCCTCTCTGAAATCAATAAAAAAATATTTTTTGGGGGGAGGGGGGACTTCCAGACAGTGCCACGTGTCCCCAGGAGGGGAGTGGGGAAGGAGACAGAATCCTCCCCCGCCCCCACTCTAGGCCGAAATGCTCAGCTAAGTGGGTAGCCTTCTCAGGCATGGCTACTCTTCGTTACTAAACAGACGTTTAGTTATTAAACGGCTTTCTCTAAGTCATGCATTAAACAAAATGGGTGAGGCTTCACACTAGATACAAAAACGGAAGAAAGAAAAAAGGAAGGAGGGGAGGGAGGAAGGAAGGAAAGAAGGGAGACAGAGAAGGTAGAAAGAAGGTAGAGAAAGACAGGAGAGAGAGACTTAAGTCTAATGGGAGGGGCATCAGGACACGGGCACAAATGACATATTTTTTTTAATTATTTATTCTTTGTTAATCCTCACCCAAGGATATTTTTCCATTGATTTTTTAGGGCAAGTGGAAGAGAGAGGGAACGACAGAGAGAAACATCGATGTGAGAGAAACACATTGATTGGTTACCTTCTGCACACGCCCTGACCAGGGCCCGGGCTGGGGAGGAGCCTGCAACCAAGGTATGTGCCCTTGACTGGAATTGAACCCGGGCCCTTTGGTCCACAGGCCGATGTTCTATCCACTGAGCCAAACTGGCTAGGGCTATATTTTTATTGATCTCAGAGAGGAAGGGAGAGGGAGAGAGAGATAGAAACATCAGTGAGAGAGAATCATTGATCAGCTGTCCCCTGCACGCCCCACACTGGAGTTTGAACCCGCAACCCAGGCATGTGCCCTGACTGGGAATCAAACCACAACTTCCTGGTTCATAGGTCGATGCTCAACCACTGAGCCACGCCGGCCGGGCCACAAATGCTATTTTAAGAGAGGAAATGAAAAGTTACACTTCGGTCCAGGGACAGCCCAGAGGAGTTGAGAGGTGAGAGCCAGGGCCTTGGGGGGAGGTGTGAAGAGGCAGAGGAAGGAAGCATGGGGCACATGGAGGGGAGGAGGCTGCTCTCTATGACCTTCCCTCCTGATTCGGAATGTTCTCCCTCCATCTCCTCAGCGTCTCAGTTAATACTTATGTGGCATCCACGTGTGCCGGCCGCCAACCTTGGGGCTTTGCACGCATTAGCCTATTTAATCTTAATGCCCATTCAATGAGGAGCCACTGTAATTGTCCCCATTTTACAGATGATCAAACTGAGCTGTCAAATGACCTGTCCAGGAAATGACAGAGCCGAGACTGACCCCGGCCACCACACCACCCACCCTAGTCTCAGAGGTCAGCCCCACCCGGTGCCTCAGAACAAGTTCCCTCCAGACAGAGTGTCTTTCAGGAGGCCCTAGAGCGCTCCCGCATCCCTCCTGCCCAGGCCGTGACCTGGACGGACCAGGAAGCTCAGGCTGCCGGCACAGCCTCTGGATGCCCTTGTCAGGGGAAGGGCTCCCGGCTGCTCCGAAATGGGTACATGGATGGACAGCGCCGGGAACTGAGGCTTGGATTAAGAGACTAATGTTCGCAGCCAGGAGCCCCGCTAAGGCTGCCCAGTGCTTTCATTTGTCCTCACCAGGTCTTTTATTTTAAGAATCTAAAAAAGCACTTAAATCAGGACATGAGGCAATGTTGTCACATGGAGACAACTGTCAGGCTTTGTAATGAGACAGGACACATGCCGGGGGCCTGCTCACTCACCCGTGCCACCTGGCTGGCCCCTGCGCAAGCATCTGAGTTCGCAACCCCCCAGGGCAGCGAGCCTGTCGCCTGTCTGTCTCTGAGGCAGCTGGGCAGTGAAAGGCAAGGGTAGGAGTTGAGGAAAAGACCATCCGCCTGTGACTAAGATCTCCTGGGAGCCCGAAATCCACCCATGTGCCCTGACCGGGAATCGAACCGGGACCTCCTGGTTCATAAGTCGACACTCAACCACTGAGCCGCAGCAGCCAGGGTGGAGCTGCCTCATTCTATGCTGAGCCTGTCCCTGGTGTTTCTTCAGTTTGTGAGTTACCTGATAGCCCTGAAATTAGCCCCTTTCTTGCTCACATTCCCCAGAGTTGGCTGACATGTTTTTTTTGTTTTGTTTTGTTTTAATATATTTTTATTGATTTCAGAGGGGAAGAGAGGGGGAGAGAGAGATAGAAACATCAATGTGAGAGAGAATCACTGATCGGCTGCCTCCTGCACACCCCACACTGGGGATTGAGCCCACAATCCAGGTACATGCCCTAGACCAGAATCGAACCTGGAACCTGTAGTCTGCAGGCCCATGCTCTATCCACTGAGCCAAACCAGCTAGGGCGGTTGCCATGGTTTATACTCAAGAGGTCCAACCAACGGATTGGAGGAAGATGGAGTTCAAGGATGGGCTGACACCTGTCCCACAGCCACAAATCATCCCGCTCTGCCAGCTGTCCTACCAAACCTCGTACGTGCGGGGTGGCTGCAGGGCCCGAGAGAGTGGGAAGGACCAGTGCGGCTGGCCTCCTCTCCCAGGGAGAGAACTCAGGGAGCAGGCGCGCTGAGGGGAGCGAGGCCCTGCCGACGGCCCACTGCTCCGTGCCTCCACGGGCACCGTTCCTTCTCCGCCAGGGCACACGGGCCCCTTCCTTGTACCTGCCTGCCGCCACCCCTCGGGGCTCTGTCCCCTTCACTAGTGACTTCTTCCCAGCAGCTGACACCTGAGCTGGGGAGGGTGAAGAGCTGCCAATCTCCTGAAATAGATGATGACACAGAGGAAGGCTGAGAGGAGATGAATCTTTCATCCCTTGTCAGCGCACGGGCCCCCGGCCAGGGCATCTCTCGGGGCCTTTCCCGGATCTGGCCTCGGGGAGCTGCCTCACCCAGATCAACGACAGGCTCCCCTAAGCACTTCCTGTCACTCAAAATACGTTGTTGGCTCGGCTGGTGCGGCTCAGTGGTTGCTCATCGTCCTATGAACCACGAGGTCACCGTTCAATTCCCGGTCAGGGCACATGCCTGGGTTGCGGGCTCCATCCCCAGTGGGGGATGTGCGGGAGGCAGCCGATCAACGATGCTCTCTCATCATTGAAGTTTCTCTCTCTCTCTCCCTCTTGCTTCTTCTCTGAAATCAGTAAAAATATATTTTAAGAAATATTTTTTTTTGTTGTTTTCCTAATTCCACTTACTTCAGGGGTGGGCAAAAGTAGGTTTACTAGTATAGTTATGAGTATGCAAAACACAGAGTTTATTCCTGTACTGTTATTTATTAATTATTGTATTATTTTCCATTGGAACAACAGTAAACCCACTTTTGTCCTATCCTGTATACAGAGCCTGCGTACACAGAACAGAAATAAAAAGGGGAACAAAAGGACCCACAAATACATATCTAACACCATTCTAGATTTTTCTGTGGGACCTGTACACAGATCCTCCAAGTAGAAATACACTCCGCCACTCTGTTGGCTAACCATACCAGGAACATCTCTCCATTGAACCCATACAAAGATCACATGTCAGCTGTAACAGCTACGGGTATTTTACTGTGTAGATGAGCCGTGACTTACCCAACCCCAGGATGTTTGCGGTTTTTTCTGACTAGAAGCAGAGCTGCGAGGAGCGTCCGTGTACACATTCTCTATTGTTTCCCAGGACGCATTCCCACAAGTTGAAGACTGTGAGAGAGGCCCTGAACCCATGCCAACCAGGGCTCTTTGTCCCTCTCCGCCTTGGCCAGTCTGCGCTGTGCAACGGCACATGGCTGAGTTAGTGCGCACTTCTCTGGACGGCGTCTGCTGCGCTCATGGGCCACTTGGGCTGTTCTGTGAACTGTCTGCCAAGACCGGGGAGCTTGAAGGCTTCCCGAGGTGTGAGAAGGCCCTGGCGACCCGGGCTCGTTAGGGACAGAGTGGCTGCTCTCCACCCAACTCCCTGCTGGAGCGACACGTCCCGGGAAGGGGCTCCCCCGCCCAGGCCCTGGCGGAAGGGCCAACGCCGGTTCCCCAGGGACCCCTGGGCGTGGGCCCCACGGCTCTCAGCCAGAGCTCACCGCTGCCGTCACTCCTCGGCCGCCCACTGGAGTGAGGCTCAGCCTGGGCTGGCGAGGCAGCTTGGCAGGCCCTCCCCACGCGCCCCCCCCCCCCCAGACTCCAAACCGAAAGGACCAGAAACAGAGCAGCTTCTGTCCTCCCGCACACACAGGGGGCCTTTCAGCCGGGGCCTCCCGACTGCACCGCCTCTCGGATCGCAGGGCACCTTTGACGTGTTAGTGCCCCTCCCTGCCACCACTCCCCCGATATTTTACACACGGGAGGCCCAGAGAGGTCAGGCAACTTGTCTCAGGTCACAGGGAGTGGGGGCGGAACCCAGGTCTGCTGACTCCCTGTGCAGTGCTCTCTCTGGGCACCGGGGTCTCAGCTGACTATGAGCATCCGGAGAAGGTGTGGGTAACACGGCCCGTTCTGCGAAGGAAGAGTGCGCGCAGGGGCACCTGAGGTGTGCACGCTTGCTCCTGCTCCTGGGGGCTGGGATGCCTGGGAACACCGGCTCTAATTTCCGATAGTGCCGATCTCTGTTCCCCTCCATCACTTTCATTAAATACCGATTGCTGCGTAGGGAAAATTCCCCGCTGTCCTCCCTGTCTCAGCCGGCGGACACTTCTCCTGATTAAACAGTCAGCTGACGTCCACCAGAGGAAGATGTACCAGCAGAGAGTTCACCGGCCAAGGGCTCCTGCCTGGTCCTGGCCCCACCGAGCGTGTCCGTGGAGGGCAGCAGAGAGGAGTGAGTCCTGCACCAGGACTGTGACTTGTGTCTGCTACCCTGCACTCCGGCCCATCGCCCACGGAGCCTGAGGACAGCCACACAGTCGCATGCACAGGCACGGGAAACCAACTGACCTGCAGGCAGTTTTCCTAACCTGTCCCCCTCCGGGAGGAAGTGAGCAGAGATGGTCGCTGAGGGCCTAACGTGTTCTTCTCCGGGTGGCATGAATGTGTTTTCCACGACCATGACCACCACCACCATCACCATCACTCCACATCTCCACCATCACTGTCATTGCTACTTCCATCACCTCCCCTGTGTCCACCATCTCCACCATGATGCCCACCTCCCCCATGTTCACCATGATGTCCTCCACCTCCTCCATGTCCACCATCTATCTCCATGCCCACTTCCACCATGTCTACCATCTCCACCATGACGCCAACCTCCACCATTTCTGCCACCACCTCAATTATCAATAACAGATGCTTGCTATGAGTTGGGTCCTGGGCCAAGTGCCTGGGGTACCAACCTGTGTCTCATTATTATTGACTAGAGGCCTGGTGCACAACATTCATGCACTGGGGGGTGTGGGGAGGTTCCTCGGCCTGGCCTGCGCCCTTTAGCAGTCGGAGCTGCCGTCCCGTCACTGCCGCTGCGCTCGCCAGCCATCAACCCGGCTTGTGGCTGAACGGCGCTCCCCCTGTGGGAGCGCACTGACCACCAGGGGGCAGCTCCTGCATTGAGCATCTGCTCCCCTGGTAGTCAGTGTGCATCATAGCGATTGGTCATTCTACCGCTCGTTCAATTTGCATATTACCCTTTTATTATATAGGATGATCTGGTCAGAGAGAATCTTCTGACACAGCCAATGTGAGGAAATTTAAATGGCCCTGTGAGTCTGGGACCTCCCACAGATCATAGCAATCAATGCTCCATGCTGTCTCTGGGTGCTCTGAGACACCCACTGTGGCTCCCTCCTGGACCTGCCCTTCTGAATACAGAGTCCCAAGTTGATCTCTAATGATGGGCTCGCTGGAAGAAGCAACAGGAACGTCCTTGGGTTGAAAAGGGGCATGTGTGTTCGTGGGTCCCCTCCAATGACATGGTAGATCATGATTTTACATTCTTCAAGGAAGTGCTATTTATGGAAACTGCCACTATTTATCAGGAACTATAATAAATACTTTACCATTATCATCTCACTTAATCCTCTTTCTCAACAGCCCTTCAGAGCAGCCGCTCTCAACCCGGGGTGATTTTCCCCCGCAGGGAGCATTTGGTGAGGTCTGGAGATATTTTCAGTTGTCACTCCTGGGTGGGGTGCTTCTGGCATTGAGTGGGTAGAAGACAGGGATGCTGCTAAACATCCTACAGGGCACAGGACAACCTCCAAGGCAAAGAATTAGCCGGTCCATAACGTCAATGGTGCAGGGCTGAGGTGCCCTGCCTTAAGGTGATTTATTTTTCTACTCCCATCAAAACATTTTTTAATTGTAGTAAAATACCACAACATAAATAACATAACATTTACCATCTGAGCTATTTTTAAGTGTACAGTTCAGTGGCATTCAGTACTGTTGTGCAACCATCACCACCATCCATCTCCGGAACAACTTTCACCTTATAAAATTGAATCTCTGTCCTCATTAAACACTAACTCCCCATTTCTCCCCTCCCCCAGGCCCCGGCAGCCACCATTCTACTTCCTGTCTCTATGCATTTGACTGCTTTCAGGTGCCTCAGACAAGTGGACTCATACACTATTTGTCCCTTTGTGAACCGCTTGTTTTGCTTAGCACAATTACCCCAAGGCTCGTCCCCGCTGTAGCAGGTGTCAGGTTTTCCTTTCTTTAAGGCTGAATGATACCTCACTGTATGGGTGAGCCCCATCTTGCTCATCCATTCATCCGTCAATGGACACTTGGGTTGCTTCCACCTTTGGCCCTTGAGCGTGGGTGTACAATGCGGGGTACTTTTTAGATGCAGAGACAGGGGCTCAGAGGAGCTGTGTGACTTGCCCCAAGTCATACAGCTTGTCTGAGAGGGTCTTGATGTAAAGGCAGGCCTGTCCACAAAGCCTACCCTCTCTCCATGACACCACAGGGCCCTCAGTATTCCCGGGGCTCACTCAGAGACTGGTCATCTTGGAACTCACCTGACCTCTCCTTGGGGGACAATTTCATCCAAGCAATAGAACTGGACTTTGTGTCTCCCCCATCTCTGCTCAGTGATGCTACCTTCCCTCTCTCCTCTGGACCCCGTTCATCCCTCCCTGTCATCCATGACGTTGGGATGGGCTGGGACAGGGAGGGAGGGGAGGTGGAGGGTGGGAGCCTGTGGGCCATGGGGAGAATCTGGGTTTAAGGACAATGGAAGCCATGGGAGATTTCCAAACACACCTTATGCTGTGTTAGCTGCTGGGGATTCAAGGGGAAACGAGACACATTTTGTCCTTGAAACGGGCCAGACTCATGAACTGCCACTATCAAGCAGGGGTCATGGAGGTAGCACAGGATCCAATGAGAGTGCACAGGGCAGGCTCCCAACTCAGCCTCGGGGTGCCCAGAGTGGTGGAGGGGGAGCTAAGTGAGAGCCAGAAAGCTAGAAGGAAAGGTGAGAACCGGGACGTGTAACAGTTGGGCGAGGACCTGAGGGCAGGAGCCCGGGACGGTCCCCAGGACCGGAGGTGTGCACTCCGCTGCGACCTGGGGGCGAGCGACCCCATTCAGGATGCGAATTGGAGTCTTGGCTCATGTAACCGTGAATGTGCCAGATCCAGGTACTCACGACAACCCACACTACGTGGGGCCCCTCAACACCCTTCCAGCCTGAAGGCGACACAGCCTTCCAAGCACCTTATTCCTATTACACTGGAAACCACAAGATTCGGGGACAGCGGGAGTTGGACAGCCACTTGGCTAAAAGGGCCTCCCCCTTGGGAATCTGGGTCAGATGGTGCAGGGTCACCCAGTGGTCCTGGCCTCCCCAGAGCAAATCCCCAACCACATGCCCCGGGCTGTCCTGGGTGGGCAGGAAGGTAGGACCACTTTCCCCTGTTTCCCAGCAACAAGGTCGCCCTGTGAGTGAAGCGACAGAGTGACATGATGAATGCGATGCTTTCAGAAAGGGCCGGTGTTTGGGGTGGAACAGCAGGACCCTGGGAGCAGGCTGTCCAGGGAGCAAACGAGGTGAGGTCACCTCGGCCCATGTACACAGCGGCCTCTTCCCCGGAGCTCCAGACCGTGGCGCCCGTAGAAACCGACACCTGGCCCTGGACACAAGTAATTGTGAGAAAGGTGACACCCGGGGACTCAACTTTAATTAAGAGGCAAATTAAAAATGCAGTAGCCCGTGGCACACAGGCATGCACAGACCTGTCAAAGGCGGAGTGAGACCTCGGTCAGCCCCGCCAGGGGCTGGATAAACACACAGAATGTTCGCTCCGCTGGGGAGCAAAACTGCGATGCCAATGAAAGCAATGAGGGGACAGATTACTCTGCCAGTCAAATGTTTAAAAAGAATAAAGCTGGGGAAGGTGGGGGGGGGGGGGGCACGGGGACTCTCTACTGGCCACCAGTGTCCCCTGTCGGGGGCGCAATTAGGCAAAAATGACTCCAGAGATTTAAAATAAACGTAGACTCTCACTCTGTGCTCCCACCTCAAAAAATCCACCCCAAAGAAATTCCCAGAGCTTTTCCTCTACATGCATGAGGATGTTCCGTTCAGCATTGTCTGTAGACAAAAATAAGGCAGCTACCCATACTTCTAACAGGAGACAGGCCAGTTAATAGATGGATAAAATGACCCATTGCGTGGCCATTAAAAGTTAAATTTTCAAAAGCTATGAACCAGATGATTTCACTCAGATGTGGGATATAAAACTGAAACTCGTGAACACACACAGCAGCGTGGTGGTTGCCAGAGGGAAGGGGGTGGAAGGAGAAGGGGTCCTAATATAAGGTGACAGGAGAAGACTTGACTTTGGGTGGTGGGCACAGGATGCAGTATGCAGATCTTGTCACTCAGAAACCCACCCTGAAACCTATATGTTCATGTGGACCAATGTCACCCCAATACATTTAATTTTTTTTAAAGCTAAATTTTCAAAGAACTGCAAAGACAGGAAACTCTCACAACTCAATAAGAGACACAAAACCAGTAATAAGGTGTATAATCTAGTATCAACTTGTTTAAAAAATGTGCATGTGCTTAAGAATAAAACCGAATTAAATACAGAAAACCTCGGAGAGTGGTGGGCTCCTGGGTGCTTTCCATTTCTTTAGGAGACTTTTCTACAGCTCCCGAGTCTGCGTGGAGCCTGCTATTTCATCCTCCAGAAGAAAAAACTGCTTCCATTTTAAAGAAAAAGCAATAGGGTCACCTTGGAGTCACCAGGGGAGAAAGTCATCAGCTTCGGTCGCTTTGGCTGAACTACTATTTTGTCAGTAAGACAAGAAGTCCTCACTCTTCCCACCACACCAGGCTCTCCAAGTGTCTGACGTCAGAAAAGGAGAGTGGGATTACTAGGAGATGGGGGCAGGGACCCCCAGAGAACCGTGGGTCCAGCCTGGCAGGCAGGTTAGTGACATAACTGGTGAGCACCCCACCTGCCTGACCCCCCTTTCCTAGCGAGGACTCCATGCAGGGTCTGCCCACAGGGCCCGAGCCGAGCCCAGAATGGCCTTCCCAGGAAGCTGCCCCAGGCAGGGGCCAGGTGAGCAGACCCAAGGCATAGCATGTGCACCTGTGTAACTGTGCCCCTGATCCCCACTCCTCTCTGCCTTCCCTCCCTACTGCTGCCCATGTCAAGGCCGCTGGGCATGAGAATTAGTTTTCACTTCCCTAGTCTGTGGGCCACGCGTGGCTGTGGCTACAAAGGGAAGTGGAAGAGGGACCTTAGCTATTCAGTCCTCCCCCAGGGACCTGCGTGTGCTCTTCCTGAGATGGGTACGAGCATCATCCTCATTTTACAGATGAGGAAACTGGGGTACGGCAGGTCACCCAACTAGTAAGAAGTAGAGGCAGGATTTGAACCCAGCAGCTCAGTGCCAGAGTCCGGGCTCTCAGCCACTCTGCCCTGCACACGTGCAGGAGAAGGAGGGAAGGGAGTGCCTGAGGCTATAGAGCACCCATCCTGTGCTAAGCATGCCTGGGCCCTGGATGGAGCTGATCTCAGGTAAGCACGGTGTGGGATTCGGGCACTGCGTGCTGAGGTTAGGGGTAGGGAAACGGAAGCTCAGAGAGGTCGGAGACTTGCTAGCATCACACATCTGGGAGAAATGACGTTTTACATTCACACTGCTCCTTCCTTCCACCCACATGATCTGGTTTTGATCCCGAAAACCACCAGGTCAGACGACTACACAGCATTCCAGGTGCCAGTTTCAAGCAGGAGGAAGATGAGGTTCAAACAAAGTTAAGTGACCCACCCAGAGTCACCCAGGTTTCAGCGAGGACTCAAGCCTGTGTCTTCAGACTCCAAACCAAGGTCCCTGTAGAGACCTCAGGGGCCAACCACAGTACTTCAGAGATGAGAACATGAGGCTGAAGGACAGGTGGCCCGTTCAAGGTCACAGCCATCGATGGCAGCACAGAGGCTGAAACCTACAGATCCTGACCCCATAACACCTAGCCCTCACGTGGATGCCCACGAGAACCCGTTATATCAGCTCAGTTAACTGTGGGGGTAAAGATGCCAAGTCCATGGGGAAGCAGAGGCGGAAACCATCAGAACCAAGGCACGCCCCCATTCCACAGTGAGGTCTTCCCGGCCTCCGGGGCAGCTTGTAGGTGGGGAGCGTCTGGGGAGGCCCGGCCCTTGAAGGATGGCAAAGTTTAAAGCAGGGGAGTCTGACCCTGGCCAGTTTGGCTCAATGGATGGAGCGTCGGCCTGAGGACTGAAGGGTCCCCAGGTTCAACTACGGGCAAGGGTACATGACCGGGTTGCGGGCTCGGTCCCCAGTGGGGGGGGGCGTGCAGGAAGTGGCCGATCGGTGGTTCTCTCTCATCATTGATGTTGCTATCTCTCTCTCCCTCTCTGAAATCAATAAAAATATTATAAAAAGAAATAAAGCTGAGGAGTCTGTACCTTTTAGGGCTTTTTTATGGGAGAGAGCCTGCCTGGGCTTAAAGTGGCAGCTCAGGGGCCTGCGCCTGTGAGGAGAGACCTGGCCCTGCCTGGGGTGGGTGCTAGTTAGGTGTGGAATGAATGTACAGGAATCTAGGGTGTAGGTGAGGCAACACCCTGAATCCTCAGTACATGGAAAAAGGATCTATAGAAGCTAACTCCGTATCGATGTCAGCTTTTATAATGTGTGCCACACAGCTCTGGCTCCTGTTCTACCCAGAGCCTTAGGGACACACCGAGGTGGAGGTGGAGGTGGAGGGGGAGCCAGGCTCTGGAGGCCCCCGCTGGGCCCCATGTGGAAGGCTGGGGATCCCTGAGGGCAAGGACACTCCGCCTGCTCCCTGTCTGGGGCTCATCCCCGTGGGGTGCTGAGGTCCCTTCCTTCTCCGCTCTGCCTTTGCTTCCTTCCCGCTGGCCTTCACGGGGGCCCGTAACTGCCGCGCCGGCCTGGTGCTCCTGTCTGCAGGTGGGGGTGCATGTCCCTGTCACCTCGGGAAAGGCGCACCAGGAAAGCGAACGGTGCACCTGTTCACATTTTTGTTGGGCGATTTCGCATCTGGGCTGCAAAATCACAGAGTGTCCGGGCTCTTCGCGAGCTGCCATTGTCCCTCACCAGGAATATCCTCACCCCTTTGGAGAGAAGGGCCAGCTGGGAGCTGAGAAACACACCTGCTCAGGCCCTGCAGGCGGCGGGGTAGCGAGAATGCGATCAGCTGTTTTCCTATCAGGAGGGTGTGTTCCATTTAGAAGGGATTGTTAAGTAACCCACACCCACCGGTACTAGGACCCAGAGGCCCATGACATGATTTCGGTCACGGGTGACAGAGAAATGACAGATCTCTAACTCTGGAAAGTGGGTTGTTGGAGAAGGGGGGCGGGCGCGGAGTATGGCATCAGGACCCAGAAACTCTGGAGAATCCAGTGTCCCTCCCCAGCCCCTTTCCCCAGCAGATTCCCAGGAAAAGTTCAGGCCAGGAACTTGCGAGGTTGCAGCAGGGAGCAACTCTCATCCCGTGCCCTGCCGGCACTCCTGAGCTCCCGGACCTCTTCAGGGCTCCACCCCAGGCCCCCGGGCTGCGGGGGCCTCGCCCAGCCCCTTCCTCCTCCCTCCCCCGCTCCGCCCCAGCCCCGCCGCCCGGCTCACCTTTGGGCAGCTTGGACGCGTTCTCCTGGATCCAGGTGAAGAGGTGGGCGAAGTCGCAGTCGCAGAGCCAGGGGTTCCCGTCCAGGCGCAGGGAGCGCAGCGCGGGCAGCGCGGCCAGGGCGGCCACGCTGAGGCTGCGCAGGTCGTTGTCGTTGAGCTCCAGCACCTGCAGCGACTCCAGGGTCTCGAAGGCGGCCTCGTGCACGCCCTCCAGGCGGTTGTTGGCCAGGCTCAGCCGGACCAGCCTGCCGGCAGAGCGGAAGGCGCCGGCGCCCAGCTGGGTCAGGTTGTTGTAGCTGAGGTCGAGGAAGGCGAGCTTGGCCGAGCCGCGGAACGTGCCCTCCTCCAGCGAGCGCAGCGAGTTGTTCCTGAAGTCCAGGTAGACCAGGTCGCCGTGGAAGATGAAGAAGTCCTCGGGGATGCGCTGGATGCGGTTGCCGGCCACCAGCAGCTTGCGCACGTCCAGCGGGAAGGGGTCGGGCACGCTGGGCAGCCCGCGGCCGCGGCAGTCCACGGTGTGCGGGTCGGTGCAGGCGCAGCCCGCGGGGCAGGCGCGCCCGGGCCCGAGCAGCAGCAGGAGGCTGCAGAGCCCGAGCGCGGCGGCGGCGGCGCCCGCTGGGGCGCGGGGGGCGGTGCGGGGGCGCATGGCCTGACCCGCGGCGACGCGGACCGGCTCTCCGGACCGCAGGGCGCTGGGAGCCGGAGGGCGGCCGGGGCGGGGAGGGCGTGCGCCCGGGCGCGCGGGGGCGAGAGAGCGCAGCGAGAGCGGACTTGGGGAGCTGGGAGCGGAAGGGACGGAGCGGGAGGGGGGGGGGAAGAAGGGGGAACCGGGAGGGAGGGGCGAGGGACACTTGGGAAGGATTTCCCAGGACAGGAAATTAACCCGCTGTTAAATCCCGGGAGAGAGACAGGAGCAGCGAGGGTGGCCAAGTGGTGGTCGCCAAATGCGGCAGCCAAATGCGGCCCCACCGGGACGGCTTACTTCGGGGACCTGATAATCGGAGCTGTCGTGTGCGCTCGGCCAGGAGCCCTCGACGACTAAGCTCGGTTACCGAGCGCATCCCAGCCCAGGCGGTGTCCAGGGCCCCGAGCCCGGTGCCCCCACGCCCGCCAGGTGCCAAAGCACGCTCCCCGCGCGCCACCCCCGTTGCCAAAGGGAGCGCAGCCCGGGTCACTGTGGCCCGGCGCCCGGAGCAATCCCGGCAGGCTCTTGGGGGAGCCGCGACCCGGGCTGTCCATGGGGTTGGGCAGGGCCCCACGGGGGTGGCTGTTCTTCCTCCCTCCCGACCCCTACCCGAATCTCAGCGAGGCCGGCGGGGTCCTCGAGGCTGGCAGCCGCCCCGACGCCCCGCTGTGGCCAAAGAAGTCCAAGGCCAGTCAGCACTTTCCACGTTGGTCCCTGCTCCTCAGGAGCGCGCAGCGGCCAGTGCGGAGCCGCTGCTGGTCTGGGAGGCCCAACCGAAGGGGTGTGGCCTGGGGTACGGAGGCCTGGCTTCCATGTCCTGTGGCCTCACCTCTCTGGACCCCCTGCGCCCCCTCCGTAAAATTGGGAAACAGTCGTATGTCTGTCAGCAGCTATGGAGGACCACCACGGGGTCAAGAACCCGAATTAAAAAATGATCTCTTCCCTCTTAACGTTCACTCCTCCCCCCACCTCACCCCACCAACTCCCAGCTTTGGTCCCCAAGGAAGCAGGTCAGGGAGGTGTCCCGGCTGAAAGGACAGCAAGGCAGGTCACCTCCCCTTCAGACACAAGATTCCCCTCCTCCCCGCCCCCAAGCCAAGCTCCTCCTCCCCACTCTCTATTTAAGAAACTTTCTAAGGCGAGGTCCCCACAGAGCCACCACGCTGCGGGCTATTTTGGTCCAAATGGAATTGATAAGCTGGACCAAAATAACCCAGGGAACAGCTGTTGGGCAACCCGCCCCAGAGACCCTGCCCTGGCCCCTGGCCCTGATGCGCTTTGGTGGAGGCTCGGATGCTAACGCCACGGAGCTAAGCCCCAGCCTTTTTCCAAAGGTACATGGAGTCTTGGTGCCTTCGGGTGGATCAAAACCCTGAGCCTCTGGGTCTGAGCCAGCGGCTCCACAGAGGAGGAGTTTCAGGAGCCCTGGGGAGCAGGGGGGAGGGGGGGCTCTGAGCCACTGGGGATCCTGCAGCTCTTTCCCTGCCTACATGCCAGGCCTCCATGCCAGACCCCCTGAGACTTCTGGGGGTGTCTCCTCTCTTCCGGGGTCCCCAGCTGCAGGGGCTCAGCCCCCTCTCTGGTCTGTCTCCTCCTCTTGAAGAGCAGGTGCCAGAGCAATGGTCTGAGTCCCCCCAGAGTGGGTGAGAGTGCCCACTGCACACACGACATATTGTAATGATCTGGGAGGCCTCCACCTTTGCAGTCTGGGGCCTGGTTCCCGCGGCTCACTACAGTGTTAGGGGAGCCTATTGATTACGGCCGGAGCCCTCGGCATCGTTGCTTCAGCTGGCCTGCGTTCGGTCGGGCTGCTGTCTTGCACGTGTGCGCCCTGTGCCTGTGTGTCTGAGTGTGGACAGCCCTGCCCAGTGGGCTGCTTGGCTGGAGCCCTGGCCTGGGAGTCGGGCCCCTGGCCCCGGCCCTGGCCCCACCGC